>NC_069659.1:34641666-36080833 GCF_027244095.1 Hemicordylus capensis | reverse complement strand
AGCATTAAATTAACGAATATAGAGAATTGTTAGCAATGAGCAGTGTAACTCGGGTGATAATTTTGCCCAGATGTGTCAAGGAGGAGGCTTGGCCTGTAAAGGATCCATCTTAGGTAGCCTGGATCAAGAACTGACCATTCAGAGCCCATTTTTTTTTTAATTTTCAGCCAAGTCAGCAGTTTGATGGAATAAGAACAATGCTGCCTTTTGGACTGGTGAACACTGGTGTATGGAAAACAGATGTTTGAACTATAGCCGATCTCATGATCAGTGAGATCTGCCATAACAGGGTTAGCGGGGAGTGTGGGTTTAGCCCGCTCTCCCCGCAGACGATTGCCCAGTCTGCCCTGGGTGGCCAGATCGGATGCCCACACAACTGCCGGCTCCGTTACGGAGCTGGCAGGGGCTTAGGAGTTCGGGGGCCGCGTGGCACCTGGAAGTTCCAGCATGCTCTGCGTGAGTACGTAGAGCATGCTGCAGAGACCCCCGAGCCGGGAGGCTGCTTTTTAGCCCCCCGGTCAGGGGTCCTCATGAGTTGCCGTGGCGTGGAGGCACGCCGTGGCAACACACGATCTGGAAACCCTAGTTAGCGGAGCTCTCGCTCCGCTAACCTGGGCTAAGGGGAGGGTTTCGCAAGTGGGTTGCCCGCTTACGACCAGCACAAATCGGGCTAGGTTCTCCTAGCCTGATTTTTGCTGGTCGTGAGAATAGCCTCCTTGACTCTCTCTTTGCTGGCTGAACAGAAGCTACCATGGGAGGATCACAAGGTCTGGAAAATGAACCTTATTGATACAATCTGGGCTTGCTTGGGTACACACAACCGAAGACTTGAGAATAGAAGACAGTGAGACTATTCACATGCACAGCAGAAACTGGGCTAAGGGAGCTCAGCCCGGTTTCTGTTGTGCATGAGAACTGCCGGGAGCTGCATGGCTCCCAGCGATGCTGGCCGCTTATCACCGGGTTAAATGATTGTGTGTTGCACTACCACTAGTGTGTTGCACTACCACTCAGTCGGGGGGGGGGGGCTTCCAGTAATGCACCGGGCACTCATGTGGTGCATTATTGGGGCTCCAGGGGTGGGGCGCCACACAACAGTGCTTCCCTGCACCCAACCCCCAGAGCAGCTGGAAGAGGTGCGGGTGGCCTTCAGGAGAGCCATCGCTCATCTGGGCGGGCAATCTGCCCCCACCAGGGAATTGTCTGTGGGAAGGGTTGGGAAAACCCACTTTCCTTGCAGACCTCAAGGAAGCTCTTCTCACTGATTGTGAGAAGAGCTTCAGTATGAAAATGCCAATGAAAAGAGAAACCAGCCAATGATGGGCCTGAAAAGTTGGAGTAACTTGATTGGAATACACAGTAGGCCTGAGATTTTAAGGAGCTTTTGGCCTTTTGATGTGCTCTTTTTGGATTAATGGGGGAAATGGAAACCCTTTTTTGAGAAGCATCCTCTTTCACTCCTCTTGCTTTTTTCCTTTTCAACCAGTCCTTCAATTTCTGCTGTAAGTTTTTGTAATATCTATTTTTGCTTGATTAATTTGTTTTTGAACTTCTGGAGACTTCCCGAGACTTGCAAGCAATTACAATTGGAGACGAATCTTGCTTGAAGATTCATAGATATCAAATTTTATTTCTATGTATTTTGTTTTTTTAAATACCAAGTTCATTCACACAATCAAAAACTGTGATCTACCTGGGTTTGGGAGCTGTGTGTGCTTCCAATTTTCGGTTGTGTGGATGCAAGGTTGGAGAAAAACCTGGGCAGAACTGATTGTGCGGAAGCAAGGTTGGAGGGAAAGCTACCCAGGATTACTTCCACACCATGAGGCTCTCCACAGGAGAGCCTGCAGGGCTTGTGCTGGGAGGGAGGGCTTGATCCGCTCTTCCTGCACACAAGCATTCTGCTGTCCCTGGGTGGCTGGATTGGCCACCCACACGAATACTGGCTCCGTCACAGAACCAATAGGGGCGGTGGGGATTGGGGGCTGCCTGGTTCCCAGAAGTCCCTGCCCGAGTTTTTTGGGCATTCTGGGGAGACCCCCAAGGCTGGGAGCCTTGTTGCAGCCTCTCAGTTGGGGATCTCCTTGTGAGTCGCCGTGGTGCGGAACCGTGCCGTGGCGTCTCATGATCGAGAAAACGGGGTTAGCCAAACACTCGCTCCGCTAACCTCATTTTAGGGGAGGACTACTTTGGTGGGCAAGTTGCTGTTGAACCATGGAAGCAAGGTTGGAGAGAACCTTGGTTCTCACGATGGGGGAAAACCAGGCTGGGCTCCTTTAGCCCAATTCCCCCTCATCGTGACGATAGCCTCAATCACTTCTACCCAGGTTTTCCTCCTATCTTGTTTTCACACAACCAAAAACTGCGAGCACACAGAGCTCCCAAACCCGGGTAGAACACAGTTTTTGATTGTGTGAATGACTGCCTTGTCTATTGCCGAGAACAAGCAGAGCTTCCAAGTGATCTAAGCAAGAGAAGGGGAAGGAGACAGCTTAACTGTATATTTATATAAAAGTTTATTTTGCGTTGAAACCAATTGTTTTAATCAAGTTACATTCTTTCCCCCACTCCCCAATATTTCTTGTGTAAGATACTTAGATGTCAGAATAAACTGCTTTTAATTTGTTTCAGTAAAACCTGCGAGTCGGTGTCCTCTGAATTGGTATGTGTGTTTTTCCAGCTACATGTTCTCCCATCGATTTAGCCCACTGAGGCAAAAATGACCCGACATTCAAGCACAAGTCAAAAGCCTCAGTTACCTTTCATGAAGGGTAGCCTGAGAGTGAAAAGGACAGCTATGACAGCTGTGTTCCAGACTACAAGTCTCATCACAGCACAGTGATGGAATCAAATGCACTGGGCCTAAAAAAAATAAGAATGATATCAGTAATAAATAATGAACCTTGCACATCTAGAGTTACTCCATTACAGTTTTGCAAATCTAGTTTAAAGCTGTATAATTTGTGAATTAACTGAAGTGTAACAAGTCATACTAAGTCCACCTAATGGAGCAGCAGGGAAATGACTTGATTAGCAAGCCAGAAGTTGCCGGTTCGAATCCCTGCTGGTATGTTTCCCAGACTATGGACTACTCAGCAGGAAGATGCTGAAAGGCATCATCTCATATTGTGCGGGAGATGACAATGGTAAACCCCTCATGTATACTACCAAAGACAACCACAGGGCTCTGTGGTCACCAGGAGTCAACACCTTTCCTCGACGTCAGACTTTACTTTAACAAGTCATACTAGAAATGTAACCCCAGAAGTCTTTTCAAACCTTCAAAATACACATTTTCTGGAAACTCTGATTATTTTTGTTTCTTTAAGACTGACTATGGGCTAGTTCACACAAGCCCGAGTGCCCAGCTTGTGTGAGTGCCGAGTGTATAGAGAGGCGCAGGATTCAGCCTCTGACTGTTGCCTGTTTACTTTGCAGGAAGCACAAGGGTGATGCAAACTTGCATGTTTGCACATGCATAGGCCTCAGTCACATTACTCATCTACTGCTTTTGGGGCAGGGAGGATCATGTGGAGAAGAGTTACACATCTTTGGTCATATGTTCTTGGGATCGATGTTGTGTGTGAATTGCAGTGTTTGGTCACAGCAATTCCGTTCAGCTTCTAAGAAGAGTAGGTAGCTGAACTGCAAAGCCAAAATTAGAATCTCTGCTCCTAATGCATGGACTGTT
Organism: Hemicordylus capensis; assembly: GCF_027244095.1. Lineage (NCBI taxonomy): Eukaryota > Metazoa > Chordata > Lepidosauria > Squamata > Cordylidae > Hemicordylus > Hemicordylus capensis. The sequence continues at coordinate 36,077,142 of NC_069659.1, read as the reverse complement.
TCTGCTCCTACAAAGCTTTCCTAGGAATATTGCACTTACCACACATCTGGGATGGGTCCCGCTGGCATTGGCAGCATGTTCTATGAGCATATACATTAAGTTGTTGTCTATCAAAACATGATAGTTCAGAGCCTTCATAGTGAATACCCTGCGATCTCATAGACCCTTCAGAATAGAAATATTGCATTTTGTTAAATTACCTTAATTGCATTATTAATATTCTCTAATCACTGTTGTTAAAGTTTCATATTCATGTCTGAATGTTCAGAAAACGGAAGAGAACAATTCTAAGAGCTTTGTTATAACATGAGTAACAACGTTTCATTCAGCTATCCCTGCTTTGAATTTATTTCAGGGTGCTCCAGAACCTTGACTGAAACTCTAACAGAAAGGTAACAGAAATAAACCTTTGGGGAAAGAGAACACTGAAGACTACTTTCACAGCACTCCAAAGTAGTTTCCCATTCCAGTTTAGAGCTGAACGCACTTTAGAACAGCTAAATGATAAATATTTTGCTGCCTGCTTTCCTTCCCCATAAGCCAACATTCTAAGCATGGTTTTTTATTAGTTGATTGTCAGGGAGGCATGACCCACAGAATGACGTTGTTGTAGAACTGATTATTTGATCTGTTTTACCAGCATAACATAATTTTCATTCAGTCAACTTGTGATACAGATCTGGGTACATGGGTACACTATGTTCCAGGCAAAAGCTATTAAGCCTGCTAGACCTGCAGTGGCTGGGTGCATGATGGACTCATTCATATGGTCAACTTCCACACCGTTTATTTCTCTTCTACGATGTAATTGCTCAAGGTGAGGAAAAGGTTTTGTGAATTAGCTCTGAATTACAGTTGGTGATGCTCTCTCTCTCTCTCTCTCTCTCTCTCTCTCTCTCTCTCTCTCATAGAAGAGGTTTACTGTAATACTAGCAGACCCGGCACAGAACATCTGCGCCCTCTTCCCCAGAGCATCTGACGCCCGCCCGGCCCTCTCCCCCACCGTTTCTGGCCAGCTTTCAAGCCGTCCCATCCCGTCCCCTTCTCCCGCCTCCTCCTCACCCTGGCAGCCAGCCCGCTGCTGCCTCCCCGCCATGGACAGCCCGCCCCGCCATCTCCCCACCGCCGCGGCCGGGCCCGCCGCTGCAGCCACCATCTCCCCGCCACAGCGGCTGGGTTCACAGCCGCCATCTCCCCGCCTCCGCAGCCGGGCCCGCCACCACAGCCACCATCTCCCTGCACCCGCGGCCGGGCCCATCGCCGCAGCTGCCATCTCTCCGCCCCCGTGGCCAGGCCAGCCGCCGCAGCTGTCTCCCTGCCGCAGCCACCATCTCCCCGCCCCCACAGCTGGGCCTGCCCCAACATGGCCGGGCTGTCGCTGCCTCGCCTGCCTCTTCTGGCTGCCAACAGCAGCCAACTGGCGCCCAGCCAATCAGGTGCCTCCCTCGCCGGCACGCATAGCCTTGCCACATCCCTACGCATGGCTGGTGGCTGGCTAAGAGAATTAAGTATAATGATTCTGGAGTGGTGAGGTAAAGGGGACAGAGTAGGCCTATGGGCCAAACACATAACAGTGGGCAATACTAATTAAAAATATAGAATGAGAAACTTACAGCTAGGCTTCTTTTCCATAAATTGTCTTTTGCAGTAGATGACACATAGGATAAGGAGAGCTAAGAGTACCGTTGCCAGTGCACTGCATATCACAGCGGCTAAAGCAGTGTCTCGTGGGCTGGAAGCGGTTGATGGGATTTTAACCAGATTCACTTTTGTAGTGCCTATAGAGAGGTAAATACTTATGAAATCAGTTACAAGGAACATCCAAGAAATATAATTACAAAGCTGTTTAGCCCATACATGACATCTTCTTTCAATCACAAATCAACATTCAGAAATATGATTTTAATGTCCACATAGTACTTGGTTTTTTGTCAAGATTTTACACAGTAGTATAAGGCTGTAGTAAATATTGGTTATTCAGAAACTAAATCCAAGCCGAAAGCTTCACTTTGAAAATGTGAGATAGACATGAACAATGTGGTCTACACAGCTGATCAGCATAATAAATACATTTCCCATACTGAGGAAACTTCATTAAAATGCTTTGGATTTTTGTCTTTAGGTACAAACAGATTTGTGTCCTCAGAAGGACCGTTTGCCACCACAGGTTCAGGTTGCTACATGCCCATTTTTGTCCTTCATAAAAAAAAGTGGACCATTTGGTCAAGAAGGAAAATTAATTGGGCTATTCAAGGAGTGGGGAGAAATAAGGAAGCTACTGTTTTTGTCAAGCTGAAGACAACAGAACTCGAAATGTTTCAAGTTTGAGACAATCATTTTTAAAATTTCTGACTGTAGTTTGACAGTCATTGCCCTAGGTATTATTTATTCATTCATTCTTTCATTCATTCATTCATTGAATTTTTATACCGCCCTTCCAGAAAGGCTCAGGGCAGTTTAAATAAAGACAAAACCATTAAAATCAGTTAACAATTAAAACAGAAATTATAAAACAGTGTAAAACAACAATAATTAACAATTAAAACATCATAAAACAGCAATTAAACAATCAGAACAATTTAAAACTAAAGTAAAAGTAAAGTGTGCCGTCAAGTTGGTGTCGACCCCTGGCGCCCACAGAGCCCTGTGGTTGTCTTTGGTAGAATATAGGAGGGGTTTACCATTGTCTCCTCCTGCGAAGTATGAGAGGATGCCTTTCAGCACCCTCCTATATGGCTGCTGCCCAGTATAGGTACCAGTGGGGGTTCGAACCGGCAACCTCTGGCTTGCTAGTCAAGTCATTTCCCACTGCTACTACTTCTACAAATATTTATATACGCATTTTCAACAAAAGTGATCAAAGCAGCTTATACAGAAAAATAAAGAATAAATAAAATGGTTCCCTCTCCAAAAATGGCTTGCAGTCACTGTTCCCTCTAAGGTGTGCGCACGTGCATGCGTTCACAAATTTTTGGATGTCCACTCAGTTCATTTTAGATCCCGCTCAGGTTGAATCAGGAAGGCCCCATTCTGAATGCAGGTACACACACACTGCTTTGATGCTGCTGCCCAGAAGAAAACTCATTCCGCAAAGAAATGAAAAAAAATTAGAGGGACCAGTGCTCGCAATCCAAACCTGAATGCACATATTTCTTTTGCCTCATTGTTACTTCTGCTCAAACAACATTTTAATACAATATAAAGGTAAAGTGTGTCGTCAAGTCGATTTTGACTCCTGGTGCCCACAGAGCCCAGTAGTTTTCTTTGGTAGTATACAGGAGAGGTTTACAATATACAAACTTGTAAAACCTGTTTTCTAGAGGTGTAAGCAAGAGAAGTGTATACACCATGCACCAACCTCTTTCAAACTGCATTCCAACTTCCTGAAAATTGTCTCTAATTCCAATGGGCTATCTACCATTATATTCACTCACTGGAGAAAGGCATGGCAGCTGAGGCTTTTATTATTTAGGTGTCTGGAGAGGGTTAGGGTTTAGGTGTCTAGAGAGGGGAGGCCAAGAGGGGACAGTTGCCTCCCCCATCAAATCAGTTCCCATTGAATTCAATGGGGCATACACACTCCCAGGGAGTGGGGTATAGGATTGCTGGTTTTGCCCCCATCCCTGGAAAAAATCTAGTTCACTGGAAATTATCTTTGCAGTTATACTAGCCAGTTAAGACAGCAAATCTCCACTGTGGTGGACTGCTCACACGTGAAAGGTCCCCGGTTCGAAACTGGGCAGAAACAGCAAAGTGTTTTATGGATAGAGAGCTAGTCTTGTGGTAGCAAGCATGACTTGTCCCCTTACGCTAAGCAGGGTCTGCCCTGGTTGCATACAAAAGGGAGACTAGAAGTGTGAGCACTGTAAGATATTCCCCTTAGGGGATGGAGTCGCTCTGGGAAGAGCATCTAGGTTCCAAGTTCCCTCCCAGGCAGCATCTCCAAGATAGGGCTGAGAGAGATTCCTACCTGCAACCTTGGAGAAGCCGCTGCCAGTCTATGTAGATAATACTGAGCAAGATGGACCTATGGTCTGACTCAGTATACGGCAGCTTCCTATGTTCCTTCCTATGTTCCTATGCTCCATATAGTCACACTGTTTCCCCAAGTTAGCCCCAAAATAGGGATGTGCACAAAGATTTGTGCCCCAAACAAATCACCCCAATTTGTTTTGTGTCAAAATCTACCCCCCCCAAATCACCCCAGATTCGATTGTATGTATGTATTGGTTTATTTTGGCCCAAGGCCAGCATAACCTAGATTTGATTTGTATTTGCTTTGATTCAGATTTGGATTGATTTGGACCACTTAACAAGGTCCTAGGGGCACCAGGTTTGGGTGGTGGGTAGGTCCACATGGGTGCATCCACCACCCAAATATCAAGGCAGTGGGACACTTGGTTGACTGTTAATGAATTTCTTTAGTTTTTACTGATTTTGAACATTTCCGCCATAGGAAACAATGGGGATTCGAAGTTGCCATATCCTAACCCTTTTCATTTTTTAAAAAGAAGTTAAGCTCTAGCCCTTGTAGAAGAGTTATGGAGCAAAATGTGCAGTCTTTTTCAAGAGTTTGGATTCTTTGGTGTATAATAATTTTTCCTCATAATGAATCCCTATGTGGATTCATTGCACATCTTCATTTCTTCTGTTCATCCTGACTGTCACTGGACAATGCCAACTGTCAACTGCCATGTGCCAACTACACACACACACACACACACACACACACACACACACACACACACACACCCCTGCAAGGCAATGGGGTACTCATTTTAATTTTTAGGAATTTTGAAATGTTTAGATTCTCTGGTGTCTAAGAACTTTTCCTCATAAGGAATCCCTATGAGGATTCATTATACCCCTTCGTTTCTTCTGTTCATTTTGACTATCATTGGACAGTGCCAACTGTCAACTGCCATGTGTCAACTACACCCCTCCCCCCACACACTGGGGTACTCAGTTCATTTTTTAAAGGTATTTTTGAAGTGTTTAGATTCTTTGGTGTCTTCATTAGACATCTTCATTTCTTCTGTTCATTTTGACCCCACTGCTTTGCAGGTGGGGATGGGGAATTAGTGGCATCCCATGTTCCAACTACCCCCCACCCCCAACCCACAAGCCACTGGGTACTCAGTTTATATTTTAGGAATTTTTGAGGTGTTTAGACTCTTTAGTGTGTAATGAATCCTCATAGGGATTCATTATGATGAAAGGTTATTAGACACCAAAGAGCCTAAACACTTGAAAAAAACCCTAGAACATAAACTGAATAATACCCCACAGCCTTGCAGGTGAGAGTGGGTTGTAGTTGGCAAATGGCAGGGGACAGCTGGCACTGTCAAAAAGACAGCCAAAATGAATAGAAGAAATGAAGGTGTGTAATGAATCCTCATAGAGAGTCATTGAAGGGAAGTTATTATGCACAAAAGAATCCACACTTGGAAAAATAGTGACCACACATTTTGCTCCATAACTCCACTTCTACAAGGCCTAGAGCTTAGCTTTTAAAAACAAAAAACAAAAGCTGGGAATCTGGGGAAATTAATGGGAGGGATTGAAATCTCAAATTGAAGCAAATCGAATCAGGCACAATTCTATTTGTACCCAAATCTAGCCAATGGACCACAGAGGTGAATTGTTTTGTCTTCAAATCACCCAAATCAGTTAGATTCGGGTACAAATAGATTTGTACTCAAATCAGTTTGCACATCCCTACCCAAAAACCTTATTTTAGTGTTTAGCCAGCACTCCAGGGCAGCCCTATGTCAACATTAGGGGCCCAGTGGGTACTTAAAACCACTTCTGGGCATAGCACTCCTTTCCATAGTTTCCAATAGAAGGAGTAATATGTGACTGCCCAGAAAGATTTATAACCATTACCCATTAACAGTGGCGTACCGGGGGGAAACGGCGCCCAGGGCAAGCTATGGCCCTGAAATGGCGCCCCCCCCGCCCCCACATACCTGGCCCGGCGTGGCGGCCGGAGATTCGGCGGTGGCGGGGTGGCGGCAATTCGGTGGCGGGTCGCCTGCCGAGTGCAGTGGCGGGTCGCCCACTGAGTGCGGCGGTGGCTGGTGTGGTGGCTGACGGCATCCCATGGCCTGTGTAGCGGGGGCGCAGAGTGCAGGCAGCGACACCGAGCTGAGCCGAGCGGCCCGGCATCAGCGTCCCAACTGCACAGGCGCACCTGGCGCGCCTGTGCAGTTGGGAAGCGACGCCGGGCCGCTCGGCTTGGCGTCGCTGCCTGCACTCCGCGCCGCCGCTATACAAGCCATGGGATGCCGCCAGCCACCACACCAGCCACCGCCACACTCAGCGGGCGACCCGCCACCGAATTGCTGCCGCACGCCCGCCGCCACACTTGGCGGGCGATCCGGGGGGGCGGCTTGGGGGAAGCCACTTTTAGGTGCCCCCCATGTGGCCTGCCGGGGTGGCTCCCGGGGCACGTGCCCCCCCAGCCCCCCTATAGTTACGCCACTGCCCATTAAGATCATCTGGAGAGGTTCGTCTGCAGTTGCCACCAGCTTGTCTGGTGGCTACACGGGGCAGGGCTTCTCTGTTGCTTCCTCTTTGGAATGCGCTCCCTGCTGAAAGAAGAGCCTCCCTATCTCTGACAACTTTTAAAAAGTCCTTAAAGACTTGTTTTTTCACCCAAGCTTTTTAACTTGATTGTGGTTTTTAATTGTTTTAAGGTTTTTATTTTTTTAAAAAAAATTGTTTTATGTTGTTGTAAACCACCCAGAGACAGAAGTTAGGACAGTCTACAAATTTGATAAATAAGTAAGCAGCCCCATCACACAACACTGTCAAGGCTGCCTTTCAAATTACACAGCAGCCTGGTGGGTCCCTAACATTGATGTAGGCTGTTTGTCGTGTTGGTCACTGATATTAATGGACCAGCAGCCCAGTCCCAGGACTTCCTGTGCCAATGCATTACAATGAGGTTTACCGATACTTGCACCAGTACAGTATAATAAAACAGGATGTTACTCCAACACTGCATTGATGTTACAACCAGCTGGTATTGTACACCCAAATAGTAAGCATATTTACTTGAAAGTAGGCTACAATAATTTCAGTTGATTTCAAATAAACATGCTTTTTAAAAATTACAGTCTGAGTAGCTCAACAGCAATCACAGATATGATTCAACATCAATAATTTCAACATCTGAGAGCATGGGAGACTGATATTTGGGTACAGAAAAGCAGCAAGTTTATACAGGTTCTATACAATCCTTGGTCTTTTATACCCAACTACATAGCTGAGTAAAAACTCTATAGATTGTAGAGTTTTTGATATGTAAAACTGAAATTATTATGAAAAAATTAATGTGATACTACAAGAAAAGTATCATTCAGTATGCTTATTTTGTACCTAGGTTTATACAGAAATGGAATTTCTAATGCTTTCCCCATCTACTTAAATAATTGGCTCAAAGGTGATATTAAAATGTTTAAAATATTGCTAAGATAAAACTAATGTATTTGAAAGAATTCACATATTTGCTTTAAGAAAAGTTAAATTAAAATAATTTTTATCAAAAATAAAAGATTTCTAAGCTGGTAATAGTGCACATTATAAAATGTATAAAATTATAAAATTTCTAGTTCTGTAGTTTACAATCTTATATATCCCAAACAGGCCTTTGTTATACAAATATTTTTCAAAATAGATTCTGCCCCCACTCCTGATTATTTTCAATAAAGATTATTTCAACTGTGAACCAATGATCCTTGTGCTATCTTGTAGTAGGCACAAACATAATTTCTTCTTTTGCCAAAAGGTAGTATATGTGGTAATGCTAAACATGTGAATCCCAGATGTATCATAAACTCACTTGGCAATATACAAGACAGCTAACTTTTTCCAGAATATGTATAGTACCCCTGGACACTGGACCAAAAAGTAAAACAAAACACCACAACTTTATCTGTCCCCTCAGTCCAATGTGACTTGATTGAATTTTTATGAACGCTACTATATTCAAAAAACCTTCAAACAAAAAACCATTTGTAGAAGAGATCTAAGCAATTATGTTAGACCATATTTTATAATGTGCACTATTACCAGCTTAGAAATCTTTTATTTCTAATATGTTGTTCATAAACATTTAAAATGTGAAAAGTAGCTATTTGTTTTGGAATTAAAAATAAACCAATTAAAATATATATAAATGACATGATGATTTCTCATACAGCTGTAACTCCAAATGTTGATGGATGTGTGGTCCTGAGGGCTGCAGGCAGAGGGGTTTTCTATGGGTGCTGCCAGAGCTTGTTGTAAGCTCTCCTATAATTCTGCCTCAATTTTACTTAGCTCTGGTTCACATAAGGGGCTTGCCAAGAGGTGACTGATATTTTTCTTTGGGTAAGAGAAGTCATCAAACAACCAACAATAAGTTACAGCTACAGCTAATTAGCTGTCTACCTAATTTCAAAAGACATGTGAGCTACAATGGAAAGTATATCCCACATTTTGGGGGACAAATGATTTAATCTATTTCTATTCTGTTTCAAATTACTGCTCTACTAGCATTCAATATCAAGAGTATAAATATTTTTAAAAATTACTGTAATTCAACATATGAAGTTACCTTATCCCAAGTCAAACCATTGGTCTGTTTAGGACTACAGTGGCTGGCAGCAGCTCTCCAGGGTTTCAGACAGGAGTCATCCCCAATCCTACCTGGGTATGCCAGGGATTGAACCTGGGACCTTTTACGAACAAAGCATGTGCTCTATCAGTGAACTGGGACCTCTCTCCAAAGTGGAACAGCCTTCTCCATTCAGCTATCTCACTAGTTCTATAGCTAGTTTGCACCTATACTCATGATGACAATTCCAAATTCTCGACAATGAAGGTCCATTATACCCTGGAATTCTGATTATACAAATAAGTTTGAAATGGTGTTGCTTTCTGCACGGGAGCCTTTCACATGTTTCAATAGAGACTGAATGCAGCTGATCATTAGACAGCACCACCCGCCCCCGGCAAAATTTTAGATCTATAGGTGCAATCTTGCTAGCCCCACACATAGACTAACATGCAGAGCTGCCAGAAGATAGTACAGGTGGCCCTTGTTATCCATAGACTCCGTATCCACATTTTCATGTATCTGCAATAGGGTCTTAGAGACCCAGTTTTATTATCCATGGGTAGAAAAATAGGAGAAATTCGCCCATGTGTGGTTTTGAGTGGTCGGAAACGATCCAGAAATGACTTCAATGTCATTTCCAGCCACCATTTCCCAGCAATTTTTAAACAAAAATTGTTTTGGCAAATATTCAACTGTTTTCAGGGGAAATGCTGGAGAACTGTAGAATAAAGTACTGTCCTTTTCTTCTCTTATTTCTGCCCCCTTCACTTTTTTTGCCCCAACCTTTTTAGTTAGGAACCTAACCCCGCAGTTCCCATTGACTCAAAGTTCGTTATTCGTTGTTTCTGTATCCACACCTATAGGCAGCAAGAACGGAACCCCTGCGAATAACGAGGGCCACCTATATAACCCTATCCTTCCCTTCTGGATTGCCTTTGTGCAGGCTGCTGGCACATCCACCATTGTTGCTGGCTCCACTTGCCAGTCTGTTCCTGTGGTGCCTGAAGGATTTCACCCTACACCAGAATTTCTAAACTCTGAAGTCTTGAAGAATTATAAAATACAAGAACAGACAGATGAAATAGGTTGCATGCAGATAAGATCCATGCAATCTACTTGTTTAATGAGCTGTATCCAGCAGATTAGTCACTAATTAACTTCAAATGTTGCTTACTAGATTCAAAGCATAAATGCAAGGGTACTGTAAGTGGCCTAAATGGTCAGCTGAGTTAATAAATATGTAAGAAATGCCACAAAGAGCATCCATTCAGTTAGGTCAATCATTATCTAATTCTCTTGGAGGAATTTCAAGTTCACTGAAATCTGATAACTGAGCAGCTATTTCTTTGTTAATAAAAAGCAATGATTAAGTTAAGTTTATTGCAGACATACTATACCAAAAACAAACACTCACTCGGCCTCTGGCAAAGAAAGATGCTAATTATAGGATTGACTCAAGAGATAAAAGGTTCCTTCTAGTACTAACTTGTGCCGAAAGTTGGTTAAGAGAAAAACTGACATTCACAAATCCTATAGTTGAGAGTAACACTCCCCCCCCCCACACCCACTTGCCATTTCCAAACAGTAAAGCTAAATTTTATAGACGATGGACAATTCTTCTGTGTGCAGGGCAGGATCTCTGTGGTGTGTTAACAGAGATCTGTTTTCCTCCCTCCCTGCTTGGCAGATGCACCAGAAGGCACTAACTAGGCCATTATGGGCAATGGGAGGTCTCTGTGTGCATTTCATATCCCCATCCAGTTTGCTTTTTCTGCTCCAAGAATACAATTCTAGGTTTCTTGACTGAACAAGCTGTGCACAGACCTCCCATTATCCACTATAGATGGATGTGTTGACTGTGTCTGAGATAAAGCAGAAAACAGGGTTCTGTTATACCCTAAAGGAAAAGCATTAATCTGAGCAATACATATACCATATTTTAATAGGTGTATACAGAAATGAAGGCTTCAAGATTATACTTTGAATGAATTTAGAAAGACTTAGACACACAGACACACAGAGATTTGCATATCTGTGGAGGAATATTTAAGTTCAAAAGTTTAGTTTTCAAACTACATTTGAATGCTAGTTAAAGGACAAATGTAAACTTGAAAAAAGGCACAATCTTTAGTAACAGAGCAGTAAAAGATCCTCTATCTTTAAGAGTTTTGATTTAAAGGAACTTTCTTTTTCCCTACATCCAGTAAAATGTAGCAAGGGGGGTGAATAAACAGGTATATAGCTGACTTGCAAATACTGAGCATGCAGACTGCTTAAAACATGTAAAAGGGCAATGATCCCTGAGGTGCAGGGCTGCCTTCATGCATTTGGATTCTCTTCAGGAGGGTGAGGCTCAGACAGAAAACAAAACACTGAGGCAGTGCTTTAAAGGGCAACTGGAAGACAAGCTGCAGAGAAAGAAACAATAAGCCAAACGTATGTGGCAAAAATATGAGGGTAGTGCCAGAAGTGCTTCAGAGAACTTCTGAGCTCCACGGAAGGAACAGTCTAGACAGAAGATTGGCAGAAAGGCAAATCACTGCAATGCATTATGAATAAAATAGCTCTGTTGTCAACAAAGGAGCACTAGCTGTTGTGTTCTTGGGCCTCCATCATATAGCTGTTCATTAATGGAGGAGCTTAGCTGTGGCAAGGCACCTGATGAGCAGCAGGGTAGGGAGGCTGGCGGCAGCCCGTGTGCAGCCGCCACCACGGCCCCCTGGCCCTGCCCCCCGCATCTGGTGTCAGACGCAGGGGCCCAGCTAGCCACGCCCCCACATCTGACGTCAGACATGGGGGCGTTGCCCTGTTTGGAAGGGAGATCGGCCCGCGCTGCATTGGGCAGCGCAGGCCAAAGAGACTCTCCCTGCCTTAAAGGCCAATACAGTGCAGGCTGATCTCTCTCCTAAATGGAGCCATGCGGCCCCGTTTGGGGGGGGGGGGAGATCGATCGGCCCTGCTGCACTGGCAGGGAGAGTCCCTCCAGCCACGCTGCTAATGCAGCGCGGGCCGATTTCAGTTCTCAATGGGGCTGCGCGGCCTCGTTTAGATTGAAATAATGCCCCCCCCCGCGTCTGACATCAGATGCAGGGGGCCTGTCTAGGGCTGCGCTCGTGGATCCTGATTGGTGGTGGCCTTGGTTCCTTGATCTCATTTGCCCAATGGTGGCTCCACCCCTGCTGATGAGGGCAAACAGACTTGAATGGAAATCCTAGGCACTCGTACTTGAAAGTGTGTCTAATGGGATCTGTTTCTACGAAAATGGCTTAGAATTGGGGCATTAAGTTGTAAACATATGGGGTAAAAATATTTTAGGGGGTTGGGAGAGCTTTTGGGGTTTAAAAGAGGGGGGCATCTCTCACTGAATTGTTGTTGACTTCCTATTATTGTGTAACATGCTGTTTGGATCCACTATAGAGATGTGCATGAACTGTTTTTTGTGATGTGATTTGAGCTTGAATTGAACGGCAAATACTTGAATTGATTTGTCGACATGGCCAGCCACTTTGATGAATCAATTCGAAAGATTTGAGTGGTTAGAGTGATTCAACCACTGGGAATAATGGAGAACTTGAATCACTCCATTGTTCCTCATAGGTAGGTCCTAGGGACACCGAAATGGGTTGGGTGGTAAGGCATGATGGGTGCTACTTACTAACTGACCCACACAAGAAATTGGTAAGCAGGGGATTTTTAATTTTTTTAATCCCCCCCCAAGCCCCATAGGATCCTATGGTATTTTCTTTGTGGGGGGAGGTTGAGATTGTGTTTTTGAATTATTCACTTGCCCATTTCCTTTGAAGGTTGGATGGTAGGTGGCACCCATCATGTTGTAGCACCCAACCCACTCTGGTGTCCCTAGGACCTACCCATGGGAAACGGTGGGGTGATTCGTGTTCCCCATTGTTCCCTACGGCCAAAACAAGAAGAGTGCACAAATTTTGCAACCCTGCCTTAAGTCCAGAGGCATAACTAGGGAAAATAGCGCCCAGGGCAAGCACTGAAATTGCGCCCCTGTCCAAACAGGAATGATGGGACTTCTAGTCAACAATATTTGGAAATCCCTGTTAAAAGGAACACTGTACCATCTAGACATGGTTGTTGATCAAAACCTGAAAACATGAGCCATCTCTGTAAAAGACTTAGAACAACAGTCAGGAGTTATGCGAGAATTCTAAGTGTCATTTTCTCTGTCTCATCTCATTCTTTAAAAAACATGACTTTGTCCTAGAGCAGGGGTTCTCAACCTTGGGTCCCCAGAGGTTGTTGGACTTCAACTCCCATAATTCCCATCCAAAGGCCTTTGGGGCTGGGGATTATGGGAGTTGAAGTCCAATAACAACTGGGGACCCAAGGTTGAGAATCTTTGTCCTAGAGGATCACCTGCCCAGATAGGCACTAGCAAAATAGGGGAAGAAGAAGGTGGTGGGGTGTGTGTGTGTGTCTATAAACCAGTGAATGATTCCTGCCAGCCTTTGTCTTATGATGACTGTTGGCTCATGATGGGGTATATGTGCATTCACCACACTAGTGCTTACTTTGACACCAAGAGGGAGGAGGAAACATTAGTTTGCCACACTAGACAGAGGCATTTGCAACAGGAGTAGGGATGTGCATAAAACCGGTTCTCCCGGTTCGGTTCGGATCCGAACCGGGTCCGAACCGGACCAGGGTGGTTCGGTTTTGGTTTTGCCGAACCACCCCCCCAGTTCGGTTCGGATCCGAACCGGTTCGGATCCGAACCGAACCGGTTCGGATCTCAAAAAATAGCTGGTTTGAAAGGGGACCTTGTGTTCTACCTGCCACCCAAATTTCAAGTCAATTGGACCTTCCTCTGATTTTTGGCGATTTTTTAAAGTTTTAGTGACTTTGGGGCAGTTCGGGGGCATAGCATGGGATCTGGGCAAAAGGAGTGGGGTGGGGTGGTAGTGCCTAATGGGTGCAGGCTACCACCCCAATTTCAGGGGGATTGGGCAAAGGGCTGATTTTTGGTAAATTTCTGAAAATTTCATGTCTTTGGGGCAGATTGGGGCATATTGGGGCAGAAAGTGGGGGCTGGGGCAGAATAGTGGGGTGTGGTGGTAGTGCCTAATGGGTGGAGGCTACCACCCCAATTTCAGGGGGTTTGGACAAAGGGGTGATTTTTTGAGAATTTTTGAAGTTTTAGTGACTTTGGGGCAGTTTGGGGGCAGAAAGTGGATCTGCCCCAAAATAGTGGGGTGGGGTGGTAGTGCCTAATGGGTGGAGGCTACCACCCCAATTTCAGGGGGATTGGGCAGAGGGCTGATTTTTTGAGAATTTTTGAAGTTTGGGTGTCTTTGGGGCAGATTGGGGGCAGAAAGTGGATCTGCCCCAAAGGAGTGGGGTGGGCTGGTAGATAGTGCCTAATGGGTGGAGGCTACCACCCATCCCCAATTTAAGAGTGATTGGGCAGAGGGGTGAATTATGGTGAAGAGAAAAGGTGTGAATTCTCATTCTATCATAGCAAATGAGATATTTTTCAATTAAACAACTCTCATGACCCCACTTTCACTTTTTCACACTTTCCTTTACTATGAATAATATGAGGAAGTAATCAATTTAGCACACTTCACCTTATGAAGACAAACCTCATACAAATAAATTCACCATAATTCACCCCTCTGCCCAATCACTCTTAAATTGGGGATGGGTGGTAGCCTCCACCCATTAGGCACTATCTACCAGCCCACCCCACTCCTTTGGGGCAGATCCACTTTCTGCCCCCAATCTGCCCCAAAGACACCCAAACTTCAAAAATTCTCAAAAAATCAGCCCTCTGCCCAATCCCCCTGAAATTGGGGTGGTAGCCTCCACCCATTAGGCACTACCACCCCACCCCACTATTTTGGGGCAGATCCACTTTCTGCCCCCAAACTGCCCCAAAGTCACTAAAACTTCAAAAATTCTCAAAAAATCACCCCTTTGTCCAAACCCCCTGAAACTGGGGTGGTAGCCTCCACCCATTAGGCACTACCATCACACCCCACTATTCTGCCCCAGGCCCCACTTTCTGCCCCAATATGCCCCAATATGCCCCAAAGATATGAAATTTTCAGAAATTTACCAAAAATCAGCCCTTTGCCCAATCCCCCTGAAATTGGGGTGGTAGCCTGCACCCATTAGGCACTACCACCCCACCCCACTCCTTTTGCCCAGATCCCATGCTATGCCCCCGAACTGCCCCAAAGTCACTAAAACTTTAAAAATTCACCAAAAATCAGCCCTTTGCCCAATCCCCCTGAAATTGGGGTGGTAGACTCTACCCATTGGGCACTACCACCCCACCCCAAAATTTTGCCCCTGGGCCCCTTTTTACCCCCCCAAATCGATTCGGATTCGGATTTGGATTAAATCCGAATCCGAACCAAATCAAGGGTGATTCGGGTGACCCAGATTCGGGCACAAAACAGAACAGGGGTGATTCGGTTTGGGTCCGAGCCAAATCACCTGAAATCCCAAATTGCACACCCCTACTAAGCACACACACAGAGAAGAAGCAGGAGGCGGAGTGTGGATTCTATGATAGCATATGAGAGTGGATTGATGGTGTCTCATTGAAAATCTCATTTGCTATCATAGAATCCACACTCAATACCTCAGAAACAAGAGAACCCTGTACCCATGGGGGTGCCCCTACCAGAGATCCCTGTACCCCATGGGTTAGAAACCCATGGGGGTGGTTGGCACCCTATGTGCACTACACCACCACTTGCTCTGGGCCACCCCAGCACCCCCATGTGCACTTATAGGGCTGCTGAAAGCTCCATTATAACTTATTATGAGGAAAAACCTTAAAGACGCGTAAACTTCAAAAATCACTTAAAAATCACCTCTTTGCCCAATTCCTTTCAAATAATTCTGATAGCTTCCTTGCCCACCCTAGGAACTACCACCCACCACACTGCACTCTACGACACCCCTTTCCCCCCGACGTGAAGCTATACATTTGCTGCAATCCTAATTATTCTCTATGAGGAATTCAAAAACACTTAACAATTCACCAATAATCAGAGGAGTGTCCAATTGCCTTGAGATTTTTTGGGTGGTAGGCACCCATGCCTGTCTACCACCCACCCTGCTTTTGTGCTCCTAGGTCCTCCACAACAGGGGATATGGACTGGTTCGGGTCCCATTATACTCAATGAGAAAAATAATTAAAAATATTTCAAATATTCATAAAAAATCATAGGGGTGTCTGATTGCTTCAGGGTTTGCATGGTTGTTGGCACCCATGAATGCTCCACAATAAGAAATAATGGCCTGGTTCGGGTCCCATTATATCCTATGAGAGAAAAATAAAAATATTTTTCAAAAATTCATAAAAAATCGTACGAGTGTCCGATTGCTTTGGGGTTTGGATGACAGGTACCCCTGGGTGCCAGCTACCATCTGACCAACTTTCAGCTTTCCGAACCGATCCGAACCGGTCCGAACCGGTTCGAAACGAACCACCCCCAGTTCGGTTCGGATTCAAACCGAACCAGGGGTGGTTCGGTTTGATCCGAACCTCCGAACCGGAACCGGTTCGGACCCGAACCGGTTCGGATCCGAACCGGTTCGCACATCCCTAAACAGGAGCAGACAGCCAAGTTCTGCCAGGGCCAAAACCAGCCCCTGCCAGACTAAGAAATCATTGTAATTTGCCCCTTCCTGTCACAAGCAGTGTGCTGTTCTTTTATTATTGACTCTAACTCTCAGATATCCCAGTCATGGATGGAAAATTCAGGGTCAATTTACAAGAGACACATTTTCTACATGGAAGTTTCTTCTGTGCAGGTGTTGTGCAGAAACCCATGTGTAGTGACTGCCAGGGGCATAGCAAGGTTGGAATGGGCCAAGATGAGATTTTAAAATGGGCCCCAAGCCCCTCAAAGTCCAGGGCCTCCACACACCGCAGGCCCCCAAGGATTTAAGTCTGATATTTCAAAATAAGTATGCTGCCTGGAAATACATTTCACTGAATACACACATGCACACTTCACAGTATATAGTGATATACATTGAGTACTATATATTTGTGCTACTTTTAATGCCTAGAACACACTAGCAACGCTAATTATTAAAATGGCCCCCTCGCTGCAGATTAGCAAAGGAGACTTTCAGCCATGCAGGGTGAGCCTATGTTTGTTTTCTCAGAATTCTGAACAAATTCAGTCAAGTTTGATTCCAGGAGGTTTTTCACACGAGGCTTTTAAAGCCCTTTAACACACATCTCCTCTGGAATGGAGGTGCTGCATTCACATGTTGGCCAGATTTACCCTGAAGTCCCTGCAAGTTATTGGGGAGCAGTTCACACACAAGAAAAATAAAATAAAATAAAATAAAAGCACAACACATGCTTCACAGTTCTCACTCAGACCTTCTGGGTTGCAAAACAACTTGAACATAAGTGCATTTATGAATGAATGGATGAAAATAAATAAAATATACTTGTTCCAGAAGTTTTTGTAATTTTCTGCCCTGAAACAAGCCACTTATAGGCCTTTTTAGATAGTTTTTGGTTTTAAAGTCAGCACATTTTTCAGTCTGTATTAAATTAAATATTCAGAGACTTCTCAGTCTTGCCCCACCCCCCATATCAAAGCCCTATGACAAGCAGATTCCTATAGGGGTGGGGGGACCACAAAAAGGAATTCACAGTCTACCTGGCAAAAGCTGTGCTGGATGGTCTGGGCAGATGGTCTGCTGCTGCTGCAGAGAACTCTTCCTCCTTCCTGGCTTGCTTGGCCTGCTGAGTACAGGCTTCAGGGAGGCCTACTCGGAGGCCTCTCTGGAAGCCCTGCCCACCCGCCGATCAGCTGAGAGGCGGGGAGAGAAGAGCTCTGCAGTTTGCAGGCCTTGCCTATCCTAGGCCTCCCTGATAAGCCGGAGCTGGAGGCAAGTGGCTGAGGGGCCCTGGGGCTGGGCAGGTGGGCAATGGGGTGGGGGTGGCAGGAACTGGCATGGCACCCCCACCTCAGTGGCACCTAGGGCATGTGCCCTGCCTGCCCCCCCCAGTTCCGCCTATGCTTAAGTCCCTCCCAACACAGAACACCACATTTCACCAAATGCATAGTCCAAAAATGGCCAAAAAAGAGGTACTGATCCAGAATCCTATAAAACCCTAAACAGCTTACACCCAGGGCATTTAAAATAATGTCTTCTTCATTATGAACCCCTTTGCCTATTGAGGTCATCCAGAGAGGTTCATCCGCTCTGGAGACTGGCCTTCTCGGTTGCCTCCCCAATACTCAGGAATGCACTCCCAGCTGAAATAAGAGCCTCCGCATCTCTGACAACTTTTAGAAAGTATCTAAAGACACATTTATTCACCCAAGCTTTTTAACTAGAATTGTGGTTTTAAAGGTTTTAATTTCTTTTTAAATTAGTTTTATGTTGCTGTAAACCACCCAGAGACAGAAGTTTGAGGTGGTGTAAAGGTAAAGTGTACCACTTCAATTTCGACTACTGGGGCCCACAGTGCCCTGTGGTTTTCTTTGGAAGAATACAGGAGGGGTTTACCATTGCTTCCTCCCACGCAGTTTGAGATGATGCCTTTCAGCATTTTCCTATATCGTGGCTGCCTGATATAGTACCAGTGGGGATTTGAACCAGAAACCTTCTGCTTTTTATTTATTTATTTATTTATTACATTTATAAACTGCCCCATCCAGAGATTCTGGGCGGTGTACAACAACTTTTTAAAAGACATAAAACGCACAACTAAAACAATGCTAAAAACAATATAAAAACAATATAAAAACAATTCAAAAATAATTAAAACTATTTAAAACCAATTAAAATACTTTTAAAAACAACAACACTTTACAAGCCTTGGAAGGCCAGGCCAAATAAATAGGTTTTTAGGGCTCTCTTAAAGGCCGACAGTGAGCCTAAACTGCAGATATCTGCTGGGAGTGCATTCCATAGACCAGGAGCAGCTACAGAAAAGGCCCGGTTCTGAGCCACCACCAGACGTACCAGTGGTAACTGGAGACAGACCTCTCCAGATTACCTCAATGAGCGATGGGATGGGAAGGCGTTCTCTAAGGTAACCCAGACCCAAGCCATTCAGAGCTTTAAAGGTAATAACCAGCACTTTGTATTTCACCCGCAAACATATTGGCAGCCAGTGCAGCTGTTTTAAGACAGGCATAATATGGTCTCTCCAGGTTACCCCAGAGACCAATCTGGCTGCTGCATTTTGAACTAATTGAAGTTTCCGTACAAAGGCAGCCCCACATAGAGTGCATTGTAGTAGTCAAGCCTGGAGGTTAGCAGCTGATGCACCACTGTTTTGAGATCGTTCTTTTCAAGGACTGTATGCAGCTGTCGAATCAGCCAAAGATGTAGAAAGTGCTCCTGGCCATAGCCTCCACCTGAGATACCATGGTGAGGTCTGGATTCAAGAGCACTCCCAAGCTGTGCAACTGTTCCTTCTGGGGGAGTGTAACCTTATCCAGCACAGGAAGATCTAACTCATCCCTTAAATTCTGATCCCCCACAATGAGCACCTCTGTCTTGCTTGGATTCAGCTTTAATTTGTTACCCCTCATCCTGCCCATTACTGCCTGTAGGCAGGCATTTAGGGAGTGAATGCCATTTCATGATGATGATGATGATGATGATGATGATAAATAGATTTGGGTGTCATCAGTATACTGATAACACCCTGCACCAAATCTCCTGATGACCTCACCCAGTGGTTTCATGTAAATATTAAAAAGCATTGGTGACAAAATGGAGCCCTGGGGGACTCCATATAATAGCTCACATTTTAAAGAGGAACTGTCACCAAGCTCTACCATCTGGAATCTGCCTGAGAGATAGGAGCGGAACCACTGCAAAACAGTGCCTCCTATCCCCAATTCCCCCAGGTGATCCAGAAGGATACCATGGTCAATGGTACTGAATGTCGCCAAGAGATCCAAAAGAACCAACAGAGTCACACTCCCTCTGTCGATTCCTCGGTAAAGGTCATCCATCAGGCCAACTAAGGCAGACTCAACCCCATAGCCCACTCTAAAGCCAGTTTGAAATGGGTCTAGATAATTGGTTTCCTCCAAAACCGCCTGGAGCTGGTTAGCCACCACTCTCTCAATCACTTTACCCAACCATGGGAGATTGGAGACCGGCCTATAACTGTCCATCACTGAGGACTCTATAGAAGGCTTCTTAAGAAGTGGTCTAATAATTGCCTCCTTCAAACAAGGAGGCATCCTACCCTCCCTCAGCGATGAGTTAATGATATTAACTAAGCCAACCTCCCTGCTAGATAAAAGCAGCCAAGTCGGGCAAAGATCCAGAGAACAAGTGGTAGGCCACACCGCCCCAAGTAGCTTGTCGACGTTATCAGGCATCACAGATTGAAAATGATCCAATCTAATACTGCAAGCGGGATTGCTGGACACCACCTTAATGGACTCTAATAGAAACAGTGGAGTCCAAGTCGGCCCGAATACACAAGATTTTGTCCGCAAAGAACCCATTAACAGCATCACAGCATAACAAAGGCCCCGGGGATTGGTTTGAGTTGGAAGGAGCCTAAATCAAACTCTCCACAACCCAGGACAGCTCTGCCAGATGCGAACCCGCAGAAGCAATGCCTGTAGACCAGAAGTGTTTTTTTTGCCGCATGCAGCGCCTCCGCATAAACCTTCAAATGGGCTCTCTGTGCTGTGTCCTGTCACATTCAAGCCAAGTTCTCCTCCACCTTGCTGCTTCAGACCCTGTAATTCTTCTGTATACCAAGGGGCCACTTTTAAAGCAGATCGGAAGGGACGCTTAGGAACGATCGTGTCTACTGCCCTGGTGAGTTCCCTATTCCAGGTTCCCACCAGGGCATCGACAGAATCACTGGCAGGACCAACATCAAAACCCTTCAAGGCTTTTTGGAATCCTACTAGATCCAACAGCCTTCTCGGGCGGACCATCTTAATAGGTCCTTAACCCTTGCTGTGAAACAAGGGTTGTGGCTGTGAAACCAACCTTAACCAGGTAGTGGTCCATCCATGACAATGGGGAAACCACAGGATCCCACACCCACAGAACACCCCCCTGATCCGAACAAAAGACCAAATCAAGTGTGTGGCTGGCAACATGAGTTGGTCCTGAAACTAGTTGGGATAGGCCCATCTTATGTAAGTAACTTTATATAAGCAATGTTAGGTAGCCTTGATCATATAAATAAGTCCTTGTTTTCTACATTTCTGTAAAATTAGAACACTGTAGAAGAAATGTTGATATAATAGTACTGAGACTCAGTGTATTAAGTCAGTCCAGAATCTCGTTTTGGTAAATATAATACACTGCAATTAGTACTTGCAGTAAAAATGAAGTTTCTATTCCAATTTCCTTGAAAAATAAAACCAGAAATAGAGAGTGTGCATGCAGATCCTGGAGCTGAGTTTACTAAGGAAGTGCACAAGGGCCAAATTATGGTCCACCAAATATCTGTGCAGCTCCTTTAATCAGGCCTCCTTTATCTTAGCATGCATTTAGTTGTTATGTGCCAGTACAGCCACATGCTTATTTTAATGAAACCCAAGAATACGGAAACCATCACAATTTTAGGTACTCAGTAACATAGAATGGAAAAACTAGTAATAAAGTTTTAATCAAGATGTTTTTATTACACAGATGGATATATTTCATTTCTGTCTAATGCTCTTTCACATCTCATTCTCCTTGATGGCTCTGAGAAGCAAGGCAGATGCACTGGTTCTGATTTAGGCATTACAGGCTTCTAAACTGTGTTCTAGTTGATAAAACAAACCAACATTCTATTAAACCATGTTGTCAACCCTCTTGATTGTGTGCAACTGTTCTCTTCATGGATATTTCTTGAAGCCCTGTTTTTAGGTCTTGGTATTTGATTGAGAAAGCTATTCCAGCCCAGGCCTCCTGCTGCAGAAATTGTTTCCTAATATTTCATTTTAATTTCCTTTTTAATGGCTATTGGTTTTTAGAAATATGTTTTGTCTGGTTTTTACATTGATTGTTTTTGACTTTATGATAGTTTTATTGATTCTTGCCTTTGAACTTATTTTGTAGCAAAGGTTGGACAACAAGTTGATTAAACAAACAAACAAACAAACAAACAAACAAACAAACAAAGTCTCAGTATCTATTTCCATACGTCTTGAATGCATTAGATTACTTCTTAGACTACTGCCTCCAGAAGTGTCCTGTGCCTTCTGAAACTATGTCCCTGAGGATTTCACAGCCCTCAGAGACATGGTTTCAGAAATCACAGGGTACTTCCAGAGACAGAGAAGATAATCCCAAATAGCTCCCCCTGCATGCAGCGACTGTGGGGAACCCTACGGCTGCATTAAGAGCAACCTCTTAACAGGAGGACACAGCTCACGTTGCATCCTCACTGGGGTGCTCTGGTTGTCAGGTAATTCCATGGAGACCTCTGTTCCTCTTAAATTTCTATTTTATTGGGCTATATGCCCAATCTGACATATAGAGCTATTCAATAGGTCCCTCCCTATCTTTTCTATACAATTTTTATCAAGCGAAAACTACATCCCACTGATCTTCTTCATTCAACCAGATTTCCATTATGTCTACTAAAGCTATGTCCTCGTTTATTTATTTATTTGATTTATACACCACCCCTCCAAAAATGGCTCATTTAGCAGCAAGTACTTCAAGTACTTCAACTCCCCATCTTAGCTCAGTGGCTTCTAGTATTAGCATATAGACTATATCCTGCATCTCCAAATGCCTATCCAAATATCTTTTGCATGTGCATTTTCTCCAATAGCCTTTTGGCTTCTTTGACCAGCAGTCATGTCCTACTGTATGCAGGCATTGGTTTCCTTACGGTCTGATTACTCAAACAAACTGCAGAACATTCACAAATAAAGAAATAGAGTTGGGAGGGTCACAAAAGATACCATCTAGTTCCAACACAGCACAAAAGGGAGTACCATTCCCATTCTAGCTTCCTCAGTCCTCCCCTTGAACAGCCTAACCCAGGACTGCACAACTGTGATAATCCCCAATCACAGTGGCCAACAGACAGAGATTATGGGAACTGTAGTCCAATATCTGCAGGAGGGCTGAAGTTGTGCAGCCCTGGCCTGATAAAAGTCACATGAGAGTTGTATCACAAAAGAATAGAAAGGCTGCAGAAAGGTATGTGTAACATTTTGCCAAAGACTCTTTTCTAGATAAACTGATTTCAAGAAAAATAGTAAACATGTCCAAATTATTTTCAGGCTCAGAGACAGGATGCTTCTGAATACCAGTTGTAGGGGGGCAACAGCAGGAGAGAGGGCATGCCTTCATCTCTTGCCTGTGGGCTTCTCAGAGGCATCTGGTGGCCATTTTGTGGAACAGGATGCTGGACAAGATAGGCCTTGGGTCTGATCCAACAAGGCTGTTCTTATGTATTTTAATATCTGGTGTGACAGCAATTTCTTCCACAAATAAAGTAAAATAAAATGTGTAATGAAGGTATTAGTGAAGACAAGTCATGCTGTTAAATTCGCCTTAGCTATAACTTATCTTTATTATACTTTTGTTAGGAAGTATGCTGATTTTCAGTTGCCTCTTCCATATACTAGGATAGCAAAGAAGAGTACAAGTGGGATGGGTGTGATGAAATCAAGAAAAACCTGTAGCTAAATACATTCATAGCATGTTTGAATGAAACTAAGTTATCATGTTGATCTCACTTGTTTGATATTATTCCATTGTCTAATCAGGACTAGAGTTGAAATTAACTTCACACTGTTTAATAAAATCCTTGTCATTTTTGCTTTCTAAAAGCCATCTCATTTTGCATGCCAAGTTTACATATGCCAAAACCACTATAGTACATTACTTAGTATATGGCAAAACGTTTGTTTACAAGATGATAAACTACAAGCCACAAAAATCAAAATGTGATTGCTGGGGGAAAAGCAAACACATTTTAATATAATCAGAAGAAATATTATGGATTTGTCTGTGATGCAAAAACATTTAATGAATTTAAGAGAAGCCATATCACTGCCATAGTGGTGTGTGTGGTGGGGGAGGAAAACTATGAGGTCATTCACACAATCAAAAACTGTGTTCTACCCAGGTTTGGGAGCTGTGTATGCTCCCAATTTTCGTGCATGACCTCAGTGACTTGATATCAAGCACAGATAAGTAGTACCATAAATTACAGGATGGGGGCAGATTAGACACATGGGCAGCAGCCACATGTGTATAGTAACATACTGAGGCTCTTCACACAACTGAAAACTGGGCAGGACAAGAGTCCTACCCAGGTTTGGGAGCTGTGTGTGCTCCCAATTTTCGGTTGTGTGGGATCAAAAAACTAGGTAGGAGGAAGGCCACTGTTCCCTCTAAGGCAGGCGCATGTGCATGCACTCACAAGTTTTTGGATATCTGTTCAGTTCATTTTCAATCCCGCTCAGGTTGAATCAGGAGGACCCCATTCTGAATGCATGTGCACGCACACTGCCTTGATACTGCTGCCCAAAACAAAACTCATTCTGCATAGAGATGAAAAAAATTATGGAGGGTCCACTGAGGAGGGCAAAGTGATTGTGAGGGAGACAGGAGCTGGATGGGACAGCACCATCCTACCCAGTTTTCATACTTCATATTTGACCAGCGTAGGAGGAAATGAGATTCTATTCAGATCCTGTCTCACACACAATCACTTCTCCCTCCTCCTACCTAGTTGTTTGCTCCTCCACAACCAAAAATTGTGAGGGCACACAGTTCCCAAACTTGAGTATAACGCTTGTCCTACCCCAGTTTTCAGTCATATAACAGCTTCATTGTTTTGGCCTAAAGTTCAATACAGAAGTAGACTTCAATCAGAATTTATAGAAACACTTGATTGACACAAGTGAACATTTTTTATTTCAGAAACTAGAATATCATGGAATCAAAAATGCAAGTGCAAACATTTTATACAATTTAAAAGCTAATTTTAGCAGGTCACAAGGCAAGCAAAACTAGACCATGAAGCTATTCACACGAGCATACAAAACTGGGCGAAGGAAGCCCAGCCTGGTTATGCATGCGAGCGTGTACCGCTGGAATCAGGCCTGATCTCAGCAGCGCTGTGGCAGCAAACCCGCCTACGGAGCCACCCTTCAAAATAAAGTTAGAAGAGCAAGCACTCTCCAAACCCCATTTTAGCAATCGTCTGCCAGTCCTGGCTGGGGCTGGCAGAATGAGGAGCTCCTGGCCAGCTTTGGAGAAGGTGTGTGTGTGTGGGGGATAGCTCTAATGTACCACACACTCACGTGGTGCATTATGGGAGCTCTGGGGGCAGGGCAATAGGGGGCGATGCATCTGGCACCCCGATCATCTGGGCAGGGACAGGACCAGATTGTCTGCTGTGAGATAAGCTTTTTAAGGCTTCCTCCCCTCTAGCCCTCTTGCCCTTTCTCACTACTTGTGAGATACGGCTCCATGTCTTGACTAGAAATGGCTATGTAAAATGGACAACTCAAAATTTGAAGCTGTTCTGTACTTAGCAATAGCAATAGCACTTACATTTATATACCGCTCTATAGCCGAAGCTCTCTAAGTGGTTGACAATGATTTAGCATATTGCCCCCAACATTCTGGGTACTCATTTTACCGACCTCGGAAGGATGCAAGGCTGAGTCAACCTTGAGCCCCTGGTCAGGATCGAACTTGTAACCTTCTGGTTACAGGGCGGCAGTTTTACCACGGCGCCACCAGGGCGCAGTGACTTAATTGTCAATGAGCGTATGAAGCTTCTTGTTTACAACAATCTGTAACCCAAGCTTGGACACTGAACCAACACTGCTCTAAAGAATAAAAATGGAATTTGAACTAACCTCTAAACCGAACACATCATGGGTCTATTCTTACGATCACAAAAATCGGGCTAGGACAATCCTAGCCCGATTTTTGTGATCATCAGAACCACCGGGCTCGCAGCTGAGCCCGGTGGTTCTGGAGCGGCTAACCCGCTCCTGTAGCCCACCCCTTAGCCCGGGTTTGCGGAGCGAGCACTCCGCAAACCCGGGCTATCTGCTCGTGAGTAGCCGTGGCGTGTCTCCAGAGTGTGGAATTCTTATGTGCTGCAGCTGGACACATACCACCTTCATGAACTTTATATTAATAGGTTAATAATAATATGCAACTTAAATATGCAAAAGAAATGGCACCTTAGTTCTACTTCAGTCCCTTAGAATTTGAGCAAGTGGTGATTCAGTCTTGCTCACATCATTGTTTAAGCCTCACCTATGCTTTTTAAGTCAGCCCAGGCTGATCCTCCATGGGAACAGCTGCTCATGTGACTATTGACAAATGCTGTCTGCTACATCCTAAGATGAATCTGGCATTTGACTACAACTCCATTCTTTCGGGTGATATGAAAAGCTGATCTGCACTCAGCTAGTCTGTGGTGGACAGCAGTAGATAAAAGCCACATGACAAGCTGAACCTATCACAATGTAGTTGAAGCTCAGCATGGGCTGATTAAGATGGGCTGATTAAGGCCATGGCTGCCTTGTTCTCAAGTTTGCTTTGAATTTCCTGCTTGGATTAAAAATGAATGGTTGTGTGAAGTTCACTAAAGTAAGTACACAGGCATTCACAAA
Source organism: Hemicordylus capensis (assembly GCF_027244095.1). NCBI lineage: Eukaryota > Metazoa > Chordata > Lepidosauria > Squamata > Cordylidae > Hemicordylus > Hemicordylus capensis. The sequence goes on along the minus strand of NC_069659.1, from coordinate 36,050,940 downwards.
CATTTTCTCAAATCTGGATGAAGAGAAAAGCAGAAGGTGAAACTGTATTCATGAAGGAAAATGCTGATTCAAAACATGTGTGCACATGCTTAATGGCAGATAAGGAATAAACAGATAATTGAGCAATCTGTAGGATGCATTTTGGGCAAATACAGTATTTGCTAGGGATGTGCACAAATTGATTTTTTTGATTCAATTTGTGCCCAAAACAAATCACCTCTGATTTGTTTTGTATCCAAATCTACCCCCTCCAAATCACCCCAGATTTGATTTGTATTTGCTTTGATTCAGTTCAGATTTGGACTGCTTCGGACCACTTAACAAGGTCCTAGGGGCACCAAATTTAGGTGGTGGGCACGTTCCCATGGGTGCCACCTACTGTGTTTCCCCGAAAATAAGACACTGTCTTATATTTATTTTTCCTCAAGGAGACACACTATGGCTTATTTTCAGGGGATGTCTTATTTTTATTAAGTGTGGTACAACAATCTACATTTATTCAATTATAGTTAAGTCATCTTCTTCTGGAACATCGTCATAACTCTCATATGATCCATATAAGACCCACAGACTGTTGCTGGTCAGTGTTGGGGAGCAGCAGCTTTACTGGTGTGTGTGTGGGGTGAGAGAGACCCACAGACAGGGGCGTAACGATACCGGTAGGGGTGGCAGGTTGCAAGCTGAGGCATACGGTAGAGGGAAGTACAGTAAAAATCTCCTCAGAAAATCTGCTCCTCAAAAATCTCCCCTCCTCCTGGCGGCGGCGGGTGACGGCAAGAGTAAGTGCGGCGGTGGCGGGAGGCGGAGAGAGTACGCCGGGAAGCGACGCCGGGCCAGACGGCAGGCCTCGGCGTCGCTCTGCGCACTCCCGTGCGAGATAATTTCCACCATAGGAAACAATGGAGATTTGAAGTTGCCATATCCTAACCCTAAAACGGATTCCCAGCTTTCTTTCTTTCTTTCTTTCTTTCTTTCTTTCTTTCTTTCTTTCTTTCTTTCTTTCTTTCTTTCTTTCTTTCTTTCTAAAAAAGCTAAGCTCTACCCCTTGTAGAAGTGGAGTTATGGAGCAAAATATGCAGTCATCATTTTTCAAGTTTTTGGATTCTCTGGTGTATAATAACTTTTCCTCATAAAGAATCCCTATGAGGATTCATTGCAACCTTCATTTCTTCTGTTCATTTTGACTGTCAACTGCCATGTGCCAACTACACCCCTGCCCCACCTGCAAGGCAGTGGGGTACTCATTTTAATTTTTAGGAATTTTGAAATTTTTAGATTATTTGGTGTCTAAGAACTTTTCCTCATAATGAATCCCTATGAGGATTCATTATTCACCTTTTTTTCTTCTGTTCATTTTGACAATCATTGGACAGTGCCAACTGTCAACTGCCATGTGTCAACTACACCCCCCCCACACACACACACTGCGGTACTCAGTTTATTTTTGAAGTGTTTCGATTCTTTGTGTCTTCATTACACACCTTCATTTGTTCTGTTCATTTTGACCCCACTGCTTTGCAGGTGGGGGTGGGGAATTAGTGGCATCCCATGTTCCAACTACACCGCAAACCCACAAGCCACTGGGTACTCAGTTTATATTTTAGGAATTTTTGAGGTGTTTAGACTCTTTAGTGTGTAATGAATCCTCATAGGGATTCGTTATGATGAAAATGATGACACCAAAGAGCCTAAACACTAAAAAAAAACAACAAAAAAAAAACTAGAACATAAACTGAGTAGTACCCCACTGACTTGCGGGTGGGAGTGGGGTGTAGTTGGCACATGGCAGTTGACAGTTGGCATTGTCAAAAAGACAGTCAAAATGAATAGAAGAAATGAAGGTGTGTAATGGATCCTCATAGGGATTCATTGAGGGAAAGTTATTATACACTAAAGAATCCAAACACTTGAAAAATAGTGACCACACATTTTGCTCCATAACTCCACTTCTACAAGTGCTAGAGCTTAGCTTTAAGAAAAAAAGAGAGAGAGCTGGGAATCTGGGGGAATTAATAGGAAGGATCTGAATCTCTAATCGAATCAGGCGCAATTTTATTTGTACCCGAATCTAGCCAATGGACCACAGGGGTGATTTGTTTTGTCTCCAAATCACCTGAATCAGCTAGATTTGGGTACAAATCAATTTGTACCCGAATTAATTTGCACATCCCTAGTATTTGCCCACATCTGATCCAGCCCAGTTATATCTATTTGAAAAGAGAAACTTGTCAAGTTGTGTCTATTGTGTTGGTATTTAAAAAATCCATCTGATATTCATTACTGCTTACAAAAATTTGGTAAGGCCTATCTGGGTGCAGATACATGTATTTTACTTAGTCTGTATTTTAACTTTTTAGTCTGTATTTTAACTTAAGAGTAACTTGCACTCTTACCTTTCTTTTCACGGTTAGTTCTCTCTCTTTTCCCCCAAACAAGGAAACAGCTGAATAGTATCACATATCTGGTGTTGTGTTTCTTAATTTCAGTTTTAAAATGACATTTGCTGTGCCATTGTATAATTACTCCAGTCTTCCCATAACAAAATGCAGATTTTTTGATGATGTTATTTTAAAATTTATGTATAATTTGCTATGATCAAATGACACTCAATTCAGTGTTTACCCTTTAAAGTTTACCCAAGAGCGATAACCATTTCCCTGGCCTCGTACACTCCTTACTTGTCCATTATAGAATCCTTTCAACTTTCTGATGGTCTTTTTGCAGCCCACAACCTGCTTTTTCATGAGTAAATATTTAAACCACAACTATGTTTTAAAAGGTCTATAGACAGAGAGAAGATGAAAGCTAGCCCTGAAATTTATAGCTAACTGGGTAATAATCAACTGCTACCAGCATTATGAGATCCTCATTAATGCCCCCATCATATTATGGGACTTTAGCTCAGGAAGTCTGTGGCCCTGACTTAGCATTCAAGAGCAAACAACAATTTGCAAAAGCTGGCCACACTGTGATTCATTTATAGATGTATAACATCCAATATTTTGTCCCTTTCATCTACACAAGATACAAAGTTAGCAGTGTATAAATGTGTACTTCATGACTAAAGGAAAACATTTAGCCAATCATTAAATGTTCTCATCAATAATTCAGAATTATATCTATGTATATCTATAACACACACACACACACACACACACACACACACACACACACACACACACACAATTGATACCATAATTCATTATTAAAAATAAATAAATATGGTTATACGGGAAGATTTAAGTAACATATATCCAACAGAGGGGAGAAATCCCCACGTTGCTTATCCCTGACTTAACAGTAAACATTAGTTCTTGAAAGGTTGAACTAATATTTTATACTTGTTTTTGGAGTCTTATTTGTAGTTAAACTAGACCAACAGTTGTACTAAACTGGCAGTATGTATTGTTCAAACAGGTTGATTGATTGTGTGGACCCTAGCCATTTTTTCTTGTATTCAAAAGATGTTCAAAAATTTGTTGTGAATGAGAAAAGGGCTGTTCCAGTTCACTGCTACTCACCATCCTGGATACAAACAATCCTCCGCACCTTTTTTCTTTACAGATTTGAATATCAAGTTTATACTTTTCCAGGAATAGGTTTGTAAATTATATCAAAAACCCAGCTATTATGGGGAAAAAACAGGTTGCTTACCTGTAACAGGTGATCTGATAGTGATCTAGTAACATTCATAAAAGTGGGTTCTGCACCTGCGTGAATTTCAGGTAGAAATTATTAGCTCCTTGCCGTGACGTTCAACTGCCCACTGTGCATGCTCACACCTGCCCATATCGGTGGTTTGGCGCCTCACAGCTCAGTGTCTTGTTGACCACTCCAATGCAGCTGTTCACTCTATTTTGTGTAGATAGATTGCCTGTTTGCAGTAGCTGTTGTGGAGATGGATGCGAGGGTTTTATGAATGCTCCAGATCACTTGTTACAGATAAGCAACCTGTTTATCTGGGTCATGATCAGGTAACATCCACAAAAAAGTGGGTGACTCATGAGCTTCACTACTCCTGGAGGTGGGAGCAGCCAATTACTGCAAAACCTGCTTGAGTACACCCCTCCCCAAATTTGCTGCCGCTGTTGAGTGGTGGTGCACCGCATAGTGTCTCACAAACATCTCTTCTGACACCCACATTGCAGCCATGCATAGGTCCTTGAAATTTATTCCTGATAAATGTGCTGCTGAGGACGCTTACACCCTCATAGAGTGGGCCTTTACTGTTTTAGGAGGATCCACTTTCTGCATCTTGTAAGCCAGGTAGATCATCTCTACCAGACAATGGGAGAGTCTTTGTCTTGAAACAGAATGTCCCCCATTCTTTTGTTTATAATAGCCGTCTTATTTTCCTCATCGCAGATGTTTGTTGCAAAAAGAACAGAAGAGCACATCACACATCCAGGCTGTGCATCACCCGTTCCAGAGGTGTTTCCGGATTCTGGGGGAAAAAAGTGGGTAATACAATATCCTAGTTCATGTGAAAGTCTGAGACAACCTTAGTTCTGAACTCCAGGTCTAACAGCATCACAACTTTGTCATCATGGAATTTAGTATACGTTTGCTGATGCATAAAGAGGTGAGCTCACTCACCCTTTTTGCCGTTGTTATGGCAATAAGAAATACAGTCTTTAAGGTCACTATCTTAAGCTTTGCAGTTGCCATTGTTTCAAAAGGCTTTTCAATGAAGGCCGATAAGACCAAGGAAAGACTCTGGCTATCCATTGGTCTGTGTACTGGAGGATACAGATTTCTTACCCCTTTTAGAAACCTTTTAATGTCAGGGTGACTGAACACAGTCCTCCCATTGTACCCCCTGTGAAAGCAGGAAATGGCAGCCAAATGTACCCTCAATGAGGTATTTAGTAAGCCTCCTGACTTCAGCGTCGTAAGATAATACAATATGTCCCATATGGAGGCATCCCTGGCTCTAAAGCCCTTGGCCTTTGCATGCGCTTTGAATCATTTCTATTTTGCACTATAGTGTTGTTTTTGAAGATGCCTTTTTAATCATCCAATAAAATGCTGTCTAATAGTTTATCCTCCACGCTGTAAGTGTTAACATTTGAAAGTTTGGATGTAATAAGCGGCTTTGCTCCTGTGATAGAAGGTCCATTGTTTGCTTAACCGTACATGTACCCCTGCCAACAGTTTGAGTACCTGCTGAAACCATGTTTGCCTTGGCCACCATGGAGTTATTAGTATACAAATAGTGCCATCCTGTAAAATCTTTGGCACTACCCAATTGAGCAGTGGATACAGGGGGAACAAATAGAATAAACTGTGTGTCTACTGGTACTGGAATGCATCACTCTGCAATTGCTCTCCCAGTCCCGCTCTCGAGTAGTATTGGCTGCATTTGGCATTGTCCTTCATCGCAAAAAGATCTACAGCGGGCTTTCCCCAGGATCTGAACATGCCTTTCAGGCAGTTTGTGTTTATCTCCCACTCGTGTTGTTGAAGGAGCACCTGTGACCTGTTCAAGGTATCCGCAAGGGTATTGTTTATCCCCCCTTTATGTGTATTGCTACCAGATGGATCTTCTGTGGCACACACCAGTTCCATATTTTTGGCTTAAATTGCAAAGGGAGTGGGACACTGTCCCCCCCCTTGTTTGTTCATATATGCTATTGCAGTTGTATTGTCCATCTGCAGTTGTACTGTCTTCCCAAGCATTTGAGAAGTCCCTGAAAGAACTATAGCCTGGAAAGCTGTGAGCAGCTCTAGGGAGTTTATGTGCAGAGTCCTTTGAGTCAGGGTTCAAAGGCCTTGTGCCTCCAGGCCAGACATATGTGCCCCCGGTCTGTTAGAGAGGCATCTGATGTCACCCAAACTTCCAGCATTGGGATTTTGAATGTAGTGCCTGCCAGAAGATTTTCCTCTTTCGTCCACCATACCAGTGATCTCAATACTATGTCTGGTAGGTGCAGAAGGTGGTCTTGGCTGTCCACATTTGGCCAGAAAGCTGACAGATACCATTGCTGCAGTTTCTGCATCCTCAGTCTCGCATAACAGACTGTGGCGGTGCATGAGGCCATCTGGCTCATTAATGCTTGAACTATGTGAGCCAGCTGCAATGCTAGCATCAGCCTTTGAATTCTTCGAAAGTGTTTCTCTGGCAGATATGCTTTCTGCCAATCCATGTCCAGGACCGCACCTGTATACGGTAGTCTCTTGGAGGGTGTCAAATAGGACTTTTCCCAGTTGATTTGGATGCTCAACATTTCCATAAGACCTGTCTCATACATGATCTATGAAAGTAACTTGCCTTTTGTTTTTGCTGTTATCAACCAGTTGTCGAGATAAGGATACACCTTCACTTCCTGCAAGCATAAATGTGCCACCACTACTGCCATGTGTTTGGTAAATACTCTTAGTGCTGTCGCCAGTCCGAAGGGTAGCATGTTGTACTGGTAAATGCTTTCACCCACAGTGAAACCTAGATATGTCCTGTGACTTTCCTGTATGCCGATGTGAAAATATGCATCTTTGAGGTCCAACATCGCAGCCCATTCCTCCCCATGTAGAAGAGGCAGGATTGTCTGCAATGTAATCATACAGAACTTTCTCACAATAACATACATAATTAGCCACTGCAGGTCCATTATAGGGTGTATGCCCCTGTCCCATTTTGAGATTTGAAAGTACCGGGAGTAGAATCCCCAGTGTCTGCTTGCCCACTGTACTGGAGAGATCATCCCTTTTCCAAGCAGCATTTCCACCTCTTCCATCAATGCTGCCATTGCTGGTGTGAACTTCATGACCATATATTCCAGCAATGTCGAACTCGATGGTGTAACTGGTCTGGACTATCCGGAGTACCCACTGATCTGATGTTATTTTAGTGCCAAGCTTGAGCATGACTTGCCAGTTTGATGCTGTGACCAGCATTGATGTTTGTTGTTAATGGTAGAGACATCACTGGCGACGGGGACGTCACTGCTGTTGGGGAAGAGGGTGTTGTCATTGGAGGAGTTCAAAGGTAATCGTTCATGTGGGCTTACTGAGCAATCAAAGATGTTGCTTTTGTTGCTGTGGAGCCTTATTGCATGCCCCCTGGTTGCTCTTACCCTTTTGGTTGTATGGTTTTTTGTTTATCTCTGGAAGAGTCTATGGAATTCTTTCAAGTTGCCCTGGTGGTATGTATTTTGCCTATGGCCAAAAGGTTTAAGTGGTAAAGAAAGATGCAGTGGACGTAAAGGTCTCTGCTATGTACTTAGATTTTTTCCACTTTTCCACAGGGGAATTGGTGACGTCGCAGAACAGACCATTGGCATCAAATGGCAAGGCTTCTATCTTGTCTTTCATATCCTGCTGTAAGTTGGTTGAATGTAGCCAAGCATGTATTTGCAGCAGAATTGCTGGCACTAATGAGCGGGACTCAGTTTCCATGAAATGCTTAGCGTTACTTAATTGTTGTCTCGTCACTGATGTTGTTTTCAAAAACACTTCCAATTTTTTTGGGGGGGAACTCCTCAGGTGTCACGCTATCTTTCTCCTGATAAAGTCCCACAAAGAATATACGTACTTTGACAAACATGCCATATAGTTTGTGATCTTAATTGCTAGGCATACTGTAGCATACGCCTTACGTCCCAGCACATCTAGTTTCCTCCCTTCCTTGTCAGCTGGCGTGGTATGACGGTGCGACCCCTTTGATGAGGACATACATTCAGTTACTAATGAATACAGGGTAGGATGTTTAAGTAACCATTCTCCTCTTCCTGTATTCTGTACAGGGTCTCAAGCTCTTAGAAGTTGGAGTGGATGTGTGCAACAACTGCCAAGCCATATTTGCCACCTTTGTTATCACAGGAAGCTGAGGTAAGTATACTGGTTGTGCCACATTCGTTTACTTCATGAAATTGTAGACAGGATCGTCTAGATCACTAACTTTTTGTTTCCAGTCGAGACCTAGCACAACCACCATCTCAGCAATTTGAAGATGGTAAGATTTCATTTCCTCCATCAGGGATATAAAAGCTTCTGTTGGAACATCCTCTTTAGGGTCTGAGTTATGACCCATTGATTCTGAATCTGAGGAATCAGATTTGTAGTCCTGTTCCAATGATGCTGGCTCTGTAGAACACACACTAGGCTTTCCTGACAATGTCAGCCAGAACCAAACCTCCTACTGGTTCATAATCCCGCAACGGTCTTTGATGTCATTTGAGATGGTGTTTGTGTACTACCTGTACATACTGACTCTTTGCGTCACATTCTGCACAAGTCTGTGTCGACATAGTAGCCTGTCAAGTTGGCTTTGGAACTAACACCAGTATGGCTGTCTGCACTTACATGGGGCACTCTTACAACCTGCTACAGACTCTGGAATAGTAGCTTGCACAGCAGCATCCTGAATCACAATCCTTGGAGGCATTACCTGGGTTGCAGTTTGAACCTGAATCTCAGTCATAGCCCTTGGAGGTGTCATTTGTGTTGCAGCCTGTACTAGCCCCATACGCATCCTATGTGCTTTCCACTGTTTAAACTCCACATAGTCATCTGGATGAAATAGGGTGGAATTTGTAGACAGGTCACCCCATCCTCCTACAGGTAACAGGCTTGCAATCATCGCCCTAGACTGGTATGAGGTAAAAGAAAGAGTTTTTGGTACATCCCCTAAATCCTCCTCCTCCTCGTCAAGACCCTGCTCAAGAAACCCTGGAACATCAATGCCAAAGGGGTGCTCTCCCCCAATTCCAACATTGCAAGGATATGCTGGGCTGTCTTGGGATCAAAAACAGCCTCTGTGTCATAATTGGCGTCGGCTTCGAACACCACAGGTGATTGGCACTTCTGTCTCAACACTGACGTAGATACTGGAGTCCTCAGCGTCAATGGGGATTGATAAGTATTGGTGACAGAGACACCGCACGACATCAAGGTGCAGATCCTGACAATGTAGGAGTCCTTCTTTGCTCTGGCATCAGCTTCAATGGTGATAGGTTCTTCAGGCATTGCAATGGAGATGGCTTCCCCAGGAATTGTAAGCCAGATAGAGAAGGGGTCACAGTGCTGGGCAGTGACAGACGCCCCTCCTTGCACTCACTCATCTCCTTGCACTACTCACTCAGCTTTTTAGGGGGTGAGGAGCCCAACTTATCCTCTCACCTCCATTTCCTTTCCATCGCTCAGTGGTGAGACAAACGCCTTTCAGGTACTTGCGGCTCCTTAAATGGCGAGCCCTTTGACATCGATGGCCCAGGCACCAGGGATATAGACTGTGTTGGCATTGCAGTCCCCGATGTCGATCTCGACACCGTGGCCCTTGATTCCAGAGACTTCAAAACACTCTCTGGAGTTAGAGCCTTCTCCAACAAAGCCACCCTCAAATGTGCAGCTCTATTTTTCAAAGTTTGTTTAGAGAATGAGCTGCAAACGGAGCACGCTACAGCATTATTCCCTTCCCTTAGACGGAGGACACAACAGTTGTGGCCATCCGTTGAGTGGATTTTCCCTCTGCAGTGCATACACCTCTTAAAGGTGGTTTTTTCTCTAGGCTTGAGGCTCGTAAGGGACATTCCAAATATTGTCAAATCAAATGGTCCATGGACATACAATTTTCAAACACTTTGCTGAGGTACCGTTGTCTGACAAAACAAAGAATAAATACAACCAGTTCGAGTTCATACACAATAAGTACTACTTTACTTATCCAAAGGGCAGTCCAGTCCAAATCCGAGTCAAGTCCAAAAATCCAGTCGTAAAATACTTTGAGGAGCATAGATCACCGAAGAACTGAGTGCATTGGTGGTCAGAAAGAAACTGAGCTGTGAGGCGCCAAACTGCTGATATGGGCAGGCATGAAGCACGTGCAGAGGGCGGTTGATTGGCGCCATGAGAAGCTAACGATTTCTACGCGAAGTGTTCCATGCAGGCACAGAACCCACTTTTATGGATGTTACCGATCACGGCCCAGATCTAATGGTTCACATGATGTCTGATGTCATGTCGGCATTCCATATTAGCCAGCGCTGCTGCCAGTCTTAACATTGTTGTACAAGAGTTCAGTTGAGCAACTACTGAAAACTGTGTGCATACTTGCATAATGTTACTTTACATGGGAAAAAATGGAAATTCTGCTACACAATTGTGGGTGCTGTTTTAAGTAGCTGTGCAACTGTGCTCTTGCACAACACCAGCAGGCACTGGTTTCAAATGTGCAGTGGTGTCAATCAATTGGGAACGTCGGCATTGCCTTGTGCATCATGTCGGTTAATTTTCAGCAATAAGTCATTTTTGTGACAGATGTTTGTCCTGGCTGAGCAGGTGTGTGGCAATTGCACATACCTTTTTTTCTACCATGCACTATTGATCTACCCTGGGTGGCTGTCCCCACCCTTTAATAAACAATCTGACATTTGTAAAAAGAGAAAAACAATGAAGCAAAATGGCAGTCCACTGATGCTCTTTTTCTAGCTGTGTCCTGACTTAAAAGAGTTCCTTTATGCCACAAAAGAGTAAGTCAGGGAGCTTGCTTCACCATATACAAATAGCAGTGTGGGATTACTGTTGCTGCCAGTCAGCTTGTAATGGCTGAGAGAGCGCGCAAGGATTGTACTGTTCTAAGAAGTGAGAAGAAACCAAGATGAATGGAACCCCGAAAAAAGCCTATAAGTGACTGACATTTTTGTACATCTATACTCAGTTTGTGGCTGAAGCCCACAGAGGAGCCACTTCCCAATAGCAAGCGATAAGGCTCTGAAATATCTGCAGGCCTGGCTAGAGATGGGTTGCAGAACTTGGCATGTTGGAAATATTAAGGCACATGTAGCCATGTCAGGACCTAGGAGAGTGCACTGTGGAAGCTGGAGATAAGACCAGCAGAGCTAGGCAAAAAAGAAGGTAACTAGGAGTATTAGGGTGAAAGTTATACTAACATTATACAAAGTATGCAGTCTAATCCTGTATGTCTGCCTTTCTAATTTAAATAGCAGGCACAGTGATGGTGGTGGCTATCAAGATCAAGACCACTGATTTCAATGTGACTTTAATTGTCCCTATGCAACTCCAACAGAGCATCTCTCCTGTGTTTGTTGCTGGTGTCTACCTTATTTCCCCTTTTAGACTACGAGCCTTTTTGAAAACAGAGAAAAACAGGTTGCTCACCCATAAGAGATGATCTGGAGGTGATCCGTTGCATTAATAAGGAATGGGTTCTGTGCCTACGCAGGGACCTCACGGATAGATTGACCAGCTCCTTGTGCCGCCCCCAACTGCCCTGCACGTGGTCCATGCTTCTGTTATCCCAGGCAGTTGGGGTGTGTCTCTCTCAGTTTCTGTAGATCGCCAGTGTGCATTCTGTTCTGACGATCTTGTAGAGCCCCAACTGCCTGGGATAACGGAAGCATGGACCATGTGCAGGGCAGTTGGGGGCGGCACGAGGAGCTGGTCAATCTATCCGCGAGGTCCCTGCGCAGGCGCAGAACCCATTCCTTATGAATGCAACGGATCACAATCCAGATCAATTTATTTTTCTATTTAAACCACTTTGAGCATTTCGCTGAAAAGCAGCATATAAATATTCTTAGTAGTAGCAATTGAAAAGTCAAGTGTGACAACTACAACTCAGATTTACTTCAGGGAAGTGAAATAGGTTATTCTTGGCAATGTATTTGTAACGGCAAATCAGTTTATCTATGCCTTTAAAAAAAAGACCTTAAAGCAGGAATTTAAATGCCCACATTTGGTGCTATATTATTTTAACAACAGGAGCACTTACAGTGAGGTTCATAAGGAGGAGGTGGGTCACCACAAGGAACACACTCCATATCTTGAAAACCTCCAAGCTTGGTCTTTCTGTAGAATCTGAAACAGACCACATATTCCTCATACAACATAAGAACATAAGTATAGTGCTGCTGGATCAGGCCCAAGGCCTCTCTAATCCAGCTTCGCATTTTTCACAGTGGCCCACCAGATGCCTCTGAGAAGCAACTGGTATTTAGAGGCATCTTTCCTCTGAGGCTGGAAGTGGCCTATAGCCACCAACTTGTTGATAGATCCAGTCCACAAGTTTTTATACACCAGGACCTAGAGTCCTAACCTTCTATACAGATAAAATATAATAGAGGACACTCCCTGAAATAAAATACAGGTGAACCTCGGTATTCGTTGGGGTTCCATTCTCCGCAATTACAGTGAATAAGGAAACTGTGAATACAGAGTCATTAAGTGTGTGGGATCACGGGGGGTGGGGAAGGTTCCCAGAGGCCTGAAAATCGCATGAAAAAAATGGTGAACAATGGTCAAAAAGGGTGAAACAACGTGCTGTACCATGCTCTGCGGGCCTCCAGTGATCTAGCAATGCCCCCAGAAGTTCAAATTCTCCCCCCACCCCAGAAAACAACTTTTTTAAAAAACTGAACAAGCCACAAAATGGCTCTGTTTGACAAAATGGTGGAAGACAATGCCTGATCTGAGGAATACAGTTCAATTATATGAATATGGCTTAATCCTTTGAACCATTTTGTGATTCTTATATTTATCATAAGCTAAAACAATGGGCAATTTGTATCTAAATGCAAACCATTCATCTTTTCAAGAAACACATATATAGAATCTTTGCTAACTTTTTACTCAGTGAGTCCCACATTCAGTCGCATATGGAAACTGTTTAAATCTTGTCCTGTAATTGTGGTCGTACTGAGCTATGGAGACATTTATGTCCCCAAAATAGTGCCACCTATCTGACACAATCCTGTGCACACTAATGTGAAAGACATCGACTCAGCAGTGTTAAGTAAGTATCTGGAATGGGCAAGACATAGATAAAGATACACAGTGGTGTGAAAATTAGAACATAGCACATTTTAATCCTCTAAGTAATAACAGATTTGCAACTATTTTAAAATGGGCCAGAGAACCAAAAGGAGGACAGACCTCTCACATGCAGTGCATAGATTTCATAGCAGTGAAATAATCCCCCATTAAAAAATAATTAACAATGTTTCTCATATTATTTCAGGCATTCAGGTATTCATCACAGACAAGGTGAGTGCTTCGTATTAATTTTATCAGCAAACAAATGTGAAGCAGTCTGCCTGTGGTCACAGAGCCAGAAAGATTAAGATCTTAGGACTTCTAAAATCCAAACTCTGTAGTACTAAGACCTAAGGATAAGTTATTGGTAATTTCCTTGTGACTATCTTTTGTAACTTACCCTGGTAAGCAGTCTCCACAAACAGCATTGCTGGTAGCAGAACAATTGCCCTTCTGAAACCGATTTACTAGAGCACAGTCCAAACATGGTTTGCACTTTTGAAAGCCAAAGTCCTCCTTGAATCTGTTTGGCCTGCATGTCATGCAATGGGCATCTTCACCATAACCAAAGCCGCATTCCTGCAGGGATTAACAAACAAGAGCAAGCTATTCAGAAATTCAGAAGTGTGAATAAGGAGAGACTGCAGGGATGAAATGAAGACCCAGGATAATTATTTCAGAGAATAAGACTTTCTAGAGACAAAAGCAGTCCTTTCAGCAAATTCAAATGTGCCTTCCACTGCTAATAATCTCCCTTACTTCTATAAGCAATACTTATTCATTCACTTTATTTGAGAAGCCACTGAGCATTTGAATGATAAAGGACTCTGTAGACTCCCACTGCTACTTTATTATGAGTTTATGGTGAAATTACTGAGCTGTCCCTTTTTCTTTTTCTTTTTTAAATTAAGCCAGGTACCTGAGAGTTTAGAAGCTGGATGTGTGAAATTTTCAGACAGTTAGCAAAATTTTGATATAAAGATTCATAAGTGAAAAACACAAATGAGTTATATTAGAAATGCTACTTATTTAACCACATTAACTATTTAACTTGCTTACAAATGTAATATTTTTCAAAAGATTCATGACTCTTTTAATTGTGTTTCTTGAAGAATGTTGCTTCTGCAATTCACCCTGATAAGCAGTTTCCACAAACAGCAATTCTATTAATAAGCAGGAATGCTGTAATGTCTAGTTTCAGCAAAATGCAGGTGACCATGCTTGTTATCTCTGTAATAGACCAGAAGCTTTGCCTTTCATTTTTTTTAAAAAAAAATCTGTATGGCTCCAAAGAAGTCAAAACCCCAAAATACTAACCAATGCAGTTTTCATATATTATAACAATTCTTGATTTTGAGGAGCTGAAGACATGTATATATATTACGCATGTAATATCTATTGTATGGTTTTAGCAAAAATGAAATGTCCAAATTATGAGCCCATTCAGGGACAGGAGGGTTCATACAAATACTCTACCTTCCCCTCTTCTGCATATGTTTTCATGACTTTTTGCAGTATCATTTCCCTGATCTGCTGTTGCTTCAGTGTCATTTTTTTTAAATTTAAAAGGCCTTCTTTATGGTGTGATTCCAAACAATCAGGAGTCACTCAGTGAACATGATGACATAATAGCACCATGTAGCCATTAAGATATGGCTATGTTATACTGCCACTCAGGGCAAATATTTGTTCTCTCCCTGAATGAGTGGGGGGAGCAAATGTAACCTCATGGCTAGCCATTTTCTGTTGATGTCAGTGGAAACAACATTAAATAATTAGCCTAGCTTCAGAACTGAAACATAAAACTTTGTTATTCACTCATAGTCAGTTGTTTTATGTAGCTAGATGAGGATTATTTTTGGTTTTGTTCCATAAAAATAAGTTACATACTGTTTTATTAAATATAAAATTACATGAGCACATGTACTGTAAATTGTCCCCTGGCATTTGCACCTGTTCTATCTGAGTTACCCAAATTAAGCAGACAGTCAGCTAGAATTTCAATAACACTTCTTCCCCCAAAAGAGTGGTTTGCTGACCAAATTGAAAAGTGGTCTCTTAAATGGGCCACATTCCGATGTAACAGCTAACCACAGTTAAACCTGGCCAAGGTTGTGAAAACACATTGTTTTCTTGCCCAGCCAACGAGGGGCACTTCACATATTACAATTTTCCTATGAGGAAGATAATATCTGGGAAAGAAAAAAATGCCTTTACCAGTATGTGCAATGACTGTTCCCTTTATATATTCTCATTGTAGCAAGTGTTTTTCTCATGCATTTTAGATAAGAAAATTGTAATGTACAAAGTAGCTTTGAAGGGTGGGTTGTGGCTCAATCTCTGTAGTGGTTCCTTTTTGTTAATAAGCATCAGAGGGTCGTTACTGTAAAATATTTATCATAAATAACTAGAAATGACTATATTCTTAATGTAAAATGTAATGCATATCTCTGCAATTATATTTTATTTGTTTAGTATATTTCTACACCATCTCAACTCACATCTCTGGGCAGTTTACAACAAACATTTAAAAAAATTAAAACAGAAATTGAAACATTAAAACAGTTTAAAACCACTATTCTAGTTATACTGCCGTGACAAGTGGTAGTGGAGAGAAATGATAACATGAACAAAAAATTCAAGACAGCCACTTCTCTCACATCGTTCCCACAAATGCTAGCTGAACTAAAAGGCAAGTCATTTTTATGTGAAGTCATTTATTTCTAAAAATATATATGCTTGAAATGTACAAACTATAGTTAGACATACGGTAGTTTTCGAAGTATGCTGTTTAGATGAGCTAATTTTGAAGGACAAAAAAAGTTATCCAATAATTGCTTCAAAATAATTCACTTTGAAATACTTGCCAAAGATACATCCTAAATAGCACATAGAATAAACCAGTTTCCTGATCTAACTAAGCTTTAAGGATTACTATGTTAAACACAATCAAGATGACCTAATGTGTGCTTGAAGGAAAGACAATTGGACAGAGTATTACTAGTTCTTAAAACATTTATGAGGCTGCCTAAAGAGATTAATGTGCACTATTGCTCAGAAATAAGAATTCCTTTGCTGCATCAGACTAAGGGTCCATTCAATCTAGCATTCTGCTTCTAACAGTGGCCAGCCAGTTGGGAAGCCCACAAGCAAGCTGGGGCGATCCTTCCATGAAGCAAAGTGAGGCAGGTGCCTCGAGCAGTGGATTACTGGGGGCTTCTGTAGGATTACCTAATCTACCTCCCTCTGTCCCATCACAACAACTCTTCGCTGAGCAGTGGTACAGTTACTGCTTGGAAAATAAGCAGGTCTTCAAGCACCTGCATGCAAACACTGCCTAACCGGGCCTCCTACCACTATTTAGACCCATCCACTGCCACTCTTCCCTGCTCTCCCTGCCTTTTCAAAAGGGCAGGGAATAGGGAATGGACTAACTGAAGTGTGGACTCCATATTTCCTATTATTCCCCCCCCTTTACTTCAGCAGCCACTGGATGGGTCCCCCTCCCACCAGGTATGGGGGGAAAGAACAGATGGAATTGTCTAATGGAATTGTCAGGTATGAGGGCTGGCAGTGGAAGGTGAGAAGGCAGAGGGAAAAACAGGCATGTAGTGACCAGAGGAGAGGGGACCACCAGCTGACAGCCTCTTTTGGTCCCTTCATATCACTTTGAAAGTCTGCTGCAAGGACTGGGTTGGGAGTCCCTTCAGCAAGCTTTAAAATAGGTTACAGGCCAGTGATGAGAAGGAAAAAGAAGAATGTTCCCCAGTGTGCTCTCCATAGGCAGAAGGGAAACATCAGGATCTGGTGGGGGAAGGAGAGAAGGAAAAGTTTGGGGGGAAGAGAAAAGGCTCCCCCCAATGCCCTGTGTATCATGGAGAAGGGGAATGTTGGTGGATGACGAGAAGAAAGGGTGCCGTAAAGACTGGAGTCATGGTCCCTGGTCCCTTTTAAAAGCCTGCAACAGGGACTGGATCGGGAGTCCCTGCAGCAGGCGTTCAGGGGGAGTGCAAGGCAGTGAAACTAGGCTTCCAGCAAGCAGCTTTCTCTCTGACCAGTGTTCCCTTTAAGGCATGAGCATACTCACGCCTTATGTGCATACTCACATGTTTTTTTGATGTTTGAACAAAGATGAGCAGTGGTCGTGGATTCTAAGTTCATTCATCATTTTGCACCAAAGATGATGAACCAACTTCTTTGTTCATTCATAATCTTTTTTTGGTGCAAAATGATGAATGAACTTTGAATCAACTCTCATTTCCCACCAAAGAATCCACTCTCAGAACACCTCAAACATTGAAAACAACAAAACCCAGCACCCCATGGGCTTGTGGTTTTGGGGGTGGTTGTCACCCTATGTGTGCTATACCACAACCTGCTCTGGGCCACCCTGGTGCCCCCCCAGTGGAGTTATGGGGCTGCTGAAATCCTCATTATTCCCTATGGGGGGAAAGCTTAAAGCCAACTTCAAAAAAAAAAAAAAAAGCCAACTTCAAATTTTTCTTTAAAATCACCCCTTTCACCAATTTCTTTGAAATTGGAGTAGTAGCAGGCACCCATTGGAGCACTACCACCTGATCCACTCTTCTGCCCCTGGAACCCCTTTTCTGCCCCGAATCTGCCACAAAGTCACGCTAACTTCAAAAAATTGTTAAAAAATCACCCTTTTGCCCAATTTCTTTGAAATTTGAGTGGTAGCTTCCACCCATTGGGCACTACCACCCAACCCACTGTGGCCACAAAATGGAGGTCCAAATCCCCAAATTTCAGGTCAGAATCTGGGTGATTTGTTTTGTACCCGAATCTGGGCAGTTGAGCACAGGAGCAATTTATTTGATTGATCACAGGGGTGATTTGAATCAGTTCTGTACCTGAATCAATTTGCACATCCCTAATGTATAGTAGTATAAACCTTTGTTATCTCCCCCTTTGATTTTCTTTTTTTTCTAAACTAAAAACCCCCAAACAATTTAACTCTTGTTATTATCCACACTCACTACACCATTTTGGGGTGCTTCAGTGTACTTCTCAAACTTAGCCATTTAACCATTTTCTTTCTTTAACCTGCTTAAACAGTGGATGCAAGGTCATCCTGACAAGGCGTTCCTCTATGGTGCCTTTCAGGTCATCTGCAAATGACTGCAATGAACTAAAGGAAATGCCCCTCTCCGATTGCATCTGAGCATAGGCAAAGAGAGATGAAGGGCAGACCCTAATTAGAGTATAGTAAATACAAAAGGAATGGAATGAAAGCTCTCTTCCTCCCATGTATGACGATAAGAAGTTTCAAAACTAAACAAAACTTCTCACCTTGTTTCCTCCCTGCTGAATCGCATGAGCAATGCCAGACTACGTGATTTGCTTTCTACCAACTTACTAGGTACAAATATTAAGCTAACTGGCTTGTAATGTTCTTCATCCTTCCTAGATCCTTCCTTTTAAAAATATGTACTATTGATGATCTAATTCTGGATGAAGGTGCCAACCTGGCCTGTATTACAGAGACCTGGCTGGGGGAGGCTGGTGGCCTGGTCTGGTCTCAGCTTCTCCCTTCAAGGTACTCTGTTGAGGAGAGGGTGAGGGACCGTGGGCGGGGATGTGGAGTGGCTGTGGTCTATAACAACATCTCCCTTACTAGGGCCTCCACCCCATAGCCCGTCTGAAAGCCAGTCTGAAATGGGTCTAAATAATCAGTCTCCCCCAAGACTGTCTGGATCTGGGAGGCCATCATACAGCAGGCGGGCGGACCATCCTAATATGTCCCTCACCTCTGCGAAGGTGGGAAGTGATTGTGAGTCCAACCTTAACCAGATGGTGGTCCATCCGTGACAATGGGGAAATCACAGGAGTCCCCACCCATGGAACACCAACCTGAACAGAGTGAAAGACCAAATCAAGCATGTGACCAGCAATATGCATTGGCGCTGAGACCACTTGGGATAGGCCCGAAATGAACATTGAAGTCCCCCTCCACCACAAGCTTGGGGGACTCCAACACCAAACTTGAGACCAAGTCCGTCAGCTCATTTAGGGACTCTGTTGAGTAGTGGGGCGATCAGTACACCAACAGAAGTCATAGTCTATCCCTGGTCCCCAAATTTAAGTATACGCATTCAATATGGTCTGACACTTCAACAGGGTTGGATGATCTCCAACTGGGAATTAACAGAGGAAGTGTGACTCTGTTGGTCCTTTTGGACCTCTCGATGGCTATTGATACTATTGACCATAGTATCCTTCTGGAGCATCTGAGGGGGTTGGGAGTGGGAGGCACTGCTTTGCGATGGTTCTGCTCCTACCTCTCGGGCAGGTTCCAGATGGTATCCCTTGGAGACTGTTGTTCTTCAAAATCTGAACTTTTGTATGGTGTCCCTCAGGGCTCTGTATTGTCTCCGGTGTTGTTTAACATCTACATGAAACTGGTGGGAGAGATCATCAGGAGATTTGGTGCAGGGTGCTATCAGTATGCTGATGACACCCAAATCTATTTCTCCATGTCAACATCATTGGGAGAGGGTATAAATTCCCTAAATGCCTGCCTGGAGGTGGTGATGGGCTGGATGATGGATAACAAACTGAGACTTAATCCAGATAAGACGGAGGTACTCATTGCATGGGGTCAGAACTCGGGAGATGAGTTTGATCTGCCTGTTCTGGATAAGGTCACATTTCTCCGGAAGGAACAGGTACGCATTCTGGAAGTGCTTCTGGATTCAAGTCTCTCCCTAGTGTCCCAGGTTGAGGCAGTGGCCAGAAGTGCCTTCTATCAGCTTCAGCTGATACGCCAGCTGCGTCCGTTTCTTGAGATAAATGACCTAGAACAGTGGTACATATGCTACTGTACAGTAATCCTCCAGATTGGATTACAGCAATGTACTCTATGTGGGGCTGCTCTTGTGTGTAGTCCAGAAACTACAATTGGTACAGAATGCGGCAACCAGGTTGGTGTCTGGGTCATCTCGGAAAGACCATATTACTCCCGTATTGATAGATCTACACTGGCTGCCGATAAGTTTCTGGGCAGAATTCAAGGTGCTGGTTATAACCTATAAAGCCATAAATGACTTGGGCCCTGGGTATTTAGGAGAAGGTCTTCTTCGTCATGAACCCCACTGCCCATTGAGATCATCAGGAGAGGTCTGTCTGCAGTTGCCACTGGTGTGTCTGCTGGCTACTCAGGGACGGGTCTTCTCTGCTGCTGCCCCAAAGCTTTGGGACACGCTCTCTGCTGAAATAAGAGCCTTCTCATCTCTGACAATTTTTAAAAAGTCTTTAAAGACACATCTATTCACCCAGACTTTCAATTAAATATTGTTTTAATAGTTTTAACATTGTTTTAAAATGTTTTAAAATGTAAATTGTTGTAATGTTTTAACTTTTTCTGTATCATTTATTTTGTTTTAACTAATGTTTTAATTTTTCTGTTGTCATTTATTTTAACTAATATTTTAACTTTTTCTGTTTGTTTGCTTTGTTGTAAACCACCCATAGACATGAGTTTGGGAAGGTATAAAAATATGTTAAATAAAATAAATATTTTCCAATCCTCTGGAACAGAAGCCTATTTTAAGGACAAGTTGCATGATCTTCTGATCAGCAATTTCATATAGAGTTCTATAGGAACTCTAAGCTGATGCCATCTGTATTCAATAATTAGTTAATTTTTAAATTCATCAAAAACCCCTTGACTGTCATCTTTTATTTCTATTTGGCAATGAAAACAAACACATATATTTCATTCAGCTTCTGTGTAATCTCCCTATACTCCTTGAATACCCCCTTTTTGCCTTTGCGGTCTTAGTTATCCAAGTGTCTCCTGGCCTCTGATGTATTTAAATAATTTTTTGTTGTTGGTCTCTATGCTTTTAGGATATGCTCCTCAAATTCTTTTCACTCTCCTTATCAACTTATTCTGCCAGAGTTGCTCTTTTCTTTTATCCTCCTTTAGACAAGACTTCTTGTCTCTTAACAACTTGACTCTGCCTGTTAACAACAGTAGCATCCTGCTGGACTTGTATACCACAGATCACCCATTATTACAACATTATCTTATTTGGATGCCTTCCTGATTTCTTTCTTCATTTCACAATCACCCTCAGAGTTGGAAAGTCAAACCATTAAACATTCGGGTTCAATTGCAGTTCATGTTCATCAGTATTTTTAAACTCTCTAGTTCAGTTCTGGTATAGACATTAACTTTAACAAATTGTTTGATAACTGGTTCAGTCACTTGGAACTGGCTTTGAATCAGTTTAGATTAATTTCATGCAAAATAATATCACAATGAGCTCATTTGCTTGTAATGAATACAACTATTTAACTCAATAAAATTTTAAAAGTTGTTTATTTTTGAATTTTTACAAACATAATACAAGAGATAAAACCAAGAAAAAATACTGAGCATACAATTGCAAGCTGACTGCCTGATTATTGGACCTATTATTTCAGCTGGTTACCAAATCTGAGTCCACTCAACTTCAAATGTAGGTCTCAGCTGGATGGAGAATGCTGGGCAAATGCTGTGTGGAAGGCTCAGGAACTAGCTTTTAGTGGGTTCAGCTGACTCATCTGCCAAGAGTGTACACTCCATGGGAACCAGATTTCCTGGCGATCATCTAAACCAGGCCTGCTCAACTTCAGGCCCCCAGCTGTTTTAGGACTATAACGTTCATAATCCCCAGCTACAGTGGCCAATAGCCAGGGACTGTGGGAGTTGTAGGCCAACATCTGCAGGAGGGCCAAAGTTGAGCAGCCCTGATCTAAACCTACCCTATCTATCAAGATAGTCAAACAGTATGAAAATTGCAGCTCAGGGTTGTACAACTTCAGCTTTCTTGCAGATGCTGGACTACAACTTCCATCATTCTTGACTATTGGCCACTGTGGCTGGGGATGATGGGAGCTGTGGTCCAACAGCAGCTGCAGGGACAAAGTTGTGCAGCACTGCTATAGCTGAAAGCAAACTTTTCAAACTACTGAACCCAGACATTTCTCATGGATGTTCTGAAATTTGGCCTGATTATACTCTTCCCAGTTGATTCTCCATGGCAAATGTCATATTGATTAGACAGACAGCTTTCATTTTATATATAACAAACATAATTTTCAGATTATATAATGGTAGAATGTTGAAAAAAGTGAACACCTTAACAATACACTGTCCTTACAGTTCTCTGATCTTCTTTCTATCCATGTGATGATGTCAGGGGACGTCAGGACCAGTGGGGCTGCAGCTGGGGGAACTCTTGGTGAAACTCAGCTGAGCATGCTCACACCTGTGTGCTCGCCGCCTGCTTTCCCCAGCTGATGGCACAGGGTGAGACGTGCCAGCTGGTATCACTGGCCATGAGGCAGGCTCTCAAACAGGCTTCAGGGTGATGGGTGTGCCTCACAGCCCCCACAGGTGTGATAAGGCTCATCAGATTACAGGCACGCCTGCTGCAAAGGATGTGAGGCCTGCAGATCAGTATTTAAGAAGCAGGCAGCCAATTATGAAAGGCTGATGTTTGAGGAGTACATGGAGTAATTGACCTGTGACTCCTGAGACCTGTGGACACTCCCTGCTGCAGCCAAGGAAGTGGGGATGCAGGTGCCTAGAATCTCCCTTTTCTGTATCTGGAACTCTGAGGCCTTTGTGGGGGACTTGGATGAGACTGTGAGACCGAGCCCCACTCCTAACAGATGCACTTGTCCAAGATTGGAGCCTTAGTAACTATACTGGCTCCCAAAAGAAGCAGGATGGAGTGAATAAAATACTTTTTATTTGCATCGCCATCAGCCCATTTCTAAAGTAGGCTGAGGGGGGCAAAGAATAAACATGTCCACCAAAATTTAATTGACAGTGCCTCATAAAATCTAGGAACACAGGAAGCTGCCTTGTTCCGAGTCAGACCATTGGTCCATCTAGCTTAGCATTGTCTACACAGACTGGCAGTGGCTTCTCCAAGATCACAGACAAGAGTCTCTCTCAGCCCTATCTGGAGATGCCAGGGAGGGAACCTGGAACCGGATGCTCTTCCCAGAGAGGCCCCGAGTATCTTACAGTGCTCACATACGGAGTCTCCCATTCAAAAGCAAACCAGGGTAGACACTGCTTAGCTAAGGGGACAATTCATGCTTGCTACCACAAGACTAGTTCTCTTTCCCTAGAATCTAGAAGTCTACATGCTTACCCAAAATAAATAAGGAATTATTCCTTCTCAGTTTTTATATAAATTGTTTTCATAATGTTAATCTGCCTCATTTCAGCCAACCTAAGTGAACCGTGGCCCCTCTTATAATGGCAGTTATTATATTTAATGCAGGGGCGTAGCAAGGTTGGAGTGGGCCCAGAGACAAGATTTTAAAATGCCCCCCCCTCCAAAGTCCAGGGCCTCCGCACACCCCAGGCCCCCAAGGATTTAAGTCTGATATTCCAAAATAAGTATGCTGCCTGCAAATACATTTCACTGAATACACACACACACATCACAATATATAGTGATATACATTGAGTACTATACATTTGTATTACTTTTAATGCCTAGAACACACTAGAAAGATGAATTATTAAAATGGGCTCCTCGCTGCAGATTAGCAAAGGAGACTTTCAACCATGCAGGGTGAGCCTATGTTTGTTTTCTCAGAATTCTGAACAAATTCAGTCAAGTTTGATTGCAGGAGGTTTTTCACAGGAGGCTTTTAAAGCCCTTTAAGACACATCTCCTCTGGAATGGAGGTGCTACATTCACATGTTGGCCAGATTTACCCTGAAGTCCCTGCAAGTTATTGGGGAGCAGTTCACACACAAGAAAAATAAAATAAAAGCACCACACATGCTTCACAGTTCTCACTCAGACCTTCTGGGTTGCAAAACAACTTGAACATAAGTGCATTTATAAATGAATGAATGAATAAATAAAATTAATAAAATACTGTTCCAGAAGTTTTTGCAATTTTCTGCCATGAAACAAGCCACTTATAGGACTTTTTAGATAGTTTTTTTTAAGTCAGCAAATTTTCCAAGCTGTTTCAAAATAAATATTCAGAGACTTCTCGGTCCGTCCCCCCCCCATATCCAAGCCCTATGGCAAGCAGATCCCTATATATGGGGGGGGGAGGCGGGAAAGGTAACCACAAAAAGGAGTTCACACTCTACCTGGCAAATGCTGGTCTGGTTTGAGCAGGGCAGCAAGGGGTCTTCTGCTGCAGAGAACACTCTGGCTGCCTCCTCCTTCCTGGCTTGCTTGGGCCCTACTCGAGTTCAGGCTTCACTGCGGCCTACACGGAGGCCTCCGTGGAAGCCCCGCCCACCCGCCGATCAGCTGAGAGGCGGGAGAAAAGGAGCTCTTTGCAGCTTGCCTGCTGCTTCGATTGCGGACCAGCAGAACAAGCAGGAGAGACGGCGAAGAGGGCAAGTGGCTGAGAGGCTATGGGGCTGGGCAGGGGGCAATGGGGAGTCACATGAGGTGCCTCTGGGGTGCCCCTCCAGGCAGTGGGGCCCCCAGACAACTGTCTCCCCTTGCCCTATCATTGTTACGCGCCTGATTTAATGGGCCCAATTCAGTAAAGCTTAAATCCCAACTGATTTTATGAGGGGAATGGAAGCATGTGCTTAACGCTCTTATTGAAATCAATAAGACATAAAAGTTCTTAATTTTGGCTGGATCATAACCATCACAATTAAGAAAAGCTACTTCCAAAAATACATTTTACAGCAATATAAAGGGGTTCCCACTGATGCTTCCTTATCACTACACAGAAGCTTCTATGAGAATTAGAAACCAATATTTTAAAAATGCGAGGAGAGGAATCCCCTTGTTGAGATCCAAGCATCATAACTTGTTGGGCTAAAATCTACTTAGGCTGTTAATGTTTAAATTAGCAACATTGCTCTGATTTTATAGGAGTGATAGAGCTAATATTTATCATTCATCTAAAGATAAAGATGAAAGGAAGCTGTCAGCCAAGGCTTTCACAAAAGATAGTCAATTCTGAGGAAATCGAATCTGAGCCACCACTCCAACATCTCCTTAACTTCTGCCAAAAATTATCCAAACACACTGCCTACTAAGGGAGTGTTTTCCAAAAACGTTAAGACCATTTTCAATTGACAGGGAATCGAGTTGGAATGTTTAGTGATAAGTTTTTAAGATGGATTCTTGTCATGTTTCTTGAATTGTTAGGCAACTGTTGCCACAAGTGCCATTTGCAAAAAACATTTATCAGGATTTAATTTGAATTTGGAATCTTTTAAAGATTTTGCTTAGTTCATAATAATTTGTTGATGGAACCTATCTATACTTCTAATCCTGAGAATCCTGGGGGCCTAACAACAACAGTGCATGGAATTTAAGGTTGCCATTACTATTTTGTCTAATATTTACAAAACAATTCCTTTGGTTTAAAACAACCACAAATACAACCACCACCACCAAAATGAACATCAGTTATAAGGGAGCTGATAACAGTACCATGTTATCATGTTGCCAGATGAAGCCTACAGTAGTATGCAAAGGCACATCAAAGAGACCTGCAGAAAACACAGTAGCTGACAGAGCAAAAAAACCCTGGTGCAGCAAGAGGAGCCGATTAACAGCACCTCCAAACTGCAAGGGTGCACTGGGAAAGGAGCAATTTTTGATGACCTCCCCTTCCTTAGGAAGCACCTCTATGCCACCTGAAAAAATGCCCCTGAGGGCTGCAAATTAGTGGACTCTTGACATTCGGAATGAAAAGAGAGCTAAAATCTAAGCACTCATTACAAATTATACGAAAGTCAAAAACTTCCAAATGCTCATATCTATAAAAAGACAAATTTTATACAAATTTGTATAATAAAATTATACAAATTTTATACAAATCATGTATTCTGGAATTAAATCTATACCAATACAATTAACATACTGCAGATAACATGACTATAACCCCTGCTAACGGAGCACAGAGCACCTTTTAAAGAGGGGCTTCTCTTATATTAAGCAGGTGAAGAACAACTGCCCCCTACCTAGTTCCAGCACAGCATCCCTCCAACAGTTATTCCTGGTGTCTACTTTGTGGTGTCTATTTTATGTTTATGTAAGATTGTGAGCCATTTTGGTACAGGGAACCATCTTATTTATTTCTCTAGGTAAACTGCTTTGAGAACTATACTACTTCTGTATAAATAGCAATTCTTTTGATTTCAGTGTTTTTCACTGAATTATCCTCTGTGAGTGTCTAAAGTACTTGGGAATAAGAGTTGCGTTCACAATCAGTCTACAGCTTACTGAGTATATGCACATCTGCTGAGCTTTAAAAACTGAGATGGGGGGTGGGGAGAGGAGCAGGGGGGCGGACATACAACTAATTCCACATGCCCAAAGGGTCTTTGTGGTTGTGTTTCTCCAACAGTTATTGCCCCATCCCCTACTGATGCATAGAAAGCTTCTTTTGAAATTGTTAGTATGTGATATTGCACGGAGGACTGATGTTCAAAGAAAAGAAGTAAAAAATCCCACTAGAATTCCAAAGTAGCACTTTTGATCTCAGCTTTAGTTATCACAAACCATTAAAGTGTCTTTAACCGTACACAACCTGTACTGCATACTTGAAATTAAAAACCTATTTGTTTAAAGATTGTATCACCGGAATCTAATCCTGCAAACTTTTGTGTAGTCTGTTTCCAGGCTCCATACTTAACAAATAATGGAACCATAGTGTATACTGTGAAAGCACACAGAATATTATTAAATGCAGCTATGAGATTCTCATCATAAATGCTTTGAGAAGCTGTGTATCTTAACCAAACTGGTGACATGCTGCTGAAAGAGTATATTGTTCTTTAAGATTAAAATCCCTTAGTAACTTCTAAGCTTATGGATTTTTGAGCAAATCTTTTCAAACCCCTCAGAAACCACAACTTTTCAGTTTTGTTTCTTTCCCCCAGAGTTGAATATAGCAAAGAATACAAAAACCTGCACATTTTGACTTTTTTTTAAAATGAAAAAGAATAGTCTTTAGATTGTATTTTTAAATTTGAATCCACAGCAGAATTCTTACTTAACCTTCAAAGTGCATAAAATGACTTTGCCAGTGGCTAACTATGGAAATGTAACTATCTTTACAGACTAATTACTTTGTAAGTATACTCAATATGCATATATACTGATAAAATATTCAAGTTACTTATAATTGTTGAAAATATAATGCTGAAATCAAGAGAATAAGTTATAAAATTGTTATTAAAATTTAAGCCCTAGTCATCTTTGGCAGAAACCAGAGTGGCCCACAGCCTAAAATAAAATCACAATTTACAGTAAAACAGAATATGCATAGTAAAGAACAGCATAGCACAGCAAAAATTTGGGAGAAGCTCAGTGCTAGACCATTTGCTTGCATGGAGAAGGTCCCCGGTAGGGGTGTGCACAGATCGTTTGGGGGCAGTTCGTCCAAATTTGGATCAAATTGTGGGTCTGTGAAGTGGTTCAGTCAAACTGACCAGCTGGCTCAGTCCGTTCAACTGAACCAGCTCAAACTGGTTTGGAAGTTCAAGGGGCTATGCTTGTAAAGAGGAATCTGATGAGGATTCCCCTTTACAAGCAAAGGGGAATCCTTGAAAAGGCCTCTAAGGGGCGGCCAATAGTGGGGCGGTGAGAGGACACATTTAAAAGTAGATGTAAGGGACTTACCAATCTAGTATCCTCCAAGGCCCCCTGGATCAGAAGACCCAGTGTATGTGTAGTGCTCCTGCCAGCAGCCTGCCTGTAGAGTGTCTCGCTGCCTCCCCCAACCCTCATTTGCCTTTTAGAAGTCTTTTCAAGGATTCCCCTTTGCTTGTAAAAGGAAGTCCTCACCAGATTCCCCTTTACAAGCATAGCCCGTTAAACCATGGCAAACCAGTTCGGTTTGATAGTGGGCTAGCCAGCGGTCCAGTTCGCGACCAAGCCACTCAAACCAGCCTGGTTTGTGGAGGACCAGTTCCCTGCGAACCGTTCATGCACACCCCTAGTCCCAGGTTCAACCTTTAGTATCTCAGTGCATATCTGGAACAGATCCCTGCCTAAAATCTGACAGATCTGCTGCCAGTAAAACCTAGATGATACTGAGCTAGATAGACCAAAGTTCTAATTCAGTATAAGGCAGCTACCTATGTTCCTAAAAACAATAACTGTGTTATTGTTTGGATATGGATCAGCCTGTAAAGGTCCCTGAACCCAAATGCCCAGGGCTATTTTAATATTTTAAACACTCATCTACATACCTTAGACAATTCCATTCCTGGTCCACACTGTTCGCATGGAAGACAATCTCCATTTTGAACCCTGAACTCTTGCTCTCTACAGTCTCCTGTTTCACAAATTGCGATTTTCAACTACAAACCAAAAGATAAAAGTAATTAGCTGAAGCACAAATATAATCAGTTTGATTAAAATAACCATTTAAAAATAGGATTACATTTAGCTTTTTAAAATAATGGATGGCATATGAGCTTAAATCCATCTTAGTCTTAAAACACTTCACTGAAAACGTTAGATCTTTCTTTTATTTTAAATACTGTATTTTAATTCCTTTTGAAGGAAGGTCAAATTGGTAATATGACTTTACAATCCAGTATCTTAGAATATGTCTAACATTCTGATTTTAAACACATTTAAAATGAGGTAAATCTAGTCTTGGGTGGAGGGCTGCACTCCCTCTGAAAGACAAAGTCTGCACTGCAGCTTGGGGGTGCTACTGGACCTGATGCTGTCCTTGGACTGGTGGCAGCAGTGTGCAGAAGTGCCTTTTACCAGCTATGGCTGGTATGTGAGCTGAGACCCTACTTGGAGAAGTCGGACCTGACCTCAGTCATTCATGCTTTAGAAACATCCAGACTGGACTACTGAAATGCGCTCTATGTGGGGGTGCCCTTGAAGATGGTTTGGAAGCTTCAGCTGGTCTAGAATACTGCTGCAAGGATGCTCGTGGGCGCAAGTTGCTTCATGAGTGTCACACCCATCCTGCAGCAGCTTCATTGGTTACCAGTCTGCTTCCGGGCTAGATTCAAGGTGCTAGTATTGACCTTTAAAGCTCTATGCGGCTTGGGGCTGGGGTACTTGTTGGACTGCATTCGCCCATACAAACTTGCCAGGGCCCTCCATTCATCTCAGGCTCTGCTCATGGCCCCACCACTAACAGAGATCCAGTTGGCAGGGACTAGAGAGACAGGGCCTCTTGGGGTTGTGGCCTTCTGCTTTGGAACACCCTCCCTGAAGAGCTTCACCATGCTCCTTCAGTGTTTTGTACAACTAAAAACACATCTTTTAAGACAGTCTTTGTAATGTTCCATCTTTGGATATAGCTGGTAGGTCCTTCCATTTTTATAATTTTCAATCTTAATTTTTAGTTTTTTAAATAACTTTTGACACTTAATTTTAATTGTGGTTTTAGCCTGGACTTTTAACTTGTTTACTTAATTTAGTTAATTTTATTAGTTTATTTTCCATTGTATCTATTTTATTGTTGTGAGCCACCCCAAGAAGTAGTGTACTGGAGGGGTGGGGTATAAATATTTTTATTATTAATAATAACAACAACAACATTTATGTGGAAGAAAATCCTACCGATTTCAGTGGAACAAGTTAAGTGTACTTGGTACAATGCAGAGAATCTTACACACACCTCCCATTTTGCCCAATGGGACTTGAATGCTTAACTGGGTGGTTTAATTGCACTAATAAGAATAAGACTACCTATCCTTTAAGATTTTTTCAAAATTATTTTTCAAGCAAGGTGACAGATATTGTAACACTATTCATACTAAACTGGAGTAAATCCCATTAAACACAATGACTGGCACTGACTAAAGATGTGCATGTGTAAGGAAGCTTTGTGGGGACATGCCAGGAGTCCACATGCAACCCATGCTGTTGTGTTAGAAGGCCAAGACTTTTGGACAATGTTCATGCTCCAGAAGCGCTCTACAAGGTCAGAAACACATTGCTGATGGTCAGCAACATGTTTGCAACCTGACAGAGCACTTCTAGAGTGTGAGCAGCTCTCAGAAATCTTAGCCCTCTGGTGCAATAGTGAACGCACAAGAGGACTGGAGGGGTTATATGCAGGCTCCCAGCATATCCATGCAGAGCCTCCATGCATGCGTACTTTGATAGTCAGCATGTCAGCCAGTGAACATGGCTTCTGAGTAAACATACTTAAACTTCCACTGTAACTTATGACTTGGGATGCAGTTCTGGTACAGAGCGTTAGAGGTTTGCTAGAAGTTCTGGGTCAGCAATTAATAACCAACCTTGAAACAAACACCACTTTCATACATCATAACATGAGCCTGTATTAGCTCCTCCTTGGCAAAATGTGGAATTGCTTTGGGCTAAGTCATAATATCGTAATCATTTCAGTTTTATAAACACAGAGACTGACATCCAGGCAAACAAGTGCATTGAAAAGTGTTTCACGTGTGCAGTGTGGGGCAATTTTCACTGACCATCCCCTCCCTCTGCGAACCCACACTGGCTTCCAAAATTATGACCCTGAGGGTTGCATAACCCTCAGGGACATAGTTTCAGGAGGCACAGTGGACTGCAGATAAGAGGGAAGGGGGGGACAATTTCAGCAAAAATAGTTCCTCCCCTATTTTGGCACATGGTATGTTGCTGCAACTGATATCCAGACTATTTCATGGATCCTGTCCAGTTAGTACGCAACTGTCACAGATTTATTAAGGAATGAACTCTGACATCATGAAATCCTGCCAGAGCATTTCCACATTTAGAGTACTTTTGCTACTGCAGTTGGGCCCCATAAACCTTATGGTCCTACATAGTCACCTTTAAGCCACAAAGGTTTCACCAGTTTTATTCCAAATAAGCTGCATTCAGCACACTGCAGCATACATTCACAATGCAAAACAAGAAGAATTATCTACTTACCAAATACGTTATAAGCAGCAGAACCTTCAGGATGGTATAAGGCCACTGTGACCTCTTTATATCCATATCTGAACTCTTTTAGTGAAGAATTAAATCTGCAAACAAAGAAATCATTTTAAATCTTCAAGGTGGAGGATAGATATTGTCACCACACTACAATAATCAGAATGAAGCACTAGCAATTTCACATCTTGTTTCAATGTTGCTCCCCCTACCTGATTCATAGTCCCCACTCCCCAATCGCCTGATAATCTAGTAGTTTGCATTGAAGTGGTAAGCCTATGTCTGGCCTGGACCACTTCAATCTGCAGCAGTAATTCACATGACTGAATGCTCCTCCACTTAAAACCAAACAAAAACATCAAAACCATCCACATAGAAAACTAGAGGTCAGGATCAGGGCCAGAATTAGGGGTGGGTGAGCTGGGTAGTTGCCCGGGGCATCTATCTGAAAGAGGCACTGAACTGCTAAGCTAACCATGATAATACGAATATGCTGTTGAGGGGGCACCAAAAGCAATCCTTGCCCAGGTCATTATTTATCCTATTATTTATCTGGTCAGGATATTGGCTTACAACCTCTCCCTCTCCTTGGCATTATAGTTGGTGAGTGTGCAGGGAATGTTTTTGTATGATACAGCAATACGTCAGTGAATTTCCACCTACAGCCTGAAGTGCTTTAGTGCAAACACAAATTTACCTCCTCAGTGAAAACAGGACCCCTTTTTACTGCCACAGAACACATTCAAGAGTCAATACAGCTCTGAATTCTAGTAAGGCCTCCTATAATCTCATCACAGCAACCTGTAATGACTGTGTCCTGCGACAAACACTGTAATCCTGGGACAAATGAAAAAACAGGTTGTTCACCTGTAAATTATGATCTGTAAGTGATCCGTTGTATTCATAATGAATCGGTTCTGAACCTGCACAGGGACCTAGTGGATAGATTGACTAGCTCCTTGTGATGTCCCCTGATGCCCTGCACGTGCTCAGTGCTTCTGTTATGTGCAGCAGTTGGGGTGTCCTATTACTCAGTTTCTTGCAGACCACCATCCGTTGACGATCTCTCAGTGTCCTCCCCCCACCCCCACTACCGTTGCGGGGAGGCTTGGGTGGGTCTTATGAATACAACGGATCACTTCCAGATCATAAGTTACAGGTGAGAAACTTGTTTATCTGGAATGTGATCCATTGCATTCATATTGAATGGGTGATTAGGCAGCTTCTCATCTGGTGGCAGGCATAGTAGGTCCTGAAGCTATGGCAGCACCCGCTTTAGCACACTTCTCCCAAATCCTGCATCTTTAGCCAACCGCACATCAATGGCATAATTAATAATGGCACAATGGCTTAGGTTCAGGTTACATCAAAGAGCGCCTTCTTCTGCGTGACCCCCACCATACGTTAAGTTCATCTGAAGAGGTCCATCTCCGGCTACCACAGGTGCGTCTGGTGGCAACTCAGAGGTGGGCCTTCTCTGTAGCTGCTCCTGGACTATGGAATGCACTCCCTGCAGAAACCAGCAATTTGAATTCTTTATTGGCCTTCAGGAGCCCTTAAAACCTGTTTGGCCTGGCCTTCCAGGAGTTTTAAATAGTTGTAAATGGTTTTAATGTTGTAGCCTGGTTTTTCAGTTGTTCTGATTGTTTAATTGCTGCTTTATGATTTTTAGTTGTTAATTGTTGTTTTACACTGTTCTATAATTTTTGTTTTAATTGTTAACTGATTTTAATGGTTTTGTTTTAATTGTAAACCACCCTGAGCCATTTTGGAAGGGCATTATAAAAAATTGAATACATAAATGAATAAATAATGCTTTATGAATGGTAGTTGAGATTAGGGATGTGCACAAAACCAGTTTTCCCGGTTCGGTTCAAATTCAAACCAGGTTCGAACCAGGTGGGTGTTGTTTGGTTTTGGTTTTGCTTGAACCTCCCCCTGGTTCGGTTCAAATTCAAAGTGTTTTGAACTGGTTTGAACTGTTTCGGACATCCAAAAATTGGTAGGATGTTAGCTGGAACTCAGGGGTACCTGCCACCCAAACCCCAAAGCAATCGGACACTCCTACGATTTTTTATGAATTTTTGAAAAATATTTTAATTTTTTCTCATAGGGTATAATGGGACTCGAACCAGCCCATTATTCCTTATTGTGGAGCACCCATGGGAGCCAACAAATGGCCTGGTTCGAGTCCCATTATACTCTATGAGAAAAAAATAAAAATAAATTTCAAAAATTCATAAAAAATCATACGAGTGTCCAATTGCTTTGGAGTTTGGGTGGCAGGTACCTCTGGGTGCCAGCTACCATCCTACCAATTTTTAGATGTCCAAACCAGTTAGAACCAGTTTGAACTGGTTCGAATCAAACCATCCCATGGTTCAGTTCGAATTCAAACCTGCAGCTCGAACCTGATAGCTGGTTCAGTTCGAATTCGGACCTTCGAACCACCCTGGTTCGAATTCGAACTGGTTCACACATCCCTAGTTGAGATGACCATGTTGCGGCTTTACAGATCTCATCCCCCCGCGCCTCTCTCGCTCGCTCTGTCTCTCCCCCCACGCCTCTCTCGCTCGCCCTGTCTCTCCCCCGCGCCTCTCTCGCTCGCCCTGTCTCTCCCCCCGCGCCTCGCTCGCTCGCCCTGTCTCTCCCCCCTGCACCTCTCTCGTTCGCTCTGTCTCTCCCCCCCGCGTGCCTCTCTCCTTCGCTCTGTCTCCCCCTCCCCGCGCGCCTCGCTCGCTCGCTCTGTCTCTCCCCCCGCGCCTCTCTCGCTCACTCTGTCTCCCCCCCCACCTGCCTCTCTCATTTGCTAGAGTCTGTGGCCACCACTGTGGTCTTTTACACCACACTTCTTTTACAATATAAAGACAAAAAGGTGTGAAGAATTCAACTATACAGGATGCGGTGGAAATGAAAACAACTTTGTTACTCAGAAGGACTGTTGGAAGGTCTGTCGGAAAGCAGGGAGAAAACCAGGTTTTGAGAGAATAACTGTTTGGAAACCAAGAAAACCCTTATACAGTGTGGTCTTTTACAGTGTGGTCCGGCCAATTCTCCTCCTCCTGGGTGTGCCAGCCAATCAGGCGCCTCCGCAGCCCAGCCAATCAGTTGGGCTGCTGGGACGCATTTTCCCCAGGCACACCTAGGAGAAATATATTTATATAGATAGCCAGCACCTTGTTTTTTGCCCGGAAATGTATCGGCAGCCAGTGTAGTTCTTTCAACAAAGGAGTAATATGGTCTCTCACCCAGAGACCAACCTGGCTGCCCCAGTCTGGACCATCTGTAGTTTCTGGACTACATACAAAGGCAGCCCCACAAAGAGCACATTGAAGTATTCCAGCCTAGCATAGAGGTTACCAGCATATGTACCTCCGTTTTGAGATCATTCATCTCAAGAAACGGACACAGCTGGCGTATCAGCACCTCTGGCCACTGCCTCAATCTGGGACACCAGGGAGAGGTGTGGATCCAAAGTACTCCCAGGCTGTGTACCTGTAAGAACTTTTTGCCTTCTGAGTGGGAGAATACTGTTGCTCCATCCCATCCCTAGTGCTCTGAAGAAATGACTGCCAAATGTACCCTGAGAAACACTTTTGCTAGCCCCCCTCATTTTGAGGGCTGTCATGTAAAGCAAAATCTGTCTCAATGTGGCTTTTCTTGGGTGAAAACTCTGCTGCCTAGCATAACCCTTGAATCTTGTGCATTTATTGTAATAGTTCTTTCTTGTAGAATGCCTTCTGTTATTCAGTAATATCTTATCTAATAGCCAACCCACCATGCTGTTATCCTTAAAGTCTTTACTTATGGATGTTGTACAGCTCCTCCGCCCTGGACCAGTAAGTCTGGTTGGAGCAGGAACCTGTGGTAGACTCCTCTTGAGAGCCTGAGCAGTGGCGCATACCACAACTGTCTGGGCCACCAAGGAGTCACTAGTATTTCCGTTGTTCTGTCCCTCAGCATTTGCACCAGGAACTCATTTATTAATGGTTGTGGTGGGAACAGGTAAAAGAAGCCTTTGTTCCATACATGTTGAAATGCATCGCCCAATGACCCCTTGCCTGCATGTGAGCAGTATCTGACACTTTTTGTCGGCAGCCCTTGCAAACAAGTCTATTGTTGGCTGCTCCCAATGATTGAAGAGCTTCGTTAAATATATGTTGTTCAGTTCCCACTCGTGGTGTTGGTTCTGTAGAATAGCACAGTTGAGGTCATCTGCCAGCACACTGTTTACTCCTTTTATGTGCATCACTAAAGGGTGAATCTCTTGATTCATGCACCATTTTCATATCTGTAGACTTAATTGACAAAGGGAGCGAGATACTGTGCCTCCCAGTCTGTTCAAATACGCTATTGCTGTTGTATTGTCTAGATGGATCTGTACCACTCTCCTTTGTAGCAGTGGCTTGAATGCCTTCAACGTCATAAACACTGCTAGCAATTTGAGGTAGTTTATATGCATTTGTTTCTGGTGCCTTGTTCACTGTCCTTGCACTTTATGTTCATCACAATGAGCACCTTATCCCCACAAGGAAGCATCTGTTGTCACTCATTGTTTGGGGATCAAGGGCTCGTATGGTACTCTGGCTTGTATATTTGAGTTTACTGTCCACCAACACAGCAAGTTCAGCACCCTTTGTGGAAGTGTATCTTCTGCTGGCTGTCTACTTTAGGGCGAATGTTCCTTAGATACCACATCTGTAGAGTCCATATCCACAGACGCATGTAAACACACTGTGGTGTTGCACAATGCCATCAACCCCATTAGCCTCTGAATAACCTCTGCTGGTGGTTGTGGTCTCAAAATGATCTGCTGAATTAGGTCTTTTATTTGCAGATATCTGTCCATCAGTAAGTATGCTCTCTTCAATTGCATGTCTAACTCCGCACCTATGTAACTTATGCGCTTTTGCAGCTCTAAGTGTGACTTATTCAGTTGACATTGATGCCTAGGTCTTCTAGAAGGCGTAGCACAAACTGGATTTGCAAAATTAACCATTCCCTGTCACTGCTGACCACAAGCCAGTTGTCTAAATATAGAAAGATCACTATGCCTTCCGTTTTAAAGTATGCCACCACGACTGCCATCACCGTTGTGAACACCCGTGGTGTGGTTGACAATCCAAATGTTAGGACAGCATATTGGTACGCTGCATCGCCCACTGTGAATCTTAAGTATTTGCGATGGTTTTCTCATATTCCCATATGAAAATACATGTCTTTCAAGTCTGATGTTGCCACCCACTCCTCCTTGCCTAGGAGATGTAATATTCCTTGCAATGTCATCCAGGGGCGGAGCTATCATTGGGTGAACGGGTTCAAAGAACCTGGGCCCTGCCCAATCAGGAGCCGCCATTCGCAGCCCTGACACGCCCCCGCATCTGACGTCAGATGTGGAGGCGGTAGTTTAGCTCCCGAGCAGGGGCCGCACAGCCCCTTCGGGAGCTAAACAAAGGCTGGTGCTGCATTCGCAGCGCCAGCCAGGAGGAGCGGCTCTTCCCTGCAAAGGCAGGGAAGAGCTGCTCCTGGTTGAGCGCTGCGAAGGCAGCGCCAGCCTAAGTAGCTCCTGAAGGGGCCGCGCGGCCCCTTCAGGAGCTAAAAGACTGGTGCTGCCATCACAACACAGCCCAGGAGCGGCTCTTCCCTGCAGGGAATAGCTGCTCCTGGGCTGTGCCTTCATTTAACTGCCAAAGGGGCCGTGCGGCCCCTTCGGCAGTTAAAGACTAACTGAAGGTCTTTCAGCCGAACGGAGCCTCCAGGCTCCGTCCGGCCAGACCACGTCCCCACATCTGACATCAGATGCAGAGGCGTGGCTAGCCCCAGCGTCTGATGTCAGACGCGGGGGCGAGGTCAGTGGGGCTGCGCGGCGGCGGCCGTACACAGGCCGCCAGTGGTCCCGCTACGCTCCTGATGTCATCATCCTGAACTTGCATGCCCACACATATACATTGAGTTGTCTCAAGTCTATTACTGCTCATATACCCCCACCCCTCTTGGGGATTTGAAAATATCAGGAGTAAAAAAACCAGACATTCTCTCCATCCACCACACTAGCACAATTGCCTGTTTCTGTAGCAACACCTGTATTTCTTCCAGCAGTACCAGAGACGGTTTCGTATACTTCACTCCTGAAAATGGTGGCAAAGCTGTGAACTCTATTGCATAACCAGTTTCTATAATCTTCAGCGCCCACTGGTCTGATGTTATGTGGTGTCATGCTTTAGCATGACTTGCGAGTTTGATGGAATTGCTGGCGATTGCAAAGCTGATGTTGTGTGCTCTGGGTGATGTTATTTGTGTTTTCAGTGTTAATTGTGGTGGATGAATCTGTCCATCAAAGAGTCCATTTAGTCTCATCTCTATTAGGTTTAGTGTTTTGGCCTTTTGCCTTTGTCCAAAAGTCTTATTTCTTTGATAGGGGCAGTATTGCCTCCTAAAATCCTTTCTTTCTTGTTGCCTAAATGTGGCACACTGTTGTTGTCGGCCATATGATCAATAATGGGATGTTGTTGAGCTTGTTGCCATTGATGTCATGAAAGCTTTTGCTGTATATTTTGATATTTTATTTATTTATTTATTTATTTATTTAATAAATACATTTCTATACCGCCCAAAACGCAAGTTCTCTGCGTGGTTTACAAAACAAGATTCCAAGATCTTTTCCCAAGATTCCATCATTGTGTCTGTACTTTCCGAGAACAGTCCTCTCCTATCATATGGTAAATGCTCCACCCTATCTCGCATTTCATGTTGCAACGTAGTGGGGCGCAGCCATACATGGTGACGTAGAGTTACTGCAGTTGTCATGGCTCTTGACTCAATCTCTGCTAGGTGTTTAAATGTGCTGCGTAGTTGTCTGGTTACAGCTGTTGTCTTTCATAAGTCTGTACACTTTTGTCTTGAAATTCTTGTGGTGTCATTGAGATTGGATCTTGAAATAGTATATCCCATAAATAATGCTCGTATCTTGCAAGATATGCAGCATAATTCTCTATTTTAACAGACAAGCTGGAGGTGGCATATATCTTTCTTCCTAACACATTAATTTTCCTCCCTTCCTTTTCAGCAGGAGTTGTAGGACGCGTCCTCCTTTTGAAGAGGTTACACATTCCACTACCAAGGAGTTTTGTACAAGATGGTGCACTAGGTAAGTATTTTCCTCTTCCTGGATTCTATACAATCCTTCTGATCTCTTTCATGTTGGTGTAGAAGTCTGTAACACCTTCCATGCCAATTGTGCTGCCTTAGTAATAACAGGAAGCATGGGAAGTGCCACAGGGTGTGAACTTCTTGCCTTAGCCATCATATTGTAGACTGGGTCTTTTAGATCTACTTCTGGTTGTTTTAACTATAAGCCCAGTGCCTCAGCTATCTCTCTTATCTGTGCATGATAGGCCTTTAACTCCTTTGTGGGCAACCATGAAGTCTTTGGAGGTACTTCTGCCAGTGGATCAGTGGGATAATCCCCTCTGCCATATTCTGTCTCTGTAGAATCTGTCGCATAACCATCACCCTCCTCCGGGGGCACTACTGGGAGTGCTCTCTTAATTGTCAACTTTTTTGGCTGCGAAGGTATTTGTGGATGATATTTGGTCTGGTTGTGCTGGAGGTGACACTGATTGGCAAGCAATAAATGATACAGATGGTACTGATGTTGGCTCTCTGATTGGTGCCGGTGCTGTGCAAACCCCTGTTAGTTGCACTCTGCATCGACCTTTATGCTGGGCATCCATATCTGATATTCCACATAATCAGCAGGGTACATTACCATTGGGGTGTGCCTGAACTCACAAGTATGCGTAATTTGATTGCATTGTATGCTTCCAGATAGGTCTGAAGATGCTAAGCCTTGTGTGGCTACATACTGTAGTGGCGATTTCCATGGTGCATAACCTGATTTCGATGTTGAAGGGTAAGCCGGTCTCAGCGTTGGTGGCCAAAGTGCCTCATCATATATGGCTGCATGGAGGTGCTCAGTTCAGCGTTTTGTTTTGAGAACAAGCAACATATTTTGCAAGCAGATGGGTTGTGTTGCTTTCCTAAGCAAAGTAAACAAGCGGCATGACTGTCTGTCTGTCGACAGCAGCTTAGCCCGACATTCCACACAGAGTTGTCCTTTAAGCAGTCCTATAGTCTATAGCCAGTATTTACAATTCACAGTGTTTTGTTCATTGATTGAATCTATTGATGCTGAGGAGCTAGGGGACGAGGTGTAGACGCATAGGTGGTCAAATAGAAACTGAGTAAGAGGACGCCCCAACTACCATAAATAATGTTATTGTTAATCGCCCAGAGATGAAAGTTAGGGGTGGTGTACAAATTTTATAAGTAAGTAAATAACGGAAGCACTGAGCACATGCAGGGCGGCAGGGGGCATCATGAGGAGCTAGTCAATCTATCCATGAGGACCCTGTGCAAGCACAGAACCCATTCACTATAAATGCAATGGATGATGATCCAGATACACTATTCAGGTTCTTCAGGTTTTCAATCTGCCTCAATTTGAATAAGGGAAAAGCTGGCTATGGTATTCACCTTTTGGCTAGCACCCATCACATCTTTCCATAAATATAGTGCCCAGTGATTTTGCATCTGTTTTAAAAATCATTTTAAACTGTTCTTTATTTTTGTAAGGTCAAAGATAAATGTATGCATGAGCAAACTTATATGTGCTGCTTACAAAAACAGGACCTTCCGGCTGATTCACGAGAGGTGAGGCATGAATGAGGGATAACACACCTCATTGAGTAATTTGCTGATTTAGCATTCGACTTTCTGGCCATGTATGTCTATGATACAAGTTATGTAGATGAGTCTGGACTGCCAGTGAAGAAGCTGCAGTGACTGCTCTTAGAATACTGTTTCTCTTTACCCTTAGAAGAGGAAGAAGGGCAGGATGGAACTTTTCCTTTCCACTCTTTGACCAAAGTGCCAGTGTATAGTTTTTTTAAAGATCTGTAAACTGTAACAGAACTATATCTACTGCCAATTCATTTTGCAAATTAGCATAATATTGCTAAAGATTTTTACAAGTTCCCATGTTATTGAACCACAGCCAAATGGCAATATCTTCCACCACAGGTGACACACAACTTAATTTGCAGAATTAATGGTTTGTTTCCTGATTTTGGGACATAAATGTTTATTTTTCTTTAAAAGGCTTACTATAGAGCTGGGTTATTAGGCTGATGATAAAGCCAAGGACAGTTTGGTCAAACTCAGTATGGGACAAGAATGTGTCTATCCCTCTGTCTGATGAATAAGACAGCTACCTGGAAAATACCCTAATTTGAGATGAGACTTCTTAAAACTTCTCCTTATAATTATTATTCTAGTCATAGCATGAATTAATTATGTTAATTCCATTTAGTCAATCTTTTCCTGGCTGTGCCTGGAAACTGGATGGGAAACCCCAAGAGCAAGGCACATTAGCTTGATCTGCTCCAAGAAATTAGAGACCTATTCTGTGGCTCCCATCAGATTAGTAAATTGGACACATTTTTTTCTTCTTCTTAGCATACAACTATTATTATTTATTAAGCCGCATTTTACAAGTTTTTTTTTAAAAAAAACAACAACAACAAACTGTAACAATTTTCACTTCCCTGCATCGCCCCCCTACCCCCCAGCTGGGGGGAAGGCAGGAGTCATCCTACCTTCCCCCACATGATTCAAGCCACTCGCAGGCTTGCCAGTGCCGTGCACCCACACAAGCAGCACACAGCAGCTCTGAGAGCGGCCGGGGAGTGGGAAGAAAGCAGGCCGCAACCTCCTACATCCTTCAATGCATAGGGGGATTCCCCAGCAAGCTGGGTGCTCTGGGCAGGCCAAACAGACACACGACCAGGTACTTAGGTAGAGGGGCATGCTTGCACCCTTCAACCTAGGTAAGAGTTTGGGGGAAAACCTTGGGTTACCCAGAGAGGCAGTACCATGATCTGCCCTTATCCTGGTACTCCACACAAGCAGTCCTACCTGGGTAGGGCTGCTCAAACCCAGGTAGGGCTGCTCATGTGAACATCCTCAGCATATCTTAATGGTAGGGTCACCTTGACAACTTGGATTTCCACAAACTTTATTATTTTCAGTCTGAAATAGTTTTGCTTCTGCATTAACGTTTCTTTTCAGAACAGCAGTTTAAACATGGACTGTTTTGATCTTTGTAGCAGTTCTGTATAAAAAGAGCTTTTATATGTAGTTTGCTGGTCTGTTAGTGACCCATTAGGAATCTGGGAACAATCCAAGCACCTTTTCATATCTTGATTTATTGGTCTCCAGATACAGCACTTTTTTGTCAATATAGCTACATTGCAATTAGTTAGTGAATGAAGGACAATTAAATCTCATACATCTTCCCCATGTCATTAACTATATATACTTAGAAACAAAATTGGTGTACAAGCTTTTTATTAAAGCCCATGGCTGAAATAAAACAACCATGAGAGAACAAATCACAGCCAGCCCTACCCTCCAGTCATCTATCCCATTTTGCTCTCTTCCTCACACCTGAGAAGCTACCAGATTCAAGGCAAGCAGTGGTGACAATGGGTAGCATCTAGAGTAAATGTCATGCTTGCAGAACACTTTCCCTCATGGAATGGGGAGGGGGGGAGATCCTCCCTTTCCTTTGCAGCTTTCTCTGCTGCCACCCCAAAAATATGTTCCATAGGGTTGAGCTCTGGGACATATTTTCAGGAGGCACAAGGGGAAGGGGGAAATCACCAAAAACCATCACTGCTCCCAGTTATACAAGCTGCAGTTTTCCAATACAATGTTTTACTCTATATGCAACTGAATGGCTCCCTATGTGTTCTGCGTCACTGCTGTCAACACCATTTCTAAATATTACTGGATGAAAGATAAAGGTAAAGTGTGCCGTCAAGTCGATTTTGACTCCTGGTGCCCACATAAGCAATGACAATTGGTCCCTGTGAATCAGAAGGGATTAAAGTACTGCTGCTACCATTTACCTTGGTGAGTAGCTTTGTACCTAGGTGAGTAGATTTGTACCTTATAAGATTTTGTCTGTTTGAGTGAATTTTCTAGAAGTTGTAGAGGTCCAATCTTGGAAAATTGGACTTTGAAATATGTTGAGTAATATTCTGTGAATGTCATTCTCCACTTGAAAAAGACGTAAAGCGAAATGGAGGTCACCAGGTAACCATTGTGGATATATGGAATTGTTTATATCACATCACTCTCCACACTATGGACTTCACCAACCTTCCATTGTTACACATTTGTTATGTTGTTCAATCATTTATGTTTTGTCAGATAATATTCTGTAAATATTTTGTATTACAGTACTACACTGGATTATGTTGCGGCTTAGTTTTTCATTATATGGTTATTGTAGAGTTTGGTGGAGATAATATTGTGTTTTTTATCTGAGTTTGGTGATCTCAGTATGCATTCATCACCAACCATTTGCCTTGGACCAGAAACTCCTTGTTGAAAGTGAGCTTGTGCAGTTGATTTTGACACAGCCCTAGGTGGGTTGCTCAAATGGTCCTTCATCTCACTTCTGCCTTAAAGAGTCTCATGTGCATTGCTCATATGGATGCACTTTATTTGTGT
The DNA here is from genome assembly GCF_027244095.1 of Hemicordylus capensis. Lineage (NCBI taxonomy): Eukaryota > Metazoa > Chordata > Lepidosauria > Squamata > Cordylidae > Hemicordylus > Hemicordylus capensis. The sequence goes on along the minus strand of NC_069659.1, from coordinate 36,008,704 downwards.
TTGCCAGACCCATACAGCTATCTGAGGGAAGAATTGGGAAGGACTACATTTCCCAGCATTCCTTGAGCCGTTATGGAATGCTGTGAGTGCCTACTGCTCAAGCTGAAAGTGATTCAGCTTTGATGCTTCAAATCTTTGCATAGGCCTAATACATTCTGGGTAGCAGGTGAAATTGAGGCAGTGATGTCCTTTCTACTGACCTGTCAAAAGGAAGAAGAACTGGTCTTGTGGTAGCAAGCATGAATTGTTCCCTTTGCCTGGTCTGCCCTGGTTTGCATTTGAATTAGAGACTAGTTGTGAGTCCTGTAAAACATTCTCCTTAGGGGATGGCGCCACTCTGGGAAGAGCATTTGCTTGCTTGCATGCAGAAGATTCCAAGTTCCCTCCCTGGCATCCCTTAGAAGGGACCCCTTCCATGGGTGATGTGCCCATATCCTCTTGCACAGAGAATACTCCTCCAGGGGTTGGGGGCCTCCTGGTAGTAGGTGGTTCAATAGTTAGGGGCATAGAGAAATGAGAGAGATGAAGACTGCACAGTGATTTGCCTGCCTGGTGCGAAGGTTGCAGACATCATGCAGCATCTATTAGGCTGTTAGGCAGTCCTGGGGAGGTGTCAGCTGTCACGGTGCATGTTGGCACCAAAGATGTTGGGAAATGCAGTTGGGAGGTCCTGGAAGCCAAATTTAGGCTAGTATACAGCATATTGAAGTCCAGGACCCCCAGGATAGGTCAATGTGTGGAGGAGTTGGTGGTGCCAGGAGGAGGGGTTTAGATTTGTTAAGCAGTGGAATACATTTTGGGGCAAGCTAAGCCTGTACAAAAGGGATGGGTTCCAAGATGGAACCAGACTGCTGGCCCTTCAAATCAAAAAGGTCACAGAGCAGTTTTAAAAATGATGCCAGGTGATTGCAAACAGGAACTGGGTGGTTTATGCTCTACTCCTCATTCTACTCTTTTGACATGCTTTATCTGAAACATGTGCATCCTGACCATATACCCAAAAGGTCCAAAAGGATCTCTCCAAACTGGGTGAGTGGGCAAAAAAATGGGAAATGTGGTTTGATGTAAGCAAGTGTAAAGTGATGCATATTGGGGCAAAAAAAAAAGACCCTTCAACTTCACATATATCAATTACATTGATTGGGTCTGAGCTGTCAGTGACTGATCAGGAGAGAGATCTTGGGGTCATGGTGAACAGCTCATTGAAAGTGTCGACTCAGTGTGCGGCAGTTGTGAAAAAGGCGAATTCCATGCTAAGGATAATTAGGAAGGGGACTGAAAATAAAACTGCTAATATTACTGTTCCCTTATATAAATCTCTGGTGTGTCCACATTTGGAGTACTGTGTGCAGTTCTGGTCACTGTATCTTAAAGAGGACACTGTAGACTGGAAAAGGTGCAGAAAAGAGCAGCCAAGATGATCAGGGGCCTGGAGCACCTTCCTTATAAGGCATGGCTACAGCATCTGTAGCTTTTTAGTCTGGAAAAGAAGTGACTATGGGGAGACATGATAGAGGCCATTAAAATTATGCATGGAGTGGACAGAGAGAAAATTTTCTCCCTCCCTCACAGCACTAGAACCAGGGGTCAGCCCATGAAACTGAAGGCCAGGAAACTTAGGAATGAAAAAAGGAAGTACTTTTTCACACAGTGGATAATTAATCTTTAATTATCTGCCATGGGATGTGGTGATGGCCACTAGCTTGTATGGCTTTAAAAAGCACTTAGACAAATTCACGGAGGACAGGTCTATCAATGGCTTACTAGTCTATAGGCCACCTCTAGCCTCAGAGGCAATATGCCTCTAAATATTCACTGCAGGGGAGCAACAGTAAGAGAGAGGGCATGCCCTCACCTCTTGCCTATAGGCTTCTCAGAGGCCACTGTGTGAAACAGGATGCTGGACTAGATAGGCCTTGGGCCTGATCTAGCAAACCTGTTCTTATGTTCCAAGACAGGGCTGAGAGAGACTCCTGCCTGTAACCTTGGAGAAGCCGCTGCCAGAATTGTCTGCCAGTATTGCAGACAATTCTAAGCTAGAGGGTCTGAGGGTATAAGGCAGCTTCCTCCGTTCCTATTTATCTGTCACCTGGACCCTCCATCAGTCTCCATCAGTGCCCAGGTACTATATAGGTAGTAGGAGAGGAAGACACAGCAAGGCCTTCTAGGACCCATACATAATATTTTACTTTATTTGTTGCCATGACTTTTTTTTTAAATGAAAATTAGAAGATGTAAATATAATAAATAAATTAAATTGACTTCATACCTAATTATTGGTTAACAAAAGCCAGCCAAAACATAAAAGAGATTGACTTCAATATAAATGCTATGTATACATTCTAAAACCACACATATTTTGCCAGCTTGCCTACCAAGTTATTTTTCTTACACAACTGTCAGTATTTTTCTATTGAAAGGCAGATTTAACATTTTCCGATGAATATTGCCAAACCCAATACTTACACGAGGAATTTCATGTGCTAAAACTCAGCATCAGCTTTCAAATATCAAGTCTTTCACATGGCGATTCTAGAACTAGCCTAGTACCTCTGCTTATTTTGCTGTGCTGTAATGAGATGAATTGCCTCATTTATATTTTAAAGAATTATTCAACTTTGAGAATAGTGCAATTTATCAAAAGGCTTTGAGATGAAGTTTATGACAACTGGAACTTTCAAAAAGAAACTTGTGAACATCTGGATATTAAATTTCAGAAAAAGCATAGATCCTCAGCAGTTGTTGCAAATTCTCTTCAGTACTTTACAGCATATGTGTCTAGCTATTTTACTAGCATCCAATTCACAAAAACATCCCAGCTCAGACAGCTCAGCAGATATATGTAGAAACAGTATCCAATCCAACCTAGCATGCAATACGATTTCTGAACCACAATATGCAATAATAACATGGTGCTTTTCACACAGAAAATTAGATTAAAAATTAAAGGAGTTGGAGCATACAAATAACTGACTGACTTGCCTGGAAGCAAGTCTTGAAAGAAACCAAAGTGTGCCAGCTGCATGCTTCCTGTTTCTGTCGCCAGTTCAAACATTTCTGGCTTAAAATCAGACATTGCTGCACTTAATAATAGGCTGCTATTGGGCAAATTTGTTCTCTGCTGCTATCAAGTGGCACTTTACCGATGTCAGCTGGACACAAGCCATTATCCCTTTCCTGTGTATTCAAAGAGAAAAAGTCCAGAGTTGAAGCATGTGTCTCCAAATTCAACAGATATATAGCAATTTTGTTTCTACTTTAGACATTAATATTTGAGTTTTTATTTAGCACTACAAAGATACCAGAGAAACCTAAGGCCCATATTAACATGAAACCTGTGTTTCAAAGGATTAGATTGGTGGGGCCATAACAACATAAGACAGACCCTGCTGAATCAGGCCAAAGCAAATCCACTCCAGCATCCTGTTTCATGCAGTGGCTGACCAGGTGCATCTGGGAAGCCTGCAAGTGGGAGGCCGAGGCAACCGCTCCCTCCCATTGGTGTTCCCTAGCACCTAGTGTTCAAAGGCATGACATCTCTGATCCTGATGGAAATATACAGCTATCGAGTTTAGTAGCTGTTGATAGCCCTGTCCTCCATTAATTTGTCTAGTCCCCTTTTAAAATATAGATTGGATGGTTCAGTGAAATATGTTAAATATGATTGTGCTGCACTGCTGCTAAATCTTCCAACTATCCTAAACTGTCATATAGGTTATCCTAAAGGATAGGTCAGTGTGTCTATTCATATATTTGCAGTCAGCCAAACAAGCAGGTGGTTCTCTATTACCAGCTTTATCTTTATGTAAAAAACCAAGAAAGCCTAAACAGCAGCATATTCTCAGACAGAATAACTCAATTTGGGATCAGAGATTTGGGATATATGGTTCTCTCACTCCTTCCAAAAATGGAAGTTCCAAAACAGACATCAGTCTGCATGCTATGGCAGGCAAGATTTTGTTGTTTTTCAGATGTAACACAATTCCAGCATTTCCCATGCTGGAAATTCTGGAATCTCAAGACAGACAGTATGAAGTGGAAGAACTTCCAGTTTTCTTCTGGCTACTAGTCTGGTGGCTATAGGCGACCTCCAGCCACAGAGGCAAGATGCCTCTAAATACCTGTTGAAGGGGAGCAACAGAAGGAGAGAGGGCGTGCTCTCAACTCTTGCCTATGGGCTTCTCAAAGGCATCTGGTGGGCCACTGTGTGAAACAGGATGCTGGATTAGATAGGCCACTAGATAAGCCTTTGGCCTGATCCAGCAGTGCTGTTCTTACGCTATTAATGTATACTAGTGGGCCCGGGCACAGAGCATCTGTGCCTCTAGTGCGGCCGGGCCCACCGCCGCCTGCGCTGCGGCCGGGCCCGCCGCCTTACCTCCACGGCCAGGCCCGAGAGTGCCGCCTCCGGGCCCGAGGGTGCCGCTGCCGCCGGGCCGGAGAGTGCCGCCGCCGCCGGGCCCGCCGCCACGGCCGGGCCGGAGAGTGCCGCCGCCGCCGGCCCGGCCAGGCCCGCCGCCTCGCCTCCGTGGCCAGGCCCGCCGCCTCGCCTCCGTGGCCAGGCCCGCTGCCTCGCCTCCACGGCCGGGCCCGCCTGGCTCCCCGGCCATGGCCGCCGCTGTTCTCCTGGGTGCACCAGGACCAATCAGGCGCCCCCGCAGCCCAGCCAACCAGCTGGGCTGCCGGGACGCATTTCTCCTGGGCACACCCAGGAGAAATATATATATAGATGGTACTTTATTCAATCAAATAAGCAAAGAGACTGATCCCTATGTGAAGGAGCTTACAACCTAAATTTTGATTGGTGGGATATGATATTATTAAAAGTTTAATATTTCAGTTCCCCTGTTCTCCCCAATTCTAACAGCTTTTCAATAAGCATTTATCAGCAAATGTTGCATCATCCTTAGTCATAAACAAGTCTTAGAAAATGAGATTTATGTCTTTACTAGATCTAGTTCTATTCTTTTGCTAATGGACTGACCTCATGTTGAGGTTGGAGAGATTGCAATTGGAGGAGGAGGAGGAGAGCTGGTCTTGTGGTAGCAAGCACGGATTGTCTCCATTGCTAAGCAAGGTTTGCCCAGGATTGCATTTGAATGGGAGGCTACATGTGTGAGCACTGTATGATCTGGGGCTGCTCTGGGAATTGCATTCCAAGTTCCCTTCTTGGCATCTCCAAGATAGGGCTGAGACTCCTGCCTGTAACCTTGGAGAAGCCAGTGCTAGTCTGGATAGACAATACTAAGCTAGAGGGACCAGTGGTCTGACTCTGTATAAAACAGTTTCCTATGTTCAGGTTCTGAATAAATTTCTGAATAGGCATAATTGCATTTAAAATAATTGTTTACTGTAATTACTGCATAATCAGCTTATATTTTTGTGATTGTCCAGTTTTGCAATTCTTGCATTTTGTCACTTAGAGAGTTTACATATATTAATTAAAAAATATATATAGTATGCAGTTTCTAATGTTATTTTATGTATATATCTAATATATTTTTATGCACTCTTTGAAAAGTTTCCTTTTTGTCTATCTCTATATTTACATCCTCATGGTTGTTCTTCTGTACATGGTTGTACTAAGAGTGTAGGGTCACTCTTAAAGTGTAGTTCACCTTTCTTCCTCTTTGGCTTGTTTGTTATGAGTGGGGAAGACAGGCACAGAAAAGAGGACAACTTGTAGCAGAAACACTCAGGTGAAAAGAGAGGTTGCTGGAAGTACTGCCAACTCTGTCAACACAACTTTGCATCAGCACAACTCAGCAGGCATCTCTAGCAAAGCTGCGCATGCAACAAAAGGGCTTGAGTTCCATTTATCTCTTGACACTCAACTTAGTATTTATCTTTACAGCCTTCATCTTAGCACCTCGGTATATATATCCCCAACTGTCCCACAACCAACCTCCTCTCTAAAAACATTTGGAAAGATTCACCCACGTATCCTGCATTATTTCTCATTCTGTAGAAAAACAGCATATAAACAACATAACGGCTACCACCATCACTAACTTGGAATACCTACTAACTACACCACTCTTTAACCACCCCTTAATGTGAATACAATGAGGTGAAGAAAATGCTAAGAGGGTAATTAATTCATTTGAAAGGAACATGAGTTTGATTTTCTCAAAAATGTAAGTAGATAAAAGTGGGTGGCAGCATAATAAGCCCCTTTTAGTTTTAGGTGTACCAATGGCTGCAATCCAGGGCACATGCCTGGGAGTGAGGCCCATTAAACACACAGTGGAGCATCTTCTATGAAAACATGCACAAGATTGGGCTGCACAGCAATTTAGGTGAAGATGTAAATATCATATGAGAGACAACAAACCCAGGGTTCATAGGGTTCATAGGCTGGCTGCAGCTCCGTATTAAGAAAATAAAAAAGAACCCACTGGATCAAACCAAAGACCCATATAATCCAGCATCTTCTCTCTTTGAGCAGTGGCCTGTCAAATATTTCCAGGAAGCAGGCCAAGAAGGCAAGAGCCTCGGCCTTATAGTGTTGTGAAGTATGTATGTATGTATGTATGTATGTATGTATGTATGTATTTATTTATTTATTTGATTGATTGATTGATTTATATATTGCCCTTCCAAAATGGCTCATGGTGGTTTACAGCACAATAAAAAAAATTAAAACAAGTTAATAGTTAAAATCAAACTATAATAACAGTTTTAAAACAGTTATTTTTTTAAAATTGGTTTTAAACAATTCAAACAGCTAAAAAACCCTGGAAATCAGGGTAGCAATTTAAAACAATTTGTCAATCATTTAAAAACACTGGAAGGCCAGGCCAAAGAGATAGGTTCTAAGGGCTCTCCTGAAGGACAGTAATGAACTCAAATTACGAATTTCTGCCAGGAGTGCATTCCACAGCCCAGGAGCAGCTACAGAGAAGGCCTGCCTCTGCATCGCCACCAGACAAACCGGTGGCAACTGGAGATGGACCTCCTCAGATTACCTTAACATGCGGTGGGGATCATGTAGAAGAAGGCACTCTCTAATATAACTTGGACCTAAGCCGTTCAGGGCTTTAAATGTAATAACCAGCACTTTGTATTTTGCCAGGAAAAATATCGGCAGCCATTGTAACTGTTTCAAAACAGGCAGCTGAGCCCACACAGGACCACTCGCCTCCCCCAACCAGGTCTCAGTTATACATGCCGGGTCAGCTCCCTCATCCACGATCAAATCGTGGACAACTTCGGTCTTATTCTGAACTGACCTGGCATTGCAGAGGAGCAAGGCCAGACTCTGTGAGTCATTGAAGCTGCTCCCCGAGGCCTGAGAGTTGACAGAGCAGTTGGAAGTGGAAACAGTTACTGATTTCCCTTCCCCTGTAATGACTAGCTGCTCTGCCAGCACCAATTCTTCTATTCCCCACCACAACAGTAATAGCTGCCCCAGAACCGCTGGGTGCACCCCAAGCACCATCCCACTCAAGAGAGCCCAAACACATATCTGCAAAAGGCCTGGCACAACCCAACCCCCCAGCCCTCAGTCCCACCCTCGAAGGCCCAGCCCCAAAGGCCGACCCCCTTTGGCATATACAGAGTATTCAGAGTATACAGCCTCTGAACATGAAGGTTCAAGTTTAGTGTACAGCTGTTGAACGTACACTCCTTGACAAATCTGGGTTAGCTTAGCATTCTCAGGCCATACTGCCAAGGCACTCAGACTATGCCATCAAGCCAGGCATTGGCAGCAGGTGTATTCCTAGCTTGTATATTGGGGAGGGGGGAAGAGGAGAAAGAAGGTACCTCAGTGAGGAGAGGCAGGGGAAATGAAGAGCATGCCCCAGTGGGTTGAGGAGTCTCTTGCCACCCCCTGCACCCCACTCAGGTCCGTGCCAGAGGCTGATATGAGGCCAGACTAACTCCATTTTGTGTTAGTCCAACCACCGCAAGCACGTCACCATGTCTCATGGAAGGTAGGAGTGTGCACAGACTGGTTCGGAGACCATTCTACTGGCCTCCGAACCGGTCCGGACATGGGGTGGTTTTGGTTCGGAAGGGATAGGGTGGGGGGTTCCACTAAGGGGGGTGGGCTTTACTTACCCCTCCCGCCCTTTCCACTTTTTGCGCCGTAAATATCCCAAAAAATCTGGGCGGCAGGATTCCTCGCCGCCCGCTTCTATCCACTACGATGGCTCCACCGGCGCCGCTCCTCCGTGTGTAAACAATCAGGCGGCAGGGTACTTCCCTGCCTCCCCCTTGAAGCCCAAGGTGATTCAGGAAGCCTTCTGCGCACGCGCGCGCAGGAGGCTTCACTTTCGCAGACGGCAGGGAAGGGGGCGGGCGGGAGTACGTCTTGCTGTCGCCTGCACGCTTATAGAGAGCGCGGCCGGTCCGGGCGAGATTTAAGGGGACGAAAGGGGGCTTCAGCAGCAGCAGCAGCAGGGGGCTTCAAGGGGGCGGCAGGGAAGTACCCTGCCGCCCGATTGTTTACACACGGAGGAGTGGCGCTGGCGGAGCCATCGTAGTGGATAGAAGCGGGCGGCGAGGAATCCTGCCACCCGGATTTTTTGGGATATTTATGGCGCAAAAAGTGGAAAGGGCGGGAGGGGTAAGTAAAGCCCCCCTGCCCTTAGTGGAACCCCCCACCCCAGTGCCGGACCGCAGCTCCGCGGTTCCGTGCACACCCCTAATGGAAGGGCTGCCCCTGATCACCATCTGTATTAGCACTTGGGTGTCAGATACGAGCTCTGTTCGGGAATTCAGGCTGAACATGGGGAGGAGAGAGATGGGAGCATGCCAGCTAGTCATGCCTACATGCCAACACACTCCTCTAGCCACACCCTTCCTGCCCTCGCTAGAATTCAGCCCTTGTCTAATATTTAATATATAATGCTGCAGTAAACCCAGACTGATGCTGGGGGAGAAGGGAGTCATATTGTTCTTTGCCTCAGGCAGCAAAATGTCTGTATTCAGTGGTGGTTTACTCCCATCTAGGTGTGCATTAAGTTGCTTTCTTTTACTAATTATTGTCTTGATCTTTTGTGTAGTTTTGTGTAGGATAGCTGTTGGGCTTCCTTTGAACAAGAAAAGTGGGATACAAGTCATCGGAACATGGGAAGCTGCCTTATACAGAGTCAGGCCATTGGCCAATTTAATGCAGTATGGTCTACACCGACTAGCAGCAGCTCTCTAAAGTTTCAGGCAGAAGTCTGCTGTCCCATCCTGGAGATGCCCAGCCCTACCACTGAGCTATGGTGGTGGTACTCCAAAAGTGGCACACTTGGGTCTCCCATCCAGGCACTGACCACACCAAGCCCTGCTTAGCTTCAGCCAGGTGGCTGTGTGTGCCCTTATACTTGGGAGCCCACAGTCATCAATGGCATGAAGCAGGGGCAGAGACAGGGGAGAGGGGCCCCTGTTCACCTCTTGGAGTGAGGGAGACCATGAAGAAAACAGGGAGGGGTGGGGGCCCCATGGGTTCTTTGGACCCATGGGCTCAATTAAAGCGACACCCCTGGCAGGCATGATGAAGGCCAAGCCCATGGTTGTTGCAGTCTCAGCGGGCTTGTTGGTGGGCACCCCCAACCAAGCACCGGCTGCCCTGTCTCTTCCCAGCAAACGCCTGGCAGGAAGAAGGAACAACAGCTATGCTGACTGCATAGTCAGGAGAGGAGAGCTGGTCTTGTGGTAGCAAGCATGACTTGTCCCCATAGCTAAGCAGGGTCTGCCCTGGTTGCATCTGAATGGGAGACTTGATGTGTGAGCACTGCAAGATCTTCCCCTCAGGGGATGAAGCCGCTCTGGGAAGAACATCAAAAGGTTCCAAGTTCCCTCCCTGGCAGCATCTCCAAGATAGGGCTGAGAGAGATTCCTGCCTGCAACCTTGGAGAAGCCACTGCCAGTCTGTGAAGACAATACTGGGCTAGATAAACCGATGGTCTGACTCAGTATATGGCAGTTTCCTATGTTCCTATGCCCCTCCTCAGCCAGGGCAAACCCTGGCCCCAGTGCGGCTCCTTCCGTCCTCCTCAGCCTTTCCATGGCGGTTGGGGGGCGTTGACAGTCACCCCATGAAGCAAAGGGGTTGCTGCTCTCCCCCTCTTTCCTCCCGCCTCTTTCCTCAGATCCAGGGGTCGGCGGCGTCCCGCAGCAGCCTCACCAATTCATGGTCGGTCTCTTGGCCCAACAGGAGCCCACCCGGAGGAGGAGGAGGAGCGACCGGCTTAGAAGCGGGTGGGCGAAAGTCCCTATGACTTTTAAAGGCTGCGTGCGGGTCGGGCGCAATTGGAGCTCCCAGCCGCGGAGCAGCCCCCCTCTCCGACTTGGCCGCCCACCCACCGCGCTCGCGCTCTGCCAAATTGCCCAATACCACCAACCCGCTCTCCTGTAACCTAGGCAACCATCCACCCGCCCCGCCCCCCCCATCCCGCAGTGGGTAGAAACACCAGTCCATCGCGGGCCTCCGCCCCACGTGATCCACCCGGGAGGCGGCAACGCTCAAAACTCGAGGAAGTGACAGTTGGATGGGTAAGCAGAAGCCGTTGCGACCCTGCCCCGCCTCCGCGAGGTTGACTGGCTGAGAGGGTGCCTATTGAGTCGTCTGTAGGGATGTTTCTGCAGGTTTGGGGGGAGCGGGCGGGGAAAGAGGTGACCAATATGCCGAATTCCTCTGAAATTGGGAGAGGTAAGGCCTGGGGAGGGTGAAGAGCAAGAGGGAAGTCACTTCTGTGCCCTGGGCGTGATGAACTATCAGGAGCTGAGGCCTTTAATTTATTTGCACATTTATATGTTGCCCTTCACTACATAGTAGTGAATAAGGATGTTTCCTTTGCTATACCAGATATAAATATCTGGTATAGCAAAGGAGACATCCTTATTTGTTCTGGCCCCACGATATTATGCTAGTGTCCACTGCATTTTTAAACTTACCAATAAGAAATCATTGCATATCCTCACAGGGCAGCTGACAAACCTGACAATTAAAACAAAACTTTTTTTTAAGAATCTGAAAAATGACATGTCAGTAACTCAGTTGCCATTTTCATTTCCTCATGTGTGTGCGTGCTCACACATGCTTTAGGGACCAGCACTACAACTGCTATGCTTTTAACAAAAGCATTCTCTGCTGTACCTGCTGAAATTAAAGGAAAAGCAGTGCACTTTAACGCTGCCATGCTAACACTAGTGCACTTTGAGGCTATGAAGTTGATAATGAGCGTAGGAAGGACTGTAAATAGTCAGAAAAGGGCCTTCTCTGCACAGCAGCTGCAGTGCAGTGAGTAACACGAGAAGCCAAAGCTAGGTTATTTATTTGTAGTGAATGTTGCATTATGTATCTCTGTGGCACAAGGGTAATCAAATTCCAGGAATGCTATTTGCCTTGTACAAATACTGTCTCAGGAAGGTCTGGGCTATTATAATCTTAATCTGCTCTGTCTATATTACTGTCTTATATGGTTGTGCACAGAAGGTGTTATTCCCAATGGCTGAATTCATGAAATATGGGGTCAACTACTACAGGGTTCTTGTCGTATCCCTAATGGCTATCTGGAAGAAAATTATCTTGTTAGAAACAACCTGATCAAAGAACCTAGATAACATGCACCATAGCTTTTGCCACATGGGATAATCATATGATTGCACTGCATTTAGAGTGCCAAAACACAGAAACAGATATTAAGGCAATTTGTGAAAAAGTTCTCTTCCATGTAAGAGAAAGTGTTAATGCAGATTTAACCACCTGCCAAGAGCATTTGGATTTTCAGGGTAGCAAAGCAGTCAGTGATCTTCTGTTTGGTCAGTTCTGGTGAAATGAACTGGAAGGAGATCATTCATTGTGGAGTAGAGCCATGTTACTGCTGCTAATTACATTGTCATTTTCTGTATTTTAGAAATGTGACTATGCTACCAATCACTTGCTGCTGTTGGAATATCTTGAACATGCTTGACTCTTCATTTGATGCAGTGGTTTTTAAATAGAATACCTTTAGAGTACCCTTATATTGGGCAGCAGCGATATAGCAATAGCAATAGCACTTACATTTATATACCGCTCTATAGCTGGAGCTCTCTAAGCGGTTTACAATGATTTAGCATATTGCCCCCCAACATTCTGGGTACTCATATAGGAAGATGCTGAAAGGCATCATCTCATTCTGCATGGGAGGAGGCAATGGTAAACCCCTCCTGTATTCCTCCAAAGAAACCACAGGGCTCTGTGGGTGCCAGGAGTTGAAATCGACTTGACGGCGCACTTTACTAGAATACCCTTTCCATGTCAGCCTGTCTTTTGAGAATTTGTCATGTGATGTAGCTTCTGTATGTTGCAAAGAACACTATCCTAAAACATCCCATCGGCCTGCCCCCCCAACCACCACACTTGTTAATTTCTTTCAGGTTCCCCACTGACCCTTGCTATTATCCCATGTGAACAGAGTGTATGTGTAGGCATAGAACATACACAGAACTCTCTTCAGGCCTCTGCACATTACTAGTTAGTAAAGGCAGGTAAGCTCCATTTCAGAGGCCAGTCACTCTCTCAGCTAAGCCTACTTCAGGGTTGTTGTGAAGAAAATAATGGGAGAAGAGAGGTAGAGAAACTTGTATACCACCCTGAGCTCTTTGGAGTAAGGATGTGATACAAATGTAAAGAACTAATGTAACAGTTAGGACTGAGCTCACTCCCTTGATGGCCCATCTTTACCCAAATATTTATATTCTTCTTTAGCATTTTTGCATCATTATTGTGGATTATTAGCACATGTCTAGCACAAGCAATAATGACTGGGTTCTCGCATGCAGGACAGTGAAGATTAGATTCCACAAAGAATCAGTAGATACAGAGTAACCTAGACCAAGGTAATGTGACAGATGAGCCAATACTAGAAGCCTCTGAACATTTTTACATATGTTGCTAATAAGAATTTGGGTTTGTCTCCACCCATGTTCAGAACTTTAATCCTGTACAGTGTTCTCTCTAATTCTTTTCATCTGTGTGCAGAATGAATTTTGTTCTGGGTGGCAGTATCAGGGCAGTGTGTGTGCATGCATATTCAGAATGGAGCCTTCCTGATTAAACCTGAGCAGGATCTAAAATTAACTGAGTGGACATCAAAAAACATGTGAGCACATGAAAGCCTTAGAGGGAACACTGTTCCTGTATCTAGCAGTTGACTGTCAAACCTCTCCCTGGTGTCTCAGGTTGAGGCAGTGGCCAGAGGTGCTTTCTATCAGCTTCAGCTGATACGCCAGCTGCGTCTGTTTCTTGAAATAAATTACCTCAGAACAGTAGTATGTATTCTGATAACCTCCAGACTTGACTACAGCAATACAGTCTATGTGGGATTGCCTTTGTACATAGTCTGGAAACTGCAGTTGGTACACAGTCAGATTGGCAGTCAGATTGGTCTCCAGGACATCTTGAAGAGACCTATATTAAAAGAACTACCTATAAGTTTCCGGGCAAAATACAAAGTGCTGGTTATAACTCATAAAGCCCTAAACAGCTTAGGTCCTGGGTATTTAAGAGAATGTCTTCTTCACTATCACTGTGAGTCCCATCACCAATTGAGACCATCCAGAGAGGTTAGTCTGCAGCTGCTACCAGCTTGGCTACACAGGGACAGGCCTTCTCTTTTGCTGCCCCAAGACTCTGGAATGCACTCCGTACTGAAATAACAGCCTCCTCATCTCTGACAACTTCTTAAAAGTCTCCAAAGTCACATTTATTCACCAAAGCTTTTTAACTAGACGTGGTTTTAAACTGTCTTAAGGTTTTAATTTCTATTTTAATTTGTTTTATGTTGCTTTGAACCTCCCAGAGACAGAAGTTTGGGATGATGTACAAATATAATAAATAAATGAACTTATTTTATTCAGTAATTTAATAGCAGACAACAGCATTTCAGGATGATGTCTGCTTTGGTGTTTATCTAAAGTGAATCTTGAACAATTATGATTCTGGGAAGAGGTTTTCATAGATATTTTTTTCAGGAAAAACGGAGGAGATCAGTTATCAAGGTGACACTCTTGAGGAGGATCCTAAGAATCCTAGCTTAAAGCTCATTACTGCTTCATCCATGAAATGTACCAACAAGGATACCACTGCAAGATCTTAAATCCTATTGGGTTGGATTCAGAGGAATCTTCTGCTTTCAGAAGGGCTGTTTTATACCTTGCACTTTAGGTGAGAAAAGTGAAATTTTGAAGTTATCTTTCTTCCTTTTGCACAAACATAAAAACTGCTATAGAATCTCCCTATTATAGAAATAGGCAGACTCTACCACTAGCACTTGTGCAAGCATTTATGGAGGAGTGCTAATAGCTATTTTTGTACCACACGTGGTTCATTGAAACTTTTGTTTGTTTTGATTTTTTTAATTAAGACAAAATATACATTGAGAGGACCATATTGTTCCCAAAACTTAACATACGCATACAATGTGAAATTTAAAAAGAATGTACCAACCAAGCTTCCATACAGAAGAGAGAGAGAGAGATGACATATGGGGTAGGACTATTTGACCTACTTGGTTTTCATTTTATCTTGGCTAGCTGAAGTGACCATCTTTAAAGTAACCATATAATTATTGCTTATTCTATTGACAGTATCATTTTGTTAAAATTTTCTTGACTATACTCAAAACATCCTAAACTTAGTCCACTGACTTTCAAATATAGTCATAGCTCTAACTTTCTCATTTTTTTATTTTAATGAGTGCACGTATTTTCTCCATAAGAATAACTCACCATATTTTCCTATGCCATTCCTCAATGTTTGGCAATCTATTAGACTTCCAATACTTGACTATCGATAGTTTTGCTACTAGCCTATTACTGCATCAGGGACATTGCAAATATGTCAGGTAGGTACATAGGCACTAGTATTTATGATCTAGAACTTCTGAAGAGTGTACATTGGTAGACTACTGAATTGGATAGCATGACGACAACACTAGATGAGCTGCAGAGAATTAATTACCACTCCATTATGCTACGTGACATGTTCTGTGTAACAGTAAAGCTTGCACACTCTTAGAAATGGGGCTGGGGCACTAAAACATATCTTACCTTCTTTAATCATTGTGGAAAAGCAAATATGATTTAGCTGGGAAGTTAACTGAACTGATCCTTATGATAAAACAAAAGTATCTGGAATATTATCTGGGTAGGTCAATGACTGAGATAGCTCTAAAGACATATCTGCACTTGTTATGACAGCTGTTGGAAACTGATGTCAATATTATATTACAGAATGTTTTAGTAATCTTTACCACTACCAGTCCCAAAATATGTTTATGTTGTTATCTAAGATGAGTTGATTGTAGAAAGGAATCAATAATTGCTTACATCTGTTGAGTAAATAAACAGTATATGTTTGTGTTTCCTCAAGTCAGTTCTGTTGAAAACAGTACTGTAAACTCTATTACTTTGTGCAGAGGATTAATGAATGTTTGTGTAGAACTTTGAAAGACTAAAGTATGATGTGCCAGGTATTATTATTAAATCATTTATGAATCAGGCCTATGAAAGGCTAAGCCACCAAAGCTTTTTTAAAGTAGTAGAATGCTTTTCTGATGCTTTGTTATTTACATAATCAAATTTGTATTGCATCCTTTTTCCAAGGAGCTCAGAGTAGCATAATGGAGCTATCACATTTTATTCTCACAACACTATGTGAGGTAGATGCAGCCAAAAGTGAGTGATTTGTCCAAGGCCACTCGGTGACCTTCAGTTTCTGATTAAAGATTGTTCCAGGACCTCAAACCAGCTCTCATTTTAAAGCAGATTAAAAATTATCTGAAACAACTTTAGACAATCCTAGCATCCTTTCCTATAAATGAAAGCTCTCTTAGCTCATAATGTCCAGTTAGAGGACTCACCTACCAGAGCAGAATTCTAGGTCACCCTATTTACATAAGAGTTTTGGCGGCTGTGGTAAAATTACTTGCATACTGGCCACAGCCACCAGAGTTAGCTGTGCTTAAGGCTTAACAGATTAAATCTGTGTAAGATTGTGGCTACTATGCTTACAGATCCAGAAATTTACAAAGATGTGTTTCATGCATTAGGATCATTGTATGGCTTGGTGGACTGTGAACGTGCCAGGAATGAGTTCTGAATCTGTGCACTCCCCTCCCTCCAAGCCCTGCTGTGAGGGAAGAATCTTGCTTAGTCAAACCACAACAACATGTGTTGTTCCAACCTAGGAGCGGTGCTTTAACTGTGGTTCACAAGCCAGGATATAAAATCAGGATCTGTTCTTTGTTTGAAAACCACAATTAAAACTACAGTAGTGGCTTAACTAACCAAAATGCTTGCATCACACCTCCATGCTTAAAAGGGTAGGAAAAGGCATGTGCGCTTGTGACTTTTTTTTCTACTGTGTTCACAATCCCACAAACCATAGCTTGTTGGATTGTCTGAACCAGTCCAATGTGTCTCTGTTAGGGCTGCAACCTTTAAGTCAGGCTTACTCAACTTTGACCCGCCTGCTGTTTTTGGACTACAACTCCCATAATCCCCAGCCACAGTGGCCAGTAGCCAGGGATTATGGGAGTTGTAGGCCAACATCTGCAAGAGGGCTGAATTAAAGCCCTGCTTTAACTGGTAGATTAATCAAGTAAAACTGTAGCTGATTAATCAGCGGAGGTCAATTTTAATAGATGAGAAGAAATGTTAATAGGTCAGGCAGCAAATTAGAGGTATATGGGTTTGAGGCTATTTTGGGTTCTGGTGTGTTGCTGTAATAAGGAATGAAAAGAATATTCAAGATAGCCTTTTTGGACTAACAGCTTTTATTAGCTATTGAGGCTATTCACACGTGTGTGCAAAACTGGGCTAAGGGTGCCTAGCCCAGTTTTGCACATGTGTGTACCACCGGGATCAGGCCAATCCCAGCAGCACCACAGTGGCATATCCGCCTATGAAGCAGGAGCAAGCGCTCCCTTAACCTCATTTTTATGATCGTCTGTTAGCCACGGCTGAAAGCAGCCGCAGGTAGCAGACTCAGGGAGGGGAGGTCCCCATAATGTATCGTGCACTCGTGCGGTGTATTATTGGAACTCTGGGGGTGGGGTGATGCGTCACTGCACCCCGACCCTTGGAGTTGCTGGCAGCAGCCAGTGCTCGTCTGGGTGGGCGATCCGCCTGCCCAGGGAAGACAGAATAATAATCTGTGGGGAGATAAACTCTTTAGGGCTTCCTCCCCGCAAAGCCTCTAGCCCTTTTGCCCTGCTCATGAGAAAGGGCTCTTTGTTTATTAAACTAGGTTACTTTGACAGCTTTTGTTCATTAAGTTACCTTGCATTTCCTTCAGAATCCATGTTAAGCTTCCCCTGCTAACTGAGCAAAGAGGCACCTTTTAAAGTGGTGATTCTCTTATATTTAGCAGGGGGAAATCAACTGGCCCTATCCATCCCCACCACAGCATCCCTCCAGTGGCTGTTGCTTGTATCTGCCTTATGTTTCTTTTAGTTTGTGAGCCCTTTGGGGACAGGGGGCAATTTTATTTATGTATTTTTCTTTGTAAACTGCTTTGTGAACTTTGGTTGAAGAGCAATATATAAATGTTCATCATAGTAAATATTCATCATAGAATCTTGAAAGATGATATTTAGGTTTTAGTAGTGTATATATGTTTAAATTTAATTGGTGACCAAATCAATTAAAAGGCAATTGTTTAATCAATTACCATTATTTGATAGATAGCCTTAATTTTGTTACTAAGAGATATTTACTGGCCTTTGGGGATTAAGTATCAATTTTTGGAGAAGTGTCTCTGTGTGTGTGCGTGCGCATGGGGGAAGAACATTTAGAATGAGAGAACAAAGAACTTCTGTCAAGAACTTTTTTCTTTTGCTTTGTATATTAAAATATAGTATGGTCCTGTCCTGATTTTAATAATGATCCCTATTGATAACTGATCTGGTGTTACCCACACAAGGCTAATGACCTTTATTGCATCAGAATATTTTCTTTAAATTGTGAAGTAATTGGTTGGGATATTAATTGAAGTCAAATTTGCCATGATTATGTGATGCTTGGTTTCTTAAATCCTGTGGCTTCAGAGAGATACTTTATGTGTCCTTTGGAAATGTTACCTAATCTATAATAAAATCAAGACTTCTAACTGATTTGGGCATTTCATTTTCCTGCATTTGTCTAAAAAACAAGGTTTTAAGTGGCCTGGTAATGACATTGCTGATTTTGTTAACTGTAGCTCTGTTAAAACAGTTATAAACACTACATTTTCCAGAGTTCAATACATTTATGATACTCTACTAGTAACTTATTTTAATTATTATTCACTTTACTATAGCTTCTGATGGGGAGTAATGTGTGTCTAGTTCTTCAAGTCAAGTTCATTAATGCAGACTATAGAACTATTTATATGGTTTTGAATAATAAAGGTGTTGAATAAATTAAAACAGATGACTTGAAGTGTGGCAGCTTTAATTAGTCCTCCTAAAGGAGAGGAGTGGCAAAATTGTTGAAGGAAAAAAGTAGATTTCTTATTTTTATTCAAGAAATCTACACTAGGGGAAAATGTAAGTATTTGTTTTAGTCTGTGCTGATGTATGATATACCGTTCCTTTAAAGAAATATCAAATCACATTATAATGGACATTATAGATACATGCTGTTAGGCACTGTATTTATTTATATAGCACCATTCGTGTGCAGGGCTGTTTATATAAAATAGATCTTAAAAGTCAAAGAGGGTAGATTCTTGATGTTAAAAGGAAAGCTAGAAGGAACTTCAAGATCACCTTAAGTATGAATGTATGAGCCTAACAGCCAAAAGTACTTCTATTAAAATTTGATTTTAAAAATAGATGAATGGATTGAAGGTGAACTGATAATACCAGCAGGGTAGTCAATAAGAATATTGACAAATCAAAAGAAGATGCCAATAATGCACAGTTGCCTAAATCATATGTCTTGTGATGATTAAACCAAGAAATTAAATGGCCTCTGGGGAAACTGGAATCAGTCTCAGAGGGACAATATTTACCATTCAGACTGCCACAACACATACTGTAGAACCAATTACATTTTTCTTTTAGTATTTTAGTAAACCATGATAGTAAAAATTGGAGCCAGTGTTTATGCTGATAAAGCTTCTGTGATAACAGAATTGGTATAAAAGAAATTGCTAGATAATAATAGGAATACTAGAAAATTTTAATATCAATCTCTTATAAAACAGGGATATAGAAGGGAAAATGAAATGGGAAATAGATATGTTATTTTTAGAAAACAAATCAAGTGGCAGATTGGCAACTGTGTAGTATGCATGTCAAGCCTTACTGATTTTTACTATAAGCAATAGGAAGAAGAGAGACATTGTAAAGGCTGATGGACTTTATATTAAGGATCTTATGCAAAGACCTAAATAAACTCTAGTTTACTGTATGCTAGGAGTTAATTTAGAACACTGATCCGTTAGTATCCAGTTCTCATATGTACACAACAGCACTGGGAACAAGATTGTTAAGAAGTCTTTAGCTTCCTTTTAGTCAATAGAACAACTAATGTTCTTTGGAGTATTTGAATGTCTAGCCAGGGGTCTTATAGTAGAAGATTATAGGTCCTAAAAAATATGGCCATGATCTCATATTGAGAAGCTGGGTTTTCAAACATAACAACCAAACCCTTTAACAGATGTTCAATACTAAAATATGTTAAGAGCAGTTAATCCTCAGTTAGCATGTTCTAGGTATTAGGTGGTTAAAAAAATCCGAAGCAAACCATAAGTTAGTGGTCTGGTTTCAATGTCAACCTTTTGGCCACCTTGCTGTAAAACTGGGATTTGTTTAAAAGTTTTTTAAAAATTCCTTATTAAACTACCTTCAAGTTCTTTTTTTAAAAAGTATGCATTATCTGATTAAGATATGAAGATACAACACTTGTATGAACAAGCATATAAAGCAGCCTATATGATTTCTGCTATTTAGAATTCTAAAAAGGATGAAATGGATTTTAAACGTCTGTTAATATTCTTTACAAAGAAGGACCACATTATAAATATTGATTATCTATATAGAGTTGTTAATATTAAAATGCAAGGCTTGAAATGAATACATATTTGAGCATGGTCTTAAAATGGATGAGAGTGAAAGAGCAAGCAGAGACAAGACACGGATCTAAGAGACAAAATATCTGATCCAGGGATTCCTTTCATGCAGAGGAAGAGTGCCATTGTGTGTACAGAATTCCAGTGTATGGAAGAGTTTTTCAACTGAGTTTAGCATTTTGCAGCATCTCCATCTGCATGCGGAGCTGCTGTCCTAACAATGCAGTCAGTTGGAGAACCTGACCTTGTGCACACTGGAGCACACACAGAAGTTTGGATCAGAGCCAAAGGCTGAAATCCTACAACCAGATATACCATACAAAACTTGGGAGCATGTCTCCCGGATGTAGTTTATGCTACATGTCAGTGTCTTCAGTGAGGCTAACAACTAAACACAGTTGCTCTGAGGTGAGTCCCATTGATTTCAATGGAAATCAATGGGACTCCCCTTACCGGTCCAAGTGTAACTGGATTGTATCTATCGGCTATGATCCTCACATAATATCAAAAGATACATTCCCTTTCTTCCAAAGAGGTTGTGAGAGCACATACACTTGAAGATTTCAGCTGTTTATATACTGATTAAGTGAATCTAAAGAATTGTTAAGCTCCACATATTATGCTACCTAAATCTGGAAAATTATATTGAAAGTAATATTGAAAGAGTTAAACAGAAGAAATCGCAGCTGGGTAAGGAAAAACAAAAACATAGAGCTAATCAAGAATACTATAGTCACAAGGTTTTAATTTTGACACCCCCCAGCCTTATTTCTGAGTAGTTCTCAATAAAACAGCACACAATAGATTCATTCAGAGAGATGCCTGTATGTCTTAAAACTGTAAAAATCCATGTAGAAGTTCTGTATCATCTAGTAGTCTCTCAAACTAACCCTTCCATTATATAAATGACAACCCTTCAATGCATTGTAAAATTAAAGATTTTTTTAAAAAAAAGATACAGTACCTGATGTATGCTGACGTTTATCCAATAGTCACCCTTTCTGCAACTGAATTTCACTCTGCCAGAGCTTCTGTATTAAATGCCTTCATCTCCTCTTTTAAAAAAAAGTATGTCAGCACAAGCCCAGGCAAACTTCAAATCCAGGAAAATAAAATTAAGCACACAGATCAAAGGCAGACGAGCAGTGAGACCAAATGCCTGTAATCTGATCAGTGATCTGTTGCCATACATCAAAGGCACTGCTTTGGAGACTGGAGAGAAAGAGCTTTCTTTTTAGCAGGTAGTAGTCGTACTCAGTTCTGCCTTCCCCTGCTTCTCAAAGACGTTTAAGAAAAAATGCTCACGATAGGCCCACCTACCCTACTTTTTCGTTGTGAGAGGGAAAATATATGGTTCTTGGAGCTGAATGTTTGGAGCTGTAGGCTTTTTTTTTCTGTTGTCGTTCCCAAGCTGTGCTCGTCGTGGATTGTGTGTTGGAAGCTTTCCCCAGTGCCAGCGGGTTCCGCTTTATGCCTTTCATCTCGCTGAACTGATCCCATGACATCATTCAATGCTGTGGGACTGGTTGGAGAGCTATAATACAGCCTGTGGGGAAACACAGCTGAACGGCAACAAGAATCTGTGTGGTTTTTAATCGAGTTAACTGTTGTAAACAGTGTAAGAAAGTCCTTTAAAACATTCTGTTCCTTGGCATTTTCACACGAAGTCACAAAAGAGAGAGAGAGAGAGAGAGAGAGAGAGAGAGAGAGAGAATGCATTTGAGATGTCCTTGTGTAATAAAATTGTCTGATAATCTTCACAGAAGGGCATTCACCAGCATTGTCTCTGACCAAAATCAAAATTTCCCACACAGACTTTGGTGATAAGCTTGTAGGATGATTTGTAACAGCTGCCAAGAAACTACCACTGAAGCCACCAAAACAATTTAAAAAGCAAAAAATCCAAATTCCCACACTCCATTTCAGTCCTGAAGAGATTTTCGAGAAGAGTGTGTTAAAATAAGTATACAGATGGTTAAGCAACTTGCAATTCAGAGGACAGAATACAGTTTGTTTTAAATAAGTATACTATAAAGTTTGTGAAGCAACTTGCAGTTCAGAGGACAGAATGCAGTTTGTTCTAAATGAGATATGCATGTTTATTCAGAAAAAAGCCCTTCTATTTTAAATGACATTTACTCCCAAATAAATGCAGCCTGAATGTGAATTCCAGCCTTAAAAACATTGTAGCTTTAGTGTGAATGGGCAGAACTGTGATGGCTAGAGCAACTCTCCAGGAATCATTGTATTGGCTTGCTTAGTACTGGTACTAGCAGTATCTTGTGCAAGACTCTTAATACTTCTGGGTAATCATCTCTCTGTGCTTTCTTACTAGGCTGTGACAAGAAAGTCTGATCCTTCTTTTCTCTCTTTCTTTCTGCCAAGAGTTGCTTGCTTTGCACATAGTGGAGGTGTAAGTGCCCCTTGCTTTCTGTCTGTGTTTCTGCCATATGCAGAACAGAACTTGTCATGCATGGATCAGAGATACCTTTTAAAGTAATGACTAATATGGACTTGGGGGATAGCAAATGTCTCTGTTCTTACCAGCATAGCATCCCTCGAGTGGGTGTTGCTAGTGTCTGTCTTGTGTTTCTTTTTCAGTTATGAACCCCTTTGGGACAGAGAACCATTTTCTCATTCTTCTCATTCCTTATGATATGTAAACTTTATTGTGAACTTTATGTTGAAAAGTAGTGTATTATTATTATTACATTTGGTTCCATTCCCCATGGAAATATGCACAAATTGCCCTCCATCAGGAGTGGCACATGGATGCAAAAGTTCTAAATAGGACATGAAGAAGCATGGGGATGGGATGTGTAAATCAACTCTGTTTGATACCGCTCAGACCAAGTTCCACCTTCTTGACAATAACAAGTTGTTTTAGTAAGAACTAATCTGCCTACTTTCCTTTCACTGTCCGTACAACTGTACTAAATTTATTCCAGATTGGTTAGGCAGTTCACAGGTTAGCCCACTTGTACCTCAAACATTCATGCGTCTGGCATCTTGAATTGTGGTGGATGACAGTTCACAGGCGGCTAGCCCAAGTGTGCCGCAAATGTTTACGTGTCTGCCATCTTGAACTGGGGTGGATGGCATCATCACAAACTATGCCCTTGAGTTGTCCCTATGTGTCATTCACTTCAACTGTACCCAATTTGGTTCAAATCGTTTCAACGGTCCACAAATTAGCCCACTTGCACCTCAAACATTCACATATCTGCCATATTGAATTGGGGTGGATGACATAAACACAAACTACCTTACTGAGGCATCCCTATGTGTCCCTACAGCTGTAGCAAATTTGATTCAAATCAGTTAGGTGGTCCACAAGTTATCTCTCTTGCGCCTCAAACATTTACACATCTGCCATCTTGAATTGGGGTAGACTACATCATCACAAACTATGCCGTTGAGGTGTCCCTTTGTAACCCTAGAACTGTACCCAATTTGGTTCATATTGGCCCAGGCATTGTGAAATTGATAGGGGGACACACGCACACACGGAATGCCATGTGATTTCACAAGCCTACTGGAAAGTAAGTTAAAATGCAAGATTTCTTTCTCCAGGGGAAGAAATTATGTGAACATTTAAACCTCTTCCTATACTATGGAAGTACAAGGATCTAGAAGATAAGCAGTATTTCCTGTCTGATGCTCAGACTCTTGCAAAGGTTTATGGTCCTACAAGACTTGAGACAACGTAGTATAATACAGTACCTGGAGTGTTGTGTCAAGATGTAGAAACCCTAGGTTCACATGTCAGCTTAGCTGTGAGAGTTTCTAGGTGGCTCTACCTCTCAGTTGGCCTAGCCCACCCCACAGGTTGTCTAGGAAGATAATATGAGGAAGAACACCATGTATAGTTTCCTGAGCTCCTTGCAGGGAGGTGGGATAGAAATGCAGACTATCCAAATTTTGTACTAAGCTATGTAAATTAATAAATTGTGGAAATATGTGGAATTTAAATGCTTTAATCTTTAAACTGGAGTATTTGTGTAACTGGGATTTTGATTTTGCAGGTGGGTATAATGGTGGGAGGAAAGATATTTGTAAGCAAAAGCCAGTGGTAAATAAGCAAAAGAGTGTTATTGAAGGTCATGTTGAGCCAAGTAAGATATAATCATTCCAGTCCCCATGGACAATGGAGCCTTTGCAGATGTTGGCAGGATGACTTCAAACATATCCCCACACAGCCAGGAAGGCTAAAAATTTGCTTTCAAAACATAAAAATAAACAGGGGTTCTTCATCAGATACCAGAACAACCCAGACTGCCAGTGTGCAGCCCTGGCTCCAGGGTTTATGGTTTGGTAAGTAAGCAATCAACCTGTAGAATGAACATACATCTTGCATTTACATAAACATGTCATACACTTGGGAGTCGCTTGTAGGAGGAATCCTATGACAAGAAAATGTAATTTGTGAATCTGCTCTGTTTCCTTGATGGCTGTGGTGTAATGTTCCCTTGTTTTGAGAATAGATTTGGATATGCTAGTTAAATATTTGCATCAGACCACTGCCTGCTTCAGATGTAATGCTAGACCATGGTTTAGAGCTATGTGAATGAGTGTAATGGAGCTGTGGACTTACATATTCCCCTCCATGTGAAGAGAATGAAAGTTTGCACTAAACTGTATCTCCTTGTTGTGGCAGAACTAATAGAAGTGTGGTATGTTAACCAACTATAGTTAGAACTAGCTAGAATATAAAATCAGGATCAAACTGTGGTTTGATATCCTGATTTGTTCTAACTCTAGTTAGTGAAGAAACTGCAATTCCCAGAGTTCCTATGAAAAGCTGCAGTGTTTTCTTGGGGAAGAATCTTTCACTGTCCTCTCATGCATGAAAGAAGTGGATAAAAGAGGGGGTGTGCAAGGCTGCAGCTCCCTTAGGCTCATTCATGTAGCACTAAACCATGGTTTCATGTTATACTTTAACGAGGCCCATATCAGTGGAGGACGAGTCGCACAGGCTTATGAGAGTGAAGCAAGAGCTCCATCCTTGCAAGCAACCAGGAAATTTCCTGCATGTCATTCTATATTCTCTTCCCTCTCTGCAAAAGCTCTTGTTGTGTTCAATAATAGGTCTGTAAGGGCTGCTCATAGACATATTCCTGGATGCAAAAAGGGCTTTTGCTGGGAGTTGAAAATCACTTTCCCCTCCTCTGCTTGCCCTCTCCCTTGCTGCTTGTGAGGATGGAGCTCTTGCTCCGCCCTTATAAGCCTGTGCAGCATCTCAGCCACTGGCCTTAGCAGCTTAACCTGATGAAATATAAAATGATGTCTTCTGGTGTCAAAGGCCATAAAAGACCTTGACTGTTTTCAGCCTCTGCTCCTGTGTTGTGTGAACTTTTATATGACCTCAAAAGTTAGATATTTTCCTATGAATTCTTTATATGGAGGAGTGGCTTTAATACAACTTCTGATAGAGGCTCATAAAATCTGTATGCTTTATTTTTTCCATGTGTGTATAAATGAAAACACTATAGATTTGAGCAATAGCATGTTTTGTATTAAACTTAAATTGTAAACAGGTTTATTTTTAAATGGAATTGCTTGAACTAAATGTTAATAAATATCTCATTTATTTTGTTTAAAAAACATGGGGCATAATTTAGCCAAAGGCAATCACTTTAAAGTCACATTGATCTCAATTAAACTGTTGAGATTTCTTAAATCTTTCCCATTTAATTCAATCGGACTTAAAGGTGTTGGCAGGATTGTTCCCTTGTTTTTGCCTATGTTACAGTTTCATTACTTATGTTTTAGTCTTAGTTTGCCTGTACTTTAAGATAGTGCCATATACTATATTTATGACAAACTTGGGATTGTAGCATGAAGTGTGAGAACATGGCAGTTTTACAGTGCTAAACAATCCCATGTTCACTTCAAAGGCAGATTCTTCTAGAGAAAATTATTGTTTGCAAGAAGTAACAACCTTTGTGTCCATGGATTTAAGTAAAAACCAAAGACTGAAAAATTGCAAGTATCCTTTGTTCTATTCTAAAACACTAGCGGGAAGGTGAAGATTGCAATTTGAAAATTGTCAGTATTCATAATAATACTGTGTACTTATGGAATAGTTTTTTCATTCTGGAGCCCAGCAGTCTCGCCAGCCCAGTTCCTTGTTATCCTGTTTCCATCCGCATGGCTTAGAAGTTATTAAGTAATAAAGGGTTATTTTGCATCTTTATTTTTTGTCTAAACATCTCAGAATACTTTCCAAAATTGGTCATGCTTATTTCTGCCATGTAACACATAGAGAAAGCTGAGGTTACATGGCTTTCAGTAGATTTTGTGCCAAGCTTGTAACAGAGGCTGAAACAGAATTACAGGCAATCTGACTTTCCCAGGACCTTTCGGCACAGTCATAAGAACATAAGAACAGCCCCGCTGGATCGGGCCCAAGGCCCATCTAGTCCAGCATCCTGTTTCACAAAGTGGCCCACCAGATGCTACTGGAAGCCTACAGCAGGAGTTGAGGGCATGCCTGATATTCTCCACCCAATGTTTCTGGATTAAAACAACATAGAAATTGGAAGAAATACCAGCGAGTGGCAGGAGAGCAGGCTTGCTGGGAACCACTGCTTCCTGCCTGCTTTGCTATTCTGAACCTGCCCATTGTCTAAAAGCTATTTATGACCTTTGACACCAAAGACACTAGTTTGTATTTGAGCAGGCTCCTCCAATAAAGTCACTCACGTCTCATATGTCAACCTAAGCTCTCATTGAGTCAGTTCTCAAAATGTGCCAGGATTGGGGAAAGTGTGAAGCATGGGTCAAAGTCCACATGTTGGGGCAGTGCTCTTCATTGCAAGGCCTGAGGGCCAGTGGTGGCCCCCATCAAGTCTAAGTGTGACCTCCCTTGACTACTTGTTTATTGGGTCTGTGTAAAACATTGGCCAAAGCGGAATACTCTGCACAGTCCCCCTTGAAGGTGCACTCTCACTGTGCAGTGCTGTGTTTTGCCCAGCACTGAGGAGGGGGCTCCTCTAAGGGAAAAGGAGCCCTCTTGAGCCCCTGCACCGTCTTGGAAGGCATGCACAGAGTGCTGGGAAGTGTCGCCCTTCTCAGTGCTTTCCTCCTGGAGCTCGTAAGAGAGTGCTCCACCTCAAAGTGCCCTCCAAACACTGAGGAAAAACACAGCACTCTACTGAAGTCAGCACAGGGGGACCTGGCTCTCGCGTTGAAAGGCTTTTTCCAAAGTAGTCCCCGCTTGAAAAATAGTGAAGATCACTTCATTGGGGGACAAATAGTTATACACTACTTACATGAGCAACCTAAAACCCAGCCTTACTGTATATGTGCTTTTTTGAGTGAGTTGTGCATGAGGGGAACACACAGACTTCAAAGAGCTAGAAAGGAGAGATGAAATTAAATGCTTCAGCATGTTTTAATAATTGATGGAATGGAGGATAGGGAAGGAATTCTTCAGTGGTCAGTCAATACACCCCAAATTATTTTCAACAGCTGCTCATTACACTCATACAACCTCTTTCCACATAACAATTATCATTATAATGAATGGACTATCTCTCTAGTATCACATTTTTCTAGGTTCAAAATATTGTGCTGTGTTTATAAAATGAACTAGACCTTTGAAACAATTATGCAGATGGCTCACTCCGTATTAGTATTTCATGGTGCTTCTCTCAGACCATACTTAGATAATTCACTTCATCCAGTTAATTGTTTAGTAGGCTTGTTTTTGTTTATAAAGTAGAGGATATGATTTCCTAGGTCTAGGTTATTAAGATACCACGAAAATCTTTCTAGTAAACTGTTTCAAGATGATGACTTTTATTTTGATTGTTTAAAATTTTCAGATGCATGTTTGTGATATAATGATGCCATGGGTGGTCTCATCGCTGAACGACAGTGCACATGTCTTGCTTGCATAAGGTCTCAAGTATGTCACTGGTATCTCCATTAAAAAGGGTTCTCAGTTAGCTGTGCTCTCTGCATGAGACCTTGAAGAGTCATTGCCAGATTCATAAGCCAGCTGGGTGGGTTGGTACCATCTGGGGGCATGAGTGCTCATTGCAAGTTTTGGCAAATTCTGCACTCTAGAGATGAAAATAGGTGATAGCATTGTAATACATTCAGCTTTCAGTGTGTTATCATGCTTTTATTGTCCTGACCATCAGGCTTGCAGCAGCCAAATTGGCAATGGTGTTTTAAAACTTTTTACAAGTTTTAAGAACACATAAACTACTATAAAATTTTATCAATGTGGTCAGAGAAATGGAAATGGGCAAGAATGTCCTCCAAAAATTACTCAATGGAGAAAGTACAATGATTTGTTACTCTAAGCCCTAACTTTACCCTAACCCTTTCCTCTATACAAAAATGACTGCAATCATACCCTAATTGTTTGGGGATAGGAATAAAGAAGGGGTAATATCACACAGAAAGCTATAAGTGCAACAATGCTATTGCCTATTTTTCATCTCCAGAGGGGTAATGTTGCCAAAAATCACTATGAGCATTCGTTCCCTGAGATGGTACCAATGACCCAAATTTGTGGGCCTGGTTCATGGAGTAAATACTGGTGCATGGAGTAAATAGATTCAGTCTATCTGATTCAGTCTATAAGGCAGTTTTATATCTTCACTGGATTAATAAAGTCTGAGGAGAAACATGTAGATGTGCTACATTAATATTCACCTGCAAATCTCTAGCTATATTGTGCTTGAATTATTCAAAGGTAAACTTCCTGAAGTGATATATCAAATTTTTACATCGCACATTGGTGCAGGTTCCAGGTGCTTCTATGTTCCTGTGCAAATCCTTTACTGTAATTCCTTTCATCTGTATCTTGCAGAGCTCCCTCGCCAAGTAACAAAAACAAGACTAATGATAAAAGTTCAATCGTTCAATCGAAAACAATCCAAGAAATTGCAAGAGCCCCATTTTAGTGAACTTGTCTGCACTATCCTCAGCTATGGGATGGAAACGTAATTGTACATTCTTACATTTTGTAATCAGTGCTGCTTTGTCAGTTTGTATATGTTGACAAAAGCATAAGCCGATATCATGTTGCCTAGTCCCTTTAGCATTTTCTCCTGTGATGTTTAAAACTATAGTACTAACCTCCACATTATTGCTTCCCTAGGGTGCTTTCCAGATTACCTGCTCAACAGTGGTAAAATGCTTCAGGGTTGGGCAGAACGCATTGAAACTGTAAATAAAGGCTGTTGTGCAAAGCCACCAGCGGGGGGAGCAGTCTTGCGAAAACTCCACAATGGAGAAATACAGCTACTTATTTGTGCCACACATGCGATGTTACAAGACTGTCATGTGGCAATAAAATCTGAAAGAAGGCATTGGAAATGTGAACGGCACCTTGCTGTCAGCGCAGGGACTGTAGTGTCACACCACAGGAAGTATGGAAGCACACTTTGCAGATCCGTAGTGGCACTGTGGTAAGGGTTTATCTTGAAAGTGCCCAGGTGCAAAGTGCAGAATTCAAAACGCAATACAAAAACAAAATAAAAAAACAAAGCACTTTCACAGAATAAAACAGTTAAAACAATTTCACAGTATAAAACAAACAGCAATGCATAACATGCTTCCAATCTCATCATGTTTCTGATCCTGCCCTTCTTCCCAACTCCTTCATAAACTTAAACTGCGGCTTGCCTGCTGAAATTTTATTGATCATGGGTCATTGAACTCCTAGTTCCATGTCTTGTAGCACTTCCCATTTATGGACTGTGATGCTGAGGGCCCTATATATGAGACACTATACTGTTCCTGCCTCCCTGCATATAAATGTGCAAGCCCTTGTACCATAACTATACAATATTAAATACAGAGGGAGCCAACCAGCTATGCAAAGCAGTCTTAGCAAAGGAACATTTTTGGCCTAATCTAGGGAAACAGCTTACCTGGGGGTAAAACAACCTTGTAGTACCACTTCAGTGTGTAGTGGGGAATTGCATGTGTTTATGCTCGTGTGTGTGTGTATGTGTGTGTGTGTGTGTGTGTGTATATATATATATATATATATATATATATATATATATATATATATATATATAAACACTCTCTGTAGATAGTAAACGATGTATGAAGGAAGCATCATTCCTAATCTTCTCCCTAATGTATTTGTTTTTAGTGTTTTTAGGGATTGTTGGGGTGGGAGGACCATTCAGTCATGCAATCCCTCACTTCTAATCTACATTCCGACTTTGTTTAGATCCACTTCTAAATCCTACGTTCTAGGGACAGTTTTATCACATGATAGGTTTGTCTGTCTAGACCAGTTTTTAGAGCAGAAGATGTAATAATTCTCTATGGCACTTAAACATGTGAAAAGCGATAGGCTTGTTTAGATGATTTCAAAGCCTGACAATTGAAATATCCCTGCAAGCAGGCGCGTAACAATGATAGGGCAAGGGGAGACAGTTGTCTGGGGGCCCCACTGCCTGGAGGGGCACCCCAGAGGCACCTCATGTGACTCCCCATTGCCCCCTGCCCAGCCCCATAGCCTCTCAGCCACTTGCCCTCTTCGCCGTCTCTCCTGCTTGTTCTGCTGGCCCAAAATCGAAGCAGCAGGCAAGCTGCAAAGAGCTCCTTTTCTCCCGCCTCTCAGCTGATCGGCGGGTGGGCGGGGCTTCCACGGAGGCCTCAGTGTAGGCCGCAGTGAAGCCTGAACTCGAGTAGGGCCCAAGCCAGCCAGGAAGGAGGAGGCAGCCAGAGTGTTCTCTGCAGCAGAAGACCCCTTGCTGCCCTGCTTAACCCAGACCAGCATTTTCCAGGTAGAGTGTGAACTCCTTTTTGTGGTTACCTTTCCCGCCCCCCATATATAGGGATCTGCTTGCCATAGGGCTTGGATATGGGGGGGGGAGGGACCGAGAAGTCTCTGAATATTTATTTTGAAACAGCTTGGAAAATTTGCTGACTTAAAAAAACTATCTAAAAAGTCCTATAAGTGGCTTGTTTCATGGCAGAAAATTGCAAAAACTTCTGGAACAGTATTTTATTAATTTTATTTATTTATTCATTCATTCATTTATAAATGCACTTATGTTCAAGTTGTTTTGCAACCCAGAAGGTCTGAGTGAGAACTGTGAAGCATGTGTGGTGCTTTTATTTTATTTTTCATGTGTGTGAACTGCTCCCCAATAACTTGCAGGGACTTCAGGGTAAATCTGGCCAACATGTGAATGCAGCACCTCCATTCCAGAGGAGATGTGTCTTAAAGGGCTTTAAAAGCCTCCTGTGAAAAACCTCCTGCAATCAAACTTGACTGAATTTGTTCAGAATTCTGGGAAAACAAACATAGGTTCACCCTGCATGGTTGAAAGTCTCCTTTGCTAATCTGCAGCGAGGGGCCCATTTTAATAATTCATCTTTCTAGTGTGTTCTAGGCATTAAAAGTAATACAAATGTATAGTACTCAATGTATATCACTATATATTGTGACGTGTGTGTGTGTATTCAGTGAAATGTATTTGCAGGCAGCATACTTATTTTGGAATATCAGACTTAAATCCTTGGGGGCCTGGGGTGTGCGGAGGCCCTGGACTTTGTGGGGGGGGCCCATTTTAAAATCTTGTCTCTGGGCCCACTCCAACCTTGCTACGCCCCTGCCTGCAAGTAAGGTCATGTTTTTCTATCAGATTTTTGTAGTTTCTTCCCTTCCTCTTGCTGTGTACTGGCAACACAATTTTATTTATTTATACATACAAACAAACATTTATATCCTGCTATTCCTCCAAGAAGCCCAGAGTCCACATGGTTGTGTTTATTCCCACAACAACTCTGTGAAGTATGTTAGGCTTAGAGATTAGTGTCTGACCCAGTGAGTATGTATGTATGTATGTATGTATGTATGTATTACATTTGTACACCGCCCCAAACATACGTCTCTGGGCAGTTAACAATAGTATAAAACAAGTTAAAATATATACAAAAACTTAAAACTTATGGCTGAATGGGGATTTGAACTCAGGTTTCACTGGTCCTAGTCCAACACTCTTTTTGGCTTCTATTTGGCAATGGATATGTCCATAGAATGCGACAGTGCCTGGGGTTCATTATGGTCATGATTATAAAGCAAAGATGTCTCTATTACTTAACAATTCTGCAGAAAGAGAATTTAATACATCTTTATACCTGCTAGGGTTTTAAGAGCTTTGCACCAGCATGCAAAGCTTCAATAATATAACATTCTTTCTGGAGATCTCAGTACAGTTGAGTCCATGAATTGATTTCCCCAGGCTATTGGAGTTAGATCAACATTGTTATTAATATAGCTAAAATAGAATAGGATAGGCCAATTCTATTTTTTTAAAAAAATTTTTGAATGACTTACTGAGTAACAGTGAACTGCTGAATGTTTTGTAAGAATTCCTTCATCTTTACTGAGAAAGAAAGTAGCTCGGAGAATTCTGTCATTGTTTCACAGTATAACTAATGGTAAGAAATAGTTCCCTACCTTGTTGGAAGTGGCATGTGCCAGTGCAGAATAT
The DNA here is from genome assembly GCF_027244095.1 of Hemicordylus capensis. Classification (NCBI taxonomy): domain Eukaryota; kingdom Metazoa; phylum Chordata; class Lepidosauria; order Squamata; family Cordylidae; genus Hemicordylus; species Hemicordylus capensis. The sequence continues at coordinate 35,976,181 of NC_069659.1, read as the reverse complement.
TAAATGGAACTTGGAAGAACTGCTTTTTAAAAAGTATATCTTCTGACAGCTTCACTGTTCATGTTCTATATGTTTACAACGCCATCCCTTCATTGTAAGGGATGAATAACAATAACAGATTTGTTATTGTCTTTACTTTCCCACACATGCCTTATCCTGATGGATTTGAGGGATCATATGATTTTTCATTGACTTTGGCTGGATTCAGATAATACTCTATAACTTCCCTTTAATGTTGTGGTAAAAGATTGAATCTTGTAGCACTCATGGCCATTTTCACAGAAGCTGCAAATATAAACATGCCAAAAGAACAAGAGGACAATAAACAGTCGTGCCTGAGTTGTAAAATGCATCAGGCCCATCAGGCATTTACTGTCGGTTTTTCCAAATAGCTGTTACTCATCTGGATTTGGTCCGAGCCATGCCTGCTGTCAATCAGCGGTGGCTGGTGCAGGCACCCCCGGGGTGGCGGCGGGAGGCACCTTTCACTGTAAATTGCTAGGTGCTTCCTTCTCCTCCTGCTGTGCCCGAAAGCTGTTCCGAGCAGCCGTGTGCCACCCAGCACCTGCTGCGGCGGAGGATCGGCTCTGCCACTCAGCTGGGGGAGGCCATTTGCGTGGCCAGCAAATGGCCTCCACCCATGTGCGGAGGCCAGCTGAGTGGCAGGGCCGATCCGCTGCTGCATCCAGGTGCTGGGTGGCACACCGCTGCTCGGAACAGCTTTTAGGTGTGGCGGGAGGAGAGGTAAGCACCTAGCAATTTACAGTGAAAGGTGCCGCCCGCAGCGTCCGCACCAGCTGCCTCTGCAAAAGACCTCACCGTATGGGGTGCTGTGCCAGCAAAGAAGGAATGTGGGTTGGCTTCCATGTTATTTTGATATTGCATGAGCAGTTCAAGCAAACCAAAGATGTTACTCTGGCACAGGAACATAGGAAGCTGCCTTATACCAAACCAGACCATTGGTCCATCTAGCTCAGTATTGTCTACAGTGACTGGCAGTGGCTCTCCAAGGTTTTAGGCAGGAGTCACTCCCAGCTGTACCTGGAGATGCCGGGGAGTGAACAAGCATACAGATGCTCTTCCGCTGAGCTATGGCCTCGTCCCCTGAGGGGAATACCTTACAGCACTCACATGTGATCACCCATCCAAATGCAAGACAAGGCAGACCCTGCTTAGCCAGGGGGACAATTCATGCTCATTACCACAAATCCAGATCTCCTCCCCAAAGGATAGGGTGGACTGGTGAAACATCTGGAAACAAATGGCACAATAATCCAGTGTGAAGTAGTGGGGGCAAGCAAGGAAGCAATATGGCTTGGAAATGGGCAAAGAAGAAAGCAGAATGAGGTGACTGGGGCAGAATGGAACATTTTGGCTTGCAGGCTGCTATCTAAGTTTAAAGAAAGGATCCTGAGACAGATGCTTTCTTAAACAACAGCAAAACCAACAGGTTCTCTGATTACACTGGCTGACATCCAGACTAAGACTACACTGGTGTAAGTGGCTAACATCCAGACAAACAAGCATCCAGGAGAGACCTCTGAACCTGGGAGGCTGCTTACAGCCTCCTGGCGGGGGTCTCCTTGTGTGTCACCATGGTGCGGAGCTGCGCTGTGGTGGCACATGATCAGAAAACTTGCTCCGCTAACCTGGGCTAAGGGGAGGGCTACTTTGGTGAGCTAGCCACCAGAGAACCACTGGGCTCTCTCTTGAGCCCGCTGGTTCTCACAATGGGGAAAAACCAGGCGTGCTTTTTTAGCCCGGTTTCCCCCCATCGTGAGAATAGCCTCATTATGTTGTTGGACACGTTGTTCAAGTTATATTGGTGCCGTGCCATCGTGCAAGGGGCAATTTTGTACTGTCTTCCCTTCCCTCTGAATGGGTGCACATATTTTGGGAGGCACAGGGGGGCTTCAGGGGGAACAGGAGATAATTGAAAACCATCCTTCTCCCATTGCACAATGGCAGAGTTGATACAGCTTGATCAGTCATTGTGCAAAACAGTGCAACATTGTCTGGCTGTCAACCACTGTTAAACCAGCACTGCTCTAATCTAGATGTCAGTCTCTAACTGATTTTGCAATTTGCAAACTAGTTCAGCACAGATGTCTTGATCCCCTGTCTGTATGCTGCCAAATTATTTACTTAGCCACAGCTGTTGGTGAGAGCTCAAAATTAAAATATACATGTTATTTAATTCAAGGTAGCTTGTAATTAAAGTTAATGATGCTGTTCTTTGATACATTATGGGAAGCTATTTCAGATTCTGTGAAAAAGGTGCTGGAGGGAGGCAGAACATTTTCTGTGTGTTTGAATGGTAGCCAAAGAAGTCTTTAACTATCTGTATGAGACATTTTAACTGACCATAAGAAAACACTGGTTGCTTGTGCTCAGAGCTCGCTGATATTTATCTTCACCTTTGAAGTGGCACACCACCATCCTTTGCAATACATTCCACTAGTGTGTTTCTAAGTGTATTTCACTAGTATGTTGCTTGAAGATTAAAATCTTTAAGACATCTTTGTCTTTAGAGGAATATTCCAGTTTTAGAAATATTTGCCTTTTGAAGATTTACTCATATATTTAAGGCTGTGAATATTTTAGCAGTAGAAACTATCCCAACGTTAATAAAAACTGGATTAGTGGAGACCACGATCCAAAGCATTTCTGTCAATCTACCTGCCTGAAGTGCAAAAGAACTACCCCCAAATGCCTGCATAACATCATGACTGTGGTGATGTGGGCTTTAATTATAATATTTTGAACATTTAGCAGGAAAGCAAATATGATTTCTGCATTTTCACGAATTTGCTTTTGAGAAAACTCTCATCGTGCCCAAGTGTTTATCTTCAGCTGACAAATAGACAAAAATGATAGCAGTTTGACATCAGTGTCTTAATTCTGCTCAAATGTCAGAGAATATTTCATAAGTCATTTTCTGAAAACATAGGCTGACATCCAGACGAATGCTGTGCCAATGTGCCAGTGTTTTCTGTTGCATGAAGAAGAAAGGGAGATCTACTCTCTTCCCTTCCCTCTGCAGTCACTTGTGCCTCCTGAAACTATGTTACTGGGGGCTGGGGGAGCCTCAGGAACATAATTTCAGGAGGCACAAATAACTGTACAGGGAAGGAAAGATAGTTTAATACTACCTCCCCCCTTGCGCAACAGAAAATGTTGGCACAATGTTAGTCTGGATGTCAGCCACAATGTTTAAGAAAGTGGAAAAAAGAATTGGCACACACTTTTTCAAAATCGATGCATTATATGGGCAGCATGCAGCATTTTGTTACATCAGTACTTTTGTAGACTTTGGGAAGGATACATTAGCTAGTCAGACACTCAGTCAATGTGCTTTGGAATAAAGATGGGGTGCTTTAAAGAAAACTAGCTGATCCGGTCCAGACCATCTATGCCCCCAGTTCTCCCTGTCATTCCCCCTTTCCCTTCAGCCCCAGTCCATTCTCTGTCCTTCCCCCACTTCCTTCAGCCCCAGTCCATTCTCCGTCCTTCCCCACCTTCCTTCAGCCCCAGTCCATTCTCCGTCCTTCGCCCGCTCCCTTCAGCCCCAGCCCATTCTCTGTCCTTTCCCCCCTTCCTTCAGCCCCAGTCCGTTCTCCATCCTTCCCCCCTTCAGCCCCAGTCCATTCTCTGTCCTTCCTCCCCCTGCTCCCTTTAGCCCCATGGCCGGTGCTTTCCTTCCCCGCCGGCCAGGCTGGGCTGCGGGAGCTTTCCCTCCCCGTCCACCAGTGGTGCTTTCCCTCCCCGCTGGCCGGCTGCTACAGCCATTTTCTCCTCATCACTGTCCCGCAGGCAGCTGCTAGCAAACTCTCACGAGAGCTGCTACACATGGAATTAGCAACGGGTATGTTTAGGAGAATTCCTTCCAAGGAATCGTTCTGTGAGGTTGGGGCCCTTCTTTTCATAGCACTGTGAGAAGGATATAGGCCTAGAAACATAACATAGCACGTTGCCTAGAAAGTTGGCCTAACTTGTTAAATGTTAAATGCTGTCCCTGAGGGCAGTCTTGAAGGTCATATTTTTTGGTGGCACAGAGGGCTTCCTGGGGAAGGGGAGGTTTTAAAAAAATCACCCCTTCCCAATGGAACATTTGTCGGTGCTGTTAGTCAGAAATTGCTGCTGTTCTGATCCACTTGCTGCACCGGTGCTTCCCTAGTCAGGATATCAGCCTCTGCTTTAGATGCTACAAACTGCCATAACAGCTGAACCGCTTACAAGGCCACAGAACCTTGTAAGCTGAAAGCACAGAGGATCCTCCAAGAGCAAACATGCCCACGGTTTTAAAATGAACCTACAGCAGCTGTTGAAATCTGTTGCTGATACGAAAACAGCAATTACACCTTTCCCAAACACATTATAAAAATTAATGAAATGCAAAGAATATTTTATAATTATGATTATTATCGTCTTAACATGTTAGCTTTCATGTAAGGATCATGAAGCATCTTGCATGCCAGGGAAAGCATTATTATTATCACAACAACAACAACAACAACTAAGAACGCTAAGTACAAAAGAATTAGAAGGGGGAAATCAGAAAGCAAAAGACCACTTTGAATTGCCACGAGATAAAAGAACCAGAGCAGATGCATGGCATGACTGGAGGAAGTTCTGTAGTCTGGCTCCTATGGCACAATATAAATTGAATCCTCAGGTTGTGGCTACATGGTCACACAGTGCAGGCTGCACTATTAAGGAAGGTCTCGACATGTACATCCAGATTGGGGTACTACATCAACCTCTACATGGAGATGCCTTGGAAAGGTTCCCATAAACTTCACTTAATGCAGAATACAGCAGCTAGGCTGCTGATGGGATCCCAGCCTTGTGATCATGTGACACCATTACTGCATCACCTTAGTTCTCTCCTAATACATTTTGAGCTCAGTTCAAAGTGCTGGCACTACCCTTCAAATCCTTAAGTGGTTTGGAACTACGAAACCTGAAGGACCATTCCTTCGTATGAACCTATTTGATCACTTTGATCACCTGTTTGATGACCACAAGGAGTTGACATGGTTGGGCCTTTTCAGAGGTGGCACAAGAGATTTGGAACACCCTGCCCCAGGAAATAAGCTTGGGCCCCTCCCTCCCTTCAGACAAAAACCACTGTTGTTCCTATAGGCTTTGACTGAAATAGAGCTTTTAGTTAAATAATTTTGTTGCTGCTGTTCTTTTAAATACCTGTGTATTTATTTTTTTAATTAAATACCAATTTTATTAGATATCGTGGTAATTTTATTTTATTTTATTGTTGTATTATGATTTTGATTTATTTTATTGTGGTTAGCTGCTTCGGAATCCCTACATGACAATGAGACAAATGTTGTGCATGCTGAATAATATTTCACTTGTGCAATGGGGGATGGGCAATTTTTGCCAATCCTCCCTTCCTTCAGTGCGTTCCAAAAATATGTCCCTGAGTGCTGCAGGACCCTCAGGAACATATTTATGGGAGGCACAGAGGGCTCCAGAGGGGAAAATAGTGGTTGACATACAGACTAACATTGTGCATACTGAAAAACATTTCACATATACAACAAAATGTTTTCTCTTATTTACCCTTCCTTTTCCAGCCCACTGTGCCTCCCCAAAATGTCCTATATGAACTGCAAAGGGAAGGGAATGTCGATGAACCTCATCCCTCCCTCATTGCATGTGAAATGTTTTTCAGCATATGCATTGTTGGTCTGGAGATCAGACCACTACTGACTCCAATACTGAGTCAGTATTTTTTTGAACCCATTAATTTCCACTTTCAAGCTAATCTTGCAGATGGGTTTTAATATGTTTTATCACATGATTTTAGTTTCTTTCAACTTTAAAATGAATTTATGGTTTCCTTTCTATTTATAGTCTTCCCTCAGCATTTGGGCTGGGACGGGCTATATTTTTAAATAAAAGCAGGTCATAATTAAGCCACTAGTTGAATCTAGTCAGTTAATACTGACCAATGTTGTCATTGTCGTCATCGTGATCATTTTATGTGTTTGTTTTTGTTTTGTTATGTAGTGGATTAATGCCTTTGTCTCAGACCAAGCTCACATGAGGGAAAGAAATGCTGAATCATCCCTGCTTGAGCTTCCTGGCTAGGCTCCTCCTAAAACTATCCTTTATTATCAGTAGGTTCAATATGCTGCCATCACCACCCCTCTTAGCAACAGATCTTGAACCTCCCTGGGCTTGGGGTAGAATCCCAGGGAAAACTCTTTATTTTGCTCTCAGATAAGTACAAAAACCTTCCATGTGCAAGCCTACACATGGTGAGAAAACTAATAGCTGCTGACCGTTTGAGAACATATTTGCACCAGAGAAACCTCCTTTGCCTCCACTTTTCCTGAGTTAAAAACCAACTTGGAGAGGCTTGTAAAAAAAAAGACTAAAAAAATAGTTTTTTATTCAGTTACTATAGACTGCTTCTGTCTGAGGCTTTCTCAGCTTTTAGGTACAGTTAAGAATATTTAGTAGGGTTACAAAAAATAGGTTGCCTTAATGCACACTTAAATGTTTATAGAGTCTTTTGCAACGCCCTAGGTAGGATGGGTATAAGCTAGTGTTTCTTATTTTAATTATGTTGCAGGCAAACAATAATAGAACAGTATCAGGAATATGCAAAAGCACGCACATCAAAGAAATATAAGTTTCTAATGCAAAGGCTGACAAAACAAACTTTCCCCCAAATTAATCTTCCTGAAGCCAAAGCCTAGGCTTCCTTTCCTTGAACTCATCAAACTTTGGATGAGAATTCAAGCTTCCTGCCCTCCGATCTTTCAAGGATTGGCAGAGTTATTCTCCTGCAGCCAACTTCCATGGCCACATGTCCTTCTCAGCATCTCCAGCCTAGCTCCTCTTCCCAACACCCTTCTTCCTGGCAACAGCTCTCTAGGTCCCACCCTCCTGGTGTGCTGATTGGCTGAACCCTGAAGTTCAGCCTGTCAGTCAAGACAAGTATTCACTTCTGGTTAACTCTTCAGGGAGAGGGGAAGCTGATCACTAAATATTATTTCCTACCTCTTCCAGTCACCATGGTGTAAAACAGGGATTCTCAATGTTGGGTCTCCAGATGCTATTGGACTTCAACTCCCATAATTCCCAACCAAAGACCACTGGGGCTGGGGATTATGGGAGTTGAAGTCCAATACCATCTGGGGACCCAGTGTTGAGAATCCCTGGTGTAAAAGATCCCTATGGAAATGAACCTTGGAAAATATCCAATAGTTTTGTGTATATATCAGGCCAACCCAAATTCAGCAACGTGTAAACAATTAAGGTATGCCAAATTCTTGTTCGCACATAATCTGAAGGTGTGTTGTATCCACCCCAGTTCCATGTGGATCTTGCCATGAGGAAAAGAAGTGGGGCAGGGGGAGCAGTTATGACACCATTTGTCTCAAGGAATACTAGTGCTTTTCACAACAACCTTTTTGTTCTTTGCAGTTTACTACTTAAAACTGCTTATTTTGTAGAAGAACTTTATATACTTCAATACGTGACTGCATAATAGGGTCTTGTCACAGATTCCATCAAAATGGTTTATCAGTTACATCTGCTAAATCTCCTGTGCTACCCACAGTGCTTGAAGGCAGTGTTTTCCATTACCAAAAACCACACTAGTCTGTGACAATTGTGCCTGTTTTTGTTTTAAACCTTTTTGTTAGTACTGTTGTTAAAGTTATACATCACAAAAAACAATAATTCCGAGATTCAGTCTTGCAGTTATCTACTCAGAATGGTGTCAAGAACTGGCACTCCAAAGGGGATAATCCAGCCTAATATATTTATAAAGTGTCTTTAATCAAAATGCCAAGAAGTCAGTACTTCAAAGTGATAGGAAAAGATCAAACATACTGTACTATGAAATAATTATAACTTGAGAATAATGTTTGAAAATGGTGGAGTTCAATTTTGTATTTATGAATGAAATTAATCGTCCTCTCTTTTGCTGGCAGCTGCTGAACAGGATTCTCCACATAGATTGGCCAATGCTCTGAAGTTTCAGTTTGCTTTTCCTAAATTTTCCCACAGGACCATTCTGCATATAGTTGGCCATTCCTCAAATATTTTCAAATATTGTGTGAATATTTGAGTATATTTGAATTTCAAATACGGTGTGAATAGTGAATCTTGAAACAGCTATCTCATGAAATGGGATGGCTCATTTCATTGCCCATTTTGTGGAATGTACTTGAAGAAATGTACTTCAAGTAATGTCCATAGAAATATGAGCAGTGCTGGACTAGGACCAGAGAGACCCGAGTTCAAATCCCCATTCAGCCATGAAACTCACCAGGTGGCCCTGGGCCATTCGCATATCTCTCAGCCTAACCTACCTGACAGGGTTGTTGTGAGGACAAACATAACCGTGTACACTGCTCTGGGATCCTTGGAGGAAGAGCAGGATATAAATGTAATAAAATAAATAAATAATAAAATACTTCTGCTACATCTGAACATATGAAACAGCCATATACAGAGTGGACCACTAGTCCAGCATTGTCTACTCTGACTGACAGTGGCTCTCAAGAGATTCAGGTAGAGATTCTTCCTAGTCCTATTACTTGAGATCCTTTCAACTGGAGATATTATGAATATTTTGCATACAAAAGAGTTGCTCTATAGGGATGTGCACAGAATTGATTTGCCCAGTTGGGTTCAAATCCAAACCAGACTTGGACTAGGCATGTTCAGTTTTGGCACCCCGAATGAGGGGGCCAGGCTCAATTCGAATTTGAACTGATTGAGATCTGGTTCAGGGGTGCCAGCATGATTTTTTTTTTTTTTTAAGTGGACTTACCGCCGCCAAGAGCTTCAGTGTCCTTGGGAAGTGCTGCTGCTGTTGCGGGTGTGTGTGTGTGTGTCTGGCAGCTCCCCTCTGGCCTCCCCCCGGTCCCCCACAAGTTTGGCCCATTTCAGCCCTCTGTGAGTGTGCAGCGGCCATTTTTGAGGCTGGTGGTTCAACCCCCCGGGCAGGTTCAAGGTCAAACCAGTTTGCACACCCCTAGTGCTCAACCATTGATCTATAGCACCTGCCCTGCGTCTTCTGCATCTGTACTGTATGGGACAATGCTAACAAACTGTGGAAGCTTCTTATGGTTTCCTTGATGGGAAGATCAGTAATGGTGAACAAGCTTCTGTACTTACCTTGCATGCTTTTGAGCTATACGTAAAATTGTCACAGAATGACAATTCCATTACCTGACCACTTGACTCCACTGTTTACAACATTTCCCCTTCTATACTCATATCTGCCTGCTCAAGATAACATTTCATGCAATTGATGAAATATATTCATTCACAAAAGCAATTAATTTGTCTTTAAGGTGCCACAAGACTGTGTTTTGTTGAAGTTTTTTTAAAAGCGAGGCTCACCCTATCGCTCTTTCCAATGAAACATACAACTGCAGGAGAGTGTTGGGTGTGTTCGAAGGTGCACTCTCTGTTCCAGTGGGGCAACAGTGAAAACAACAGGTCCAGCCAGTGTTCCACATGAACTGAGTATTCAACCCAGAGTACACTCCCAGAATCTGCCGTAACACACGAGGGCTACTAGGCAAATGAGTTGATACAAAAATTGTTCTCTGGTGTAGATATTTGGAAAAACCCTGTTAGGGTAACCTGAAAGCTAGAAAAAAAGATCTTCTATGTATTAGGAGCAGATCTGGGGGAGATCACCACCAGAGCAGATGCAGATGCTAAATGTGGTGCATTTTTTCTGCCGTGCAAAATGTGTGATCTGTATTTATTTATATATTTGATGAATTTATATCACACTTTCAACACACCCATCTTGTGCAATGCTATCGTTATCCCACTGCATAGATGAAATGTTAAATGTAAAAGCCAAACTAGATGTGGTATTGGGACATTTGTGATCACATGGTGCATGTGTGTTTTCCCCCATGTGGCAAATACCACTTTTGGGGATGGGACAGGGAGGGATTCATTTTGTGGGAATTGATTAATTCCCTCCTCCGCAGCATCGTGGCTCTGATCCTAATTCATGGTACCCTGCAGCCATTTCTACCTTGGGGGGGGGGGTGGAATGGGAGATCCAGTTATCATATAACATATATATCATATCATATCATATTTCTCCTGACTCCATGTGTAGTTTGGCCCTGAGAACCATAGGTTTCAGCCCTTCATTGATTTAATAATAATACATAGCACTTACATGCACCTCATATATATTACCTTGTTATTGCATAATCCTTGCAACAGGCTTCTCAAGTCAGTATTATTTTCCTAATGAGGCCTTTGCCTGAGGCCACCTAGTGAGTGCCCCCTAGTGAGTGCATGGCAGAGGCAATATTCAAATTGGGGACCTTGATTTGTTGCACAATCTCTTAGCCATTATTTTACATCAGCTTTCTATTTCTTTGCTGTGGTCAGATCCAGATGAGCACTGCCACTTACACAAGAGGGGCCAATTTCTGCCAGCTCCTCCCTCTATTAGCAGCCCCTCACACCATATCTTACACTGTTCCCAAGGCCCGCAATCCTTGGGATCAGCTTTTTAGGGGCTGCTGGGGGGTGCTGCACAGATGAGGGTGGGGGAAGCCCTGTTCTGAGAGGAGAACACTGCTTATGGTTCTCTGAATATCTCTCTCTCTCTCTCTCTCTCTCTCTCTAATTTACCCACTCGGGGGGGCTTCTCTGAGGTGGCGGGGGGTGTCTGTGAAGGTCCCTCCTCCCCCTTCCGGCCATCTTTCCTTCAAAAATGGCCCAGTTCGGGCCTTTCCCCTGACATGATGACCATTTTGGAGGCTGGGCCTCTGTGTGGCCTTCTCCTTTTACTTCTTTTCCTTTCTGACTCCCCTCCCCGCTCCCACTCTCTACAGGATCCCCACCAGAACAAACTTCTAATTAACAAAACATAGAAGATTGCTAGATAGAATACAACTAGGTATTTTCTACCCTTCATCACATACGGGACCTTGATGAGGGTAGTGTCCCTCTCTTGGTCCTTTTAGATCTCTCGGTGGGTTTTGACACTATCGATCATGCTATCCTTCTTGACCGCCTGCGTGGGTTGGGATTAGGGGCACTGTTTTACAGTGGTTCCGTTCTTACCTTAGCGGGCGTGTCCAGTCGGTATGCATTGAGGACAGATGCTCTGACCCATGGCCACTCCTTTATGGAGTTCCCCAGGGTTCAGTTCTCGCCCCTGTCCTCTTTAACATCTATATGGAGCTGCTGGGTCAGGTCATTTCCCAGTTTGGGGTGAGATTTCATCAGTACGCTGATGATACTCAGCTGTATATTGCCATCCCAGACCATTCTGGAGATGCTGTTTCTGTGCTTACTCGATGCCTGGAAGCTGTTAAGGTCTGGATGAATCAAAATAAGCTCAGACTGAATCCCACTAAGACTGAACTACTTTTACTCAGCCCTCATACCGGCCAACAGCTGGATGTGAACCTTGTTTTAGATGGGGTGGCGTTGCCCCCGAAGGAGCTTGTATGTGATTTGGGGGTCCTTTTGGACTCGCACCTCCTGCTTGAACAGCAGGTGGAGGCTGCGGCCAGAAGTGCCTTTGCCCAGCTCCATCTGATTCATCAGTTACGCCCTTACCTTGATCAGCAAGCATTAATGACAGTGACCCATGCCCTTGTTATCTCCCACCTAGATTACTGTAATGATCTCTATCTAGGGTAACCTTTGAAGACGATTGGATGATGTTACTAAAACTGCTTATGCGGCAGCCAGGTTGGTTTGGGTCATCTTTCTGGGTCATCTGGGAGATACCATATCACTCCTATCTTAAAAGATCTACACTGGTTGCCGATATGTTTCCGGGCAAAGTACAAGGTTTTGGTTATAACCTATAAAGCCCTAAACAGCTTGGGCCCTGGGTATTTAAGAGAACGTCTTCTTTGCTATGAACCACACCGCCCATTGAGATCATCTGGGGAGGTTCATCTGCAGTTGCCACCGGCTCGTCTGGTGGCTACTCAGAGACGGGCCTTCTCCATGGCTGCCCCAAGGCTTTGGAACACATTTCCTGCTGAAATAAGAGCCTCCTCATCTCTTACTTTAAAAAAGGCAATCAAGACGCATTTGTTCACCCATGCTTTTATTTAGAAATTGTTTTAATTGTGTTTTTAATAGTTTTAACATTTTAAATTTTAATTATTGAAATGTTTTAATCTTTTTTTCAGTTGTTTTTATTGTTTTGTTGTAAACTGCCCAGAGACTTGCATTTTGGGCGGTATACAATAAATAAATAAATAAAATTAGCCAGGCGCCCATTGCTGTCCAAGATCTAACTGTCCTCCAGATAATCTCTAAGTAAGTCTCACAGTTGATGAGTTCTATAACTCTTCCCAATACAAAGGCACCCGGAGGCATATTTCTGCTTGAAGGTTGCACCATCTGCTGGTCAAAAGAAATAATAATCCTGAGATTTTTTTCTTTAGACCCAATAATAAAATAATATTCCTGAAATACATGAAGAGTGTCCTTCTATAGGACTACACTAACTATCTTTAATGGAAAAAAGATCCAGAGCAACCACTAGAAGGGATATAGAGGGATATTTACTATCCCTCTGATGATCTCTTTGACTCCAGATGGCAGATCAGAGGTTAGCAGAATCACCTTTTGTGGCACAGTCTTAAACAACTTGTGATGCAACTTCTTTCCACTCTAGCTGATACACATGGAGCCTGTTCTCATGCACACAGATACCAGGGTAGGAGGAGATTAACCCAGGAACCTGTGGCTGTCTGGGGCAGCAGGAGTCCTCCTGACCCTGCAGCTCTGAACCGGGATAGCCCAGATCCGCTAACCAGGTTATAAGTGAAGTAGGACAAGAAGAGAGCTATCCTACCTTTTCTTTTGGGTCATCTGCACTGCCGTCACAATTGTAACTGTTCCAGGGGAGTCAGTGGGCAAGTTGAGCACAGAGTCCTGTGACTTGCAGGGTCAGGCAGAGCGGAACTGCTGAAGTACTGAGGGCTGCCTCTTCACGGCTCATGCAATGCATTGTGAGGTAGCTTGAAGCCCCAGCTCCCGATTTCAGCTCTGGAGAACAACGGTGCAGTGTTCATGTTGATGTGAAAGCTGCAGAGCCAAAGGGAGGCGCTGGTCACCTGGGAGGAGGAAGGTAGGATCCTGCCTTCCCTCCAACCCACCACATTTGGTCGTGAGAACAGCCTCATTGTGATACATATAGTAGCATTTTCTACTCATTTTTGGTTTAGCAGTTCAGTGCTTCAGACTACTGTGTGAAAGCTGCCATTTGGAGAAACCATTACATGCCCCCCAGCAAATGATAAGTTTTCTACAGGATGCATTTGTACAATTACAGCAATACAGAAGGGTCAGCAAAAATTATGCATCTAAAAATAGACAATAGTAAGAGGAACCCTTACTTAAACCCTCTGAATTGCTTTACTAAGGACCGAACTAGAAGCTATTGAGGCAGTCACATTTGCTTACTTAGGTTACCTTTTCAGCAGGGGTGGGGTCTAATGTTTAAATTAAAAGGGGTATGCAAGTGAGGGTCAAACTACACATGACATGGGAGATTCATGATTGGACTTTACCTGAGGGGTGGTGAGCAACAAACTGAAGTGGAGCAACAGCACCAAGAGAAACTGACTAAATTTCTCCACCACCTCAACCTCAGCAATGAATCTGGAGGGAAGAGGTCATCTGAAACCAACAAGTTTTGTCAATTTTCACCACACTTCTCTGATTCTCTGCAGAACTGTGGGGGTGGCATGTCAATTTCACCCACGTGTTTTTATTTTGCAACATTACTATGAGCTCCAATAGGGATTTTTGGGGTGGGCACGGGTAATGAAATTGACAGGATTGCCTGCATTCTTGTCAATTTCACAGGGAGGCTATTCTCACGATGGGAGGAAACTGGGCTAAAGGAGCCCAGCTTGGTTTTCCCCCACTGTGAGAACCACTAGGCTCGTGGGGGAGCCAAGTGGTTCTCTAGAGGCTAGCCCACCAAAGTAGCCCACCCCTTAAATGAGGTTAGCAGAGCAAGTGCTCCGCTAACCCCATTTTGGCAACTGTGTCACCACAGCAACTCATGAGGAGACCCCCGCCAGGAGGCTAAAACAAGCCTCCTGGTCTCAGGGGTCTCCCTGGGATGCCCGCGCACTCGCACGGGGCATCCTGGGACTTCTGGGAGCCGGGCGGCCCCTGATCCTTGCAGCCCCTACCGGCTCCATGACGGTGCCGGTAGTCATGTGGGCAGTCGATCCGGCTGCCCAGGGCTCTGCGGGTGATCGTCTGCAGGGAGAGTCAGCTAAGCCTGCTCTCCCTGCCAAACTCTCCCAGGCTCTACACAGCACTCGTGTGTAGAGCCTCTAGGCCTTTTTTCATACTCCTGAGGTGGAAGAAAAACTTGGCTTGTTTCATCACTCCATTTTATATAAACCAGGGCTGCACAACTTTGGCCTTCCTACAAACATTGGACTAAAACCCCCATCTTCCCCAACTATTGGCCACTGTGACTGAGGATTATGGGAGGTGTAGTCTAACAACAGCTGGAGGAACAAAGTTATGGAGCCCTGATATAAATAATGGTAGGGACAAGATATGAGTTTATGCTAGTGTGGCTGCAGAGGTTTGGTATGAGTTTGGCTAGTGTGGCATGAGTTTATGCTAGTGTGGCTGCAAAGGCTGACTAATCCATAGTCAATGACAACATAATTCCTAGGGTTGTGCATCACATTGGCCCAATATTCGAGTCTGAGGTTATGGAAACATAATTAGGGCATTTTTCATCTGAAACAATTCCAATGTAAAATGTCTCCTATATTGGCAAACAAGTTGATACAGACTGTTGTTAACATTGAAATTCAGCATGGTGGTCAGCGTGCTGTTGCTGACCATGCAAATGGCTGCTGCACATGCGCGGTGGCCATGTGTGTGCTGCCGCCGTGTACAGGCTGCTGGGAGCAGTGCTACAGCTGCATGCAGCCTTTTCGAAAGTGGGTGCCGCACCTGGAAAAACAATAGGGTGGCAGAGGAGCAGGTAAGGACCTGATTGCCTGCTTCTTAAAGGAACAGATCCCTGCCCTGCTGAACCAGTTTGAATGTGGGTGCCCGAGCTGGTTTGGTGCTTCCCTAAAGAGGCGCCAAACTGGTTCGTGCACATCCCTAAATAATGGGAGCTGTAGCCCCACAATATCTGGGGACCTATGTTTGAGTACCCATGCCTTAATCCATGATCTGTGAGGACTTGCTGTAAGTTACTCAGACCGACTGGAATTTCATTCTGCACTTACTCAGGAAAACTATTCCTCATAAATTCTAGTATTGACCTTGGCACAAATTAAATCCTGCAAAACGTATTTAGTTACTTATAACCATCAATGGTAATCTCTAAATGAGTGTGTGGTGAAATGCAGCCTGAATTGCATGTTTCACAGCTTTACATTATTTATAATACAAAAACCAATTCATGTGTATTCTTTACTTCACATCTGTTCACTTATTCGGTGAAAAGCTTCCATTGCTTCAAATTCAGATTTATTTAAAAATAGTGTCAAATTAAGTTTGAGAGAATAAATTTAGTTTCACATTTTAAAATAGTAGGAGGCCAAGTTTATCAAAAATCAAATTATTAGTGACCCATTTCTTTACTTCTAGTTGAAGAGAACATCTGCAGTTGTGCTTTTTATGTTTTTAGCTAACTGGCTAGAGATGGATTCAGATGATACTTTTCCTGCCTTTAAGATGAGCTGAACCTAATCCAATTTTTTAAATGAAAAGCAGGTGTACAGATGTTGGGAAATTACAAAATAAAACAAATCTGTGTACATTCTTTTCCCTACAGCATTACCTTCTTCTGCCAAAAATCATTCATAACATGAAAGATTTAGTGCAAAATATTTGGCCTGTCTTAAATTACATTACAATTAAGAGTAGGTTTATCAATGGATATATTTCATCAGTTAAAATAGATGATTAATAAATCAATTACTTTGGAGTGCTCACATTTCACATATCATAATTATGTATTTTATTGATGCTTGCTCTAAAGTAACATTTAAATAAGACTTATAATATATTTTTCTAAAGATCAAATAATCTTGTGGTACCTTAAAGATTAACAGCTTTAGTATGGCATAGATTTTGTGGACTACAGTTTGCTTCATTAAATGGATTACGTGTACCCTTCCTTGGCAATATATACATGGGTATAAATACAAAAAATTAAACAGAGGGGCCAAAAGATCATGCAGTGCAAGTAGTATGTGATATTTCTATACAAAGCTCGTAAATCACAGGAACACATGAAGCTGCCATATACTGAGTCAGACCATTGGTCCATCTAGCACAGTATTATCTACACAGACTGGCAGCAGTTTCTCTAAGGTTGTAGGCCTTGTACTTATCAAGATAAGTACAGTGACTATTCCTAGCAGCAATAACTGGTGATAACACAATCTTCTTCGCTTTGCTATGTTCTTTTTCTAATATTGCTGAAACCTCTCAGTGTGCAATTTCTAATTTTATTTATTTATTTATTTATTCATTTATTCATTTATTTATTACATTTATTACATTATAAACCGCCCCATCCAGAGGCTATGGGTGGTGTACAATCACTTTTAAAAAGACATAAAACCTACAATTAATGCTAAAACAATATAAAAACAATTCAAAAATGATTAAAACTGTTTAAAACCAATTAAAATACTTTTAAAAACAACAACAATTTATATGCCTTGGAAGGCCAGGCCAAATAAATAGGTTTTTAAGGCTAACAGCGAGCCTAAACTGCGGATATCTGCCGGGAGTGTATTCCATAGACCAGGAGCAGCTGCAGAAAAGGCCCGGTTCCGAGTCGCCACCAGACGTACCGGTGACAACTGGAGACGGACCTCTCCAGATTACCTCAACAAGCGATGGGGATCATACCGAAGAAGGTGCTCTCTAAGGTAACCCGGACCCAAGCCGTTCCGGGCTTTAAAAGTAATAACCAGCAGTTTGTATTTTGCCCGGAAACATATTGGCAGCCAGTGCAGCTGTTTTAAGATAGGCATAATATGTTCTCTTCGGGTTACCCCAGAGACTAATCTGGCTGCCGCATTTTGGACTAACTGAAGTTTCTGAACTATGTACAAAGGCAGCCCTACGTAGAGCACATTACACTAGTCAAGCCTGGAGGTTACCAGCTGATGCACCACTGTTTTGAGATCGTTCTCTTCAAGGAATGGACGCAGCTGTCGAATCAGCCGAAGCTGATAGAAAGCGCTCCTGGCCATAGCCTCCATCTGAGATATCATGGTGGGGCCTAGATCCAAGAGCACTCCCAAGCTGCGTACCTGTTCCTTCTGGGGGAGTGTAACCCCATCCAGCACAGGGAGATCTAACTCATTCCTTAAATTCCAATCTCCCACAATGAGCACCTCCGTCTTGCTTGGATTCAGCTTCAATTTGTTATCCCTCATCCAGCCCATTACTGCCTGTAGGCAGGCATTTAGGGAGTGAATGCCATTTCCTGATGATGAAGATGATGATGATAAGGAGAAATAGATTTGGGTGTCATCAGCATACTGATAACACCCTGCACCAAATCTCCTGATGACCTCACCTAGTGGTTTCATGTAAATATTAAAAAGCATTGGTGACAAAATGGAGCCCAGAGGGACTCCATATAATAGCTCCCATTTTAAAGAGGAACTGTCACCAAGCTCTACCATCTGGAATCTGCCTGAGAGATAGGAGCGGAGCCACTGCAAAGCAGTGCCTCCTATCCCCAATTCCCCCACGCGATCCAGAAGGATACCATGGTCGATGGTATCGAACGCCGCCGAGAGATCCAAAAGAACCACAGAGTCACACTCCCTCTGTCGATTCAGCGGTAAAGGTCATCCATCAGGCCAACCAAGGCAGACTCAACCCCATAGCCCGCTCTAAAGCCAGTTTGAAATGGGTCTAGATAATCGGTTTCCTCCAAAACCACCTGGAGCTGGTTAGCCACCACTCTCTCAATCACCTTGCCCAACCATGGGAGATTGGAGACCGGCCTATAACTGTTCATCACTGAGGGACCTAGGGAAGGCTTCTTAAGAAGTGGTCTAATAATTGCCTCCTTGAAACAAGGAGCCATCCTACCCTCACTCAGCGATGAGTTAATGATATTAACTAAGCCATCCCCAACAATCTCCCTGCTAGATAAAAGTAGCCAAGTCGGGCAAGGATCCAGAAAGCAAATGGTAGGCCGCACTGCCCCAAGTAGCTTGTCCCCCTCATCAGGCATCACAGTTTGAAACTGATCCAATCTAATACTGCAAGAGGGATTGCTGGACACCACCTTAATGGACTCTAATAGAAACATTGGAGTCCAAGTCGGCCCGAATACACAGGATTTTGTCCGCAAAGAACCCATTGAAAACATCACAGCAGAAGAAAGTCCCCAGGGATTGGTTTGAATTGGAAGGAGCCTGACTCAAATTCCTCATAACCTGGGACAGCTCTGCTGGACGCGAACCCACAGAAGCAATGCGCGCAGACCAGAATTGTTTTTCTGCCGCATGCACCACCTCCGCATAACCCTTCAAATAAGCTCTATGCTGTGTCCTGTCACATTCAAACCGAGTTCTCCTCCACTTGCGCTCCAGTCATCTACCTTGCTGCTTCAGACCCCGTAACACCTCTGTATACCAAGGGGCCACTTTTAAAGCAGATCGGAAGGGACGCTTAGGAGCGATCATGTCTACTGCCCTGGTGAGTTCCCTATTCCAGGTTCCCACCAGGACATCGACAGAGTCGCTGGCAGGACCAACATCAAAACCCTCGAAGGCGTTTTGGAATCCTACTAGATCCAACAGCCTTCTCGGGCGGACCATCTTAATAGATCCTCCACCCCTGCAGGGCTGGGTTCTGGCTGTGAAACCAACCTTAACCAGGTAGTGGTCCGTCCATGACAATGGGGAGACCACAGGATCCCCCACCCACGGAACACCGCCCTGATCCGAACAAAAGACCAAATCAAGTGTGTGGCCGGCAACATGAGTTGGTGCTGAAATGATCTGACTCCCTTATTTTTCAAAATATTTAATATGAAATCTATAATGCATTTGAAAAATTTATCAAGCCATTTATAGGAGAGTTTCTCTGCTATGTCTTGGAAAGTGTAGAGTTACTAGACTGCAGTCAGTGGAAATTTGGATTTCTGCCAATGTAATAAAATTCAAAGAGCCCACCACTGAGCATACACTGTATCTTGTCTGCTCAATTTTTTCAGTATACTCTTTTAGGCCACAGAGTATGCGACTACTTCACAGGTTCCTTCAGCATAAAATAGCCACATTCCTCACAAGAAAAAAAGAGTAAGGGTGAGATAGTTGCTTAATTCACAAGGAACCATGGTTTAATCCAGGTTCTGTGCTATGTTCACAAGCCTTGGACTTGCTTGCACTCCTCTTCTTCATGCATAAAAAGAGGAAGTTTTTAAAACATCCATTCTGTTTAGAACAAGCTGGGATTTTCTGTGATGTCTAAATCTAGCACATCCTGGTTTGTTCTGACCAGAGTTTCTGAACAAGTCAGGATATGAGATTTTTTTATCTTTGACCAGGGGCGTAGCAAGGTTGTAGTGGGCCCAAAGACAAGATTTTAAAATGCCCCCCCCCCCGCTCACTGAAGCTCAGCTGATGAAGTAAAGAAATCTTAAATGAGGCTGATGCAAGTCATTTAATGATACTAGAGAAAGACGTGCTGTTCTGGTAGCTCCAGGTCTTAACACTCACATCGATTTCGGAAGATGAATACAACTGAAGGAAGCCTAGGCGGTGCGCGGCTGGGGGAGTCAGTCATGTGACTTGCTTCTGGGCTCCCTCCCCCCAAGGTAGTGAGCCTCCAGACAACTCTCTCCCCTTGCTCTATTATAGTTACACCCCTGTCTTTGACTATTCGTTGCCCTCAAAGCTTTATGCTAAAGGGCCACTTACACATTCACTAATTAAATAAATAATATGCCATCCTTGGTTGATTGTCTCTGGCATTTGGTAGACATGCAGCCCATGTATGTGATGATATTTAAGAGTGTCAACAAGCATTAGATAATGGACAGATCTGCCAGATCACTCCCGTCACCCATGCTGTGGTTACATCTTTATGAGATTATTACAATGCATTCTACATGGAGCAGCCCTGGAAGAGCCCTGGAAGAGAAACTCAAGTATGAAGTACACTGCTCTGGGCTCCTTGGAGGAAGAGCGGGATGTAAATATTAATTAATTAATTAATTAATTATTGAAACTTCAACTGATGCAGAATGCTGTGGCCAATTTGATGCCAGAAGCCACCTACAATTTCTATTATATTCAGTCTGCATTGGGTTCCGGTTTATTTTTGGGTTCAGTTTAAGATGCTGGTCATTACTTTTTAAGCCCCAATCAGTTTGGGCACATGATAGCTAAGGCCGCCTATTTCCATATAGTTCTGTCACCCCTTTAAGATCAGCTGGAGAGGTCTCTGCTCCACATGCCTACACCACCTGGGTTCTGTTGGCCAGGCATGCAAGACAGGGTGTTCAGGCTCTGGAACTATCTCTTCTATGAAATCTAAGCTGCTCCTTCCCTCCTGGCATTTGGATGACTGGCAAAAACATGGTGTTTTGGCTTTGCTTTTGACCTGGCTTGACCAGATGGTCTTTCTAGGCTTCCCTGTTGATTAGTGCTTTTGTTTTATACTCTTTAATTTTGCAAGCGGTTTTGGAGGCTGTTATGCCAAAAAGCAGGTGTGTGTGTAAATAAATGAATATCATATTGTCTGGCAGGGGCCCCTGCCAGCCTTACCGGCTCCAATGTTCATTCAGCAGCCAAGGCCAGAGAGGCCCCTGGCGGGGCAGGTGGTCAGGCAGAGCAGCCCGATGAGTGGCCGGCTGAGATGTTGTGAGATCAAGGAGCTGGGCTAGAGGGTCTGGGGGAAGGGCGGGGGTGAGCAAGGGAGGAGGCAGCAGCAGACAGAGGCACAGCTGAGGGTGAGGGCAGCCTGCTATGGCAGGGGGGAGGTCCAAATAGCCGGGGCGTGGGCTACATCAGTTGTCAGGAGGGATTTAAGGCAGTCTCGGCCAGTGATGAGAGGCAGGGTGAGTGGTGGAGGTCTCCAGAGAGAGACTGCCACAGTGACCCCAAGGAGCCTGGAGGAGGAGGGTTGGGTGAACCAAATCCCCTCCCCTCAAAAACTCTGAGGCCCTGCCTGGAGGAGGTGAGAGGGAGAGGTAAAACAGCTGTGGAGAGACCAGTGGCGTGACATATATTTGTGGATTTCCAAAACTTTTTAACGAGTCCAAAGGCCCCTGAGTAAGTTTACCAGCCATAGCAATAAATGCAGCTCCTCCTCATAAACTGGCAAGTGGTGAGAGAGCAGGAAGTGGCAGGTAGGAACAAACAGACAATTCTCACAGTAGGCAGCAACAGGAGAAGCAGCAGCAAGATCTCCCAAGGGTCAGTATTGGGGCCAGTGTATTTATTTATAAATGACCTAGGCCAAGGTGATCAGCGATGCAGCCAAGTTTGTGGGTGACATCAAATTATTCAGAATAGTGAAAACTTGAGCAGATTATAAAGATTTTCCCAAGCTGGGTGAGTGGACAACAAATGGAAAATGAGATTCATCATCATTTACTTTGCCAAGCCTAAAGTGATGACTTCACATTGGAGAATCCTGGCATTTTATTTATTACCTATCTATTTATTTATGTGTCACATTTGTGTGATCAAAACTCATAGTTAGGATCTTTACTTCTGCAATTTGCTTGACTTTTTCAAAAGTGAACACCAGGGCTTCTGTTTAATTTGGTGGGAAGTGGTGAGTTTTAAAGGCATTTGAAACTTTGGCATGCATCTAAATGTGAATTGTGAAGCTTTTCTTTATTGTCTGCATCTGTTTTCAGTAGCTCAGCTATAACGAAGGACTGGTGGTTATTGCTTTCTTTAGAAAATAAGCAGATTCTTTTAATTTAATGTTTTCCCCGCTTGCCTTGCTGTCTTCAGTACAAAGAGCTGGCACTAGGCAACTGTGATTCAGTATCAACAGAAGTGTAGTGATGGAAAACACACTTAAGAAACCATCTAGTGTATTTCAGCTTGAGATCTAACCATGTCTATTTTGGTTGCCCTTGAATGTGATCATCCCAAGTGCCTTCGTCTGATCTTTCTTGTGTGTCCTAACTGAAGAAAGGACTTTCTTCCTCTGGTCCAGACTTGTTCAAAGCACCCAATGCCCCTACATTCTATTTCCACAAACAAGAAAATCTAGGGCAGTGCCTACTGCACCAGCTTTGAGTTGCCTGACTCTGGAGGTGGACACTGTCCCAGGTCCAATCCCAGGTGTCTTCAGGTAGAGCTGGGAAAGACTCCTGCCTGAAACCTTGGAGATCCTCTGCCAGCCAGTGCAGATAATATTGAGTTAGATGAACCAAATGGTCTCACTTGGTGTAAATCAGCTTCCTGTGTTCAACTGCAGGCTGGCTCTTGGAGAAACAGACTTTTAGGCCATGGTGTAATAGCAACTGGCAATGGGTATCTATCTGATGAGAGAAGGCTGGAGCTTTCTCTTGGGTATGGTGCACTGGCATTCATCTCTGGAAGGGAACTGTAGCTTCTGGCCAGTCCTGGCCCAGCTGGATCTGCCTTGTTTCCTCCTCCTCCTCATAATAGTCCATAAGCTCTCTATAATCCAGCTTCTAGGTTTGTGGAATTCTAGAATGTTTGGAAGGGGCCTTGGAAGTCATCTAGTCCAACTCCTTGCTTAGCACAGGAATCTGATACAGCTTCTTTGACAGATGGCCATTGAGACACCAGATAGCAGTTTGGAAACCTCTAGCAAAGGAGAGTTTTGGCCCTATCCAACCCCAGCACAGCACCCTTCCAGTGACTGTTGCTGGTGTCTACCTTATGTTTCTTTTTACACTGTGAGCCCTTTGGGGACATAGAGTTTCTCCTGCTAACTGGGCAAAGAGGCACCTTTTGAAAGTGGTGATTCTCTTTATTTAGAAGGGGGAGAGCAACTGGCCCTATCCATCCCCAGCACATCATCCCTCCAGTGGCTGTTGCTGGTGTCTACCTTAAGTTTCTTTTTAAGATTGAAAAGTGGTAGTAGTAGTTGTAGTAGCAGGGAACCACCTTGTTTATTTTTCTATGTAAACCACTTCGGGAATATTTGTTGAAAAGTGTATATAAGAAGTAATAGGAACAGTAGTAGTGGCTCCACTAGCTGCTACTAGTCCATCATTGTGCAAGGCAGACTATTCACCTTCAAACAGTTCTTACTTCATCTAGGATTAATCTGGTTCCTTAACCCATAGATTCTAGTCAAAACAAGCCAGTTCCTCTTCCTGAGCCATTCAGATATTTGAAGACAGCTATCATACCTTCCTTTAGTCTTTTTTCCCCTCCAGCCTAAACATACCTAGCTCCTTTCTAGGTATTCCTTACAAGGCTTGATCTTCCAGCGCCTCTCAGCTGGTCATATGTTGTGTGCTTGCCAAAGGGGCTTGTGGCGAATTGCCCACACGCAGCCAGCTATCTCACTGCATGATAACTTACTGTGGACCTGGTCCAGTCTGGGATCCGTGTAAGTTGTGATCTTCTGTGGAGGAAGTGAGGCATTCTGGTGATTGAAACTTATGCAGTCAATTCTAATCAAAGGTATAGCTGAGGCAAACTAGTTACATCTAGGCCAGGTGAGAGATGCAGCCAGGGGCATAGCTAGGGGAGAGGGGGCCTGTGTTCACCCCTCTCTCCGGTGGCCCTCAGAGTGAGGAGATAATGAAGAAAATAGAGAGAGGTGGATCTGGGGGCCCCTCAGGAGCTGAGGGCCCAGTTTCTATGAACCCATTTGCTCAATTATAGCTGCTAGGGGTATGCATGGAACCGGCTGGTCCGGTCTGGTTCAAGTCCAGACTGGACCTGAACCAGACCGGGCCAGTTCAGTCTGGCACCCCCTCAAACCCCCCAGGTTTGGTTCAGTCCGGGGGGGGGGAGTTCGTGGATTTAAAAAATAATAATTTATTTTTCTTACCACTTTCGGGGGAGTTGTTGGAGGCAGCGGGGAGGTCCATGGAGGTTCCCCCCTCCCCCCGCTGGCCTCCCTTTATGCCACCACCAGCTGTTTGGCCGGCTCTTTGGCCCATTCAGGCCTTTCCCCTCTGGCCCAGTGGCCGTTTTGGAGGCCGCCGCACCTGCGCAATTGGCCTCTGCATGGCCTGGGTCATGATTAGTTTCGCTCATTTGAGGCAACCAAGGAGGAGGAGTAACAGGGTCAGTCTCTGGGCAGAGAGACCTTGAAGTTTACTTGTATCTGCTTAGACATTCCCAATAGAGGGAAAGGCAGGCTAATTCCCTTTCAATTTGTGTGATAGCTGGTGAACCTGGGGGTGATTGTCCCACTGCCTGCTAAGTGATCGTTCCCCATGTATCAACAAATAGTGGGCCCATGATTCCGTGAGGCTCTGAGAATGTTAAGAGTGGGAACTATAACCCTGTAGTCTCAGACATGAGCAGAGAGGCTTCTGGGAGCCTGCAGAAAGGCAGTGCTGGCAACATCTTTTATGAACATCAGATGGCTGGTATACAACAAAGGGTTTTGTAAGGAGCGGTGCTACCCCAAAATTATATTACAGTTGAAGCAAGTGGCTGGACTTTTAAAAACACTACTGTGCTAGCATTCAAAAACATTTATAGCTGAAATCACCACTTGCACTCGCCACTGGGCCTTATGATCTCTTCCTGAGTTATGCCTTCCTGCTTTTCAAGTCATCGTTTTATAGTCATGGGTATGAGTCTGTAATTTACATGCTTTGTTTTAGTTTTGATCTTTGGTCTGTAAAAATGTATTTTATTTTTTTTTACTCTGTAATGATAGGATAACATTTTTTTCTTCTAATCAGTAGCCAAAAAGCTACTTCTTGCTTTCCCTGAGGTTCTGCAGTGCTTCCACATTTGCTTATATAAGTAGTAATGTGCAAAGACTTGCAGTGTATTTTATAGCTTGTGCATCTCTCAGTACATTACTAGGTACACTGAAAATTCAGTTGATGGCAACTCTTTTGTTTTTTAGTATATTTCTAGGGAATTTCCAGAGGAACTCAAATCTCAGTCAGAACTACAGTAACTTAAATGAGACAAGAGGAATGCAGTTTTAAAAACATCACAGTCTTAGATGTGAGATCTGATGTGTAATATATTGTCACATATGATGGTTGATAAGTTTAATTGCTGTCACTTTCCTCTTTTTATGCTGATGCATATCTCTCTTTACCTGTATCTCTTTAACTATTATCAATCATATTAAATTTTCTGCTCCAGTAACACCCTGGCCCAAAGGTATATGGGTACAAGCCAAAATGCCACCGAATATATGACTTAGTTTTTAAAAATGAGAGTCATTGCAGAGAAATAAAGACACATTATATGTATGTTTACAACAGCCACAGCAAATATTTATATACTGCTTTTCAACAAAAGTTTCCAAAGCTGTTTACAGAGAGAAATAATAAATAAATAGGATGGCTCCCTGTCCCCAAAGAGCTCACAATCTAAAAAGAAACAGAGACACCAGCAGCAATAACTGGAAGTACTGTGCTGGGGGTAGATAGGACCAGTTACTTCCCCTCTGCTAAATAAAGAGAATCACCATGTTAAAAAGGTGCCTCTTTGCCAGTTAGCAGGTTATGTGTGTTGCTTCTGTGAAGCAGCTTCTATGAACTATTTTTTTAAAAAAGGGGGGAAATTAGCTCTCTTTTGGGTCATGGAAACTGCAGCAATTTGGTGTGAATATAGATATTCACACCCAGAAGTTTAGCGATCGGTGTTCAATGAACACAGTCCACCATGCCCCCAGGGCCCTGTCATCTGCCCCTCCCTTCCCCCCTGCTGCCACTTGCCACTGCTTGAGCCAGCTAAGAAACGGAAGATGTGCATACAACCTGATGCCTAATTCAGGCCCATGCACCCTCCATTTTTGTAGCTGATCATGCAGTAGTAAGGGGTTCTATGGCTTTTCATTTGAGTGAGGAGAGAAGCCATGGAACACCCCACCACCCCCGGTATGAACCAGCTTTCGAGCGGTAGGGTTGAGGAGCAGCTGGGGTGAGGAGCAGCAGCAGGATGTGAGGCAGTGGGGCAGAAGGCAAGCAGCAGGGACATCAGGAGGAGGAGGAAGGGCGGCGGTGGCAGCAACTTAAAAGGTTAAAAAGTGGGGGGGGGAGAAAAAACTTGTTGCAAATATATTTATATTTGATGGAGGGTAATGTTCTTTTATTGAACACAAGCCCTCACTGACCTTGCTACGCCCCTGTTCACTCCCAGATAAATAGTAAAAATTACTCAGCTGAATTTATAACAAAATATCTGACTGAAAATGTTGTTTGTTTTGTTTCTCGGTTTTTGTTGATACTTCTTTGTGACATTTAAATAATTTTTTAAAATAAAATAACATTTTAAAGTGATAAATAAGAACCTTATTTTTTCTGTGTAAACCATTTTGAGAACATTTTTTGTTGAAAAGTGGTATATAAATAACAGCAGCAGCAGCAGCAGTAGTAATTTGTTGGAACTCAGTTTAACAAACCCAGATTAATTTTTCGTGATGCTGCAAGGGCCTCTTGTGGACAAAATCCAGACAGCAATACTAGAACTGTGTTTTGACATTAGCTGTGCAAGGTTCATATTTCATAAAAAAGATTCTGCCTCTTCCATTATGCTGCAGATTTTGAAAAAGAGAGGGACAAACAAATTCATTATGAAGGTTCATCTCTTTTTGTAGGGGAAGTGAAGTAAATACACAGTTCAGTCTTTAAAATCACTGTGAAATGCCTTTCTATCATAATGCATCAGATCAAAATCATCTAGGAAGATAATGACCTTGAGCAATCAGAATACTGGCTTCAAATCATGGCTTAAATGTTGTGTGTGTAAGGGCTTATATGGTCAATTTAATGTTCCTATTAATGTATTATTTATATCATACCTAAGAATATACAATTAAAAACAGTTGCAGGGGAAAGCTTGTACATTTTAAATAAGGAATAAACTTGTTTTCACTCTTTCCTGGGGAGAAAAGGGTTGAAGACAGAATCCTGCTGTATAATCTGACTAGACCAGTGTCCTAGTTCCAGATGAGGCCAGGCAGATTTTTCTGGGAAGCCACAAGCAGGACATGAAGGTAATAGCCCTCTCTTTGTTTGTGGCTGGCATCTTATATTCAGAGGTATACTGCCTCTGAACATCAAAGTTCCTTTAAGTGGTCATGAAATAGTACCACTCAGCAGTGCCTGGTCACAGGATCCGGTCCAGACTGTGCCATCAACTTGTGTCACTATCAATGCAGATGGTGGATTGTGTGCAAAACTGCCAGTCTGGATGACCCCAAGCCATAACCCTCTTCAAACGTTATATGAAGATGCTGCACACGAGCACATTCAGAGGTGCATCTAGGTAATCTTGGAGCCTGGACCTAAAGGTCTTTGGAGGCCCCCCCCCAAAAAAATTAAGCATCATCATGCTCCACTAGGTGACCACACCACACAGGAGAGACTGAAGAAGATTTGGGGGCCCCCAGAGCTGTGGAGGCCCTGGACTTTGGCCCCGAAGTCCAGGGGTAAGAGCACCTCTGAGTACAGCATCTAAAATAGGGTTGGAACTCCTGCCTTGGCCCCATCAGTCATTTGCGGCAGTGCACCGCTCACAGATAAGCCGGCTCATGGACAGCTTAAGGTGACAGTAGAGGTTCATTCATGGGGTTTGTGCTGAAGACTTTGGTATGTGGCACCCACACTTCAGAATGACAAATACCTTCGCCCTGAATGGAAATCTAGGGTAAAAAAAGTGCTTTGCTAGTTTGACAATATAATAGTAGAATTATAGCTGTTAAAAGGGGAAAGGTAAAAGGCTCATACTTGATAATATCTGTTTGTCATAAAAGCCTCTGACAACTAAAATAGGCCTCAGAACAATCAAGGGTAGAAAAAAACAGAGTTGTTATCAGTGTGACTGAAATGCTATGCATTAAGCTTCCCAAAAGAGATGGAATAAGGGCAGAGAGTGCAAAACTGATAATCTGATATTAGTCTCACTTTTAAAGCATTGAAAAGAGTATCTCTCTTCAGCTGTCAGATATGAACTATTCTTTTTCGTTTCTATTGGTAAGTTACTTTTTGACGATTGCATCTGCTCCAGAGCTGCCTACATGAGTCTGAAACAAGATCACAACATCACCAATGATACAATAAGATTTATAAAGCTGGGCAGGGAAGAATGAAAAGCAGACTAGAACAGGTCAACAAGTCTGGTAAAATAAAAATCCCTTCTAATAAGATAAAACTGGAAATTTTAGGATGACAATCTTGCCTTCCTCAGTGGCCCACAATAGGTCCTCATTATTTGATCTCAGCTTTTGAGGGGGGCAGAGCTTCATACGGTAAGAGATTGTATCATACAAATATCCTGAGTCTAGGCAAGTTTTTGCGTTATAGCAGTAGTTTTATAAATGTTCTGTTGCTTTTGTGAGCTGCCCTACACAGTAGTGTACCAGAGGGGTGGGGTATGTATAAATAAAAATAAATAAATAACTCAGTGACCAAAACCCCCTTCATTTAAGTGATACAGCTGTGGCATAGTTTTGGGGAAAATCTCAAAGGTTTTTTTGTTTGTTGTTTGTTTTACTTGCTGCTGATGACTTCTATCTCATTGACAAGAAGTGTCCTTTAGAATTCCTTCCCCATGAATCAAGAATCCTAATAGAACTTAATACTCATAGGATAGAGGAGGAGATGTCCATGATGTCATGCCACTGCCAGTCAGTGTAGATAACACTGAACTAGATGGACCAATGGTCTGACTTGGTATAATGCAGCTGCCTATGTTCTTATGAATGGTAAATAGGGAATAAGGAGAATGTTAGTTGGTGAAGTAGTCACTTCACAGTTATCTGAAGGCTCCTATGTGAAAGCTTCCTCATCTCTCTTCCTTCCTCCTCGGATTGTGAAACTCTTCTTCCCACTGTCCACTCCTGAATCCAGACAAACATCTGTGGGCACTGTCTCCTTCTGTGTGCCTCTGTTTTTGGCACCATAATTGGAATGACAGGAGTCAGGGCTAATTCAAGCATTATCCTTGGAGGCTGCAGAAAAAATGATTCTGTGGGGTGGCACTTCATAAGGGGCTAGAAGTGAAGACAGCTAGTGAACAGATGGTATTCCAAGTGGTCAAAGTGGTTCCTGTACATTATATCAGGAATCCTTACAACAGTTATGTGAGAAAGGCCAGTATTGCAGATGTGGTAGGGTCTAAGGCTGAGAGAACAATGGTTTACCTAACCTGATGAGTCTGTGGCTAAGGTATGGGTGACGGGAGAGGGGGGCAAGAGGGGGCAGTCCCCCCCCCATTGAGCCAGATCCCATTGAATTAATTGGGGCATACTCCCAAGCAGGGGGGTATAGGATTGCTGGCTTTGCACCCAATCCCCTGGAAAATGACCTGAAGATGCCCCTGGGCTAAGAGCACATCTTAGGAGACTTACTAGTGCAAAAGGCACATTCTTAATTACTATCCTATGCCAGCTCTCTGGGGGTGGGGGACACTATTGAAAAAACTCCTGTTTCTTTCCGGCAGCAACCTGTAAACTTCTCAAGGCAGGGATCTCTGTTTTAATCTCTGTTTTACTTAAGTTGCACTGCAAAACACTGCTTAATGATAGCACCACATTGATTAATTAAAATAAGTACATGTCTGATATTTTCTCATATAGTTTTTATGTATTGTAAGGGACTTGCCGTTGTCATTCTCATGAGACCCCTGAATTCTGGACTAGATGGACCTTTGGCCTAATCCTGCAGGGCTCTTCTTACATATAGTGTTTTCCCAGGTTCTTATACCATGTGTGCATAAAGCATGTTCAGTTGGAGAGTGTGACCATTGAAGGACTCACAAGCCTTGTTTCAAGTTCCATCTTCTGGTCCCACATTTGAATCCCAAAACAATATTGCAGTTGTATGGGAACAAAATTTTCCATCATGTTTGAAAAAGATTATTCCCTCCTCCCCTCCCCAAAGCATAATTGGTGCAAAATAATTTGTACTTGTCACTTTGGGGGGAAAGATGTTCTAATAATATGTTGTAATAATTAATATGGATAAAGCAATTAATTTTACAGCTTTAATATTATCATTGCAATGGCATTTTGCCCTTGCATTTTTGAAGTAACAGATGCTCCAGTTGGCTGTGATCTGTAGAAGTCTGAGATTTGTGAGAACATATTCCTTTAACAGAGGAAGGAGAGAGAGAGAGAGAGAGAGAGGAAGGGGGAGCTAGAGTCTTTGCTGCATTGAACTAGTCTGAGTATTCTAAGGCTGCAGCAGTGATGATACATGGCTCTGTAAAAACAGCTGATTATGCAAAAGGCATGCGCTCTTCTCAAGTTGCAGATGCAGCCCAACACAAACCACCAATGGAAGAAATGGCATAACAATCTGGTTAATGTGGGGGTGCTGTTTATAGAGAAAACATCCAATACGGTGACTGACCATTGCTGGTGCTGGCTGTTCATCTGTTGATGTAAGTACTGGCTTGGTAGAAATTTGCTCAGTCACTGCAGTTGCTTGGGTAAGATTTTATAGGATGCACCATGCTGTTAGCCTTCTTTGTCCTTAATGCAAGTGGAACTGTTTATTCATTTAGGAAGCAATTGGCATTTTTGTCGGTAAATTTAGGAGGATTTTTAAAAATGTGTCTTGCAAACTGTAGTATGGAGAGTGGATGAAATGGAAGGATTAGTTAACTTGCTTCATTCTTTATTGCCTTGGGAAAACCGGAATCTTATTGCAGATTTGAAAACAGGCTTTTGTATGGTTTGGAGGCTCAATCCATCAGACACAACTGCTGCGCCTCCTCTATTCATTTTAGTGGGGCTTGCGTGGGAACCCAGCAGGAATGTTTGGTGGCTTGTGCTCTTAGGCAGATGCTCTTGGGCACTGAGGTTCATGGTGCAGTCTTTGTTTGGAGTCACAATGGCTGACATCATCAATGCCTACAGTATCCAATTGTGGAAAGAATATTAACAACAGACATTCCCCGTCACCCCTGATTTTAATAATGAGTAATTTTTCTTATGCAGTTACATTGGGAATGCCCCCCCCCCGCCCGCGTTACCAGATTTTCTTCAAAAGCCTTTCATGAAATAGATGCCAGATATGACTGATGTGACAAGAGATTATCAGGTGTGAGTGTGTGTGTGTTGTGGGTTTAACTTTTTTTTAAGCTAGCAAATGTGTTTTAGATAGTAACCATTCCTCATATGGGAATCTCATACTTTGTATTTTGACAGCTGCTGTGCAGTTAATCCTTTCCCCTCTGTCCATCTGTAGGCATGAAATTGTGTATTTGTAGTAACAGGTGAAAGGAGGATAGATTTTCTGGTGCCAGTGGAGGAGATCGCTTAGTAACAAATATTTCAATTGCAGCTGACCTATTCACTCCCGTACTGTGTCAAATTGATTGCTCTGGCCTACCCATATCCTATAACAAAGTAATGAAACAAAGAGCAGCATCTTTATTCCTTCTATTCCCCAGCTCCCGCTAAGAAAAAGTCTTATTTAGTATCACTATCAGGAGCCCCACTCAGGCACAGCTGACATCCATGACTGATAATGACCACTAGAACAAGAAATGGCAAAATGAGGTTGTTCCATTCGTGCTGTATCTGAATGGACATCATAGGTCTTCATACAGACCAGGGAATTCCATATGTCCTTCAGGGTGCAGGAAGATGACTCTGTCCTACTGTATGCCCCTTGTTAAGGAACAGCACAGCCCCACAGAACAGACTTTAAAAGACTTTAAAACAGACTTTTAAATCATTTCTACAAAACTCTGGAGAACATTAGAGCAGTACTCAAATTATGGGGGGGGGGAAATAAGAAGGTCCTTTATTAAATCCGTAAGCCCTGACCCTGATTTGACCTGTTTTATCCAGATCACATCACAGAGGCTGTTCTCACGAGCAGCCAAGACCAGGCTAAGACAGCCAAGCCTGGGATCCATAAGGATGCCGGTGGCGCCTCAGTGGCAAACCCACCAAAGCAGCCTGCCAGTTAGTTGAGGTTAAGGGTGCGAGTGTGCCCTTCACTCGGACTAACTGCTCATGTGCAAGCGCCAGCGGATCCCAGCTGGTGCTGGCACAGGAACGGGTACCCAGCTGTCACTGGGGAGAGCCCCACAATGCACCACACACTCACACGGTGCATTGTGGGATTTCCAGGAGCCGGGACAACACCTCCTGGCCCCTGGCCCTCCATGCTCCCTGGGTCAGCAGCAGACTGTCTGGGCACATGATCTGCCTACCCAGGCGGTGCTCGGAGATCATCTGTGGGGAAGGTGGGCTTCTGCAGCCTTCCCTGCCACTCAGCCGCCACCCCGTCAGCCCACGACCTCATTGTCTTTTAAAGAAAGGAGCTAAGGGGTCATCACAAAAGCAAAGAGGACAGGGCTACCTTTGGCCCATCTGGAATTCAAGCAGTGCACCAAAGCCTTGGATTTTTTTAAAAAAAGATTTGATACCTGTTGCTATTTTTTGATGTATGTTTTCTCAAATAGGTTGAGTGAACAAAAATCACTGATGAAACCAGATATTTTGGCAACAGCTACCTTTGTCTTTCGCAGTTTTGCAGCTAACATATTTGGCGATAGATTGGTCTGCCACTGGTGGGTCAAGATGTATAATTGGGTTATGGCCCAATTTAAGGTGGATTGTGCACCAGGACAGGTGTTTTTTTGTCGGGGTGTGTGTGTTGGTTTTTGTTTATTAGGAAGAGGAGGAGCAGAGAGAGAACAGGAAAAAGAGAACAAGAGAAAAATTATATATAGGGGTTATGTTTCAGGCTGGGGCAAAGGATTTATCTAGGACCTGAAAAGTCCCAGGCTACAAGCTGAGTAAATATAAAGAGCCTTTGCTTTTCTGATGTGTGTGAATTCTACTTCCAGATACTGCCTAAACACTAGCCTTGTCACCAGAGGTAGGAAAGGTAATAGCCCTGATTATTGCTCTGTAAGTCAATTGCTGGTAAATTGCTTGTAGCTGCATCTTTTCTTGTGCTTTCAGAAGCACTGCAGTTACAGCAGTCCCTACTGGCACAGAGCACATTTTTAGGGCCTCCTGTCAAAAGCTATAGGTAGAAGATATACTGGTAACACTATTATATATTTTGAAGGGTTTGTGCAAAATAAAGTCATACTTCCCGATGATCTACAGATACCATATTTTGCATATACATATAATCCTGCCACTGAAATTAGCTGGCTGCACTACACATATGCTTGGGGCGGGTGTGTGTGTGTGTGGAATTGGTAGTGTTTTGAAGAAATTCTGAATATTATACTTCTTGATGACCTACAGATACAACATTTTGTACAAACAACCCTGCCACTTAAATTAGCCGAATGCACTACTTTTAAGATCAGAATATGCTTGGGGAAAGGTTTAAATTTTCTTGTATTTTTTAGAAGCAGTGCTGAATATAATTATTCTAGGTTTAACTGTTATTATTCTCAACAGATTTTTAACACTCAGTCAGATAAATAATTCATCATCATGCCCAATAAAAACAGAAGATCTTTCTCAGGTTCAAATTTACTGTGATTAAAGATCTTTCTCAGGTTCAAATTCACTGTGATTAAATTTACCATATATGATCATTATTCCATAAAATGAATAATATTTGAAGTTGAAATTGTACAAATTTCAAACTGTTCTTATACTTCCATTTGCAAGCACATTAACAAAACTTTCTATTACATATATGTAATTCCTTGATCTTTCCTCCTATGAGTGTAATCTACGTAAAATGACAGCCTGATCAACAACAGGCTTCATTACTAGTCATATAATAAAAGAACTATATGGCTGAAAGAGACAGGATATTGTCTTTATTTCCCTTTGAAGACTGAGCCCTTGCAAGGCAGCTAACAAAATAAGATCAAAACAAAAAATCAAATCCTAATCTTTGAGTATCCACCAATGTATTTAAGCACCAAATAAATAGGTGCAGAATTAGTCTTTGTGATTTGATATTCAGATTTCTGGCCCATGTGCACTGGGAGTATTTCTGTATGAATACATAACAAAGAGAAGATTTACATGTCAAGGATGTAAAAAAAAATGTGTTTTGAAAAAATAAGATATTTTGGGATACATAGCTAATGAGTTTAGAGAACTAAGTTGTGCCCACAAACAATTATCTATTAATTATTTATGCATTAGTTGAGGAACAAAAGGGGACTGACACAGTAATTTGCAGCACTGACCTTTCACTGCTAGAGATATATCTTCAGATTCTTTCCACCAGTTTATGCTTAGTGTTCTAATAATACTGGTGTCCAGCTGGGCCTTCCCAGAGGGAGAAGAATGGAAATTGTCTCCTTTGCTTATACCCAAGAAGATTACCTTTAATCATCATCCAATGAGTCATCCTTGCCGTCCCACATAATGGAAATAATCTGCTGGCTTCCACTGTTTCTGATGATGAATTGAGGGGGAATGAAGGGGTGGGTGAGAGAACAGAGGAGAAGGGACTGTTCTTACACCCCACTTAAGATCCTGTGGTACTCATGACCTTGAGTGGGAGTCAGAACAAATCCTCACTTATACAAGGCATCCTGCACACACTCTCTCAAGGTTGGATGTAGTAGGCTCAATCCTATCTCTGATTATGATGCTATCGTTGATCTCTATTTCAAATGTCCAATTGTATTTTGCATCAACACAGAGAAGCAAAGTTACAGATGCCTTTTCAATAGAAGTTGTTCATCACTCTACTGTATTTTTGTCCATGATATATTTATAGTCATACATCCAAATTAAAACCGCTCAAACTGCACTATAAATAGATACAAAAAGGCAAACCACTCCTTTTGTCCTGAAATCTACCTAATAATTTCCTGCCTAACTAACCTGAAATTATATGCCATATTATAATTATTTTGCTGAACGAAGCTTCCATAATCTCAAATTATTAGTTTGTCCAATAATTTAAAAAAAAAACACAAAAACTTGTTCCACCAGTTCTATCTAGTGGTAGGGATAAGAATGAGTAGAAGGCATGGGTGAGTACCAGAAACACATCGGGACTGATGGTACAGAGTTCATGGAAAGCCAAGGAGCGAAACGGTGAACTGGTAATTCTAGGAGGGAGCAGCTGGTGGGTGCATCTGTGGAACTGATGATGAAAGGCCTCGATAGGACACAAGACACCAATAGGCCAGATACTTTTGCTGCCAAGTCTGGCAGGTCTATGGGCTGGAGCTGGACAAAAGGTAGGGCCAGATTCTATCTAGACTGTTTGCATGGAATATGGGTTCATAAATAGTGTATTTTTGGAATAAGAGGTGGGAATGCCCGTGTGGTGGGCATCTTAATTTGGGATTTAATTGCTCATGGCCAGCTTTCTGACTAGGGATGCACACATACTGCAGGAAGAAGTTCCCATGCTGCAGAAGGCAGCACTGGCACTTGCATGGGAGCTGAATTTCATCAGTCTCCTCATCCCCCGGAAGTGCCCTATGCCTCCCAAAAATATGTCCCTGTGGGCTGCACAATTCTCATGGACATATTTTCAGGTGGTACAGGCAGCTCCTGGGGGTGGGGAGACAGGCAAAATTTGCACACATACAGCTGTATGTAGCTTGATTAGTAAAAGCCTTCTGCTGTACTGATGCATCTCATGTAGTGCATGTGCAGCCATAGTCCGGATGTTGTCCCATGTTGGTTTACTTCAGTGTGCAAACATAAGTTCCAAGTTGACAGCACCCTATGGCAATGGTTCAAAATGGTGGAGAATATTGCTATTGTGATATATAGTGCCAAACACATTTGATTTTTAATGCCACTTGTAACCTGTGTGCATGCATAAATCCTTTATATTATCAGCTACTAAGTGCATGAAAGAAGAGTGGATTTTTCATTTGGCATAATTTTAAAAAATGGTATATGAGAGAGGCTAGCTCACTTGAGCTCAATGCTGAGTTCATAGATCTTTCAAATGCCACAGGTAATGCACTGAAGTAATGTCAATAGTGATATATTCACAAGCTGTACTTACTGCTAGAAAGTATAACCTCATAGAATTATGCCTTTCTGCTCTGTTCAAATCAGGTATTGCCTGCTTGCATCTAAAATACTGGTGGTGTGTGTGGTTTTTTTAAAAAAACTTTCTTGCTAATTTATTTCATATGCTTTTAATGAAATCATTGTCTAGACTTCCATCTAAAGCTATTGCTTACTGCATGTGAAATGTCAGTAAAATCAGCACCTACTCGAATTATACACTCTCTCTCTCTCTCCAAACATTTGTTGTGTTTATTTCCAACAGTAGAAGTTGTAATCAAAATTGTATGTTAAGGCATCTGTGTGCCTGCTCAGTAATTCATTGGCTTACTGTTATAAACCAGGGATCCGAAACTCAAATGCCTTGGTGGGACGCAACCAACCATGACTTGGTGTGCAGGCCCAAGGTCAAGTTTCAGTGCATTAATTATTACATTAAAAATTAACTGACAATATTCATGAAAGCCAGTATTAGTTACTTGTGGATCTCCCCCCGCCCCCGTCAAGGGACCCACAATTTTAATTAAGGATAGGGGCCAGAAAATAGGCCCTGTCCCTACTCAGTCAGTGGGCACATGGAGTGCATGCCAGCCCCAAACAAATGTCTTTTCCTCTCCTTAAATCTCTGTTGCTTTCAGACTGCTTACTTATTTTTATTTATTTTATTTTTACATTTATATCCCACTCTTCCTCCAAGGAGCCCAGAGGTTATGTTTATCCTCACAGCAACCCTGTGAAGTAGGCTCGGCTAAGAGATAGGTGACTGTCCCAGAGTCACACAGTGAGTTTCATGACTGAATGGGGATTTGAACTAAGTCAAATACTTGCATGCAGCAGGTTCCAAGTTCCCTCCCTGGCATCTTCAATATAGGGCTGAGAGAGACTCCTACCTGTAACCTTGGAAAAGCTACTGCCAGTCTGTACCAGGGCTGCCCAACTTTGGCCCTCTTGCAGATGTTGGCCTACAATTCCCATAATCCCTGGCTATTGACCACTGTGCCTGGGGATTATGGGAGTTGTAGTCCAAAAACAGCTGGGGGGCCTAAGTTGAGCAGGCCTGGCACTGTAGACAATACTGAGCTAGATGGGCCAGTGGTCTGACTCAGTATAAGGCAGCTTCCTATGTTCATATGTTCCTCCCCGGTCCTGGTCCAACACTTGTTTTATTTTGTTTTTCTTGTGTTTTGTGAATTGCCTAGAGCCTTTGGAATCAGGCGGTATATAAATTAAATAAATAATAATTGGGAGCAAGCCTTACTGGGTACAGCATGGGACGTATTTCCTAATGAACATGGATAAGATGGTGCTGGAGAAGGATGGAAGATGCCCCCCTTGGAGAAGAGGGAACTGACTGAAAGAGGGACCTTCTGTCTTTTTGGGGTGTGCTCTGCCTGTGCCCACCTGCAGGGGTGCACCTAGATGCTTTTGGTGCCCAGACGAGCCCTTCTGCGAGGCCTCCCCCGCCAGGCAACCCCTGGCACAAGGCCCCCCCCCAAACCAGGCTTGTGATCTTTTTCTGAACTGCGCAGGCGTGCCTCGCAGTTCATAGCAACCACTGGGCAGAGCGGATGCGCCCAGCAGTTGCTCCCCCAACACTGCCACTGCCAGGTGGGGAGGAAGTCAACTACTTGGATCGTCCCCGCCCCCCTGCAGCCACCCCTCAGCTGCGTAGCAGCTTAAAAAAAGGCCTGCAGGTTAGCCGTGGTGCTGTGGGCAGGTGCGGGGGGGGGCTGTAGGAGGCCCCCCAGCCATTTGGAGGCCATGGACCGGGGCCTCAAGGTCTGGGGGTTAGAGCGCCTCTGTCCACCTGATGCTTCTGCTGCTGTTCTAGCCCATTCCTACCTGGAGGCCAGCAAAACCACAGTCCGGTGGGCTGGATCTGGTTCCTGGGAACTGTCATGCAGGCCTGATATGAGTGATCTCAGTCGTACAGGAGAACCCCATTATTCGCAGGGGTTCTGTTCCGTGGGTGGGTGGGGGCCGGCGGATGGCGAATCCACGAATAACAGGTTATTAAATGTAATGTAAATTGGGGGGTTAGGTTCCCACACCACCCCAAATTGTCCCCAAATCACCCCGCCAAATGACAAACGGGCGACATAAAGTGCCCTACTGTGCTGCAATTCTCTTAAGGAATCCAGCGATGCCAAGAGTAAAAGACTGGCTGAAAACTGTGGTTCCCCCCTGTCCAGTTTTTGTCAGAATGAGCCATAAAATGGCTCCCGAATTCAAAATGGCAGCTGTAAATGACCTCCAAGGTTATTTCTGGCCATCGCTGATCCACTGATATGTGGATTTTACCTTTTTTTCTGCTGCTCTCCCCCCATGTATACGGTTGGGTGTACATTACCCAACTGTGGATATGCAAAACTGCAGGTGCAGGACCCGCGATTAATGAGGTTTGCCTGTACATTAAATTCTGGGGGCCATACTTATATTGGTTTTTAATTTTCGTTACAGGGCGAGGACAAAAGAAGGGTGGAAGGGGAATTCTGGATTGTTATTTGTAATAATTCATATATAATCATTGAATTGGAAAGCTCAAGAGATGATTATGTAATCATTTTGTCTTTCCTTTCCTTTTTATGTTAAATAAAACTGAATAAATAAATAAAAAATTCTGGGGGTCAAGTAACAACGGAACAGGCCCTATGTCTCCAACTGTATGGTATCAACAGCCCCTATATAGAACTAAAAATATTTTGAAAGAACAAAATTCAAAGTTAGGCCCCCTTCTTGTGCTGCCGGAGTTCCTTTCAGATTTTTAAAATACTATACAGATACCACTGCCATTAACAACACCTGCCACACATGCAGCCTGCCATTCTGGAACGGAATGCCACATCTTGGAGGTGTGTTTGCAGCAAAATCACAATGCTCATCTCCATTTCTTGTATTCCTAGAGCTACATTTTCAGCATAGTATAAGTTTCAGATGGCATCTGGAATTCTGACATCAAAAAGGAAGAGTCACTCGGCTACATTCCCTGCTAAATATCCACATCTTGTAGTCACATGTTTCTTCCATGCCATACCTCTTAAGTCAACAAACGGTGTACAGCTGGAAATTTTCTGGCCCCCACATGACTAAATATGTGTGACTTATCAATAATGAATATTTAGGCAATTTTATAGTGTATTTTAATGAGCATAGTTACTCGATTGTAAGCTTTATATTTGTTATTTCTGACTTACAATCCTACAGCTCAGAGTACTCTATAATTTTGTTTCTTCACAGCATTTTGAAAATATGTCTTGCAATGTATTTTATCAGACAGCTGGGGGGGGGCACCCTCAACACTATAAATAGGATATGTCCATGCAGGCAGATTTCCACACGAAAGCCTTTTAAAATGGTTGTGATTTTTATGCCATTATACCAGTTTATCACCAGTATTGCCTGCTAATTTGTTTTAGCAGAAGCTAAAGCCAACTACTCTCAACTACTCTACATTGTAAGGATCTGTCTGTGTCACAATCCCTTTGAAGCTTTCCTCCTCTTATGCTGGCGTTCTGAGGCAAAATACATTCTTCAATAGTGTGTATATATGTAATTGTGCAAAAGCTACAAAACTCATTGGTTGACATCCAGTCTAAGTTACTCAGTAGTACTTCTCAGGAGTTACTCTAAATGACTACTTAATTTCAGTAGGACTACTCAGGAGTAGTTTAGTCTGGATGTCAGCCCTTATTATTGTGTGATGGTTTCTGTTTTCTTGAAAGATGGCAAAGTATTATACAACTAGCTGATCTGGTGCAGCGCATCTGCGACCCTAGTTTGTTGCCGCCACTTTCTCCTCCCCCTACCCGCCCACGCTTTTTTGCCTGCCCGTCGTCGTGTTCTCCTCCCGCCCGTAGCCAACTTCTTCTCCTTCTTACCCACCGACCACCCCCATCTTCTTCTTTTGCGTCGCCTGCAGTGCATTTTCTGGTTGCCCGCCAGCCAGCCAACTGCCGCTCGCAGCCACTCGCCTACAGCCTGCCTACTGCCTGGTTGCAGCCGCCATGCCACCATTTTCGGCTGCCTGGCCGCCGTTTTCTTCAGCCAGCCACCACCGCCGCAGCCACCATTTTCTTCCCTCCCACCCATCCCGTGGCTATCCAGCTGCTCTCTGAACTCTCGTGAGAGCTGCCACGCATGGGATTAGCCACGGGTATAGCAATAGCAATAGCACTTACATTTATATACCGCTTTATAGCCGGAGCTCTCTAAGCGGTTTACAATGATTTAGCATATTGCCCCCAACATTCTGGGTACTCATTTTACCGACCTCGAAAGGATGGAAGGCTGAGTCAACCTTGAGCCCCTGGTCAGGATCAAACTTGTAACCTTCTGGTTACAGGGCGGAAGTTTTACCACTGCGCCACCAGGGTATGTCTTAGAGAATTAAATATATAGATACTTTTTAAAAAGTAATGTATACATTCCCTATTAACATATAATGAAGGAGATATTGAGATATAATAATAATAATATCTGAGAGAGTTGGGAGTAGGTGGCACTGCTTTGCAGTTCTTCTGCTCCTACCTCTCAGGCAGATTCCAGATGGTGTTACTTGGAGACTGTTGCTCTTCAAAACAAGAACTTTTGTGTGGAGAACTGCAGGGTTCCATACTGTCTCCAATGCTTTTTAACATCTACATGAAACCGCTGGGAGAGATCATCAGGAGATTTGGTGCAGGGTGTTATCCATGTGTTAACACCATGATCTATTTCTTCATGTTAGCATCATCAGGAGAAGGCATAACCTCCTTAAATGCCTGCCTGGAGGAAGCGGTGGGCTGGATGAGGGATAATAAACTGAGACTGAATCCAAATAAGATGAAGGTACTTACTGTGTGGAGTCGGAAATCTGGAGACAGTTTTGATCTGCCTGTACTAGATGGAGTTACACTCTCCCAGAAGGAACAGGTACACAGTCTGGGATTGCTTCTGGGTCCAAACCTCTCTCTGGTGTCTCAGGTTGAGGCAGTGGCCAGAGACTTTCTATTTGCTTTGGCTGATACACCTGCTGCATCTGTTTCTTGAGATAAACTACTTCAGAACAGTAGTACCTATGCTGGTAACCTCCAAACTTTATTATTGCAATGTGATCTGTGTGGGGCTGCCTTTATACTTTGTCTGGAAATTGCAGTTGGCAGTTTCCAAGGTGGCAGCCAGGTTGAGCTCTAGGTCATCTCAGAGAAACCACATTACTCCTATATTAAAAGAATTATTACACTGCCACCTTAAGTCGTGCAGCGGGGAAATGCTTGACTAACAAGTAGAAGGTTGCCGGTTTGAATCTCCGCTGGGGGACACCTATATTGGGCAGCAGCGATATGGAAGATGCTGAAAGGCATCATCTGATACTGTGCAGGAGGAGGCAATGGTAAGCCCCTCCTGTATTCTATCTACCAAAGAAAACCACAGGGCTCTTTGGCCGCCAGGAGTTGAAATCGACTTGACGGCACGCTTTACCTTTAGCTTACCAACATGTTTACGGCAGTGATGTAGTTGCGAATTCAGAAGTGCAGGTGCTCTCCATGACAGCCTCCATGACCATGCCCACCCCAACAGCCAGAGAAGCTGAGAAGTACCTGCGCTCTGTCCTTGTGCATTCTGCCACTACACGTCCCTCCACTACCTGCGCGTCCTTCCACTACACCCCTGGTTTCTGGGCAAAATGCAAAGTGCTGGTTATAACCTATAAAGCCTATAAACAGCTTAGGCCTGGGGTATTTAAGATAACTTTTTCTTTGTTATGAAGAGGTTCATACCCGCCACCCATTAAGATCATCGGAGAGGTCCATCTGCAGTTGCTATCAGCTCGCCTGGTGGCTGCTCAGGGATGGGCCTTCTCGGTTGCTGCCTCAAAGCTTTGGAATGCGCTCCCTGCTGGAATAAGAGCCTCCCCATCTCTGACAGCTTTAAAAAAGTATCTTAAGATGCATTGTTCTTAAGTATTTTAAATTGGTTTTAAATGGCTCTGAACTGTTCTAAATTTGTTTATATATTTTTTAAAGCAGCTTGTTTTAAATGGTGTTTTTGGTTTTTACTTGTGAGCCTTTGGATGGGGTGGTATAAAAATGTAACAAATACTAATTAATTCACCCAAGCTTTTAAATTAGAATTACGGTTTTAAACTGTTATCAGTGTTTTAATCTCTTTTAAAATTTGTTTTCTGTTTGTTGTAAACCGCCCAGAGAGGTGAGTTTGGAGTGGTATACAAATACACTAAATAAATAATAGCTCGACACCATATGGACTCATGTGGAACAACTGGTTTACTTGTGGTTTCTGTGAACAAAAAGACACATTGTCCCTTCCCATGGCAAACTTTTCCAGCTTCATCTGTTCCTCTTGTCCTCCACATGACTCTTTCTTGGTTATTTGTACTTGTTTTAGGTTAAATTTCTCTAGGGAGAAATTATGGCAGACAAATAAGTTTCCTGCGCTTTATAAAAACCTCCTTTTTATCTCAGCTCCTTTTGATGCAGTAATAAGGAATAGGGTTTTGGTGGGACTAAAATTTGCCAAAGGCTGCTTGGCTGGTAGCCAGATCATTATGAGGGAGAGACAGCAAGAGCAGATTCGCCAGTCCCCGAATGAATGGTTCTACTCATTAGTTTTGGCAACTCTGTATGTCTGAGGTTTCTTTAGTGTGACCCAGGGGTTCTGGCACATATTTTAATGAGCAATGTAGTTTCATCCAAACTTTTAGAAAATGGGTGAATTCTTAGAATCATAATAGTTAAGAAAATTGTCTTTGAAATTTCAAAGCTTTTTTTTTTTTTTAAAGTTTAAAGACACAGAATCCTCTCCATTTCAGACCAATCTGTTAGGGTCTTTTCAAGCGTTTTTTGAAGTCAGTATCAGCACTTTG
Organism: Hemicordylus capensis; assembly: GCF_027244095.1. Lineage (NCBI taxonomy): Eukaryota > Metazoa > Chordata > Lepidosauria > Squamata > Cordylidae > Hemicordylus > Hemicordylus capensis. Next base: position 35,933,211 of record NC_069659.1, on the reverse strand, counting down.
GGCAAAACTGTCTCCAGGCAACAGGTCACTTAAATAGTTTAAGGTTTTATATTCCTTGGCTATCCCAGCCAGGAGAAAGTACATGTTCGAATACTGTCAACCAAATAAGTATACATTTGTCACATCCCCACCCCACCTCTCTCTAATGTTCCGAACAGCATATTTTATCCCACTCTGTCTCCAAAAAACATGGGATCAGGGGCGTAACTATAATAGGGCAAGGGGAGACAACTGTCTGGGGGCCCACTGCCTTGGGGGGGGGGCCCAGAGGCAAGTCACATGACTGACTCCCCCAGCCACGCGCCACCCAGGCTTCCTTCAGTTGTATTCATCCTCCGAAACTGATGTGAGTGTTAAGACCTGGAGCTACCAGAACAGCATGTCTTTCTCTAGTACCATGAAATGACTTGCTTTGTCCAAAATTTACAAAACCTTTAAAAAAATAATTTAGGATGATGTTCTATTGTGGCACATAGTCTGTCTGTCTGTCTATCTATCTATTTATCTATAAATTTTACTATGCTTTTTGTTACCACTATTCAGCCTCATTTAAGATTTCTTTACTTCATGAGCTGAGCTTCAGTGAGGGCGGGGGGGGGGCATTTTAAAATCTTGTCTCTGGGCCCACTCCAACCTTGCTACGCCCCTGCAGGGGATACCTAGAGCCCTTTCTCATGATTGTGTGAGAGGGCTTCAGGGCGGGTGGCAGGGAAAGCAGCAGAAGCTTGCCTTCCCTGCAGACAATCCAGGTGGGGGAATCTGGGTGTGCAGATCGCGTGCCCAGAGGGTCCGAAACTGCCAGGGGCAGCGTGGAGGTGCGGGGTGGGTGGGACGCAACATCCTGTCCCCCGGAAACCCCACAATGCACTATGCAAGTGTGTGGTGCATTGTGGAGATCTCTCCAGCAACGGGTGGACACCCATCAGTACTTCAGCACCAGCTGAAAGCAGCTGGCGGTGACACACGGCCAGGTAAACAGGGTTAAGGGAGCGCTCACTCCCTTGACCTCGGTTAAGAGCCCAGCTTCTTAACTGGGTTTGCTGCCAAGGTGCCGCAGGAAGCCAGTCGGCTCCCAGCAGTTCCCACAGGCAGCCAAGCCTGGGCTTAGCTGCCCTAGCCCAGTCTTGGCTGCTTGTGAGAACTGCCTCATAGTTAAGTTGGGAGATGGTGCTTCTTAAGAAAGCCAGTGTGATGCAGTGTTTGGAGTGTCAGATTAGGACCAGGGAAGCCAGACTTCAATCATCCACTGAAGTTTACTCCCAAGTAAGCATGCCTAGGATTACAACTTGAAAGCAACAGTGATTTAGAGAGGAGGGAACTTGGCATCTGTTTGAGGCTGACATGAACTCCAGATGCCTCACTGACTGAGCAGGGACTGGGCCTATTTTTTGGCCATTATCCCTTGGTTAAAAGTGTGGGTCCCTGGTGGGGGGGGGTGAGATCCAGAAGTAGCTAATGATTGCTTTCATTAATATTATTAACTAATGTTAATGCAAGAATGTGCTGAAAATTGACCTCAGCCCCTGCACACCAAGTCATGGTTGGTTCTGGCCAACTGGGACATTTCAGTTGTGCACCCCTGCTGCAGAGGGAGAGAGAACCTTTCACCCTGCTCTGAGCACTTTGAAAGAAGTGCAAATAAAAATGTCATGTATTTATTTAAATGTATCTTACGGGAAACTTTAGAATGCATTTCAAAGAGAAGGCAGAGAGGGATGAGACCCATTCATCGACAAAGAAATACAAATAGTGGCCGTGCACAGAATTAATCCTTTTCAGGCTTTATAGGAAAAGTTGTTTATAGGCAAGGTTTAATACACAGTACTGGCATGTTCTGATAAATGTGAAGCAAAGAGATGTGGAATGGATTGTTTAGAAGGTTGCATCTTATAGATTGGCCATAGACATTTCTATGAGCAAAACTGACTGTGAATATAATCGGTTTGTCTTATCTTGAAGATGTACGTCATGACCAGGATCAGAAATTGTTACACCTAAGGTTGGGCTAATGTAATTGTTCCCCAAAACTTTACAAAAGAATGGGTTACCTATTCCCAAATTGTTAATTAAACAGTATTATCCTGATACATCGACCTGCCAGTAAGAGAAGACACCAATGGCCAACAGGTGGCAGGGCTGTGTTCTTTTTTTCTTTTTTCTTTGAAATAGTGCCTCTTAATTAACAATGCAGTAATCTCTTAAGTAATAGTGTCACACAAAGATAAATAAATACAGTGAACTGACTGCTCTGACTGTACTGAACTACCTGCAAGTGACAGAACAGTGAAGAATGGAGATGAGATGCATGGGAAGAAGGACGGGAATTCACTGGAAAGCAGTTTGGGTGGGGAAAGAGTATATGGAATTCTCTCCAGTGCTACTGCCCACATCTCAATGCTGAAATTTTATCTCACCTCATCCACCTTTTCATACCTGCCAACATGTCCCTATTTTCTCATTCACCTGAATGGGAAAATAGGGTCATATTGGCAGGAATGCCTTTTATTTCATTCTTGCTGCTTGGACTGTTGCCAAACTTAAAGTTGACCTTGTGTTTATCTAGCACTGGATTATGCTGGACAACAACAGCAGCAACTATCCACACGGTTTGTGTGTGCTTGCACATGCATGGAGCACCATTGAGGTTCTAATGAACAACCTATCTTATCAGATATTGCTTATCTAGTATTGCTACTTTATTAGGAAAGAACCACACTTAATTAATGTTTAATGTTTATAATATGCCTCAGCGGTAAAATGGTTGTTACTTGTTTCTGATAACTGTATAGAGCTTGTTAACACAGTGGCACATAATTGACTGTATATTTTAATACAGTGGTGTTGAAAAGTTGCATTTTCCTCTTTAAGGCTACAGTCCTAAGTATGATTACTTGAAAGTAAGTTCTCCTGAAATCAATGGGTCTTACTTCCAAGTAAACATGATTAAACCCAGCTATATGACTACAGCCTTTTATTCCTTCAAGAAAGCAAAAATGCACCCTCTAGAATTATCTACATGAAGAATCTTTCATCTGGATAGCAGATCTTTAGTAAGCGTCTAATAACACACCGCTTGCGGCAATAAGAAAGTAGAAATCTGGGTTCTTTTTTGGTTTTTTTACTAATACAGATATATTTCTACAGAAATCAGATACTTACTTTGTCCTGCAATTGCTCTGTAAAAGGAAAGGAAAAGTTTTTTCTTGCTCTCCCTGTGCTATAACGTACAGAGGAATTTATAATTAGAAGCATGACTCATAATCGCCAGGAACTGAAGCTATGTCTTCAGAGGAAATGACTTTTCCATACCCTTCAGAGTAGTTTCTCCATGCACTCATATTAATCTCTGGTTTTACTCATTTTCTTTTTTACCCATCAGGAGCACAGATTTGATGCAACTATTAGCAGATTCAGGGAAGAAAAGGGGGACGATTTGGGATCAAAGTTGCCACTTGTGTCCCTGAAAATCAGAAAACAACAACGTCCACATTCCTACTTACTCTCAGCAAGAGAGAAAGTCTTGTGTGAAAGAAAATGATGTGACTTTTATGAAACTGCGGTACAAACCCCTACGTCCCAGTGTGTAGCTAGATCCAAGAAAACCAAACCCTATGTAGAGCTACCTACAGTGAAAGAGTGACATGGAAACTGAATCGGGAACAGGCAGTGAGAAATAAAGTCAAGGAATTAAAAGTGAATTGTTTCACTGAAACCCTTGGAGCTGCTTTCTTTTTTGAGATGACAGACTGATATATCGTCACCCAGTTTTATTTTATTTTTTAATTACTGCATCTATGTCTGCTTCATGTTCCTAATGGGAAAAGATCATGGCAACAGAAAAGATGAAGACCAGGGATGGCATCAGGTAAATTATTTAACTAATGCAAAACACCATGGTAGACTTCTGAAAACTATCTAATCTTGTTTGTACACTCCTGCTTTCAGTGGGAAAGGTCTGAAAAACATAAGCGTTTACTTCACAAGTTACTTCCTGGTTTGTAGCAAATCAGTGGTTTGTACCTGCCCTTTAAACCAGGGGTGGTTTAACACAATTATTTGGTGAATCTCAGGGCCACCTACAATACAGACTTAAATTAGTTTAATATTAATTCTGGTTCCTCAGGGATTCCAGGGGATCATAATTCTTTGAAGAGAGCTAGAGCTCTCTAACAGAATTCTCAGGACTCCTTTTAGGGGAAGCATTGACAAATCCTAGAACACTGATATAAGGAAATTGTATAGTTATTTCATGCATTCATACAGTCTCAGTTCTCAGTTAAATGACTTTGACCAGGGTTACTCTTTGAGGATCAATCAAAATGTCTCACTGAAAAACAATGGGATTTACATTGTGATTCTAAACATTGCATATCAGCTTGAAATGCCAAAAACTAATACCATGCTTTTGACATTATGCTGGTGTAGTAATTGGTACAGTATATATACCATTCAAAACTCTTACTTTTGGGCCATTACGAGCTTATGACAACAGTCCTAAGGACACTTGTATGTAATTTGTACTGAAATGAGTTGAACATTGTTGTGTTTTAAATTTCTTTTTATTTTTAACTAATGTTTTATTTTTGTTTTTATCTTGTTGTAAACCGCCCAGAGACATAAGTTTTGAGCGGTATAAAAATATGTTAGTTAAATAAATAAACTTCCACTAAAATCAACAGAATTTAAAATTGCTTGAATTAGTTTGTTGTAATTGTTATTATTAGGCTAATTATATCCCTTTCACATCCCCTGCCTGACATCAAGACTAATGCTGCAATGGCACTATGGGAGAGGGGTGGTTTTAGTCAATCTCCCCTTCCTATGAAACCCACTTTGCCTCCTGAAAATATGTCCCTGACAGTCATGCTATCAGGCACAGTGGGGTTCAGAGGGAAGGGAGGAGCAGTGAACATCATCATTTCTCCATAGAATCAGCACAGTGTTAGTTTGGATGCCAGCCCTTCTATATAAATGTTATATGACCGTTTTGTAGTTGAATGTATCTGCTTAATAAATAATTCCTCAGAAGTTAATTGTTTAAAATGTTTATAATAGTTACTTTATTGTGCTGGGTAACCTTTTATCTTTATGTTTTCTGTTTATCTTTTGGCACATGTGGTTATGCTTTTTTTGTTGCTTGCTAAAATGGCAACAAATAAAGTGTGGGGAAAGTTGACTTGATCATGCCCTGGATATTTTAAAGATATTTTTGTGAAATGGTGCCTTTTATGGCTGTGAACCACTGATTGACAGTAATGTTTTATATGCACAGGGGTTTCCCTGTTCTCTTCTTTGATCTGGGGAACAGTTCTCATATGCAGTGGCAAATGCTTGTGCTTACACAGAATGTTTTATTTCATAAAGGAGAACTGAAAGTACCTCTTTGCAATGCACAGGGCAATGAAGCAAGTCTTTTTTAAAAAAAAAATCCTTGTGTGGTAGACTTAGGAGAAGTAGTCTTAACTCAGGCCTGTTGGCCCAGCCCTGCTCTCCACACCAATGCCACAGTGTGACCCCATAGGAGGACAGTGTGACCCCATAGGAGGACAATGGTGAAAATGTATATACCACTTTTCAACAAAAGTTCTCAAAGTGGTTTACACACACACACACACACACACACACACACACACACACACACTCCTGTCCCACAAGGGCTCACAATCTAAAAAAGAATAATAAGATAGACACCAACAACAGCCACTGGAAGGATACTGTGCTGGGGATGGATAGGGCCAGTTGCTCTCCCCCTGCTAGATAAAGATAATTGCCACTTTAAAAGGTGCCTCTTTGCTCAGTTAGCAGTTTGCTCATTAGCATGAGGAGCAAAGTTCAGTGAGTCCCCATGTCACAGCCACATCTCAGTCTACTGCTGTCCTGGCTATGCTGTTCTCAGGTTGGCAGCTTCTTTTTAGTGGTCTCACCTGATCACAACCTGGCCCCTGCTTAAGGCTGGGAACTTCCATTATGCTACTGCTGCCAAACCATCACTTAACTGCTGCAGGCAAATACAGCAATGTATGTATTTAGCATTGGAATGCTAAGATCTAACAGATCACAATTATTTTTCTCTTTCCATCACCCACATGCTTTCCCTGTTATCTTGCCTTTGACTTTCCTTCCTTTCTTCCTTTCTTGCTATTTTCTCCCTCCTTTTGTCAACATTTAGATTGTAGACTGCCTGGGGCAGAGACCTGTATTTCGGTTACTCTGTAAAGCACCGTGTATGCCAGTGGTGCTATATTTTCTATTAAGATAATTTATCAAAATTCCTGGGTATTAATTTCATAACTACTTGAACTCATTAGTATTATTAGGGGATTGAATTCAAATATGGTATGTATGCTCCCTTGTTTTCTACACACCATTCCAGCCATACAGAACTGAGAACAAGCAAGGCAACCTCAAAATCACATTCCTTCAAAAGTTCAATAAGCAGATTAATGCAGCTTTATGTAGGGTTTGAGAATTTCATCTGATCAATAACTTTTTTGTCTTTTTGGTTTAAACAGGAATGAGATAATCTTATTATGAATAGTTCATTCTGAACTAATCATAATCATTGGCCCACATGATGTGCAATGCAATGCTGGGTATTCTGTATCCCTTTCCACCAGGCTTGTGTGTAAATATAAATATAAATATATAGTTATACTGCCTGATATGTACATCTCTAGGCAGTGTACAAAATTTAAGATATTAAAAAACCACAGATTAAAATATATGAAACACAATAAAAACAATAGTATAAAACATTTATTAAAACAAATTCAGATTATTAAAATTCTAATTAAAAGCTTGCGAGAACAGGAGAGTTTGAGGGTCTTCCTGAAAACAAACAGAGAAGGGGGTGCTCTTATTTCAGCAGGGAGCATATTCCAAAGCCCTGGGACAGCCACAGAGAAAGTCGGGTTCTGAGTTGCCACCAGATGAACCCGTAGCAACCGTAACTGGACATCTCCAGAAGATCAGAACAGGCGGCAAGGTTCATGACAAAGGAGGCGCTCTCTTAAATAGCCTGGACTCAAGCCATTGAGGGCTTTATAGGTAAGAACCAGCACTTTGTATTTCACCCGGAAACCTATCAACAGCTAATACAGTTCTTTTAAAACAGGTGTTATGTGGCCCCTTTGTGTTGTCCCAGAGACCAATCTGGCTGCCGCATTCTGTACCAATTGTAGTTTCTGGACTATGTACAAAGGCAGCCCCACATAGAGCGCATTACAGTGGTTAAATCTAGAGGTTACCAGTATATGTGTCACTGTTTTATGGTCATTTACCTATAGAAATGGATGTAGCTGACGTATCAGCCGAAGCTGATAAAAAGTCCTCCTGGCCACCGCCTCATCCTGAGAAACCAGAGAAAGTTTTGGGTCCAGGAGCACTCCCAAGCTACATACCTGATCTTTCAGGGGGAGTGTAACCCCATCCAGAACAGGCAGATCTAAACCATCTCCCGTGTCCCGACCCCCCCCCCCCACCCCAGTCAGTACTGTCTTCTTCTTTGGATTCAGCTTCAGTTTGTTATCCCTCATCCAGTCCATTACCGCCCCAAGCAGGCTTTTAGGGAAGATATGCCATTTCCTGATGAGGTCGACATGGAGAAATAGATCTGGGTGTCATCAGCATATTGATAACACCCTGCACCAAACCTCCTGAGGATCTTTCCCAGTGGTTTCATGTAGATATTAAAGAGCATTGGAGGCAGTATGGAGCCTTGTGGAACTCCTTACTTCAATTCTCGTTTTGCAGAGCAACAGTCTCCAGACAGCAACATCTGGAATCTACCAGAGAGGTACGAATGGAACCACTGTAAAATAGTACCACCCAATCCCACAGGTGGTCCAGAAAGATACCATGGTCTATGGTATTGAAAGCCACAGAGAGATCCAAAAGGATCAGCAGAGTCACACGCCCTGTGTCGATAGCCAGTTGGAGATTGTCCATCAGGCCAACCAAGGCACTCTCAACTCCATAGCCCACACGAAAGTTCATTTGAAATGGGTCTCAAACAACACTCCCAATGAACATCTGCAATTGAGTTTGGTTCTCTTTGCCTTTGGGATGTATGCATAAACCTGTGATCCAAACACTTGGATATAGTTTAAACAGAGTTTGCACCCATGCCATAGTTCAAATGGTGTCCTGCCTATTGCTTTGGTTGGCAATCTATTTTGCAAGTAACTGGCAGTCATGCCTCGCCCTAGAACATATTTGCCAAGCCAGCACCATGTAACATGCATCTGGTCATTTCTAGTAGAGAGTGGGTTTTCCTCTCTGCCACTCTGTTCAGCTCTGATGTATATGGGAATGTAGTCTCATGTAAAAGCCTGTGTTCCTTTAGGAATGTTTTCTTGTCATCTGACATATACTTGCCTCCATTGTCTGACTTTAGTCTCTGAGGCTTTCTTCCAAATTTATTACTGACCATTGTAACATACTCTTTGAATTTCTCAAACAATTGACTTTTCTCTCTCAGAGCATAAACATAAACAAATCTTGAAAAAATCATCAATAAATGTGAGCATGTAGCAATTGCCACCTGCACTCTTTTCCAAGAGACCACAGATGGTATGTATAAGTTCTAGAGGATGTTGTGATTCCCTATGTCTTTATTCGGAGAAACCGGGTCTCACCACTTTATTAAGTATGCAATACTGACATCTAGTGGTGGCTTCTTTCCATGACTCAATTTTAAAATTCTTAATTAGTTCATTTTTCTCAAACTCCTTTATCACACTTATTTGCCCATGCACTAGTCTTTTATGCCATATGGTAGAACAATTCTTGTCTGCCTGAGGCTGTGAGGCTTGCCTGTCCAGTTACACAATCCAACAGAAAAAGCCTGTCTGCACGCATATAGGCAGTCATAATTAAATCACCATCTTTGGTAATGTAGCAAACGTTGAGCTCAAAAGTTACTTGGCAACCTTTACTGGCTCCAAATTCCACAGAGATTGTCATTGTCCATATCAAGGACTAAGAGAGCTTCCTGGATAAAAATTATTTCAATCTGCCCATCAGACTGCCTGCTGCCCCTCTTCCTTGTGAAAAAGTTTCCCTTCTATCAGCTAAAAGTACAGGAACCTTATAATTTCTGTCTAAATCAGTAAAGAGTTCAGTGGAATTCAGAATATTTTGGCTGGCTGGTAAAATCTATGTCAAAGGTGTCTTTTTTGCCCCTGGTTGCCACATTGTATGTCTTTGCTCTTTGACTGCCTTTGTCTGAGCCCTGTTTTTCAAAGCTAGCACACTTTCTTTGCTTATCAGGAAATCCTGTTTCCTTTCTTGTTGCTCCTACAGGCTGCATGGCAGTCTTGGTAGTCACGGTAACCAGGTCTGTCTGCTCTGGGTATTTCTTTACCTTTCTCAGCTTTTGAGCTCATGATAATTAGCACACGAATGCCTCTTTGTTCCAGTTAAAACAAATCTTAGTGTAGTGTGTTAAGCTGCAGTACTGCTATGCTTTGGGGAATCTCTTTGTTAAAGATTTAAATCTTGTAAGCATGCAATCATGGCTTACAATTCAAGTTTTTTATTTGAAACTTGCAATGCTAACTTTACAGCATCATAACTCTGTGGCAAAGATCCCAGTATCAAACCAATTAATGTGTGATCATCCAAAGTAGATCCATTTTGTTTAATTAACCTGCATTTCTTTTAGATGGGCTGAGAGATCCCCTCCCTCTTCCAGCTGCATTTTGCTGATCCTTTGAATTAAAAGGAAAGCCGTGTTGGGGGAGATCCTGCCGTACTGTCTCTTTAACTTTTAGGAACATAGGAAGTGGCCATATACTGAGTCAGACCATTGGTCCATTTAGCCCAGTATTGTCAAGTCTAGTCTCTTTGAGATGCATCAGCAAGTCACTACTTACATTCAGGAGAATCAAGTCATGTGCTTTGTCATTCTGTGAATCCCACACTTCTTGTGCAGCTGTCCCTTCTGTTGGTCATGGCTTTGTAAAAACTCCATCAATCCCTTAACCATCAAAATAGCTTGGGGAAGGCAGCACTGCTCACCTCTGGATCCTTGCTGTCTGTCTAACTCACTCAGCTGCACCTTTAAAAAAAAAACACTCCACTGCAGACCCCTTGGCCCATGATGCTGTTGGGTTTTTATGATTATTTACCTTTGGGGGTGGGGAGTGCAAAATATTCTAGCAGAGTGCTGGGGAAAGCTTCCACTTCAGTTAGAGTGTGGAGTCTAGTTGTTACAACTATTTAAGGAACATACATGGAGATACCTGTAGAGTCTAAATTACTTAATTAATTTATTGGTGAAATACATTAGGATAGGAAAGACCTAATCCTATCCAATAGCTACATAATGAATAAGGAGGGGGGAGAGAGATATGTTTCCATCTTCTCTCTAGGAGGAAAGGAAGAAGACTGACTCAACTCAGGAAGTACCAGAGGAGTCAAAGCAGAGGTCATAGAGTAGAGGCAAGCAGGGGCAGGTAAGGAGACCCTCACTAACAACCTCTACATCCAATGCCCCTAATGGTCATTGGGATAGTCAGTGCAAAAGATAGTGATTTCACTATCACAAAAATAGTGATCTCTCTCTTGAAAATAGTGATATCCGAACTGTAGTGCACTCTCTGGTAACCTCTAGGCTTGGGTACTGCAATGTGCACTACGTGGGCTACCTTGTATGTAGTTCAGAAACTTCAGTTGGTTCAAAATGCAGTGGCTAGATTGGTCTGTGGAGTGTCTCAGAGAGAACATATTATTCCTATTTTAAAGCAATTGCATTGGCTACTAATAGGTTTCCGGGCAAAATACAAAGTGCTGGTGATTACCTTGAAAGCCCTAAATGGCTTAGGACCAGGTTACCTAGGAGAGCGCCTTCTTCTGAACGATCATCAAGAGAGGTCCGTCTCCGAATGCCACCGGCTCATCTGGCAGTGACTCAGAAGCAGGCCGTCTCTGCAGTTGCTCCTAGGCTGTGGAATGCATTCCCTATAGACGTTTGTGGTTTAACATCTTTGCCAGCATTCAAAAGAGCCCTTAAGACCCATTTTTTCAGCCAGGCTTTTAGTAATCTCTGAATGTTTTAAATTTTCTAATTGCTGTTTTTTTACCGTTTGTTTTATCTTGTTTTTCTTGTGTTTATTTTTGTGAAACACCTAGAGCCTTTGGAGTCATGTGGTATATAAATTGAATAAAAGGTCGGTGTTAGGGGTGTGCGAACTAGCTCGACCTTGAGCTGGATTGACATCAAAGCAGTCAAGCCCTGGGCCAAATCCCCTGGGCAGGCTTGAGGCCAATTCAGGGGTTCTAGTTTCAAAAAAAACTTTTTTTACCTTGCTACTGGAGAACACTCCCCCCCCCCTGCTGTGGCTGCCGTGAGCACCCCCTGAGGGCCTCAGAGGTGGTAAGTCCACCATTACAAAAACAAAAATACCCTGTCCCTAGAACCCCCAAACTGGACCCGAACTAGCTCGAATGTGAGCTAAGCCAGGGCCCCTCATTCAGGGTGCCACAACCAAAATTGTCTGGTTTGGTTCAAGCCCGGTTTGAACTCAAACTGAACTGGAGAAACTGGTTTTGTGCACATCACTAGTTGATGTCCCTGGAACTCCATCTCCAACCTCACGCTGTCTCCCTCTCTCCTTCTTACCAATCAAAATTTTCCATGGAAAACTCAGTCCTCACTTGAAGTTGTGATGTCCTCTGATCAAGAGTGAACAGTGTGTCAGTGAGATGGTGAGGCAGAAGAGATAGAACCAAGAGTTAGCCGTTGCTCAGCCAGTTGGGGCCCCCCACCCTCAAGGGCATTTGTCCCACCTAGCTTAATTATAGCTATACTAGCCGACCCCCACACAGAGCATCTGTTCGCTCTTTGGGGCCACCTACCTCTCCCCAACCCCCACCTGCCCCAGTCTCTGGCCAGGCCGAGTGCCGAGCCCAGGCTGCCGGGCTGAGTGCTGCGGCCGGGCCGAGTACTGCCGCAGTGGCCGGACCTGTCGCCACATCATGGCCGGGCCCGCCGCAACCTCTTCACCCTGTGGCCGGGCTGGGCCCGCCACCACCACGCTGCCCCACATCTGCGGCCAGGCTGGGCCCGCCAGCTGCCGCCTTGCATGGCCAGGCCCACCGCTGCCGCCTTGCATCCGGCTGGGCCAGACCAGGCCCGCCGCCTCGCATCTGCCCAGTCAGCCAATTCTCCTGGGTGCGTCAGCCAATCAGGCGCCTCCGCAGCACAGCCAATCAGCTGGGCTGCCGGGACGCATTTTCCCTGGCACACCCAGGAGAAATATATCTATAGATCCTTGATCACACCCTCCTTACACATGAGAGCAAGGGATGAGCTGTTTCCCAACCAGCACCCGGTGGATGGCTCACCCACCCAGGGACATTTGACCCACTTTGAGCCTTAGGCAGGCAGGAGAGAAAAGGAAACAAACCTCAGGGTTTCCTAGCTAACATCTTGATGTTTTATAAGGAGGTTATTCTCATGGTCTGCCAAAATTGGGCTATGGGAGCCTAGCCCGATTTTGGCAGACCGTGAAAACCACCGGGCTCGCAGCTGAGCCCGGTCTCACAGAGGCGAGACCCGCTCAACTATCCCTCCCCTAAGCCCAGGTTAGTAGAGTGAGCGCTCCGCTAACCTGGGCTTTCTGATCGTGAGTTGCTGTGGTGCGATTTGTATACAGCTAAATTCATTTCATTCCTGTAGCATCTCATTCCCTTAAATAAGGCTCTGCCTAGGCAGGAGAGCTCATCTTGTGGTAGCAAGCATGAATTGTCCCCCTTGTTAAGCAGGATCTTCCCTTGTTTGTATTTGAATTGGAGACTACATGTACGCACTGTAAGATATTCCCCTTAGGGGATGGGGCTGCTTTGGGAAGAGCATCTGGGAAGAACATCTGCATGCTTGCATGCAGAAGGTTCCAAGTTCCCTTCCTGGCATCTCTAAGATAGGGCTGAGAGAGACTCCTGCCTGCATCCTTGGAGAAGCAGCTGCCATTCTGTGTAGATAATACTGAGCTAGATAGACCAATGATCTGACCCAGTATATGGCAGCTTTCTATGTAGAGCGTCTTGCAGTTTGATATTCAGACATGACCTTCCTGTGCTTTCCTCTAGGCCCACCCTATTGTTCTCCCCACTGTTCACTAGCTGTTCACGAGAACTGTTTGCTTCAGTATGGGCAACTCTAGCAAACCTATTACACAGCATTTTTATAACTGAAACATCAAAAAGCAAAGTATGACAGGAGTCTATGTAGATATTGTTTCTACTTCTGTGGGATGCTTTTAAGGCTGATGGGTTATCCAGAAAGGAAAAAATCAGACATACAGCAGATGTTCCAGGCCACTGCTTATGATATTGATCTGATTAAAAAAACCCTATTATCTCAGACCCCGATCTCTAGTCTGCTGTGCTGTGATGCGCTTGATTCCACTGCAGTGAAAAGACGACAGATGTTCTCCTCTCACCCCAACAAGGATTCAATTTCCCTTGTCTAAGAGCTAATATACATTATAAATCCATCTTGCAGGACCTTTCAGGATTTTTCAGTCTGGGGAGCTTGTATAAAAGTTTTATGGGTTCTGTTTGACAAAAAATAATCTGTTCACATTGCCAGAAAGAGTAAATTCTGTACACACACACACACACCACACACACACACACACACACCATGTTGGAAAAAGTAACTGATAAGTAAAATCAGTTGATTGATTGATTCAGTGCCATCAAGTCAGTGTTGACTCTTAGCGACCACATAGATAGATTCTCTGCAGGATTATAGATAGTAGGAATAGATAGTGTGGGGAAATCGTGTCATTTTCTTCCCGAAAAGAAATAAGTTATGATTTCAAAATTGTTCCCTATTTGTTGAAAACTGTTCTTTCAACAGTTAATGATCATTCAAACTGTTCATTCATTCACACTGAATAAAATGTGAACCAAGCTGATACAAACTTAAAATACTGATACATGTATCATCATATTTTATGTTCCCAAAATTAAAATGTAAAAGGAAAAAAATACATTTTTGTGAAGGTTCTTCATACTTGTTTAACATTTTTGATAAAAGAGTCATAATATTAACAATATTTACTATATATTCCCAAAGTAAGGTAATTTTTAAAATGAAATTTGTATATAATTTTAGCATTTTTATGGTGAACCACTTTCTCACAAAGAATGGCTGCCATGATGAGGAAACTGGCTCAGTGTAGTCCCATTGAAATTAAAATCATTTCAGTGGGTCTACTTTGAGTAATTTTCTTCATCATGAGCCTATTATTATTGAGAATATTTATATAGTGCTTTTCAACAAAAAGGTTATCAAAGTTATTTACATAGCAAAAGAAAATAGCTCACTCTACTAACTGAAATCATGGGGGAATTTAAGAAAATAAAATATGATTTCCCCAAGCTGGAATTGGTCCAAGTCACTGGCCAACATCCAAAGCAAGGAACCGCATGTGGAATGAGCTAGCACAAGAGGATGGCTTAGTTGCACTAAAAATCATGATTGTGCATGAGCACTCTTGTGCAAAAGTGCTATAACACTCTTGCACAGAAGTTCCCATTGAAATAAACGAGGCGTGCCACAATTGCACAACTGTTGTGAAACCAAAAGCTTATTTCCAGTAGTGCACAGTAGGCTGGAATGCAAGCTAGCAACAGATTGGCGCTAGCAGTCCTTCCACTCTGGATCCAGTAGCTCTGGATGACAGACACTGACCATAACAAAGGAATTCATTGATGCCATCATTAGATTTACCATGAACACACGTGACAGTTGTAAAGCTTGTGTTTTATAAAAGGCTAATCAACAGTTGCAGGAAAATTTATGGAAAGCATTGTCAAGGATAAAATTGTCAAGCACATAGAACAGGCCCTGCTGAAGGAGAACCAGCATGGTTTCTGCAAAAGGAAATCTTGCCTCACTAACCTTTTGGGATTCTTTGAGAGTATCTACAGGTGTGTGGATAAAGGTGATCCAGATTAAGGTGATTGACATAGTATACCTGGACTTTTAAAAAGCTTTCAACTAGGGTCCTCATCAAAGATTCTTGAGAAAACTTAGCAGTCAAGGGATAAGGAGACAGGTTCATATAGCAATAGCAATAACATTTATATACCGCTCTATAGCCGGAGCTCTCTAAGCGGTTTACAATGATTTTAGCATATTGCCCCCCAACATTCTGGGTACTGGGTACCAATAGTACTAGGTACCAAAATCTGGGTACCAATATGTGGATTGGTAACTGATTGAAGGACAGGAAACAGAGGGTAGGAATAAATGGAGAGTTTTCACAATGAAAGGAAGTAAGAAGTGGGGTCCCCCAGAAATCGGTACTGAGACCTGTGCTCTTTAACTTGTTTGTAAGTGTTCTAGAAGTTGGGGTAAGCGGTGAAGTGGCCAAATTTGCAGATGACACCAAACTATTTAGGGTAGTTTGAGAGATTGTGAGGAGCTCCAAAAGGATTTCTCCAAACTGGGGAAGTGGGCAACAAGATAGCAAATGTGGTCCAATGTTAACAAGTGTAAAGTGATGCATATTGGGGCCAAAAAACACACCCCAACTTCACATAGATGCTGATGGGGTCTGAGCTGTCAGTGACTGAGTTGTCAGTGACCAGGAGAAGGATCTTGGGCTGATAGTGGACAGCTTGTTGAAAGTGCAAATTCAATGTGCAGCAGCTGTGAAAAAGGCAAATTCCATACTTGGGATAATTAGGAAGGGGATTGAAAATAAAACTGCTATTATAATGCCCCTATACAAAACTATGGTGCGGCCACATTTGGAGTACTGCGTGCAGTTCTCATCACCGTATGTTAAGAAGGACATTGTAGAACTGGAAAAGAGGGCAACCAAGATTATTGGAGCCTAGAGCACCTTCCTTATGAAGCAAGGCTACAACACCTGGGGCTTTTTAGTTTAGAAAAAAGATTGACGAAGGGGAGACATGATAGAGGTCTATAAAATTATGGATGGTGTGGAGAAAGTTGATAGAAATTTTTCCCCTTCTCGCTTAACACTAGAACCAGGGGTCATCCCATGAAATTGATTGCCAGGAAATTTGGGACAAACAAACGGAAATACTTTTTCACACAATGTATAATCAACCTATGGAATTCTCTGCCACAAGATGTGGTGACAGCCTACAGCCTGGACGGCTTTAGGAGGGGTTTAGATAAATTCATGGAGAACAGGTTTATCAATGGCTACTAGTCTGAGGGCTATAGGCCTCCTCCAGCCTCAGAGGCAAGATGCCTCTAAATACCAGTTGCAGGGGAGTAGCAGTAGGAGAGAGGGCATGCCCTCACTTCTTGCCTGTGAGTTTCCAGCGGCATCGGTGGGCCACTGTGTGAAGTAGGATGCTAGACAAGATGGGCCGGGTGTGACCCTGAAGGGCTTTTCTTGCGTTCTTATGTAGTTAATTATTCAAGGGTAGCAAGTGTAGCATAATATGAGCTAAGAAAACTGCTAAGCAGGATAGTAAATTCTATACTGCATTCTGTATGTACAATGTAGTATGGTGGACAGCATATTAGGCTTGGATAGAGAACCTATTCTCAGCCACAAAGCTCACTGTGTGGCTTTAAGCATGTCTCTCAGGTTACGCTGCCCAACGCAGAACAAATGAGTCAGAAACTACAAGTTCTTTTCTTAAGTTCAACCACTGACTTCCTGTGCCACACTGAACATGTCACAACTTCCTGTGCAAAGTGTGTGGTCATGGCAAAAACCAGGTGTATCGCAGTGCAGCGTAAGCCTGCTTCTGTTCTTTTGATTCCCAGCTCCCCACCCCTCACTGAAAATGTTATCAGCTATTATGGGAACTGACTCAAGAATCTCTTTTCCCCTGCCCCCCGAACAGACAGGTCAGTGTCAGAGCTAATAACCCTGATTATCTGTGTATACAGAGACTTTTCTCCCTGTACACCACCTTTTGCATTGGTGGTGTACAATAGGATAACCACATTCATATGTAACAGCAAACCGCAGGTAGACAAACCTGACATTAATTTTTGTAGGTTGGAATCGCATTGCAGACGTTCACTCCAACTGTAGCCCAGCAACCTTTGCTTTCAAGGCAGGGGGGCCACTCCCTCTTCTTGCTCCGCCAAGTCCACATGCTGGCAAGCTCCCTCCATAGTGCTCATGTCGCCAGATTGTGGGCAAGGCATCAGAACGTCTGCAGGGTGGCAGCCATTGGCCATGATCTTCAGGGGGGCATGCCGAGAACGACTGTGCCTTTTTGGAATGGTCTGCCACCCTCAGCAGGGAAAGGACATTTAAATCCCCTGCTAACTTGGCAAAGAGGCACCTTTTAACGTGGTGAATCTCTTTATTTAGCAGGGGGAGAGTAATTGGCCCTATCCACCCACAGCACAGTATCTCCAGTGACTGTTGCTGGTATCTATCTTTTGTTTCTTTTTAGATTGTGAGCCCTTTGGGGACAGGGATCCATTTTATTTGTTTGTTATTTCTCTGTGTAAACCACCATAAGCCATTTTTGAAAGGGCAGTATAGGCCATGTTCCTGGACGGGTCTGGGCAACTTTCTCTATGATTTGAGTTCCAGAAACATGAGTAATACAAAACCCAAATTATGGCAGCTTCTGCATTCGGACATAACGCTGTCGCTTTCAAACCTCAGGTTGGAGCAGCAAAACTCACTAGAAACCAAAGGTTCAAATTGGAATTTGGCAAGGGAAACTGCAGGGCGCTTTTGCTGTGACTCTGAGGTTTAATGCATTTGGACGTACACAAATTCCAACCTCTGCCCCACTCAACACCGGTTTGGCGTTGCATGTGAATGAGGCCAATATCTGCATTCACTCTTTCTGGGTCAAGGCAACAATTTTAACCTCAGCAGCTCACTTAACTTGTAAATAACTCAATATCCGATCAAAAGATACTTTATTCTGTCATAGGAACATAGGAAGTTGCCTTATACCAAATCAGATCATTGGTCCATCTAGCCCAGTATTATCTACCCTGACTGACAGCAGCACTCCAAAGTTTCAGGCGGTATCCTTTCCCTGTCCTACCTGGAGATGTCAGGGATTGAACCTAGGATCTTCTGCAAGGCAGAAGCTTCCACTGAGACAGCCCCGCTTATATACTCAGAAATTTTAGGATATCTAGGGAGTATATACTGAACACTTTGTATGAAACAAAGTATATTGTTATTGCTGCAGAGGAAATAGATTTCTTCAAGTACGGGGAGGGACACACACACAAAAACACACAACACAAAATAACTTAAGTAATTTATGCCAGTGCAACAAATATGAAAGGATGCTTTTGTCCCTATGATTATTTCAAATGTAAACACAAAACATACTTACACATCTTATGGATGTACAGCACAATCCTATTCATGTTTACTCAGAAGTCAGCTCCACTGCGTTCCTCAGTGGGGCCTGCTCCCAGGTGTATGCATAGGATTGCAGCCTAAACAGATAAATAGCCTAAACTGCAGTATGTACAAATTGTCATATATAATGCTGCATGACTTGAAAAGCAGCACACGCCAACATTTCGTGATCCACACAGGAAGGTACAGGATTCCTAATGTTGAAAGCAAGCAATCCCTGCTGTAAAAAAAAACCTCAGATCAATTGTGATTTTGTAGAATTAAAATATATTTATTTACTTTAAATTTATTTAATTTATATACACATAGTCCCTCTAGTGCATTACAGCTCAGGATGACAATCTATTGCCATACATTTGTCCCCATCTCCATCACTTCATACCATTACATTGCACCCTTTCAACTGCAGTGCATTTCAATCTAATATTCACTAAGATTGCTGTTCCTTTAAGATGGACGATGCTTGGAACCATAACTTCTACTTATGCATGGGGTTGTAGCTCTGGTAGCGCACATGCTTTACATGCTGTTCAATCCCTGGCATCTCCAAGTAAGGCCAGGAAGGAAAGATCCCTGTCTGAAAACCTGGAGAGGGTTGTCAGTCAATGTAGACAATACTAGCTGAGCTAACGACACCAGTCATCTGTCCATAAGGCAGGCAACTTCATAAGCTTGGCCACTACTGCGGAAATCCATCTTAAATCATAATTAAGAACAGCAGGGATGGAATTCTCTGCAATTTTGTGGCATATCATAAAACCAAGAGACCAATTACCTTCCTTTGAGTTACTACTAACTTTGGTCCTGCACGACTCGGATTTTTTTGGTCCTCCTTTGGGAAGCCATGCACAGGGGTAATCAGCAGCTGTATTTTAAGTGTTACGGGACATGTCTACAAATAACAGACTGGAACGAGCTGGGGGAAGGGTAGCATACCCGTGGGCATTATGAACAAAGAATGGGGGCTTACTAATGCAACGGAACAACTATTGCAGTAAGAGACTTACAACTGCAGATGCTAAGATTCTGCAGTGCTGGCAGGAAAATGCCAATGACTCAGCAACCACATTTAGATGTGAAACAATGCACTGCTTGATGGAACTTTGTGTACAGGAATAAGCAATGCATATATGTCAGTTGTTTATATATAAACTAAGTGTTTTATGTACCCTGGTGGATGTTTAATGCAGAAACTTTATTATTTCAAAAGTAATGCTGAGGACTTCCACAATGACTTTTCACTATTTGAATCAAAGGAAAGTATTGACATACTAGTAAACAGCATATGTCAGAAACTTAACAATCACCTTTCAAGACAACAACATAGACTGAACCTAATTTCTGCATGGCACACATTTATGTATAATGTACAAAGAAAGCAATGTTTTCAGTGAAAAGGTATGGGGGAAATCCAGTTTGTGGTATTGCACTTGAAGACTCACAGCCAACTAAAGCAACTTTATGGGCTCAGTTTTCCTACAATGAGTTCCTGCAGCACCCATTTAATTACATAAATTTGTTTTAACCACAAACTTCCTATTCTCTGCCAGGAAACCTGTTCAGAATAATATTATTTTCATAATGAAATATGTATGAAATCATAGATAGATAGATAGATAGATAGATAGATAGATAGATAGATAGATAGATAGATACACACACACACACACCCTATTGCAGGTGTTTGGTCCATACACATTTATGAGTGCTGAAAGCAGATAGGAAGTCCCATCCCAGCACGTCTCTTAGCAGCATTTGTCTGAAGGGGAAAGCACCATATCCATCATGGCAGGTACTTCCGTGATCAGCAGCCTTCTTAATCTTAAGAAGCGGGGCCCTTCAGTTTTGTGTGACTGCTTCAGGATGAGCTATGGCATGCTTCAGCAGTTAAATTTTATTGTGGTGATCTGAACCAGAGGGTTCCTATAAAGCTGGGGAGTTGTAAAGAAATTGCCACAGAACTTGCCCACCAACAGCTGGGATGGCACTACTTCATAACGCTAAGAGATTAACTGTGTCAAACTCCTTCCCCTTCAGAAACGGAACAGGGTTACGTGACTGGTGAGGAATGAGGATGCCACAGCATTTCAGCATTTTCTTCTCTGGAGATTATTAGACAACTTTCCCCCTCAGAAGCAGAGGATTGTGACTATCTTGAGGGAGTATTCTTCAAGCTGAGAAATTTCTCACTCTTTTTGTTCAAGTCCTCATTTCCCCCCTCCTCACCACAGAGTTCCATAAGCTCTGCCTACCTGCTTGTCTATTAAACTGTACTCTGGTCATGAACATTATGTCCCATTTACTAACATGAGGGCAGTTGGAGAGGTTGGTCCTCTTTGGTTTTTCCCTTCTAATATTTTGAACCATGACATATCTATGGATCACACCAAGTATGCCAGTACCTCCCACTCACCTGCAGGTTCTCCTGTTTTCCGTCCGTAAGGATCCCAAATCTCAGCACAATTGTAAATAGTATATAGATATCTTAATAGTCCAGTGGTCTACTTTATGACCCTATTTATATGCTTTTTGGTCATTTTATTGACAATCAATATGCCTCATCCACATAATCTAGTTTTATGGCTCTATTATGTCCAGATATAAGCCATTTCAGAGCTGGTCAGCCATACATTTTTTATCCCCACAAGCAGTCATGATCATTCCCAAATATAGCTTCATCATTCCACTTAGAATTATTACCCTTACCAATCAGAGGCACACTGCTTCAGTATATTTTTGAGTTCTAAAACATATTCTTAAGACGCAGAGAATGCTGATCAGGGAAACAAGTTTAGCTATCTGAAAATGTTGGTGTTTGGATCTCAAAAATGTCAAATCTCCAATTTGCCATAAAAACGGTATTCAGAGAAGGATACTATCCTTTTGGAATCCAATAATTTGGGTCAGAGATGAACAACTTGCTGCACCCAGGACACACCTGGCCCCACAGCAAGCTTTTTTGGGGGGGCGGGCCGATAGTGCTTCAAATGTTTACTCATAGTAACAAATGTTTGAAAAAGAAAAACATTTTCAGGGTGTAGAAATAGAAACACTGCATCCTTTAGTGTTATATATTTCTTTTTTGTATGTAATGCCCCAACTTGCATGAGGGAGTCAGTTTCTACAGGAAAGTACATTTCAGCCTCCAGATCAATGCCCCCCGAAGGACAGCATACATGTCATCCCAAGAAGAAAAGTGGATTTCTCTATAAATTTCAAGGGAAGAAAAAGAAAACTCGTATACTTCTGCCTCAGTGTTGGAAGGTACATATGAAACTCTCAGAAGGGGAGACAAATGTTAAAATTGCTGAAAATAATATACTCAAATGAGTCCAAACACCAAGGTACTACTAAATTAATGAACAAAACATGAGCTGGTCAAAAGAACTATTGCACTATGCCTCAAAAGGATCTGAAAGTTTACAGGCAACCTATATTGTCAATCCATGGGAAAATCTTTCAACAAAGCTTACATTTTAATGCTTAATTTATAACACATCACAATACTGTTATTATCTGAGAGATCAAATGGTGAGAAGGAACAGCAGCAACTGAAGAACTTCCTAATATAATATATTAACATCATACTTTTCTTTGACAGTTATAGGAACTTTCAGTTCCTTTGAAATACCATTCTGATTTTTCCATAAGAACACAAGAACAGACTTGCTAGATCAGGCCCAAGGAATATCTAGTCCAGCATCCTGTTTCCCACGGCAGTGTGGCAGCCATTATGGAGGCCACATGACTGCGCACATGGCCTCTGTGTGGCCTGGGCCACACAGAGGCCAAGTGCGTGGGCACGTGGGCTCCATAATGGCCACTGGACCGCCAGGTGAAGGCCGAAAACCAGCTGAAGAGTGGCAGAACCGGCCGAGCAGGGCATAAGGAAGGCCAGCGGGGGGAGGGGAAACCTCCATGGACCCCCCTCCCGCTGCCTCCAGGAACTCCCCCGAGGGGAGTAAAGGTAATTTTTTTTTTTTTTTTACAATGTCAAGCTTGCAGGGTCGGACCGGACAGGGGGTGGTCCAACCAAACCTCAATGGTCCAACCAAACAGGTTTGACATTGAACATATTCGATGTCGAACCTATTTGCACACCCCTAGACACCACTCTGATAGCTGAGAACGCGGATGGTCTGCAAGCTCTAGTAACGAAAGTCAAGGAGCACAGTGAAAAAATGAGACTACGACTAAATGCCAAGAAGACTAAATTAATGACAACAGGTACAGCAACCAGTCTCAGAATTGACAGTGAAGACATTGAAGTGGTGGATAGCTTCTGCCTTTTAGGATCGACCGTCAACAGTAAAGGATCCAGCAGTCAAGAAATATGCTGCAAACTAGCACTTGGTAGGATTGCAATGAAGGCCTTGGAAAGGATATTTAGATGCTGTGACATGTCTACACCTACAAAGATTAGAATTGTTGGGACAATGGTTTTTCCTGTGACACTCAATGGATGCCAAAGCTGGACTCTGAAGAAGCAAGATAGAAAAAGCATTGACGCTTTTGAACTTTGATGCTGGAGAAGACTTTTGAGGATACCATGGACAGCCAGGAAAACAAAACAAAAAACAAAAAATGGACCACAGAACAAATCAATTCACAATTTTCACTTGAGGCACAAATGGCCAGGCTCAAACTATCATACTTCGGACACATTATACGAAGATCCAACTCCCTTGAGAAGTCCATAATGCTGGGAAAAGTTGAAGGAAAGAGAAGAATAGGACGACCAGCAGCAAGGTGAGTGGACTTGATTACGACAGCATTGAATGTACCACTCAGAAACCTTAAAGGCCAAACTGAAGACAGATAATCCTGGAGAGAATCTATCTGTGTGGTCGCTAAGAGTCGACACCAACTTGATGGCACTTAATCAATCAATCAGCTTTTTTAAAAGGCCCAGTAGCATTTTTAGAAATATGACTTTTGAGCTTTGTTTTACATGAAATATAGCTCAATGTTTTACAAATACATTTTACCTTTTGCTATGCACACTTGCTCAGAAATAGTATACTATCAAGGGGTGTTAGTTCATTTAAAATGTTAGCATGATATGCCACTAATGAGAGCCTGATCATGTGATTTTTCATAGACTGCATATTAATTTTTTAAGCAGATATTCCAGCAAGGAGCAGCACTCCCCCTGCCCTTCGAGCACTCAGTGTATGCATGTATTTCTGTTTCAAAAGTGCAAACTTTGAAAGATGCCCAGGGGCCAGGGTCATGAAGTGTATACTAAATTTCCCATACATGAAAATATGTACCATTTCCTGCATTGTGCTGTCTCTAGTGTCAAATGTTTTCTGTGTTTGAAGTCTTAAGGATGAAGGCTGATTTTATTGGCTGGCGTCCAGACGAACACTATGCTAGTGCAAAAACTAGTTTTGCTAATTTTGGAACTTAAGTTCCAGATAGTGTTGTGCTGGTGCAACCAGTTGAACGTGTGCAGAAATTTGCACAACGGGCTGCACAACACATTGTGCAAGCAGTTGTGTGATCTTGTCACACAAACTTGTATATTACCTACAGAAGGTCATTGCTAGTGCAACAACTTCATGGAATTCCATAAAGTGTGCACATTTGTGCTAGTGCAACACTAGTCTAGATGTCAGCTCCTGTTCTGCTATCTTTCCTGCACAAGTGGACCAAGAGCACAAGGGACTGTGCAACTTTGAGCATGCACACAGCTATGTACATTTCTTGTGTAGGCACAACTTTGTTCATTGTGCTATGCTGTGTTAGTCTGGATGTCAGTCTTTGTATGGTACACTGCAATGCCTGAGGTATAGTTCTGTATAGCTCAAAACCTTCCATTAAATTCTCTCTGGGACCAAATGGACAATAAATGTATATGACTATATTGTATTGAGCAGAAAATATTGTTCTCTTCATTGCAGATTTGGGTGAAGTCTTCTAGTGAGAGGAAAGAATAGGGTCCATTAGTCAGAGTCCTGGATCTGTCCATGCATGCCATGGAGAGGAGCTGGTATTGTGGCAGCAAGCATGACTTGTCCCCTTAGCTAACCAGGTCACCCTGGTTGCATATGAAAGGGAGACTAGAAGTGTGAGCACTGTAAGATATTCCTCTTAGGAGACAGGGCTCTGGGAAGAACAGAAAGTTTCAAGTTCCCTCCCTGGCATCCAACATAGGGCTGAGAGAGATTCCTGCCTGCAACCTTGGAGAAGCTGCTGCCAGTCTATGAAGACAATACTGCGCGAGATGGACCAATGGTCTGGCTCAGTATATGGTGTACAAAGGTTGTGCATCCATTTGTCTGACAGAACAGAATGGCCCGCTTATTGAAAGAATAGGCACGACATGAGTTGCGTCCTTTTAGCCAGATGCTTATGCGTCTCCGGGCGAAGGGCACGCAGGGGCACACTTACGATTGCTTTTCAGGAGTAATTAACGCGGGGTACAAAGGCGTGATCACCTCGTCTTAGGGATGCAGCGTGGGAGCGCCCACGGGGTGCTTTCACGGAGACAGTCCAGGGGAGACGGTGCTGCAGTGCTTGGCATCTATGACGTGCGCGTGGGTACCGTATACTGCAGTTGCCGCAGTCTGGAGGAAGGGTGGGGGGGGGGAGGAAGGCCGGAGACGCCGCGCTCGCCGCTCCTTTCGCGCCACCCCAGAGGCCACCTGGTCTGGTCTCCCCACTCCAGGACGCCCTTCGCGGCTCGCGTGCGCCCGCCGGCCTCCCCCTTTCTCGCTTCCCTGCCCCTCCTTCTTCGTCCCTCCCTCCTCTGCCGACGGCGTGGCCGCCGTCTTCCTCAGGGCGGTCCCACCCCTTCCCCATGTGCGGAACCGGCGTCGCGCTGTGCGTTGCCGTGGCTGGGCGGAGGAGGAGGAGGGCGGCAAGGCCTGGCAGATGCGGCAGCTAACGGTCTCCTTGGGTAGTCTGTCGGGCGCGGGCGCGGCGGGTTCGAACTGGGCTGGCTGAGTGAGCGGAGGCGCTTCGCCGCTGAGGGGGCCGCCGGCGGGGGCCTTTGAGAGGGCATGTGAGTGTGAGGCCAGGCGGCGCGCGCGGGGGGGGGGAGGGGTGCGTCGGGAGGGGGCTGGCTTGGCTTCCCTAATCCCTTCCCCCCGCCCCCTCCAGGGCTCGGGGGGCGACCTCTCTTCCTTCTTCGGGGCGAGGAGTCTAGCCGGGTAGCCTTCTTTCCCCGGTAGCCGAGTTCGGCTGCTGCAGTCAGCCCTCCCAGGCGTGCAACCTTTCAGGGAAGGGAAGTAAGCCCCGTAGAACTTAGGGAGGCTTCCTTCCGAGTAAGTGTACGTAAGAACACGCTTTCTACCTAAATAAAGAGAGAGAGAGAAGGAAATCAGTTCTAACGGATTTGCTGTGGTGCGAGCTTTTACGGGCTACACTTCGGTCAGAGGGCAGAGAAGGAGGATGGAGAGAGAGAGAGAGAGGTGTGGACAGGAAATCTATATCTGACCCACCGTTCCAGTGAACGTTAAGAGAGGTGTGGATGGATGGATGGATAGGACCATTATCTTCTCACCCCATTTCTTGCACTTCTAACCCAAGCAAACTTCTGCCACAATGAATTTGTTAATATTTACAGTGGTGCAGGACCCATTTCATTATTTCTTGTGTTTTGCAAAATGAAAGTAGGATGGTGGTAGTGATGCTGCTGCTGAGGAAGGTATGTGTGTCTGGCAGTTGCTTCCTGGCATGAAGTACGTACAATGAATGCCCTCATTATTGTGTCCCAGTCTCTAGTAAGTCTAAGTTACTTCATTACCACCCTCAATGACGGGTCAGGATCTGGAAAAAGTGATGCGGAAGGCGGGGAACACTCAAGAGAGTATTGAGGGCAATAGCAGTGCTTGTGAAAAAGAAGGGGTGCCTTCAAGATCTAAAATAAATTAAGGGACATAGAAGAAACACTTCCTAGTTTCACAGGAGCCCCTTATATGCATATCAGGATGAAGGAGAAATGCTTTTAGAAAGAACATGTTCCTGCTCACTTGATCCTTCACTTTACATTCACTAGCCCTGGGATTACTTTGATTACTATGAGTGCTATGTCAAATGGTTGTTTTTAATAAAACTCATTTCTAAAACTCATTCCTGGGATTACTTTGATAACCTGCATTTGGACTTCCCATTGAAAATATCTGTCCTCCCACCCACCCATATGTATTTATTAGGGATTTGCTTTATAACAAAGCCGTCTACAAAATTTGGACATTTACTATAGAAATGTGACAATTTGTTCATATAGTTAGGTACCCTGCCAACCTCTGATTAGCAAGTTTTGGGATCAGTGGGAAATGCTTGACTGACAAGCAGAAGGTTGCCAATTCGAATCCCCGCTGGTACTATATCGGGCAGCAGCGATATATAGGAAGATACTGAAAGGCATCATCTCATAGTGCTCGAGAGGAGGCAATGGTAAACCCCTTCTGTATTCTACCAAAAGAAAAGCACATGGGTCTGTGGGTGCCAGGAGTCGAAATTGACTTGAGGGCATATTTTATCTTTACATGTTTGCAGACAAGTCTCATGGCTTCAAATGATCTGGTGTTCATCAAAAGACATGCGAATTACCCCTTAATTAGTGATTCCATCACTCCCCTTTGTAGTCTAGTGCCTTCTGTTGTTGCTGTTTTCCATCTGTGATTTATTTTGCTTTCTTCTCACCATGTGGCTCGGTGTCATTTCCTTATTTCTAATATCAGTTACTCAGACTTTGAAAATTGTTTTTGTGGTCCAGCTGGCAAGCACTTTTAGTTCTGTTTGCTAGCATATTAGCATGACCTATAGCTCTGAAAACCAGTTGCTGAGGCAAATGACAAGAGATGGCTATTGAAAGAAATGAAGAAAAACAAGAAGCACCCAGTCAAGATGCAAAAAAAGAAAAGAAAAGAAAAGGGAAAAAAAGAGGAGACCAAAGTCTCACGGTGCTGTGAAATTGTTTACTGCAGCCCAGTGCGTGTTGGCCAAAGCCGCCTTCAGGGGCAAACTAAAACACACTATGAAATGTTTGAATTGTTAAAATTTAAATTCTTGTATAACCTACAAAATGATTTCTGAAGAACTTGGTGAGGTTTGAGAGGCTGCATGTAGTAAATAACAAAATTTGGTACAATAAAAAATGTTACTCTGCTTTCCATTATATTGCCGCTTTCTCCTTGCCAATCATTCAAACAGAATTCCCCTTGATTTCTTGCTTGTGTAGGTCAGCCAGGGTAACTGTGCTTCATGACTATGTGGGCTGCAGGACGTTTGAGGTGTCGTCTTCAGTGTCTGTAGGAGCCATCAAAGAATTAATTTATTCAGAGACAGGTTTTCCAGTAACTGAGCAATGTCTGCACTATTGCGGAAGAGAGGTAAGTCTCCCCAGTTCCTTGGAAATGGTCTAACTGCAAACGGGCCTTTTCTGAGGTGGCTGTGAAATTATTCATTCTTAGAACCAATACAGCCTTGATGTAGTTAAAGAAGATGTAGGAGAGGAGAGTTGGTCTTGTTGTAGGAAGCATGATTTGTCCCTTTGGCTAAGCAGGGTCTGCCCTGGTTGCATATGAATGGGAAACTACATGTGAGCACTGCAAGATATTCCCCTTAGGGCAGGGGTGGGGAACCTTGGCACTCCAGCTGTTGTTGAACTACAACTCCCATCATCCCCAGCCACAATTATTGTGGCTGGGGATGGTGGGAGTTGTAGTTCAAAAACAGCTGGAGTGCCAAGGTTCCCCACCCCTGCCTTAGGGGATGGAGCCGCTCTGGGAAGAGGACCTGCATGCTTGCATGCAGAACGTTCCTCCCTGGCATCTCCAAGATAGGACTGAGAGAGATTCCTGCCTGCAACTGTGGAGAAGCCACTGTCATTCTGGGTAGACAATACTGAGCTAGATGGACCAATGGTCTGACTCGGTATATGGCAGCTTCCTACATTCCTGATTAATCAACTGGGGGGAAACTGATATATAAATGGTTGCACTAGTAAAGAGTACACTTCCATTGTGATTGCCATTGCAAAAACAAACCAAAGATTTAACTAGAGAGAGCTGTTATAAATATTGTCTTCTGGACATAATTCAAGGTACTGGTTTTGATGTATAAACCCCTAAATGGCTTCAGTTGAATACACTCCAATGTAAGCTCTTGAATTATCTGAGTATGGCGTCTTAAGGCTCACAACCTGTACTCTAGCTAGGCATTAGTCAAGGGTGGTGTGTATTACCCAGTCCTGTTGTTTTGATTTTCTTTACATTATTATTTTTTAATTTATCTTTTGGTTGCTGGTCATTAAAAAATAAAGGGTAGTGTGCTGCATATCCCTTAAGCTGCTGTTCATTTCCCTGCCCTTTAACTGTAATGGGCAGGACCTCACAGTGTGCAAGGTAGTGGACCAGCAGGAAAACCATGAAGGGAGAGGAAGAGTTTTTTCAGTTTTTAAACTATAATAGGTCAGGAACTGGAAATTTGGAAGTGATGGTTGAGAGCTCATGTACCACAAGAGTATGAATCTGGATAAAGAAGGATTTGTGGCTAGATGAGGTTCATATATAGAGGGTCTGCTGTAATTCAGATTAACTGCATTCTGAAAGAGGTATAAATAGATAAAATGAATTTTATTAAACCATCATCTGTTTGAATAGGATAAATGCTTTGTGCAAAACAGAGTTATTTGTCAAGCAGAACTGAATGACTGCCAGTTCTCAGCTATGTGTTTATTGCATGTTTGAAAATATTATATGTTGCTGTGCAGATATATTGACATGTTTTTTTAAAAAGCTTTCATGTCAGGCACACATAATACATTCCCTGATATTTCTAGTACAGCAAAAATATCTTGCTGCTCAGCAGATAATAAAATGGTCTGTGGAACATAGTCTTAAGCAGGGGCGTAGCAAGGTTGGAGTGGGACCAGAGACAAGATTTTAAAATGCGCCCCCCTCACTGAAGCTCAGCTCATGAAGTAAAGAAATCTTAAAAGAGGCTGAATAGTGGCAACAAAAAGCATAGTGTATGTGTGTATAAAATTCAGTCATTTGATTTCTATACCGCCCTTCCAAAAATGGCTCGGGGCAGTTTACACAGAGAAATAATACATTAAAAATATGGATCCCTGTCCCCAAAGGGCTCACAATCTAAAAAGAAACACAAGATAGACACCAGCAACAGTCTCTAGAGGTACTGTGCTGGGGGTGAATAGGGCCAGTTACTCTCCCCCTGCTAAATAAAGAGAATCGCCATGTTAAAAGGTGCCTCTTTGCCAAGTTTACACACACACACACACACACCTATGTGCCACAATAGATCATCCTCCTAAATTATTTCTTTAAAGGTTTTGTAAATTGTGGACGATGCAAGTTATTTAATGTTACTAGAGAAAGACATGCTGTTCTGGTAGCTTCAGGTCTTAACACTCACATCAATTTTGGAGGATAAATACAACTGAAGGAAGCCCGGGCAGGTGCGCGGCTGGGGGAGTCAGTCATGTGACCTGCCTGTGCGGGGGCCCCTAAAGCAGTGGGCCCCCAGACAACTGTCTCCCCTTGCCTATTATAGTTACGGCCCTGGTCTTAAGTGTTCCATGATCCGTGGCTTGTAATTTTGGGTGCTTCCTCAAAAATGCATTTGTTAATTGTGGTAATTACAGGTGGAGACAGTGTTTTTGCCTTTGATATGTAGCATATTCTCTTTTCCTTTCAGTTATCAGATTGTGTCAAGATTGGGGACCTTCAGCCTTCTCAGAATCATGTATTTCTAAATCTTTCGTCAAAAGGGCTAAAAGGAGGAGGTATAGTAAATTATGATTGATTATTTTATTTATTTATTTATTTAAAATATTCATACCCTGCTTCTCCAGTACACTACTGCTCAGTGTGGCTCACATTAATAAAGCAGATACAATGTAAAATAAAAGACTAATAAAGTTGAACGAGTTAAAAGACCAGGCTAAAACCACATTAAAAATTACAATTTTTAGAAAATGTTTAATAAATCATTCCATTATCCTCTTACCCCTATCCCCTTTACCCCTGCCTCTCATTTTTCTTCCCCTTCTTTTATTGTCTGTATTTATTACCTCCAGAGTTTCAGTGGCAGGATTTTTTGGACCAGAGGACATCTCTTTGTCTAATGATGTATTGTTTAGAGAAAGTTCAGGTGCTAAGAGGTCCAGCAGCTTCACTGTATAGCTAAAAATAGAAGATCCAAATTTTGATTTGTTGAGGCTAAAATGAAATACTGAAGTAGACAATAGAAATCACATAAGTATAGTGGACCACAGTTTTTAAAGTTCTGCCTCAAGTTTTAGTGATTTATAAATTAAAATATAACACAATGTAAGATTATTCATATGGTTCATTGGGCATTCTTGCATATATTCAGGAGAGACTGATGTCATAGTACTAATATTGGTGTGGAGAGCGTAGGACAAACCTTATGCCAGATTATGCCTTATTTTTGGAAACAGGTTGTGGATCATGTTAGCATTATTTTAGTAACAGACTGTGATATGACATTTAAAGAATTAATGTTAGAGATTTGTCCAGTGTGGGTTTTTCGATAAACTGCAAGAGCCTTCATTGTGTGAATGTCACTGATTGCAAAGAGAACGGCATTGTAAGCATGGAAGGATATAAATAATTTGGAAGTTTATGTGTGGAGCTTGTTGATCAGGTGATAAATGAATCGATAGTTTACAAGAGAAGAAATAAGATTAAAAGTAAAGAAATATGATCTGCATTTATGGATTATGTTATGTGTCCTGGCAAAGAGAATGACATTTTAAAAAAACATATATGTTACATTGTGATATGAATGTTACAGCAAATGCCGGTAGTGGCTGACATCCTGACTAGGGATGTGCAAATTGATTCTGGTACAAAATGATTTGTACCCAAATCTGGCTGATGCAGGTGATTTGTAGGCAGAACAAATCACCCCTGTGCTCAATTGCCCAGATTTGGGTACAAAGCAAATCACCTCAGATTTGGACCCCAAAAATTTGGAGATCCAGACCTCCATTTTGTGGCCAAAGTGGGTTGGGTGGTAGTTCCCAATGGTCGGAAGCTACCCCCCAAATTTCAAAGAAATTGGTTAAAGGGGTGATTTTTGGAATTTTTTTGACGCTCGTGCATCTTTAAGCTTTTCCCCATAGGAAATAATGGGGATTTAATCAGCCTTAGTTATAACTCCTGGTGGGGGGGCACCAGGGTGGCCCAGAGTGGGTTGTGGTGAGTAGTAGTAATGGGTGGAACTTACCACCCAAATTTCAAAGGGGTTGGTCAAAAAAATTTTTTGAAGTTGGCATGTCTTTGTGGCAGATTTGGGGCAGAAAAGGGGTTCTGGGGGCAGAAGTGTGGGTCAGGTGGTAGTGCCCCAATGTGTGCCTGCTACCACCCAGATTTCAAATAAATTGATGAAAGGGGAGGTTTTTAATTTTTTTCTGAAGTTTTTGCAACTTTAAGCTTTTCCCCCATAGGGGATAATGGGGAATTTCAGCAGTCCCATAACTCCACTTGGAGGGCACCAGGGTGGCCCAGAGCGGGTTGTGTTGTAACGCATATAGGGTGCCAACCACCCTAACAATGACAAGCCCATGGGGCACTGGGTTTTGTTGGTCAAATCAATCTTGGTCAGTTTCCCTTTCTTTATTAGTCATGTGTGACTCCTGAAAATAGGTCCTTGAGGGTTGTGCAGCCCTCCGTGAAAATTGTCCATCCCCCATAGTGCATGCTGCACACATTCTTTATTAGTCTGGATGCTGGCCAGTGTGTATGACAAACACCTGTTCTTAAACACCCTCTAGAGAGCTCTAATTAGACCTGGGAGTCCACATTTGCCACATAAAGTACAGAATTGCTCTTTAACTGTGCCACTGTGTAATCTTTAAATCTTACACAATTTAATCTGCTATATTGCTGAGTTTTGTGTTAGCTAGCGTTTAATTTGTAGTTAAATGACATGCAATCCAATCCTATGCCTGTTTACTCATAAGCAGATTTTGTATAAAGCCTTCGCCTGTAATCTGTACATTATGAATCTACTAGCCGACCCCGCACAGAGCATCTGTGCGCTCTTTGGGGCCGGCGGTTACCTTCCCCCCCGCTTCTGCCCCAGTTCCAGCCGCCTCTCCTCCCCACCGCCACTTCAGTCCTCCCACTTTCTACCCCCCCCCATGGCTGGGCTGGGCCCACTGCTGCCCCGGCCTCTGCGGCCAGGCCTGCTGCAACCAATCCTCCTGGGTGCGCCTCAGCCAATCAGGCCCTTCCGCCACCCAGCCAATCAGCTGGGCGCTGGGACACACATTCCAAGGCACACCAAGGAGAATTAATATAATAGACTACAGGAATCTGAATCCATTAAACTCAGTGTGATGAAAGATAACAATTTGTTGTGTTTCTAAAGCAAGACAGTGGATATCATTTTGCTTCTTCTGCATTCCTAGGTCGATTTGGGCAAACAACTCCACCACTTGTTGATTTCCTTAAAGATATTTTAAGAAGGTATCCTGAAGGAGGACAAATTCTAAAGGTAAAGCATAAAGTATTGTAAAAATATAAAATATTGTTATTAATATGTGTATGTCTGTTTATCTTTCTAAACTAGTTGCCAGTGTATTATCTCTTTGTCATGTTCTAAGAAGTTAGACCAGAGTATTTCAAATAAATGTAATGCAGGCAACTTAAGAACATAAGAAGAGCCCTGCTGGATCAGGCCAGGGCCCAGCCAGTCCATCATCTTGCCTCATGCAGCAGCCAACCAAGTGCATTTGGGAAGCCTGCAAGTGTGGAAAAGAGGGCAACTGTGCTTCCCTTACTGCTCCCTAGCACTTGATTTTGAGGGAATGTTTATGCAGTGCATCAAATGTATTGTTGCCCTCACGCTCTATTACAGAACAAGTGAATAGCCATAAGATCTGACAGATGTGGCACTGGGGACAACCCATATCCCCTTGGAAACACTTTTGCCCACTGCATGAGTCATACCAACTTCATACCTAAATTTAATGAGAAGGTATTGTAGCAGGACTGTAGCACTTGTAGTACAGTGTAGTACTATCATACTTTTCTTGTACAAAATGTTGCTATTTTAATCTGTTTTTAAAAAAAATAGAATTATGAATAAAGTATAACATAAATTCCTCCCTCTCACACAGTTTATTCACTTCCAAATGGATATTGTCTAAATTCATAAAGAAATTGAGGATTTACAAATTTAAAATTAATGCAGGCTCTTTCTATGGCTGTATTAATAAAAGCGTTTAAAATGAATATTAATGCAGCTGGAATTAGGGCATTAAATGACATTATTAGCTTTGTTTTTCCTCCTGCTCTGACACTGATTTGGATAACAAATGTGATATTTTCCATTGTAGCTAAGGGAAATGTTGACATATTGGTTCCAAACAGGAAAAGACACTCAGAAGAATCTGAAGTCTGAGTAATAAAATACCAGTTTAACTTACTTTCTGCATCTTAATATGATGAACCAGTATGACAATAGTGCCTGTCACAAGAATAAAAAAAATCATTGAAACATGCAGTTTTAATGGGATATAAGCATTAATAATTCTAGTGTGGCAACTGTAATTAAAGTAAAGTAGGTTTTGTGCTGTGTTTTTAAAAATCATTCCTTTAAATCCAATTTGTGTGATACTTTGTTTTTAGGAATTGATTCAGAATGCAGAAGATGCTGGAGCCACAGAAGTTAGGTTTCTGTATGATGAGACTCAGTATGGAACAGAGTCTCTCTGGTCTAAAGACATGGCTCAGTATCAGGGTAATTATATAACCTGTTTCATACCTAATTTTGTTCCTTGATTATTTGTTTACTGTGTTGCACTGATATATAGAGTATAACCCAATGTTAGAAGTATGCAGTTATATCTAGCATTTGTCTTTTAGATGTTTGATATGTAATCTAGCTGCATCCATTTTCTTCTTCTTATTATTATTATTACAAATATTTGTATACTACTTGTTTCAATTTAAAAAAGTGCTCAAACTGGTTTACATAGGAAAATGAATGAGAAAATGGTACCCTGACCCAAAGTGGGGCTCACAGTCTAAAAAGGAGATATAAGGGAGACCAGCAAATAGCTACTGTTTGCTTTCCCCCTGCTAAGTGTAAGAGAACCACCACTTTAAAAGGCAACTCCTTGCCTATTTAGCTTTAGTACAGGCCTGTACTATCAGCCAATGAATCTTTGTTATCACTAGCATAGATTTATAGTGAATGTTAGAAACAAGTGCTCGGACCATCCAAACCTTAGATTCATACAATTCACATGAAGCTGCAAGGAATCAAAGACCATTTACTTTCATTTACTTTCTCGGCCTTTTGGCTAGGATCAAGCTTTAACATTATCTGTGTTAATCAGTCTGTTCTTATATCAGTTTCATGCCAATATTTTTACAATGGTCATTAACTTTATTTAGCATAAATTAGCAAACACTTCCTAGTTTCTGAAATTCACTTCTTGAAAACTTTTACAAATCTGAATTTAGTTTGTCTCCCCCCCACCTTTAGGTTCTGCACTTTATGTGTACAACAATGCAGTTTTTACTCCTGAGGACTGGCATGGCATTCAGGAAATTGCAAGAAGTAGAAAAAAAGATGATCCTCTCAAAGTCGGAAGATTTGGAATTGGATTTAATTCTGTTTATCACATAACAGGTATTTGCAATGTTGTTAAGTTTTTTTAAAAAAATTAGGAAGCATTAAGACTGTGATATTGAGGAGCATTTGCATCATCTGTATGTACACTTGAAGTTTGCTCTTGAGTATAAGAAATTTGGAACTTAGGAATCTGTCTTCTGCGGAGTCTAACCATTGTTCCATCTAGTTCAGTGTTGTCTGCATAGACTGGCAGCGGCTTCTCCAAGGTTACAGGCAGGAGTCTCTCTCAGTGCTATCTGGAGATGCCAGGGAGGGAACTTGGAACCCTCTGCATGCAAGCATGCAGATGTTCTTCCCAGATGCTCTTCCCAGAGTGGCTCCGTCCCCTAAGAGGAATATCTTACACTGCTCACATTCCCATTCAAATCAAACTGGGGCAGACCCTGCTTAGCAAACAATTCATGCTTGCCACACCAGACCAGCTCTCCTCCAGTAGTTTGTTTAGGGTATAAGCTGCTCAACATGAAAAAATAGCAGATGCTTTTAAAAAATCTATTGTTCACTTTACAGAATTTAATTCCCCAGGGTACTGGGGAGAGGGGCATACTCTGTGTTGTCAAATCCTTTCTTTCTTTTTTTGCTGGTGATTGCTGCAGCTCTTTTGTTTGTTTATTTGCTTTAATGAAGACGGTTCACACACAACTTAAAATAAGACTACAAAAATTACACAATTAAAATATTAGCTAGAATATAAAAATACAGATCTGATTAAAAGATTAAATAACAAGCACAGTATAACCATAAAATATACAAAGCAGAAGTAATAGAAACAATCATATAAAGCCCTAGGTTAAAAGTCAAGATTTCACATGCTTTCTAAAAACTGTGATGGAGACTGAGTTGCGGATATCCACAAGGAGAGCATTCCAGAGTCTGGGGGCAACAACTGAGAAGACCCTGTCCTGCATGTATGACAGCTGAGCCTCCCTCATTGTCGGCACCCGGAGCAGAGCCCCCCCTCCCCCGGATGGCCTTAACGAGTGGGCAGCAACCCTTGGGAGCAGGTGGTCCCTCAGACTTTAAAGGTCAAAACCAGCACCTTGAATTGGACCCGGAAACAAATCGGCATCTGGTGCAGCTCTTTCAAAATGGGTGTGATGTAATCCCAGCGGGTAGCTTCAGAGAAAATTCTAGCTACCGCATTTTGCACTAGCTGCAGTTTCTGAATATTATTTAAGGGCAGCCCCACATAGAGTACGTTACAGTAAGCCAGCCATGATGTGACTAAGGTGTTTAAATGTATGTGTTTATTAAGTAAATAAGTAATTGAGGACTATTAAGATCTTTTGCTGTTTCAGATTTGTATTTTAAGCATACTGTTCTGGTGATGTTCATAATGTTCACCGTGTATTTTGCAGACGTCCCAAGTATATTCAGTGGTGACCAAATTGGAATGCTGGACCCTCACCAAACACTTTTTGGACCCCGTGAATCAGGTCAATGTTGGAATCTAAAAGATGACAGCAAAGAAATTAATGAACTTACAGACCAGTTTACACCTTTTGTTGGTGTATTTGGAAGCACTAAGGAAACATTCAAAAATGGTCACTTCCCTGGAACATTTTTCCGCTTTCCTCTTCGCCAGCAGCCTTCCCAGCTGAGTAGCAATCTGTACAACAAGGAAAAAGTTCTAGAATTGTTTGAATCCTTCAGAGTGGATGCAGATACTGTACTTCTGTTCCTTAAAAGTGTTCAGGATGTTTCCTTACATGTTAGAGAAACTGATGGGACTGAACGACTCATTTTTAGAGTTACTGCCAGTGAGAACAAAGCTTTGAAGCATGAAAGACCCAACTCTATCAAGATTTTGGGAAGCGCCATAAGCCAGTATTGTAAAGGTGTTCCAAGTAATAGCATAACATGTGTGACCTATCATGTAAACATAGTTTTAGAAGATGAAAGTGTTAAAGATGCACAGAAAACATCGTGGCTAGTATGTAACAGTGTTGGTGGACGAGGAATATGTAATGAGTTGGACTGTTTGGCTGATGACTTAAAATATATTCCGACTATTGGTATAGCTATGTCTTTATCAAGCAATGGAGAAGATAAAGGAGCCGTAGCACAATTTTCAGGAAGCGCATTTTGTTTTCTTCCATTACCTCCTGGAGAGGAAAGCAAGACAGGTCTCCCAGTACATGTTAGTGGGTTTTTTGGTCTTACAGATAACAGAAGGAGTATCAAATGGCGAGAGCTTGATCAGTGGCGAGATCCAGCAGCCTTGTGGAATGAGCTCCTTGTGGCCAACATTGTCCCCAAAGCATATGCAACACTCATACTGGAAGCAATTAAACGAATGGAAACGGAAGAGAATTCAGATTTCCCTCTTTCAGCTGAGAGAATTTACAGGTTATGGCCACAAAAGAGCAAATTAAAAGTTCACTGGCAGCCAATTGTAGAACCTCTTTTGAAAGAGTTGTTCCAGAATGAAGTTATTTACTCCATCAGTGATCACTGGATAAAGGTGGAGCAAGTATATTTCTCAGAAATGAATGAGAGCTTGGAATACACCCAAGCTGTGCTAAACTACCTCCAAGATTCAGGGAGAGAGGTTGCTAAAGTACCAGAAAATATTGCTCATGCAGTTGATCTTATTGTGTCTAGTATGAGACCTGTGAAAAAAGTGACTCCTGGAACAATACGGCAGGCATTAAGAAAATCTGAGCACAAGGGACCTGCTGTAGAAAAGCTTCATATCTTAGAGTTTGTACTAAGTGATGGAAACTACAGTGAGCTTATTGGACTGGAGCTTCTGCCCTTACAAAATGGGGATTTTGTTTCATTCTCTTCATCGGCATCAGACCAAGATGCAGTTTACATAACTTCAGAAAGTTACCCAAGGTATAATACACATTTAATAATATATTTTACAGTAGTGGAAATGTTGTATATACATATTAAATTGTATGGTTTACTCTTGTATAGTAATGCCCTCTCCCCCTGCATGTCTGTGTCCACTTTCTGCTCCAGAATGGATTTGCCTGTGCAGGTTGGAGAGAGAATATCTGAAACTCAGAAGCATGGGGATGTGTTTGGGTAACCTGCAACCTTTCATCTGGGAGAGAAACCCCAAATTCCCCTCTCTCTAGGAAATTGTGTAGTAGCACTGCTTCGCCCTACTTTGGGAGGCATTAGTCTAGGTGAGCACTTAAGAATGGCTATAGCATCAACAGTCATTCTTAAATGCTCGCCTAATTTTATACCCATTGCATACTTGATAACCATCATACTTGGTAACCAATCTGAATGAATAGGAACTAGAGATGTGTACGAATCAATTTTTGCAATTCAATTTGACCTCAATTCACAAAAAATTGAATCGATTCATCGAACCAGCCAGCCATTGCTGGATGTTCAACAAGACAAATCAAAAATTTGCAAAAAAGAAAGAAAAAAATTGTGATTCGCCCATAGGGAATAATGGAGAATTCGAATCACCCCATTGTTCCCTATAAGTAGGTTCTAGGGGACACCAAAGTGGTTTGGGTGGTCGGGCATGATGGGTGCTTCCTACCACCCAACCCATAAAAGAAACAGAAAATCAGGTGATTTAAATTTCTTTTAAAAACTTTCCCCCCAAACCCCATAGGATTTTATGAGGGGTTGGATTTAAAACATTTAAAAAAATTCCTGCTGGCACATTTCTTTTATGGCTTGGGTGATAGGTAGCACCCATCATGCCGTACCAGCCAACCCACTTTGGTGTTCCAAGGACCTACCCATGGGGAACAATGGGGTGATTCTAGTTCCCCATTGTTCCCTATGGGTGAAACAAACACAGTGTGTGACTGCACAAATTTTGCAAATCTGCCTTGAAAAACAGCACTGTAGAGAAGCAGCACACACAGTCCCTCCCAACACAGGACACATTTTGCCAAATATACCGTCCAAAGATGGCCAAAAACGGAATCACTGACCCAGAATCCACTGCCAGCCACAGTGCCTGCGCTGCAGTAATATCATTGGCATAAGTTGCTCTCTCAAACACAATTATGACTCTCTCCTGACTTGCAACAGCTGCCACAGTACAGCAGCACCCTTA
This sequence comes from Hemicordylus capensis, assembly GCF_027244095.1. Classification (NCBI taxonomy): domain Eukaryota; kingdom Metazoa; phylum Chordata; class Lepidosauria; order Squamata; family Cordylidae; genus Hemicordylus; species Hemicordylus capensis. Next base: position 35,894,166 of record NC_069659.1, on the reverse strand, counting down.
GTAGCCAACAAGCAGTTAAAAGCTCATCTACAGCAACGTTTTTAGTCACATTTTGACTGAATGAGTACAGCTTGCAATACAGATTGCAGAGCAGTGAGTGAAGCACAAGTTACTCTCAAGGCCAGACATGGAGCTCATCACAGCAGTCACCAAGAAATATTGCACACACAGAGCTGAGCTGCCACTGTCCACAAACAGACCATACCACAACTCAAAGCAGGCACACAGGCACCCAAGTTCTACTTTTGTCAGTCTGAGATCCAACAAAACCAGATAGTTATAGCAGCAATAGGTAGCATACCATTTACTCAGTGGAGAAAAGAAAACCACAAAATCAAACCTTTCTTGATTCCTTCCTTCTCTCCTGATGTAAGGGTTCTCTCTGCCTCCCAGTCGCTTTGAATAAATTTTGAAATTCCCTCCTTTTTTGTCCACCCGTTGTCAATTTAAGATCCAGCAAAACAGTTATAGCAGCGAGAACACAGCATGCACTCAATTCTGAGAAAAGAAAACCACAAAAATTAAACCTTACTTCCTTTTGTCCTAATGAATTCTCTTCTTCATAAATCTGTGATGTATCCCATATTTCATAAGGGCTCTCTTTTTGCTTCTCAGTCCCTTTGAATACATTTTGAACTTCCCTCCAAAAGTGTTCCCCCCACCTCCTGCCTCCCTCAGCCAGTGGCACAGTTGCCCAGGCCATTGGCTGATTTGATTGATTGATTAAGTGCTGTCAAGTTGGTGTCAACTCATAGCAACCACATAGGTAAATTCTCTCCAGGATTATCTGTCTTCAGCTTGGCCTTTAAGGTCTCTCACTGGTTCATTCATTGTTGTTGTAATCGAGTCCATCCACCTTGCTGCTGGTTGTCCTCTTCTTCTCTTTCCTTCAACTTTCCCTAGCATTATGGAGCTGGATCTTCACATAATGTGTCCGAAGTACTGTATAATAGTTTGAGCCTGGTCATTTGTGCCTCGTGAAAATTCTGGATTGATTTGTTCTATGATCCATTTGTTTGTTTTCCTGGCTGTCCATGATATCCTCAAAAGTCTTCTCCAGCACCAAAGTTCAAAAGCATTTTTCTCTCTTGCTTCTTCAAAGTCCAGCTTTCACATCCATAAGGTGTAATAGGAAAAACCATTGTCCCAACGATTCTATTCTTTGTAGGTGTAGACATGTCACGGCATCTAAATATCCTTTCCAAGGCCTTCATTACAATCCTACCAAGTACTAGTCTGCAGCGTATTTCTTGACTGCTGGATCCTTTACTGTTTACGGTCGATCCTAAAAGGCAGAAGCTATCCACCACTTCAGTGTCTTCATGGTCAATTCTGAGACTGGTTGCTGTACCTGTTGTCATTAGTTTAGTCTTCTTGACACTTTGTTGTAGTCCCATTTCCCCCCGTTCTCATTTACTTTCATTACTAGAGCTTGCAAATCATCCGCGTTCTTAGCTATAAGAGTGGTGTCATCAGTGTAGCGCAGGTTATTGATGTTTCTTCCTCCAGCTTTAAAACCACACTCATCTTCTTCCAATCCAGCTTCTCTCAGGATATATTCAGCATATAAATTGAATAAAGGGTGGGGGGAAGTATACAGCCTTGTCTTACTCCTTTGCTGATCTGGAACTAGTCTGTTTCACCATGTTCTGTCTGGACTGTGGCTTCCTGTCCTGTGTATAGGTTTCTCATGAGAACAATGAGATGTTCTGGGACACCCATTTTCCTAAGGATATTCCACAACTTGACATGGTTGATGCAATCGAAGGCTTTTCTGTAGTCAATAAAGCACATATTGACTTCTTTCTGGTATTTTTTGACTTTCTCAATTATCCAGTGTGCAGTCAAGGCTCTAACCAACCTATGCCAGCAAATTTGGAGAACGACACAGTGGCCAGCAGATTGGAAGAGGTCAATCTACATACCCATACCAAAGAAAGGAGACTTAACAGATTGTGCAAACCATCGCACAATATCCTTAATTTCACATGCTAGCAAAATCATGCTCAGTATCATCCAACGCAGATTAGAGCCCTATGTCGAAAGGGAAATGCCGGATGTTCAAGCTCGTTTTCAGAAAAGGCCAGAGAACAAGAGACATCATTGCTGATCCAAAATGGCTGCTTGAATAGCACTAATCAATTTGTGCCAAATTGGGGCTGATTCGATTTGTCCTCAATTCAGGCCCTTCATTTAAGGGGTGATTCTGTTCGTAGTTGAATCTGTGAATTGCCCATAATTCAGCGTGAATTGATTCGTGTGCAAATCTGTTTCTAGCAGGAACAACTGAATGACTGCAAGATTTGAGGGAAACAGAGATAATAGCAATAGCACTTACATTTATATACCGCTTTATAGCCGGAGCTCTCTAAGCGGTTTACAATGATTTAGCATATTAATGCTAAATGCTAATGATTTAGATAAGTTGTCCAAAGTTTAAGGGAAACAGACAAATGCTCTGTTTATACAAAGATTCACCCATTTCTAGGCCATGTTTCCATACATGTTCCCTTGGTTTGGTAGGCATCTCAATAACATGGTCAATAGGTTGGCTACTGTCAAGAGATGATTGAAAGGAGGCAACTGAGGTGAAGGTGCAGATGAGGCAGTGAACAGAGGTGAGGGTTCCAAGGGTACAAAGAGAGAAGCAAGGACCAAGGGAAAGAAAAATGAGGCAAAACCAGCTGTTCCCTCTCACAAGTTTTTTGATGTCTGCTCAGTTAATTTTAGATCCCACTCTGATTGAATCAGGAAGGCCCCGCTCTAAATGCATGCACGCACAGACTGCCATGATACTACTGCCCAAAACGAAACTCATTCCGCACACAGATAAAAAAAAAAAGAGGGAACACTGCTGGGAACAGAAGTTAGGGCTGTTACCAACCCACCACCATCCCGTCTTTATGGCCACTTTCCCATACACGTTCCTGCCATGTGATGGGCATCAGACTACTATAATAATATATATAGAATCCACAGATTGTAATTACTAATGGGTTTGAAGGAATTTTGAGAATTGTTGCTGAATTCAGAATAGATCATAGAGCTGGAAGGGACCTTGAAGGTCTTCTAGTTTGGCCCCCTGAATAATGGTGATACATCAGTGCATGTTGTATAATTCTAGTTAATCTACAAGCCACAGCTATTTGCATCATGGTGATACAGTGGATTGTGTTTATGTGTCTGTGTTAGTTACAGTTAGGTAGGCTTGTTACATTATTTTAGTTGAGGAATTTCTGGATTGCTTCCTTGGGTGCAGGGGGTGGCAGGTGTGAGCATGGAAACAAACAAAATGTTTCATTGGTTCAAAATTATATCCTCAAGTTTCTGTATTATGGCTTTTGCATTATTTGTGCCTTTGAATGATAACACAAATAATTTAGATGATCATTACTCTGTTTTTAATGACATACTAGGTCCCTCTTCCCAGGTGTTGAAGGAAGATTACTTGCTGATGATCTGAAGCCTCAAGTTCTGTCTGCTTTGAAGGAAGCTGCCAAAAGCAGAGGTAAAATGATATAACCTGATAAAATGACCCAAACCCCTTATGTCTTACAGTACACAACACTTGCATATAGTCACCCATCCAAATTCAAACCAAGATGAACTCTGCTTAGCAAAGGTGACAATCCATGCTTGCTTAATCCCATAAGCATTTGCTTATTCACATCAATTTGGCCATGAATCTAGGGAAGGGGAAGGCGGACTGTCCCCTTTGCTCCCTACTAGCCCCTGCAGACACCTGTAGGGGTTAGGTACCAGAAAGCGGCAGTCCAAAGAAAAAACAATGCAATGCATACCTCGCTTCATATTATTGTAATTAATAATAATAGACTCATAAACATTTCTCTAGAGAATGTGTGCTAGCTTAACATTTCAAGAGGAGCAAAGTTATCATTGGATCATGAAAACTTGGATCATGAAAATATTCTTTGATATATGACGTATGGAGTTAGAGTTTTCAACACAAACACATTAAAGGGCAGCTAGTCTGCATGCTTTTTCTACATGCAATTCATCTATAAGGGAGGAAAAGTTAGGTGTAGTGATTCAAGAAGCACTCTCAGAGAATACTGCCTCCATACAACCCATGGTGTTAATTAGAGGTGTGCATGGACCAATTTTTGCATTTTGGTTCGAATTCTGACTGGATTTGAACCAACTGTCTGGTCCGTTTGGCCCGGTCCGAGGGGCTGTGCTTTCAAAGGGGAATCTGGTGAGGATTCCCCTTTACAAGCAAAGAGGGAATCCTGCCTTTAAAAAAGCTTTTAAAGTGGCTGGGGAAACAGTGAGAGGGCACCTTTAAAAGTAGGTTCTTATCGATCTTTCAGTGGTGGCAGCAGCCACTCCTTGAAATCCTGGTACTTCCCCCATCAGCCTGCTCGCGTGGTTACTCTTTACAAGCATAGCCCCTCATACCAGGTCAAACCAGTGTACAACGGACCAGGCTCAGTTCAGTTCGATCATAGACCAGCCCATCTCTCTGGATGCCGGTTCATTTCGTGTTTGAACGATTGGACTGGTTCATTGCAGACTGGTTCTTGCACACCTCTGATGTTAATTTTCGGTAGAGATTATTGACATTGCACGGTAGGAACCTTCTCATTTCTGACAAATAGGCATTCCCGAGCCACTTCTTTGTGTGTCTCTTTTCTGAGAGTATTCATGTTTGTACAAGATATAAAATAGTTATATCTATCCTTTCTTTCAAAAGTATCCTGTGCAATTGACAAACATATCTGAAACAAAAATACAATAATTAAGATATCAAATAAAACAGAATAGAGCTAACTCCATCCTTTGCAAATAAAAAGCACTATCCAACTCTTCACTCATAAAGAGGATTCCCATTCTGTTATTTGTAATGAAATGGTTAATGTGCATTTGTTATCCCTGTTGTCCAACTAAAGCCTTTTCCCTCCTTATGGAAAGAATGGGAAAACCTTTAAATTTACAGGGAGATCTGGCGCATCATGTCCACTGGATTACAACTATTGTGTATCATTATATTATTATTATTTTGTGATGAGGCAAATGTAGCATATTTTATAGTTAGCTTCTCCCCCCCCCCCCTTAAAATTCATTTCATTATATTTTAGCCCGACAGCTCCTCTGGGGATTTTCAGGTAGGCCTATTGTTTGAGTGATTGCCGAACTGAAGCCTGGTGTTTGTGTGTATTTGATTACTGGATGTTTGCCTGTCGCATATTAAAGACTGGTAGTGGTTACTGCAAATAGTGCATAGCCCTTGTACTTTTCAAATCTGGTTTACTTGCACTAATAATTCTTGAAGCATATTTGAAAAATAATTGAGCATCTTTTTGCTGACTTTTGTATGGTTAAAAATATTCAGGAATCTGATGCTTTAAAATACAAGATTTGTAAAACTTTCTATGCATCCGTTTTCATAATCAATTTTAATTAGTCATTCATATTTGTGTGAAGAATGTATGTTTATGTGAAGAATATATATCTTAAGAATGGCATGCAGATTTATAATTTAGTGTCTCCAAAAGGATACATTACAATTATCAGTTTGCAAAAACAGCTTAAGACTCATGAGTATAAGTTTAGCTATTGCAGTAAGATATCCCATCTAAAATGGGCATGTGGAGACTTTGGCTTAGTTCAGATGATCCAATAAACTAGTTCATTGAACCATGAAAGATGAAACAACCCTGTCCTTTTTGCCATCTCCTTCTTTAGCTCAGGGATTTTCAATCTTTTTAAGAACTATACCTCTTCTCTCTCAAAGCTTCAGCTCAGGTACACCATATATCTTAGAGAGTATATACCATATATCTTCGAGAACGCCCTTTTCTACATGATCCCCACCACACATTAAGGTCATCTGAGGACGTCCGTCTCCAGTTACCACCGGTTCGTCTGGTGGTGAGTCAGAGGTGGGCCTTCTCTGTAGCTGCCCATGGACTGTGGAATGCACTCCTGGCAGAAATCTGTAATCTGAATTCATTGCTGGCCTTCAGGAGAGCCCTTAAAACCTATCTGTTTGGCCTGGCCTTCCAGGGTTTTTAATTGGTTAAAAACTGTTGATTGTAAAATTGTTGTAAATTGTTTTTAACTGCTGTAAGTGTCTGGCCTGGTTCTCCAGGGTTTTTAACTGTTTAAATGTTTAAATTGTTAATTAGTTTTATGCTGTTTTTATAGTTTTGATTTTAACTTTTTAATTGTTTTTATTTTGATGTAAACCGCCCTGAGCCTTTTTTGGAAGGGCGGTATATAAATTGAATAAATACAAATAAATATAAGCAGCAGTCAAGAATTGTGATCCTCAGAAGTAAATCTTGCCAAAGTTGATGGGAAATAAAATACAAGCTAAGTGAATCTGCCCGGGAATCAGGTGGCAACAACAACAAAATAAAAATTCTACATTGTGGCTTCCTTCCTCCTCCTGTCCTCTGGAGCCTCATGGCAAGGCTGCACCGTATACCTCTGAGCTGACCCTGCCTCTCCCTCCTCCTCTCCACCTGCCTGGCTGGCTATGAGTTTTGTCACAGCCCACCCCCTTCTCAGCCTAATTGATGGGCACAGCAGCAAGGGCAATGTCACTGCTGAATGTCAGCCAGCATTTCCCTCACGGCTGAGAATAGGGGTGGGCTGAGCCTGAACACATCGTTAGCCAGTCACATCGATAGGAATAGGGAGGGATGCTGCCTGACATTCTTCACCTCCCCTTCTGGAGAGGGAGCCAATAGTGTAGCATGCAAGTGAGTCAGGAAGGTGGGGAGGTTCTGTGTACCCCATGTAGCCCCTACAAGGCTTCAAAGTACCCCCAAAGGCTCAAGTATGCTTGGTTGAAAACCCCTGCTCTAGTGCACGTAGCTGAATTGAACACTTTCTGGTTTCTTAAATTATTGTTTCCTGTGATGTCCAAACTGGGGTGCTGTGATTTAAGCCATTTTAACAAACTAAAATGATAAAACAGGGGTTGATACCATGGTTTGTTGGGATCTCTTAAACTGTGGTTCCGCAGTTTGGACATCACAATAAACTGTTATTTAAGAAACAAGAGAGCGTTCAGTCCAGGCAGGCATGTGAGGGAAAGAAGGCGCAGACAAGCTTTTTGCCTGTTCACAATTCAGCAAACGATAGTTTGTAGGATCATCTGAACTGAGCCTTTGTGTAGTTTATAGTAACTTGTAAGTAATTTTACAATGATATTTTAAATTCTACCATAGAGTTGTAGGATGTAGAACATGATTTTAATACTATTGTTTTCATTTCCTCCCATATATCAAGCTAGAAAAACTAAATAGTTGTCAAGAGGAAATGGAGTGGAAGAAATGTGCCATCTTTAGGTGGTTTGCTTCTATTCAAAATTTAGAGGACAGGAATCTTCTGTAGGTCCCTTCCGATCTTGCTGTTAGATCAGTCAGATGGCATGCAAGTTTGTAAAGTTATATTGAGTTAAAAGATTTGTTGAAATATCTGTATGTAAACATGTATTTGCATGATTGGCGTGGTAGCTGCATGCTTAATACAAACATGAAAATCTAAATGATACTCTTATGTGTTTTTAAAAGTAAAAAATCATAAAAGATATTTCATTGATCCATGAAATACAGAGTAACTTTTAAATCAGTATTAATTTCAGTTCAGTTCAGTATTCATTTCAATCAGTTTAAGAGGTAGAACTAACTTACTTTGGTTGTTCTAATGTTGCCTGCATTTGCTTGTGTTTGTTGTACAGATCCTCATAATCTCTCTGAACTTAATTCTTCAGAGAGTACTTAGCTGGCTACAATATCTTACAAGTGACTGAACTGTATCCCTGATATCTGTGTTTGGGATACCTGGAAACTATGCTATTAGTTTTTTGTAGTACAGTACTTGTATTTTTCCAATATTTTGCTATATTATCCATCCTAATGAAGCATTTGCACAGACGTGTTGTGCTGTTGCACTAAGTCTGGAACTTGCATTCCAGACTAGTGTTGCGCTAGCACAAATCTGCTTTTGTTCATGCAACAAGGTGTACATCCTGTAGCATGCCTCATATATTTTACAGGAAATTTTGCATAAGAACACAACTATAGACATCCCCAAGACGTTGTGCAGCTACATTATCTTCTGGCAGTAGCACAACTTTGCTCATTGTACTAGTGCTTCATTAGTCTGGGTGTCAGCCACTGTCTGTGACAAAGTTTTCAAGGTAATAGTAGCTCTGTACAAACCTCCAAAAACGTGTTTCTGTACTAGAAATTTGTATTCCATGGTGATAGATGCTCTTGAATTAGGTAAGCTGATAGGCAGATAGGGATATTTACTGTACTGAATGGTAGGCCAGTGCAGTTATTTGGCTCCAAATAGTCAAAGACAAATAATGTGCACATCACCCCTGGTCCTGTGCGGAGGCAGCCATTCCCACTGCTCAGTGCTGCATAGAGCAGTGATGTGCTCCCCCCTGGGCACTTAGATGGAACCAACACTGTAGAAAGCCTCTAAGACATCTGAGAAGGTGTACATGGAGTGCTGGGAAGGCCTCCATGTTTTTCTGTAAAAGTTCCATTGCTGGGACTTCCTGTAGCTCTGATTACTCTTAAGGGGTCTCCCTGACCCTCGGCACAGAACCACTTTACACAGAGGTGAACGTTGGGAACAGTTGCTCCCACACAGGGCCAGGGGCAATGTGTGTACACTATTCAGAGTCAGCACTTTGAAGCCAAATAATTGCACAGGCCTGCTGAATGGTAAATTAAAAACAATCTAAATGTATGTGTGTGTTTTTTGGGTCCAAATAGTTTTGTGTAACTTATGATTCCAAATAAGTTGGATTGCAAGCCTGCAGTCAAGATCTTAAAAAAATAAAAAATAAAAATAAAAAAAATTCAGTGCCTAGTTTGTTTTAGCCAATTAGTAGATAATAGCTGTCGTTATTAGTATCATCATATTTGGGCCAGAGTTACTGGGTTCATTCTAATACATGCCCAACATCTCTATCACCATAACAAATAATTTGTCCGTCTTTTACTATTCATTTGTAAAATGGAATTAAAAACACATTTCCAACAGGGACACTTCAGGTTTTAGCGCTCACTGACCTTTTAGTGAAAGATGTGTCAATATTTATAAAATCGATCTATCTATATAAAAGACTAAGGATGTATGTGGCAAGCCCCTCCCACACAGTGCTTTACCAGTCGGAGGTAACAGAGCATAACAGAAGCACCGTGGTGATTTGGCATTGGGGATTTCATATGTAGATAGGGAGGAGGAGCCTGTGATGGTCAGTTGGAATATAACTGTTACTGGATGGAAAATGTGCTTGATTGTAGAGAAAAGAATCTCTCTCTCTATAGCTATATCTCTCTATATACTAATACATATAGATAGATAGTGGGCAGGGGTCTGCGAAGAGAGGGGTCGTGAGGAAGGAAAGAGCCACGTCAGGAGAAGGAGGTTGCTACTGTGCGAATTATATGAGGAAACAAAATAAACAAGATCTGTTAACTCAGGAAGGGGGGGAGAGACAGAGAGAGAGAAGGGAAGGGAAAGGAAGAAAGACAGAGGGGAGGGGCGAGAGAGAGAGAAAGAAGGGAGGGGAAGAGAGAAGGAAGGGTGAGGCCTGGGCCTTTCAGCAGCCTGAGGGGAATGAGCGGCCATGGTGGCGGTGGCAGCAGCAGCTAGGAAGGGCCCAGTCAACCACCATTGCTGCTCAGGACTACCAAGGCCATTGGCAGAGAGAGGTAGGCAGACAAGAGATGGACCTGGGCCTGTCAGCCGCCTGAGGGGAATGAGTAGCCATGGAGGCGGCTGCAGGGAAGGGCCAGTCAACCGTTGCTGCTGCTCCAGTGGGGTGGAGCCAGAGCAGGGCTTGGGTAAGGGTGGGGAGGTCTCCGGGTTTAGGGGGCTTCATCTTGGCCCATCAGAGCTGGCAACGCCGCCAACCAAGAGGGGTGAGGGGGATGAAAGAACGGGATGGAGGAGTAGTAGAAGCGGAGCTCAGGTGAGGTAGGAGAGATCTCTGAGGTGAGAGGGCTGTGGTGGGGGTGGTGTGAGGAGAGCAATCAAGTACTAGTGCACAGATGCTTTGCGTGAGTTAAGCTAGTAACTGTTATTACATCGGGGGGCTGACATGATGAGCAGAATAACATGGGCAGTTCTGAATAGTCCATGCTGTTGTGGTCGTCTAAAATAGTGCCCACGATTTTGTTCAAGAATGCTCTTGTGCTTATGCTTAAAAATGTGCTACTTTCACAGTGATACTGTTATTATTTCCAGTGGAAGTATCATTGCACAAGTGCGGTTGCACAGTTTTAAGTATTGGCAGAAGAGCACTCTTGAGCAGTAGTGTGAATGTTGTTTTAGATGCCCATAGCAACACCGGCAGTTCAGAACCACTCATGCTACTCTGCTCATCATGTCAGCCAGTGTCTTCTTAATGCATCTATTTGTTTACCCAAATCTATGCTTAATTTAAAAGATGCTCTTATTTGAACCTCTTATTTCAGTGTAAGTACAGAGGAATAGGTACATCTCAAATGCATAAAAGTGCTACTGACTGACATCCTGACTAAATTTACAGTACTTTGAGAAGTCCCATTGACATTACTAGCCTAACTTGTCTTTTCAATTTCAATGGGACTTCCTCGAGTAAATTCAGTCAGGATTTTAACCACTAAATATACTGCTGTGTGCTTAAAAAATAACAGTGGTGAAATGGTACTCCTACAGACTAGTAGTCCTGCTGTTTACCACCCTCAGGATAATAGAATAAATTACTAGGGCAATGAGCCTAAGTGCAAAGGTACAATGGGCCACTGGCCATGTATATCTGCAGATATGCTGAAAAAACAGAAATGCTGCAAAACAGATATTGTACACTGAAATAAGATCAGTTACCCTATTTGATTTAGAAAAGGGTATTTTTCCCTTAGTTACTCTTGCATATCATGCCATGGCGTGCTATGGGCTATAGAAACTGTTGGCTTCCATAGGCTAAATGTGGGCGTTTCCCAACAATTGGGACAAATCAAGATGATTTTGTTGTACAGGAATTGGACTGGAATGTTGCCCAAATTCTACTTGTGCCATTGCAGCTAAAGATGATACACAGTGATCAGGTTGCTTCAACTGTATGTCATCCCATTCCACTTTGTAATATGATCCAGACAACTGACTTAAAGTATGAAACCTAATTAGTGAACAACTTTTAAAAGCTTAGGTCCCCCACCCCCTGTATTTCTTTTATTTGCTGCTTAGCTGTTCTGTGCAAGTATTCCTAATTGTATTGTTCAATTTTAACAACTTTTATTTTTATTTCAGGAAGACCATGCACTCAGTTACAGCTTCTGAACCCTGAACGTTTTGCACGGCTCATCAAAGAAATTATGAATACTTTATGGCCTAATAGAGAGATCATTGTGCAATGGTTTCCACTTTCTGAAGATAAAAATCAGCCACCTGTTTCATGGATTAAAATGGTATGGAAGAACCTGTACATACATTTCTCTGAAGACTTGTCCATGTTTGATGACATGCCACTTATCCCAAAGATGTTATTAGATGAAAACCAAGAAGTAGTGGAACTCATTAGATTAAAGTCTCCATCACCAGTTATTTTAGATGATGATTCTGAAACGCAGCTTCCAGAATGTTTAGCTGATATAATTGAGCAGCTTGGTGGGATTGTGCTTAAGAAACTAGACCCTTCTATACAACATCCACTTCTAAAGAAATATGTACATGCTCCATTGCCAAGTGTAGTTTTGCAGATAATAGAAAGACTCTCTTTACAGAAATTGACCAATCAGGTTGCATCATTTTCTACAATGTACAAAAATGCTCTTAGGAGCTTCCTTGCTAGTTTAACTGATATTACTGAAAAAGAGAAAAGAGTCATTCATGACCTAGTAATATTTAGGAGAACGGAACAATCACTTGATGAAGAAGTTGCTTTTACTGCATTGAAAGACTGTAAAGTGCTGCACCACACTGCCAAACTTCCACCTGATATAAAGCTCTCTGTTTCACTAGTTGAAAGCAGTGATGAAGCTTCCATTCGTTTAGTAAATATAATGAAAATAGAACAGCTAAAGAGCACGGATTGCATGAAGTTTATTTTAAAAGATATTGAAAGTGGCTTTTATTGTAATGAAGAAGCAACAAAGATTATGCTATGGATTCTGGAAAATCTTACTTTCCTCAAAAATGAAAATGCAGAAGTGCTAGATTGGCTGACACCACTAAGATTTATTCAGATTTCAGAAGAAAAGATGGTGTCAGCCAATGAACTCTTTGATCCTGAAGTGGAGATATTACAAAATCTGTTCTATGGTGAAGAAGAAAACTGCTTCCCCCCTGTGATTTTTAAAACATCCCCAGATATACTTCATTCTTTGAGATTAATCGGCCTTAAAAGTGAGAGCAACTTGGAAGAGAGAGACATTTTGTGTGTGGCCCATAAGATTGAAAACTTGAAGGACTGTGCTAGTACAGATCATGATGCACTTACAAGAAAAGCAAGAACATTGTTAATGATTTTGAATAAAAGTTCTTTCTTACTGCATTCACCTGAAACAAAAGCAACATTGAAAAAGATTAAATGGATTCCAGCATGCAAGGAAAGACCTCCAAATTATCCAAATTCATTAATTTGGAAAGGTGATCATTGTAATCTATGTTCACCACCTGAAATGTGTGATTTCTCTCAGGCAACTTTAGTAGGGTCCTCTGTTCCTCTTGTAGAAAATGTCCGGCCAAATGTTGAAAAAGCGCTAGGTATCTCCATCAAACCTAGTATAAAATCAGTGTTAAAACACTTTAAAGTAGTAGTAGACTGGCACAGTTCAAAAAAATTTAGCAATGAACATTACTATCAGTTTCAGCACATCTTGCTTGAGATTTATGGCTTCATGCATGATCACTTAGATGAAGGTAAAGAAGCTTTTAAAGCCTTGAAGTTTCCTTGGGTCTGGACTGGTAGAACCTTTTGTTTACTTTCTCAAGCAGTGATAAAATCAGCACATGATCTTGATCTCCAGCCATATCTGCATAGTGTGCCAAAAACAATGGCTAAATTCAACCAGTTGTTCAAATATTGCGGGTCAATTGAGCAGCTGACCCCAGATCATGTTTCCATGGTCATTCAGAAAATATACCTCAAGAGTGAACAGACTCTCACAGAAGAAGAGAGTAAACAAAATCTTCATATTATGTTGAATATTATACGGTGGTTATACAGCAGTCAGATCCCTGCAAGTTTAAATACACCTGTTCCGCTGCATTGTAGCAAAAAGCCTTATAGACTTACAATGAAACCAATTCATGAGTGCTGCTATTGTGATATCAAGGTGGATGACTTAAATGATTTGCTTGAAGATGCTGTTGAGCCAATAATTCTGGTTCATGAAGATATACCCATGAAAACTGCAGAATGGTTGAATGTGCCATGTCTTAGTACCAGGTTGATTAATCCAGAAAACATGGGATTTGAGCAGTCTGGTCAAAGAGAACCTCTTACTGTAAGAATTAAAAACATTTTGGAAGAATACCCTTCTGTATCAGATATCTTCAAAGAATTGCTTCAAAATGCTGATGATGCTAATGCAGCTGAATGTAATTTTTTGATTGACATGAGGAGAAATAATGACATTAGAGAAAATCTTTTGGACCCAGGAATGGCAGCATGTCACGGACCAGCCCTGTGGTCCTTCAACAATTCTGAATTTTCTGACTCTGACTTCCTAAATATAACTCGATTAGGTGAATCTCTAAAAAGAGCAGAAGTTGATAAAGTTGGAAAATTTGGCTTGGGATTTAATTCTGTATATCATATCACTGACATTCCCATCATTATGAGCAGAGAGTTTATGATCATGTTTGATCCAAACATCAATCATCTCAGTAAACATATAAGAGATAAATCTAATCCTGGGATCAAAATTAATTGGAGTAAACAACAGAAAAGACTTAGGAAGTTTCCTAACCAGTTCAAGCCATTTATAGGTGTGTTTGGTTGTCAGCTCCCATTGGCAGTGGAGGCACCTTACAGTTATAAAGGGACACTTTTCAGACTTTCTTTTAGAACTCAACAGGAGGCTAAAGTGAGTGAAGTCAGCACTACTTGCTACAATACTGCAGATATCTATTCTCTTGTGGATGAATTTAGCATTTGTGGGCACAGATTAATAATCTTTACTCAGTGTGTAAATTCTATGGTTTTGAAGTATTTGAAAACTGAAGAAACCAACCCTGGTGCAGCACAAGATACAGTGACCATTAAAAAAATGCTGTGTTTGTCCAAAGCAATAGCTACCCCAGCCGAAAGTGTTCTAAAGGAAGCTGCTAAACTTATGAAAACCTGCAGCAGTAGTACTAAAAAGCTTCCTACAGAATCTCCCAAGTCCTCGTGCTTATTGCAAATAGTAGTAGAAGAGTTTCATCATGTATTCAGGCGAATTGCTGATTTGCATTCTCCAGTTTTTAGAGGGTCAGATGATGACATGCCTTCTTTCTTTGAAATGGCTAAATCTGGACAAACAAAAAGGCCTGCTGATGAATTGCCACAAAAAACTGTTGATACAACAACATGGCTTATATGTTCTTGCATGGATACTGGGGAGGCCTTAAAATTCTGTTTACATGAGAGTGGACGAAGGCTAGGACTTGTCCCATGTGGTTCAGTAGGAGTTATGTTGTCTGAAACTCAGGATAAAAAATGGACTGTGAAACCCAATTGCAGCAACTTAGGAGAAGTATTTTGTTATTTACCGCTTCGAATAAAAACAGGCCTGTCTGTTCACATTAATGGCTCTTTTGCTGTAACATCAAATCGAAAAGAAATATGGAAAACTGACACAAAAGGAAGATGGAATACAGTGTTCATGCGATATGTCATTGTAAAAGCGTACTTGGATGCTCTTGTGGTTTTACGCAATATGGCAGTCTGTGGAGAGCTAGAGGATTACAATTACTATGCAGTGTGGCCTGATCCTGACTTAGTCCATGATGATTTTTCAATTATATGTCAAGGATTTTATGAAGAAATTGCTCACATGAAAGGCAAAGAAGGAATCTGCGTGTTCTCTGATGGGTCATCTTGGGTGTCCATGAAAAATGTGAGATTCTTAGATGATTCACTGTTGAAGCGTCCAGACATTGGTTCTGCAGCTTTCAAGATTTTTCTCAAATACCTTAAAAAAACTGGCTCAAAAAATCTCTGTGCAGTAGACCTTCCTTCTTGGGTCAAAGGTGGCTTTGAAGAAGCTGGATGTAAACAAGTATTACTAGAGAATACATTTTCAGAGAGACAGTTCTTTTCGGAGGTGTTTTTTCCAAACATTCAAGAGATTGAAGCAGAGCTCCGCAATCCTTTAATGCACTATGTTTTAAGTGAAAAGGTTAGCGAGTTCTCAGAGATTATTTGTGTTACTCCATGTATTCCTTGTTCTTTGAATGAATGTCCTCTGGTGGAGCCTTCAAGACTGATCCATCCTGAAGGTCGAGTTGCAAAGTTGTATGATAAAAAAGATGGAAGATTTCCCCATGGCACCAGTCAAGATTACCTTAATCCAATAATTTTGGTCAAACTAGTTCAGTTAGGCATGGTTAAAGATGATATTTCATGGGAAGACCTGATTGAACGTGCAGAGTCAGTAGCAGAAATTAACAAGACTGATCATGCTTCAGCTTGTCTCAGAAGCAGTATAATATTGAGTCTCATAGATGAAAAACTTAAGCACAGAGATCCTAGAGCTAAAGAATTTGCTGTAAAATTTCAGACAATACCTTTTCTTCCATTTCTCACAAAACCAGCAGGCTTCTCATTGCACTGGAAAGGCACTGATTTTGAACCAGAAACAATGTTTTCAGCAATGGACCTCTTCACTGCTGATTACCAAGACATAGTTTGTCTCTTAAAACCAATTCTTAATGAAAATTCCCATTCCTTTAAGGGTTGTGGAAGCATTTCTTTGGCAGTTAAAGATTTTTTAGGCTTGCTTAAGAAACCAACTGTCACTATGGTTATAAGTCAGTTGAAAGAAGTTGCAAAGTCCTTTGATGGAATTACTTTATATCAGGAAAATATCACCAATGCTTGCTATAAATATCTTCATGAAGCACTTCTACAAAATGGAGCGACAAAAGCCATCATCACTGAAGAATTGAAAAACTGTAGCTTTATTCTTGTTGAAAATGGCTATGTTGGTCCCACAAAGGTGTCTTTTCATCTGAACTTTGAGGCAGCACCATATCTCCATCAACTTTCAAACAAATACAGAAATAGTTTTCGTGAGTTGTTTGAAAGTGTGGGTGTGCGTCATGTTTTTACAGTGGAAGATTTTGCTCTAGTTCTTGAGTCAGTCAATCAGGAAAGAGGAACTAAACCACTGACTGAAGAAAATTTCCAGCTTTGTAGAAGACTAATCAGTGAAGGAATATGGAGTCTCATTAGAGAAAAGAAGCAAGAATTTTGTGAAAAAAAGTATGGTGATATTTTATTACCAGATACTTACCTTGCCCTTCTGCCTGCTAATTCTTTGTGTTACAATGACTGTCCTTGGATAAAAGTGAAAGATACAACTGTAAAGTATTGCCATTCTGACATCCCTAGAGAGGTAGCAGTAAAGCTTGGGGCTGTACCCAAGCGACACAAAGCATTAGAAAGATATGCATCGAACATCTGCTTCACAACTCTTGGAACTGAATTTGGACAGAAAGAAAAATTGACAAGCAGAATTAAAAGCATTCTTAATGCATATCCATCAGAAAAGGAAATGCTGAAAGAGCTCCTTCAGAATGCTGATGATGCAAAGGCTACAGAAGTCTGTTTTGTGTTTGACCCTCGGCAACATCCAGTTGATAGAATATTTGATGAAAAATGGTCACCACTCCAAGGGCCTGCACTGTGTGTCTTCAACAATCAGCCTTTTACTGAAGATGATGTCAGAGGAATTCAGAACCTTGGAAAAGGCACTAAAGAAGGCAATCCATGTAAAACTGGTCAATATGGCATAGGATTCAATTCTGTGTATCACATAACTGATTGCCCTTCTTTCATTTCTGGTAATGATATACTTTGTATTTTTGATCCCCATGCTAGATATGCACCAGGTGCAACATCAATTAGTCCTGGACGCATGTTTAGAGACCTAGATGCTGACTTCAGAACACAGTTCTCAGATGTACTAGACCTCTATTTAGGAGCTCACTTTAAACTTGAAAACTGTACTATGTTTAGGTTTCCACTCCGAAATGGAGAAATGGCAAAAGTTTCAGAAATTTCCTCAGTGCCATGCTCTGATAGAATGGTGCAAAATCTTCTAGATAAGCTGCGGACAGATGGAGCCGAACTCTTGATGTTTTTGAACCACATGGAAAAAATTTCCATTTGTGAAATAGAGAAAACAACTGGGGCACTTAATGTGTTATATTCTGTAACAGGCAAAGTAACAGATGGAGATCGACTGAAACGAAAGCAATTCCATGCTTCTGTAATTGACAGTGTAACTAAGAAGAAACAGCTTAGTGAGATACCTGTGCAACAAATCACTTACAGCATGGATACTGAAGACTCTGAAGGTAATCTTACAACCTGGTTAATTTGCAACAGGTCAGGTTTTTCAGCCATGGAAAAAGTATCTAAGAGTGTTGTATCAGCTCATAAGAATGAAGACATTACCCTTTTTCCAAGAGGAGGAGTTGCTGCATGCATTACTCACAACTATAAAAAACCCCACAGGGCATTTTGTTTCTTACCTTTGTCTTTGGAAACTGGATTACCATTTCATGTGAATGGACACTTTGCTCTGGATTCTGCCAGAAGAAATCTGTGGCGTGATGATAATGGAGTTGGAGTACGAAGCGACTGGAATAATAGTTTAATGACAGCATTGATAGCACCAGCCTATGTTGAACTTCTGATTCAGCTGAAAAAACGTTATTTTCAAGGGACCGATCCAACAGTGTCAGTACTACAAAATGCTTCTATGCATATTGTGAAAGATACTTTAAAAAAGTTTCTATCCTTCTTCCCAGTTAACAGGCTTGACCTGCAGCCTGATTGGTATTGCTTAGTGAAAGCAGTTTACAGTTGCATTCATGAGGAGGCAAAGCGTCTTTTACCTGTTGTGCGAGCTCCAAACATTGATGGCTCTGATTTACATTCTGCAATTATCATTACTTGGGTTAATATGTCTACCTCAAACAAAGCTAGGCCATTCTTTGACAATTTGCTACAAGATGAGTTGCAACACCTCAAAAATGTAGAGTACAACATCACAACACGCAAAACAGTAGCAGAAAATGTGTATCGACTCAAACATCTACTTTTAGAAATTGGCTTCAACTTGATCTACAGCTGTGATGAAACTGCAAATCTTTATCACTGTCTTGTTGATGCAGACATTCCTGTGACCTATGTGACTCCTGCTGATGTCCGATCATTTTTGATGACATTTTCCTCTCCAGATTCTAATTGTCACATTGGAAAGCTGCCTTGTCGTCTTCAGCAAACAAATTTAAAACTTTTCCACAGCCTGAAACTACTTGTTGACTATTGTTTTAAAGATGCAGAAGAAAATGAAATTCACATTGAGGGATTACCCTTGCTTATCACTCTTGACAGTGTGTTGCAAGTTTTTGACTCAAAACGCCCAAAGTTCTTAACAACCTATCATGAACTGATTCCATCTCGTAAAGATCTGTTTATGAACACTCTCTATTTGCGGTACAGCAATATTTTACTTAAATGTAATGTAGCAAAAGTCTTTGATATCACCAGCTTTGCTGATCTCTTGTCTTCTGTGTTGCCAAGAGAATACAAAGCCAGAGGTTGTATGAGATGGAAAGAGAACTTTGCAAGTGAATCCTGGCTTAAGAACACATGGCATTTTATCAGTGAATCTCTGAATGCCAAAGATGACCAGGAAGATGCAAAACCAACATTTGATGATGTTGTTGATACTTTGAAGGACTGGGCACTGCTACCAGGTACAAAATTTACTGTCTCCTCCAATCAGCTTGTTGTACCAGACTGTGATGTTTTGCTTCCTCTTAGTCTTATGCATATAGCTCTCTTTCCCAATTCTCAAACTGATAAAGTTTTTCATGCTTTAATGAAAACTGGCTGTATTCAGCTTGCTTTGAACAAAATTTGTTCCAAGGACAATGCTCTAGTACCCCTGTTGTCAGGACATACAGCAAATATAGATAACCCTTCAAGCATCCTAAGAGCTATACATTACATGATTCAAACATCAACATTCAAGACTGAAAAACTAGCTGAAAATGACTTTGAAGCCCTTTTAATGTACTTTAATTGCAATCTAAATCATCTGACATCCCAGGATGACATTAAAATTTTAAGATCTCTTCCATGCTATAAATCCATCAGTGGACGATACATAAGCATTTCAAAATGTGGGGCATGTTATGTACTCACAAGAAGTATCCCTTCAGTTGAGGTGGATAAATGGACACAGTCAACTTCAACTGCCTTTCTTGAAGAGAAAATCCACTTAAAAGACTTGTACACTGTGCTTGGATGCATTCCAGTAGATGACCTTGAAGTTTATTTGAAGCACCTCTTACCAAAGATTGAAAGTCTGTCTTATGATGCAAAACTCGAACATCTTATTTACTTAAAGAACAGGCTCTGCAGCATTGAAGAATCATCAGAAATAAAGGAACAGCTGTTTGAAAAGTTGGAAAGCTTTCTGATCATTCATGATGCATGTAATAGACTAAAGCCTGCAAAGCATTTTTATGACAGGACTGTAAGAGTTTTTGAAGTTATGCTTCCAGAAAAACTGTTCATACCTCAAGATTTCTTTAAGAAACTGGAACAACTCACAAAGCCCAAGAATCGTGCTGCATTTCTTACATCATGGGTAGCATTTCTCCGAAATATGGGATTAAAATATGTTATTTCCCAGCAGCAATTACTGCAGTTTGCAAAAGAGATTAGTATGAGAGCTAACACTGAAAATTGGACTAAAGATACACTGCAGAATACAGTGGACGTCATCCTTCATCATATATTTCAAGAACGAACGGATTTGTTCTCTGGAAACTTCCTTAAGGAATTATCTTTAATTGCATTCTTGTGTCCAGAACGTGCTCCTGCAGAAATTGTCAGATTTCATCCACAGTATCAAGAGGTTAATGGAACACTCCCTCTTATAAAGTTCAGTGGAGCCCAAGTAAACCCTAAATTCAAACAGACAGATGTTTTGCAGCTTCTGTGGACTTCATGTCCCATCCTTCCAGAAAAAGCAACACCATTAAGTATCAAAGAACAAGAAGGAAGCATTCTTGGTCCACAAGAACAACTTGAGCAGGTTTTGACTATGCTTAATGTCAATTTGGATCCTCCTTTGGACAAAGTTATAAATAACTGCAGAAATATATGCAATATAACAACTTTGGATGAGGATATGGTAAAAACAAGGGCTAAGGTCCTAAGGAGTATATATGAATTCCTCAGTACAGAGAAAAAAGAATGCCGGTTTCAGCTTCGAGGGGTTACTTTTGTGATGGTTGAAGAAGGTTGGAAGCTGTTGAAGCCTGAGGAAGTAGTAATAAATCTTGAGTATGAATCTGATTTTAAACCTTACCTTTACAAGCTTCCATTAGAACTTGGCACCTACCACCAATTATTTAAACACTTAGGTACTGAAGACGTTATTTCAACAAAGCAGTATGTTGAGGTTTTGAGTCGTATATTCAAGAACTCTGAAGGAAAACAGCTTGATCCTAACGAAATGCGTACAGTTAAGAGAGTTGTTTCTGGCCTGTTTAAAAGCCTTCAAAATGATTCTGTTAAGGTGAGAAATGACCTTGAAAATGTGCGAGATCTTGCTCTTTACCTTCCCAGTCAAGATGGTAGATTGGTAAAATCAAGCATCTTAGTTTTTGATGATGCACCACATTACAAAAGTAGAATACAAGGAAACATTGGTGTGCAAATGCTGGTTGATCTTAGCCAGTGTTATTTAGGGAAGGACCATGGTTTTCACACTAAACTGATAATGCTATTTCCTCAGAAATTACGACCTCGTCTTCTCAGCAGTATCCTTGAGGAGCAGTTAGATGAAGAATCACCAAAAATGTGTCAATTTGGAGCACTTTGTTCTCTTCAGGGAAGACTCCAATTATTGCTATCTTCTGAACAGTTCATCACAGGACTTATTAGAATTATGAAACATGAAAATGACAATGCGTTTTTAGCCAATGAAGAAAAAGCCATAAAACTTTGCAAAGCCTTGCGAGAAGGCTTGAAAGTTTCTTGTTTTGAGAAGTTGCAAACTACACTAAGGGTTAAAGGGTTTGCTCCTATTCCTCACAGCAGAAGTGAAACCTTTGCTTTTTTAAAGAGGTATGGAAATGCGGTGATACTGCTCTATATACAGCACTCGGACAGTAAAGACATTAATTTCCTTCTGGCATTAGCAATGACCCTCAAATCTGCAACGGATAATCTGATTTCGGATACTTCCTATTTAATTGCCATGTTGGGGTGCAACGATATTTATAGAATTAGTGAGAAGCTTGACAGTTTGGGTGTGAAATATGACTCGTCAGAACCATCAAAACTTGAACTACCTATGCCTGGCACTCCTATACCCTCTGAAATTCACTACACACTACTTATGGATCCAATGAATGTTTTTTATCCTGGTGAATATGTTGGTTATCTTGTTGATGCTGAAGGGGGTGACATATATGGGTCATACCATCCGACCTATACGTATGCTATCATTGTGCAAGAAGTAGAAAAGGAAGATGATGAAAATTCCAGTTTCCTAGGCAAGATTTATCAAATTGACATTGGATACAGTGAGTACAAGATAGTAAGCTCTCTTGACTTGTACAAATTCTCAAGACCTGATGAGAGTTCTCAGAGCAGGGACAGTGCACCATCTACTCCAACAAGTCCTACAGAATTTCCATCACATGGACCAAGGACAATTCCTCCTCTTTTTCCTGGAAGGGAGAGTCACAAATCATCCTCTTCGTCCTCATCTAAACATCATTCTCCCAAAAAGATTAAAGCAAATTCTCTGTTAGAAATTTTAAGGGAAGTGACATCAGTGGTGGAACAAGCTTGGAAACTTCCAGAATCTGAAAGGAAAAAGATCATAAGACGACTATATCTAAAGTGGCATCCAGACAAAAATGCAGAGAACCTTGAAATAGCCAATGAGGTTTTCAAACATTTACAAAATGAGATCAACAGGTTAGAAAAGCAGGCTTATATAGACCAAAATGCAGATAGGGCATCCAGACGAACATTTTCATCCTCGGCTTCTCGATTTCAGTCAGACAAATTTTCTTTTCAAAGATTTTACACTTCATGGAACCAAGAAGCAACCAGCCACAAATCTGAAAGGCAACAATCTAAAGAAAGATGTCCATCTTCTACCGGTCCTTCATACTCTCAGCGATTTTTTGTGCCACCTACATTTAAGTCAGTTGGGAATCCTGTTGAGGCACGTAGGTGGTTGAGACAAGCTAGAGCAAATTTCTCAGCTGCAAGAAATGACCTTCATAAAAATGCCAATGAATGGGTGTGCTTTAAATGTTACTTGTCTACCAAGTTAGCCTTGATTGCTGCTGATTATGCAGTAAGGGGTAAGTCAGATAAAGATGTTAAACCAACTGCACTAGCACAGAAAATTGAGGAATATAGCCAACAACTTGAAGGTCTTGCAAATGATGTGCACACATTGGAAGCATATGGGGTGGACAGCTTAAAAACACGCTATCCTGACCTCCTTCCTTTCCCACAAATTCCGAATGACAGGTTCACTTCTGAAGTTGCTATGAGGGTGATGGAGTGTACAGCATGTATTATAATAAAACTTGAAAATTTTATACAGCAAAAGGTATGAAAGAGGTTAAAGAGATGGTGGATTTGTATGTGCACACCATCTCTTCAACCACAGTTTTCTCTATGCTGCTTTTTGGTGACATGTTACTGAAGATGTCTCATGCACTCAGCCATGTGGCACTGTATGGTAGGAGTACAAGTGCTCTGACATGCATAGAAAAAAATAAGAGTACGTCCGGGTTTATCCTTGCTAGCAAGAGCTATATATGAAATATGATGGAATAAAATGTGATTTACTTGTGCAGTTACTGTACTTCAGAGGCTATACAGTTTCTAGCAGCTTATAGATACAGTGCATATATTTCAGTGGTACTGAGGTCCAAACTAGACATTTGGGGGCAGACAGTGGGTCATTGCTGAAGAGCTGCAAAACAGCAGGAGGAAAGCATGATTAACAATAGAGAAGTGTCAGGAAGGGAAGGAGCACTTAACCCTTTCCTAGTCCAACTCTTTCTCCTGTAATCTCCCTTTCCATTGCCCTTGCTGCTCTTGGATGACAACCCTGGTCAGTTAAAGAATATCTAGTTCATCTCCAAGGTACATAGGATTTAAATTTAATTTACATAAATTATGTACATAATTTAAAAACAAAAAAACTGAGCCTATGATTAGCAAAACTGTGGAACATATATTTAAATATTTGCAGGAAGACTGAGCTGTAAAATGTGGTTATGTACAGTGATGAAATTTACAGGGCTGAACTGCACTTTATGTAACCAAAGCTTAGGATTATGGTCGGTAAAAGCTGTATGTGTGTGTATATATACCATCAAACTTGTATCCATTCAATGTTATGTTTCCAAAAGGTGTCATTTTTCAGTGTACTAATATAAGGGTGGGTATGTTATCCTTTTTAACAAATTCAAAAATCTTTGGAGAAGAGTCATTGCAGAGTATTCTGTAATTTATTTGTTTGTCATGGACATTCATTTCACTGAGAGTAATACTATCTGCTGGATCTGATAGATTTGCTGCAGTCTTACATCAGAGGTTGCTAGGGGACCTTTGACACAGCACAGTATTTTAATTCTGAATGTTTAATGACTTCCACACAAGACATACTTTCCTTATAATCTACTTTACACCTTTTTGACATTTTTACATTTCTTGTTTAACAAGAATTGCAAGTGTATAACCTAGAAATGTACTTCATTTTCTGTAAGGTTTTTGAAACTGCACACCAAATCTTATTTTTTCACAAGTCGCGTTACTTCAACTTTTTCATTTATATATTTCCATGAGCCACCTTTGGAAATAGTATAACTTGATCAAGCATTTTGGTATACAGTGGGGTAATTTTTTTTTAATTACATACTAAATGGTGCTGCAATGTTTTGCTTTTTCGTTTTGTCTCACACTGTGGCACATGAGATGTCTGATTTTAGTTCATACACTTTCTTTTATAAATTGTAATACTTTTGATAATGCCATGTAAATTATTCAATATTTGTAAGAAAAATCATGAAAATGTATAAAATAAAACTGCTGCATTTAGTATTATGTTCTGCTATTACCTAATTGTCATAACTATTTACTTGATCAGTGCACTGAAATTATAATTTCATTTAAAGAATGTAAAACTAAAGGAGTAAGATGAGCTTTGAGAAATTACAACCAAAATTATTGCAGTAGAAAAGAAAAAATGTTGATAAAAGCTCTTCAATTAAATGTAAATAATAAAGGGCTTTTTATGTGGAAAGTAACTCAGCAAATTCTAGACTTTGAAAGCTTACTTCTGGTTGCAAAGCCATGTGATAATGGCACTTAACCACAGAAATAAAGTAATTTTAATAATAAATCTGAAGATTTTTCAGACTAATGTGTTATTTTTAAACAAGGCCTGCTTCACCAGTGATTTCTCAGTACAGATACCTTTTTCTATCTGTTCATTTAATTAATTGCTTAGTTAAATTGTGTGATGAGTCAACCTTCCTGTCTTCCTCATTCCACTTCTGTTTTGAGATCATAAAATCTGGATATAGTGCTTTACTACCTCTGTTTCTTGTGGGTAAGAATCAAAGGGAACTACCACAGTAACTCATGTGGAGACTATCATTCCAAGACCATGATGTTCTGATGCTAATTGTTCTAATGTAGTCATACTTTTTTCATTTTTAATATTAGCAAAATAAGGCAGAACATCCATAATCCAATTTCATATTTTAAAAACATAATTAATAATTTCTATAAAGTTTGAAAACCAAGGATAAGCACACATCTGAAAATTTAAAAACCCTCATGTATAATAATATTTATTACTACTTTCTACTCCAAGGCTGCACAACTTTGGACCACCAGTTATTGTTTGACTAAAGGTAACGTGTACCATCAAGTTGATTTCAACTCCTGGCGCACACAGACCTCTAGTTTTCTTTGGTAGAGGTTTACCATTGCCTCTTCCCGCGGAGTCTGAGATGATGCCTTTCAGCATCTTTCTATATTGCTGCTGCCCGATATAGTGCCAGCGGGGATTTGAACTGGCAACCTTCTGCTTGTTAGTCAAGCATTTCCCCACTGCTACAACTCCAATAATCATGTCACAGTGGCCAAGAGTTAGGGATAATGGGAGGGCTGAAGTTGTGCAACCCTGTATTACTCTGTTTTAGTTCACTTGATTTTGGAGCTGTGGTGAATTCCTTACATGAGTGCCTGATTGGAATTATGGGCTAGATATAGGTAAACAAGTTGAAACTAAATAGACAAGACAAAAATGATGATAGGCTGACCTCAGAACAAGAACCAAAGGCTTCAGCTTTTCCATATGGGAACATACTCTCCCTGAAAGAGCAGGCTCACAATTTGTGTTTTGGTTTTTCTTCTTCACTCTTCTTTCTCAGTAGATTCACCGATGGCAGCAATTGCTACCTGTATTGCCACCGGTGGCCAGGCAATGTGCAACAGGTTGTTTGGGATTCACAGACAATAGGCTCAAATAACAGAGGTTTTATTAAGCAAAGCTCAATAATAGTTTAAAGAGGATTACAGATGAAATGAAATTAAGTAATAAGTCAAAAGAGAATCATAGAATAAAGAGAAGATTACAGATTAAAGAACAGTCATACATCCCTCCCCTGCTGGGGACCTTGTCTGTGGGAAGTCCATTCAGATGGACTGAACGACCCTCAGTGCCCCTATGGGTGTGGAGCGTCGGCCATGGCTTCCTCGACCTACACAGAACTCCCAGCTTTAGGGTGTCTGTGTGCCTTTTTAATACCTTTGTACAGTCCTTGGAAAAGGCTGTAGGCCCCCTCCCCATCAGTTGTGTGTGTGTAAAGTTGGGCATGTCATTCCTTTCATCTAACAGGAAAGGAAGGGAGTGATAGGCCTCCTTATCAGCAAGTGTGTGATTGGTTGCCAAGTGCATTCCAGCCCTGGACACAGCCTGATTCATCTTCCCTAGATGTTTTGGGAAGCGTTATCTGTGTCTTGGGCAAAGTCTCTCATCCTTCCCAATTATTTTGGGAAGCATTGCTGATGCCTAGCTGTGCTAATTGGCAAGATATAAACATCAAGTCTGCACCTGGTCTGGGAAAGCCAGGGCCATTCATAGTTCACTTCTAGAAAGGCCCAAGGAGAAAAGGCCTGAAATTAACATTCTATATGCAGAAATATATGATTATAAACGATATATGATTATTAGCATGTGTAGAAGGCAGGAATGGGTTACACCACTGAACTCCTCGCCAATCTTCCGCTGTGCCACTACACTACCAGTGTTTTTTCTCAGCTTCAGAGGGTAATCTGTGGCCTTTCAGATAAACATCTAGCCATCATTACGCACCCCGCGGTTGTCTGAAGATTTAATTACTAAAACATGCTTGGTGTAGGGTTGCCCTGCGAAATGATCTGGAAACTTCAGCTGGTGGAAAATGTTGAGTTAGGAGACATGTGACTAGCTTCCTAAAACACTTTGGGGCTCAATTCAAAGTGCCAGTGCTTGCTTAAGCCATTCTGCAACCATCTCCTCCCATGTATTCCTCCATGAACTCAGAGATAGTTTTAGACCTTGGGTGGAAAAAATGTCCCTTTTATTGATAGAAGAACTTGAGCACATATAGCTCATGGGTATCGATTCTAGACACAAATGGCAAAGACTGTGCACTGGCACACCCTCAATACTTTTGTTCTACTTTAAATAATTTAAGTGCTGTAAAGAAGACACACCTACAAACAACTGTATTAGCAGAAAGGTTTACTTCCAAGGTTGCTTAAGGTTTCAGGACAGCTGCTTCCACACAGTTGCTTGATTCAAGGAATTATCTTGAAGCATATATTTTAAGTTGTATTCCTCTGCTCTTTTCAGTAAAGAGGGATGACACATTGCTTTCACTGATTCCTTTGCTACCAATAACAACCTGCTTCAGTGCTACAAAACACGGAGAAGATGGGCAGAGAATACATGGTGTGTTTAGGTGCTTGATTGACAGTCACGACTATATGCTTGACAAGTAGACTCTACATCAGCAATTGCTAAGTAAAGCTTTCCATCTGGGCAAACACAGATTTCATAGAGTTTTTGAGATGTGCCAGATTCTCCATTTGTTCCTTGAGGCAAATCGGGCAGTTGCAAGCCTTTGGCTTCTAGCTTAAGCTGCATGAAAGGAAAAAAAAACACACACACACAAGGTAATTTATTTGTGTAGCAAGACTTTAGTACAAGGAAAGTCTAGCTGTTCAGTGTTTTATAACTTAAATTACATTTTCAGCATTTGTATAGTACTTTTGAGCATCCAAAACACTTCCCATGTATTATCTTGCTGTTATCTGTACAATAGCACTGTAAGTATTATTCCCATACTACGGTTGGGGAGCTGAGGCTGAGAGGGAATAGCTTTCCCACAGCCACCTAGTGAGTTCATGGCAGATGGGAGATTTGAACCAGTATCTTCCTGATTCATAGCTTAGCAGCTAGGCTAGACCAGCTGTGTCAGATGGTGTTCAGATATGGGGGTTACCCCACATTGGTTTAATGCATCTTTTTTAAAAAAAGTTCCCATCTTAGCAACAGGCTCTCACACAAGCTCCAGGTGTCTGCATCAATTTCCAAAGAAACTGGTCTCTGCAATTTTGGGCACTTCAACCAGACAGGGAGCATCTTCCTTGTGCTATTTTTGGAACACCACCTGCTAGCCAAAAGCAGTCATGAAAAGAGATTGGAAAGGCAGCACTGGCCAGTAGGTGGCACTCCAAAAATAGTGCAAGGAAGGAGCTCCCTACCTGGCTGGACTGAAATGAAGAGAGATGAGTTTCTTTAGAAGCTGACACAGGTGTCTGGATCCACTGTCAATTAAGATAGAAGCTGACAAAACACACACACACACACACACACACACACAACAACCCCCCATACTAAACCAGTGGTTCTTAATGGGGAGGGCAGCCAGATGTTGGGGCTAATGTGGGGGACTGCCAGATGTTGCTGAACTACAATTCCCAGCATCCCCAGCCATCATGTGGAAACATCCTATGTTTCTTGGAAACCATTTCAGTGTGAATGGGAGAGTTCCCGTAAAGGCTTAGAAGACCATTTATTAAAAGTTTTAAAACAGAGGCATAGAATGGCCACAACTTTTCCTAAAATGTTTCTCTTTGGACCACACAATGCTAATTAGTATTAAGTTGCAATATCATTTTAGAAGTGAAAATTCAAAAGAAACTCAATAAGCTATTTCAGCGCACCCCAATTAGCAAAATAAATGTAAAAAATAAATAATGTAGCCTGAGGGAATCCACTCTGAAAAGACTGTCAGTCCACAGAAGAAAGTTAAACTTTTATTAGACTGGGGGGGGGAAACCCAGAGAGTTATGGTATGGAGTCCCAGGACTCCATTCTATCTCAAATGCTTTTTAACTTCTACATGAAACTGCTGGGAGAGATCATCCAGAGATGTGGTGCAGGGTGTTAGCAATATGCTGATGACACCCAAATCTATTTCTCCATATCAACTTCCTCAAGAAATGGCTTAATGCCTGTGTGGAACTGGTAATTGGCCAGATGGGGGAGAACAAACTGATGTTAAATCCAGTCAAGATGGTGGTACTCATTGTGGAAGTTTGGAACTTATTTTTATTTATTTATTACATTTATATCCATTATTCCTCTGAAGCGCTCAGAGGAGTACATGCTTATTTTTATCCTCACAACAACCCTGTGAGGTAGGTTAGGCTGAGAGATACGTTACTGGCCCAGGATCACCCAGTGAGTTTCATGGTGGAATGGGGATTCGAACTCGGGTCTTCC
Organism: Hemicordylus capensis; assembly: GCF_027244095.1. Lineage (NCBI taxonomy): Eukaryota > Metazoa > Chordata > Lepidosauria > Squamata > Cordylidae > Hemicordylus > Hemicordylus capensis. Next base: position 35,865,070 of record NC_069659.1, on the reverse strand, counting down.
CGGTCCTAGTCCAACACTCTAACTGCTATGCTATGCTGGCTCACTTAGAACTTAGAACATGGTCTAGATCTGCCAGTTCTGGATGGGGTTACATTCCCCCTAAAAGAACTGGGAGTGCTTCTGGACCCGAACCGCTCTGATATCTCATGTTGAGGTAGTGGCCAAGAGTGCTTTTTATCAGCTTTGGCTGATATACCAGCTACAGCCGTTTCTCAAGATAAATGACCTTAAAACAGTGGTGCATATGGTAGTAACATGGTAGTAACATCCAGGCTCAACTATTTAAATGTGCTCTACGTTGGGCTGCCTTGTGTGTAGGCCAGAAACTGCAACTGGTGTAGAATGCAGTAGCCAGGCTGCATTACTCCTATTTTAAAAGAACTACACGGGCTGCCAAATAACTTTCCAGGCAAAATAATATAGGTTATTACCAATATAGCCCTGAACAGCTTGGGCCCAGGGTATTTAAGAGAGCGCCACCTTCTTTCATGAACCCTGGCGCCTATTAAGATCATTGCGGGGAATCCGGCTGTGGTTACTACCAGCTTGTTTAGTGGTGATTCAAAAAGAGTCCTCTCTAGGGTTGGCCCAGGGCTGTGGAACATGCTCCCAAATGATATCAGAACTTCCCCATCTATGACTGTTAAGCGATTCTTGAAAACACAACTTTTTAAAATCAGGCTTTTAGTTTATAATATTTTATTTACTTATTATTTGTTTGTTTGACATATTTGTATATCGCCCAAAACTTGCATCTCTGGGCAGTTTGCAATAAATTAATACCAATTACATCAAAATAAAAAGGTTAAAACATTGCAATAATTTAAAATTTAAAACAATATTAAAAACTATTAAAACAGTATCTAATTAAGAGCCTGGGTGAACAAATGTGTCTTGACTGCCTTTCATTGATGGTTATTTTAATATGTTTTATATGATTTAAGTTTTTGACTATTGGTGTTTTATTTTGTAAACCGCCCAGAAATTTTATATGGGGTGTTATATAAATGCAATAAATAAATAAATAATGTACATCAGCCCTAGGTGTGGAAGACAAAAAGCAATAACACTTTTATGATAAAAGTATTTTTTTTCAGCAGCTGGACCATGTCTGGAATGAAAGATTTAGTGGGAATGTAACATGCCTTAAAATTGCTGGGGCATGAAACACAAGAGAATGAAGTACATTGTAAATAGAAACAATGCTAAAGAATGGATAGGTTTTGGATTTTTTAAAATACCCTATTTGAAAAGCCAAGAGTACTAAAAATTTCCATATAGTGATACTTCATGCATTTTATTTAGGTTTGCGATTTCATCAAGAAATCTTTAATATTCACTTTCTATAAAATGGAAATTGCAAGCGAGTAGTTCATTCTTTGGGACCAATTCCAAACTACTTGAGGTCAGCAGCACCCTCATACTTGCTAAAACCTGTGGAAGGTCTTGCACTCGAATGGCCACCGCTGCACTAAATGGCAATCCCCCATGTCATCACGTATTTTGTTGAAACTCACCATGCCATCACGACTATGGAGCTTGATATCCAGATGAGAAAGAGCTTTTATACCCCCAGTTTGTGCTTCAATATTAACTCCCCGGGGAGCATCTATGCTCATAGACCGAGTGGGTGATTCTAGTCTGAAAGCAATCACAAGAAAGTCAATGTTAACAAAACAGTACGGTGTGGTTTTTACTGCTACTTTGATGCAAGTGCCATTGCTCTTAATGATAACTGTTTAGAATCACGGCCTGGCAGCCAGGTCCCTTAGACAGTAGTGCAGACTTCAGTGTTCCGTGATGGCCTAGTGTCTGCTTGGTCAGTTCTGTTTCCTTTCCATGGTCCTATTTCTAATCACTATCCCTTTTGCGGGCCATGCTCATATAGGAGTCAGTGGCTGATATCCAGGCTAACACAGTAGCTAGTGCCACTAAGCCAGAAGTGTGTGTGTTCCAGACTAGTGGGCACTGGTTCAACCTGTGGCACACACCTACTGTGAAAACTCTCCTTCAGTCCATGTATGTTGCTAGGAGTTATGCAAAACAACACACTATCCTTGTTGTGCAAGTGTTAAAGGGGACCAAGGTTGCAGGAGACTGAGGCTGCATTCACACATAACACCAACATGGAGGCAAGCAAGACAGAGGTTCCATTTCACAATCATCCAAATGCGTGAAACCGCAGTTTTGTCACAAAAGTAGCCCGAGGTTTTCGACCTGAAACTGTAATCTGAACCTTTAGTTTGTAGTCAGTTTCACTGCTCCAACCTGAGGTTTGAAGACGGCATCGTGTTGTCCGAATTATGCCGCCACCATAAACTAGATTTTGTGCTGTGGCTGTTGCCAAAACCATAGGGTGGCTCAGACCACCCCTGACACGCGCCGGCTCTATGCCTGCTGCACTTCTCGCTGGCCACCTTTCTGAGCACTTGCGCCCCCCCCCCCACACACACACTGTCTCTGCACTCCTCCAACCGTTGCCCAGCAACAGATGCCACACTGCCACATCCAAACCTTCAAAACATGCAAAAGGCAAAGCCGCATTGAGGGATGTCCACTTTCCATGTTGCCCCATGTTCCCCTTTGGCAATCTGCAGGAAAGGGGGATGAGATGACAAGAGGGGAACTATGGGGAGAGGTCTCAACAAATCCAGAGATGAAGAAGTATTTGCACAAGCACATGGTGTCCCAGTGGGACCATGAACTGAGCAGCCTGGTTGTTTCCCAACAAAGATAACAAATGCCAAGGGAGTGATACCCAGGTCCTGTGTTGAAAGGCAGCCCCTAGAATTCTTGAGTGGCTCTGCTCTATTTTTTGTACAAATTAGTAGGGGAAGGGGGACCCAGCCCCTTCCCCTTTGGTGCAAGCACACACTCTATAGCATTACTCATGAGAAGAACCGTCTTGAGGTACATCAAGAAGGTGTTTAAAGGGCTGAATCATTAATAATGTGTAACTATGACTATACCCCTTCTAGCCACCTAATGGCACAGTGGGGAAGTAACTTGCCAAGGGAGCAAGAGGTTGCTGGTTCAAATCCTCGCTGGCATGTTTCCCAGACTATGGGAAACGCCTATACTGGGCAGCAGCAATATAGGACGATGCTAAAAGGCATCATCTAATACTGCACGGGAGATGGCAATGGTAAACAACTCCTGTATACTACCAAAGAAAACCACATGGCTCTGTGGTCAGCAGGAGTCGACTCCAACTTGATGGCACAATTTTAACTTTATGCCCCTTCTTCCAAGGACTGCTCTCTCATTAGAGTGGCAGGCATAGAGCCAGTGTGGTGTAGTGGTTAGAGTGCTGGACTAGGACTGGGGAGACCTGAGTGCAAATCCCCATTCAGCCAGGATACTTGCTGGGTGACTGGGCCAGTCACTTCTCTCTCTGCCTAACCTACTTTACAGGGTTGTTGTGAGGAGAATTCTAAGTATGTAGTACACCGCTCTGGGCTCCTTGGAGGAAGAGCGAGATATAAAACTCCAGCATGCGGGCTGAAGGCCTTTCATCACCCAGTCCCATTGCTAGATCCACGCCACCCCCCGGGGAACGGTACCAACACCTTTCCAGGTTGCAGCAACTGGCGGACAGGAGGAGTGAAAGTGCTCACTCTGGCAGTCTTGTCATCCCTTGGCACATATGCATGTTGATATTTGCCCAATATGGCCACCCTGCTTGCCAGGGATCACTGAAAATAGGGAGCTCCCCTCACACACGATTCCCTGCAGCGAACTGCATACTCTGCAATGCCGGTCCAAGCTCAGGAATTTTGTGTACTAGGAACCATCCCCTATCTTGCCAGACTGAGCCCACAGGGAAACGACCAGACATGTAGAGCAACCCAGACTCCTTGGGAGACTGCAGAGATTGATCATAGAGGGCAAAACGAGGAGCATGATTTCTATTTTTAAACAGTGGGGCCCCCTATAGTTAGATGACCTAATGAGGGAGCAGTCCTATGGAGACCCAAAGCTCATAGAGCCTCTGGTTCTCCCCAGTGGGCTGGCCTCATGACAATCTAATTTTCTTTTAAAATAAATACATGCTCATCTGTCCTATATGTGTCTATTTTTTTCCATTTTCATAGTGTAATCGAAGCAGGGAGGTGGTATTGTAGTTACATTGCCAGTATCTATAATCAAAGTCAGCTATGGACCAACATAGCAACATCTCATCCTGTTTCACACAATGGCCCACCAGATGCTTCTGGGAAGCCCATAAGCAAGAGCTGAACACATGCCCTCTCTCCTGCTGTTGCTCCCCTGCAACTGGTATTTAGAGGCATCTTGCCAGTGAAGCTGGAGGTGACCTATTTATTATTAGATTATTAGTTCTATAAAAAGAAGTCTAGAAATTCTCAATTCACAAGTGTTACCATCATGTAAGACATTTGCTATTCGTTTTAAGTAACAAATTATACTATTTCAAATAAGGATATCGGAAATCTGTGGCACCACAAGGTGGCAGAAAAGGCCTACAGAGACTTTTTACTTTGACTGCTCTATAGGGCTGATGCATTTTCTCCAACCTGAGCAGTTGGAGCCAACTTAGATAGGCCTATTGATTTCAATGGGAGAATTAAGCACATGCTTACATTTTAGTAGAAAAGATTAATCATATGATTGGAAACAGTAGCTTCAAAACCAGCATTTTATTTTTACACATTCAAAAAAAGACTATTCAGTCTGCTGTTTAAATATGCCTATTGTACTGGGACTTGACTCATATCAGTCAGTTATATCAGTCATATCATGCAGTAATGTTGATGTTAATTATTGCATTAACATTAATTATTTAAATTAATGAAAGTGAGGGGGCAGAGAGTTGGAGTCAGGCGGAAAGGCGAGGGGAAAGAGGGATGAGGGATGGTATCAGTGGGTACCAGGGGCACAGCCAGCAAGTTGGATGGGGGGCATCCAGTCCAAGTGGCCAACTGCACTGAGCCATGGCTGCTCGTCAGAAGGACAGGCCAAGAGCTTTTCATGGCTCCTGTTGTTGCTTAAGAGCATTACTTCCCGCAGACTAGCAAAAAGAATCCTTGCAGGCCAGATCCGGCCCCCGGGCCTTATGATGGGCAGGCCTGATCCAAAGTGAAATCTTTATTTCTTGCTTCTGTCAAGAAACTAGAAAATACTCTCTGTGCATTGCAAACTAGACTGCTAAAATGGGTGCTTCAGATTCCAGAATTCTCAGGGCTATTTGTATCAAGAATGAAATCTTAGGGCAGGTGTGCACATAACTTCCCCTCCTTGAAGTGCCTTGGCCTTTGGAGGTGATATGGGGGGATGACTGAGGAGATGGAGGCTTGGCTGGAACCTACAGGGTCCTGTAGGAGGACAATTGTTCCAGGTCCCACACATGGAGGGCCCCCATCCAAAGTATGCTTCAGTATTTGGAATGCTTTTCAAATGTGTTGGAAACACATTTCAATGTATTTCATTCAAGGTAGTAAAAATAATTAGTTATCTATAACCCCTAGATCAAGACTTCTTTCAATATCAAAAAGACCCTGAGCACCTACATTGCATTTTAAGCACCAGGCAAAGATATTTTTGTTCTCCCAGTGTTTTAGAAATAATTGTGCCATTTAAACTATGTGCCATTTAAACACTGCTTTAGGGTCTGCTGCTGCTTTCCTTCTGTAATTGCTGTTTCAATTGTTTTTATTGCTTTCCTGTATGCAGCTTTCTGTATTTATAACAGAAAAGTAAACTAGAAAAATCTTTAAATAAATCAAACATTATGAATGTCTGCAGCTTATGGTAGGAAGTACCATACATGTGCACATGCATCTGTGGAGGAAAGTACTGTATGCATTTAAAAAAAAAACAACCCATGGTACTTTAGCATGGTAAGTGCATGACTGACACTGCCCCTTCACTGAAAATAATGGCTGACATGATGAGAATACTTGAAGTATTACCTAACTTGTCCTTTTAATATCAGTATCAATATCATTTTTTAATATCACTTTGAGTAATGTTTTTTTCTCATGTCAGCCTGTGTGCAAACTAAGTGGCAAACTTCTAACTTTCCAAGTCAAACTGATTTTTTTTTTTAAAGGACTCATACAAAGCAATGTAGGAGTGACCCTCCCTCCCCCTTTCTGGAGCATTTCTACAACAGACTCAATAAATCAGTCTTTCATGAAATCCAACACTTTTTGGCCTCAAAGCCAAAAAGACTATTCAACAGACAAGGCCCTTGTGTCAGCCTTATGCTCTAATGTACTCTGTTAGAATGACTCACACACGCTCTACAAGAAGTGTCACAATACATGCAAGAGAAATACTACAAAGCTTGAGTTTCAGCTGCTGTGCAGTTGCTTCGTCCTTGATCCAAATAGCCTTGCAAATAGAGAAATCTGGAGCACCAGTTTGATCATATGGTTTGATCATATGGATAGTATTTTTTTGTTTCTTTAAGCAGAAAATATGGATTTAACTTTGGAACAGCCGCTTAAAGTTTTGGTGTACATCTCTATCCTTAGGTTACCCCCTGAACTCAACTGTATGGATACAACTAAGACAAAAATGTGGATTCATCATTCTCCTTATGGAGAAGTACAGTTACTAATATGTATTTATTACAGTGCCATCCATGTACAATTTACAACAGATGAGAACACTGGTCCCTGCATCCAGGGGCTTACAGTCTAGAACAGGTCTGCTCAACTTAGGCCCCTCAACTGTTTTTGGATGACAACTCCCATAATTCCCAGCCACAGAGGCCAATAGCCAGGGATTATGGGAGTTGTAGGCCAACATCTGCAGGAGGGCCGAAGTTGAGTAGGCTTGGTCTAGAAATACTGTACACGTAAAGGAGACAACGGGGGGAGAGGAGGGGAGGCGAGGTAAGGTAAAGGGGAAGAATGTGAAATTATTTCATGTACGCAAACTTAGCTGCGGTAGGATATGGAGACCAGGGTGTTGTGCCAAATGCTTCGTGGAAAAAGTGGCTTTTAGGTGTAATTTGAAGGAAGCAAGAGATGAGAGAGACATGGAAGTGATCTAGGAGGGAGTTCCAGGGGGCCACAAGGGAGGAAGGATGGAGTCGTTTGAGGGGACAGGAGATCTTCAGATGCTGAGAGTGTTGGGAGATGGAAAAGCGAAGGTCACGGACAGGAGCATGATGGGATGTGATAGAAGGGCCAAGCTGAGGGCGGTGTGACTGAACGAGGCACCCTGCTTTGTGGTGAGGGGCACTTTGCAAGGCTGCTGCATGGGGCCCGGCATATTCTAGTGCTCACAATAATTATGCTGGCCTCCACAAGGGCTGTGTAAGAGGCAGCCACTAGCATGAGGCCAGCCATAGTGTGAGCTCAAGAAAATGGAGACAAGGCTAGACCATCCTCCTCATGCTGAGAAGGAAATGGATGTGACCTCTTGTGCACTCCTTTGTAAGGAAGCAGGAAGGAAACAAAAAGCAAGATGGCTCCTTTTTGCTGGAGTCAAGACTTCGAGAGTAATGAGCCTGCCACTTCATTGCACAAAGTAAAGAATATATGCGACATGTGTAGTCTATGTATAATGTACACATTTATTTCATTCAATAAATTTCATTTAGTGAAACATTATTTTCTTCCTTTACCCCTCCCCCGCAATATTGGCTGCATTTTTCAGAGAAGACGCCAAGTTCATTATTTGCACAAAGTGCCAGTTAGCCTAGAGTCAGCCTTGCTGGGGAAATATGGAGGGTTTTGAAGGCAAAGACAAGGAGCTTGTGCTGGATCTGGGATTGGATAAGAAGCCAGTGTTGGGATTTAAGGAGTGTTGTGACATGATCAGAGCAATGGGAAAGGCGAATTATTTTGGCAGCAGAGTGCTGGATGGAGGCGAAGAGGCCAAGGTGAGACAATAGAAGACCATAGAGAAGGCTGCAGCAGTAGTCAAGGCAAGAAATGACCGGGACATGAACTAGCATTTTCACTGAGGGGCAAAGAGGAAGGGCTATATTTTAACAGAGTTGCAGAGACAGAAGCAACACAATGTGGCTATAGACTGGATATGGTATAAAGGTGAGAAAGGAGTCAAAGATATCCAAGGCTTTGAGCCTGTTCAAAAGGGTAGATGGTGACATTCTCAATGGATATGAGATTATGAAAAGAGGAGGCCTTGGGAGGAAAGATAAGAAGCTCTGTCTCGGATATAGAGAGCTAGAGTCAATGATGAAAATCTACACTGAAATGTCAGAGGGATAGTTGGAAACATGGGATTGAACAGAGGAAGAAAATTCTTGGAAAGATAGGTGGACCTGGATGTCATAGGTTCAGGGATGGTACTGAAAGCCATAGGATTTGATGAAATCATCCAGGGACAACATGAAGAGAGAGGCATGGGGCCAAGATCACATCCCTGAGGGACCCCAATGGAGAGAGGGAAACAGAGGAACAGCTTGCCCCTGTGAAAATATTAAAATAACAATTAGACAAGTAGGAAGAGAACCATCTGCAAACAGAATCACAGAGGCCTAGGACATTAAGAGAGTCAAGCAAGAGAGATTGATCAACTGTGATCAAAACAGCAGAGATATAAAGAAATGTGGAGACCTTTCAGTTTGGTAGTAAAGATATTTTTGGCTATTTTTGTGAGGGCAGTTTCGGTGGAGTGCAAGAGGGGGCAGAATCCAGGTTGGTTCCACAGCATAATCAAGACAGCAGCAGAAAGCAACATGTCCCAGAAGTTTCAAGGCAAAAGGCAGAGGAGAGACTGGACAGAAGTAGGATTGGGAGGATGGGTCACGTGATTGTTTTTTGAGAATAGGGAAGACAGTGCCATATTTAAATTCAGCCAGGGGAGAGAGAGATAGTCTGGTAATATGGTAGAGAAGAAGGATAATGGCAGGGGAAAGTAACCAGGAGCTGGGAGAGGGCAGGATCAAGAAGGCATATGGAAGGATTTAATGTGGTAGGAAGTGAGATGTTGGGGGAGAGAGGAAAGGGTTGAGAGAGATCTGGAAGAAGACAGTCAAAAAGAGAGAGGAGAGCACAAAATGGATGGCTTCAGGCTTGGCATGTGTCCAATGCAACACAGCATCCTTACCCTGTGGACGAATCCATGGGGCTCTCAGCAGATGTAGGATCGAGCGGCATCTGGTGAGAGGAGGTGGGGCCCCTGCCAACAGTCAGAAGCCAAGCCCCCATGGCCAAGGATGGACCGAAGCAGCTGGAAGGCCCAGCCGCATGGCCGGGTGGCTGCAGGAAAGAGTCTCTAGGGAGGCACACCATGATTACGTCAGTGGTGCGCCTCCTGAGGGAAGGGGGCCTGAGAGGGAGGAGGGAGGTACAGGGTAGAAGCTTGTGGCAGCTGTAGGGGATGAAGCATTATAGGGAATAAAGGAGGGCATTGGCCTGACACGGGGGTAGGAGGTGTGTCACCTGCAAAGCACATATAAGGAGAAGGTCGGGAATGAAATGCTGTCTTGTGGGTTGTGAGTGTCTGAGGCCTCTGGAGAGAGGCAGACACTGGGACCAACCAGCCTAGAAAGGAGGAGGACCAGGGTGGCACTCAACCCCCCCCCCACCTTTCCCTACTCTGAGGCCTGAACTGCTCAGCTCTTCCTGGCAAACCTGCGGGTTGAAGTGGGGTGTGGGTGGGATGGCATGAAATTGCATGAAATTGCAAGATCCTTGGCATCTTCATAATCTCACTTTGTGATATATACTAATATATCAATAATGTGGAACACAGGCAGGGAAACAAGGAAGATTTCTACATTGTATCACTATTTCCATATTCTGCACAATATGGGCAGAGGAAGAAACAAGAAGCAGGGATGCCATATCTGATGGCAGTTTGTTTTCATGTCTAGTTCCACACCATGGCAGGAAACAAATACACTCAGAATCTGCAAATATCCTTACAGCATGTCTCTCGACACACATTTGCACAAATTACTAGATTCCCTTTCGACACCTTGGATTAATAGCAGCCTACTTTAAAAAGTAAATAAATAAACAGAACCTGCACGTTCTGAAAAGGCAACCAGTTCTAATCACTTTAAATGTTACATATCAGTAGTGAGATGAAATCTAGCTATCCCTCAAGTCCTTGCATACCTCAGCCTTTTCATGGAGCAATCCTAATTTATTAATCTAATCTATTATTTAAATTTATTTAAATTTATTAATTTAATAAATAAAATTTATTAATCCCCAAACTGTGAATATGTGAATTGCCACTATGATATGCTGTGTTCATGGTCATGTGTGACCTGCTCATACGTATATATGATGGCTGTGAATATGCTATATAACAGATACATTTACTTTAAAAAAAAACCCACAAATTTTTAATTGAAACTTCCACACCTATTACAAAAGCTGGGTTAAATCTTAAAGATGGGTGTGATAGTACAGAACAATAAACAAAAATAACACCAGTCTCTGCCATGTATTTACTTTTAAGACATATTATTACCTAAGCTCTTCACCTTCAGTCGTGACAAGCGGTGTTTCTATGGAATGTTCACAAAGAGCTCCTTCCGGACCTGAAACAAAGGAATAAAATATTATGGGAAACAGAAACCTGTTACGGCCATCAGGTGTTGGAAGAAGCAGACAGTTCTCCCCACCCTTCCCGCCTCCACCCTGCATTATCAGGGTGACATACTGTACAAAGCTCTGTCAGTCTGGGAACTGAGCATTTGAACAGTTGCGCAGCAGTACTCGTACACAAGAACACAACTGCACATCCACAGTTGCACAATATAGGGCCATTATTTCCCTCTGTCATATAAGTGTTCATGGAATTGTGCAGTCTTGTACAAAAGCACTCTTGTGTAAATGTGCAAATGTTTCACTCCTAGGCTGACGGAGCAATATGTCAGCCTCTGACTACAGGAGGGGAAAGTAATAGAACCTGACTATATTCTTACCAAACTTCAGGTTTAAAAACCTCTTGGAATATATGTGTGAATTTTTGCGCAGCTATTTTTGCGCAGCTATTCAGGATACACATTGTCTCCTAAGAGTCACTTTAGTTTATCTATCTATCTGTCTGTCTATCTATCTGTCTACCTATTGCTAACTTTCTACTTGTAAGGCATTTTGATATAAACTATGCATATGTTGTAATGTGTGATAATAATACATATGAACATCTTACTGATTCTACAAATATAGGAAGCTGCAGCTGATTATGGCTTTCCAGCAGATGTACACACAATGAGAAACCAACATGTTGGGTTGTCACATGTCAAGATCTTACACAGATTATATGTTAATTTGAATTTGGTGCTGTTTGGGAGTAGATTTCCAGCAATTCTAAAATGCTTAAGATGGGACATACTATCAGCTGTACCAGCACAATGACATAAAACATGATGATAAGCTGCTGGAAATTCTTAGAACAAGATTGTTAGTCAACTTTGAAAAGCTAGATATGTTTTCTATAGACATCAACTTATTGAACTTCAGAGTAACTGGCTTGCTTTCACCTGACCAAATTTATTTATTTATTTATTTATTTATTTATTTATTTATTTATTTAAAACATTTCTATACTGCCCAAAATTTTGGGGAGGAGGAAACACACACATTACAACAATTTAAAATTTTTTAAAATAATATTTTAAAACAGCATTAAAACCATTAAAACAACATTAATTAAAAGCCTGGGTGAAGAGATGTGTTTTTAAAGACTTTTAAAAAGCTGTCAGAGATGGGGAGGCTCTTATTTCACCAGGGAGTGCATTCCAAAGCCTCAGGGCAGCAGCAGCCTCGGACGAGCTGGTGGCAGCTGCAGACGGACCTCTCCAGCAGATCTCAGTGGGCGGTGGGGTTCATGACAAACAAAGCGTTCCCTTAAATACCCAGGGCCCAAACTGTTTAGGGCTTTATAGGTTATAACCAGCACCTTGTATTTTGCCTGGAAACATATCGGCAGCCAGTGTAGCTCCTTCAATACAGGAGTTATATGGTCTCTCCGAGATGACCCAGAGACCAGCCTGGCTGCCGCATTCTGGACCAGCTGTAGTTTCCGGACTACGTACAAGGGCAGCTCCACATAGAGAGCATTGCAGTAATCCAGTCTGGAGGTTACCGGCAGATGAACCACTGTTTTGAGGTTGTTCACCTCAAGAAACGGACGCAGCTGGCATATCAGCCGAAGCTGATAGAAGGCACTTCTGGCCACCGCCTCAACCTGGGAGACCAGGGAGAGGCTCGGATCCAGAAGCACCCCTAGACTGTGTACCTGTTCCTTCTGGGGAAATGTGACCCCATCCAGAACAGGCAGATCAAAATCATCTCGCGAGTTCTGACCCCGCACAATGAGTACCTCCGTCTTAGCTGGATTCAGTCTCAGTTTGTTATCTCTCATCCAGCCCGTTCATAATAGATTTGATACTGATCTACTGTTTCCTGGAACAGTAATTTTATTTCCTACAAAGGACTTTACTTCCTAAAGATTATTGTGCTGTTTTAAAAACTTGCATACAAACCTGTGACTCTAAGTTTATCGGTACCAATTCTAACCTCACTTTCATTCACTATAAAAAGCATTTTCCCAGGAAGATTCACTGAGTTGATGTGAAACTGCTGACCATCGACTTCTACCATGTTAGGACCTAAAAAGAAAAACATTATTAGCATCTTAAGGAAATGTTTATTATTCAATTATTAAGTTACATATGTAAATTGTCAATGAAACACTTTATGTTTATTCATTGTAGGACATTCAGTGTAGGATACACCATATGTTTATTCAGTGTAAGGCATCTCAAGTTTTGGCTTTCATTAGCAAGAATAACCAAATTTTCCCAAATTAATGGTAAAGAAAAATAGTTTGGGGATTATCTAGTTTGTACCCTGCACACAAAACTGTATGTCCTGCTAACATGGGAAGAAAAACGAGGGATGCAGAAGGGGACTGAATTATCCCCTTAGCTTTATGTTACAGTTCTAGATTTCATTTGATTAATGAACACAAACCTTGAGGCTGTTCTCACTACCAGCCTAATCCTGCCTGAACTGCCCCAAGCAGGGTTAGGCTGGTCATGAGAAGCAGAGCACAGAGACGGGTGCATAGAGCACCTGTCTGATGGGGGGATCCCCAGTGCAATGTGCATGCTGCGGGTTGCACTGAGGGATGCCTGGAGGTCAGAACAAGAGTTCTGGCCCTGGATCCCTCCGCCCTGCTCCATGCTTCATGGAGCTGCACAGAGCAGGGATATCCATGTGGGTGCATGGGCGGAGGAAAGTTCAGTCGTCTGGGGGAAGGTAGGTCAAGTCCAGCCTTCCCCACACCCCGTGCCCTCCTAGGACGGTTGTGTGACTCGCCCCCTTGACTGCTAAATAATGTATATATAATCAATGCCAGTACTGCTTGTATCACACACATTACACTAAACCAGTTGTGTAAATTGCACATTGATGTGTGTGAACTCTGAGAATTAATCTTAGAGGTTGGAAACATTTGTAAAAGGCTGAGGATACCAAAATAAAAGCATTTGCCTATATGTTGATGTCCTTGTAGAGTTGAAACCAAAATTTTTTCAAAACAAACTTTGAGGGAGAATTTGGGGGTTCTTCCAAGGATAAACTGAAATTTGAAGGGAAATTCAGGGTTGTGCCAAGTGATAAAGATATTTATTTATTTATTTATTTATTCAATTTTTAGACCGCCCTTACAAAATAGCTCAGGGCAGTTCACCAACATCAAAGACCCTTTAAAACAATTTAAGAGCACTGGAAGGCCAGGCTGAACAGGTAGGTCTTTAGGGCTCTCCTGAATTCCAATAAAGAATTCAAATTACGGATGTCTGCAGGGAGTGCATTCCACAGTCCAGGAGCAGGAGGAGTATTTGTATGGCATCTGGCCAATGTGTCTGCTCATGACAATGAATGTATGCATAGTCGATGCTTTCAAAATGCAAACTAGACAAACACAAGTTAAACCTACCCACACTTAATCTGCCTGTGATGTTCCCATCAGCATTGCGTGCATTTAGAGTCACATTATGAGCAGACTGCAAAAGTAGTGATGAGTCCTAGAGTATAGAAAAGGAGCTGAAAACACAAATGATTTTCAGATATTCCTGTAGGAGAAACTAACTATTTTGACTTCATACATACTCTCAGTTGCCTAAGATAGTATGGGTTCTGTTGCAGGGCGAGCTGATTGCATGACTTAAAATTCCTTATCATGCCTGGCTTTGCTCTCTTTCCTTTATCCCTTGCATCCCTAGCTGTCCCTTTTTATCTTATATTGCTTAGCTGCTGTTGTTATATCAACCTACCCGCCTCCAGTCCTTACATATCTTCACTGTCTTCTTTAGCTTGAATTGTCAGTTCATTTGATGCCATCAATGCATACTACAAGGTGCACCACAGGACCATTCTTGTTCCTGGCTCTTGTCTCAAGTGTGGTTGGCTGTGTGGAAGGGCTGGTGGGCACCTCACAAGAAGCAAGATGGGAAACAGGTGTATGACTTACTAGGTCAGTTTATTCCTTGATACCTTTTTAAGAATGAAAGTGGGGGAGGTAGAGGGAGACATACCTCTATGCCATCCTCTACTGCAATGAGTCATGAGAAGTTGAAAAAGCAGAGAAGCGTAAAGCCACATTGGATCCACTATCAACAGCAGCTTTCAGTCTAGTTTCACAATACGTTATTGATTTTATTTGTAGTACATAGATTAAAACCTTGTATTACATAGGCTATGTGTGGCATTTTTAGATGACCCACTCATTATCTGACTTGCAGCCCAATCCTATGCTTCTTTACTCAGATCTAAGTCCCAATGAATTCAGTGAGATTTACCCCAAATATGTATGCAGAGTAATGTAGCCATACTCACCTTTCTAGAATGAACTTCTTTGGCATATAAAGGATGTAAAAATTCTGACTCCCCTTCTAGACGAACTCCTTCACTTTGAACATGCAGATATCCCATTCCAATCTATAAAGAGGAAACAACAACAACAAATATTTATATACCGCTATTCAACAAGAGTTTCCAAAGTTGTTTAGACAGACAGACAGACAGACAGATAGATAGATAAGGGGGAAAAGCCCTATGCTTTAATTGTACTATATTTCTTGCTCAAATAGTTGCTAAAATTATTTCCCGGGTATCATGTCCATCTTTTCCAAATGACAAATAACTTCCTTATGAAAAACATCTTTGACTCTTACCCAGTGAAAAAAGAGGAGGGAAGAGAATGTTTGAAAGTGTATAACTTGATGGCAAGATGGCATCAGAAGAACCTTGGCCATAACAGGCATCTTCTTGAAATGGGTTGCAGAACAAAATGCCATTTGCCCATGCAGTTTAGGAATGATATGTGTTCAGAAGCAAACATATACATGCATATGAGTGATGGGTGAATGCTTCTCAGCTTGCCTCAGATTAGCTCAGACATTTGCTTCCCTTCAAGACTGGATAACTTTTCAAGCCAATCTGAGGCTTGAAAAACAACTCCCCTCCCCACCAGTCTTTTACTCTTACTTACTAAGGTCCAGCTGAGAGTAGTAGTGACAGTGCTGTGCACGGAGGTTTTCCCCACTCTCCTCATTGTTGACCTGGCCAGCTGCTTGTAGTGCACCTACGTTCTGCATGGTCATGCAAATGGCCTCTGTGCATGTGCGGAGATCACTAAAATGGCCTCCACACATGCACAGAGGCCTGAACTGGGCAGCTGCTGGCCCTGGCTACTCTGGGGGAGGATGGGAGGGGAAGTGGGAGCTGCCCTGTCCCTACTGCCCTTCCCACAACCGCCAACACCGCTGATGACGGTACTTGAAAGTACTAACTGTCTCCCCTCCAGTTCCCCCTAGAGGTGGAGAAGCCCTCCTGTCCCTTTAGTGGTAAAGGGGAATCCTCACCGGATTTCCCTTTACCAGTAGAGCTCCAAACCAATTCAACCTCGAACCTGTCGAGCCAAGCCGGTTCGACATCGAGCCTGGCTCACATACTCCTAGCAGAAAGTTGACCAAGTACCTCTGAGGGAGCTTTTGGGGAAGCGACCATTACCTTATGTTTGCTAATCAGAACTAGCAGGGGTTCCAGCCTAAAAAAGAAAAGAAAAAGGTGGGGGGAGCATGCCCCGTGACTGGAAATTTTTTCAGGAGTGTGTGTGAAGAGAGGGGAATTAAAAAATCATGCAGGGCAAGGCAGGGCAGGATATTTCTCCTGATTTTTTTTTAAATGGAGCTTCTGGCTCAGAATAAAAGCAACCATTTATAAATGGAACAGTGCTTTGCATTACTATTTAGTTTTTTTTGGAAATGCAAAAGTTGCATTAGAACTGACAGAAGAGCCTTTGTTTAACAAATCTCAGTGTGTTTTACAGTTGGAGTCTATGCATTCTTATCTCAGGTCCCACTGATTTCCCAGCTAAGAATGCACAGGATTGCAATCTTAAGAGAATATCTTAAGGAGTCACAGTCTGTAGTCCGAAACAGTTGAAAGGAAATGTTGCTATATTTGGAATACAACATATTCTCTCTTCCCTTTTAAACAGAGATTTTTACTCGAACTTTTAATAGAACTTTTGGGACTATTCTGAGAACCCTAAATGAAGGGCCTTACATGCAAAATGTCTGGTTTCATCATGAATCCTGAATAAAAGGATTCAGAGTATAGCTTTTCCAAATCTTGCAAGCAGAGTTTCCATGTTCTGCCTGGAAAAACTGCCTCTGTCAAATATTATTTATTACATTTTTATACCGCCAAAGTTGTATGGTGTACATACATAGTCTAGTATAGATGTACATACTATAGATGTACCTCTCCAGATGACCTCAATAATTGGTGGGGTTTATATAGAAGAAGGTACTCTCTTATATATCTGGAGCCCAAGCTGTTTAAGCTCCAGATATCTACGAGATATCTGGCACTGAATAAACTATAGTCTATGAAAGCTCAAGTCACAAACAGTTGTTAAACTTAAGGCACCACAAGACTTGTGCTGTTTGAAAAAACATGTCTTTTGTCAAAAACATAAAAATTATATATGTCATTTTTCACTTTTGTCACCACCACCATGTTACTGGCCAAGATCCATCCCTTACACACATTTTGAGTTTTGCATAAGAAAATGTAAATGTTGTATAGTTTTTGAGCTTTTAGTAAAATGATTAAATATATTTGCAGGAGGAAAAACCCAGTAAAAAACATGAAACCACAGATCAGACATAAATATTTTTGTTCATTAACCTAGATAAAGCCTATGTTAACACGTGACTTCATTCAGTTTGATAAAACTGCTCTCTTTTGAAAATATATGTAATATTGTTGCACTTTCTTAATTGGATTGGATTTCACAGCTGTGGACCCTCAGGACTTTGAGAGGCTATTCCCATGATCAACTGAAATCAGGCTAGGGGAGCCTAGCCCGATTTCAGCTGATCGTGGGAGCCACCAGGCTTGAAGGTGAGACCGTTTGTCTCCCTGCATTTAACCTGCCAAACAACCCCTCCCCTTAAACTGTGTTTGCAGAGCAAGCGTGCCACAATTTTTGCGGAGTGCTCCGGGTTTTTTTTATCATGAGTAGCTGCGGTGTGGCTCCATGGCTACTCATGAGTAGACCCCCATGGGGAGGCGAAAAACTGCCTCTTGGCTCCGGGGGTCTCTCCAGTATGCTCTGCGTGCTCACTCAGGGCATACTGGAGCTTCCGGGGGCCGCGTGGCCCCCAAACTCCCCAGTCCCCGCCGGCTCTGTCACGGAGCCGGCAGTCGTGTGGGCAGGCGATCCGGCCGCCCAGGGCTCCCACCTCGCTCGTGTGTGGGGAGAGCGGGCTTAGCCAGCTCTTCCCGCAAACCCAGAAAAAGTGGGTCTCACTGATTGTGAGACCTGCCTCTGAGTTTGAAACCTACTCTGAGGAGAGCAGAAGCAGACCTAAGAAGGTAGCAAGCTTTTCTAAAAACAAGCTCCCCCCCCCCCCGCAACCAACCAACAAACAGGAGGAGGGGGAGATTTTGAGGGGCTGATACCTCTTTAGTCCCTTACACCAAGCATACACCCACAACTTCTGCCCATTGAGCAGATAGTCATAAATGCAACACTGTGTGCAATACACTGAGAAGCACTCCCTCCCCTGCTGGCTTTCTACCTTCATGACTGGTTTGGGTAGCTGTTTAGCCTATTTGGAGAGCTGGGCTGTTCTTATGTTCTTATGACTGTGCGTTAAGAGTATACTGGTGGGCAGATGATACATATGTGTTGGAAGTCTATTTGGTGCAAGTGTGCTGACGGGTAGGTGTTAGGGAACAAATCAATGCTTCGCTAGTGAGCCAAGCTGATATTTATGGATCCTTCTTCAAGGACTACATAATTATTTTAAAGGAGTGCAACCAAACTTAGAATGTAGGATAGTATTTTATAGGGTAAAAAGAACAGAAAGTATGGCAAGAATCAGATAAACTTAGGTGAGGAGACAGCAGATAAGGGGTACAATAGTGCATGGGGAAAAACATGATTAACAGCTCAATTCTATACATATTTACTTAGAAGTAAGTCCCATCAAATTCAATGAGGCTTACTCCCAGAAAGTGTGCATACAACTGCAGCCTAAGAAAAGAAGAAACATACTGGAGACACTTACTGGGGAAAACCACATCACTTTAAGAATCCAAATTGTCAGAGCAAGATCCACAACTATGATGATGATCAAGAGCAGAACAAACAGGTAAAGGCAACGCTTTCTCCAGCCATAAATGCCAACATTGTAGATATACTGAGGTTCTGGTCTATCTAAGTTAGTACCTGCTGTTGTTGTAGTATACTGTTCGCGTACCATCTGCTAAAGAAGAAACGTATTAGATTATACTGAACATTATATTTAAAACTGTTTGCTAAAGTACATAAAACTATACAGATTGTAAAAACACAACTGAAAAATCATTTTTCCTAGTTCATATTTTCTTTCAAACACACTGTCCCTTTAATTTTTGGTGTATGCTTTAACAATGCTATGGAACTCTCACATCTCAAAGATTTTCTGATTATCCTTAATCTGATCTTTATTGCTTGTTATAAAGAATGTTAACATCTATGCTAATATAATAAAACTAAGCTGTGGGTGGCTTCAGTTTGACCAGAGGACTGGCAGGTAGGTGAAGAAAAGGAAATTTAACCCTATCCTTCCCAGGATGTTTTTCACACTCAGCTTTTAGTTCACATTTAGTACCCAGAATGTTGGGGGGCAATATGCTAAATCATTGTAAACTGCTTAGAGAGCTTCCAGCTATAGAGCGGTATATAAATGTAAGTGCTATTGCTATTGCTATCTCCTCCAGTATGGATGGGGTGCGTTAACATATCAGCCAAATTTACCCCATAGTTCCTGAGAGCTACTGGGGAGCACTTTGGAGCACTACTGGGGAGCAATTTGGTTTTTTCATCGCATGTTTATTTTCATTGTAGCCCAATTTATAATGGGGGTTAAAAAATCCACTTCTTGCTTTGGTTTTGGGGGGCAACTTCGAACTTGCAGTGAAGCCTCGAAGTAAACCCACGGTCAAGCCTACTGTCTAGGAAAGCTCCTGGTGTTTGCTAAAAATCACCCCCTGAGCTGCTGCTTCTCAAGGGGGTGGGGCGGGATACAGGGACCTACATTTTACGCTATTGCATTGATAAATTTGTATTTTTCATTCAGACCCTTATATTCTGAAACAACACATTCTGAGATTAATGTATAAACCCAAGAAAGCAAAAGCTGTTTACTTTAACTCAGAGGAAAACTACCTTGATTCTACTTAAAGAAAAAGTCAAACCAGATAACCAGTACCATTAAAATAATGTAGTTACCGTCCACAGCAAGGTAAATTCAATGATTCCTACACATGAAAAAATATATATATAAAAAACTGCTGTCTCTTTTGAAAATACATGTAATATTGTTGCACTTTCCTAATGGGATTGGATTTCACAGCTGCGGACACCCATATTCATTCCCCCATAATACAGTTACAAATAAAAGAAGATGCATTTCATGAGCCTTCTTCCTAGTTTTCATATTTACTGCTCTAGTTTAGATCACTCTGTTCAGTGTATAGTTTTCAAAGCAACATTTGATTACATCCTTTCCGACAGCTGAATAATTGACTGCAATTTCCATGTCTCTTTACAAAACTATCCTGTTTCTGTAAGAAGCAAGTAGCTTTAACTGTTGATTACAAATCATTTGTCTTTGCTCTAACCTATGAGTAAGAAGATGACAGTTTAGGGCTTGCAACTAAATCAAGCATATGTCCAATTCTATACCACTTGAAATGCTAAAATCTTAGTATCATATGTATAGTCATTCTACTTTCATATTTTTTGTCAATCAATGTAATTTGTGAATTTGAGAGTTAAGTTTAATTCTGTACAGAGCTAAATATGGATATAACGTGTTTTTGCTCACCAAATGTTTTACATATTATTTGCCTATAATTATGCTAAAACAAAACACTCACACACCCTAGAAAGTTCTGCAAAAATTCCATATAAATAAATAGGAGCAATACAAAAGCACCATAGTGCTTTACTTTCACTTTCAAATGGAGAATCAGGAAAGCAAACAAAAGTATTCATTTGTAAAATATCTGTTCATATGGACACAGCCTTACATCTTATTCTTATCATTGTAGCACCATATGTACCCACTACAGCAGTAAGCAATTTGCAAAATGGTTCAGTAATTAGATTGCATCCTAAGCTAGGTGGCCAGATTTGGCTTTTAAAAAGCCAAATTCTGGCTTATGGGCCATTTGACCCACGAGTATACCCCTTAGGTTCTGGCAACTCTGAAATTGTTCTTCCATGCAGAGAAGGTACTTCCGTTCATGCCAAAGATGCTTTCCCCTTGCTTCTTCAGCCCCTATACCTCATGAAAATCAGCTCCTGAGGGCAGTGGGACCCCATGAAATAGCTTGGCATGTGACACAGGAGGCTGCAGAGGGAGGGGGTATCAAGTAAAATCATTTCCCTCTTGCATGAATGGAAGTGCCTTCATTTCTTTTGCAGAAGAAGTTGTTAGGATGCAACCCATAGTTACTTCAATTATGCAACAAATTTTATTTTTGGAATTTATTTTTACAGCCACACCTCTACACAGATCAACAAGTTAATGTCAGCTGATTGTCATGTGTAACCTGTACCTTAAAATATTTACGTCCATCATGAATTTTGCTTTATTTATTTTAACATATTTGTATACTGCCCAAAACTACATCTCTTAGTCATATCTTTCAAAGGCATATGCTTTCTTTGATTATATACAGCATGAATATTAGCTTTATTTGCCTTGGTTTCAAATTGAGAACCTGAACAATGAAAAATTAAAAAGGAGATTTCTAGTTTAGGATCTGCTAAGCTAGAAGACGGGAGAACTGACAAGCTTCTTTAATAAGAAAATAGTCAGGCAACATTGCTGGTTAATAATAGTCTCAGCAGCTGTTACACCATTCGAATTAACAACAGTAGACCTTCCCTTTACTATTTAAAGTGTGTTCTCATAAAGTATCAGCAATAGAGTACAAGGAAATGGGAGTTTAAATGAAACGTTCAAAGGCTTGAAAAGA
Organism: Hemicordylus capensis; assembly: GCF_027244095.1. Classification (NCBI taxonomy): domain Eukaryota; kingdom Metazoa; phylum Chordata; class Lepidosauria; order Squamata; family Cordylidae; genus Hemicordylus; species Hemicordylus capensis. Next base: position 35,843,552 of record NC_069659.1, on the reverse strand, counting down.
AAAACTAATTCAGTTAGGTAGCTAATAAAGAAAAGGTAAGACAAAGTACTTTACACCGGTTCATTAGGAAGATTCTTGCTTTCATTATCTATTCATTATATTTTTCCATCTCGGTTCTTACTGATTTCTATTGGGCTAGCCAGATGCTGGTTTGACAGCAATATTCAGAACTGAAGAACTCTCTTTGGGCACTACAGATGGCTGTTGGGATACTCCCACTCCATCTGACTTAAGGGGTAGCCCAGTTCCCCACACTGTCTGTCAACAGCCTACTCAAGGCACAAATTCTCACCCAATCAGTAGGAATAGTTTTCTGGCCAAAATACAACATATGACTGGCACTGAGCCAGAAAACTGAGAAACGTTTCTGTATTCCCATCAACTTTCTTGAAGAGTCTAACTGGGAACTTGCCTCATGGAGATTTGGGGACAGGTCGGGCAGCTGTGACCTGAACCACCTGTAATTGTCCTCTCAGGGCTGCATTGCAATCGCCCTTGGGGAGACTGCTAGTCCCAAGAGTCACTGTACCTTTCCCTTGATTGCCCCAAGGAAGAACAGCGGCGGTTTTTAAAAGCAGTCTGCTGTCCTGTCATTGTGCTTTCCTCAGAAGGCCAAAGAAACCACTACTGCTCCCACTCATCACCACTACAGACCAATAAGCAAAGCATAGGGGAGAATGTGTTAATGAATAATGGGGAACTAGTGGGGAGGGCTTTTTGGGAGTGAACTGGGTCAAAATGGAGCAAAGTTCTCTGAAATTATAGCTCTCCTTTGAGGTGCATTTTATAAGCCTCCAAATTCTTTTTCAAGCCAGCATGTTGAGAACTTCGCTGACATCTCTATTCACAACAAAAGACAAAACTAACTAAGGGCAGACCAACAGCAACTGTTGTACAGACCAACAGTACAAGCTAACCATGCTCGTCTATACTGCTTTACTTCATCACACATTAAAGGAAGATAGCAGGCAAACTTCCCCACATTTACTGGAACTCCAGAATGTGTAGCTCAAGTACAGAAAGGAATGTTTTAGAGATTCATATACTTAGTAAATGTTCAGATTTCCTTTTACCTTTAGGAACATAGGGAGTTGCCATATACTGAGTCAGACCATTGTCTATCTAAGCTAGGTATTGTCTTCACAGACTGGCAGCAGCTTATCTAAGGTTGCAGGCAGGAATCTCTCTCAGCCCTATCTTGGAGAAGCCAGGGAGGGAACTTGGAACCTTCTGCTCTTCCCAGAGCACCTCTGTCCCCTGAGGGGAATATCTTACAGTGCTCACACTTCTAGTCTCCCATTCATATGCAACCAGGGTGGACTCTGCTTAGCTAAGGGGACAAGGGGCAGGGGACCTCTGCTAACTTGGCAAAGAGGCACCTTTTAATGTGGTGATTCTCTTTATTTAGCAGGGGGAGAGTAACTGGCCCTATTCACCCCCAGCACAGTACCTCCAGTGACTGTTGCTGGTGTCTATCTGATGTTTCTTTTTAGATTGTGAGCCCTTTGGGGCCTGGGATCCATCTTATTTATTTATCATTTCTCTGTAGTAATAATAATAATAAGAACAAGAAGAAGAAGTCATGCCTGCTACTGGGAATGTGCATGGTCCGGATCGGTCCAGACCGGCACCGAGGGGGGGTCTCCCTTTAAGGGCGGGGGGGTAGAACTTACCCCTCCCGCCGCTCTTCCTCCTCCGGCGCTGTCGTATTTAGCAAAGATTTTGGGGCGGCACGTTCCCCGCTGCCGCCACTGCCCCCATCGTCGTCAGTAAAGCCTTTCTAAGCGCTGCACGCATGCGTGCGCGGCGGCACGCGCACGCACGGCGGCAACAGGCGCGTGCATGCGTGCAGCTCTTAGAAAGGCTTTACTGACGACGATGGGGGCAGGGGCGGCAGCGGGGAACGCTGCCGCCCCAAAATCTTCGCTAAATACGACAGCGCCAGAGGGGGAAGAGCGGCGGGAGGGGTAAGTTCTACCCCCCCGCCCTTAAAGGGAGACCCCCCCCTCGGTGCCGGACTGCCAGCCTCTAACATGGCCTCCGGACCGGTCCGTGCACATCCCTACCTGCTACCACAAGACCAGCTCTCCTCTCCTCTTTGCATGTGCTGCTGTGGAGTATAGGGCTAGTTTAGACCTAAGCCAAATAAGCTGCATGCTGTACCACAGGGATCACATGGCAGATGAAAGTGCTTTTAAGGCTCAGAAGTTAAAGATGTAGGTCAAGCATTTGTGCAATCAACGGACATTACAACTACATTGTTATTTGTGGCATTGCTCACAAACCACTTCATTCAATCCAGACTGACCAAAAAATCAGTGTGGGTTGAATATCATATGAATGTTTGTATGAATTGTCCACAAAACAATTACACCAACACACCAACACAGAGTCCTCCACATTAATTTCAAGTAATATTTCTGAGCTTTAACTTCGTTAGCCATTCAACTGCATAACCGTGGGTGTCAAACACTGCAAAACATCTCAAACAGTGGTAGTGGTTAGAAGAGTAGAGACAGACTAGGCACTCAGGTCCAGTACAATCAACAGCAATACAACTTTTCCTAGATTATGTCACTTCAGAATGCAGGTGAGCAGCTGTGTGTTTGAATGATCCATCATGGAAAAATACTCCCTATACATAAAAAACTTCGACGTAAGAAAGCTAGGTTCAGACCCACCTTCTTTCTAGCACTCTAGTTTCTACATAAAGGAATTTTTTTTCCTTGATGGAAGCATTTGAACACTCAATTCTCTCGACTACAGCAAATGGTATAATTCAGGGAAAACGTTGTTTTACAGCTGCTTCCCTTGTAAACATGAAGTAGTCTTAAGTTGGTTTAACTAATACTTTATTCAGAAACCACTCCCTTTTACCCTGCTTTCCCTCCCTTAACTTTCTGACTCCACCCTCCACACTCTCTACAGGATCCCCTGGGCAGAGGCACTCTTACCCTTGGACTTCTGGGTGGAAGTCCAGGGCCTCCACACCCCCTTGGGGTGCCTTTAGTCTGTCCCACGTGGTGTTGTAACCCTGCCACCGGCCCAAGCTGCTCTGGGTGGCTAGGTGTGACCGTTACCTGCGCCAGGCAGCCAAGCATGACCTCTGCATATTAAGGTGCACACCCGAACTGAATGGGTCCAACATGGAATAAATGAGGGAATTCTCACGATCTCCAAAAAGCGGGCTAAGGGAGCCTAGCCCACTTTTTGGAAGTCGTGTGCTGCCACGGGAGCCATGAGGCTCCTGTCAGCTAACCCACCTAATTCCCCCTCCCCTTAGCCGAGGTTAATGGAGCGAGCGTTAACCTGATCGTGTATTGCTTCCTGATCATGTATTGCTGCGGCATGGCTCCGCTCCACGGCAACACGAGGAGACCCCCGGCGGGAGGCTGAAACCAGCCTCCTGGCCCTGGGGGTCTCTCCAGTATGCCCTGTGTGCTCATGCGGGGCATCCTGGAACTTCCAGGGGCCACACAGCCCCTGATCCCCGCAGCCCCCACCGGTTCCGCGACGGAGCCGGCAGTCGACTCCATGGGCGATCATCTGCAGGAAGAGCAGGCTAAGTCCACTCTCCCTGCAAACCCCCTAAAGGCGAGTCTCACTGATTGTGAGACTTGCCTCAGTGACTGCAGTCTAAAAAGACAAGGTTTTGTCACTGCTGGTAACAATGAGCTGGGAGGGCAGCAAAGAAACTGCAATTGTATCTTCTGGTCTTTCTTCCCTCCATGCCTTTGCTGGCTCTCTCTTGCATGCTGCTTGCTCTGTCTCCAGCCCCTCTGGTCTGGTCACTTGTCCAGTTTGCCCATTTGCCCAAAACATGCTGCTGAAACTCCTTTCTCTCAAGAGAACTTCAGCAGCTTGCTTTAGATACAACCTTTTGCTTTTGGACACAACCAGACAATTAACTGAAATTAATTACCATGTGAACAGAAGGATAAAGAAAAGATGTTATATGTGTGCATGTATAAGTATTTTTATTTCTTCTCTTCTCTATATTATTGAGTTCATTATTGGCCATATTATTCATTATTTCTGTGACAGTGTATTAATATTGTCTCATAATGTTTCACTATATAGGAGCTTCATTTCTACCTTTATCTATGTTCTTCTTCACAAAAAAAGGTTGCATGTGATTATTAAATACCTCTCACAAATAAATATATTATTGGAGCAGGCTATTCTCTGTTTAAGCAAGATAAAATGTTCAAGACTGTTTTAATTATTTGCAAGTCAGCAAGACAAACATTACTAAAAATAAAGAGTTGGTATGAAAGTAAACTTTATTAGCTCTTTAGGTTTCCAATATTTTTTCAAGACACAAGGTCTTGCTATGGACCTACAAAGCCTGAGCCTATTTAAGAGCCACTATCGCCTTCTGCAGATAACTATGCAATGAATTAATGCATGGAGTGGGAGAAGCAGATTCATACCGACTGGCCCTGCTCCATGTGTTCAAACAACCTTCTATACAAAGCTGACACACATCCAACAAACAAAAATGCACGATACAGATCCTGCATACGAAGCCAATATATGTACAACTTGTATGTACATTCTGTACGCAATGTGTGCAGAAGAGCCAGTCATGCATGGGATGGAGCCAGGCAGATGCAAATGCATTTCTCCCCGTCACACATTGATCTGCTTTGAATAGCCATCTGCATAAGGCTTAGATCTCTCATGTTCCACAGTATCTTCTAAAAATGTAGAAGTAGTCTTCTTAACCCCATCCTTCTGCTCACAGTGGCACTTAAAAGGGGATTATCAGTAGCAGGGTAATGATGGAACCTTTTAGAGGTCCACCAGACCTCAATGATACACATTTTCAAAATGCAGCACCCAGTTGCCAGTGCCAGACACATAACTGGTGTCTGCGGAAGCTATTTTCAGGAGAAGTCTTCAAAAGAGCCAAATTATTCCCCCACCAAAAAGCCCACATTCAGCACATATGCCATGTTGCCATAACTCAGAACAAACTGTCAAACAGATTATTGGAGCTGCCAACACTGGCAATGTCAATAATCTGTTTAGGCATAGAAAACACATGACAGTCACTTCTTCCAACAACAGAACAGATCACTACTATAAAAAATGATGGCGCCAACCATCTGTTATGTGGGGAAGGGGGAATCTATCATCTTTTGATAGAGGCAATGAGCTTTTAAAACCAATGCACAATTGTGTAGAAGAAGGAAAGAAGAGAGAGACTGTTTATAATCTATTCCCAAGCTCAGTCATACTGAATGCAAACCATCATGAATGGAAGCTTGCATGGGAGTGGTCAGGTCAGGAAAGACCTTCTGCCCTTTTATAAAATGCATTTATTCATTTATTATACTAGAGTGCCATCTTTCTTTAAAAAATAGCCTCATGGCAGCTAGAATATAACATAGAGAGGTGGACCTCATTATTTGCAGGGGTTCTCTTCTCACCTATAGGCATGAATACACAAACCATGAATAACAAAACCCCAAGTCAATGGGAATTGGGGGGTTAGGCTCCTTGAGCTTTAAAAGGTCAAAAAGAATAGAAATAAAGGGAATAATGTATAGTCCCTTGCTCTCCAGGCCTCCAGCTCTCCAGACAGCCCCCACAACCTGCAAATCCTCCAAACATCTGAGATTTTTTCCAAAAATTATTGAGATTTTTTAAAAGAGTCCCCAAATGGTTCCATGCTGCAAAATGGTGGCTGGAAAGGGCATCAGAAGTCATTTTCTGCCACTCAGGAACTGCAGATAGGCAAATCTTGCCTGTTTTTTTTAAACCAAGGATTTAAAAACTGGGTCCCAATGACCCAATGGCAGATATGCGAAGCTGTGGGTGTTGGGATGGCGAATAATGAGGGCCACCTGTACTAACATATACTTCATCAGTATATAACATATTCAAACAATGAAACATGGCAATATAATAATACAGAATAATGTTACAAAAATGTAACATTTTAATTAAAAAAATAAATTTAATTGAAATTAAAACTCCATAAAGCACCATACAACAAACACAGAAGGCCATACAGCAAGTTATGCTAGTCTCCAGAGCAAGCCTGAATAGATGTTTTTACCTAGCTAAAGACAGCTAGGAGGGAGGCAAGGGAATGGATCTCCCTAGTTAAGGAATTCCATGGCCTGGAGGCAACTACAGAGAAGGCCCTGTCCTGTGTGCATCACAAATGAGCATCCAGAAGTGTCCACACAAAGAGCAGAGTCCTTCCAGCGGATTGTGGGAAAGGTAGAATTAGGAGTAGGCAGTCTTTAATATATTTGGGTTTCATTTAGAGCTTTAAGGGCAATGACCAGCACCTTGAATTAGACTAGATACCAACTGGCAGAGCCAGTGCAGTTATTTTAAAATAGGAGTAATATGATCACTTTGGGCAGCCCCCGAAAGCAGCCTGGCCACTATATTCTGCACTAACTGAAGCTTCCAAATACTCTTCAAGGGCAGCCCCACACAGCAGCTGGCTCACAGCCAAAGCAATGCAAAGGCATTCCTGGCTGCTGCTGCTGCCATCCATCTTCAGGTGACCATCCAAGAGCAGCATCAGGTCAAGGAGAACTCCCAGACTGTATACTTGCTCCTTCAGAGGGTAACCGCATCCAGAACAGGCTGACCGCCGCCCCCTACCATTGACCCAAGCAGTGTGAGAGTCAAACAGATCAAGATCTGCTGGGCTTGCTCAGTCTATCTCTGCCTTACAACTATTCACATATGCACATGTTTAATTGAAAGACAGAAAACGTGTGTAAATCTGGGGTTCAGGTGGAGGAGTGGAAGAGCAAACGGACAGTCTCCTTTGTCTCTTTACCCTGCCTCTCTTTCTCTTCCACTTCTTCACAGGCCTCCAATTCTATCCTTCATTAGTGTATAATAATTATTCTTCAAACACAGAATTCGGGCATTCAGGTATCTACAGTATAACAGAGTATGGCATCATTCTTTTCAGAGGTGGCTAAATATTTGCCATTCTAAGCATTTTGTTAGCAGAAGCTGCTCACTGCTGCTTGAATGGGAAGAGTTTTGTCCCTTTAACTGATTTTGCACCATGAAAAACTAAGGAATGGTTTTAGTTGATTTTGTTTGAACACTAAGGACTTCCAAGTTAAACATTTGGCTCCAATGAGTTTCCACGTAACGCCAAACCACAGGTCCAATGGACCCGAGGTTCCGCACCCCCACCTCCACCTGCTTCTCAGACATAATGCTCCAGAAGCTTTCTGCAGTCAGTGAGACTGCAGAGAGATGGGAAAGCTGGCGGTGCAGACTTCCTTCTTTCCTGAAGGACAGCCTGCACAGCCAATAAGAGCCAGAGCAAGGGAGGAGATTCCTCCCTTAACTCCGGTTTTAGAGCAGTGAAACTGTTTCCCAGCATTTGCATGTAACACTGGTAAAGGAAAACTGGAGGCAGAGTAATGGAAACTTAGAGCAAATCAAAGGTGATCAAACACCGTTTGGAGAGGGAAACCACAGGTCCTTTAAAAACAAACACTGCAATTGCCCAGTTCGTATGTTCAGGTTTGAGAACCAGAGGTGAAGGGACCTCTGGTTTCCTATTATGTGTGAACTGTGCCTATGCATGTTGCTGGGATTCAGAGACAGTATCTTCTCATAATTAAGGGCATACAATATACAGCAGCTTTGGTAAAGAACATATCCTTCGCAAAATAAGGAACAATTCTGAAGACCATGAATCTGAGTTTTTAAAAGCAATGTTTGGCTAGGTCAAATTAAATGGATTTTAATTATCATAATGACATTATGTCATTTTAGGAACTACTGGTTTTACTTTTTGCTCTTTTATTTCTATTTAATCTGTGTATTGTTTTATTGTTGTGGCTTCTATCATAAGCCACCACATGGATACTAGAAATAGATGGGTGGGGCATATATAAATAAATAAAGTGCCAAATCCATTAGCACAAAAACTCAGTTAATCAGTAGTAGTTTCTCAAGTGGTGCTAGGAACCCCTTTTAGACTGGAATGCCCCACTTGTGAATATCGTTATCGTAGTACAGACAAGCAGAAGAATGCAATATTTAACAGCAAATGTGCATTCTAGGTCAATGTAGTATTCCTCTTTCTGTTTACACATATGGGAAAGGCAAAAATAGATATGCCATTTGTGGAACCTGTCTAGTTTTGTGAAACTCCAATGTGGCTGATATGTAATATCATATAGAATATAATAAATAAGGCTTTATGTATAACATAATTGAAAAGACAAGATTTTTATACCCATGCCAATATGACAAATGCAAGCAAAAATCAACTATTAAGAACAATTATATCTAGAAATATCTATATCTAACTATATATTGTTTTCAATAAAAGGTTACCCATGCAATCATAGCATATGGGGGCGGGGGGAGGACAGAAAAACTGAAAGGCAAAGGAGCCAGTATTTTCTAGTGAGCCAGAGACATTTAATATTGTGTAAATCAGACTGTCCCAGAGAGAACAGAGTGCATAAGGTGTTTTTAAAATTCTAATATTACTCATTCTTTTTCAGTGCCATGCAATGAGGCACTCTAGTTTGCTTAGCTTAAGCTTTAACCATGATCATACAGTTATTAATCTATAATTATAAAAATATTATAGCATTGTCACAAATATTTAAAAAGCTAGTAATGTAAAATACGAATTGTTACAATTAAATATTTATACATCAAAGTAAAAGTCTTACCGTGAGGTGGTTTTTTTTTAAAAGGAGGTCTTTCTAAAACAGCACAAATTGCTGAACTATGATCAGGCTCATAGGCTTCTTTCTGCCTTATAGAATGGCTTTCTCCACTTGTATCTGGAGTGGAAGATATTTAAGGCGTGGCTGAACTTGTTTACACATTTGGCCACATCTCACATTCCACTGCCTTGCATTGGCAACACAGACTGGGCTAATTTTAATCTATGACCAACTAGCTAGTGCTATACTAATGCTTTAAGAGGGCAAACATAATTCTTAACTTTTTTGTTCTGGGGAATTTACACTTAAAAATATTATTATTATTATTATTATTTTTGGCCTGTCCTACCCTTGAAGGTTCAGGGCATATAAAACATAGGCGATGGCGGGGGTGGAGGGTGGATCAGAACACTCAACTATTTGCTACTAAAAATGATCTTGTTTATTTTTTTCAGAAAGAAAAAACTTTCTTACATTAAAAAAGCTCAGGTTTTGTTGTACTCTTAGAGCATGAGGATTCCGAAGCTGGGGAATGGCCACTGAAGGCAGAACTCAATACTAGGCAGGAGGTAGAACTACACATTACGTTTGACATAAGGCTTCTGTTGAATACAGGAATCCTATAATGGGCTCCTCTCTCTCCCTGTAATATGTAGGATTATTTATCCCATGTTGTGATATTCTGCATTTACCTACTCCTGCTCCACATCACTGGTTGTTGCGGACAGAGAAATACAAAATATAAGAGTATTGTAACAGGGATAAATGATCCTTCACATTATGGTGGAAAGGACAATAATTCAACAGGCGGTGCAATTTTTAGCACCAGCCCTGAAAAACCCAGGGGCAGCCCATGCATGTGGTGAGGTGAGATGGTCACCTCAAGGGGCAGCCTGGAGCAATTCAACCATCACTGTTACAACACTTCCCTCTCCACACAAACTCTGCCTTCTTGGTGAGCAGCATGATGAGGGTGACATGCCGGGGAGGGGACATCTGGCCTGCTTTCGGAAATTGTATGTGTGTTGAGCTGTGTTCTTTTGAATACCTGAATAGGGCTCACGTGGTCATCCTAACTGAACAATAAACTCATACATACTTTTCATTAACAATACCTGTAGTAGCTTTTTAAATTATAACCCTCTAATGTTAAAGGCCTGTGTGAAATGCTAGATACTGCAAGCATGATCATACCTAACAATTACATTTTTATGTACTGCATCAAATTTTATGCTTCCTTTGCTGGAACTACAAACTTATACTGCAGCAGGGATTGGGCTTCTTTCTGACATCCAGCAGCTACAAATGAAAAAGCAACATATGCATGAATAAATATGGGATTATGAGACATTCCTTTCCTTTCTCACACTCATGGCTATTAATCCTTCATCAGCTTCTGTTTAGAATATACCATCCACAAATTAGTCTTCTCACAGAATAGCAAGTCATCAGGGCCACACGATTAAGATGTAAAAGTTATGTAAAACATGAATTATACTCAAAAGGCTTATACTATACTTACATTTTATAAAAGGCTGACATCCAGATGAACATATGCTAGCTCAATAGACAAAGCTGTGCACACACAAGGCAGCAGAACTGTGTGGATGCTCAAAGTTGTGCAGGCCTTTGTATCTTGTTGCACTTGTGCAAATATTGTGCTTGCACAACAAGGACAGAAGAACATCTAGGAACATAGGAAAGTGGCTTATACCAAGTCAGACTTTTGAGCCATCTGGCTCCACATTGTTTGCACTGACTGTGGGTCTCCAAGGCTAGAGGCAGAAGTCTCTCCCAGCCCTATCTGGAGATGCCACGAAGTGAACCTAAGACCTTCTGCATGCATGCTGATGCTCTACCACTGAGCTATGGCCGCATCTCCTAAGGGGAATTATCTTACAGCGCTTGCATGTAATCTCTCATCCAAATGCAAATCAAGGTGGGCCTTGCTTAGCAAAGGGGGCAATTCATATTTGCTACCACAAGACAGCCATTCTAGCCAGTACAGTTGAGAGAAGATATGCACACTTAAGCTTGTGGAGCTGGATAAAATAGTGGTCCAGTTAGCGGTCTATTTAGTATGCCTCTAAATACCAGTTGCAGGGAAGCAACAGCAAGGGAGAGGGCGCACCCTCACCTCTTGCCTGTGGGCTTCTCAGAGGCATCTGGTGGGCCACTGGCCACATTCGCACATAACACAAAACTGCAGTTAAACGGGGCAGAGGTTGGAATTTGTATTTGTCCGATAGCATGAAACTGTAGTTTCACAGCAAAAGCAACCTGGGGTTTCCATCACCAAACTCCAATTTGAACCTTCAGTTAGTGAGTTTCACCACCCCAGTCTTAGGTTTTGTAATGGCAGCATTGCATCCGAACATGAACACTGCCATAACCGTGGATTCATGCTGTTTCTGGAACCGTAGTCATAGAGTGGGTGGCCCAGACCCACCAGGGATTGCGCCCGCTCCATGCCTGAGGTGCTTCTCATTGGCTGTCTTTCTGAGCACCTGGCCCATCCCGTCTGCGATCTATTCAAGCTGTTGCCCGATAACAGGGACACCACCACGTCCCAGCCCAAGCTTGTCAAATGAGGAAGTCACATGGGGCATGCCCTTTTCCCACTCTGTCCCTTGTTCCAGCCTACTGGCAATAAGGAGAGAAAGGGGATGGATGGCAAGATGGGCACTATGTGCTTTGATCTCAGAAGTTGAAGTGATATAGATGTATGCTCACAAGAACATGCAGTCACAGTGGCAACATAAACAGGGGCTACCCATTTGATTGCTAGGACAGTAACATAGGGCAGGGCAGCGATATCTAGGGTTGGGTTTAAAAGGAAGCCACACCCAAGAATTCTTGAATGGCTCAGGTCTATTTTGTGTACAAAGCTGTTGGGGAAGGAGGGCCCAGCCCCTTCCCCTTGGGTTATCACATGTGGTCCCTAGGCTTTCTCTTGAGAAGAGCTGTGCAGCAGAAGCAGTACTCCCTCCAGTGAAAGTAGAGATTCCTTATTTATTTATTTGATTGATTGATTGATTTCTATACTGCCCTTCCAAAAATGGCTCAGGGCGGTTTACACAGAGAAATAATAAATAAATAAGATGGATCCTTGTCCCCAAAGGGCTCACAATCTAAAAAGAAACATACGATAGACACCATCAATAGTCACTGGAGGTACTGTGCTGGGGAAGGGTAGGGCCATCATATATGATGAGGATGAATGCTGCTCCTGAGCAGACCTCTCTCTCATGAGAGTGGAAGGTCATGGGGATATCCCTTCACTACTCATGAGAAGAATTGTTTGCGGGGACAGGGTGGGGTTGGGCAGAATCACTAATAATGTATGACAAAATCCCTTCCACCACGGACTACGAGAGAGAGAGAGAGAGAGAGAGAGAGAGAGAGAGAGAGAGAGAGAGAGAGAGTTAGGCCATGGAGACATGCATGTGGTCCAGACGGCAAATGCTGCCCAGCCTGGGGATAGGTACCCCGGCAACACTTATCCCTATCTTAATGACTGCCACAATGAAGCAGTCAACGCAGGCCCTCTGCCAGCCCATCCGCCCATTTAAACATGTCCATCTTTATTTTTGTCCAGAATGGTGACCCCACTCTCCTGGGGTCACAGATAACCGGGGCTCCCCTCTCCCATGATTCCCCGAGGCAGCAGATCTGCATATACCACAATGCCAGTCTGAATCCAGGAAATATGAATGAGAATTATGATCTATCTGCCCATGCAGACCAAAGGCTTTTGAGCCTAAGATCATCCCCAGTAGACGGGCCCTCTCGTGAGATGGCTTAGCCCAAGGCAGCAAGCCAACATGGGGCAGGAGTGTGGTTTAGTCTCCATAGACTGCTTTGGCGACATGAGTCACTGCTTTGCCAGCATGAGTCATCGCAGTAGCATCCTTGGGCAGAGCAGACCAGACCCCAGGATCCTTTGCCCTCCATCATATATATATATCCCCTCCTAGGAAACCATCATGTTCCCTACCCAGAGTAACAGAAAAATAGTGCCACTCAGCATCCCACCGGTGCCAGAAATTGCACTTTTGCAAGACAGTTTTGCTGTGGGAGTCTTATGAGGGCAGGAGTGCAATCACTATCAGATGAAGGGCTTGCATGGCATTTAAAGGGATTTAAATGCCCTTTCCCTGCCAAGGGTGGGAGGTCCATTACAAAAAGGCATGATTGCACTCAGCAGACTTGAAGATTGCGGCCAATGGCTGATGTCCTGCAGACGTACTGACATCTTGCCCACAGTCTGCAGATGTAAGCGCTATGTAGCTTGCTGGATGCAGACTCGGTAGACCAAGAAGAGGGAGGGGCTCCCCTGCCCTGAAAACTGAGGTTTCTGGGCTGTGGTTGGAGGAATATCTGTGATGCGATTCACAGTTTGAAAAATTAATGACGGGTTTGGCAATTTTGTTTACCTGTTACGTGTGTGTCATTCTGTGTAACAGGATGCTGGACAAGATAGGCCTTGGGTCTGATCCAGTAGGGCTGTTCTTATGTTCTAATTCATTTATTCATTCAGTATACTGCCTGATATGTACATCTCTAGGCAGTGTGCAAAATTTAAAATATTTAAAAGTCACAGATTAAAATACATGAGACAATTTAAAAAAGCATAAAACAGTTATTAAAACAGATTATTAAAATTAATTCTAATTAAAAGCCTGCAAGAACAAATGACACTTGAGGGTCTTCCTGAAAACAAACAGAGAAGTAGATGGTCTTATTTCAGCAGGGAGCATATTCCAAAGCTCCAGGGCAGCCACAGAGAGAGCCCAGTCCCAGGTCGCCACCAAACGAGCTGGTGGCAACCATAATCAGACCTCTCCAGAAGATCATAACAGGCAGCAGGGTTTATGACAAAGGAGGTGCACTCTTAAATACCCTGGACACAAGCTGTTAAGGGCTCTATAGGTAATAACCAGCACTTTGTAGTTCATCTGGAAACATATTGGCAGTGAGTGCAGTTCTTTTAAAACTGGTGTTATGTGATCCCTTTGTGTTGTCCCAGAGACCTGTCTGGCTGCCACATTCTGTACCAATTGAGGTTTCCGGACTACATACAAAGGCAGTCCCACGTAGAGTGTATTACAGTAGTCAAGCTCGGAGATCACCAGCATATGTATCACTGTTTTAAGGTCATTTACCTCTAGAAATTGGCAGCTGACATATCAGCCGAAGCTGATAAAAAGCGCTCCTGAACACTGCTCATCCTGAGAAACCAGGGAGAGCTTTGGGATCAGGATCACTCCTAAGCTACATACCTGATCTTTCAGGGGGAGTGTAACCCCCTCCAAAACAGGCAGACCTAAACCATCTCTCAGGTCCTGGCCACCCACAGTCAGTACCTCCATCTTATTTGGATTCAGCCTCAGTTTGTTATCCCTCATCCAGCCCCTTACCACAATGCAGGCAGAAAAGAACAGCTTCTTTGCTGCCCACACTACCAGAGCATAGATCTTCAAATGTGCTCTGTGTTGTGCCTGATCAGACTCATGCTGAATCTTCCTCCACTTGTGCTCTAGTTGGCTGCCTTGCCGCTTCAGCTCCTGTAGTTCATCCAAATACCATGGGGCTGTCTTTAAAGCAGGTCGCAGAGGATGCTTAGGAGCGATTGTGTCTTATAATGCTGAATGATATAGTGTAACCACTCATGGAAAACATTCTCTGGGACATATGCAAGGCTGCAGTACAACCTTGTGCAACCTGTTGAAGAACATGTTATGCAACTTGTCAACATCTTCTGCTAACGCAAAGACTAGTTTAGAACAGACATTCTTTCCTTTGTGCAACATCCTTGCACTAGGGCAACAGCATTGCACTAGCACATCAGCATTGTGCTAACACAGCCTTAGTCTGGAATGACAGCTCTCGATTTTGAAAAATTAGCTAGTGCAGCATGTTTGCACAAGTGCATTAGTCTACATGTCAGCTAGTGTAAATGACATGTGTTATTAACATATGCAATAGAATTTTTTGATTATGTATGATCTATGTATGCATTTCAGCAGTTTATGGTGGGAAACTGCGGGCAGGGAAGCAAGGTAGTAGTAATCTCTGCCCATAGCAGAGATAAAATCTCTACAGAAAAAAAGAGCAGTGGGATGATTTTGCTTCCCAAAACTTTGTTTCCCAAAATTATAGCAGATGAGGGTTGTACATGTCTCTCATGCCAGCACAGAATGCCCCCAGCACAAAGGGCAGCATGCAGAACTTAGGACTTGCCTACTGCGCACAAAAACAATTGTGAGGGTAAGTAGAATTGTGTTGCAGGGACTCACACTCTTTAACACAACAAGCAGTGTTACCCTAAGAAGGTAGGAAGATGAACAATGTTACCTTAAAAGGGTTGATAGAAAAAACAATTATTTCCCCCATATTCAACTTTTACCTAAATGGTTGGAAATACTAGAAACAGCGAGAAAGCTATTTTAAAATACACTTATTTTTCACCTTATGACTAATTTCTACAACATTTGATCAAAATAAATGTAGTAGAAATGAAATTTTAAGATAATTCAAGTGCAGCAGCAATAAAGTCTCAATTGTTTGAATTAATTAAATTAAACCCAATTTAATGCTTATTCTTTGTGAGCCACAGTGACCTCTACTGGATTGGACATTTGAATCACCTCATTTTTAAAAATATTTTTAAAATATTTTTCTACACTAGCATAGTTTTGTACATTTACCCAACATTTTAAAAAAATCTACTGAAGTAATTGTTATTTTCTAAGATTCAGAGATGGGATATGTCAAATTGCCTAAATACTTCCATTTGAAGGAAATCTGAGAAAGTAGTAATACTATGAAAAAGAAGGAAGCATTGAATTTGCATTTATGCAGCACAGCACAAATGATACCAAACTGACATTTTAAATCCTGCCCAGATACTGTAATAATGATTAAGAGGAGGAATTGCAGAAAAAATAGATCTTCATTCAGGCATGAAATAGTGCAAGAAACACTGGTAAGAATTTCACTTATTAAATCAATCTTCAATTGCAAAATCAGATACAAAATAATGTCTCTGAGAGAAGGGCTGCTTGGAGTATTTTGGTTCTCTCATTGTTACATATAATGAGACTAGAACGATTCATAGATTCAGATGCTTCTTCATACACTCCACTGCATGTTAAGGTGATCCACATTTATTTGAGGTTCAATATATCATCACACTGGCTTTAAAGTACTTTTTCCTTCTAAAAAGAGGCAAAAACATTACATTACTGTATGGTAGTATTGTAGAGAAACGTAGGCAGGATGCTGGCTATTAGGGAACACAATATGAAGGCTGACATTCTGAGTGCACTTGTGCAACAAATTTGCACTTGCACAAGATGGTTGTAAGCTGCATGAAGTTGTTTTTGCTCCATTATGTTGAGTCATCCACTAGCGAAAGAGGTTCTCTAGGACGTATACAAAGATGGGGCAGCAAGTGCTGTGGAACAGTCATTGTGGTTTGGCCTCAGCTGTTAGGAATTAAGTTGTTAATCAACCAGAGAGTGATCATTTCCCCCTGCTTCTGAATATTAGTTGGGAAGGCCTTGTTAGGTTAGACTGCAGACAAGACCTTTGCAGGAATGATGGACCTATACTCCAGCGAGTGAGATGGTCTCCTTTCCTGTTTAACCAAGTAAGCTTGTTCCTAAATTCTCAGGATGCCATCTCTCTGCGAGATGCCCTAGTTGGGAAAGGATTACAGATTTCCTCTCCAGCTATCTTAGATCTTTATGATAGCCTAATTAGCCTCCTTTCACCCATGCTCACCAACTCCTGTCCACCAGCTAGTCAGCGCCATAAAACCCCCTCCCGCCCATGGTTTGATTCTGAGTGTCGCGCCACCAAGAGGGCCCTCATTCAGGCCTTTAAATCCCATGCTGAAGGTGCCTCTGCATTCAGCTCGCAGGATTTACTTAATCTGAGGCATCAATATAAGAAATTGTTGAAATCTAAGAAATTTCAATTTACTAAAGAAAAATGGTCTGAACTAATTGATGCGGCTAAATCAAGGAATCAAACAAGGTTCTGGCGACTGATCTCTTCTCCTCACGTGAGAGCTCCCTCCTCGCCGACCTTTATTGTTCCCGCGGAATCATGGGAGCGTCATTTCCACAAACTCTACAGTCAAACTGATCCCACAGAAGCTAAGTTAGAATTAAATAGCTCTGACCTTTCCTATTGGAACCCAGTTACATGTTCAGAAATTGAGGCCCTTGTCAAACAAACTAAACCCGGTAAAGCTCCCGGGATCGACCGCATCATTATTGAGATTATACGCACTAACTTAGAATGGTGGGCCCCTGTTCTTGCGTCATTATTCTCATTTATCGATAACACTGCGAAAGTTCCTCAGGATTGGGGGATTGATTTAATTATCCCTATTTATTAAAAAGGAAGCAGACAAGATCCTGCAAATTACCGCCCAATTAGCCTCTTGAGCATTATTTCTAAATTATATGCGAAACATCTCCTGACAAAACTGGCTGACTGGATTGATGCCTATAACATCCTGGCTCCTGAACAAGCCGGATTTTGCGAAGGCCGATCGACCATTGAGCAGGCTTTTATACTCCAACACCTGGCTGAGAAATATACTTGCAAACCTGGCTCTGCCCTCTATGCAGCATTTATTGACTTAAAATCTGCTTTTGACTCCATCTCTAGGGCCCGCCTTTGGGCTAAGTTGAGGGATTTATCCATAGATAAGCGTCTCCTATTATTAATTTATAAGCTACATGAAAATACATCCCTAAGAGTTCGTTGTAGTGCACGGGGTCACTTATCTGCTGAAATCCCCACACATAGAGGAGTCAGACAAGGGTGTATTTTAGCCCCTATTTTGTTTAACATCTATATTAACTCCATTGTAACTCATATGAATGCTCCTTCTATTCATCCGCCCAAACTGGCTCATAAACATATATCAATTTTGCTGTATGCCGATGACATGGTTCTCCTTTCACTGACTCCAGTCGGCCTAAGGCGGGCACTTGCATCACTTAGCTTTTTTTGTGCAGAGGAGGCCATTGAGGTAAACTACCAGAAAACTAAAGTACTGGTATTTGCCAAATGCCCCAAGCCCCATGTATGGAAAATAAATGGCCAATTAATAGAACAAGTCAAAATATTTAAATACCTTGGCATAGTCTTCCATGCTTCGGGAGGCTGTCAGGCCCACCTGAATTACACCATACAGAAAGCCCAGCATTCGGCCAACTCAATTAGATCTTTTTATTTCACTAAGGGCGCTGCATATATACCTGCTGCTATTAAACTCTTTGCAGCTAAAGTACACCCACAGCTTACATATGGTGCACAATTGGGCCCTTTCTGCAATTTTTCACCTCTGGAGGCCATACAGACAAAATTTCTTAGATCCATCTTCCAGGTCCCAAATAGTGTCTCAAATGCCGCTATTAGACGGGAGGCAGGCCTCTATACTTTGGAATCGGTTTATTGGAAATGTATTTTCCTATTCTGGTTAAAATTGAAGTTCTCACAAGCGGGATTACTCCCTCTTACTATGACCGACTCCTTTGATTCGAGATGGAAACGGTCGCTTAAAATAAAATCTCAACTTTATGGGATCCCACTTGAAGAACTTGTTAGGATGGGCTCTACTACAGCTATGAAGGTTATTAAACAGCGAATAATAGATACTGACCTACAGGTTGAAGCCTCCAAAATACCTAGAGGTTTGTATATAGGTAACCAGCTTTACAATCTTAAGCCTGCTGATTACCTAAGTAACATAACTTTTCCTAAATTTAGGCGTGCCTTGACCCTTGCACGTCTTAACGTTCTTCTAACATCTGTGCTTAAGGGAAGGTTCAAGGGGACTCCTTATGTTTTGCGCCTCTGCCCCTGTGGCTCAGGTGCTATTGAGTCAACTGCACATTTTATTCTTTACTGTGACCTCTACAGGGATGCCCGTTTAGATTTTATTTCACCCTTGTTGAAGCCTTTTCCTGGCCGCTCAGATGACTTTTATCTTGATTTATTACTGTCTAAATTTGATAGTATGAGTACTAACTCTGTGGCCAAGTTTTGTTATATTGCTTGCAAGTTGCGTATTACCATTTTATGATGTCTTACTCTCTCCTTTTTTTGCTTGTTTTTTGTTCTGGTCATTGATCGAAATAAAAGCTGATTCTGATTCATTGTGGAACAATGTTGTAGGACAGTCTTGCGCAACGATGATGTGGAACAGTCTTAAGCAATGAGTGTTGCAACTTATCAACATTGGCTAGCCCCAGGACTAGTCTTGAACAGACTACTTCTAGTAGTAGTAGCTCCTTTCTTTAAGCAAAATGCTTGTGCAAAATCCTTAAGCTAGCACTATAGCATTATTTTAGCGCAACACTATTCTGGGATGCAAGCTCCCAACATAGTGGAATTTGCCTGTGTAATATCCTTCTACAAGGACACCATCAAGATGTTGGCCAATGCATGAAGAAATAATACCAGTAATCTGCCCCATTAAAAATGGTTGTCCTGTGTGATTGACCTCTAGCACAGGTTTTCATTGTTCACATTTTTTGCTGGTACCATTTCCTAGCTGGCTCACTCATGCAAACCAACAAACTCAATCCTATATTTAGTGTGCTGGAGCCTGCTAAAAGTTGGTGGTAGGAAAATTATGGGCAAAGTCCTGAAATAATACACACAGATCTGTTTTTCACAAGAATTTAGGATCATGCATCTGTCCCAGATCAATAATTTAATAAAACAGTGTTGATTAATGCATACATACATGACAAAGAAAAATACATGATAAAATGCACTCACTAGCAATGTAATTAATAACAAATACATGGGGTGGGTTTTTTGCTAACAGAAATAAGCTTAAAGAAATTGTATAACAGTCTTGTAACATGAAATGACAATGCATTCCATATAACTCTTCTCTTATGTTTCTTATTCAAACATAGGGTGTGATCCATTTAAATTAAGCACACTAATGTTGCATTGATTTAAATGGGCAAGTTAAGCATGTTTCATTCTTCTGTCCATCCATTCTGCTGTTTACAAAATTGGCTTTACTGAATTGCTTGTAGGAATTGATGTGAAGAACAAATGGATAAGAATACATCAATTAGCTCTTGCTGATGAAATTGCCATTCACTGAGTGATTCAGACCTTTAGTACAATTTATTTATGTGCTACAAACCAGCCAGCTGTCTCTGATACAATTAAAGACTTAATTGTATAGATGGCCAAAAATATGGAGACAAAGGTTCCCCTGTAACTCAGGTAACATTTTACCTAACAATGTGGACAATTACACACTGTTCCAGAGCACAGAAAAAACAACAGAAAACCTGAGAAAACACTTTAATTTCTAGATTTCTAGAAGAGCCCCTGGTGGTGCAGTGGTAAAACTGCCGCCCTGTAAACAGAAGGTTACAAGTTCGATCCTGACCAGGGGCTCAAGGTTGATTCAGCCTTCCATCCTTCTGAGGTCGGTAAAATGAGTACCCAGAATGTTGGGGGCAATATGCTAAATCATTGTAAACCGCTTAGAGCGCTTCCAGCTATAGAGCAGTATATAAATGTAAGTGCTATTGCTATTGCTATTGCTAGATAACTTTTATGGATATTTTTAAATTACTCCAGGCTATTTTCTGGCTAATTTATATTTACCAGAATATCACTTAAGTTAACAGGGTCTATGTCAGTAGGGAAAAGAAAATCCGAAGCTGCAAAGACAGAATTACAATGGGAATGTGGAACGTAAGAAGCATGAATGTGGGAAAGCTTGACACAGTGAAAGATGAAATGAATTGACTACAGAATGACATCTTGGGCATCAGTAAATTAAAATGGACTGGAATGGGACACTTTCAGTCAGAAAATCATACCGTTTACTACTCAGGACATGAGAAACAAAGAAGGAACGGTGTTGCGTTCATAGTCAGCAATGATAGTACTTGGGTACAATGTGGTTAGTGACTGACTAATATCAATTAGACTTCATGGACAACCCTTTAACATCACAGTTCTTCAAGTCTATGCACCAATGACTGATGCAGAAGAAGAGGAAGTTGATGAGTTTTATGCTCAAGTTCAGTCGGAAATTGACAGAACATGCAAGCAAGATGTGATGCTGGTGGTTGGAGACTGGAATGCCAAAGCTGGAAAAGGTAAGGAGGAAAACACACTTGGCCTATATGGCCTAGGAAACAGAAACGAAGCAGGAGAACGACTTATTAGTTTTTGCCAAGCCAATGATCTCTTCATTGCTAACACATTCTTCTAACAACCAAAGTGGCACCTATACACATTGACATCACCAGATGGAGTACATAGAAATCAAATTGATTACATTATTGGTGCAAGGAGGTGGAAGAGCTCAGTTATAACAGCAAAGATGTGGCCGGGGGCCAATTGTGGAACAGATCATGAATTGCTCATGTGCAGTGCTCAGTTCCAAGTCAAGCTAAAGAGGAAAAACAAAGCTATCCAGCTTCCACAATGTGATCTTGAGAATGTTCTCACCATTTTCAAGGAGAACATGAAGAACCGCTTTAAAGTTCTGAACCTCATTGATAGGGAACCAGAACAGACAGTGGAGATTGCCAAGAAGAGGAGAGAAGCCAAAGTCAAAAAAGATAAAGACCTCAGGAAGGAACTTAACAGGGAATTTCAGAAAGCTGTTAGAAGAGACAAGGAGCAATACTACAATGACATCTGTAAAGACCTTGAGGATGGAAATAGACATGGAAAAACAAGGCAAGTTTTCCAAAAGATCTCTGAACTCAGAGGGAGGTTCCAACCTCAAATTGGTATGTTAAGGGATGCCAAAGGATAGATAGTAACTGATTCAGAGAAGATCAAACAGAGATGGAAGGAGTATACTGAAAATCTGTACAGCAGGAACATCAACATCCAAGATGCTCTAGAACACGGATTCTCAATGTTGGGTCCCCAGATGTTATTGGACTTCAACTCCCATAATCTCCAACCAAAGGGCACTTGGTCTGAGGATTATGGGAGTTGGTCCAATTATATCTGGGGAACCAAAGTTGATAATCCCTGCTCTAGAAGACATTCCCTACTTGCAAGAACCTCTAGTACAGGAAGATGAACTTAGATCAGCTCTCTGGTCATTACCAAGTCATTAGGCTACAGGAATTGGCAGAATAGCTACAGAAATATGGCAGTCAACAGAAGAAGAATCAGTCAAGGCTTTAACCAAACCATGTCAGCATATTTGGAGACTGACACAGTGGCCAACAGATTGGAAGAAGTCAGTCTACATACCCATAACAAAGAAAGGAGACTTAACATATTGTGCAAGCCATCACACAATATCCTTAATTTCAAATACTAGCAAAATAATGCTCAGGATCATCCAACACAGATTAGAGCCCTACGTGGAAAGAGAAATGCCAGAAGTTCAAGCTCATTTCAGAAAAGGCCGGGGAACAAGAGACATCATTGCTGATGCACGCTAGATAGTTGAGAAAGCCAAGGAATGCCAGAAAGGTCAATATGTGGCTTATTGACTACACAAAAGCCTTTGATTGTATTGACCATGTCAAGTTGTGGCATATCCTTAGGAAAATGTGTGTCCCAGAACATCTCATTGTTCTCATGAGAAACCTATACACGGAATAGGAAGCCACAATCCAGACGGAATATGGTGAAGCAGACTGGTTCCAGAAAGGCAAAGGAGTAAAGCAAGGCTGTATACTTTCTCCCTCCTTATTCAATTTATATGCTGAACATATACTGAGAGAAGCTGGATTGGAAGAAGATTCAATCAATCAATCAATCAATCAATGTCAGTAGAAAAAACCCACCAATGTCAGTAGAAACAACCCACCAAAAGAATCTAACCATTCTTCAAGTATTCAGTGGTGCATATTCAAGAGATGACTTTCTGGCAATAATTGGTTAAGGATTGACTGCTCTCAGGCATTAAAACAGCAGAGTATGTTGGGTTTGACACTTTTGTACCTTAAGAACATAAGAACAGCCCTGCTGGATCAGGCCCATCTAGTCCAACATCCTGTTTCACACAGTGGCCCACCAAATGCCGCTGGAAGCCCACAGGCAGGAGTTGATGGCATGCCTTCTCTCCTGCTGTTACTCCCATGCAACTGGTACTCAGAGGCATCCTGCCCCTGAGGCTGTAGGTGGCCTATAGCCCTCCGATTAGTAGCCGTTGATAGACCTCTCCTCCATGAAGTTATCCAAACCCTTCTTAGAGCCATCCAGGTTGTTGGCTGTCACCACATCTTGTGGCAGAGAATTCCACAAGTGGATTATGCATTGTGTAAAAAAGTACCTCCATTTGCTGGCCCTAAATTTCCTAACAATCAACTTCATGGGATTGTTCTAGTGCAGTGATTCTCAAACTTGGGTCCTCAGGTGTTATTGGACTTCAACTCCCATAATCCCCAACCAAAGGCCACTGAGGCTGGGGATTATGGGAGTTGAAGTCCAATAACACCTGAGGACCCAAGCTTGAGAATCCCTGTTCTAGTGTTATGGGAGAGGTAGAAGAATTTCTCTCTATCCACTTTCTCCACACCATGCATTATTTTATAGACCTCTATCATGTCTCCTCGCAGTCGTCTTTTTTCTAAACTAAATAGCCCCAGGTGTTGTAGACTTGCCTCATAAGAAAGGTGCCCTGATCATCTTGGTTGCCCTCTTCTGCACCTTTTCCAGTTCTACAATGTCCTTTTTTAGATATGGTGATCAGAATTGTATGTAGTACTCCAGGTGTGGCCGCACCATAGTTTTGTATAAGGGCATTATAATATTAACAGTTTTATTTTCAATTCCCCTTCCCAATGATCCGTAGCATGGAATTGGCCTTTTTCACAGCTGTCGCACATTGAGTCGACACTTTCAACGAGCTGTCCACCACGACTCCAAGATCCCTCTCCTGGTCAGTCACCGACAGCTCGGATCCCATCAGCGTATACTTGAAGTTGGGGTTTTTCATCCCAATGTGCATCACTTTACGTTAGGGGTGTGCAATTTGGATTTTTGGTGTTTCGATTCAGATCCGAATCGAAACACCCCCATTTCATTTTTGGATCCAAATCTGACCCATCTGAATCACCCCAGATTCAATTCAGATCTGAATTAATCTGAATCTGAATCGATTTGGATTAAAAAAAACAGGTCACAGGGCCAAAAGAGTGGGGTGGGGTGGGAATGCCTAATGGGTGGAAGCTCCCACCCAAATTGCAGAGGATTGGGCAAAGGGCTGATTTTGGGTGAATTGTTGAAGTTTTAGTGTCTTCGGGGCAGATTTGGGGCATAAAGTGGGATATGCGGTGGACAAGTGGGGGGGTGGTAGTGCCTAATGGGCGGAGGCTACCACCTAAATTGCAGAGGGATCGGGCAAAGGGCTGATTTTTAAGTGATTTTAGAATTTTTTTGCATCTTTAAGGTTTTTCTCCATAAGGAACAATGGAGGTTTCAGCAGCCCCATAACTCCACTTGGGGGGCACTGGCGTGGCCCAGAGCCAGTGGCAGTGTAGTGCACAGAGGGTGCCAGCCACCCTCATGGGTTTCTAACCCATATGGTACAGGGTTCTGTTGTTTCTGTGGTGTTCTGGGTGTAGATTCTCTTGTAGCAAATGAGATTTTCAATACAAACCATGAATCTACTCTCATTTGCTACCAGAGAATCCACACTCAGAATACCTCAGAAACAACAGAACTCTGTACCCCATGGGTTAGAAACCCGTGGGGGTGGCTGGCACCCTCTGTGCACTACACTGCCACTCGCTCTGGGCCATGCCAGCACCCCCCATTGGAGTTATGGGGCTGCTGAAACCTCCATTGTTCACCATAAATCAGCCCTTTGCCCAATTCCTCTTCAATTTGGGTGGTATCCTCCACCCATTGGGCAATACCATCCCACCCCACTCTTTTGGCCCTGGGACCCGAAATTCAAGTAGACGTCAGATCGGACCTTTTTGCATTGAAGTCAATGGGAGGCAAAAAGGCGGGAAATTCAAGTTGACGTCAGAACTCAAAATGGAGGAAGAAGAAGAAGCACTTTATCGGCCACAAAATGGAGGGCCGAAACTGCAAATTATTCAGAGCTGAAATGGGGGTGATTCATTTTGGCTCCAAAACTTTTCGGGAGGGCAAGAGGGTGATTCATTTTGGCAACGAATCACCCGAAACAGGCAGGTTTCACACATCCCTACTTTACACTTGCCAACATTGAACCACATTTGCCACTTTGTCACCCACTCACCCAGTTTAGAGAGATCCTTTTGGAGCTCCTCACAATCCAGTTTGGATTTCACTACCCGAAAGAGTTTGGTATAATCTGCAAATTTGGCCACCTCACTGCTTACCACTACTTCTAGATCATTTATGAATAAATTAAAAAGCACTGGTCCCAGTACAGATCCCTGGGGGACCCCACTTCTTACTTCTCTCCATTGTGAAAATTCTCTGTTTATACCTATCCTCTGTTTCCTGTCTTATACCTACCCTCTGTTTCCTGTCCTGGTACATTTCCTCCTTTGGGGTATACAGTCTAACTGGGATTCTAGTATTGTGTTTTGAGTAAATTCCATGCATTTTGGAGCGAAGTGACTCTCCTGATTTTCCCTTTCAGCTTTCTTTTCACCATATTATTATTTATTTACACAGTCAGATAGGTGTTATTGACTGGTTTGTTTTATCCAGACATCGAGTCCTTCCCAAGGACCTGGGATGGCTGAATTTTATTGTCAATGTTGTTGCTGTTGTTATACATATCGTTGCAGAATATAGGCAGTTCCCAGTAAAGTTGCTTTTTGTAATTGGCTGATGATGATTTCTGTGGCCCCTATGGTGTTGAGGTGCTCTTCAAGGTCTTTTGGAACTGCACTCAGGGCGCCAATTACCACTGGGATTATTTTGGTCTTTTTCTGCCACAGCCTTTCAATTTCCATTTGTAGATCTTTGTATTTGGTGATTTTTTCTATTTCTTTTTCTTCTATTCTGCTATCCCCTGGTATTGCTATGTCGATTATTTTCACTTGTTTTTCTTCTTCTCGACTACAGTTATATCTGGTGTATTGTGTGGCAGATGTTTGTCTGTCTGTAGTGGAAGTCCCATAATATTTTTATATCTTCATTTTCTTCAACTTTTTCAATTTTATAGTCCCACCAATTTTTGGCTACAGGTAGCTTGTATTTTTTGCAGATGTTCCAGTGTATCATCTCTGCTACCTTGTCATGCCTTTGTTTGTAGTCAGTCTGTGCGATCTTTTTACAACAGCTGATTAGGTTGTCCACTGTTTCATCTGCTTCTTTACAAAGGCGGCACTTGCTGTTTGTTGTGGATTTTTCGACTTTTGCTCTTATTGATTTGTTCTTAGTGCCTGTTCTTGTGCAGCCAGTATTAAACCCTCTGTTTCTTTCTTCAAGTTGACATTCTTAAGCCATTGCCAGGTCTTGCTGATGTCTGAGTTTCCACTTATATTGTGCAAATATTGACCATGCAGTGGCTTATTTCTCCATTTTTCTGCTCGGTTCTTGACTTGTTCTTTCTTGCAGGCCTGTTTTGTTTCATTGGTGTTGAATAGTTTTGCATTATTGACCATTTGAAGTGCATCTTCTTCACTGTCCTTGATATATTCTTCAAGGCCTCTTTTCTCCTCCTCTGCTGTTTGATGGACTTGCAGCATTCCTCTTCCACCTGAGCTGTGAGGGAGGTATAGCCTATCGACATCACTGTGGTGGTGCAGAGCATGATTGATGGTCATTATTTTCCTGGTCTTACGATCTAGTGTCTCCAGCTCTGCCTGGGTCCAGTCTATTATTCCTGCAGTGTATCTGATAACAGGTATAGCCCAGGTGTTGATGGCTTGTATGGTGTTCCCGCCATTGAGTTTGGACTTTAGGATTTTTCTAACTCTCCTGATGTATTCACTTCCAATCTTTTTTTTACTTCAGTGTGTGCAGTGTTATCAGCCTGGAGAATGCCCAAGTATTTGTAAGGTTCTTTCTCATCCAGGTTCTTGATGTTGCTTCCATTGGGCAGTTCTATTCCTTCTGTTTTTCTTATTTTTCCTCTGTTCATTATTAATGCAGCACACTTGTCTAGTCCAAACTCCATTGCTATATCGCTACTAATATACGGACAGTGTTTAGCAGTGATTCAATTTCTGACTGGGACTTTCCATACAACTTCAGATGGTCCATGTACAGCAGATGGTTGATTTTACTTGATGTTTTAGATGTTTGGTATCCGAGGCCTATTTTGTTTAGTATTTGTGAAAGTGGGGTCATGGCGATTACAAACAACAGAGGGGATAGTGAGTCCCCTTGGATAATTCCTCTTCTAAGTCTAACCTGTCTTAGTGTCTCGCCATTGATTGTTAACTGTGTTCTCCACATGCTAATTTTTAAAAAATAAATATCTGAATGTTTTTGTTGACACCAGTTGTTTCAAAACATTTTAGTATACATGTGTGAGGCAATGAGTCGAAGGCTTTCTTGTAGTCAATCCATGCAACACTTAGATTTGTTTTTCTTCTCTTGCAATTTTCTAAAATCATTTTGTCAATCAGCAGCTGGTCTTTTGTGCCTCTGGTGTTCGGACAATTTCCTTTCTGTTCAACTGGAAGCTGTTTGTTAGTTAATAAGTGTTGCATCACTTCATCTGCTATTATTCCAGTTAATAATATGAACATGGTTGGCAGGCAGTTTATCGGTCTATAATTACTTGGAACTGCACCTTTTGTTGGGTCTTTCATGATGAGATGAGTTTTCCCAGTGGTTAGCCATTGTTCAATATCACCTCCTTGCAAAATGTGATTGAACTGTTTTGATAGTTGTTTATGAAGGCTTGTTAGGTGTTTAAGCCAAAAGCCATGCAGTTCATTGTCGCCTGGAGCAGTCCAATTTTTAATTTTCTTTGCTCTTTCACTTATTAATTCTGGTGTTATTATTAGATCTTGCATTTGTTGGTTACATTTTTTGACCTCTTTCATCCAGCCTGCTTTTTTTATTATAATCTATTGGGTTGTCCCATAATTTCCCCCAGAAATGCACTGTTTCTTCTTTATTTGGTGTTTCTAGGTTTCTTGCAGTTTCTCCTTCTATGCTTTGGTAGAAACGTCTCTCATTCGACTGGAATTGGAGATTCTGCCTGTGTTGTGTAGTTCTGGCTTCATATCTGCTAATCTTCTTTGACACTGCTTTTATTTGCTGCTTTATTATTTCCAGGACTTCTCTAATTTTCCTTGAATCTAGGTGGTATTTTTGGATCAGATACTGTTTGGTGTTTTCATTCTTCAGCTTCTTGTCTTTCATATCTTTCAATTTACTAGCCTCTGATCTAAGCCTGGAGATTTTATTTTCTAATCTAATCTTCCATTTAGGTGATGTACTGCTTTCTTTTTTTACAGGTCCACTGATCTTATATCCGAGCTCTTGTGTTGTTATTGTTGCTGCACTGTGCATTAGTTGGTTTATTTCTTGCAAATTATTGGTTGTTATTTCTGTAAGTGCAGCACTGACATCTTTTAATGCCTGAGCAAGTTGTTTTTTGGCAACTGTTTTTAGACCTGGAAGTCGACCCTGGTGGTTGTTTGGTTCATGTGCTCAGTTATTTTTTGCTTTCGTTCTTGTTGCTTTTCTGTTAAACAGCATTCGGGTTTTTGAGGTGAAGGCAAAGGGCAGGTTGCCTGGTTTTGATTTTGAAACAGTTCAGAAACAGTGGCATCCTCTATTTCCAACACCTCCTCCACCTGCGCCTGAGCAACTTCTTCAATTGGTGGTAATTCTTCTTCTATATCTTGAGCCTGTGTTGCTCTTTGCAGTTCTTCCAGCTCAACTCCTGTGAATACTTATATTTCTTATTATGAATCTTCTCTGGTCTGCTAGCCTTTGTTCTGTTATTTCGGTATCTGGATGCTTCTCTTTCCAAATTTGGTACATTCTTTTTAAATAACCTCTTTTAGTTGGACTAGACTTGTAATAGCAGATCATTATTTCCTTGTTGGCATTTTTCGTATTTTTCCCCCCGGTTAAGCGACGTTTCTTCCAGTAACCTTGCATTCTGCAGCCCTGGTTGCTCAACTGAAGATCCTGAGTCCTGTTGCCCACTTGCCACCAGATGTCCAGGAACTATAGCACCTGGCGTGGTCCTTGTTGACCCGGGCGACGACTGATCCGGTATAGATTTATTAAAGTTACGTCTCACCATATTGTTGATGGGAGAGGCACTCTTTGTCTGGCTCCTCTGGTGAGACCTGTCCAGTATGGTTGGACCTCTGGCATAGCTCTCACCTTCCTCAGAGCACACAAGCCCCACAACCACGCCAAGGTAGTGCCTCACTGTGGGTTGTTGTTGTTATTATTATTTGATTTGATTTCTATACCGCCCTTCCAAAAATGGCTCAGGGTGGTTTACACAGAGAAATAAGAAATAAACAAGATGGATCCCTGTTCCCAAAGGGCTCATAATCTAAAAGAAACATAAGATAGACACCAGCAAGGTACTGTGCTGGAGGTGGTACTGTGCTGGGAGGTACTGTGCTGCGGGTGAATAGGGCCAGTTACTCTCCTCCTGCTAAATAGAGAGAATAACCACATTAAATAGTGCCTCTTTGCCAAGTTAGCAGGAACCATTTTGGAGAAGTTTCTCCTCATTGTGAGAAGTTTCCTCTTCTGAAATTCAAAGTGTCTGTGTTAGACTTCCTTGGTGATTCTCTCCCCACACGTATGCTGAATTTGATCACACTATGGTCACTGTTCCCTAAAGGGTCAATAACATTGACATCATGCACCAGGTCTGGGGTGCCACTCAGGATTAAGTCCAAGGTTGCCTTCTCTCTGGTTGGTTCCAAGAACAACTTTCTAGGGCACAGTCATTCAGCGTATCTAGAAATTTGACCTCTTTGTCATTACCTGACTGTGAATTTACTCAGTCTATGTGTACCTTCTTCTGCATCATTTTAAATATGGAAGTTATAACATTATTAGGACTAGAAGGGCACTAATCTGACACACAGGGAGTGACAGCAGACAGCTGTTTAACAAAATTAGTCATTAAAATTCTGTGGCTTTGAGCCAACACAACATGTGAGGAGGCAACTAGAACTACAGACTCCCCCCCTTAAAAAAAAAAAGCCAGTCACCTATTTCACAGGGAAGTCATAGGAACATAGGAAACTACCTATATTGAGTCAGAGCATTGGTCTATCTAGCTCAGTATTGTCTTCAGAGAGTGGCAGTGGCTTCTCCAGTGTGGAGTGTGGAGTTTCTGAATCCAGCTCCAGACAATTCCCAAACAACCAATGAATATGTTTTCTTTAAAGGGTTCACTGCATGCAGCACTGGCTGCTGAACCAGGGAGAGGAACTGTATACAGAAGACTTGTGTGTACATCCATGTAGGGATACATGTGCACTGGTTATTTCTGAGTGCATAAAATCTCTAGCTGGGCACGGTGCATGCTGTGAGCATAATACCTTTCAAATCATAAGAACTTAGCAGATATGTAAAGCCATTTTGCAAAACCTGCATGGTGCTGGTTGACTCAATGGCCGCTTTCAGATGTAACGGATAACTGCAGTTAATCGTAGCTG
This sequence comes from Hemicordylus capensis, assembly GCF_027244095.1. Lineage (NCBI taxonomy): Eukaryota > Metazoa > Chordata > Lepidosauria > Squamata > Cordylidae > Hemicordylus > Hemicordylus capensis. Next base: position 35,813,281 of record NC_069659.1, on the reverse strand, counting down.
AAATTGTAACACTGTTACACTGAACACGTGAAATTGCGGTTACAGGCCGAAAGCTACCTCTTGTTCTATGTTGTTGGGTTTGTTTTTTTTAAAAAAAGAAAGGATAGGGAAGTGGCACCCAGCCACTTCCCGCCGGCAGGGGTGGGGGGGCGGGTTACAGCAGGGCCAGGATTGATCCTGTTTTTGGAACAATTTTTCCTCTGCGATAGCCACATGGACTACATCCTCTCACTAGTGTCAGGCCATCGGTGCTCTAAGTAGAGCTGTGCTGTCCTGCTGCTTGTTGGAAGGTGGTGGGAAGGGTTATCCAAGACTGGAACTTGTACAACCTAAATTCCCGTGGGCAGTACTTCAAGTACCAAGATGTGTCTCCAATCCCACACTGTGCCTGAAGACAGGCCTGAGCAAGCTTGAGGCTAGGGTGTGGATGGCCATTCTTTGCTACTGGCTCAGACTATCCTTTTGCCCAGTTGGTCTTACCCCCCCTCAACCTACACAATGATTACCAATCTAGCTAGATACGGACAATTGTGACAAAAATAGCTACCGTGGGTCTTTCCTCCTTGGCCTTGCTTAGCATGGGTTACGACCAGGCGAAAGCCACCACAAAGCAGTGCATTACAGACATTGAGCACCAAACCGATCTCAGCAGGTTCCCGAATTTTCATATCAGTGATGGGCTTAGATATTCTGCCTCTCCAGCAGCATACTTCACCCAACTGGAGGTTCCAAAGCACAGAATGGAAACTCACAGAACGGAATGGCCACCCCATTGTCTGGGGTTGCTGGAGAACAGGGGCTCCCCTCTTCCAGTTTTTGGAACAATTCTTCCTCTGCGATAACCCATGTGGACTATGCCCACTCACTAGAGTGTCATGCAATGGGTGCTCTAAGTAGAGATGTGCTATGGAACTGGCTGGGATCAGCCTTAGAGGCCAAGCAGCTTTGAATCACACAGGACCTTTGACAGGGACTAAAATACATATGATATACAATTTCTACCCTGAAACCAAAGAAGCTGTCATCTCAGTATCTTTTAATTGGCCTTCCAGGTCAGAATAAAAGCAATCAGTTATTGCTGGAGACTGTGAGTGATGGAGGGATTGGGCTTAGGGACATATGAACACAGGAAGCTGCCATATACTGAGTCAGACCATTGGTCCATCTAGCTCAGTATTGTCTATACAGACTGGCAGCAGCTTCTCCAAGGTTGTATAAGTAAAACATGTGCAGCTGAATGGTGAGAAGAGAGACTTTACCATCACAGCACAGAGGATACATTTACCTAGATATAAATGAGGGCTGGGCTTAAGAAACTTTTCTTCACCCCTGCATGACAAACTATATGAGGCAGAATTTCCCCTTCTACACCACTACTAAACACAGAAGCCCTACTTATTTGCATTTGGTCACTCATATCAGGTATACCTGGAGAAAATTAGGACGATGTAATGACCAACAGTGCAGTATGAAGTCAGTTTAGACCAATGCGCTCCTGGCATAAATCCAAGTACTTAATGGGAATGGGCTATTAGAGAATCCTTACAGGAATGCCATAAAAAGAACATAAAGGAATGGGGCGTGTGTGCATGTGCACGCACACGTGCAACATGTACATGAACACAGAGCATGACCTAAGAATGTATACAGGAAGACCGGTTGAAGGCTACAGATGTGCATGATAGAAGGCATAGATAATGGGAGGAAGTGGGCTTCAAACAGAACAAGGAATTATGACTTGGGGAGGGATAAGGAGAACATACAGAAAGGATGCATGTCTCAGGGTGCATATGGAGACACACAAGGAGGCATGCTTCTCGACATACAGACACACATATAGAGAAGTGTGTGCATGGAAATGGAATAAGGAGGCTGTCAATCTAGCTAGGATGTCGGGAGCTTCTCGGTGTTTGGGTAGTGGAAACATGAGTTGTAGACAACAAAGTTGCCTGCTAGGGGATGGGGTGGAGATTGTGTGTGTGTGTGTGTGTGTGTGTGTGTGTGTGTGTGTGTGTGTGTGTGTGACGAGTTGCAGCGGGATGAGGGGGCAGCCCACGAAGTTTACACCCCTGGGTTTGGCAGGCTGGAACAGGGTATGTGTCTGAGGGATAATCTGAGTATTTAGATATGGCGCATGCCACACGGCTGTTGATCGGATAAAGCTGGAGGAAAGAGGGGGCTGGGGGCCAGGGGAGAAGGAGGAGAGGACCATGTATAGACCGCCCTGAGCTTCTTGGAGGAAGGGTGGGGGGGAAGGTGCCATTAATAAAATAATACAAAGGGGAGAGGAGCTGAATGCTTGCTGAGGGATGCTTGTAAGCTGCACACGGGATTTGGGATAGATAGAAAAGAGTCAGTGTGGATTTGGAGGGTGCCTGCCTGCCTGCCTTGGAGAGGGGAAGAGGCGACCATGCTGGGGAAGGGGGCGACTGACTACATCGCCCGGGTGCATGCTCCAAATCGCAGGACTGGGAAGCGTCGGTGCGGCCGCGGTTTACCTGCTGCTCCTGCTGGTACCTTCATGAGGGGTGAAGACGAGGGGCAGAGTCACCGCGTCCGCCTTCTCAGGGAGGCTAACGAGCCCGCCAGGGGACGGGGCACCACCCGCTTCCCAATGGGCTCCCGTGAGCAGTAGCCGCCCAAAACACGGACCAACCGCCCCCGTTTCCCTTCTTCGAGTCCCACGGCCACTCGCGAAAGTGTAGAAGAGGAACGGGGCTCACTTTGCAGTTTTTCTCTTGGCCGCCGAGCGAAGAGAGGACGAAGGCGAGGACCTCTTCCCTCCACTCCCCTCTCAGACTCTGGGCTGGAAACGGAACTAGAGCCGGGCGGCTCTTCTTCCCTGCACGGCCACAGCGCGCCTTTTCTCTCCGAGGCAGAAACGCACGAAAGAACCTCCGACACACACAAGGCGGCGGGCAGGCAGCCTGGCAGAGTGCCCCCTCCACCTCCCCTCACTCCCTCACACCACAGTTCCCAGACTGAGGGCGTTGTTCGGGGGAAGAGGAAGAGGGCAAAGAGGCATCGTGCTCTCTTCTTCGTGGAAACTCTCGCTCCAAGACGTGGTGTTGTTGGCTCCTAGCTTATTCGTAGGTGGAGCCGGAGCGGGAAAGTCGCCCCCTCCCAGCCCAGATAAGCGGCTTTCTCCTGGACTTGTTGCTGAATGGGACAATTAAAGCAAGGATGCGAGGAAAAGCTGGGAAAGTTCACACCATCAAAGACAACATAACTTCCACGGAAAATACGTCTAGGATGGGGAGCATGGGTACAAAATATACCAACTGAAGTTCTCTTTCAGAAATCTAATATGTGGGAGTGGGTCAGGCTTCTCCTCCCCTCCAAAACACACTTTGCGTCTTCTGCGCTCCCCCCCCCGCCCCGTGTTTTCCTGCTGCCAGTATGCCGCCAGTGGCTAAAAGACTTTAAAAGGAGGCAATGAGACGCATGCATTGTGTCAGCACAAGCTTTGTGGACTGGACACATTAGGCATATAATTCATGTGGAAGGTCCCGGGTTTGAAAAACCTGGTGTATCGCCAGCTGGGACTGGGAAGCAGCCCTTGTAGACAATACTGAGCCAAATTACTAATATAAGTATAAGGCAGCTTCCTATGTTTTTACAGGTATCAATGGACCTAGACAAATTTATGGAGGACAAATGGCTATTACGCATGATAGCTGGCTGTTTAGTACATCCAGGTTAGAGACAGTATGCTTATTCAAGCTCCTGTTGTCCCCCAGAAGTGGTGGCAATCCTTCATCAGCTGCCATACAAACATAGGAAGCGGCCATATACTGAGTCAGAGACCATTGGTTTATCTAGCTCAGTATTGTCTTCACAGACTGGCAGTGGCTTCTCCAAGGTTGCAGGCAAGGATCTCTCTCAGCCCTATCTTGGAGATGCCAGGGAGGGAACTTGAAACCTTCTACTTTTTCCCAGAGCAGCTCTAGCCCCTGAGGGGAATTTGTTTAGGTAGGGTTCATTCATTCTCCCATTCATATACAACTGGGGCGGACCCTGCTTAGCTAAGGGGGCAAGTCATGCTTGCTACCACAAGCCCATCTCTCCTCACTGCTCAGTGCAATGATTTTTGCTGGTTCAGTAAAGTGCCAAATATTGAGCAGATCCTTCATGCCTTGATACTCAAATATAGGCTAAGAATTCTCTTGAGTTTGTGTAATTTTCAAGTATGACATCAAAGTACAAAATCATCAACACTGATGGCAAAAATAAAGTATATAACAAAGTAATTCTCAAATATCCAAGGCAAAATGGTGCCTGTAAAGCGGGGAGGGGTTAATAATTGCATATATTCATGTTCTTGGATTTTGTCTATGATATGAAACTCATTCTGAATGTACACAGAGAATAACTGGCCACAATACCCTGAAGTTCTGGAGGAGCTGACACCTTTGCTTTGGACATGTGCATTGGGCAAGGTGGATATCAACAGCGTATCAGAGGTATGAAATAATGACCAACACCAGTAAAATGAGTTTTTGAGAACTAGTATAACAGATTCCCCAATCTCATTTGTTCAAATTTATCAGCAAGAAAAGAGGATTATCAAATTATGCATAATACCAAAGCAAAAGTGGTTTACTGAAGAAACCTCCATTGCTTTCAAATAAAATGTTGAATAATCTCTGGTCTTAGCTGGGGGAGGGGGCAATGGGGGCAAACTTCTCTGGGCCTCCACAAAGCTAAGGGCCTCAACATATTATTACTTTTAGTTGCTGACATACTAAGGAAAATACTTGGAACTAGCTGACCTGGCGCAGAGCATCTGCACCCTAGATCTCCCTGTCTGTGCCCACATCCCTTCAGCTGTTCTCCTCCCCTCCCTTCAGCCCCAGTTCATTCTCCCCTCTCCCTTCAGTCCTAGTTCATTCTCCCCCGATGGCTGGCCTGGCCGCTGCTTTCTCTTGCCACCCAGCAGCCGGCCTGACCGCCACTTTCTCTTGCTGGCCAGGCCAGCCATCCCCCTTCCCCCTACCCCCTCCCCTCGCTCACTAAATCCTTCCTCTCCCCCTCCCCTCACTCGCAAAATCTCATGAGAGCTGCCACACATGGGATTAGCTATGGGTACGCCTTAGAGAAATATACAGGGGCGGAGCCACCATTGGGCCAACGGGTTCAAAGAACCTGGGCCATGCCCAATCAGGGGCCACATGTCATGGCCCCGACATGCCCCCCCATCTTATGTCAGATGGGGGGTGCTAGTTTAGCTCCCAAGCGGTGGCCACACGGCCCCTTCAGGAGTTAAAAGGCTGGTGCTGCATTCGCAGTGCAGCCAGGAGCAACTCTTTCCTGAACGCAGCACTAGTCTTAGTTTAACTCTCGAAAGGGCTGCGCAGCCCCTTTGGGAGTTAAACTCCAACTCCCGAATGGAGCCTCAAGGCTCCATTTGGGAGCCAGACCATGCCCCCCGCATCTGGCGTCAGACACGGGGGTGTGGCTAGCCCCGCATCTGATGTCAGACATGGGGGCGGGGTCAGCAAGGCCGCTGCTGCAGCCGCACACAGACCGCCGGCGGTCCCACTCCGCACCTGGAAATATAGATAGTCCCACTGAAATTAAAAGGGCAAATTAGGCATTTTCTAACTTGTCCTTTTAATTTCAATGGGACTACTCTAAGTAAATTTCCTCAGTATGTCAGCTACAGTTCTGGTCACTGCATCTCAAAAAGATATTATAGAGCTGGGAAAGGTGCAGAAGAGGGCAACCAAAATGATTAGGAAACTAGAGCATTTTCCTTACAAGGAAAGGCCACAGTGTTTCAACTTTTTAGTTTAGAAAAAAAGTGACTAAGCTGGGACATGAATGAGGCTTATGAAATTATACATGGTGTGGAGAAAGTGGATAGAAAGGAGCTTTCTCCCCTCTCTCTCACAACCCTAGAACCAGGGGTCATCCCATAAAACTGATTGGTAAGGGATTTAGGATGCACAAAATGAAGTCCTTCATGATCATGGCTTTAGAATTGAGGTTCCATGCACTCACACTTTGCCTTGATCAGAGATGCATCAGTTAGAAATTCATCAGGGGCATCTCTGGGAAGTGATTAGGAGAAAAGCACCTGTTAAATGTCTGCCTGGATGCATCCCTCCCCAGCCTAATGTCCATCTGAAAGGCCAAGGCAAAGTGTGGGTTCTTGGAGCCTCATTTCTAAAGCTATCATCACAGACCAGACTATACAAAGTCTTCACAGCTTATATGGTGGGGAAGTTAAGATGGGCACCTTAACTTGCAATTTCCATTTTTTTAAAAGCATGAGTGAAAATGTAAAGCATCTTAACACTCATCTTAAACTGAAGGTTTTTGGATTACTGAATTTCCATGTGTTTTAAAAAGGGAAATCTGATTAGATACTGTGAGGAAGAGCTTACCCAGACCACAAGGCAGAACCTCCTGATGTTGAACACAAAAAACTATGTAAAACTTTCAACTAAGATAAAGTCACTTCCCCTACCTAAACAAAACACAAGTAAATGGAATTAGTGGATTCAGTAATAGCGACAGTGTGATCCCATCTCATGATTATTCAGCAGTGAATAAGAACATAACAAGAAGGTAATTTGTGTTCACTTTAAATCTGTACTTCATTTCCCCCTTTTTCTTAAACCCCACCCCCCACAAACCGTGATATTTAAAAGTAAAAAATTCTTTAACAACCGTATCCAAAACTACAGATAATCTTCCAATAAATTCCCCATAAACCACACAGTTCCCCTGCTTGATTTAATTTCCTTCAGGATGGTGTTATTCAGTGGCAGATTTACAGAGAAGCAGAGTAGGCGTTTGCCTACAGCGGCAAAATTTGAGGAGCGGCAGGATGGGGTGACGGGGGCAGTGAGAGAGAGCTCCCTCCAGGTCCCCTCCCTCTAAAACAATGCCACTGCGTGGCAGGATGGGGTGATGGGGCTGGGGCCGGCGAGAGAGAGCTCCCTCTAGCTTCTTCCCAAATGACTGAATGGGCCTGTCAGCAGGCAACCTGTTTTGGACCTTTGTCTGCACGTGCAGAGTGCTCCTGCCTTGTCTCTGTTCTGAGTGCTCTGCCGGCCCGGCTGCCTTGCCCCCAGGGTTCAGCTTCTGTTGAAAACCGGTATCTAAATATTATTATTATTATTATTATTATTATTATTATTATTATTATTAGTAGTAGTAGTAGTAGAATGGAGCAGCGAGCAGTAGTAGTGAGCAGGAGCAGTGGCAGCAGGGTCAGGGCAGCTGGAAGGGCAGAGCAGTGAGTCAGTTGCCATGTTTACTGTGGGTAGCACTGTGGGCACTGTAGCCTCAAACTTGCTACTGAACAGACTCTGTTTGCCCTAAATATCCATTTTTCTGCCTCTTAAAACCCAACTTTGAGGATCAATTGCAAAATAACAATCAATTGGGTCCCAGGGGGATATCCAAAAGGCTTTTTTCTAGCATGCAGCCTAAAGGCTGAAACTATGCAAATGGACTACAAAATCATTTAAACAGCACTCCCTCAGCCCTCAAAAATGTCACCAACCCTTTTAACCCCTGTTCAAAAGAGAAAAAACATTAAACTGCTCTATCTAAGCCTTCTTCCAATGGATCTTTACCAAATTTGCAAGGGAGGTGCCTCTTGTCGCCTAGTAAATGTTTGCTGATGGCCAGGCAGAACGGACAAATGGGTTTGATGTTATAAGCAATAGAATGTTCAGGGTTTATAATGGTAGAACATTGAAAACATTCTCCAGCTTTACTATACTGGCACAATTATGCCAGTATAATTCAGCAATGACACTTTGAGCTTAATTCTATTCCCCATAAGACTAAATTAATCATTCATAGTGGAAACCACTAGAAAGGAACAGGAATGCAAAAATGCAAATAGTTTTGCCTTGAGATAAAGGGTTCATGATTGAGAACAAAAATTTCAATTTTGATTCCAGACATGCCTAAAAATTTTCTTGAGTGCACTGTTTTGCAGGTTTTCTGCTTCACTCAATTATAATTAATGAAAACTAATAATTTTACCCATCATCTTTTTTCAGTGATACAGCCAATATGAATGCAGAATGCATTATTAGCCAAACATCTACATACCTCAGTTTTGCAAACTTTCTTTTAAAGGCCTTCAAGCAAAAGCTGGAAACCATTCGCTGGGGTTGCTTTAACTCTGGATTTTCTGTAGTGAGCAAAGGGTTGGACTAAATGACCTGCAAGCCCCTCCAGCTCTATGATTCAGTGATCTTTGACTGAATTCCTTGTGCACACAAAGCCACTTGACAGTAGCCCTTTTCACACATTCAGTGTGTGTGTGTGGTGGTGGGAATCAGGATTGTACCTGTTTTTTCTGCTTCATAAGAACATAAGGAAGCTACTCCCACAATCACTGGAAAGCAAGCAAAGGGAGCTTAGCCCACTTTCCAGTGGTTGTGGGAACCACTGGGCTTGCAGGTGAGCCTGGTGCTCCCAAGGCGGCTAGCCTGCCCAAACCACCCTCTCCTTAAATGAGGTTAACAGAGAGAGTGTTCTGTTAACTTCATTTCGTTGCTCGTGTGTTGCTGCAGTATGCAGTGATACATGAGTAGACCCCCTGGCTGAGAGGCTGCAAACAACCTCCCCAGCTTGTGGGGGGGGGTCTCTCTAGGATGGATGCCCCGTGCACTTGTGTGGCCCCAGATCCCCACAGCCCCTGCCGGCTCCAGCCCAGCTACGAGCAGCTGCTCGTCTGTGGGGAGAGCGGGCTAAGCCCACTCTCCCCGCAGAACACCCTCAGGTGCTTCACACGTGTCATCTGAAGCTCCTCAAGCCCTGCTGGATCAGGCCCAAGGCCTATCTAGTCCAGCATACTGTTTCTCACAGTGGCCCACCAGCTGCTTCTGAGAAGCCCACAGGAAAGAGGTGAGGGCATGCCCTCTCTCTTGCTGTTGCTCCCCTGCAACTGGTATTTATTTTTATTTTTATTTATTAACATATTTTTATACTGCCCCAAACTTATGTCTCTGGGCGGTTTACAACAAAATAAAAACAAAGTAAAACAAAGTAAATCAGGATACTATGGTCGATAGTATCGAAAGCCGTCGAGAGGTCCAAAAGGACCAACAGAGTCACACTTCCTCTGTCCATTCCCAATTGGAGATCATCTATCAGGCCAACCAAGGCAGTCTCTACCCCATAGCCTGCCTGAAAGCCAGTTTGAAATGGGTCTAGATAATCAGTTTCCTCCAAGACTGTCTGGAGCTGGGAGGCCACCACCCTCTCAATTACCTTGCCTAGCCATGGAAGGTTGGAGACAGGCCTGTAGTTGTTCAAGTCCGAGGGATCCAAGGTAGGCTTCTTCAGAAGTGGTCTAATAATTGCCTCCTTAAGACACGGAGGCACCCTACCTTCCCTCAGAGACGCATTTATAATCTCTACCAGGCCTTCTACAACAACCCCCCTGCCAGATAATATAAGCCATGTTGGGAGAGGGTCAAGAGAACAGGTGGTAGGCCGCACCATTCCAATCAGCTTGTCCACATCCTCAGGAGTCAGAAACTGGAATTGATCCAACATAATCACACAAGAGGAGTCGCTGGATACCACATCAGACACTGAAGTAATTGTGGAGACAGAGTCGAAGTCGGCTTGAATACGAGAGATTTTCCCCACAGAGAATTCATTAAACACATCACAGCGGGTAATCGATGGTTCCAGATTCTGATTCAAGGGAGGAGGGGCACATACTAGCCCTCTCACAACCCTGAACAACTCCCTTGGATGTGAACTTGTGGATGCAATACGGGTGGAAAAGAATCGCTTCTTTGCCGCATGTATCGCCTGAGTATAGGTCTTCAAATGAGCTCTATGTTGCAATCTGTTGGATTCAAGCCGGGGCTTTCTCCACTTGTGCTCCAGTTGTCTACCTCGCCGCTTCAGCTCCTGTAGTTCTTCTGTATACCAAGGGGCCAGTTTTGAAGTATGTTGGAGAGGACACTTAGGATCAATCATGTCTACTGCCCCAGTGAGTTTGCTGTTCCAATTCTCCACCAGGGCATCAACAGGATCACCAGCAGAGCTGACACTAAATCCCTCCAAGGCTTTTTGAAATCCTATTGGATCCAATAACCTTCTCGGGCGGACCATCCTAATAGGTCCCTTGCCCCTGAGAAGGTGGGAAGTGATTGTGAAGCCAACCTTAACCAAATGGTGGCCCGTCCATGACAATGGGGAAATCACAGGATTCCCCACCCACGGAACACCACCCTGATCAGAGTGAAAGACCAAATCAAGAGTGTGACCAGCAATGTGTGTCGGCCCCGAGGCCACTTGGGATAGGCCCATAGTCATGGCCACTATGAACTCCTGAGCCTCCCCGGACAAATTGGTTCCAAAGTGAACATTGAAGTCCCCCAGCACCACAAGCCTGAGGGACTCCAACACCAGGTCCGAGACCAAGTCCATCAGCTCAGTTAGGGACTCCGTTGAGTGGCGGGGCGATCGGTACACCAACAGAAGTCCCAGTCTATCCCTGGTCCCCAGACAAGTACACACATTCAATATGGCCTAACACTCTAACAGGGATCCTGGTAAGAGAAAGGTTATTCTTATAGACCACAGCCACTTGACCTCCCCGCCCATGATCCCTCACCCGCTCCTCAACAGAGTAGCCTGGAAGGAGAAGCTGGGACCACACTGGGCCCCCAGCCTCCCCCAACCAGGTCTCTGTAATACATACCAGGTCAGCACCTTCATCCAGAATCAAATCATGGATGGTTTCTGATTTGTTCTGGACTGACCTAGCATTACAGAGGAGCAAGGTGAGGTTCCAAGGGTGGTTGGCACTGCTCCCCAAGGTCAAAGAGCTGGCAGGACAGCCAGAAGAGGAAACTGCTAATAGATTAGGAAGTCCCTTCCCCTGTAATGGCTCGCTGACCTGCCAATGTTACTTCTTCTATTCCCCACCACCACCGGAATGGCCGCCCCCCAGTCAGTGGACACACCCCATCTCCCCATCTCCAGGTAAGCCCAGACACATCCTAGGACTATCTCACCCAGGACTAATTAAAAACAGAAGCCCCACTATTAAATGCCCCCCATACAAATACAAGGGCCAGGAGACCTGGCACTCACCCTCACTGTCCCCCGAAGTGGCTCCCTTGGCTGTTTAGAGTCATCTTCCAACTTCCATGTGTTCAGCTGAAGTTGAGAATAGACCCTTTCTACATACAAGTTGAAGGCTCTCTCCACATTAGGGACGTTGCAAAAGGCTGCCCCCCCCACCCCATTCACACAACCAAGCACACCTATGTCAGAGGCTGTACTCAGGTATGCATGATTGTGTGAATGGGGTGACAGAGCCTACATGCATATAGTTGTACATCAAGCAGACATTACACCTTGGCCTTTGTAAAATGCACAACTTCTGACAGCAGTTATCTCATACAACTCATCTTCAAGCAAGCTTTAGTTGTAGTAGCCATTATGCACCTTAAAATGAGTCTGACAAGCATAGCAAGTTTCCCCTGTGATACCTCCATTATTCATTAGGCAATGACATTAACTAAAAATCAGTGTAATTAATTTATGTCCATAATTAATGAACAAGTAATGCAGTTCATTAATATCTAATTGAGCTAATAGCAAAATACCAATGAGCCATAACACATTAAAGTTTCTACATTAGACTGTTTCAGCAATGTGAAATTTTCTAAGCTAATGGCACCAGAACATTTTAGCATATCAATGGAGTCAGTATCTTTCATGAAATGCAAGTTTACTAGTGATGTGTGAGCTGGCATGCATCAAACCAGGCTTGACATTGAGCTGGCCCAGTTCAGGTGGTCCAAGTTAGAACCAGACTGCCCCCAAAGCGGGGTGCCGGTTGGAGTTCAAATCGGACTGCCCCCTGGTTTAAAGAACTGGCTCGTGGGCAAGCTTGGGGATATACTTGTAAAGGGGAATCCAGCCAGGATTTCCCTTTATAAGTACAGGGGATTCTCTGTCCTAAGAAGGGGTGGGCGGGCGAAGGGCTTTTTAAAACCTTCAAATGAAGCCCTGGGGACAGTGGCAGCAGAGACATCAGAGGTGGTGGAGGGGACTCTTCCAAACACCCTGTTGGTCTGGAATGTGCTCCCCATGGATATTAGAGCCTAGAGGTTTAGTAGCCTATGAAAGAGCCCTAAAAATGTATCTTTATAGCCTGGCCTTTAGTGAGTACTGAAATAATTTTAAACTAGTTTTAATTTTGTTTTAATTAGTTATTTGCTTTTTAAATCTGTTTTTAGCTTACTTTTCTTAAGGAAAGTAAGCTTATGAGATCAGTCAGCATGGGGTGTGTGTGGGTGTGTGTGTGTGTGTGTCCCATCAACTTCACAATGCCTGAACCAATATGAACCAAATTGGGTACAGTTGTAGGGACACTTTGGGACACCTCAACGGTGTAGTTTGTGATGATGTCATCCATTCTAATTCAAGATGGTGGATGCATGAACATTTGAGGAGTAATTGGGCTAACTTGTGAACCACTTAACCGATTTTAATCAAATTTGTTACAGCTGTAGGGACACATAGGAACAGCTTAAGGGCATAGTTTGCAATGATGTCATCCATCCTGATTCAATATGATGGACATGTGAACATTTAAGATGCAAGTGGGCTAACTTGTGGACCACCTAACCAATTTGGACCAAATTTAGTCCAGTTGTAGTGAGTGACACAAAGGGACACCTCAACCATGTAGTGATGATGTCATCCACCCTAATTTAAGATGGCGGACATGTGAGGCACAAGAGGGCCAATGTGTGAACTACCTAACTGATTTGAACCAGATTTACTACAGCTGTAGGGACACATAGGGGCACCTCAAGGGCATAATTTGTGATGATATCATCCACTCCGATTCAAGATGATAGGCATGTGAATATCTGAAGTGCAAGTGGGCTAACTTGTGAACTGCTTAATCAATTTAGACTAAATTTAGTCCAGTTGTAGGGATAGTGAAAGGAAAACAGGCAGATTAGTTCTTACCAGAACTTGTTATATTTTTGAACCGCCTAGAGTCATCTCAGTGCAGTGATATAAAAATCTAATAAATAAATTGATGATGATGATGATGTGCACTTTGGCCCCAGAACACAACAGGTTGCTCTGCTAAGGTCAGCATAGCACACATACGGATTTGTAGCCAGAAAGAGCATATTTGAACCCCATCTGCACTGAGATACCTGCATGAATATTCAGGTTCTGCTGAACTGGTTCTTGGGTAATTGCTGCTAGGAACTTGAGAAGGGAAACAGGAAGATTCTGCAAGTCCTAGGCTAAAAATATCCTATAAAACTTCAGTACTTAAATCATTTAGTTTAATCAAAGGCAAAGTTATTGGTATTTCATAAAGTGATTTTTCTCTTGCTCTGATGATAGCTAAGTGAGTGAGGCATGAAAGGAATTGCATATTTTTGTTAGCACCTGTCGAACAGCAAACTGCTTAATTATTAGCCCTAAACCAGCAAATCTAACTGAATGATTGCAATATTTTGACTTGCCATGTAATTACTATTGTTTCCAAAGAAGGTACTACAGTTTACCATTACTGAAATGTTTAGGGAACATGGTGTAGTAAATTCCCAGTAGGAACCGCAATGTTTACTGGCTTTCTAGCATGCATACAAAAAGCAGTTACATTTTCATGGGTTACTTCTTCATACTGCTCCACTGGGAAGAGCACTTGGCCACTTGGCTGTGGTGTTTTATTACCTTAGCTTGTCTGTGGCTGCTCGTTAGCAATTATATTATAGAGTGAACCCAGAGGGCAACTTGCAATTCTGGGTGGAAATTACTGGGTCACACAATGGCTGCTCTATTCTGATACTTAACCACAAGTGCCAGAAAAGTCACCTGGGGAAAAAGCAAAAAGCTGAGATTTGGCAAGAGGTAGCCTGTCATTCCCACAGAGTTAGTCCATCTGCAGCCATCAAGAGGTAGTCCATCATACCCATATGTAACATGGCTAGGAGATAGAGATTGTTATGTAAATCTTTCTTTTCTGTTCTCCCTCCTCCATGCAAACCCTCTGCCACTTCCCTGGTTTGCTCTAACCATGGTATAGCATTACATCTGTGCTAATTACAGCTAACATATAAGTTAGATTCCCACATAACCAGGTTTTGAAAACTCAGTTCAAATCCTGGTTTGCATTAGCAGCAATGCTAGCAGCAGTGCAGACAGATGGAATGCTACACCATGGTTAAAGCAAATCATGGAAGAGGGCAGAATTTGCACAGTGAAAAGGAGGTGAGTGGAGTTAATGAATCTGGAAAACATTCCCCATCTCTTAACCACTGGAACGGAGAAGGATGCTGGATCAGATGGATTTGTTGGAATATTATTTGCAAATAGCTCTCAAATAGCCAACAGGTATGGTTGGATTGCACAGAGGCCTTATCAGCTTCTCTTGCAGTGGCTGGCAGATTTCCTTCCCCCTTGCCTTGAAGATGGCAAAAGGAATGTCTCTGAAGGGAGGTGGGAAAGAAACCAGATATCTTTAGAGTGTAAATGGAAAAATACAATGCTTAGAAGCGAATTGGAACTTTTGGAGTTAAAAGTAACACTTTGGCTTGTATGCAGTGCACAGGTGTGGAATGGGTTGATGGCTAAGTATATAAGACGATGAATTGCCAGAAGTGGGGTTGGCCGCACCCAGAAGCTGTTTGCTAGCAAATGAAATAAAGCTTTGTTTTGAAACTTTGATGCTGGTGCCTGGTTAAAACTACCTAACCAAGAAAACGAACTACAGGGAGAATATCTCCCTTCTAACAGATTATTGGTGTGATCCAGCATAAGTAGATCTCTTCTTAGGTGTTAAAGATGCTATTGGTTAGTGAAAGCATTATAAAATTATAGAAATTGCTATTCTAACAATGGAAGCTACAAGTGATTTTTTTTTTTAAATCAGTACTCTGCTTGTTCTCTGCTATTAAGTATATCTGAAATGGCAACAGATTTCTGCTGTTGGAGTTTGTGGGAACATATATATTATTCTGTAAATGCCTGCATACAGCAGACTTCTCCCTAGGGCACACCATCTGCATGCTAGATGAATAAACTAGAAGGATTTTTTTTAAAAAAAGATAATTCTTACCAAATTGATCTTGCAGTGCCTGATCCTGTAAATAAGGTTTACATCAGTAAGACTGCCTTTACTTCATGTCAGCAGCCAAGGAACTGTGTCAGCATTGTGGACCAGCAAAAATACATGATTTTTCATGTAGTCTCCAGTCCACGTTCTCTACGTTCATTTTTAATAACTGCCTTTTAAGATGGAAATATGTTTACTCCTCAGTGGCAGTTTCTATCTATCTATTAATAAAAGTGAATAATCCAGTTTTTAACTCTATTGTTAAAAACTCTGTTGTTGGTGAGAAACATCAACAATGTTTCTCAAACTTGTTATTAATTTTTTTTTCAGAAGGGGCTTGTTCCAAAGTTATTCTAGTTCATGTCCACCACCACCCTTCACCTTGCCATCTACACAGCAAACACTGATAAACTGTTTCATAATTCAGCATATAGACACTCTCATGGTAGACCAGGACATGGACTGAAGGCATATGATACAGCCAGAAGGCTGAAGCTAAGCAGGGCTGCATGTGGTGAGTGCCTGGATGGGAGACTCCAAATATGCTTTCCTAAGTTCCTTGATGTAAAAAAAGGCAGGACAGAAATAAACAAACACAAAGAATGCACAGTTGTATGCAGACTGCTACTGTATGCCAGTGGCTGTGCTAACGGTACTAATTCAACACTGGCATTAGAAAAGGTATATGAGACCTGAACATTTGAAGCTGCCTTATACTAAGTCAGATCATTGATCCATCTAGCTCAATATTTGACAGGATTTCACAGGGGTCTTTCTTATGAGTCTACCTGGGGATGACAGGCATGAATGGTAACCCAGGATGGCTGGTTGATGTTTCCTTAATGAAAGCAAATAGTTTGGATGCATCTGGGTTTCTCTCTTGTATATTGGGAACAGCAGAGGCATATTTCATATGTATATACCACTCAACTGGCAATGTTTACAAAAATGACATTAAAATCAACATCTATAACAAGAATGAAAACAACTCTATACTTATTAAAACAGCCAGTAAGCCAATATTAGGAGAACCAGCAATTACAAATTAAAATTCTCCTGGCACATAGATTTATATAAAGAAATTGCTAGCAGGACATTCAAGATATGGGGATCACTACTGAAAAAGCTCTCTCCCTAGTAGCCACTCATCACACCTTTGTGAGAAGCGGTACTCAGAGGAGAGTCTCCAATGATGATCTTAAAGAACAGGCATTTCTTGGAGAAAGATTTTAATTGGATTATCTTAGTCCTCAGAGGGTGATATTGGAGAAGGTGTTTCTTCAGGTGTACTGGACCTAAGCTACTTAAGACTTTGATGGTCATCACCAGCACTTTGAAGTGGGCCTGGAAATAGACTGGCAACCAGTGCTACAGAGTGCAGTCATCAGATAAGGGGACAAGTGGATTGCTAACTGGTTGAAGGACAGGAAACGGAGGCTAGCTATACATGGAGAGTTTTCACAATGGAGGGAAGTAAGAAGCGGGGTCCTCCGGGATCTGTACACAGATCCTGGTGCTTTTTAATTTATTCATAAATGATCTAGAAGTAGGGGTAAGCAGTGAGGTGGCCAAATTTGCAGATGTTACCAAACTATTTAGAGTAGTGAAATCCAAAAGAGATTGTGAGAAGCTCCAAAAGGATCCCTTCAAATTGGGTGAGAGGGTGACAAAATGGCAAATGCGGTTCAATGTTGGCAAGTGTAAAGTGATGCACATTGGGACAAAAAAACCCAACTTCAAGTATACACTGATAGGATCTGAGCTGTCGGTGACTGACCAGGAGAGGGATCTCGGGGTTGTGGTGGACAGCTTGTTGAAAGTGTGGACTCATTGTGCGGCAGCTGTAAAAAAGGCCAATTCCATGCTAGGGATCATTAGGAAGGGGAATTGAAAATAAAACTGCTAATATTATAATGCTCTTTTACAAAATTATAGTGCCACCACACTTGGAGTAGTGCATACAATTCTGGTCACCACATCTTAAAAAGGACATTGTAGAACTGGAGAAGGTGCAGAAGAGGGCAACCAAGATGATCAGTGGTTTAGAGAACCTTCCTTATGAGACAAGACTACAACACCTGGGGCTTTTTAGTTTAGAAAAAAGATGACTGCGGGGAGACATGATAGTAAAAGTAAGGTCAATTTTGACTCCTGGCACCCACAGAGCCCTGTGGTTTTCTTTGGGGTTTACCATTGCCTCCTCCCATGTAGTATGAGATGATGCCTTTCTTCATCTTTGTTGGTGTTGCGCCCTACTCGCAGAGTCACGTTCCAGTACCCCAGTGGAAATGTAAGAAGACTCCAACACACAGGCAAGGGTATAAACTGAAGAATATATTGTAGAAAAGGCACTCACATGATATTGCAGCTCAGTAAGTCCATTACACATAAATAGGTATATACATCAGGCACATGGATACAGCATTCACATAGTTCAGCTGGGTGGACCACAGTGTAGCAGCATCTGCCACTGTGGAGACTTTGCTCTTCTCTGAGCCTCCATCTTATACTGGCCTTGGCCAATCACTGCAGATCATTACTCAGCAGCTTGTAATTGGCCTCACATGTTGCCAGTCACTAATCACAGTAAATACAGTGACTTGCAGTTTTCACCTGAAGGCATGTTACTACAACACCTAACAGAGATATATCCTGACACCCCTCCTATCTCTTTTAGGTGTTGTGCAGGCCCAGCTTTGCACATATTTCATTGTGCTTCACTGCACTTAGGGGTTTGGTCATAATGTCTGCTAGATTATTCTCAGACATACAATATTCCAATTTCACAATTGCATTATCAACAGCATGCTTCACGTTTTGAAACTTGATATCAATATGTTTACTTCTATTCTTTACTTTTTCTGTTTCTGCAATCTGTATGCAGGTCTGGTTGTCTTCATACACAGTAATTGGATAATTCACATGTTCATCCAACTCATCTAATATCTGTTTGTACCATGTCAATTCTGTACACAGATCAGACAATGAAGCATATTCTGCTTCTGCTGTGGACGTCGCGATACTATTCTGCTTTCGCGTCTTCCATCCAATTAAACTACCACCAAGTAATATGACATATCCTGTGGTGGACTTTCTGTCTTTTACATCGCCAGCCCAGTCACTGTCCACATAGGCTTCAATTTTTAGGCTTTCATCGGGTTCCAAGTGCAACCCCTTGCTCATTGTACCTTTTAGATATCTTAAGACTCTTTTAACACCTACCCAATGTCTTTGAGTGGGTTTGGTAGAATATCTGCTTAAGATGTTTACAGCTGTCGATATGTCAGGCCTTGACCACTGGGCTAAGTACAATAATTTCCCGATTATAGATTGATATAGCCCCACGTTTTCAAATGGTTCACTTGTACAACTGTCTTCGTTTAAGAAACCTATCACCATTGGTGTTTCTACTGGTTTACATTGCTCCAAGTTGCATTCTGCTAACATTTGTGCAATTTTATTGTCTTGTATTAGTATGTACCCCTCGTCTGTATGGTCTACATGCATGCCAATATAGGTTTGGATCAGGCCTAAACTCTTGAGGGTAAATACCTTGCCAAGTTCCACCTCAATTCTCTTTCTTTGTTTTTCATCATGCACGAGCACTAACAAGTCATCAACATAGACCACTATTACTGTTCTATTGGTTCCGGATCCTCTAATATACATACAGGGGTCTGCAATGCTCTGTTTATAACCCAGATGTTTTAGTTCCTTATCTAGACAGCGATTCCAGTTATGAGCTGACTGCTTCAGCCCATATATGGCTTTCTTTAGTCTGTACACCGCGTTAGGCTCCTTGCTTTCGTAGCCTGGTGCTTCTTTCATGTACAAAACTTCATCTAGTTCAGCGTTGAGGTATGCGGTTTCAATATCATAATGGTATACCTTAAACCCTCTCTGCTTAGCCAGGCTCAAACATATTCTCACTGATTCCCCTCTAGTAGTAGGAGCATAAGTCTCATCATAGTGTATGTACATGCGCTGCGTAAAGCCCTGTGCTACCAGCCTCGCTCTGTAAATCACCTCTCCACTCTGTGTGACTTTCTTTCTGTACACCCATTTGCATCCTACAGCTACTTCACCTTTTGGTAATTTTGTAGGAGCAAACACATGAAGTTTTTCCATTGCCTGCATTTCTTTTTTCATAGCTTTCTCCCATTCTCTTTTCTCACTTTCAGGCAGCTGCATAACTTCCTGGTATGTCATGGGCTCCACTAGCACATGTTCTATTTTGTTTATTTTAAATCTTTCCGGGGGTATTCCTTTTGTGTCCCTTTCAGACCTTCTAGGCAGTACTTCCTCTGACGCTACCTCTTCTGACGCTACCTCTTCCTCATCTTCTGATTCAGAGTGTGCCTCTGTTTTAGGGAGACCGTTACTGTCAGCTATTCCGTTATCTCTGTCTGTATCAGGTTTCACTGGTCTGTTTGTTGGCTCACTTATAGGTAGAAAAACCTCAGTATTATCGTGCACATGTTCCCAATTACTTTGTTCAGCAAACTTGGCTGATCTGGAGATAATGATCTTATCCTTATCTAGGAATCTATATCCTTTGGTGGCTGGTTCGTATCCTACAAACCTCAGCTTCCTGGTTTTGTTCTGGTTCTTTCTCCTTAACTGCTTGGGTATATGCACATAAGCATAGCTCCCGAAAACACGCAGATGTTTAACAGACGGTTTCTTACCATATAATATGTAATAGGGAGTCTGCCGAATCGCAGAGCTCCACAGCCTGTTCACAATATAGTTAGCTGTTAGAATTGATAGAGGTCTATAAAATCATGCATGTTGTGGAGAAAGTGGATAGAGAGAAATTCTTCTCCCTCTCACATAACACTAGAACCAGGGGTCATCCCATGAAATTGATTGCCAGGAAATTTAGGACCAACAAGCGGAAGTACTTTTTCACACAACACATAATCAACTTGTATAATTCTCTGCCACAAGATGTGGTAACAGCCAACAACCTGGATGGCTTTTAGAGGGGTTTGGATAACTTCATGGAGGAGAGGTCTATCAAAGGCTGAATGCCTCTGAATACGAGTTGGCTGTTCTTATGTTCTTAGAGTGCCTCTTGGCTCCATTGGACCTATAGTTCTGCATTACATCTGAAGGTTGCCCCCCACCTTCCCCGCCTTTCCCCCCCTCTCCCAAATGAAATCACATTGAAGCTGTGCTGCCTTGAATGTTTCATTCCTTGTAGAAGTGGAGAGTGCACAACAGTATATTTAAGGTTGTAGATTGTCATTCTGAGCAGTAATTATATGAAAGTCTTTGTGTGGTTCCCTATTTAAGATAATTTGTTCTGTCATTACAAACTATGGGTATTCTCTTGTTTTTTTCAGTTTCATATGTGAAACAGTTTATTTTACTCACTTTCTCTCTCCTTTTATATGATTATAAATGCTGCTAAGACAGTTCTATCCAGACATGTTTATTTTATAGTTACCTGAAAATGGCTTTCATTGGTTTAGTTTATGTACACATAAGGGGATGGATTGATCTTTTCTCTGTTTAATGTTCCACAGACCTTTTTAGCAGGTTGTTTCTGCAACAACAAAGTACTTTATCTTAATGTTAATTGGTATGCATCCTGTATATTTTATGCTAATTTTTTTTTTTTAAAAAAAAACCAAAACTCTCAAGGTTGCAAAGTTCAATATAGAATGACTCCATTAATGGGCACACTATAGTTGAATTAAGAGATGCACAACAGAAATGGAAAAATATCAAAGAATTAATGAAAAGTAGAAAGAGATACTTTTATGCCAAGCCAGGTAAAGTGGCCTGTCGAGTCAGTGTCGTCTCCTGCCACCCTGTGCCGCCATTTACGGGATGTCACCAGAAGTAGCAATGGCGGCTGCGTGCGTTGCTCGTGCATGCACACACATTGTGTGTGTGTGTGATGTGCATGCACGTGAGCGACACACACAGCCATTGTTGCTACTTCCAGTGACATCCAGTAAACGGCGGCATGGAGGTACACTGTTTCCCCGACGGGCTCTTACATATTCATGCGCTGGTGGGGGAAACACAAGGGGGGTGGTAAGTACACCCACCCCCACCCTTAAAGCCATCCCTCTCCGGCATCAAACTGGCCCTTGCTGGTTCCGTGCACATCCCTTGACCTAAGGCCCCTGTTTTTAGCTGTGTGTTGGCCACGAATCAACTGTTGAATTTAGTGCTGGCCACACAGACACTGCATAGTTTTACTCCAACATTTTTGGTACAGCTTTCACCTCTATTTTCCTTCTTTTTACTATAATTAAAAGTAGATGTGACAAATCTTCCCACTCTCTCAAAGATTCTAAAGCTGCAGGTCAATGGAAAAGTGTCATTGACTTCTTGACCTTGCTTTTCTTTCTCTCTCTCTCTTCCAGTCTCCAAGAGACAGATGTCAAACTGTGAAAGACCTTTTTCTTTAAGTGGCATTTAGTACTGCAGGCATGTACATCTTGCTTCCACTATTGGGGTCACCTACAGTTTTGTCACTCAGTTTAACAATTCAACAATATTTTTTGTCCTTCTGGGCATATTTTTGTGTGGTTTAGCTTTAGAAAGGGCTGTTTATTCTTCTCAGAAATTCTGTCCTACATTCCTTATGCTAGCTGTCTTATGAAAAAATGGATGTTTCTCCATGCAGTAAAAAATGGAGTCATAAATCTGTAAGGTGATGTGAACTGGCTTCCTCTTTCTTCTGAAAATGGAGTGTACCTCTGAGAGTTATCTACCGGCAATCAAGCTACAGTCAATCAACTAATGAAGGCTTTTCCTGAGAACCCATTAAGTGAATAACTGCATGAATGGATGTGATACTGTGTCAATCGCAGTATCTAAGATAGATGAGAGTTGAAACTAAGGGGAAACGTGTAGGTAATCTCCCATGCAGTATTATTGGTTTGACAGTAAATGCTTTTGGAGAAGCCAATGGTGGTGAGAAAAACTTTGACAATTAAATTGAAAAGATCATCATTGTTGCAGAAACAACAGAATCTCCTTAGGAATGTTACCAGGATAATTTAAGGTATATTGTGTCAAGTAGAGGTTAAAAACATGCTTGATGGAAATGATTACAAGTGAAATCTGATCAATTATTTCTATGGGAACAGATTTGTTTGTTTATTTAGTCAGTCTGTCAGTCAGTCATTGTATGGATTTATGTCCTGCCTTTCCTGGAAATATCATGACAAGGCACCTTACAAAAAATAAAATAAATAGATAACAAAAACAATTTCAGCATGATAAAATAATCTAACAAATTGTTCTGGTAAGAACTAATCTGACTGTTTTCCTTTCACTATAATCTTAATTGACAACTACCATCTTCACAAGTTAGTCCACTTCAGCCATAAATGTTCACATGTCGGCCATCTTGAACTGGGGTGGATGTCATCATCACAAACTACGCCACTGATGTGTCCCTATGTGTCACTCATTACAACTGTACCAAATTTGGTTCAAATCAGTTGTGGGCTAACAGTCCACAAGTTAGCCTACTTGTGCCTCAACCATTCATGTGTCCACCATCCTGAATCAGTGAGGATGACATCATTACAAAACACATTCTTTAGCCATATCTGTGTGTCCCTACAGCTGTAGCAAATTTGGTTCAAATAGGTTATGTGGTTCACACATTAGCTGACTTGTGCCTCAAAGTTCACATGTTCACCAGATGGTATTGGGGTGGATGACATTATCACAAATGATGCCTTTGCAGTGTCCCTCTTTGTCCCTACAACTGTACCAAATTTGGTCCAAATCGGTTCCCATTTGTGTCTCAAACATTCATGCACCCGTCATCTTGAATTGGGGTGGATGACATCATCAAAATCTATGCCGTGGAAGTGTCTCTTTGTGTCACCCGCTACAACTGCACCAAATTGCGTCCAAATCAGTTAGGAGGCCCACAAGTTAGCCCACTTGTGCCTCGAATGTTCATGCGTCTGCCTTATTTAATTGGGGTCGATGCCATCATTACAAACCACACCCTTGAGCCATCCCTAATGTGTCCCTACAGCTGGAGCAAATTTGCTTTAAATCGGTTATGCAGTTCATAAGTTAGGCCCAGTGGTGCTCTTTGGACTGGACTTCCGGATGGAAGTCCGGTCCCCCGCAGGCCTGGGGGGCCTCCAAATGTGGAACGGCCTACTAATTTAAGTGGCAGGATTGTCCATGCAAAATGTGGTATCTCTCTGCAAGTCAGTGGGAAGTGTCTTATTGAGAAGCTTCCCCCCCCCCGTGGGTTCCCCCTCCCCAGCTTTCCCTGAACATGTTCTGGTGTAAAAAAAATAGTGCATTGCAGGTTATCTGGTGTGGGTGTGGGGGTGTGGGGGGGAAAAGGCCTATAAGTCCAGAGTCCAAAATTACCTAGGTTCACCTCTGGTTAGGCTTGTTGCACCTCAAACATTCACGTGTCCACCATATTGAATGGGGTGAGTGACATCATCACAAATTATGCCATTGAAGTGTCCCTATGTGTCCCTACAGCTGTAGCAAATTTGGTTCAAATCAGTTAGACAGTCCACAAGTTAGTCCACTCTCATCTCAAAAGTTCATGTGTCCACCATCTTGAATCAGGGTGGATGACATCATCACAAACTATGCCATTGAAGTATCCCTATGTGTCACTCATTACAATTGTACCAAATTTGATTCAAATCAGTTAGATGGTCCACAGGTTAGCCCACTTGTGCCTCAAATGTTCATGTGTCTGCCATCTTGAATTGGGGTGGATGACATCATTACAAACTATGCCATTGAGATGTCCCTATGTGTCCTTACAGCTGTAGCAAATATGCATATCACTTAGGCAGTTGACAAGTTATCTCACTTGTGCCTCAAACATTTACATGTCTACCACCTTCAATTGGGTTGGATTACATCATCACAAACGAAGCCGTGAAGGTGTCCCTTTGTGTCCCTACAACTGTACCCAGTTTGGTTCATATTGGTCCAGGCATTGCAAAGTTGATGGGGGATACATAAACACACACACACATACACACACAGAATGCCAGGTGATCTCATAGGCTTACTTTCCTTAAGGAAAGTAGGCTAAAAATATCTAATAACATTAAAAGCAGCAGACAAAATTGAGCTGGTAAAACCAAATATAAAAGGCCAGATGGAATAAATACATTTCCAGTCCCCATTTAAAGGTGAACAAGGGGGGAGCCAGGAGATCCTTTCTGGGGAGGAAATGCAAAAGCTGTGGAACCAGTAACAAAAGACCCTCTCCCTGGTACCCATCTAAAGGCAAGCCCCAGAGCAGGCTACAGTGACCAATCTCAGATCTCATCAGGTTCATATGGTCAGGAATCTATGGTCTGAACTTGAAAACTATCTAATGGACCTTTTATCCTCAATTGGGAGGTGACTTCAACACCAGGTTGGGCCCCGTTGATGACACCCTATATGCACAACATCAGTTCTGTCCACATAATCATGAAGCAGACTTATTTGTTTGTTAGTTCTCTGTGTAAACCACCCTGAGCCATTTTTGGAAGGGCAGTATAGAAATTGAATGAATGAATGAATGAATGAATGAAAATAACTTCTGCTATCTGTAGGAAGATGAAGCTGCGGGACACGGTTGCCCCCAGCACGATATAGAGGACCTATCCACATGGCCACCAGTGACGACATCTGAAATGAAGAACCTTATCTTCCAACTAAACCTGGGAAGGCCCCTGGAGATGACCTAATCCCCCCGTAGCTAATAAAAATCAACTCAATGTGGTGGTGAGTCCCTATTCCGACCTCGCTATCCAAATTATCAACAAATGTGGCCATATTCCAATACTGGCCTTATTCCTAAGGATTGTGGGTTAGTGGTCATTGTCCCCATCTTCAAAAAAGGGAGAAAGGGTGACCCAGCAAACTACAGACCCATCAGTCTGCTCAGCACCCTCAGTAAGCTCTACACTAGACATCTATACTGGAAATTAAGGGACTGGCTGGAACAAGAAAATCTCTTCACGGAGGAGCAGGCCGGCTTCAGGGAGGGCTGATCCACCATTGACCAGTGCCTAGTTCTACAGCATTCCCTGCTAACTGAGCAAAAAGGCACCTTTTTTAAAGTGGTGATTCGTGCTCTCTCTCTTTTTAGCAGGGGGAGAGCAACTGGCCCTATCCATCCGCAGCACAGCATCCCTCCAGTAGCTGTTGCTGATGTCTATCTTATGCTTGTTTTTAAAGATCGTGAGCCCTTTAGGAACAAGGAGCCATTTTATTTATTCATTCATATCTATGTTAACTGCTTTGGGGACTTTTGTTGGAAAGCAGTATTTAAATATTTGTGGTATTTGTAGTAGTATAGTAACTGAGAAATATTCCACCCACACTACAACCTCCCTCTATGCAGCTTTTATAGATCTTAAGGCTGCATTTGATTCCATATCATGAATCAAACTGTGGGGAAAACTGGAAGCTTCCTCAATTGACTGATGCCTGCTATATCTCATCCTCATCGACTACATTTCCCCACATTTTTGGTGCTGACGTGCACCATGACAACTGGCTCCTCTCCAGCACTGCCTATCTAGACACCGTATGATGCCTGCAACCTTCACACTAGGCAGGCAAGTCACCATGCGGTCAACACATGGGTCACAGACCCATCTCTCGTTACCTCTAATGATTGAATCACCTACTGCAAGGAGGCCCCCACCTGCTGGAGGAGTATCCCCTGTGTGAGAGGATGGGGGCTCATCATCCATGGAAGGGGTCCCTTCTAAGGGAACATTTCCCTCTTCCTCAGACTGATGTGGTGAAAGCCAGTTGTGATGAAAGAGCTCCACATCACCATTAGAGCTTCTGCACACAGAACAGATAACTTGGGCTGGTTGGCAGCTGTCTGCTTCATGCCTGATTATATATGCAAGTGATTGTAGATCATCATATGTTTGCTTCATGGCAGCTGAATTTAGTTACGCAGTCCTTATGCAGAAGCATTTTAATTAAAGTCTGGCATTTTAAAAGAATGACAGACTATCTTTGTAGAATAAAAAAGGAATAGGCACAGCCATCAGTAAAATGTGTAATTAATCCTACTAGTGAAAAAAGACTTTTTAGAAAAGATTGCAAAACTCATTCATACAACTGATATGATAGCCCTAATATATCTATTCAGTCATCCAAAACCTTTGGTTTAAGATGAAAGTTAAGATCCTTTCATTTTTCACTTGTGCTCTAAAAGCATGGAAATTGCAATTTAAGGTGACCATCTTAACATCCGTGCCATATAAAGGTCTAACTGGACCAGTACCCAGTCCTCAGAGATAAGTGATAGTTGTTACTTCCCCAGTCTAAATTTTTCTGGCCTGGCTTTTCCCAGGGAGCAGTAAGCGATTAATGCAATCTCAGATATACAGTAGGATGAATGCTCATTGGGAATGTAGGATTCACTGCTCCTCATCTTAGCCTTGCTTGCGAAGGAGGGAGCTTAGGAAGAACTGCTCCTTTGTTCTAATGGTAGTTCCCTACATGCTTTTTCAGGATGAGGAACAGAGAGGAGGAGTAGCTCAGTGGTAGAGCACATGTGGTGTGCGTAGACGTTCCCAGCTTCAACCCCTGCTACTCCCAGGTAAAGCTGGGAAATGCCTTTGTCTTTAACCCTTGAGAGCTGCTGCCGGTGGCTGACATCCAGACTAACACTGTGTGAGGCTATTCTCACGATGGGGGAAAACTAGGCTAAGTGAGCCCAGCTCGGTTTTCCTCCATTGTGAGAACCACCGGGCTCTCAGGTGACTCCGGTGGTTCCACGGCGGCTAGCCCGCCTAAAATCCCCTCCCCTTAAAAGAGGTTAATAGAGCGAGTCCTCCGTTAACCTTGTTTACTTGATCATGTGTCAGTCATGGCTGCTTGCAGCCACAGCTGACACACTCGGGGTGGGGGAGAGAGGGGAGGGGGGCTCCAGGGGCTGGAGTGCCATGTGGTAGAGCTCCCATTCCCCCGACCCCTGGAGCTCCTGAGGCAGTTGCGGCCTGGCTGAAGCAGCAGCTCATCTAGGTGGCTGCTCCGGCTGCCCAGTAACGAGAGACTGCTCATGTGTGGGGAGAGCGAGCCCGCTCTCCCCGCATAACCCCATGAGGCTCTACACATTAATCATGTGTAGAGCCTCCATATGTGCTGAAAAACATGTTACATCCACAATGGGAGAGGGGTGGCTTTCATTCCCCACCGCCCCTTCCTACTGAAACCCTCAGGGACATATTTTCAGGCAGCACCACAGGCTGCAAAGAAAAGGGGAGACTGGCAAAAATAACCTTTCCCCCATTACATTTTTCAGTGTGTGCAATGTTAGTATGGATTTCAGCCCATGAGTGTAGACAATACTGAGCTAGATGGACCAGTGCTCTGACTCAGTATAAGTTAGCGTCATACGTAGTTACACTTACTTAAGGCATATGACAGGTCTGTGCATTGATTAAAACATGATTTTTTGAAACAAAAGTCCTTACTGTAAAATAACTAATTTGCATTCTTACAATGAGGTATTTAAATTAAATTTTTGAAAGAATTAATTATTTGGAAGGATTTATTTTCCATGTTAACTTCTCACTTCATGAGGATTATGTTTCCATAGGAGAACAAATTGTTCAAAAATACTTTGCCTTTCAACAAGGGGGTCAGCCTTTCTGTCACTTCAGAATAAGATATTAAATCTGTGCAGTTAATACAATTAAATCATTACCATCATTAAATCTATGCTAACAGATAAAGATTTTCTGTTCCAGCTGCATGTATGATCTGAGTTATATGATCTCATTATTCAAAAGTGTTTGCATTGTGTCCTATTTTACTTGTTTCTAAGTGAACAAACAAGACAAATATTTTCTTTTACCAAATATATGCCACTTCCAACAATTGTCTCTAAGGTAATGTATGGCCTAGTGATGAATTATCTGAATTAATGGCAGACACACACGTATGACAGAAAGAGAAGGGTGGAGGGTGGAATATCACTGCTAGTAAAACAGTCACAGTGCTCATGATATATATATATATATTTTAATATTATTTAACATATTTTTATACCACCCAAAACTTGTGTCTCTGGGTGGTTTACAATTAAAATCATTTATAACATTATATCAATTAAACAATTAAAATCATTTAAACATTAAAATCATTAACATTAAAATAATTTAAAACCAACATTAAAAATTAAAACCATTAATCTAATTAAAAGCCTGGGTGAATAAATATATCTTCAATGCCTTTTAAAAAGTTGCCAGAGATGCGGAGGCTCTTATTTCAACAGGGAGCACATTCCAAAGTCCAGGGGCAGCAACAGAAAAGGGCCATCCCCGAGTAGCCACCAAATGAGTTGGTGGCAACCACAGACAAACCTCTCCGGATGATCTGAACAGGTGGTGGGGCTCATGGTGAAGAAGGCATTCTCTTAAATACCCAGGGCCTAAGCTGTTTAGGACTTTATAGGTAATAACCAGCACCTTGTATTTTGTCCAGAAACATATTGGCAGCCAGTGCAGTTCTTTCAACACAGGAGTAATAGGGTCTCTCCCAGATGACCCAGAGACCAGCCTGGCCACCACATTCTGGACCAACTGCAGTTTCTGGCAGCCCCACACAAAGGCAGCCCCACACAAAGTGCAGTGCAGTAATCCAGACTAGAGGTTACCAGCATATGTACCACGATTTTGAGGTCGTTCATCTCAAGAAACAGTTGTAGCTGGCATATCAGCCGAAACTGATAAAAAGTACCTATGGCCATGGCCTCAACCTGGGACACCAGGGAGAGGTTTGGATCCAGAAGCACCCCTCAGACTGCGTACCTGTTCCTTCTGGGGGAGTGTGACCCCATCCAGAATTGGCAGATCAAAATAATCTCCCGAGTTTCAACCCCACACAATAAGTACCTCCATCTTATCTGGATTCAGCCTCAGTTTGTTATCCCTCATCCAGCCCATTACTGCCTCCAGGCAGGCATTTAGGGAGGTTATGCCTTCTCCTGATGATGTTGACATGGAGAAATAGATTTGGGTGTCATCAGCATATTGATAACACCCTGCACCAAATCTCCTGATGATCTCTCCCAGGAGTTTCATGTAGATGTTAAACAACATCAGAGACAATATGGAGACCTGAGGGACACCATACGAAAGTTCAGATTTTGAAGAACAACAGTCTCCAAGAGACACCATCTGGGATCTGCCTGTGAGGTAGGAGTGGAACCACTGCAAAGCAGTGCCTTCCACTCACAACCCTCAGACATTCCAGAAAGATACTGTGGTCAATAGTATCGAGAGCCACTAAGAGATCCAAAAGGACCAACAGAGTCACACTTCCTCTGTCCATTCCCAACTGGAGATAATCCATCAGGCCAACCAAGGCAGTCTCCACCCCATAGCCTGCCTGAAAGCCAGTTTGAAATGGGTCTAGATAATCAATTTCCTCCAAGACTGTCTGGAGCTGGGAGGCCACCACTTTCTCAGTCACCTTGCCCAGCCATGGAAGGTTGGAGACAGGCCTGTACTTGCTTAACTTTGAGGGATCGAAAGCAGCCTTCTTCAGAAGTGGTCTAATAATCACTTTTAAATATTAGAAGCAGTCTAATAATTGGCAGGGAGGCTGTTGTAGAGGGCCTGGTAGAGCTTATAAATGCTTCTCTGAGGGAGAGCATCCTGTCCTCCCTCAGAGAAGCATTTATAATCTCTACCAGACCCTCTACAACAGCCTCCCTGCCATATAGTATAAGCCAATGTTGGGCAAGTATCAAGAAGGCAGGTGGTAGGCCGCACCATTCCAACCAACTTGTCCACATCCTCAGGAGTCACAAACTGAAACTGATCCAGGGTCATCACACAAGAGGAGCTGCTGGACACCTCGGCATTGGACTCTGTAACAATTGTGGAGTTTGAATCTACGCTGGCCTGAATACGAGATATTTTGTCCACAAAAAACTCATTTAAAACATCATAACGTGTAATTGTTGGTTCCAAGTACTGATTCAAGGGGGAAGGGGCGCACATTAGCCCCTTCACAACCCTGAACAACTCTGCTGGATGTGAACATGCGGACGCAATATGGAAGGAAAAGAACCACTTCTTTGCCGCACGTATCTTGAGCATAGATCTTCAAATGCACTCTATGTAGTAATCTGTTGGATTTGAGTCAAGTCTTTCTCCACTTGCGCTCTAGTTGTCTCCCTCACCACTCAGCCTCCGTAGCTTTTCCATATATGAAGAGGCCAGTCTCAAAGTGGGTTGGAGAGGACACTTAGGAATGATCGTGTCCACTTCCCTGGTGAGTTGATTATTCCAATTCTCCACCAGAGTGTCACAGAGTCACCAGTAGAGCCAACACTAAATCCCTTCATGGCTTCTTGGAATCCTATTGGATTCAATAACCTTCTCAGGCAGATCATCCTAATGGGCGGAGGTGGGACGTGATTGTGAGTCCAACCTTAACCAGATGGTGGTCCGTCCATGACAATAGGGAAATCACAGGAGTCCCCACCCACAGAACACCACCCTATTCAGAGTGAAAAACCCGATCAAGCGTGTGACCAGCAATATGTGTCGGTCCCGAAACCACTTGGGATAGGCCCATAGTTGTCATGGTTTTGGCCGCTATGAACTCCTGAACTTGGGAGTAATGGCAGGAGAGAGGGCACGCCCTCAACTCCTGTCTGTGGCTTCCAGCGGCATCTGGTGGGCCACTGTGAGAAACAGGATGCTGGACTAGATGGGCCTTGAGCCTGATCCAGCAGGGCTGTTCTTATGAACTGCCCCAGACAAATTGGTCCCAAAGTGATCATGGATGTCCCCCAGCACCACAAGCCTGGGACACTCAAATGCCAAGCCTGAGACCAAGTCTGTCAGCTCAGTTAGGGACTCTGCTGGGCAGCAGGGCAATTAGTATACCAACAGAAGATCCAGTCTATCCCTGGTCCCCATAGGTACACACTATCCCTGGTCCCCATAGGTACAAATATAGGTACACACATTCAATATTGTCAGACACTTCAACAGGGATCATGGCAAGGGATATATTGTTCTTATAGACTACAGCCATTCCACATCCCTGCCCACTCCCCCTCACCTGCTCCTCAACAGAATACCCTGGAGGGAGAAGCTGGGACCAGACTGGGCCACAAGCCTCCCACAACCAAGTCTCTGTAATACATACCAGATAGGCCCCTTTGTCCAGAATCAAATCATGGATGATTTCAGGTTTATTCTGGACTGACCTGGCATTAAAAAGGAGCAAGATGAGACTCTGTGGGTTGTTGGCATTGCTTTCCAAGGTCAAAGAGCTGGCAGGACAGCAGAGGCGTAACTATAGGGAGGGCAGGGGGGCACGTGCCCCGGGCGCCATCTTTTCTGGTCACATGGGGGGCGCCGCCATGACAAAAAAATTTTTTTTAATTTTTTTTAATTTTTTGTTAATACAAATGTTTCCTGCTCAGTGCAGCAGCGCTGCAGCAGTCAAGGGAGCACGTCAGCGCCCCCTCCCCCATGAGCGGTCCCTTCCGCGCCGCCCGCACCCCCCCGCATTGCTTTGCTGGCGTCTGGCGGCCAGTCAGTGGCCTGGCCTGGCGGCGGCAGCGGGCGCTTGTGAGGAAAAACCTAAGTATAATGTAGTATGTTGGGGGCACGGGGGGGCGCCATTTCAGTGCTTGCCCCGGGCGCCGTTTTCCCTAGTTACGCCTCTGCAGGACAGCCAGAAGGAGAAACAGCCATTACTGTTTCTGATTTCCCTTTCCCTGCAATGGCCTGCTGACCTGTCAACGTTGCTTCTTCTATTCACCACCACCACTGGAATAGCAATAAAAGATTGCAATAAATGCAGGAAGAGCATTTGTACCTTTTCAACTGGTGCTTCAGAAAGTTACTAAAATGCCAGACTCACTTGCACCGTGTTTTTATTTTCTCTTCACATTTCTTCTTTCTTGCTTCTCTCCATTCTCCATGAGAAAAGAAGAAAAGCCTGCAGTAAAGAAACTGTTGTTTTTTGTGCACTATATAGAAATATGTCATGTGCTGACTTATCTCCACATAACACCAGTCTGGCTGACATTTCTTACTTTTAGAAATGCAGGCAATCTGGAAATAGCACAAATATGTTTTCCAAGAAAAAGTAATAAAACAAATAGGTATTGGCTATCATTTTCTTGGTTGTTAGTCAAAGTAGTGGCATCATCCTTTAAAAATTTTTTTTTTTTACCTGGCTCAGAATACACATGTATAGAACTCATCATGCTTGGTTTTATTTATTTATTTAAGAATGAATATTCCATCTTTCAAGCAGCCTTTTCTTTGGTTTCTTCCTTAGCTGAGTCAATTCTCTTGATCGTTCCTTGCTCACTAGAACTACAGTACTACAAATATTCATATACTGCTTTTCAACAACAGTTCTCAAAGCAGTTTACATGGAAGATAAGTAATAAATAAGATTGTCCCCTGGCCCAAAAGGGCGCATAATCTAAAAGGAAACATTTGCTCTTCCCCACCCAAATCTAAAATCCTCTCTTTTTCCTAGATGTGTTGTCTTGGGACTGAGGGTGGTTGAACACTGCAGTTCCAAGGAAGTGATTTGGTACACACACCACCACCTGAACATTCCCCTGCTAACTTGGCAAAGAGGCACCTTCCAACGTGGTGATTCTCTTTATTTAGCGGGGGTGGGGGGGTAGAATAACTGGCCATATCCACCCCCAGCACAGTACCTCCAGTGACTGTTGCTGGTGTCTATCTTGCTTTTCTTTTTAGATTGTGAGCCCTTTGGGGACAGGGATCCATCTTATTTATTTATTATTTCTCTGTGCAAACATTACAAGACAGAAATGTACTCATGGGGATAGGCGATTTGCTGTACCCTGAAGTTTCCCAATACGCTTTGTGAATACTGAGATGATTCCAAATCAAGCTATGGAACGCTTATTTGTTTATTTATTTAAAACATGTTGATCCTGTTTTTTGGTCGCATTAACTAGACCTCCAAGGCACCTAACAGCAAAACTTAAAACAATCAATACAGTAAAAATAATAAACAGCAATTATACGCAAAAAGACAAAACAAAAGGAGAAGAAAATCCAGGAGGGAAGAACAATAAAAACACAGTAACAGAGCTTACTCACCACTTGAAAGTCAGGTGAAATAAGGGAGTTTTCACCACTCTCCTGAAGGCCGATCAGGATGGGGCTATCCGGGCCTTCTGGGGAAGCAAATTCCAAAATCTGCTGCTGCTGCTGCTGCTACTACTACTACTAGTATGGTTGACATTTTTATTAACCAACCATGCCCCTGCACACTAGGAAGAAGTGTCCCTTCTAAAGGGAACTTATGACTACGACGACAAATATTTATATACTGATTTTCAACCTAAGTTCCCAAAGCATTTTACATAGATAAAAATAAATAAATAAATGAAGCAATAAAATCGTTTCCTGTCCCCAGAGGGCTCACAGTCTAAAAAGAAACATAAGATAGACACCAGCACCAGCCACTGGAGGGATGCTGTGCTGCGGATGGGTAGGGTCAGTTGCTCTTCTCCTGCTAAATAAAGAGGCTAACCACTTTAAAAAGGTGCCCCTTTGCTCATTTTGAAACAAGGAGATTCCTTATTTCATCCATTAGAAACAAGGGGGTATCCTTAGCACTTCCTGAACCCTGCAGTGCCTATCTCACAAGGTGCTGGGGATTTCTGCTGATTTCTCTTTCCTCCGGAACTGCCCTGTGCAAAATATGTCCCTGAGGGCTGTCCGACTTTCAAGTACATATTTTCAGATGGTGCATGGCACTTTCAGGAGAAAAAGAGAGGTGATTGGGGTTATTCTGAAGATAGTGGTCCAACTAATGGACATGCTACAATGCACAATCAAAGTATCCTTCTTTAGGAATACTAACCACACTAGCTAACCAGGGCTGCAAAAGCTAAGCGTGGATGATTGAGTGTAATTTGTGGAATTGTTGCCACCTAATTGGTTCTTCTGAGTGGTGGTGTGATTTAGAATGCAACATACAAAAGACGGGAAATACAATCAATGCAGTGATTCTCATGTGCAATAAACAAATGATTCATTCTGCTATCACGATTGGGGTAAGATAAGATATGGGAGCCATAGAGTTGTAAATGCTTTCAGTTATGGATTCTCAAATAAAAAGGAAATGGAATACAATGTTATATTCGGAAAGTTCTCAGCATTATTTTTTGTACTGGGACAAAAAGGTCCAAGACTGCTTGTTTTCATCTTGGCAATGCTTCCTACATTGACATATGGGTAGTTTATGGTAACAATCTGCAGCCCATTGGTTTTTATCACCTCTGGCTAGCTCTCTAGGTGCTGTACAATTGAAGCCTAAGTAAAAGTGGAGTGTTGAATCTATATGGTTGGTACTGGGTCAGAGCTATCATAGCACGAATGGGATCAAAGAACCTGGGCCACTGTGCTTAGGGGGCACGCCTCACACTGCAACCACACTTCTGTGTGCATCTGACATCAGATGCAGGGGGCGTGGTTTTGCTCGCAAATGGGGTCACCTTTGGCAAGGAGAGCTGCACTGCAAATGTAGCACTGGCTGGATTTTGCTGACAAAAGGGGTGTGCGGCCCCATTTGTCAGCAAAACCATGCTGTTTTGAGTTTTTTATATTGATCTCCTGATATCAGAAACCTTTGAAGAGAATTATCACATCACAGGAGAAGACCCGCGGACTCCCATGAAAAAGATTCAGTCTACAATATTGAAATTTTGAAGATTTTAGTGATGTCCTTGGAAGAATATGTGAACGTTCATTAATACTCGGAGTGTGATTGCCAGAGTGCTGCTGTTGTATATTTAGTTCTTTCACGGGATGTACTATACTGTTCATATGTTTACATCTTTGTGGTTGGATACACTGCATATCTTATTGATCTATTTGCCTTATATGATTCATTCATATCACCATGTATAGATGATGATTCTATTTTCAATGTAACCTATATTTATATATTTATTAGGGTTATTTTCTGTTACATCATTGGATCTGTTAGTTTGCTTCTTGAAAAGAGTTGATATCCATCACCAAAAAAGTGGAAACAGAGGACACTTTTCACCAAAAAGGTCTCCAAAAAACTTTGCATAAAATTTGCATACGTTTATGGGTATTATATATGCATACTTTGATAAAAACTGGATAATTTGAGAATACATACAACTCACCACTGTGAAGCTGATGACCAGGTAAGCTGTATGTCTGCCCACTCTATTGTCTAGGTGCAGAGTTCTCAAGGCCCCTGCTTCTTGACTGTAAATTCATCTCCTGGTTCGGTTTACCACACACAAAGTCTTCTGACCTCCTCCCCGTGGATCACCCAGCCTGAGCCCCCAGCCAGACCAGCAACTTCACCTCTTGGCTCGAGGCAGGGTAGCCAGCTAGCTTACAAGCCAGCCTCTTTGCATGCTGGCACAGCATTGCATGCACAGTCTCCCACTCGATTGCTGTTCTCTAGAACTACTAACATTTATAGACTGTTTTTCAACAGAAGGTTTCACAGTGGTTTTTAAAGAAAAATCAATAATAAGATGCTCCTGTGTCCCCAAAGGGCTCACAATCAAAAAAGAAATGCAAGGTAATACCAGCATCAGCCATTGAAGGATGCTGTACTGGGGCTGGATAGGGCCAGTTGTTCTCCCCATGATAAATAGAAGAAATTCACCACTTTAAAAAGTGCCTTTTAACTCAGTTTGCAGGGGTAGCTGCTAATTGAGTAAAGTTAGTTAGCTAACTACTAACTTCTCACTACCACCGCCGCTACCGCCAACACAGGAAGGAAGGAAGCGGCACCTGCCAGGCCCCCCTATCCATGCATCACGTGGCTCTACAACCTGCCACTGAAGCAGACCCTCCCCTCTGGCTTCCCCATTGGATGGACGGACAGTAGGAAGGGGAAAGAGACATTGGAAGAGAAGCTGCTCATGAGAGTAAAGTGTTCTGAGTGAACACAATGTTCCAGCTGCTCCCCAGAACTCTGGACACCACTACACCAGTGTGGTGTAGTAGCTAGATTCGTGGACTAGGACCGGGGAGACCTGAGTTCAAATCCACATTCCACCATTCTGGGTGACTCTAGGCAAGTCACTTCTCTCTCAGCCTAACCTACTGCACAGGATTGTTGTGAGGAGAAACCTAAGTATGTAGTACACTGCTCTGGGCTCCTTGGAGGAAGAGCGGGATATAAAATGTAAAATAATAATAAAATAATAATAACATATGCCAAATGAAATTGTTTGGTCCCCAAAATAGTTGTGTGTCCTCTATACAAGTCCCTAGTTGGCAACCCTGACTCAAGGACACAGTCTTCATCCTCTACGCTGATCCATCAGTGTGCAGCATCTGGGGACCCAAGGCTGGGAACTCCTGATTTACAGGAACATGTCCAGACTGTGAAGCAGCAGCTCAAATATTACTCCAGTTTAGAATGACTATTTGCTCAGAAAGGCCACAATAAGGAATTTGTACACAACAAGGGCAGTGCAGACAGAGTCCTTTGACATTTCTCTGCAGCAGCTTCTTCCACTGTTTAGGAAGCAAAGTGCTTTGGGATGCAGCTTGCCACTTCAGAAATGGGGAGCTGTTGCAGTGAAAACTTCAAAGAGGGTTCCAGCAGTTCCCTTACTTGCAGGAAATCATTTCTAGGATAACGTCTGAAGAGTCCTTTGCCCTCATTCTCTGGTTTATTGATGATTAGTTCTAGTACTTTTGGCTTCTCTTTTGCTCTTTATATCCATAACACATCCACTTCTTTCATGTTGCTGCTGCTCCCGTCTATAATGTCCACCAGCCAATATATTATCCCCTAGGATAATGTGCCCATTTAAAAAGCTCAACCTCTTTAATGTAACAAAAAAGGGACTGCAGGGGAATGTGACTGTACTCGGCAAATGCATGTGAAGTTCGTGTAGGTCCTTCCAACACGTCTTTTCCTTTAGTGCATTTAGTCTGAAATAGTTGAGGGAGGAAGGAAAGTGATTATTATCATCTTAGAAGCAGCGACTATGGAGTTGACAGAGCCCCTAGGATATATATGAGCATACCCTTGCAATGCCCTTTCTCTTCCTGTTTCTGGGTCAAGCAACAGCTGCTTCGCTCATCCTGTTGTGCTATATTATTGGCTAGCATTAGATGTGCTCAGGATAGAGCTGCCCATGCTCTTGATGTTCCCAATGATCTCATAACACTGGCACAACATTCTGCTGCAACACAGTGGCACCATAGGTACTAAAGCTATGCACATGAGCAGCCCTACCCAGGTTAGGGAAGCCCTACCTGGGTAGGGCTGCTCATGTGCAGTGCTGGGTTTGAGCCCAATCCCAGCGCTGCTTTCCCCGCAAGCCTGGGTTTTGTATCTGAGCTTTTACCTAGGTTAAAGGGAGGAACATGGGCTGCCAGATGGCTTCCTCGGCCAGTGGCTTCCTTCTACTCCTGCCACCTGACTCCAGGACTGTTCTCAGATGGTGATATTACATTGCTTCACCACGGGAAGGGCAGGAGTGCATTCACACATCAAACAGATTTATGTTGAATCCATGAGAGATATTGGGGTCCTGCACTGGAGTGTAGCCTGCATTATCTCTGTGCTACAATGGCTTTTTGGGAGACTTCAATATATCCTACATATACCAATATTTCTTCTGAATTGTATGGAGGGGCCATGCTGACAGAGCACAATTTCTTAAAGCTTCACTTTAAAAAACCAACCAAAAACATTTGCTTGGTGATCTTGCTGAACATTGTTTTATGCATTCGCATGGTGAATTTTGTTTCCCTCTTTTAATAAGATTTATCTCTCTCTTTTTCCTTTTGAAAAGCCTCCTGGCTCTGACTCCCAGTGGTATGTTATGGTGAACACAAGAAGGCTTTTCTGTATATATATTTTTTAAAAAATTTGCTTGGTGATCTTGTGGAACATTGTTCTATGCACCCCCACTGTGCAAGATCAACAAGCAAATGTTTTAAAAATTATAGAAAAAAGTGAGACTTTAAGAAAAGGCTAGTTGTGTTCTTATGTTCACCATAAAGTACCACTGAGAGTTGGAAGGAACTGACAGGAACCCTATTAAAGCAGCCCCATGTGAACGGCCTCCAGGTTTCTTCAAATTATCTTTATTGCGCTTTTATGAGGCTAATATATTACCTCATAACTCGCTCTACTTTACCGCACTTAATCCCACAGTTAAGCCCAGGTGAGCCTCAGTGAGGCTGAACCATGCCTGCTCTCCACAGGGTCCTAATGTCTGTCCTGTTTGCTGGGATACTTTCAGGCTGACTGTGGCCTGTGGAACTGGAGTACCCCGAATCCAGCCAGTGCAGGGCTCATACATGGTACGTGAGGAGATGGAGGCTAATTCTCTCCCTTCATGCTGTTTTCCCACTGAAAATGTACCCCATTGTAGCTATTTGCCCCAAATGGCTGTTGGCAGCAAATAGTTGCTTCAGGGGCTAAAAGTGATAGGCAATTTTCAGTAGGAAAAGGGCTCCTGTGCAATTGGGATTGGACCCTCCTGCAGCTTCCTTTTGTGAAAAAAGATGTGCTTCTGGCAGCTCTTAACAATGCATTCCCATAAACATCTAGTTTGGCCCTGTGTGGCCCTAGTGTGCTATGAAAAAATGGTGCTAGCGTGCTGTAAGAAATAAATCAACTGAATCCTTGCAATCTCTCATGAATCAAATGGCAGACCCCAGAGAGGCATGTGCCCACTGTATCATTTACTGCATTCCCATCAGTCTCTGTTCCCCATCGGCCTCTGTAGTGACTTCTGCAGCATCTTTGTATTGGGCGTTGGTTGGATTGTGGTTGGATTATTCAGTCACTTGTGATGCAGAAATGACTGTGCCCACAGGGGAAATTGCTGGGTGTGTTGAGTCACTCTGTTGGGCACACCAGCTTCCAAACGGGCCATGACACAGTGGTAGAGCATCTGCTTTACAAACAGAAGGTCCCAGGTTCAATACCTGGCAACTTCAAGTAGAGCTGGGGAAGACTCCTGCCTGAAACCTTAGAGAGCTTCTGCCAATCAGTGTAAAGAATACTGAGCTAGATGGGCCGGTGACCTCACTTGGTATAAGGCAGCTTCCCATGTTCCTAATCATTGAATTGTTCCTTTGAGGGCAGGTTGTTCTTAACCCTACCATGGATGTTAAATGTGCTGTTGTCAAAATACAGGCTTCTTTAGGATTCAAAATAGGGATCTTTAAACAGCAGAGGCCTTTGAAAATGAGCTATAGGTGTATCACATACTATGATTGTATTGTCCTCTGTTGGGGGCTCCCTGCAGGATGCCTACACCTTGTTTGGAGCTACAGGCTTGTAGTTTCCATTTTGGACTCTTCAAACTCATAGGATCAAGGGCTCACCATTTGCTGACATGAGCTAACTCACGAGGGTATGTTGCTTAGCAGGTGACATGGAGAGGGTAACTCTAGGTCAAGCCTAACCCGCAACTAACAGGGGACTATCTCTTCTGCCCTCCTCTCTGATTTCAACACCAGATGAGGAAGCCGAAGTAGACATGAGTTAATTAAGCGCTATTCACCTGAGATAGCCAAATATTCCCCTCCATCTTGGCACATTGGATTAAGCTTTTGAGCTTATCACCTTCTCAGGAAGGAGTAGATAAGAGGAAACAGGCCCCTCTAATAGAAGCATTAATAGTTGGCTGGAGGCTCAGGAGGTACTCTTATTAACACATTCCAGGACTCATCAAGGTCCTTCCTGGACATGAGATAAATTCTAATGCACCCATTTTGCTCCATCCTGCACAGGTTTCTCAAACTTATTCACCTCATTGTGCTGATAGAACACACCCACCAAAGTTTGAACAGGATAAACTGTATTCTTTTGCCTATCAGGGATGTCACCCTTTTCAGCAGAAAGGTGTGGTCAACATTCGCCCCCTAGGCATGATGTTGCCTATATCTGTTCTCGAGACCACCAAACATTGTCTCTCTTCTCTGGATTCACCTGTTGCATGCACGTGCGTCCAAGCACCAGCTATACCACCTTGCTGTTAGGGATGTGCACAAACCGGTTCAGCGCTCCTTTGGTGGAGAGCCAACCCAGTTCTGAAGTCTGGCATTCAAGCCAGTTTAGAGGCGGGAGGGCCCTTTAAGGGGCAGGGAAGGTGTCCTTACCTGCCCCACTACTTTCCCCCCACTGGTGCTCTCCCCAAAACCATTGGCGCAGGGCTGCAGCATACTTCCTTGCAGCCCCAGTCAGCGTAGATGCATATCAGCCAGTTCTGGTACTATGCTGACCAGGGCTGCAAGGAGGTGTGCTGCAGCCCCGCACCAGCGGTTTTCAGGAGAGCGCTGGTGGGGGAAAACAGCAGGGCAGGTAAGGACACCTTAGAGGCCCCTCATATCCCAGGAGTGCACAAAAACAGTACATGCACATCGCTATTTGCAGTGCCTTGACTCTCATGCCTGTCCCGCTTTTCGCTTCTAGATTGGCTCTGTTTCCAGGCCCAATCTGTGCAGCTGTCAGTAATCTGGCCACCTGGTAGGGAAGCCTAGGATGATAGTTCACAAAAGACCAAACTGGGTTTCAGAAGCAAAACACGACTCGGAAATATTTCTCTCTCTCTGGCTCAGGCTGAAAGCTGTCAACACTAGGGATGACGTATGTTGCCTTCCAGCAGCTAACTGCAAGCTGTAGACGTGCTTTATAGTCCAAGCTGATAACTCTCAGCTGGCAGGGATTCAAGGCTTATCAGCCCTCTGCAAGAGGCACTTACTTCTCCTGATTGATTCCAGATGTGCCTGATGTCTTGTGACCCGTCTCTGCTGTGGAGTCAATAGGGGTTGCCTGCACAGCTCATCCTCTGGTTCATCAGTCCCTGTCTCTGCTGCCTCAGACTGCTGTGCCTGCTCTGAGACATCAGCCAGTCCTGCCTCAGCCATCTCTTGGGAACCGACAGCCGGGCTCTGCCCCTCAGGCGCCCCTGCATCAGCTGAAGGGTTGTCAGTATCCCCTTCCTCCTCGCTATCTGAGAGCGAGGGCATGACAACAGCACACTTGGCTGCTTCAAGAAACTGGCTTCCTGAGAGCAGGGCTCCTTTGGACCTTTATGTTCTTCCTGACCCATGAGTGGCACACAGGTCCCCGCTTTTGCATCCCTGCCTGTTACTGGAGAGAGAGGTCCCTAGGTATTGACCGAGCAATAAATGTTCGAACACACCATCAGAAAGGAATTGAGGTATCCCTGCTCTGAAATCTCTCTCTCCCCACTCTCTATCTTTTTAAAGTCTGAAGCTATTCTCTAAGACCATTTCTCTGGTCAACCTTGAGTGGATTTAATTTGGATCTCAAGCCAAATTGTCTCTTTGTGAGTTTTAGTTTAGTACGATCTATCTATATAATTATCTAAGGCATACCTGTGGCTAATCCCGTGTGTGGCAGCTCTTGCAAAAGTTCACAAACAGAAGTACCGCGGTGATTGGGCAGTGGGGATTCCATATGCAGATAGGGAGGAGAAGCCTGTGATGGCTGTGGTCAGTTTGAATGCAACTGTTACTGCTCGGAAGATATTATTGGTTGTAGAAGAGAGGAATATAGATAGATAGATAGATAGATAGATAGTGGACAGGGGTCTGTGAAGAGAGGGGTCGTGAGGGAGGAAAGAGCCCCTTCAGGAGAAGGAGGCTGCCACTGTGTGAATTAGATGAGGAAACAGGATGAACAAGATTCGTTAACTCTCGGGGGGGGGAGACAAGAGGGGAGGGGAAGAAAGACAGAGGGGAAGAGCAAGTGGAGGAGAGAAAAAGAGAGAAAAAGAAGGGAATGGAAGAGAGAAAGAAGGAAGGGCAAGGGACAGGCTCGAGCCTGTCAGTAGCCTGAGGGGAACAAGTAGCCATGATGTTGCCTATTGGCAGCAAGGAAGGGCCCAGTCAACTACTGCTGCTGTTTGGGTCTACCGCATCCATTGGTGGAGGGAGGCAGGCAGGCAAGGGATGGACCTGGGCCTGTCAGCGGCTTGAGGGGAATGAGCAGCCGTGGCGGCAGCAAGGAAGGGCCTGATCAATGCTGCTGCTGCTATTGCTCCTGTGTGGAGGAACAGGAGCGGGCTGAGGGTGAGAGGAGGTCCCTGGGAATAGGGGGCTGCAGCTTGGCCAATAGGCATCAGCAACACTGCAGCCGTGACCAAGAGGGGTGAGGGGGATGGAGTAAAGGGATGGAGGAGTGACCAAGAGGGGTGAAGGGGATGGAAGCAACCATATGGAGGAGGAGGAGCAGGAGTGCAGCTCAGGTGAGGGTGGAGAGATCTCTGAGGTGAGGGGGTGTGTGGCAGGGAGTGAGGGGAGCAATCAAGTACTAGCACGCAGATGCTCTGTGCAGGTTAAGCTAGTTGATATTATTAGCCTGGTTAGCATTGTTAGTTAATATTGTGTTGCTTTCTAATCAAGATTTCCTTTCTGTACCCCTAAACCCTAAATACATCTGATTGTATTTGACTTCAACTGTCTGTCAGTCATTTTCAAGACCAAAGCTTTGCACAAATTTATTATATAATCTGCTCTCTCTAGAATTGCTGATTCCCCACAGAAGCCCAAAAGTTAATCAGGGGTGGTTTGCCAATACCCCAAGAGCAGTTTTATTAAGATGTTGTAAATTCTAGTGGGTGGGGGAAGCAAAAGGAGGAATGGAAAATATTTTGGGAGGAGCACCCATTACACCTTGGAGTCATCCCTGCATAGGCTCCCAGAAGTGCCACTTACTACAATAAAAACAACAGGTAACCATGTTGGTCATTAGAACAATCCTAATTACCATTGCCCCCTTTCTACTTTGTTTAACACCCATCCTGTTTTAGATTGTTAGACAGAACATTTGACAGAATAATAAAAGTACACAATGAAATGGCAAGATCACTGTAGATAAGTAAGGGTTAAATAGATTTTGGTTTGTGCAGAAGGCCCTTCTCTCTCCCAGGTAACCACAATAGCCATTTTTTCTTGTTCCTGTAGATGTGAGAACATTTT
This sequence comes from Hemicordylus capensis, assembly GCF_027244095.1. Classification (NCBI taxonomy): domain Eukaryota; kingdom Metazoa; phylum Chordata; class Lepidosauria; order Squamata; family Cordylidae; genus Hemicordylus; species Hemicordylus capensis. Next base: position 35,770,195 of record NC_069659.1, on the reverse strand, counting down.
GATTTTTTTTGAAAGAGACCAATACCCCCTGGTGGATTTCTGTGTTTAGATTCAAATTAATGGACAGCATTTTTGGTTTCCCAGCAGGATAGGTTTTATAGAATTAATCCTTTGCATGATCTGCCACCTAATTAGTGCTGATTCCCATCTGCACTGAGATTTCTATCCACTTCTGGCAAGCTATTTAATCTCAGAATACCTTTTGACTTGTAACAGAGCTCACATTCTTTTAATGTAATGCCAGGCTGTAGGCAAATTAACAGGGGAGGGAAGTATCCATTGGCAAGCTCATTGCATTTGTACAGTTCCCAGTTAGGGGCTGCAGATTTTTTGCTTCCTTGCTACAAATAAGCAATTGCCTCATTTGCTGCTAGCACTATCAGACTCACTACTGTTCACAGTCCAGAAAGCTGTATAGCACAGCCCTATTGAACTCTCAGCTGCTTTTTTAGCTTACCTTCCTTAAGGATTACTTTCGTTAAGGAAAGTAAGCTTATGGGATCACCAGCTCTCTCTCTCTCGCTCTCGCTCTCGCTCTCTCTCTCTCTCCACTGTACATCCCTATCAACTTTGCAATGCCCGGACCAATTTGGACCAAATTTGGTACAGTTGTAGGGACGCATAGGGACACCCCAACAGCACAGTTTGTGATTGTTGGAGATGGAGTTCCAGTGCATTGACCTTTTACACCAACTATCCTAATGACCACTAGGGGCATTGGGATTAGAGGCAGTATCTCCCTATCTCTACTCTATGACTCCTGATCTAATTCTTCAGCACTTCCTGTGCTGAGTCACAATCCTTCCTTTCCTCTTAGAGAGTAGATGGAAACATCTCTCTTTCTCCTTACTTATTCATTATGTAGTCATTTAGATTAGGACTAGGACTTTCCTATCAGTGTACTTAACCAATAAATACTTGGTATTTAGTTCTACAAGAATCTCCATGTGTTTTCTCTAAATAGCTGCAACAACACGACCATCCTCTGCTACCTACTCTGTAACTGGAGTGTATGCAGAGGCGTAACTATAGGGGGGGCAGGGGGGGCACGTGCCCCGGGCGCCATCTTTTCTGGTCACGTGGGGGGCACCGGCATGACAAAAAAAATTTCTTTATTTTTTTATTTTTTTGTTAATACAAATGTTTCCTGCTCAGTGCAGCAGCGCTGCAGCAGTCAAGGGAGCGCGTCGATGCCCCCTCCCCCATGAGCGGTCCCTTCCGCACCGCCCACGCCCCCCCCATTGCTTTGCTGGCACCTGGTGGCCAGTCAGTGGCCTGGCTTGGCGGCGGCGGTGGGTGCTTGTGAGGAAAAACCTAAGTATAATGTAGTATGTTGGGGGGGCGCGGGGGGCGCCATTTCAGTGCTTGCCCCGGGCGCCGTTTTCCCTAGTTATGCCTCTGAGTGTATGCTGTCTTTCTTAGTGCTCCTTCCTGTAACTTACTGATCACAAGTTTGCTTTTATGTAAAGCTAACATATGTAAAGCTTTTGTACTTTGTGTTGTGCTGGTTGAATGACCGTAACAATAAAGATTTGATTTTGTAACCTACTGGGGATAAAATTAACAACCCTCAACAGTGATGATGTAATCCACCCCATTTGGTGCATGTGTGAATTTGAGGCAAAAGTGGGCTAACTTGTGAAGATGGTAGTTATCAATTAAGATTATAGTGAAAGGAAAGTAGGCAGATTAGTTTTTACCAGAACTTCTTGGTTTTTTGAAATAGCATCTTCTACCCAACCCTTTCCCTAGATCATATGAGAAATCACCTTTGAAAATCAGCTAGGTTTCTCAAACAATAATTTTGTATGTTTTATTGGACACATGGAAGCCCTTGGGTGTATCCAAATTAGCTCTCTAGATTGTGGCCACCAATGATGTCCGGTCAACAAGGAGAATGAGAAACAGCCTTAGAGGAGAGGGGAACTTGTTCCAGCCTTTCCTCCCTGCTGCTGTACTGTACACTAATGGTAGCAGAGTTAAATTCCTAAATCTTCCATGTCCTCTTCAGTAATATAAATCTAGATTTCTGACATTTTGCATTGGTTTTGCCCAAGTAGTGTAACTTATGATCCATCAAACCAAATGCAGACAGCCAGTCATGCAGTTGTGGGATGCTTGACAATCTCCTTGTGTTTACAGTCCCAGACATGCAACAGAAACATTGTCATGGGCATGCTGGAAGACTCTGAGGAGGAGCTGGAAGAGGGGATGGAGATTAAAGCAGAGGAGGAAGGGCAAGGAGCAGAAGTTGCAAAGGAGAGTGGGTCCGACGCACGGGGAGTTGAAAATGAGTTAGAGCTGGATGAGGCAGCTCTTGTGGAGGAGGCATGACTGGTCTCAGCTGTGGAGAGGCGTTGGTCCAAGAGACAGCAAGATGTAAGGAACTGCATGTGTAGAACAACAGGCAAAGCTGCTGACTCAGGAACTCATGATTAACCGCACTGGGATCAGCCTATTTAAGATGACTGCACCACAGCTACCCTGCTGATAGCAACATCAATTTCCTGTGAGCTAATTGGCTGTGTTCATGTATTGCCTTGACCGTGTTTGGACTCTGGACTGTGTTGACCTTGCCTGTAGACTTCGATTTGGACTCTGTTGGATTGATTGGATTTGACACGGACTGAACCTGCTTTGGAGAATTTCTTCCTGTAAGACTTTGCTATTATACTTCTGCCTCTTCCTGTTTTACAATCTGTCTGGCTAGCCTGACAGATTTACGACAAACATTCTCTGCTAACTGGGCAAAGAAGCACCTTTAGTGGTGACTCTCTTATATTTAGCAGAGGGAGAGCAACTGGCCACATACTCCTGTGGCTGTTGCTGGTGTCTCCTAGGGATGTGCACGGAACCGGTTCTGTGAACTCCTGGGAAAGCAGTGGGGACAGAGGTAGGGAAGGCACTGCCTGCCCGCCTGCCTGCCAGCCCCCGCCCTGCCACTCTTCTCCCACTTTCTCCAAAAGTGGGCACATGGGACTGCAGTGTTCCTCCTTGTATCCTGTTCTGTGTCACCACCCAAATGGCCGACACACATGCATGTGCGTGCTGTGTGCATGCATTTGCATGGCAACGCAAATGGCATGGGCCATTTGCATGGCAACGCAGAACGGGTGCAGAGAGTGATGCTGCAGTCCCACATGCTTGCTTTTGGAGAGAGTGCCAGTGGGGGGAGAGTGGCAGGGTGGGGGCTGGCAGGCAGGCAGTGCCTTCCCTGCCTCTTAAAGTTACGCTTTCCATGTTGGAACCGGTTTGGACACCAGTTGGCAGAACTGGTTCGGTGCTCCAGAAAAGGAGTGCCGGACTGGTTCCATGCACATCCCTATTGTTCCCCTTAAGTTTCTTCTTTGACTGTGAGCCTTTGAAAATAAGGAACCATCATTATTATTCTTTTTCTACATAAACTGTTTTGAGAAATTTTTTTTTGTCAAAAAGTGGCATATATAGTTGTAGTGTTTTTGTAGTTTAGGGGTCTTACCTCTAGACTGTTAGTAGTCTAACTTACTTGGGTTATTGAGCAGTTGTTGAGTGGGGTTCACTTTGTCTGTTGGGCTGAGCATGCTCAGTGTGTTTGTGAGCTGTAAGCCACAAGATGGATGCTGCCTAAAGTGTGTGCTCTTATGAACTCCTTTGTTAATAGAAACAATCCTGGACCAGATGTGGCAGATATACTTTACAATAGTATTAGTATAAGTAGTAGTAGTACAAGAGAACCTTGTTACTTGCATGGGTTCTGTTCCTCGCCTATTGCTGCAAGTAATGGAACTGTGAGTAACAAATCATAATTGCTATGGGGAAAGGGGGGTTATTTTCCAAAGTGGAGGGAAAATGTGAAAAATATCCCCGAAATGGCAAAATAATGTGATAAAGCTTACTGTGACATGCTCCACGGGGTCTGTATGTAGCCAGGAATCCCTCTATGTGCCCAGGAATGCCCCCAAATACCCCCCAAACCATGAAAAGTCACAGAAAAATGTCAAAAAGTCAGCTTTTGTAAGGATAGCAGATACAAAATGGATCCCCGGAGACAAAATGGCAGGTGGAAGTGACCTCTGAAGTCACTTCTGCCCCTTTAGGAACCGTGGATATGTGGGTTTTAACCATTTCATATCAGGGGATACTGAAAACAGGTGTCAATAGTGGTTCTGCAAATAACAAGGTGCTCCTATAGTAGGTTTCTCGACATCCTGGTAGACCACCAGACCTGACTTGTGGCAATGGATGCATTATTCTTGGTGGTTCACACATTAAGCCTGCTCGATGATCTTTGACTCCATGATCCTTGCTCCATGATCCAATGCTTTCTACAATAATTGCTATTCATTCATTTTAGTTTCTGTCCAAACTCTTCCCTTGCCTTGGTAAAGTTGTTCACCACATAGAGGTCTGTGTAGGAGATCATTTGAGTAATAACAGGGCTCTGTAAAACCTATTTTATTTTGCTGTGACAGAAAAAAAATCCTGCTGCTGGATTTCGGTAATTTATTTTCTGTTGGACACAAGCTGTATTGCATTAGGAGCACAGTACTCATAGGGAAGTTTGTATAGGGTACTTTCTAGGATAAGATGGTAGCACAGTTCTCACAACATATCCGGGATGAGTGAATGTGTGCAATGGAGTGATCTATATATAGATTCCAAGGGATTATGTTTTCACACGTTGGGATCCATAAGTAGGCCTGCTTTGATAATCTTAACTCATACACGGGTGATTGTTGTTGTTGTTGTTGTTATTGAACAGTCTTACATTTATTCAATTTAACTCAATATAAATTGATATAGCATATTTATAATACAAACAAACAATACTATCTACATCTCAGAATAGTCATGATTTCCAAACTTCATGAATAGGATCAGAATTATCTCCATTACGCTCTATATAATATAATAAATATATTTCCCCCTCAAATATGACAAAATTGTGATTCTTTTCTCTAATTTTTCATTATCTTTACTTTGTCTGAATTTTTTTCCTAAAATTGCCAATGACCATACCTTGTTATATCCTCTCTTTACATTTAAATTATCCAACAGTTTCCATTGCTGTGCCATGATTGCTTTAGCAGCCAGGATTAAAAAGATAACTAATTCTTTATCTTTAAGTTTAGTATTGTTTTCTGTAAAAATATGTAATAAACCTAGATCTGGAGAGTATTCTAGTCTTTGATTAATTCTAATTTCAACAAAAAACAATTCTCCCCAAAAGGTTTAATTTTGTCACAAGTCCACCACATATGATAGTATGTACCTTTCTGCTTACAACCCCTCCAACATTGTATAGAGGTTTGTTGAGAAAATCGGGCTAATATGGAAGGTGTTAAATACCAACAATGTAGTTTTTTCCAGTGAAGTTCTTGAATAGAGGCCAATAGAAAAACCCCTGGCCTCCATAATAATTACCAGTGCATCTCCTCTATAATTTTACCTAAATCAATTTCCCAGGCATTCCTCAAACTCGTTGGGGGATCTCCAGCCTCTATTTGTTTTTATACTTTATAAATATTTGAACTTTTTCCTTGAGGCTGATCTGGATAGCTAAGTATTAATTTCTCAAAATTTGTAAGTGAGCAAGTAGCTGAACTCTCGACTCTACTATCCAATCAATATAGATCTAATTTGAAACCAAACTAGCCAAGGTATTTGACATCCCATTTGTTGTTCAATCCCAACCTTATTATATAACCTCTTATTTCTATAGGAGTCTCTTATTCTACAAAAACCTCTTTCTTTCAACAGCCTCAAATAAGCCAATCCATAGTTGTCTGCCTCAGTATCCAGATATGTTAATAGAGGTGTTACTGGAGAAATATCTCCTATCAATATTGTAAATTTTTCTTTCCATATCTGGAGTATTCATATTCTAGTGAATACATTTTTAATTTTCTTGACGTCTTTGAATTTACTTGGATGAAAAATACTAATTTGTCTTAAAACTCCTGCTGATTCCTGTGTCTCTTCTATTTGTATCCACTGCTTTGATAATTCATCCATTATGAATGCAATCATATGACTTAATTGGGCAGCTTGATAATAAGGTTTTAGATTTGGAAGTCCCCAACCAGTTTGTTTTTGAGGGCTATATATTAGCTTTCTATTTAGACTCAATTTTTATGTATTAAAGCAAAACCTTTCAATTTTGTTTTATCATAATCTTAATACTTTTTCTGGGATTTCCAGTGATTGAAATAAAAAGTTAAGTTTTGAGAGAACTTTCATTTTTAGAACTGCTATTCTTCCCGAAATATTAAGATTTTATTTTCCCCCGCTGATTGATATCTTTATTTGATTTATTCCAAATTGGCTTAAAGTTACTATTAAATAGTTTATTAATATTTTTAGTTACATTAAGCCTACATACTTAATTGATTAATACATTATTGGAATCCCTAGATCACTAGAAACTTTCTTTTGTATACATGGGTTATTGTAGTACATGTAATACATGGGTTATAATATATGACACTCTTTGATAAATTTGTATGTTTTCATACTTTTTTGGCTTCTCAGTGGCAAAGAATTCCATTGGCTGGTTTTGAATGACAAGAAAAACAATATTTTTTGGGGGGGAAGATTGCTGGTCTTGTTGTAGGATCCCCTCCATTAGGGGATGGAGCTGCTCTGGGAAGAGCATCAAGGCCCCAAGTTCCTTCCCTGGCATCTCCAAGATAGGGCTGAGAAAGATTCCTGCCTGCAACCCTGGAGAAGCCACTGCCAGTCTGTGTAGACAATACTGAATGAGATGGACCTATGGTCTGACGCGGTATATGGCAGCTTCCTATGTTCCTGTGTAATATTCTTTTGTTTGTAAATGTTCACGGAGTGTCATTGCTTGCTAGATATTTCCACCAGACCTGGCCAAACCAGAGCTGTCATAATGTCAGCCTGCCATTTACACAGCAGAGTCTGATGCTTCACAGCTGCAAGGCCCTATTTCATTATTCTTCATTCTAAGGCCAGAGGGCCAATGGCAGCTCTCATTAACCTTAACTAATTCTATATTGGGCCTGTGTGAAACTTTGGCCAAAGTAGTATACTTTACACAGTCCCCCTGGTGCCACATGGAAATGGCCATTTTCACTGTGTAGTGATGTGCTTTGCCCAGTGCTAGGGGGCTCCTTTATGGGAAACATTGCTCACTTGACCCCCTGCACCATCTTGGAAGGCGTGCACGGAATGCTGGGAAGTGTAGCCCTTCCCAGTGCTTTCCTCCTAGAGCTCTAAAAGAGGGCTATAGAGAGCTCTTTAAGAGAGGGCTCTGTCTCTCTTAAAGAGCCATCCCAGCTCTGAGAAAAGCACAGTTTATTTTTTAGCACATGGCCAGTATGGATATCTTTGGTAGTTTTAGATGCTACTCATTAACCTTATGTGCAATTATGAGCAAAAGACCATGAACTTGCTGTCAGTTGGCAAGTGCTTGTTGAGAAATGATAGCAATTAATTCATTCACAAATTCATGATATAGCTCAGTGATTTTCAGACTGTGGTCCATGTAGCTCAGGGGGTACTTGAGGGCTTTCCTGAGAGTACCTTGTAGTTCCCTGTAGGCCAGCCTCTAGCTGTTCCAGAACTCTTTTATCTGTCGCTTAACTGTAAAGGTGAAAAACCATTGCATTTTTTTTTTTTTTTTAAATGATATTTGCTATTGCCTGAGGTTGTGGGAAGGGCATGACTCATCAAAGTTTGGGAACCACTGAAATAGCATAATATAATATGTTAATAACATAATATATGTTAAAGATATAGCATATATGGGGAAGGGCCATAGCTGAGGAAAAAAAGCATCTCCTTTGCATGCAAAACGTCCCAGGTTCAGTCCCTGGCCTCTAGGTAGGGCTGGGAAATCTCTCTCTGAAATATCTTTCTGGAAGGCTGATGCTAGTTGGTATAGACAGTACTGAGCTAGATGGAGCAATGGTCTGACTCAGTATAAGGTAGATTCCTAGGTAAAGATGGAATGCTGGGAAAATCAAAGTGGGCTGGAGACTGGAATGCTTAAAATTAGTGGCTGTTATTCCTCTGCTCAGACAACTACCTACTAGGGGTGTGCACGGAAACACCAACTGCGGTCCGGCACTGGGTTGGGGGGTACCTTTAAGAGCGGCGGGAGGGTTTACTTACCCCTCCCACCGCTTTCCCGCTTGGCGCCATAATCCTCAGAGCAATTGGGGCGGCAGGACACCTCCCTGCCGCTCCTTCCCCGACGTTGCTTCAAAAAACTCCAAGCAGTCCTTTGCGCATGCGCGCGCACGTCACAGGTACCCCCCCACCCGAACCGGACCGCCCAGGTCCGGACCGGTCCAGACCAGTCCGGAGGCTTTTTAAATGGCCTCCGGACCGGTCCAGGCCCATCCCTACTACCTACCCAGTTAACATACTGTTTTCACATTTGTCTTTTGTCTTGCTAGCTGGCATGAAAGAACAGACTGGCTCAGAATGGGAGGTATGTGGATCTGTGCAGAGTGTGACAGCAGGTGAACTTAACAGGTGGTTGCTTCACCCTTCAGCCAGCTCACAAGCAACCATCATATACCTGTCATCACTCAGTATACTTTCTACATTTTTAGGATGGTGTTCTAAATACAGATGGCTATAAAATGATCTAGGGGCATAGCAAGGCTGGAGTGGGCCCAGTGACAAGATTTTAAAATGCCCCCTGCCCCCCGCCGAAGCTCAGCTCATGAAGTAAAGAAATCTTAAAGAAGGCTGAATAGTGGTAACAAAAAGCATAGTACTCTCTCTCTCTCTCTCTCTCTCTCTCTCTCTCTCTCTCTCTCTCTCTCTCTCTCTCTCTCTCCCCCTCTCTCTCTCTCTCTCTCCTAGATGCAAGTCATTTAATGGTACTAGAGAAAGACATGCTGTTCTGGTAGCTCCAAGTCTTAACACCCACATCAATATCGGAGGATGAATTCAACTGAAGGAAGCCTGGGTGGGTGCACGGCTGGGGGAGTCAGTCATGTGACTTGCCTCCGGGGGGGCCCCTAAGGCAGTGGGCCCCCAGACAACTGTCTCCCCTTGCCCTATTATAGTTATGCCTCTGAAATGATCACACAGTCCCAGATGGTCCCTCAAATGACCCACACATTCTGCGTGGATCCAGTCATCTCACATTCCTACACCAATTGGACCTTCTATAGTCATCCTTAGTTGATTTATTATTCTGGATATACACTATGTAATTGTAAGGGGTTTTTTGGTTGCCCCAGTTCTTTCTGGATGCTCCATTTTGGCAATAAACACTTTTTATGATGATGGTGGCAGTATTATTGCTTTACTTAATCTTAGGAAATTGTTTGGGCATTGGGCCCAGTTTCCGTCCAATTTTTGTTTGGATGTTAGTATTTTCTACCAGACAGTTCATGGAGACAACTACTTAAATAAGTCAAAATATTTTAAAGTGAATGATTGAATGGATCATTAGGATGCAGGAGTGGCTACAACAAGATTATCTATTTGTGCTTCCAAAACATGAAAGTATGGGGGTGGAGGAGTGCTATAAATATTTCAGCAAAATGATACAAAATACTGAAACATTTTCACTTCCCATTAGCATCCTGTGTCCTCTAAAATATCCGAATGGCTTCTTGAACACTAGTGTAATTTGAGTCCATTAGTCTAATGGAGGTTAAAACAACAAACAAAGTGAAAATTAACCATGGAAGATAAATACATCTGTACAATTTCAATCATTTGAAGAGCAAGTATTTCATCAGTCAAACAGGGCAGGATAGAGGGAAGTTAGCATTATAAATGTAGTATTACATTTTAATGCTTTTGTAGCACCTTGTGATGAACTCTTGTATGGTTGGCTGACATGTAGAGAGAGAGTACACAGCCTAACAGAACTTCTCAACTAACTGCACTGGTGAAGCAGGAAAGTGGCAATTTTTGAAACCCTCCCCTTCCCCAGGAAGTCTCTGTAGTACCACCAGAAAATATGTCCCTAAGGGATGTGAAACTCTTAGGACATATTTTTTGGCTGGCACAGTCCTGGGGAAGGAGAGGGTATCAATGACTGCCACTTTCCCACTGCACCTGTTTAGTTGGTTGGGAAGTTCTGTTAAGCTACTTTCTTGTTATTGCACAGTCGCAACTGGTGGGCTGGTCATTTGTCAAAGAGTAGGGCTGGGTGGGAGCTGAGCGAGCCACAGTTCCCTCCCATTCACACTTTTGTCATCTCACCCCGGCTTCCTTTCTCTCCTTGCCCCACCCCAGCTGTCACTTGAGCCACGTGGGCTGGTCATTTGTCAGTTTGGGCTGGTCATTCACTAGGTCCATAAATCCCCAGTCCAGAAAATGAATAACCCATCCCAACGAATGACCAGTATGCACTGCTCAAGTAAATGCCAAGATGGGGTGAGGAGAGAGGAGGCAGCTGAGGTGGGGTGTGATGAGTGTGAATAGGAGGCAATTGTGGCTTGTTCCCTGTCCCCCCCTCCTTTGCTAGGCCTGTGCAATATTGGATTACTGATATTAGAAATGTCCCGATATTGGCAATATCAGAAAGAATTCAATCTGATATTTAGGAGTCTATATCAGATCAGAATTATTTGATACAGTATCGTAGATAATAGGGAAAATATCAGCAATAATATCAGAATATCAGAGCACAAAATGGCAGCGAAAATAGAAAATGGAGTCCACAATTTCCCCCAACTGCAGCTTGGGGGGGGGGGGAAGCCATTTTTTTCCATTGATCTGCTTGCCCGCCTACTTGCCCATACATCTCTCTAATTATTTAGCTGATTTTTAATTTGATTTTTAACTTCTAGCTCTTGTATTTCCCTATATTGTTTATTTATTATTTATTTGACATATTTATATACTGCCCCAAACTGCGTCTCACTATAGACTTCTATGGGGATTTTTACCGATAATTATCAGTATCGATATTTATCGATACTGATCCGATAATCTGAAAGGTCAAAAGACCTGATATCTATCATTTTGTATTATAGAGATACGATTTTTCTCATTGTGCACAGGCCTACTCTCAGCCCCACATGCACTGGCCACAACTGTACTCCACCAGTGTGTCCTTGCTCTGTCTGTCATCCACTGTGTTTATTTTAACCAGTTAGCAGCCTTGAGTGCTTTAATTTTGAACCGGAAAGTTGGGGTTTAAGTGCTCTAAGAAAAACCTATATTTTAATGCTTAAAAGTTTTGAAACTTTGCAAAATGGGGCACTTTACCAAAAAAAAAAAAAAAAAAAGTTAGTTGGAGCATTGCTGACCATATACAATCTGAAATCCAGTAAGGAGAGGGCCATTTACTTGCTAGGAGCATGGGATGATTTTTAGCTCAGCAGTTCATAGCCTGCTGTGAACTCTGACTAGTGCAATAACTAAACCTGGCTGGACTCCGAAATAATCGCTGCCAATCAGGGGAAATGGGCTGGCCTGCTCTCTCCCTCACCTGCTGTTGAACAACATAGAATATTTTCAGACCAAAAGCTGTGCGTGCCTTTTGGAAAAGCTAGTTTGCAAAGCAAGGATCAAAGGGATGTTTATTTTCCACAGACTGTTTGAGATAATGGGCTGCTACTAATTAAATATTTCCTTTCTGCTTCAGCAGTTTCATTTTGCCGCCTTGTTTTTCCCTGTCTGTTGCTGGTAATAGTTTGGCAAATGGCAAATGAGACAATAGGAGTCTTGTAGAAAGGTCCCCCCCACCCCAGTTCTTTGCAACAGGGTCTTGTATAAGTAAGCCAAATAGGGGATTAAACACTTTCTTTAACCAGCTTCTACAACCTGTGATCATGTTGTATGACAGCCCACCAGGTGCTCGATAAGCCTCCTCTTCCTGCCACCTGTCTATCTGGGACTGCAAAAACAAGAGAGTTGCCAAAAACCTTGCCAGTCTCAATGCATGAGTGGGGATGTGTTTTCAACAGGTTTGCTCTAAGTCAATGTCCTGGTGGAAAAGGCTGATTTTGTTAATGAGAGTCTCAACTAGTTACTTCTCATTCTTTCTCCTGCTCCATAGTTTAAGATATAGGGCTTGATCAGATGATACAGTAGTCTTCTTCAGACTTTATGTTGTACAGGAGTCTGTACACATGCACAATTTATGTGAATGACTTCCTTATGAGGCAAGGCCACAACCTCTGGGGCTCTTTAGTTTGGAAGAGAGACAACTACGGGGAGTCATGATGGAGGTATATAAAATTATGCATGGAGTAGAGAGAGTGGACAGGGAGAAATGTTTCTCCCTCTCTCACAGCACTAGAACCAGGGGTCATCCCATGAAACTGAATGTCAGGAAATTTAGGACCAACGAAAGGGAGTACTTCTTCACACAGTGCATAATTAACTTATGGAATTCTCTGCCACAGGATGTGGTGATGGCCACTAGCTTGTATAGCTTTAAAGGGGGCTTAGACAAAGTCATGGAGGACAGGTCTATCAATGGCTACTAGTTTGGTGGCTATAGGCCACCTGTCCAGCCTTGGAGGCATCTGGTGGGCCACAGTGTAAAACAGGATGCTGGACTGGATAGGCCTTGAGCTTGATCCAGCAGGGCTGTGCTTATGTCCTTATTGTACCTGCATTTATTTTAAAAGTGAACCTGGGTACAGGACCCCTGAAATGCAGGATACAGTTAGGAAGGGCAGCATCACATGATTACGTGTAAGTAAGTATGAGGGAACCAGAGGTTCCTATTGCATGTATGCTTCCAATTGATGTGTCATCTGAACCTTCTGATGTGCTTGATTACTGCCTTCTGCCCCAAAAGATTCTACCACTGCTGTGATCCATATTGGCACTCACCAGAAGATGGTGCTGGTCATACTGTGAGGCACAGTAGAAGTCAGACAGTCCAAGATCACAAGAGAGGGCAGCTGGTATGGCAGAACAGAGTCAGGTCATTCAAGGTCAAGTCAGAAAGACAGGGGTACAGAGCACAGCAAGGTCAGGCAGACCAAGGTTAAATAGCAGGTTCAGAGGACAAGGCAAAGGCAGGGTTTAGACAGGCCAAGGTCAACTGATGAACAGTGGGTACTAATCAGCTGGTACCAACCAGCAGGCACCCTGAATGAGGGCCCAGCCTGTTTTGAATTCGAACCACTTTGAGTCCAGTTCGGGGTACCTGGGACATTTTAAAAAATTAAGGTGGACTTCCTGCCTCTGAGGGCTTCCACAACCCGGGGGTTGCTGCTGCGGCTGCAGAGGTCCTCTGGCAGTTCCCCCTCCCTCCATCGGCCCACCCCACTTCTCCTGAAGGCTGTTTCAGCCCTCTCTGAGCTGGCAGTGGCCATTTTGGAGGCCGCCACACATGCACATGGGCCATTTGCATGGCTGGCAAGAGGACCCCAGATGACCTCCACAGAGGCCCACCTGAGGCCACAGCAGCCCCCTCCCCCCGAGGTTGCAGAAGCCCTCAGAGGCAGTAAGTCCACCTTAAAAAACTCAATAAAAATCCCCAAAACAGCCCTGAACCAGCTCTGGGGTGGTCCGGCTTGACGTTGAGTCGAAGCAGGCCCGGTATAGCTCGAGGGCAAGCCCTCGAACCAGGCCGATCAAGTATGAGTCGGCTCAACCTTGAGCCTGCTTGCACATCCCTACTATATAGTCCATAATATATGCCAAACTGACTTCAACCTCGTGATAAGCTGTTTCAAAATGCTTTATCAAGTGTCCATGTTTAAGTTTGCATTATTTTATGAATGTCAAGAATATCTTCACTGAGAACCATGTCAAGGGAAAACATTTGAAGACACAGAATAAATCCTCTTCATAAGAAACTTCAGAATCCTCTCTTGTGGTGTAATATATCCTATAAAATATAACTATTTCTACACATATATATTAAGCTAGTACTAAAAACATGATACACTACTTTTAAAACAGACAAAATTTCTCCATTCTCCAATATTCAAATAATGAGGTCATTCACACAATCATAAACTGTGTTCTACCCGGGGTTGGGAGCTGTGTGTGCTCCCAATTTTCAGTTGAGTGGAAGCAAGGTAGGAGGAAATCCTGGGTAGAAGTGATTGTTTCCTCCTACCTTGCTGAGTAGAACCTATTTTTCTCCTTCTTTGCTTCCATACAATCACTTCTGCCCAGGTTTTCCTCTAACCTTCCTTCCACAAAACCAAAAACTGAGAGCACACACAGCTCCCAAACCCAGTTAGAACACAGTTTTTGATTGTGTGATTGACCTCAATGTTTGTTAAATGTTCCTAAATGACTAATATTCAAACATATGATTAACATATCTAAAAAGTATTGAAATTATTACAAAACCTCTTTCATTGATTGGTTGATTGATTTGATTTGATTTGATTTCTATACTGCCCTTCCAAAAATGACTCAGGGTGGTTTACACAGAGAAATAATACATAAATAAGATGGATCCCTGTCCCCAAAGGGCTCACAATCTAAAAAGAAACACAAGCAAGACACCAGCAACAGTCACTGGAGGTACTGTGCTGGTGGTGGATAGGGCCAGTTACTCTCCCACTGATAAATAAAGAGAATCACTATGTTAAAAGGTGCCTCTTTGCCAAGTTAGCAGGGTTTATGAATAAGTCACAATAACCAATTCATATTCCATATGATAAAGCACTATTTCAAAGTAACTAAATCTGAAAATAAGTTACCTATAAGTAACTCTTTCCCCCAAGTCCTCCCATGCTGCCTCATCATGGCGATGGGGAGGTGTTCCTGGGAGGGATGAGCAAAGTACGTTGGGAGGTATACTCCCAGTAGGGTCACCCAAAGCATGAAGGTCATCCCAGATGCCCAGCTAAAGCAAGCAGGCACCTATATGGGGCAGCAGCCATATAGGAAGGTGCTGGGGGCAGATGATCACTTCAGTGACAATGGCATCATTTCATACTGCGTGGGAGAAGGCAATTGTAAACCACTCCTATATTTTACCAAGAAAACCACATGGATAGACAAAATGAAATGATTATTGATATAGTGCCAGATGATGGGCCCCTCAGGTCAGATGGTACTCAACATGCTACTGAGGAAGAGCTGATTATCTCTCAGAGTACCGATGGTGTTTATGACGCGTTTAGACCAAAGCCTTTTGGATGTCTAGCACCTGATGTTGTCATGCGGGAAAAGAAAGTCTGAAGCTGCAAAGACAGAATTACAATGGGAACGTGGAACGTAAGAAGCATGAATACGGGAAAGCTCAACACAGCAAAAGATGAAATGAATTGACTACAGATTGACAACTTGGGCATCAGTGAATTAAAATGGACTGGAATGGGACACTTCCAGTCGGAAAATTATACCGTTTATTACTCAGGACTCGGAAACCAAAAGAGGAATGGTGTTGCTTTCATTGTCAGGAAGGATATAGCAATGACAGTAGTTGGGTACAATGCAGTCAGTGACCAACTAATATTTATTTATTTATTTTATTTATTTTTGCATTTTTATACTGCCTTTCGTTAAAATATAGCCCCAAGGCGGTTTACAAAAGTTAAAAACATACAATAAAAACACAATAAAAACAACATGCTAAGAGTACAAAAACATATAAAAACAGGCATAAAACAATACAATAAATAAAAACACCCAGAAGCAGCAGTAAAAACGATTATGTAAAAGCCTGGGTAAAAAGCCAAGTCTTTAAAAGCTTTCTAAAAGCCGTGATGGAGTCCGAGGAACGAATGGCCACTGGGAGAGCATTCCAGAGTCTGGGGGCAGCAACAGAGAAGGCCCTGTCCCGAGTGCACGACAGCCGGGCCTCTCTCATTGTCGGCACCCGGAGCAGGGCCCCCTCAGATGTCCTCGTCAAGCGGGCAGCAACCCTTGGGAGCAGGCGGTCCCTCAAATACCCCGGGCCCAAACCGTTTAGGGCTTTAAAGGTCAAAACCAGCACCTTGAATTGGACCCGGAAACGAACCGGTAGCCAGTGCAGTTCTTTCAAAATGGGGGTGATATGTTCCCAACGGGCAGCTCTGGATAAAACCCTCGCTGCTGCGTTTTGCACTAGCTGCAGTTTCCGGATATTCTTCAAGGGCAGCCCCACGTAGAGCACGTTACAGTAATCCAGCCGTAACGTGACTAAGGCGTGGGTAACCGTGGCCAGATCTGCCTTCTCGAGAAAGGGACGCAGCTGGCGCACCAGCCGAAGCCGTGCAAAGGCACCCCTGGCCACCGCCTCCACCTGAGCTTCCAAAAGCAGAGCCGGGTCCAGTAGTACCCCCAAGCTGCGTACTTGCTCCTTCAAGGGGAGTGCAACCCCATCCAGAACTGGTAAAATCTCCTCATCCCGATTGGCTCTCCTACTGACCAACAGTACCTCCATCTTATCCGGATTCAATTTCAGTTTGTTAGCCCACATCCAACCCATCACGGCCTCCAGCCCCCGGTTCAGGACATCCACCGCCTCCCTAGGATCAGATGACAAGGAGAGATAGAGCTGAGTGTCATCCGCATATTGCTGAAAACTCAGTCCAAATTCCTGGATGACCTCTCCCAGCGGCTTCATGTAGATGTTAAACAGCATGGGGGACAAGACTGAACCCTGCGGGACACCACAGGCCAACAGCCACGGGGCCGAGCAGTAGTCCCCCAGCACCACCTTCTTGACCCTCCCCTCAAGAAAGGACCGGAACCACTGCAACGCAGTGCCTCCGATTCCCATACTCGAGAGGCGGCCCAGAAGGATACCATGGTCGATGGTATCGAACACCGCCGAGAGGTCCAGCAGAACCTACAGGGACGCACTCCCCCTGTCTAGTTCCCGGCGTAGGTCATCCACTAGAGCGACCAAGGCAGTCTCAGTCCCATACGCGGGGCGGAAGCCAGATTGAAAAGGGTCCAGATAATCCGTATCATCCAAGACCCTCTGCAGCTGGGACGCCACCACACGCTCTATCACCTTGCCCAAAAAGGGAAGGTTAGACACAGGTCTATAGTTGTCCAGGTTGGAGGGATCAAGGGAGGGCTTTTTTAATAGATGTCTTACCACCGCCTCCTTAAGGCACGATGGCATCCTGCCCTCCCTTAATGAAGCATTAACGATCACCTCCAGCCATCTGCCTGTCCCCTCCCTGGCAGCTTTTATTAGCCATGAAGGGCAAGGGTCAAGAGCGCATGAAGTCGCCCGCACACTGCCCAGGATCTTGTCCACATCCTCAGGCCGCACCAACCGAAAAGAATCCAACACAACGGGACCAGATGGTACCAAAGGCACGTCTGCCGGAACTGCCAAAACTCTGGAGTCCAGGTCAGCACGGATGCAAGCGACTTTATCTGCAAAGCGACAGGCAAACCGATCACAAAGAGCTGTAGATGGCTCCTCCCCCATTGTCCGGGGGGATGTGTGGAGCAATGTTTTCACCACACGAAACAGCTCTGTTTGCCTGCACTGAGCAGACGCAATGGAGGCGGAGAAAAAACGTTTCTTCGCCGCCCCCACCGCCACGGCATAGTCCCTAAAATGGGCTCTAGCCCGTGTTCGGTCGGATTCGTGACGACTCTTCCTCCAGCGTCGCTCTAGCCGTCGCCCGAGTTGCTTCATCGCCCTAAGCTCCGAGGAAAACCAAGGAGCAGAACGGGCTCCACCAAGCCGGAGAGGGCGCTTGGGGGCAACCGTGTCAACAGCCTGGGCCATCTCTCCATTCCAGAGATCAACCAAGGCGTCGACAGGGTCACCAGCTCTGGACACTGGAAACTCCCCGAGGGCCGTCTGAAATCCAAGCGGATCCATAAGCCTCCGGGGGCGGACCATCTTAATCGGCCCACCACCCCTGCAGAGGGCAGACGGAGCAGTCAAACTAAACCCCACCAGGTGATGATCTGTCCGTGACAAGGGAGTGGTCTCAAATTCCCCCACCTCCAGATCATTTATTTCCCGGTCGGCAAAAACCAGATCCAGAGTGTGTCCCGCCACGTGGGTAGGGCCCGATACCAATTGAGACAGGCCCATGGTTGCCATGGAGGCCATGAAATCCTGAGCCGCACCACTAGGGGGGCCTCAGCGTGGACACTGAAATCCCCCAAAACAATAAGCCTGGGGGAACCCAAGGCCACCTCCGAGACCACCCCCGCCAGCTCAGGTAGGGAGACTGAAGTGCAGCGGGGTGGTCGGTACACCAACAGAATCCCCAGCCTATCTCGGAGGCCCACCCTCAAGGACAAACACTCGAAATTCTGAGATTGCCTGACCGGGCACCTGGAAACGGGGAGGGTCTCTCGAAAGATGACCGCAACACCTCCTCCCCGACCCTCGAGGCGGGGCTGCTGCACGATCTGGAAACCTGGAGGACAAAGCTGAGAGAGACCAACCCCGCCCAGCGCATCCAACCAGGTCTCCGTCACACATACCAGGTCAGCACGCTCATCCACAATCAGATCGTGGATGAGAGATGTTTTTGCGTTAACTGACCTGGCATTCAGCAGCAGCACCCTAATCCTCGAAGGAGTGTTCTCAGAGCTCCCTAGGGTCAGAGCGTTGGGAGAAGGGCCGGAAAAAGGAACAGGCCTCAATTGCCTGGACCGTTTTCCCCTGTAACGGCCCGCCCAACTCCCACTGCCATACCTCCCTCTGCCCGCTACCTGTGATATTGCTGCCCCTACTCCAGACCCACTTTTTTGCTCCCCCAGACACATCTCCCCAGACTAACCCACCACGGCTTCTTGGCTTAATTAAAAACAAAACAAAACCAGGCTTGTGTAGTCTCCTGCTGACTTCTTAATTGTGAGAAGACGGCTCTTCAGGGCGGAAGGAGAGAGATCTTCTGGGCCTCAGGCAGCTCGCCCCACGGCAGAGAGCCACAAGGACGAGAGCCCTTGGGCTAGCCTGCCCTATATAGCAGCAGCAGCAGCAGCCAAAGCCCCAGCAGCAGCCCAAGGAGATGTTACACACACCTGAGGAAAGGTGGGGCAGGGGCAAAGACAGCAGTCAGTCAGTGCCCCACCCAAGCTGTTCTCCTTCTGTCTTCTTCCCCCAGGCCCTAGGGCTAGCCTGCCCTATATAGCAGCAGCAGCAGCCAAAGCCCCAGCAGCAGCCCAAGGAGATGTTACACACACCTGAGGAAAGGTGGGGCAGGGGCAAAGACAGCAGTCAGTCAGTGCCCCACCCAAGCTGTTCTCCTTCTGTCTTCTTCCCCCTTCCTCAATTAGATTTTGAGGATAACCCTTTAACATGACAGTTCTTCAAGTCTATGCACCAAAGACTGATGCAGAAGAAGAGGAAGTTGATGAGTTTTATGCTCAAGTTCAGTCTGAAATTGACAGAACATGCAAGCAAGATGTGGAGCTGGTGCAGGCGCGTAACAATGATAGGGCAAGGGGAGACAGTTGTCTGGGGGCCCCACTGCCTGGAGGGGCACCCCAGAGGCACCTCATGTGACTCCCCATTGCCCCCTGCCCAGCCCCATAGCCTCTCAGCCACTTGCCCTCTTCGCCGTCTCTCCTGCTTGTTCTGCTGGCCGCAATGGAAGCAGCAGCCAAGCTGCAAAGAGCTCCTTTTCTCCCGCCTCTCAGCTGATCGGCGGGTGGGCGGGGCTTCCACGGAGGCCTCCGTGTAGGCCGCAGTGAAGCCTGAACTCCAGTAGGGCCCAAGCCAGCCAGGAAGGAGGAGGCAGCCAGAGAGGCCTCCACTGGTCTCTGCAGCAGAAGACCCCCTGCTGCCAGGTAGAGTGTGAACTCCTTTTTGTGGTTACCTTTCCCACCCACCCCCACCCGGATATATAGGGATCTGCTTGCCATAGGGCTTGGATATGGGGGGGAGGGACTGAGAAGTCTCTGAATATTTATTTTTAAACAGCTTGGAAAATTTGCTGGCTTTAAAAAAACTATCTAAAAAGTCCTATAAGTGGCTTGTTTCATGGTAGAAAATTACAAAAACTTATGGAAGAAACAGTATTATATTTATTTTATTCATTCATTCATTCATTTATAAATGCACTTATGGTCTGAGTGAGAACTGTGAAGCATGTGTTGTGCTTTTATTTTATTTTATTTTTCATGTGTGTGAACTGCTCCCCAATAACTTGCAGGGACTTCAGGGTAAATCTGGCCAACATGTGAATGCAGCACCTCCATTCCAGAGGAGATGTGTCTTAAAGGGCTTTAAAAGCCTCCTGTGAAAAACCTCCTGCAATCAAACTTGACTGAATTTGTTCAGAATTCTGGGAAAACAAACATAGGTTCACCCTGCATGGTTGAAAGTCTCCTTTGCTAATCTGCAGCGAGGGGCCCATTTTAATAATTCATCTTTCTAGTGTGTTCTAGGCATTAAAAGTAATACAAATGTATAGTACTCAATGTATATCACTATATATTGTGACGTGTGTGTGTGTATTCAGTGAAATGTATTTGCAGGCAGCATACTTATTTTGGAATATCAGACTTAAATCCTTGGGGGCCTGGGGTGTGCCGAGGCCCTGGACTTTGGGGGGGGCCCATTTTAAAATCTTGTCTCTGGGCCCACTCCAACCTTGCTACGCCCCTGAGCTGGTGGTTGGAGACTGGAATGCCAAAGTTGGAAAAAGTAAGTAGGAAAAGACAGTTGGACTATATGGCCTAGGAAACAGAAACGAAGCAGGAGAATGACTTATTAGTTATTGCCAAGCCAATGATCTCTTCATTGCTAACACATTCTTCAGCCATAATGGCAACTATACACATGGACATCACCAGATGGCGTACACATAAATCAAACTGGTTGCATTATTGGAGCAACAAGGTGGAAGAGCCCAGTTATAACAGCAAAGACATGGGCTGACTGTGGGACAGATCACGAACTGCTCATGTGCAAGTTCCAACTCAAGCTAAAGTAGAAAAACAAAGCTATCCAGCTTCCACGATATGACCTTGAGAATGTTCCCACCATTTTCAAGGGAAAAGTTTTCAGTTAGCAAGGAGAACATCAGGAACTGCTTTGAAGTTCTGAACCTCATTGATAGCATTGATAGGAACTGTGGAATGAAATCAAATATGTAGTGAATGACGAATATGAAAAGAGACTGCCAAAGACCAAGAAAAAGAAGAAAGCAAAATGGATGTCAGAAAAGATGGTGGAAATTGCCCAGAAGAGGAGAGAAGCCAAAGCCAAGAAAGATAAAGACCTCAGGAGGAAACTTAATAGGGAATTTCAGAAAGCTGTTAGAAGAAACAAGGAGCAATCCTACAATGACTGTAAAGACATTGAGAACATAAATGAACAAGGAAAAACAAGGCGAGTTTTCCAAAAGATCTCTGAACTCAGAGGGAGGTTCCAACCTCAAATTGGTATGTTGAGAGATGCCAGAGGACAGACAGTAACTGATTCAGAGAAGATGAAACAGAGATGGAAGGAGTATATTGAAAATCTGTACAGCAGGGATGTCAACATCCAAGATACTCTAGAAGATATTCCCTACTTGCAAGAACCTCTAGTATGGGAAGATGAAGTTAGATCAGCACTCAGGTCATTACCAAGTTGGAAGGCTACAGGAATTGATGGAATAGCTACAGAAATAGGGCAGTCAACAGAGGAAGAATCACTCAAGGCTCTAACCAAACTATGCCAGCAAATTTGGAGAACAACACAGTGGCCAACAGATTGGGAGAGGTCAGTCTTCATACCATACCTGAAAGGATACTTAACAGATTGTGCAAACCATCACATAATATCCTTACTTGCACATGCTAGCAAAATAATGCTCAGGATCATCCAATGCAGATTAGAGCCCTACATGGAAAGGGAAATGTCAGATGTTAAAGCTGGTTTCAGAAAAGGCCGAGGAACAAGAGACATCATTGCTGATGCACGCTGGATAACTGAGAAAGCCAAATAATACTAAAAAGAAGTAAATATGTGCTTTATTGACTAAAAAAAAGTCTTTGATTGCATTGACCATATCAAGTTGTGGCATATCCTTAGGAAAATGGGTGTCCTATAACATCTCATTGTTCTCATGAGAAACCTATACACAGGACAGGAAGCCACAGTGCAGACGGAACATGGTGAAACACACTAGTTCCAGATTGGCAAAGGAGTAAGGCAAGGCTGTATACTTTCTCCTTCTTTATTCAGTTTATATGCTGAACATATGCTGAGAGAAGCTGGATTGGAAGATGAGTGTGGTTTTAAAGTGGGAGGAAGAAACATCAATAACCTGCACTACACTGATGACACCACTCTGATAGTTCGGAATGCGGATGATCTGCAAGCTCTAGTAATGAAAGTCAAGAAGAACAGTGAAAAAATGGGACTACAATTAAATGTCAACAAGACTACACTAATGACAACGGGTACAGTAAGCAGTCTCAGAATTAATAATGAAGACATTGAAGTGTTGGATAGTTCTGCCTTTTAGGACTGACCATCAACAGTCAAGGGCCCAGCAGTCAAGACATACGCTGCAGACTAGCACATGGTAGGCTTGCAATGAAGGCCTTGGAAATGATATTTAGATGCCGTGATGTGTATCTGTTCTACAAAGATTAGAATAGTTCAGACAATGGGTTTTCCCATGACACTCTATGGATGAGAAAGCTGGACTTTGAAAAAGCAAGATAGAAAAAGCCTCGATGCTTTTGAACTTCGGTGCTGAAGAAGACTTTTGAGGATAACATGGACAGCCAGGAAAACAAAAAAATAGCTCATATAACAAATCAATCCAGAATGTTCACTCGAGGCACAAATGACCAGGCTCAAACTATCATACTTCAGACACATTATGCAAAGACCCAGATCCCTTGAGAAGTTTATAATGCTGGGGAAAATTGAAGGAAAGAGAAGAGGACGACCAGCAGCAAGGTGGACCAGCATGTTCTTAGGTAAGGTAAAGTGTGCCGTCAAGTCGATTTCAACTCCTGGTGCCCACAGAGCCCTGTGGTTTTTGTTTTTTTTTGTAGAATACAGGAGGGGTTTACCATTTCCTCCTCCTGCGCAGTATGAGATAATGCCTTTTGGCATCTTCCTATATCACAGCTGCCCGATATAGGTGTTTCCCATAGTCTGGGGAGCATATCAGTGGGGATTAGAAATGGCAACTTTCTGCTTGTTAGTCAAGCATTTCCCTGCTGCACCATTAGGTGGCTACTAATACTAGTTTAATATATATGAGTGGAAATATGTCTTTTTTATAGGACATATGTACACCCTAAGAGAGGATTCTGAAGTTCCTTATGAAGAAGATTTATTCCGTGTCTTCAAAAGTTTTTCCCAACATGGTGAAGATATTGTTGATGTCCAGGAGAAACAATACAAACTTATACATGAGCACTTGATAAAGCGGTTCAAAAGAGTTTTTCATTCAGTTGTTGTCATTTTGGCATATATTATGGACTTCATAGTTCTTTTTTGATTGGATGTTATTTAGTGTATCTCATGTTCTATTAGTATTTTAACTTTGTATGATCAATTACTATTACTATTACTATATGATTCAATGGTTGACAATACATTCAGGGATAATCTGTTTCATTTATCATGTGTTTTTTGCATTTATTGTGGTTTGAATTCTTTGTTTCAGACCTTTTAATGCTAATTGTGTGGTGCTTGTCCATAAGGATCACACTTCCAGATCTTTTAGAAACAGATATAAGATATGGCATTGGGGTGTGTGTGTGTGTGTGTGTGTGTTTTGAAATAATTAAAAAATTTTAAAAAAATCCCACTGAGGTAGTACCAAGTCCCTTATGTGAGCCTAAGTAGCTCTTTGGATCCAGTCCACAAACACTTTTAAAATCCCCTTTCTTGGTGCAAACTGTCTGAACGAGATGTAAGGGAAAGAAAGATAGCAATGCATTTGCACATGTAAATTATGTCTTTTTGGAAATGAACTAATTTCTTCAGAGACTTCATAATTTTGCAGGCTCTTTTATCAGTATATTGTAACGACAAAATCATAACCCCTTGAAATTGGGAGTTCGTAATAAGCATGGCATCTAACCTTTCACGAGATTTGTGGAAAGGGAGTTTGTTGTTTCATTCACAGTGCAGTGAGGAGGTACCAAAGAGAAAATTAAAAATTAATGTTCTGCCTTATAGAAATTTTTAATTGCCATTGTTCTGATCATGTTTTAGACTACAACATAAATCTCTGCAATGCACTTCTGGACTGTTATTAACTGAGCAAAGAGACACCTTTTAAGTGGTTGTTCTCTTATATTTAGCAGGGGAAGAGCAACTGGCCCCACCCAGCCACAGCACAGCATCCCTTCCGTGGCTGTTGCTGGTATTTGCCTTATGTTTCTTTTTAGACTGTGAACATCTAAGGATTTTTAAAATCTAGCCCTATGGGGATTGGACCATCTTATTTATGTATTATTTATTTTTCTACGTAAACCACTTTGAGAACTTTGATTGAAGAGTGGTATGTAAATATTATTATCTTCTATATAATTAATATGCTTAGCTGGACTAGGCTGGATGCATAGGGATGTGTGGCAGACTGGATGCTAGTGGCGGTGGCGAGAAGCGGTGAAGAGAGGTGGGTGGGCAGACGGAAGAAGAGGAGGTGGTGGCGGGCGAAGCCCCACTGGCCGCGAGGAGGAAACGGGAGGCAGTGGTGGCAGCCCCGTGAGGGAGTCTGGCGGTAGCAGCGGTGGTGGGCCCTGGCAGAGGAGGTGGGTGGGCGGGCAAAAATGGCAGGGGAGCCTGGCAAGGAGAGAAAGCACTGCCGGGGGGGGGGGGGAAGCTGCCAGTGACAGGAGGAGGACGGGGACCTCCGGAACAATGGGGAATGGAATGGGGTTGAAGGGAGGGAAAGAAGCGGTGGGGAACAGACTGGGGGGGAACGGACTTGGGAATAATGGAGAATGGACTGCGGTGGAAGGGAGGGGGAAGCAGCGGGGAACAGACTGTGGAAGGAGAACGGAACGGACTGGAGCAGAAGGGAGGGGGGAAGCAGTGGGGAGAGAAAGCCAGGCAGAGACAAACTAGCAAACAGGGCGAGGATCAATTCCATTAACAATGAGGTAAGAAAGTCCTTACCTGCTCCTCTGCTGCCCCATTGCTTTTCTGGGCATGGCACTCACTTTTCAAAAGGCTGTGTGCGGCTGTGGTGCTGCTTCCAGCAGCTTTCACGTGGAGCCAGCAAGCACATGGCTGCGCACATGCACATGCTAAATATGCGCAAGCTGCTGGGAGAAGTGCTGTAGCCATGTGCAGCCTTTTGAAAAGCAAGCGCTGCACCTGGAAAAGCGGTGGGGCGGCAAAGGAGCAGCTAAGGTCCTGCTTACCTGTTTTTGGAAGAACCAATACTCCGCCCCACTGAACTGGTTCAGATGCGCTTCCCTAGGGAGGAGCTGGACCAGTACAGGCAGATCCCTACATCTGGGAGAAAGGACAGAATGCAGGACAAACTTTTAGTTTTAGACAGTAGCAGCTAGTGAGCGCCACTCCAGGGGGACAGTGAGGGTAGGAAAACAATGCTTTAAACTGTGGCAAATTTACCCACTGCCTGTATCCAAAATGTTCAATAGGGCAGAGGTGCCCGATCCAGCATCCCACAGATAATCTGCTCCACCCCCGCTGCTCAGTTGGCCTGAACTGGCTCATAAAGGATGGCTTATAAAGGAACTGGCCCATAAAGGATTTTGTCCAGGGTGTGAAGTGGAACCTTCAATTGAGGGCCGATTTTAAGGGACTTGCACTCAGCTTCTGGGCACAATTCAAAGGGTATTTAGCATGTTGAAAGTGTGGATCTAGGAAGTGTTGTCAGACAGCCTGATTTGGGGGTGGCCCAGACAGCACCCCTCTATTCATATTGCTTGGGAAGGCTATGCAGCCTGAGACTGAGGGATCGCAGCTCCATTCTGACCTTTTCACCTGCCTGGGTTTGGCAAGACCTACAGCTGTCTCACTCGGCATGAGCCAAGCATGGAGCCTAAGCATGGAGCAATGCTCCGCAAGGTCAGAACAGCAAAGACACCTTTCCCCCTCCCTTTCACACAAGAGGAGGAAATGGCGAGCAGACTCTGTTGTAAAAGGGGAATCAATCAGGGGAAGAAATCCTCCCTTTCACAAAAGATAACAGTACACAGAGAAGCAGTGGATTTCCTAACATGTCTTTGAATTGACAATTTAGCTGGAAAGAACTCAGGGAGGTGAGTACATCAAAACGAGAAATGTTCTTCAGATATTCAGTCTGGCATAGCCATATTCAACTCATACATACATCTACATAACTTTACCCTTGCTTTTGTTGGGTAATATTCACTAAACAAGATTAAGCTCAAGAAGCAATGATTTTCTTTGTCTTTCATGGAATCTTTGACGATTCAAATGGCTATTGGCAGGTGGACCTGGGCGCCATTTTGAAGGACTGTTTTCCCCTTGCTGATTGGTTTTCTGCCACTGACTTCTGATTTAGTGATGTGCATGGACCTGTCCGGAGGCTATTCTACAGGCCTCCGGACAGCTCCAATCATGGGTCAGTTCGGCAGTTTGAACGCCGGGGTGGGGGTTCCTTTAAGGGCGAAGTGAGGGTGTACTTACCCCTCTCACCGCTTTCCCCCTGCTGGCGCACCCTTTTTTGTAAGCAATTGGGGCAGCAGTATACTTCCCTGCCGCCCCTTCCCCCTCTCGGCAGCAAAAGGCTTCAGAAAGTGGGCATCACATCTCTGCAACATGTGCGTGCATGTGATGTGGAGACATGACGCGCACATCATGCGCACGTGTGACACCCTCCCCCCGCCCTTAAAGGAATCCCCACCCCAGTGCCGGACCGCAGCTCCGCGGTTCCGTGCACATCCCTATTCTGATTGTCTTGTGATCTCCGAGTGGCTTACAATCTCCTTTCTTCTTGGTTGGCTTGTTATCATTCAGAATCAAGGGTTGTCAGGGCAACTCTGTCCCCCATTGGCTGGTGGGAGGGACGAGGGAAGTGGGAGCAAAAAGGAGTGAGTTTCAAACCTCCCTCCTTTTTCTCATATTTCTTGGTGCTTGTTGTGAGCTGCATGTCTGGCCTTGTGCTCCACTCACTGCTCTGCTCTGCAATCTAATTGATTCAGCATTTGCAACTTGGTGTAATTAATCCAATAATTATTGCAAGACACCCATTATTCCATTCTTCAAACCAGTTCAAGTTGGTTCTAATTAAAGTTTGGTTTGGTTCAAATTCAGACTGAACTGCAGAAAACAGTCCCATGCACACCTCTATTATATACCAAAAAGATATGGATGTTAAAATAGAGCATCAGTGCTCTCTGGTGGTGATAAACTGTGATTTTATTTCTCCTCACAAATTTCTCTGTTTGCTGTCTGACATCATGTGTGGAGATCTTTGATGTAAGAGTGAGGACTGATTACAGAAATGTTCACAAATGTTCTATATTTAAAGTTTCAGGTGAACAGATTTTTATTCAATGTTTTTAAACCCAACGTGTACAAACTCAAATAATAGTCTAAAATACATATACCTGATGTCTTTTAGTTTTTAGTATTTTTCCCACCCCACTTTTAGTACCCCTTTTAGCAGGGCTGTTTTTTGTGAACATGTGATCTCAAAAAGTGGCCTTTAAAACCAAATTTTAGGGGGCATGAAATAAGACATGTTGGAGTTGATGGGAAGAGAGAAGCAACACTTCTTCACTGAAGCAATTCAATCACCTCACATTCTAACTCTCCTTCTCCCTATTTAGAATGAAGGCAGTGAGAAGGCTTAGCTTGCTTTCATGTAGCAAATCAGAATTCACAACATGGTGACAATGAAAGCAACCACTCACTGAGGGAGGGCAGGATGCCACCTTGTTTGGAGGAGGTGGTGGTTATACCCCCTTTTTAGAAGCCCACTATGGATCTCCAAGTGATGGATAATTATAAGCCAGTCTCCAACCTCCCATAGCTGGGTTAAATGATCAATAGGGTGGTGGTTGATCATCTCCTGATTATTTAAACCCATTTCAGACTGGTGTTAGGGCAAGCTATGGGGTTGAGATGGCCTTGTTCAGCCTGATAGATGACCTTCGCCAGAGAATTGACAGAGGAAGTATGACTGTTGGTTCTTTTGGAACTCTCAGAGGCTTTCAATATACCATCAATATGCTGTTAACACCCAAATATATTTCTCCTTGGCATCAATATCAGGAAATGCTACATGCATTAATGGGCTGGGTGAGGGATAATAAGCTGAAGCTGTATCCAAGCAAGATGGAGGTGCTCATTGTTGGGGGTGGTAATCTGCAAGACAGGATAGAAATCCTTGTTATGAACAAGGTTACACTCCCCCAGAAAGAACAGGTTCATAGTTTGGGAGTGCTCTTGCACCCGGGTCGTGTCCTGGTGCCTTAGGTTGAGGCTGTGTCCAGGAGTGCTTTTTACCAGCTGTGATTGATTCAACAACTTTGCCTGTTCATTGAGGAGAATGACCTGAAAACAGTGGTGCACCAGCTGGTAACCTCCAGATTGGACTATTGCAATGCACTCTATGTAGGGCTGTCTTTGTACGTAGTTCAGAAACTTCACTTAGTTCAGCATGTGGCAGCCAGACTGGTCTCTGGTGCATCCTAGAGAGACTATATTATGCCAGTTGCACTGGCTGCCAATATGTTTCTGGGCAAAGTACAAACTGCTGGTTATTACCTTTAAAGCCTTGAATGGCTTAGGTATGGGCTACCTGAGTGAGAACTTTTCTCTAAGATTCCCACTGCTCCCTGAGATTATCAGGTGGGGTCCATCTTCAGGGCCCACGAGTTCATCTGGTGTCAACCTGGGTTTGGGCCATCTCAAGTGTCACTCCAAGGCTGTGGAACACGCTCCCCATGGATATGAGAGGATTATCTTCCTTGGAGGCCTTCAGGAGAGCTTAAAAATGAATGAATGAATGAATGAATGAATGACCTATCTTTTTAGCTTGGCTAGTTTTAATTTTAATCTTAAGTGTTTTTTATCTTATTTTAATTGTTTTATTATGTCTTTCTAATTTTAATGTTAACTGCCCTGAGCCACTTTAGGAAGGGCAGTATATAAACTGAATAAAGCAAACAAACAAAATAAACAAACAAACCAAAGGAAACCCCCCCCCCAATTCCTTTTGTTCTTAATCTGTGTGCACTGGGCTGACACTCCCTGTATTGCCGTGCTGTGTTGACAGGCAATGAAGCCACCTTGACCTCCATTAAGAATAAGGGCAATGAGAGTGTTTTGTGTGCCCCCCTCAGTGATGTCACTGCAGACCCACATTTAATTGGGCATATGGTACCATGACATCACCACACTGGTTACATAATGATTGATTAGGTCATATGGAGGAAGGAGCAAAAGGAGGAGGAATAGGACTACTACTAGTAAAAATGGTACCAGAACAGAGAGTAAGGACTGTGAGCAAATATCAAGCAAATGTGAAAGAGGTGAGAAAGCTGATTTTTTTTTTTTTTAGGGGGCATTTAGTGATTTAAAGTCTCATTTTACACTGTTGTATCAATTCTGAACATTCAGAATATCAAAATCTGTATATTCATGCAATTGAGGGGCAATCTCCATTCATGTCCATGATGTGTTTCTTGCAGAAATTCCCTGTGGATTACTGTATATCCAAAATGAAAAATGTTTTGCCACAGGGTGGCCACATAACCACAGTAATTTGTATTTTAGCCTCATCCTGGAAACCATTTCATTCACACACTTGCTCATTCATTGCTTGTTTGTAAAAGTAATCCCAATATAGAAAGTGATGTTCTCCTTGGAATTAACTCTTTTCTCACTAAAATGTGTAATTCTTTTAGTTGCTATTGCAATTAATTTATCCTTAAAGAGACAACCCATTGACCAATATATTTCTCTTCAGGGTAGTGTAAAGTGCTGAAAGATACAAGCAGTGTATCTTCCAGGTCAGAGACTCCCAAAATGAAGCCTGTTTTATTTCCAGGGGTACTTGCCTTTACTCCTATTTTAACTGGGAGACTTTTCATCCCTGGAAACTGGGAGACAGTTTGTTTGTTTGTTTATTTAACATATTTGTATACAGCCCAAAACAGAAGTCTCTGGGAGGTTTACAACAATACAATATAAACAAATAAAAAGGTTAAAATATCACAGCAATTTAAAATTTAAAACAACAGTAAAATGATTAAAAACCATCAAACGATAAAACAATATCAAATTAAAAGCCTGGGTGAACAAATGTGTCTTGACTGCCTTTTAAAAAGTTGCCAGAGATGGGAAGGCTCTTGTTTCAGCAAGGAGCGCATTCCAAAGCCTCGGGGCAGCAATGGAGAAGGCCCATCCCCGAATAGCCATCAGATGAGCCGGGGCCAATGCAGACGAACCTCTCCTGATTATCTCAATGGGCGGTATGGTTCATAGTGAAGATGATGTTCTCTTAAATACCCAGGGCCCAAGCTGTTTAGGGCTTTATAGGTTATAACCAAGACGTTGTATTTTGCCTGGAACCCTATTGGCAACCAGTGTAGATCTTTCAACACAGGAGTAATATGGTCTCTCCTAGATGACCCAGAGACCAACCTGGCTGCTGCATTCTGGACCAACAGCAGTTTCTGGACTACATACAAAGGCAGCCTCACAAGGAGCACATTGCAGTAGTCAAGTCTGGAGGTGGCCAGCAGATGTACTGACAGTTGACAAAAAAGACGGTTGACTTTTCCCCCAGAATGATGTAAAGTGCTGAAAGATTCAGGCAGTGTATCTTGTACATGTATATGACACCCCTGAGGGGGAAAGGTGTGTGCCTGCCGAGAACATATATTTTATCCCAGTCAGGACTCTTGCCCCCAAAAGTGAATGCCTCTGGTCTTAGGCTAAGTTAGGCCAAGGACAGTCCAGGCAAGTAAAAAGAAGAAGAGGGACTCTTTCCCACCTAATATCCCTTTTATTGCAAAAAGGAAAAGCAGCATTCACACACTCAATCATTGACATTAAGTCAAGGCACACACTTAAGTAGAGGTTTGGACAAAAAACAACAACAACAACAACAAAAAACCCACCCCTCAGTCGCAATTACAGTAAGCAACCAAAAAGATACAAAACAGTTCCTCTCACTACAGGAAAACAGCATGCAGAAAAGACATTTCCTTCCCTGATGTTTTCACTCCCCAGTAGTATCCATTCCATATCTTTTCCTTCTGTCCCAGAACACTGGTACAAGCCTCCATTATACAGTTTCACTCTCACTTTCCCCACTCCCACACTTGTCAGTCAGAAACCAATGATCTCACAGTCATGCCCAGTTTTGATTTGACTGGGAGGGAAGCAGTGAAGGCAATACACTAAGTGGCCAATAACCGCAGCTGTTCTCAGTAGGGATGTGCACGAATCAATTTTTTCATTTTGATTTGTACCCGAATCGAAACACTCCCAATTTGTTTTGAGTCCGAATCTGACCCCTCCCCCCATCACCCCAGATTTGATTTGTACCTGAATTTTCCGAATCTGAATCTGAATTAATTCAGATTTTTAAAAAGGGTCCCAGGACCAAAAGAGAGAGAGAGAGAGAGAGAGAGAGAGTGTGTGTGTATGTGTGGTGGTAGTGCCCAATGGGTAGAAGCTGCCACCCAAATTTCAAAGAAATTGGGCAAAGGGCTTCTTTTAAAAGGATTTTTGAAGTTGGCAAGTCTTTGGGGCAGATTTGGGGCAGAAAGGGAGTTTCAGGGGCAGAA
This sequence comes from Hemicordylus capensis, assembly GCF_027244095.1. NCBI lineage: Eukaryota > Metazoa > Chordata > Lepidosauria > Squamata > Cordylidae > Hemicordylus > Hemicordylus capensis. Next base: position 35,738,668 of record NC_069659.1, on the reverse strand, counting down.
GAATGGATCAGGTGGTAGTGCCCCAATGGATTCCTGCTACCATCCAAATTTCAAAGGAATTGGGCAAAGGGCTGATTTTTAAAGAATTAATGAAGTTATTGCAGTTATTCCCCAAAGGGAATAATGGGGGTTTCAGCAGCACCATAACTGAACTTTGGGGGCACAAGGGTGTCCCAGAGTGAGTGGCAGTGTAGTGCACATAGGGTGCCAACCACCCCCATACCCACAAGCCCATGGGGTACTGGGTTTTGTTGTTTCTGCAGTATTCTGAGTGTAGATTTTCTAGTAGCAAATGAGAGTGGATTCATTTTCAATGACCAACAAAGAATCCACTCTCATTTGCTACCAGAGAATCTACATTCAGAATACCTCAGAAACAACAATACCCTGTACCCCATGGACTTGTGGGTATGGGCGTGGTTGGCACCCTATGTGCACTACACCACCACTCGCTCTGGGCCATCCTGGTGCTCCCCAAGTGCAGTTATGGGGCTCCTAGGAGGCACCCACAGGCAGAAATGGGCGCTGTCTGTCCCCATTGTCCCATAGGGTGGATGCAGCACACATCAACAACAGCAGAGCTTTGCAAAGAACAAGGTTCCCAAAGGTCACGCACATCCACTGTGTCACACACTCACCACATCCATTGTGTCCCACCATCCCCGTCCCACCACCCACCACCAGAAATGCAATTGATCTAACACAACAGTGTGAAACAACAGCAATGAAATGCACTATGGTGCAGCCACACCTTGAGTACTGTGTACAATTCTGGTCACAACATCGAAAAAAGGACATTGAGAACTGGAAAAGGTGCAGAAGAGGGCAACCAAGATGATCAGGGGTTTAGAGCACCTTTCTTATGAGGCAAGGCTACAACACCTGTGGCTATTTAGTTTAGAACAAAGACGACTGCGGGGAGACATGATAGAGGTCTATAAAATCATGCATGGTGTGGAGAAAGTGGATAGAGAGAAACCCTTCTCCCTCTCACATAACACTAGAACCAGGGGTCATCCCATGAAATTGATTCCTGGGAAATTTAAGACCAACAAATGGAAGTATTTTTCCCACAACACATAATCAACTTGAGGAATTCTCTGCCACAAGATGTGGTGACAGCCAACAACCTGGATGGCTTTAAGAGGGGTTTGGATAACTTCATGGTCTATTAACGGCTACTAGTCAGATGGCTATGGGCCACCTCCAGCCTCAAAAGCAGGATGCTTTTGAGTACCAGTTGCAGGGGAGTAACAGCAGGCGAGAGGGCATGCCATCAACTCCTGCCTGTAGGCTTCCAGCGGCATCTGATGGGCCACTGTGTGAAACAGGATGCTGGTCTAGATGGGCCTTGGGCCTGATCCAGCAGGGCTGTTCTTATGTTCTTAGGTTCTTAAACCCTGTTTAAACTTCTAAATAGCACAAAACTTTTTAAATTCAATTGCAACCCCAAACCTCCCTCCAAACAGGAAAAAAACCCAAGAATGCACAATTCCAGAGACGTGTGGGGGGTGTGTGTGTGTGTGTGTGTGTGTGTGTGTGTGTGTGAGTGAGAGAGAGAGAGAGAGAGAGAGAGAGAGAGAGAGAGAGAAATGGGTACTACTCACTGAGTCTTAAGGCTTTACCCACATTGCGTCCAGTTTTCCACTTCTGTGGTCTCGTCTCTGATGAGTCTACTCTTTCTTCTTCAATCTTCTTCTTGACTTCTTTAATATTCAGATTTGGGTGTGCTGGGGCAGAAGCCTGGAAATTCTGGGGGGGGGAAGGGGGTGGCTGGCCACGTGGCCAGTGGCCACAGGGGCTGGGGCTGGTGGCTGGCATAGAGCAGGCACAGGCAGGCAGTGATTCTCTCAAGGGGGTGAAAAAAGAATTCTCAAGAACAAAAAAGCAATGCAGCAGATAATCCATTCCCAGGCTGGCATGCAGTAGCCAGCAGGGGCAGGCAGGCTGGGTGGCAAGACAGGCTGGGCTCGGGCTGGCAAGGCAGAAGGCAATAGGCATGGCAATGGCATGGCATGGATGGCAAAGCAAAGCAAAGCAAAGCAAAGCAAAGGTCTCTCTCTCTTTTCCCAAGAGGCAAAAAGGCAGAATGGTGACTGCTGCCTCTTTAAATCTGATTAAAAATTCATCCTTGAACTCCCCCCCACCCTTGCCCCTCTTTGACCCTTCCCCTGGCCAATGTGGGGTCAGTCAGGAGTGGCAAGAGCCAAAAGAGTCAATTGGGAACCAGGAGACAATTGTCAGCAGATCAGCCCATGCTTTCGTTCACTGATCTGAAGGTGGGAAATGCAAATAGACGTCAAACACAAAATGGAGACTACATGGAGATTGCCACAAAATGGAGGTCCAAAACAACAAAACTTTCAGAGCCGAAATTTGGGCGATTTGTTTTGTGCACAAATCACCAGAAACAGCCTGATTCGTATACAGATCGTTCTGTACCCGAAACATTTCACACATCCCTAGTTCTCAGCACAAACAGGACTGTGCAAACAGGACAGTGCAGAAATGGTTCTTCTTGAGTCTCAATGGCTCTGCTCAGGCCCCCCTGTCCATCTGAGATCAAACACCCACCAAAAAATGAATGCCATCCATAACACTGGGAGTCAAAAAAATGAAGCCTGTTTTCCAGGGGTTCTTGCTTTTATTCCTTTTAAAACTGGGAGACTGTTTACCCCTGGAAACTGGGAGACAGTTGACTTCATGGACAACTGTCCTTAGGCAAAATCATAGAATCATCCCAGGAAAGCTCAGCTGGACAAGGGGTTAAATTATCAGAATCTTTTAGTACCCAGAAAACAATACACAACCATAGAGTATAAATTAAAATGCTATCCAAATTGGTTACTTGGGCAGGACATGATATTTTGCTACATTTGACTCAGTCTTAAAATGTTAATTAATTTCTACACACACTGTTCACAATTTCTGAGTAAATGTGGCCATCCTGTGGTGAAACAGTTTTCATTTGGGATACAACCCACCGGGAATTTCTGCAAGACTTGCAATACCGAACCTTTCTACAATTTCAATTTCTAGTATAGCAGTATCAGTAATCCCTTTTCTATAGCAGGGTGGCCAGAACCTAAGGGGTATACTCGTGGGTCAAATGGGCCGTAAGCCAGAATTTGGCTTTTTAAAAGCTAAATCTGGCCACTTAGTTCTATAGTGCGTGCAAACAATCAACATCACCTGCACATCTTGAAACATGTTCTGAAATATATTCTGGAAACTTCTTCATATGCTTTTACACCAACTGGAGTTGGATGAAGTGCTGTATTCAAGGCACAGCTCCAAATGGGAGCTTGTGGTGGCTTGAGGCTGTGGTGGAGCTTATGGCATCGATGGGCAATGACCCGATGGCTGTTGCATGGTCTGCACTGGCTGCTATCCCAGTTCCAACCCACAGAGACAACTGCTCCAAGAAGCTTGGCCAAGGAGGAAAAACCAGCTGCTGCTTCTGTGCAAACTTGGGTCCCACTTGTGCTTCTCCTCCAGCCCGGCAATGTAGAGTCACCCTTCCACCGTGGCGACTCTATTTCCGGCTTTGGAGACGGCCCTGCAAGGCTGGGTGGCTGCTTGACTGTGTTAAGCAATAGGAAGGGAAGCCTTTCCAGGCTGGCTGATGTGGGATCCCTTGCTAAACAAAACAGCAAAACAGCCTGCTAAATAAAACAGAACCAAAGGGAGAAATGCTTTTGGAATCTTAATCATTCTTTTTGTCCTTGGTAGAATGACATCTAAGCTCTCTGGTTCAGGGGGATAAGAACTCCAAGAACGCTGCCTCCCAAGAATTCTGCTGCCAGTCTGCTTCCATCTCACCCCACCTCACAGGTTTGTTCAGAACAGAACGTGTCACCATTAAAGCTCCCTCCCTCTCTCCCTCCAATCCTTCAACAGTATTTTTGACTAAATGAATTGAAATGATAATATGGTGCTCTCCACCTGCAGTGCATCCTTTATGCTCCCCAACATCTTTTTTTTTCCAGTTTCCCCTTTCCCTTTCCACAACCCAGACAAGAGTGTGAGTCTGGGGGTCTTAGATTTCTGTCCCAGGGACCTCTTTGGGCAAAGTGCAGGTGGACACACCTGGTCTTGTGGAGCACAGGTGCTCACCTTTGGCCACCTTGCTTCTGGTGTACTGTGATGACCACCGCATGACTTTTGCCTTTGTGGATGCCTGCTATATTGACTGCTGTGTTACGTTATACTCGGTATAAGGAAGCTGCCTTATACCGAGTCAGACCAGTATTGTCTATACAACTGGGCAGTGGCTTCTCCAAGGTTGCAGGCAGGAGTCTCTCTCAGCCCTATCTGGAGATGCCAGGAAAGAAGAGGAGGAAACATGGGAGCTCAAGACTCATGCCTTCTTATCACAGCACACTAAGGTCTCAATTTGGTCTGTGTGGAGGGTAGTATGATTGGAGGGTGGTATGATATTGGAGGGTAGTATGAATTATTCCCAAGTAAATATGCAGAGAATTTGTGCCTAATGTCAGGGAGAAAGGTTCTGACCTAGCCTTTCCTTTGACATGCTAGTTTTCTATGCATAGGGATCTTTGGCCTGGGATGGATCAGGATCCTTGTGGGATGGATCAGGATCCTGTTCAGACTCCCCTGTGACTGTTTAGCAGGGCAGGGGATGGGGGAATCTCAAACAACCAAGTATACATAGTTGAATAACATACTGAACATATTTAAAAGAATGTCTTCTGTGCTATGAGCCCCATCAGCCACTGAGACCATCAGGAGAGGTCCGTCTGCAATTGCTATCAGTTCCTCTGGTGACTACACAATAGGCTTGTGCATTTCAATTCGGGTACAAAACATTTTGTGCCCAAAAATGGCAATTTTAGAGGTTTTGTAACCAAAACAAAATCAAGAATTAAAAACCAGAGATTTTTGTTTCCAAATTGAAATGACTATGTTTCGGACAGAATGCTTTGTTCTTCAGAAAAGCATTGCAATTGAAATTGACTTATCTGACTCTCTCCACTCCAGCTGAGGCACTGAGTGATTAGCAGAAGATAAGATATGCAAAAAACTATTCAGTGTGATTGAGATGCAAACTGACCTTGCAAAGGGATTTGGAAGACAGTATTTTGAGCCAGAAATACCCAAATATCTTTGGGAGCTCAATGCAATTCCAAAGCTCTTGCTAAAAGCCATGGTATAAATTGTGTGGAGAAGCTTTTCGAGAAGCTGGTTAGGAAAATTCTGAAATTACACAGGTATTTCTTTCCAAAGGTTTAGAAAGAATTTCTTGACTTGTTCAGGGGTCTTTTGAAAAGCTATTTTGTTTTTCTTCTGATTTTTATGAGTTATAGTGGTGTCTAAGTTTTGTTGCCCAAGTTGAGCAGTCTAATGTAATTTAGGCCACAATGTAATTTAGTGGGACATGATGTCTAAGCCAGTGGTTCACAACTTTTGCCATTGCAGAGACAGGTCATCCACATGGGACTATAGGAGACAAAAGGAGGGGGGTGGGGAATACCCCTGTCAATCTATTTACATCCCCAGGAATTCTAGTTGATTCTCTCTTTCTTGTACCCATGATCCATGGTTTTGCCCTTTCTTAAATGCAGTGATGATAAATCTCAACAACTCTGAACAGTAGGCTGATTTGTTTGGGCTACGTCTCACTCCAGTTCAGTTAAATGAACATTTGAAGCTGTTCCATAGTACCAAGGTCTACCTTGCTATCTACCTTGCTTAATTGGTCTACCTTGCTATCTCAAATGACCTGTGGTCACTGTTCCATGGGGAGGGAGTGTTTTTATTGAAAGATTGCTTGAATCCACAAATGGGTTGTGCTGCTGTGCTAGTGCCACAGGGACAGGCTCACAACTGCTGCAAAATTCTCAAGTAACTGTGCCAAAAAATTAAGTGTCGTTGTTCATCATTCTCTTCACTCTTTCAACTTGTTTATGTGGGGCTTCAGGGGCAAAACCGTGGGTTGTGTGGCAGTGCCCCAAAGGTGGTGCACCCAGATTCTAAATAGGGCAAAGGGTTGATTTCTTAGGATTTTTTGAGGTTTACGCATCTTTAGATTTTTCCCCCATAGGGAATAATGGAGGTTTCAGCAGCCCCATAACTCCACCTGGGGGGCACTGGGATGGCCCAAAGTGAGTGGTGGTGTAGTGCACAGTGGGTGCCAACCACCCCCCTGGATTGCTAACCCATTGGGGTACTGGGCTTTGTTGTTTCTGAGGTGTTGAGTTTAGATTCTCTGGTAGCAAATAAGATTTTTAATGAAAAACCATGAATCCGCTCTCATATGCTACTAGAGAATCTTCTCTCAACACCTCTAGAACAACAAAACCCTGTACTTCATGGGTTGGCAACCCATGTGGGTGGTTGGCACCCTATGTATACTACACCACCACTTGCTCTGGGACACCCCAGTGTCCCTCAAGTGGAGTTATGGGACTGCAGAAACTTCCATTATACCCTACGGGAAAAATCTGAAAGATGCGTAACTTCATTAGATCTTTAAAAATCAGCCCTTTGCCAAATTCCTCTGGAAAAAAAATGTGGTAGCTTCCTTGTACCAACTGGGCACTATCACCAACCACATTCCACTCTGGGCCACCCCCCCCCCCCCCCGCATGAAGCTATACTTTCCCTGAAACCTCCAGCATACCCTATGGGGAAAATCTGAAAGATGAGCAAACTTCAAAAATTCACCAAAAATCAGCAGCTCGCCTAATTCCTTTGAAATTTTTGTGGTAGCTTCCACTCATTGGGCACTATAACCCCCACCTACTCTTTTGACCATGTGACCCATTTTTAATCTGAATTAATTTGGATTCTGATTCAGATCAATTCAGATACAAAACAAAACTGGGGTGATTCGGAAGGATTAATTTAGGACAAAATACAAAATGGGGTTGATTCAGATTTGGTACAAATCGAAACAGAAAAAATACAAAAAGCGCAACCCACTACACAGGGATCAGCCTTCTCTGTTGCCACCCTGAGACTCTGGAATGTGCTCCCTGCTGAAATAGGAGAGCCTCCCCATCTCTGACAGCTTTTTAAAAGGCTTTAAAGATGCATAGATTCACTCAAGCTTTTTAATTAGAACTAACTGGTCTGAGCACAGAGCATCTGCGCCTTTGCTGGCCCGCTTCCCCCCACCGCCCACTTCTCCCCCCATGCCTGGCCCACTTCTTATTCCCCCCCCCCCCCAGCGCTTTTTGGCTCCTGCCAGCCGGCTGCCCACTCACTGGCAGAAGCAGCCCACTTTTTCTCCCCACCCCTGCCTGGCACTTTCTGGTTGGCAGGCTAGCCGGAAAGCCAGATCCCCCCTCCTCCCCCCCACCTGCCAATTCCCAGTGGCCAGGCCAGCCCGCCGCCACCTCCTGCTCTCGGTGGCTGGGCCAGGCCAGCCCACTGCTGCCTCCTTCTCCCGGTGGCTGGCCCAGCCCACCGCAGCCTCCTGTTCCCAGTCCACTGCCACCACTATTGTCTCCCAGTCCCCGTTGCTATCCCCCAGGCAGCTGCTCTTGCGAGAGCTGCCATGCATGGGATTAGCGATGGGTACACCTAGGAGAAATAAATATATAGATTGTGATTTTAAACTGTTTTAATAATACACAATAATGTTTGTTTTAGGTTGATGTAAACTGTCCTGAGAAATATGTTTGAGGTCGTATACAAATATGACAAACACACAGACACACACACAGCCTTGGCTGTAGACACTTTGCTTACTGATCCTTTCCCAACACTTCATCTTGAGTTTTGGTTCATTTTCCCCTTTGTCATCTGATGCATATGCCTGCAAAAGATGTCCGCCTCTCATCTGTCTCCAACTGGCTTTCATTCTTATTCATCACAGACATCTGATGGTTCAGACCATATGCAAGGTTTCATCACTCTGAATTCTTGCTTTCAGGAAGAATCTGCTATTTGCCAATACGTGCCTCACATCCATAAAGCAGGGTCTTTGCAACAGAACTTCTTCCTTGCTTAATTTTGGATGGGGAGACATAATGAGTACATTAAATTTATGTATTTCTCCTTTGGTTTAAAAAACTGATATTCCGTCTCATCAAGAGCTTCAGCATACAATAGAATACAATTCACAATAGCTGTCAAGATAAATTGCAATGACTTCTCAGCCCAGTCTTTTCATTTTTTTGTTATAGTATGCATATTAACGAGCATTTAAAATAGGTTAACCAGTCTTTAACTACTGGTTGACCAGTCTTTACTTACTTTACTTATGACATTTTTATCTGGAGCACAGGGCAGTGTCCATAGTTTCCTCCCTGCCCCTCATTTTATGTAGAGTAGGTTAGTCTGAGGGTCACCCAGTGAGCTTCACGGTTGAGTGGGAACTCATAAGAACAGCCCTTCTGAATCAGGCCCAAGGCCTAGCTAGTCCTGCATTTTGTTTCCCACAGTGGCCCGCCCACCAGATGCCTCTGAGAAGCCCACAGGCAAGAGGTGAGGGCATGATGCCCTCTCTCCTGTCATTGCTCCCCTGCAACTAGTCTTCAGAGGCATCTTGCTTCTGAGCCTGGAGGTAGCCTTGAGCCATCAGGGTGCTTTCCAGATTAGACCCTGCAATGAGGCTTCACTGTTTCTCCAAAGTATGCTTCCGCACTTCCTGTGTTGTGACACTGCAGTCCCTGCACTGACAGCAGGGTGCCATTCTCATTTCCAATGCCTTGTTTCAGATTTAATTGCTGCAATTTATTGCTGTAATGTTGTATATCCGGCATAAAAAGGTTGCTGTATTTTCCGGTTGTTAGTTTTCACGAGACTGCTTCCCCTGCTGGGCGCTTTGCTATTTATGTTTTGAATGTGATTTGCCCAAACCAAAGCATTTTGCCGCTGTTGAGCAGGTAAGCTGGAAAGCACCCAGGACCAGTAGCCATTGATAGACCTGTCCTCTGCCACACTGGCTTTCCGCCCACAGGGAGTTTTCACACAAGAAAGCATTCAGCATTGGCATGCCAGATTTGCAGTCTATCTAAATACTGCATTCTACAGCATGTGTAGTCTTTGCTAGGGGTGTGCAGAACTGGTTTGGTTTGAATTGGGTTTGACTCAAACTGGCCCATTTCAATGAACTGGACTGGCCTCCAAAAAGAGGGGGCCAGTCAAGGTTTGAAATGAGTCGAGCCCAGTTCAAATTGAACTGGTTCAAACACAGTTCAAACTGAACTGGTTCAAACTGGTTCTAAGGTTCTAATGTGGTGGCTGCCATTTTGTGTGTCATGTTTACAAAAATCTTGCCCTTGCTATTGGTTTTCTGCCACTGTCTTCTGATTGGTTAGTGATCTCCTTTCTTCTGGTTGGCATTCAAATCAGAGTGTTGTCAGGGCAACTCTGCCCCCATTGGCTGCAGGGGAGAGATGAGGGAGGTGGAGCAAAAAGGAGGGTGTTTCAAAATGTATTTAAAGACAGGCAGTGCCTGCCAGGCTTTACTCTTCCTCTGGCTTCTGACGAAGAGCTCTGGCTGTGCTGCTGTCTTTGCGCTGCTGCTGCTGCTGCTGCTGTGTCTTGCCTACTGCTTTTGATGAGTACCCCGTGGACCCCTGCCCCCTGCTTTCTGGACCCTGCCCTGCTGCTTCTGGACCTTATAGGTCATATGGAGGAGGGGGTGGAAACTGGTACTACTACTAGTAACAAAGATACCCGAACAGGAGATAAGGACTGTGAGCAAATATCAAGCAAATGTGAAAGAGGTGAGTAATGTGATTTTTGAGGGGGCATTCAGCTATTGAAAGTCTCATTTTGCATGGTTGCATCAATTCTAAACATCGAAATTTCTATATTCATGCACCAGGTGCAATCCACATTCATGTCCATGGTGCGTATCTTGCAGACATTCCCTGTGGATTACTATATATCCAAAATGAAAACAGTTTTGCCACAGGGTGGCCACATAACCAAAGGAATTTGTATTTTAGCCTCATTCTGGTAACCATTTCATTCACACAGGTGCCCATTCATTGATTGTTTGTAAAAGTAATCCCAATATAGAAAGTGATATAAAGTTTATTTGCCTTGCAATTAACTTTTTTTTCTCACTAAAATGTGTAATTCTTTTAGTTTCTATTGGAATTATCATTCAGAGAGACAAGACTTTGACCAATAGATTTCTTTTCAGGATAGTGTAAAGTGCTAAAAGATTCAAGCAGTGTATCTTCCAGGCCAGGGAGTCCCAAAATGAAGCCTGTTTTATTTCCAGGGGTACTTGCTTTTACTCCTATTTTACCCCTGGAAACTGGGAGGCTGTTGACTTCATGGACGACTGTCTTAGGCAAAGTCACAGAATCATCCAAGGAAAGCTAAGCTGGGCAAGGGGTTGAATTATCAAAATCTTTTAGTAACCAGGAACTGCTACACAAACATACAGCACAAATTAAAATGTTATCCATTTTGGTTACTTGGGAAGGACATGGTATTTTGCCACAGTTGGCTCAGTCTCATAATGATAATTAACTTCTACACACACTGTTCACATTTCTGAGTAAATGTGGCCATCCTGTGGTGAAACAGTTTTCATTTGGGATATAACCCTCTGGGAATTTCTGCAAGATACGTGCCACTGACAAGAATGAGAATTGGATATGAAAAATGAAGATAAAAAATAACACAACTACCTCTGTTCCTGTTGGAACATGTCACATCTGGTTCATGTTGCAATTCCAAACTTTTCTATTTCTAGTATAGAAATATCAGTAACCCCTCTTCTACAGTGCATGCAAATAATCAACATCACCTGCACATTATTATGATTATTTATTACAGTTATAAACCGCCCCATCCAGAGGCACATGTTGAAACATGTTCTGAAATATATTGTGGAAACTTTTTTAGATGCTGAATGTTGTCAATATTCCACAGTCACCAAGGGATTATTTTGCTTAATGACTAATGAAAATGAAGTAGATTCCTTTTCTGATTAAACATTAGAGAACAAATGCAATCATTGTGAAGAAAATCAGAATTGTAGGATGGGAAGTTTTTTTGGGAAAGGGAAACTAACATTGCAGTGTCTTCGGGTATTTTCACATGTCCATCTCACACAATAATGTACCAAACCAGTGAGTGGGTGAGGGCAGAATCAAAAAGATTTGGAAGCACTAAGATAGAGCCTTTCTGTCCAGTCTGTCTGCCAAATACACAGGCTGATTTACAGAGAGCACCCCAGGCAGTGAACAAGCATATGGCATATGTGTCTGTGGCAACGTTTCTGTATGCTGGGACTGCATTCTACACACTTCATTTTATGAGCAAGTGTATCATTTCAAGTGGGGAACCACCCCCACCCCCCACATCTTCTCATTGGCCAATTTTATATTATTCAGACCTTCAAAGGGGATTTTGACATGTCACCCAGACTAAAGGGGATATTTCTCCCACAGCTAGAGGCTGCGTATGTGTGTGTGTGGTCTGAGAGGAGGAAGCTCTCAGGCATTCTGTGGGAGGCAGTAGGCATTGTCTTATTACAAAATTTACAGCGATATTCTACAGGGCCCTTTTGTATGAAGAAAGGATATATCTACAGATCTAATCTATGTTTTGTCTGCACACATTCTTTGTAGCTGAAGTTGACATGGAGGGCCTAATCTTCATCAAGGGAGGCCCAAGTCAGTTCTCTCATGCTCTGATGGAAAGACAAAGCCCTTCAAGAACTGCTTTTGAGATCTCTATTTCCATCATGTATTGCAGCTCTAATGGCTATCCCAGGGAGCAGCAGGTTACATTTCATGTACCTTTTAGAAGCATCTCACACAGCAGTTCTGTTTTGACATGTGCTGCTTGCGACGAGAGTAGCTTTTATTCTTGTCATGTGCTATGATCCAGAATAATCGGAGACTTTTTTCATGCATATATATTCCACCCTTCTTCCAGGGAGCTTAGGGCAATGAACACGATTCTCTTCCCACATTTTATCCTCACAAAAACCCTGTGAGGTAGGCTAGCCTGAGAAATGGTGACTGGCTGAGTCTTCTTGGATGGCCAATATATCAGCATTGCTGAGAGTGGTGGATTCGGAGGTGCACCTAGGAAATTTTGGAGCCTGGATCTAAAGGCCTTTGGAGGCCCTCCCACTCTTGAGGGCACAAACCACACCACCCAGGACAGACTAAGGAGGATTTGGGGATGCCCAGGGGATGTGGAGGTCCTGAAAGGCGTCATACTGCGTGGGAGATGGCAATAGTAAATCCCTCCTGTAGTCTACCAAAGAAAACCACATGGCTCTGTGGTGACCAGGAGTCGACACCGACTCAACGGCACAACTTTACCTTTAGAAGATGTTACATGTGTCATAATCTAGTTTACTTTAACTTTACAATAGCAGCCACACAGAAATCTGATCCAGATTGGAACCACAGTGCAGTGATAGAGGCTGTTTAGCTCATTAATTCTGCACCATTTTCCTGCTGGAAGTTGCCTCCCTTAAGGTTGGTATGGGGTCCTGAAGGTGTCATTGCAGGAAACTGCATTGTGGGTGAGTTGGGGAACATTGCAGTCTCCATCACAGTTTTTAGAAAGTGAGTGAAATCTTGGCTTTTTATCCAGGCTTTTATATGATTGTTTCTATTGCTGCTGCTTTGTATTTGTTATGGTTATATTGTGCTTGTTTTTAACCTTTTAATCAGATTTGTATTTGTATATTCTAGCTTAACATTTTAATTGTGTAATTTTTATAGTCTTGTTTTAACTTTTGTGTGAACCGTCTTGAGACTGTTTTTAATAAAAGAGGGTATAGAAATTTAACAATAAATAAATAAATAAAACACCAGCAACTTAACTATTTTGTGATGCTAGTTGAGTTGCTGGTGTTTTCTTCTCCCAACATTTTTAGTTGTATTGGATCCATTATTTATTTATTGTTTTTAACATATTTGTATACTGCCCACTATAAGCCACCTAATGGCACAGCAGGGAAGTAACTTGTCTCGAGAGCAAGAGGTTGCTGGTTCGAATCCCTGCTCGTATGTTTCCCAGACTATGGGAAACACCTATATTGGGCAGCAGCGATATAGGAAGATGCTGAAAGGCATCATGTCATATTACAGGGGAGATAGCAATAGTAAACCGCTCCTGTATTCTACCAAAGACAACCACATGCCTCTATGGTCGCCAGGAATCGACACCGACATGACAGCACAACTTTACCTTTATACTGCCCACTACCAAACAAAGAAGATGTAAAACAATTAAAGCATAAATGCTATTACATATGGTTAACAATCATACATAAGAGCTTTGAATCAAAAAGTGTGATCTGAAAGGCTTTTGTTTGAAACCATAGTTTTGTGAAAGTTATTTTTAATGTCTTATCAAAGGTGGTAGTTTAACCAAAATAACCTTTCTGAATTTTCCCAACTGCATTGTGAAACCCTGTAAACATACCCACTTGTCTAAATTTCAATGTGAGCAATGCAGTATTCCCGACACTGATTTTGTTGGCTCTGCCTGTGTTTGATGTCCTTCCACATGGGCAGAAAGGCTCAACTCAATTTTTTCCCTTTGGAAAGTTTTATATACTATTTTGCATGCAAATATGAAACAGAACAAAAAGCAAAACTAAACAAACCAGCCTTTCCTTGAAACAGAAATTGTTTTCTGGCTGAGGGATTGCTTATTTTTAATCCTGCCTCAGTGCACCAAAATGTATGGAATTCCTTGTCAAAGTCTGAAAGTGTTGGAGACGCCCACAAAGAAAATCCAGTTTTATAGACAACTGCTATCCCTTCAGAAATCACATGATTGGGTAATGCACTTGATTTGCCAAACAGGTAATCCAGAGGGCCGAACTTCAGACAGTTAAGTGGCTTTAACATAAACTCCTATTGCAGGGGGCCAGAGAGCAGATAACAAGCTTCATTTGTCTTTGGAGCACTTGTTGAAAATTTGCCCCATTATGTAGCACAGACCTGTGTAGTGATTACTGCTGGTGCCTTTTTGATGTAGGAGAATGCTTGTCTTTCTGCGAAGAGTCAATGACCCAGCTTTTCTTCTTTGCTGGCAGAATGTGGGGCATTCACTCACGGAACATTCCATCTCTGTCTGATAGATGGCTAAACTGAACTCGGTCTCCACTGAAGAGTGGGATCAAAACTTGGACCAAGCCTTTGTTCTGCTGCATAGTGTCAGCTACCAGTGTGTCATCCAAGAGGACATTTCTTTTAGTTTATAGATGCAGAAACAAAGGTTTCAGTTAGGAACAGCTTGTTTCTAATGGGAAAGTGTGTGTGTGTGTGTGTGTGTGTGTGAGAGAGAGAGAGAGAGAGAGAGAGAGAGAGAGAGAACATTTTTCACTTACTCTTGTGATTGTGGGGAGGTGGGGTGGAATTCTTAGCTTGGGGTCTTTGCTCTTTATCTGCAAATGTTATCACCGCTTTAAAGTAAAAAAGCAGCAATTTCAGTTCCCACAAAGTAAGCAATAGGAGAATTGGGATGACTTCACAAACAGAAAGGACTGCAGAACCCATCTCACATGTATTTGGTAGACTCCACTTACAAAGCAAAGAAATGTTTCAAGCATGATGTAAGCTCAGACTGCAATCCTATACACATTTGTTTGTGAGCAATCCCTACTGAGCAAAATGGGACTTATTTCTTTGTAAACATGCATGGAATCCAGCTATAATTAAAACAGTGGTACATATGCCACTGTTACATACAGACCTTAAAACAGTGGTACATTTGCTGGTAAACTCCAGGCTTGACTACTGTAATGCACTCTATGTGGGGCTGCCTTTGTAAGTAGTTCGGTACATACGTAGTGGTACATATGCCACTGTTACATTGATTGATTGATTGATTGATTAAGTGCTGTCAAGTCGGTGTTGACTCTTAGTGACCACATAAATAGATTCTCTCCAGGATGATCTGTCTTCAACTTGGCCTTAAAGGTCTCTCAGAGGTGCAGTCATTGCTGGCTCCCTCAAAAATGATCACTCTGCTGAATTCACTTTCTGGGCTGGGTCCAGAATCGAGTCCACCCACTTTGCTGCTGGTCGTCCTCTTCTTTTTCCTTCAACTTTCCCCAGCATTATGGACTTCTCAAGGGAGCTGGGTCTTCATATAATGTGTCCGAAGTATGATAGTTTGAGCTTGGTCATTTGTGCCCTTGAGTGCCAATTCTGGATTGATTTGTTCTATGATCCATTTGTTTGTTTTCCTGGCTGTCCATGGTACCCTCAAAAGTCTTCTCCAGTACCAAAGTTCAAAAACATCAATACTTTTTCTATCTTGCTTCTTCAAAGTCCAGCTTTCGCATCATAGGGAAAAGCATTGTCTGAACTATTCTAATCTAATCTAATCTATAGTCACGACATCTAAATATCCTTTCCAAGGCCTTCATTACATCCCTACCAGGTGCTAGTGTGAAGTGTATTTCTTGACTGCTGGATCCTTAACTGTTGATGGTTGATCCTAAAGGGCAGAAGCTATCCACCACTTCACTGTCTTCATGACCAGTTCTGAGGCTGGTTGCTGTACCCATTGTCATTAGTTTAGTCTTCTTTACATTTCGTCCTAGTCTCATTTTTTCACTGTGCTCCTTGACTTTCATTACTAGAGCTTGCAGATCATCCTTATTCTCAGCAATCAGAGTGGTGTCATCAGCGTAGCACAGGTTATTGATGTTTCTTCCTCCAACTTTAAAACCATGCTCATCTTCTTCCAAACCAGCTTCTCTCAGGATATGTTCAGCATATAATTTGAATAAAGAAGGAGAAAGTATACACCCATGTCTTTGCCAATCTGGAACCAATCTGTTTCACCATGTTCTGTCTGGACTGTGGCTTCCTGTCCTGTGTATAGGTTTCTCATGAAAACAATGAGATGTTCTGTTACATGCATTTTCCTAAGGATATTCCACGACATGACACGGTCAACGCAATTGAAGGCTTTTCTGTAGTCAATAAAGCACATATTGACTTCTTTTTAGTATTCTTTGGCTTTCTCAGTTATCCAGCATGCATCAGCAATGACATCTCTTGTTCCTTGGCTTTTTCTGAAAACAGCCTGAACATCCAGCATTTTCCTTTCCACGTGGGGCTCTAATCTGTGTTGGATGATCCTGAGCATTATTTTGCTAGTATGTGAAATTAAGGATATTGTGCGATGGTTTGCACAATCTGTTAAGTATCCTTTCTTTGGTATGGGTATGTAGACTGACCTCAGTAGAACATCTAGATCCCAGGTTCAATCTTTGGCATCTCCAACTCTTGCCTGGAACCTTGGAAAGCTACTGCCAGTCAGTGTAAACAATACTGATCTAGATGGATCAATGGTCTGATTTGGTATAAGATGCTGAATAATTCTGGTCACCACATCTTAAAAAGGACATTGTTGAAATGGAGAAGGTACAGAAGAGGGCAACCAAGATGATCAGGAGCCTAGAGCACCCATCTTATGAGGCAAGACTACAACACCTGGGGCTTTTTAGTTTAGAAAAAAGACGACTGTGGGGAGACATGATAGAGGTCTATAAAATCGTGCATGGCGTGGAGAAAGTGGAGAGAGAGAGATTCTTTTCCCTGCCAAGACCCAGCCCAACTGGTTGTGTGGACAACCTTTTAGTCAGTGAGGGCTCAGGCTGTGCTCTCTGGACAACACTCATGATTCTGAGGTTTCTCCTCACTTTAGCACAGCTGCCACCTTAAGTGGCGCAGCAGGGAAATGCTTAACTAACAAGCAGAACGTTGCCGGTTCGAATCCCCGCTATTACTATATCAGGCAGCAGCAATATAGGAAGATGCTGGAAAGCATCATCTCAGACTGTGCAGGAGGAGGCAATGGTAAACCCCTCCTGTAGTCTACCAAAGAAAACCACAGGGCTCTGTGGACACCAGGAGTCAAAATCGACTTGACAGCACGCTTTACCTTTTACACAGGTGCGTAACAATGATAGGGCAAGGGGAGACAGTTGTCTGGGGGCCCCACTGCCTGGAGGGGCACCCCAGAGGCACCTCATGTGACTCCCCATTGCCCCCTGCCCAGCCCCATAGCCTCTCAGCCACTTGCCCTCTTCGCCGTCTCTCCTGCTTGTTCTGCTGGCCGCAATCGAAGCAGCAGGCAAGCTGCCAAGAGCTCCTTTTCTCCCACCTCTCAGCTGATCGGCGGGTGGGCGGGGCTTCCACGGAGGCCTCGTGTAGGCCGCAGTGAAGCCTGAACTCGAGTAGGGCCCAAGCCAGCCAGGAAGGAGGAGGCAGCCTGAGTGTTCTCTGCAGCAGAAGAGCCCTTGCTGCACTGCTTAACCCAGACCAGCATTTGCCAGGTAGAGTGTGAACTCCTTTTTGTGGTTACCTTTCCCGCCCCCCCCCCCCCCCATATATAGGGATCTGCTTGCCATAGGGCTTGGATATGGGGGGGGGGGGGAGGGACCGAGAAGTCTCTGAATATTTATTTTGAAACAGCTTGGAAAATTTGCTGACTTAAAAAAAACTATCTAAAAAGTCCTATAAGTGGCTTGTTTCATGGCAGAAAATTGCAAAAACTTCTGGAACAGTATTTTATTAATTTTATTTATTTATTCATTCATTTATAAATGCACTTATGTTCAAGTTGTTTTGCAACCCAGAAGGTCTGAGTGAGAACTGTGAAGCATGTGTGGTGCTTTTATTTTATTTTTCTTGTGTGTGAACTGCTCCCCAATAACTTGCAGGGACTTCAGGGTAAATCTGGCCAACATGTGAATGCAGCACCTCCATTCCAGAGGAGATGTGTCTTAAAGGGCTTTAAAAGCCTCCTGTGAAAAACCTCCTGCAATCAAACTTGACTGAATTTGTTCAGAATTCTGAGAAAACAAACATAGGTTCACCCTGCATGGTTGAAAGTCTCCTTTGCTAATCTGCAGCGAGGGGCCCATTTTAATCATTCATCTTTCTAGTGTGTTCTAGGCATTAAAAGTAATACAAATGTATAGTACTCAATGTATATCACTATATATTGTGACGTGTGTGTGTGTGTATTCAGTGAAATGTATTTGCAGGCAGCATACTTATTTTGGAATATCAGACTTAAATCCTTGGGGGCCTGGGGTGTGCGGAGGCCCTGGACTTTGAGGCGCTGGGGGCCCATTTTAAAATCTTGTCTCTGGGCCCACTCCAACCTTGCTACGCCCCTGCTTTTACATCAGGAAACCCCAGTAGGTTTTTACTTCCTCTTTCAGCATAATGTCATTGCCCTTATATTGGAATAGAGAGGAAGGATTAATGCTTCACCTTCTTGCTTTGAGAGGACAGGTGCATCTAACCCTGTGGCAATTTTACAAGACACACTGCAGTCCAACTTGTGGCATAACTGTGTGTCTCAGCGAAGTTTGGGAAACTGAAATGTAAACCGCCCTAGAGACATAAGTTAAATAAATAATGCCATTTTAGGCTTGAAACATTTAAGAGTTTAGTGGCAAAGTCACTAATGAACTTGGAAAGCATGGAAGTTGTAAGCTAAGGCTCACCCCTTAGCTTCCACACCATGTCAACAGTAAATATATTCTAGCCTTCTATATTACTGATAGTTTCCAACTTAAGCTCTATATACCCATCCTTTCTCTTCATCTTTAAGCTCCATTCCTCTTCCTCCATAGGTTGGGGGCAGCTGCCAGTTCTTCCCTTGCCCCAGATTCTGGTTTCATAATTGTAGAACCCACAGGCTAGGACAAAATGTAATTAATTAATAAGCAAGCAAGTCCATTATTATTATTTTTTAAAGAGTCAAATGCTTGTGTTCTGTGCTGCAATCTGGACACGTCTGTTGGACTGTTCACATAACCCAAATGTTATTTTGACCTCTTCAAACTGGTCTGCACAGATTGGTCACATGTCTGACAGTATTAGGGGCAGGCGGGCAGCAAGCAAAGTACTCCTAAACGTTTCCCTGCATATCCCATGCCATGCCATCAAAACTGCAAATGCATGTTTCACTGTTTAGATCTTCTTTTTATGTGCTCTGGCATGCCAAAAAGCTATTCCATTGCCATTTAGAAACTTACATTCAAAGTTAAAGAGTGTGTGTGTGTGTGTGACAGTACAAGGGAGATAAAGGTAAAGTGAAGTGTGCTGTCGAGTTGGTGTTGACTCCTAGCGACCACAGAGCCCTATGGTTGTCTTTGGTAGAATACAGGAGGGATTTACCATTGCCATCTCCCGCTCAGTGTGAGATGATGCCTTTCAGCATCTTCCTATACCACCCCTTTAATAATCTGAGTTGTTGCTATCTAAAGATGTGTATAAGCATGTGCTTTCCCTGCTCCAGACAGACAACCCATGAAGGACTCTCCTGACTGTGACCTGGAGCAGTGACATTGTTTTGGCTGAATGTCATTACTCTGGGCTTTTGCTTGAGGTTCAGTGGTTTACGCATGTTGGGTTGTCACTTGTTTTCCTTGGCAGTGCAGCCCATAATTACAAAAGTGACAGCATCTGCTAATTTAAGTTGCATCCACATCCTGTTGTGCATTAGGTATTGACCAATGTGGAGATTTTTAAAAACAAAACTGCTTAACTGCTAAGACTTGCGTACCCAGTCAATAAATGCCTAGCATGAGTCATGCTGTTATGCAACAGCATTGCAACCACACCAGTAAAGACACAAGGCTTAAGCTAGAGGAAAAGGCCACAATTCTAATGAATGAACGGCCAAATCAACAATGGGATTGGCTTTTCACCCCCTGCAATGCAGGAACTCACAGCTCGGCACCCTTGTTGTGAGTCCCTAACTTAGATCATGTTGGGCAATTACATCTTGGCTCAGAGCAGCCTCACTGCCCTAGGTTCTATTGCTGCTCTTCTTCACTGACCGAAGGGATCCCTCTGCAAACTGTTCAGCCTTTGGCGTTAGCAGTGCCCCTGTAATACAGAGAAAAACTCAGCCAGAACTCCCTGAACCAAGGGTGTAGCTATAACTGAACAGTGCGGGGGTGGGGATATCTCTGGGCCCATGGGGGGGGCATTAAATGGGAAATAGCCTGCCCTTCATTTCGCCCTCCCATCTCCCTAATTCACTGGCAAGCTGCTGGCTCCTGACTGGTGTGTGGGGAGTATGTGATATACTTGCATTGGAGCGAGAGAAAGCACATGCCAAGAATTTTTTTTATTTTCATATAGTTCTTCAGCAAAGATACGGGTGGGGTGTGGGAAGAGAGCAGAAGGCAGGAAGCCCAGGGGCCCGTCTTCACTTCTTGTCCCAGGATCCACTTCAGCCTTGGTAAAACCCTGCCCTGAGCCATAAAGTAGCTAGGGCTGACTGAGGACGCCTTCTCATGCCAAAAGTGTGCGTTGGGTGCACACCAATCCACTATTTTAAACTTCCTTAGCCACTCAGTGTACCTACAGTTTTGGTCAGGGAAGGCACCTAACTAACTAGAGAGAATAGTATCAGGTGGGCAAAAAAAAAAAAAGACCCCAATCATTTGCCAAAGATTTCCTACAAAGTCCCCCAAAGGGCAACCAGCCAAAACACACATTATTCCCAAGGGCAGGAGGGGAGGGATGCCTCTCGAATGCTACCTGTGGATCCAGGCCAGCACAAGCTCAATCGCTTGCACACCCCACCCCTTCTGGATCCCCCAGCCAATCAGCTTGCCCCAAATGCCTCATACAACAACCAATATTTATATACTGCTTTTCAACAAAAGTTTCCAAAGCAGTTTACATAGAGAAATAAAAAATAAAAATAAGATGACTCCTGGTCCCCAAAGGGCTCACAATCAAAAAGAAACATAAGATAAGATACCAGCAACAGTCACTGGAGATACTGTGCTGGGGGTGGATAGGGCTAGTTACTCTCCCCCTGCTAAATAAAGAGAATCACCGTGTTAAAAAGGTGCCTCTTTGCCCAGTTAGCAGGGGTTCATTCATACTTCATTCAAAGCTGGGTGGAGCAAACAAGCCGCACCCAGGATGCCACTGGGTGAGCAGTAGCAGATACACTGCAATTGTAGGTAGATGCACTGGAGTGGAAAATGGAGAAACATGGGGGCACAGAAATGTTGAACTGACATAAATGTGTTGCTGCTGCTGCACAGCTTACATTCAAGGCTTCAGTGCCTTGAATATAAAAAGCCACTTGTACTTCTGAAGCTGAAGTGGCATTCTAGGCAAGCGGGGCGCTCTGAGAGAAGCCTACCTGCTACTGTCCCGCTCCATTGTTCTCTCGTCTGCTCCAGTTTCATCACCGACAGACAGAAGTAAGCACTTGGGGAACTGCTCTTTATCTATATGGACTTCACACTAAATAAAAGCACTCTTGAGTAGGCCAAGAACGGCTTGGGTCCTGAACAGCTTGGGTCCAAGCCTTCTCTGTAGCTGCTCCTGGCCTGTGGAATGCACTCCCGGCAGAAATCCGCAATCTTTATTGACCTTCAAGAGAGCCCTTAAAACCTATCTGTTTGGCCTGGCCTTCCAGGGTTTTTAATTAGTTTTAATTGTTTTACTGCTGTAACCTGGTTTTTCAGGGTTTTAATTGTTCTGATTGTTTAATTGTTTTTATGATGCTTTAATTGTTAATTGATGTTTATATTTATATTGCTGTTTTAATTGTTATTGGTTTTAATGGTTTATGTTTTAATTGTAAACCGCCCTGAGCCATTTTGGAAGGGCAGTATAAAAATTGAATAATAAATAAATAAATAAATATGTTGAAAAACACATACAGCCTACAAACACATACATAGAAAAAGACTTCTGCCTAATTGTACAGGAGCTTTTTAATATTTGTTATAATATTAATATTATTAATATTTTTAATAATAATTGTAGTGCTGGACTTTGGGGCTGTCAGGCATTCAGATCATCTGTCCATAAATCCAGTCCTGACAAAGTTCAATCATGTTAATTCTTCATTATTGCTTGAACAGATCTCAAATGTAATTTTTTGTAAGCTTGGGTCATGCAAGTGGAGAAGGTACTACCGAAATGTCATAAACAAATCTAAATACATAAATCTAACAATATTTATTTACAGATGCATTAGCTGCTTTTCCACCATTCACAGCAGCATACATATGATTAAACAAAAGTTAAAACAACAAAAGAATAAAGTAATTCAAAAATTACAGCATAAGAACATAAGAACAGCCCTGCTGGATCAGGCCCAAGGCCCATCTAGTCCAGCATCCTGTTTCGCACAGTGGCCCACCAGATGCTGCTGGAAGCCACAGGCAGGAGTTGAGGGCATGCCCTCTCTCCTGCCATTACTCCCCTGCAACTGGTACTCAGAGGCACCCTGCCCTTGAGGCTGGAGGTGTCCCACAGCCCTCCGACTAGTAGCCATTGAGAGACCTCTCCTCCATGAAGTCATCCAAACTCCTCTTAAAGCCATCCAGGTTGTTCTGTCACCACATCCTGTGGCAGAGAGTTCCACAAGTGGATCACGCATTGTGTGAAAAAGTACTTCCGTTTGTTGGTCCTAGACCTCCTGGCAATCAATTTCATGGAGTGACCCCTGGTTCTAGTGTTGTGTGAGAAGGAAAAGAATCTCTCTCTCTCCACTTTCTCCACACCATGCATGACCTTATAGACCTCTATCATGTCTCCCCGCAGTCGTCTTTTTTCTAAACTAAAAAGCCCCAGGTGTTGTAGTCTTGCCTCATAAGAAAGGTGCTCTAGGCCCCTGATCATCTTGGTTGCCTGCTTCTGTACCTTCTCCAGTTCAACAATGTCCTTTTAAAGATGTGGTGACTAGAATTGTACGCAGTACTCCAAGTGTGGTCGCACCATAGTTTTGTATAAGGGCATTATAATGTTAGCCATTTTATTTTCAATCCCCTTTCTAATGATCCCTAGCATGGAATTTGCCTTTTTCACAGCTGCTGCACATTGAGTCGACACTTTCAACGAGCTGTCAACCACAACCCCAAGTTCCCTCTCCTGGTCCATCACTGACAGCTCGGATCCCATCAGCATATACTTGAAGTTGGGGTTTTTCATCCCAATGTGCATCACTTTACATTTGCTAACAGTGAACTGCATTTGCCATTTTGTCGCCCATTCCCCCAGTTTGGAGAGATCCTTTTGGAGCTGCTCACAATCCGTTTTGGATTTCACTACCCGGAAGAGTTTGGTAACACCTGCAAATTTGGCCACATCGTTCTTAGATCATTAATGAATAAATTAAAGAGCACCGATCCCAGTACAGATCCCTGAGGGACCCCACTTCTTACTTCCCTCCATTGCGAAAACTCTCCATACCTACCCTCTGTTTCCTGTCTTTCAGCCATTTAGCAATCCACACATGTACCTGTCCCCCTATCCCATGACTGCTAAGATAGTTCTCTGCACTAGCCCAGGTAGAGATGGTCATGAGAACGACCTCTAAATAAAGGGGGAAGACAGGTCACAGGGAAGCAATATTAACTGTGCTTTTCCACTGTCACAAAGAGGAAAGCCTGTTCATAGTTTTGAGAGGTTATCGGGAGGGGAGGGGCAGAAATCTTGTTGAGCGTAGAGTGAAATATGCCTATGTTTTCAACAAACAAAAAAAGCTCCCCATATCTGGGGAGGGGGGAATAGGAAATGCAGTGGTATTTATTGCTCCTTTCTCTACTGCCTAGCATCAGGGGTTGGCATGGTTGGATTGCTACTGAGGGCCAAGCTCCTTCAAAAGGGGACTTTGCTGATCTCTGAGATAATCTCTATGCCAATAGCCTTTGTGTGGTGGTGCCAGAGTGACTTTCTTGGTCCAGGAAGTTGCACCATCCATCATAACCTCCTCTCTCACAGCCATCTGCCAAATTAAGCCCCACCATGGACCTTGGAGGGGGCCCATGGATGGCAATTCACCCTTGAAACTTGGAGCTGGTCCTTCCATCTATGATTCATGTATGCAGCCCAATCATCTGCACATGTTCATCCCAATCTGGAGAACGACAAAGAGAGAAGAGGCCTTCATGTCGTTCAGCTAGATAGACTTTGGGTCTGAAGCAGAAGAGCTCTTATGTTTTTAACTAAGATTGCAGAAAGAAGCTGTGCCTCTGTTCTTCCTTTTGCTTCATATGCACTTCCTCCAAACCTCCAGAGGGCATATGCTAGGCATGTGATTCTGGATGTGTTATCCCCATTATCACTGCATGTTAACTGCACGCATTATCCCAATTATCATTCTGCTCAGGGTACGGCAACCATTTGTTTTTTGTCTTTCCAAGCAAGGAAAGTCATTTTTGGGTCATGGATCATGCCGACTATATCAGGACTACGGCTTTCATTGTTTCAAATAAAATGCCAGCTTGGTTCTCATTTTGCTTCCCCGTATATACTCAGTGGAGTGTTGTGACTAGAGAAGTATATGGCTTGCTCTTTAAAGAGATGGAAAAGAAAGGCAAAGGTTATTTGAGCTTAGCCTACAGGAGAACTCCTGTTACATAGTTTGAGGAAACAATAGAAGTCTGCACCTGAACAGGTTTCTGCCAAAGCTGATCTCACTCAACTGTAGATCTTGATTAAATCCATTAAGTTGAGAGAGATGGATTTCTATACATCTCATTACAATTACTTTATAGGTAATGCTCATGGGTGAAATAAGACAGTTTTTCATGCAGGAGACAGTAGGAAAATGATGTTGGGCCCCAGACCTGCTTTAGAATCCAGCCAATTCAGCAGGAAAACTTTGGCGAGGATGTCGGTAAAACTCTCATTATGGGAGTTTCCGTAAGTTTAAAGGAACTGTCTGAGAATTTGTGTATACTGTAAATCCCATTTTGCCTGCAGTGGTGAAGCAACAGCATTTTATTTTTATTTTTTTTAGTAATTCTCGCTTAAGTCATAAAGCCCAATCCTGGAGCAATGAAATCAGAAAAATATTAGACAAATGCAGAACATGAACCACATATTTGCAGTTACTCTAGCATTAATTTTTCTTCCTCTTCTTCTTCAGAGAGAAAGTGAACGTTTCCCCCCCTTAATTTCACAGCTGCAAAGCACATATTGGTTGCATTTATTACATGTGGAAAATAAATCACAGGCTTCATCCCAGATTTTGGAACAGTAGGAAAATCAAAGGGTCTATGATGACGTGTAAACCTTGACATTCTATCTACATGTAAATACAGAGGATTATCAGTATTTAAACAAGAATAAATTACGAAAATGGCAGAGAGTGATTCATAATATTAATCTCTTGGAATTTATTCATGAACAATACCTGTCCCTTTATTTATTTGCCTACTGAAAATGTTTTAAGTAGCTTACAGCATATGTTTGAAGACAACAATACAACAAACAAGAAGCAGCAATTAAATTTAAGGCAATAAAGCAACAGGATTTTCAACTTCACAAGAGATCTACTAAGGACCAGTTTAAAAGACAAGAGATCTCTGAAGAAGCTGGGAAAACAGAGGTGTTTATTTAACATTCATTCGTAATGGAGGTGAGATTTGAACCAAAGACAGCCTAGATTGCAGGGCTGTGTAGTTGTAGAGTCTTTAATGCCCTTCGAACCCTAGCTGGCATGGCAGATATTGGGAATTGTAGCTCTTTTCATAGATGAAGCCAACACAGCAGTTTGGCATGGTTGTGTTGGTTCTCCAACTCCAACGATTCCTATGTTGGGTCAGATCGGATCAGATCTGACATTTTTGTTGTGCACAGGCCTACTAGATTCCATTCTCACCCACTGCACAAGTGCTTCAGTTTCTATGGGAGATCACTGTTCCCTCTAAGGCGTGTGCACATGCGCACACTCCCAAGTTTTTGGATGTCCGCTCAGTTCAATTTAGATCCCGCTCAAGATGAATCAGGAAGGCCCCATTCTGAATGCAGATGCGCACACCCTGCCTTGATACTGCCACCCAGAACAAAACTCATTCTGCACAGAGATAAAAAAAGTTAGAGGGGCCATTGGTGGGAATAGAGATTCACAGTGCACCCCACTTACACTTTATGGGCCATGCCTTTTCCTTATTAAAAGCATCCAAGTTGGTTCTGAGTGCTGAAATGCGAACCTGGGGTTGTCCTTCTGGATATTAAGTGCAAGGACCTGCCAGCGTTTTGTCTAAGTGAAGAGCAATGGAGAGAGTTGAAGCTTACAGCAAGCAAACTGTAGATTTTTGCAATGCCATGCGGTGGAGCTGACGTACAACAGTTCTATCTTTTGTTGCAGAATTGTTTCCCAACATTTTTTTAAGTGCTTAAGTTGCCAAAGTTGACCAATTCTCTTTGTGTGTGTGTGTGCGCGCACACACACACACACACACACATACACTCTTGCTAAGAGTCAACACTGACTGTATGGCACTTAATCAATATATATATCTAATAAAAATGGGTTTGAAAATTTCTGTGGTTTGGAGTGATTCAATCGCTGCTAGGCAACAAGGGTCCCCTCAATAGAGGACATTAATTAGGAATGACCACAGCATAAGTAGATAGCAGGATTGTATTTATTTATTTTTAAATATATTCATACCCTGCTTTTAGTATAACTCTATCTATCTATCTATCTATCCCCAACATTAAACATGGTACAGTAGCAAGTTAAACAATCAAAATATAAAATGATATTCCAGCAGGACAAAATGCCTTCAA
This sequence comes from Hemicordylus capensis, assembly GCF_027244095.1. NCBI lineage: Eukaryota > Metazoa > Chordata > Lepidosauria > Squamata > Cordylidae > Hemicordylus > Hemicordylus capensis. Next base: position 35,712,161 of record NC_069659.1, on the reverse strand, counting down.
AAATAGAAGCTTTTGACCATTTGTCTGAAGACAATTAGAGGAGGAGCCATTCTGTATACATTTGGAGGGGAAATCTCATAAAGTCTGCTAACTGGGCAAGGAAGCACCTTTTGAAGTGGTGATTCTCTTACAGGGATGTGCACAAACCCATTTTTGCTGGTTCAGCTCGAATCCTAACAGGATTCGAGCCAACCCAGCCCAGTTTTGGGCCCAGTCAAACTGGACCCAGTACAAGTTCAAACTGAGCCAGTTCAACCAGCTCAGAGCTCGGTAAAGGGGAATCTGGTGAGGATACCTCTTTACCAGTAATGGGGCAGGGGAGCTTGCCTAATGATAGAGTGGGTAGGAGGTGAGTAAATAAGTACTTACAAGTGCTGCTGGCTGTGGGTATGCAGAGACAGCAGCAGCTCCCCGCACCCCTGTCAGCCTCCCCAAATGTAGGCAGGGCTGACGGCAGCCTGGTTTGGGCCTCTGTGGATGTGTGGAGGCCATTTTCCTGACATCTGCGCATCCACAGAGGCCATTTGTGTGACTGCTGCCAACCCTGTCTAGTCTCGGGGAGGTCAGCGGGAGTGGGCGGAGCTTCTTCCACCTCCACTGCCCTTCCTGTGGCCGCAGCCACCTCAGCGGCACTTGTAAATACTTATTTACTCCCCTCCCACCCTCAATAACATTAGGCAAGTCCCCTTTAATGATGAAGGGGAATCCTCACCAGATTCCCCAGTAGAGTTCCATACTGGGCCCGGTTTGAATTCTGACCAGCCGAGGCCAGTCCGACTCAATTCCGAACCGGTTGAGCCAAGCCAGCTCACACTCCCAAGTCTCTTATATTTAGCTAGGGAGAGCAACTGTCCCTGTTCAGCCCAGCATAGCATCTCTCCCAGTGGCTGTTGCTGGTGTCTCCCTTGTGTTTCTTTTTATAATGTGACTTCCTTCAAGACAGAGACCCATCTTCTCATTCATTTTGCCAAGTAAACTGCTTAAATAACTTAATTATAGAAACACAATATATAAATATTGACTGACATTCTGGCTAAATTTCTCAACTAGTCAATTTCAGGAAGTAGCGTATTTTTCGGACCATAAGATGCACTCCCCCCCCCAAAAAAAGTGGGGGGGGGAAATGAGGGTGCGTCTTATGGTCCGAATGCTGTCGCCCGCCTGCCCGGATTGGGGGCCGAATCGGCCCAAGCTACCGTACTGCCGCCACTGCTGCTGACCGCCCGCCTGGATTGGGGGCCGAATCGGCCCAAGCTACCGTACTGCCGCCGCCACTGCCCGCCCGCCCGCCCGCCCTCCTAGCTGCCCGAGTCCTCACCACCACGCGGGCTTATCAGGGACCAGGTTATATCAAGGATGGGCAAACTTGGCCCTCCAGCTGTTGTTGAACTACAATTCCCATCATCCTGCTCTTTCTTCAAGGAGCCCAGAATGGTGCACATAGTTATGTTTATTGTGACAACAACCCTCTGAGGTAGGTTAGGCTAAGAGATGAGTGACTGGCCCAAAATCACCCAGCGAGTTTCATGACTGAACACGTATTTGAACTCAGGTCTCCCCATTCCTAGTCCGCTAACCACTACACCATGTTGTGTACTGTTTCTTTAAGCGGCAAGCCCAGAAGTCTTCAGAGTGAAACAGGCCACATAAGAGTGAATTGGAGGAAACAGTTTCACCTTTGCTGCAGAGGTCTGTGTAAGTGGTTGAGGCTGTATGATCTAGGCCCAGATGGACCAGTTACTATAAGTTGTAACTGGTACAATAATAAGTTGTACTTATTATTTCACCCATCTAAGTTTCTTTGCCTTGGATCATTCCAGTGAGCTGTAAGCAACAAATAGCTGGGTTATTATGGCAGAAGGAGCTTAGTGTGTGCTGCTGTTCTTCCATGTCCAATAATCACAACCTGCTGGTTTCTCTCATCCTTTGCACAATGCCGAAATGGCTTGGTTTGAAAATGACCTGGAGATATGAGGGTAACATTTTTGTTTTGTTTCCTTTGTATTTACTTTGCAACATTTCTTTGTCTAGGACACGCTGTTCACTTCATCTGAAATGTCTTTTTACAAGGATGTTTTGGAATGTGCTGGAATAAAACTCAACAGTTAGAATTCCTTGAAAAATATTCAAATGTTTGCAAATGGTGAGTGCAAGGCAAAAGAGAGTCCAAACATGTTTATGGCTAAAGAACAGAAATTCAATGATGAAAAAGTTCACTTTAAAAATATATATATTTTCCATTAACTATTAATCCGTAGGTGTTGGCTAACATGATGAGCATCCTACCACCTCCTTAAGGATTCACTGTAGGGCTCTTGTGGACTTCAAAGTAAGCTCCAACAGTGCCCTGAGGCAGTCATTGCCGAAGGTGTGTTACCCTGACTGGGGACACCTGTGGAAATGCAGCTTCTGTGATTAGTGCCTTAGGGCAGCATCAGAGCCTCCTCAGAAGTCAGCAGTAGGTGATAGTACGGAGATAGTAGGTGGTAGACTGCGCAACATGTCAGCCATTGCTTTTAGAGATATCAAACATTGATCTTCTTAATATGCAGGAACATTGGGTTTTTTGGGGCAATATTTCTTAAAACCAAGAAATCATGGGAATGATGAAATGATGAGGAAAATTACTCACAATTGTCTGCTTGGAATAGTCTGCTTGGACAAATTAGGCTTGCCTGGGACTACTTTGCATGTATGCAATGGGACTATTTTGAGTAATTTTCCAAATCATAGCAATAGCAATAGCAATAGCACTTACATTTATATACCGCTCTATAGCCAGAGCTCTCTAAGCGGTTTACAATGATTTAGCATATTGCCCCCAACATTCTGGGTACTCATTTTACCGACCTTGGAAGGATGGAAGGCTGAGTCAACCTTGAGCCCCTGGTCAAGATCGAACTTGTAACCTTCTGGTTCCTGGCACCAGGACTAACTTCGGGAGAAGAGAGTAGCCCCCAAGACTACTGTAGTTAACTATCCCTAGAGCCAAGGGTAGGGGAAGTCCAGGTGGAGGACAGTATGATGCTCTACCCATTTGCAGGAGGGTGCTCAGCATTAAGAGGCCATGCTGAAAAGGCAGTAGTAGTGGTGGCAGTGGAGGAAGCAGCAGCACACAATCACTCTTAGATGATGCCACACCAAGCTAGGCAGTGGTGGCAGAGATATTTCTAGCTCACAGGGGGCAGAGAGAGATACTCCAGTAGGTTGAGGAGCAGAAAATGAAGAGTGTTTCCCAATGAGCTGAGGAAGATGGGTCCAGGGCTGTCCTTTGGGCAGAGCAAGCAAGCCTAACTTGTTTAACCCCTTGACTGCTCAACTTGTTTAACCTCCATTAAAATTAACTGGAATGGGGGCCCACACTGTCTGATTTGCCCCAGGCCCTGCACCCCGCCAAGGCTCTCTAATAGGGATGCGCACAAACGGCTCGTGCATGGGCGGGCGAGGCCCAGTTCCCTTTAGAAGCCAGTAAGCAGGTCCTCACCCGCTCCACTGCTGCCTGCCACTTTTCCGGATGTGGTACTTGCCCTAGCAATGGCTGTGTGGGGCTGCGGTGCTGTTTCCTGCAGCCTGCATGTGCAGCATCAGCACACACATAGCATCTGTGCATGCGCAGGTGCCATTTGCATGTTCAGCATGGTGTTGCCGCCGCCCAAGCCAGTTTGGCGCTTTCCAAAGGAGGTGCAAAACTGGCTTCCGTACATCCCTACTCTGTAAGGAAAGCCCCGGGTAACAGTGAGCAGCAAGGGGGATGGGCATGCGGCGGCCCCCATGGTGGCAGGGGCTTCCATTCCCCACTCCCCATCCCTCCTTGCAACTCATATTTCTTTTTAAACAAATGTGGGAGAACAAACACAAACAAACACCGTTCTCCGAAATCAGGATGTGTGAGTATTCCTTTGCAAATGCCACCACCTGTCCCAGCTCTTAGCTCAAGCTCTGAGTCACACTTCAACCTTTGATAAATATTGTTAGAACGCCTGATTCTGGATCAGGCGAGAAAACGCAGCTGCTTAGCTAAGCCTGCTGTGCCAGACTCTAGCTGACAGAGAACAGGGTTTCTTCTAAGCTGTCTTTCCTATTGCACAACACACAGTCAGTATGGCCCTCCCCACCCATCCACAAACATCCCCTCACTCCAGCATTTTTCTGACAGGGGGGAAAAAAGGAAGGAAAGAAAAAAGGTAAGGAAATTAGGAATTAAATAAGAGACTGGCAGGAAGGAATGGAGGGGAAATAACAAGGGGGAAGGAAGAAAGGAAAAGAAAGGAAGGAAGGAAGAGGAAGGAAGGAAGAGAGAGAGAGAAGAAGAAAGAAGGACAGGAGGAAATGAGGAAGGAACTGGACAAAATTCCATCTATATTCTGCTTCTTTTTATCTTCCATTTTCCTCACCTTTTTCCTTTAAAGCTCACCCTAACATAGGTCCAACTGCACAAAAACTGAATTCTAACTGCACATTTTTTTTTAAAAAAAATATTTTTTGCCTGCACAAAACTTGTCCTGCTGTATGTTAAGACAAGGTTTATTTTAACCGAGGGAAGACTTCCTCAGGCTGACTAATTGGATGAGACAGGAGTTGCTTCTCCATAAAGGGATTGAGATGGGAAGCCCTGGTTTTATCTTAGTTGGTATCTGAAGAGCAGCAGAGTTGGAGAAACATGGTGAAGGAAAATCCTGGGAGAAGAGGTACAAGATGGCAGCAGGAGCTGGAAGAAGCAGTAGTAAGAGTGAAGTAATCGCACCAAAGACAGCAGCTTGGTAACCAGCATGTTGTATGGATGGTATAAACCCAGAATGTTAGCCATGACTTGGGCCTTGCTTTCTAGGGAAGCACTATCCCCTCTTCTTTAGCCTTCTTTCATTAAGGAATGTAAGTTTTATTTATTTATTTATTTATTTATTTATTTATTTTTATACCACCTTTCGTTAAAAAGATAGCCCCAAGGCGGTTTACAAAAGTTAAAAACATACAATAAAAACACAATAAAAACATCATGCTAAAAGTCTAAAAACATATAAAAACAGGCATAAAACAATACAACAGATAAAAACACCCAGAAGCAGCAGTAAAAGCGATTATGTAAAAGCCTGGGTAAAAAGCCAAGTCTTTACAAGCTTTCTAAAAGCCGTGATGGAGTCCGAGGAACGAATGGCCACTGGGAGAGCATTCCAGAGTCTGGGGGCAGCAACAGAGAAGGCCCTGTCCCGAGTGCACGACAGCCGGGCCTCCCTCATTGTTGGCACCCGGAGCAGGGCCCCCTCAGATGTCCTCGTCAAGTGGGCAGCAACCCTTGGGAACAGGCGGTCCCTCAAATACCCCGGGCCCAAACCGTTTAGGGCTTTAAAGGTCAAAACCAGCACCTTGAATTGGACCCGGAAACGAACCGGCAGCCAGTGCAGCTCTTTCAAAATGGGGGTGATATGTTCCCAACGGGCAGCTCCGGATAAAACCCTCGCTGCCGCGTTTTGCACTAGCTGCAGTTTCCGGATATTCTTCAAGGGCAGCCCCACGTAGAGCGCGTTACAGTAATCCAGCCGCGACGTGACTAAGGCGTGGGTAACCGTGGCCAGATCTGCCTTCTCGAGAAAGGGACGCAGCTGGGGCACCAGCCAAAGCCGTGCAAAGGAACCGCTGGCCACCGCCTCCACCTGAGCTTCCAAAAGCAGAGCCGGGTCCAGTAGTACCCCCAAGCCGCGTACTTGCTCCTTCAAGGGGAGTGCAACCCCATCCAGAACCGGTAAAATCTCCTCATCCCGATTGGCTCTCCTACTGACCAACAGTACCTCCATCTTATCCGGATTCAATTTCAGTTTGTTAGCCCACATCCAACCAAGTTTATGAGATCACCCAGCTGTATGTGTGTGTCCCTATCATAAGAACACAAAAAACAGCCCTGCTGGATCAGGCTCAAGGCCTATCTAGTCCCCCATCCTGTTTCACACAGTAGCCCACCAGATGTCTCGGGGAAGCCCAAAGCAAGAAATGAGGACATGCCCTCTCTCCTACTGTTATTCAACTTCTCAATGCCTGGACCAAGTTTGCTGTGGGGACACCACAACGGTGTAGTTTGTGATGATGTCATCCACCCCAATTCAAGATGGTGGATGTGTGAATGTTTGAGGGTTAACTTGTGAAGATGGTAATTATCAATTAAGATTATAGTGAAAGGAAAGTAGGCATATTAGTACTTATGAGAACTTCTTGTTTTCTTTTCACTTCCTCCTCTCCCCCCATTTCACAGGGCCATATTGTGAAATGTGGGGAGAGGAGGAAGCAAAAGGAAGGTAGGCATAGCAATCAAAATTACTCCCAGTTCAGAGAGTATTAAAGCCTCTCCCCACTTAAGCTCATTCTGAAGTTCAAAGGCCTCCTAGCTGCAACACACTGCAGTGGGAACTCTTCCGAAGTGTAAATGGTTTTCAGCTGCTGGTTAGTAATAGGGATTTGATTCCATAGTGGCAAAAAACCCTCAAGAGACAACATCCTTGGCCTGTGATACTGTTCATGACACTTAAATTTGAAGTAATAGGTTTTGATCTGCAGCTGCGGCATCAACCCTGAAATATAGTTTGAAAGGTGGTGAGCTGACAGGCTGATACTAGTCCTTTGTTGCTATGTCTGTGTAACCAGATACTAGTGAAAGACAGCAAAAAGTTTTGAAATCCTATATGAAGTGGATACTGGTTGCTTGAAAACATCAGAGATGTCCTGCCCCCCTGCCCCCCACACACACTTATGGCAACCATGGTGGGAAGGGCATGGGAGCATGCCCTATACCAGGTCAGGCCATTGATCTATCTGATCCAGGATTGTGTGTTTGGGTTGGTGGGATCTCTTCAAGGATTTTCCCCGCAGTGCTGCTTGGGATCCTTTTGGCTGAGGACTTCAGTGACTGAACCAAGGACCATCTACAGCCAAACCTATGCATCTCTATCATGGAGATGTAGTTCCCCACTTTTGAGCAGTGGTTCCCCACTTTACGAAGTGTTGGAGACAGCTCTGTGTAAGTATCTTCCACCGGAGAACACCCTCTCCAACCCTGGCATAGCATCCCTCCAGTGGCTGTTGTTGGTGTCTACCTTATGTTTCTTTATTTAGATTGTGAGCCTTTTGGGACAGGGAATCATCTATTTATTTATCTTTCTATGTAAACTGCTTTGCAAACCTTTGTTGAAAAGCGGTATATAAATATTGGTATTGGAAGTGGTAGTGGAGATGCTAGGGACTGAATTTGGGGCTTTTTGCATGCAAGGCATGTAACCTAGCCCTGAACCTTTGCAACTTTTCAAGCTTTTTCTCTAAAAAGATGGAAGGGTTGTCTAAACCCTTCCAGCATATTGCACATTCATAACCTAGATCAGGGGTTCCCAACCTTGGATCCCCAGATGTTGTTGGGATGACAACATCCATCATCCCCAGAGTTTGGGGGATTCCTGACCTATATGGTCATGATTTTAAATTAATTTAATCATTGAATTCACCGAAGATTTTTTTAAAAAAAGAGATTGATAAATTATCATTTGTTTAAAATGGCTGATATATTGTACAAAAGTAATATTGCATGCACAAATGCAAAAATTGCAAATGCAAAAATGGCTATTGCTAATAAGCTTACTCTTGTGTAATAATGTGTGCAATTGCACAGATTGCATCCATGCAACTTAAATGGGCTGACCTATCCTTGCATGGTATGTCAACCAGTCTGTTTACACCAAAATTAGAGAGAGAGTGGATATAGTAAAGGCCATTATAATATATTAATATGTTGTCACATTATCCCACCATGCTGCCATCACATGTCACAGTCTTGTCTCAACCAGCCCCATGATATTAAGCTTCATCGCTACCACCCAATGGACCTTTGTATATTTTCTGGCTGTGTCTACTAAAACAGCCTTCCAAACCTCTGTCTCATGCAAAGTTATGTAGGATGGAAAGGCCTAAGTGTGGGGTGGAGAAACAGACAGAAACTACAAATTTTTAACTTCAAAACAATAAAACTTTTCTTTAAAATAGTTCAGTTCAAAATAGGGGTTTTTTTTGGGGGGGGGGGATTTAGTACAAAACAGCAACCATATGAGCACAAGGAATAAATAAAATACAAGGAAAATGCATCCAGTCTTTCCTGCATTAATACTGGGCCCTAACTCAGAGTCCTTACCAAGAGTCTTCTTGCGATCAACCCAGTCAGCTTCTGCAGCAAGCCTGGCTTGTCACTTGCTCATCCTCAGGTCATGTTCTTCCTTCCCAGTTCTGGGGGTTCAATCCCAGACTGTTCCTCCAACTGCTTTGGGAGCAATTCAGTCCTCCAGAGGGTCACAACTCTCCCAGTGATTTCTCAGCTCTCTTTCCAAAGTTGTTTTCAGTTCTTCTTTCCAACTCCAGTTCTGATTCTCACAGCAGCTTGCACTCTTTCACTTGTCTTCTTCAGCTTGCACACATACTACTGAAGGCAGCCTCCTTATATTCTCTTTCCCTCCTCCAATTTTTTTCAAACAAACCAATCAAAACAATCCAAGTTCCCTCCATTATTTTAAAATGTATGCAATCCAATCAAACCTCTCTTCCCTCCAAAATTAAACCAATACGATTCTTCTCCCTCGAAAACCATATTGTAGAACAGGAGTTGTGAACGTTGACCCCTGCACAGCTTAACATAGGGAGTAAACAAAGCAATTGCACTACAGAAATCTTAAATACAAAAGAAGAAGGTTCAGGCCTCATCCCTTCACATATGTAGCACACACACATAAAATAACATCGATTAGGAACCTCTCATGCCAATACATGATGATTAAGGACATTTTCGATAAATTGTATTTGATTATTAACCCAAGAGTTGTTTTCAAATAAGCACACCTGTACTACTTACATTAAAGGTTTTATTTTCAAATGTTAAAAGTACCTTATCTGATGAAAAGTTCCTATCAAAGAAAGGAAAGCAGTAATCTTTTGCAAAAACAAGCTGAGCCTTGGGTAATGATAGCTGTTAAATGCATAATCACTTATGACAAGAAGAGTGATGCTTTTCTGCTGCCTATTATTTCTTATGACTCTTAAGTCTCTGGAGTGCATAAAATAAATGTTCTAAGGTATATACACAGGGTGGACATTTTCATGATCATTTTGGGTTCTGTGTGGGAAATGACAGGAGTTTCTTGCTGACACAGTTGGCCAACGGCAACCCGGAAACTCCACCTTTAATTTTAGATCTCTGGTAGAATAAGGAGGAGTGGCAGACACAGCCCATAGGAACAGAGGAACATAAGAAACTGCCTTATATTGAGTCTCATTGGTCCATCTAACTCAGTATTGCCTACACTGACTGGCAGTGGCTCTCCAAGATTTCAGGCAGGAGCCTTTCTCAGTCTTACCTGGAGATGTCAGGGATTGAACTTGGGACCTTCTGTGTGCAAGCGGATGCTCTACGATTGAGCTACAGCCCCATCCCCAAGGGGAATATTGTACAATTGACAGTACTCATATGTAGTTACTCATCCAAATGCTAAGCAGTGAACCCTGCTTAGCAAAGGCGAGAAGGCATGCTCATTACCACAAGACCAACCCTCCACCTCTGTTAATGAAACTGCTCTTGGGATATTGGCAAACCACCCCTGACTAACTTTTGGTCTTGTGTGGGAAACCAGCAAATCTAGAATGAGCAGTTCATTGCAGAATAAATGTGTGCAAAGCTCCAGTCTTGGAAATGACTAGTAGAGAGTTGAAGTCAAATACAATCAGGTTTATTTAGGATTTTAGGGGTACAGAAAGGAAATCTTGATTAGCAAGCAACACAAAATTAACTAAGTAAACTAACCAGGCTAATGATGTCAATAATACTAGACTGCAGCTCATGAAGAGATGTTTTTGCTTGAGATCTGAATTAAGGCTGACCAGAGAAATGGTCTTAGAGAGCAGCTTTAGACTTTGAAAAGAGCAGGAAGAGAGGGGAGCAAGGGATTTCAGAGCAGAAATTAATATACCTAGATCCTTCCGATGGTGTGTTCAGACACTTGTTGCTCGGTTGATACTGAGAGATCTCTCTCTGCAGGAACAAGCAGGGAGGCAAGATGCAATAGCAGGGAGTGAGGACCTGTGTGCCCTTTGTGAATCAGGAAGCCAGATCTCAGGAGACCAGTTTCTTGATACAGCTGAGCATGCTATACAGATTGGCAGGGCTGATCTGGAGGTGAAAAGTTGGATGGGTACGAGAGCCAAGGTGCAGCAGGATGGTATAGCTGGTACACACACACAAAGTGGGTGAATCCAGAGAAGAGACACACTGCCCAGTGGTCTTGAGGACAGAAATAGGTAACATCTTGCCCTGGGACCAAATGTTGCCACACCTTTCTGAGGAAAAGGTTGACAAAAGAATATATTTTGTCCTATTCAAACTTTGGTGGGTGTGCTCTAAGATCAATGAAGTGAATAGGTTTGAGAAACCTGTGTGGGATGGAGTGAATGGGTGCATTAGAGCTCATCTTCATGGGTCAGGAATACCTGGGTGTGATTGGAATTTTTTAACAAGTACTCTTCCCGAACCTCAAGCCAACCATTAACATTTCTGTTAGAGAGATGAGCCTGTTGGACCTTATCTAATCCTTCCTGTGAAGGTGATACGCTCAAAGGCTAATCTGATGCGCCAACATAGAGGGGAGTTCTTTGGCTATTTCTGTTAGAAGAATAGCTCTTAATTAACTTGTGTCTACTTCCTCTTCCTCTTCTGTGCTAGGAATCAGAGAAGATTGCATGAGGAATAGTCCTCTTTCAGTCACAGGTTAGACTTGACCTGGAGTTACCTTCCCCATGCTTCCTGCTAAGCAACATACCCTCATGAGTTAGCTCTTGTAAGCAAATGGTGAGCCCACAATCCCATGAGTTCAGAGAGTCCAAAATGGAAACTACAAGCCTGTAGTCCCAAATCACATATAGTGGGTACTACTGGGGTACTACTATTACTGGTTCTTTTTGTTTACCCTTTCTACACTTGCTGTGCAAAAACACAACCATTTGCTATCCCAATATGGTAGGGGAGTGGTGGGCAACAGGGCTTGGGGTTTGAAACCTGAACACAAGCAGTCATGGCTGTCTTGTCTCCTAATTCAAGAGAGCCAGCATGGTGTAGAGGCTAGAGTGCTGGACTAGGACTGGGGAGACCCGGGTTCAAATCCCCATTCAGCCATGAAACTAGCTGGGTGACTCTGGGCCAGTCACTTCTCTCTCAGCCTAACCTACTTCACAGGGTTGTTGTGAGGAGAAACTTAAGTATGTACTACACCGCTCTGGGATCCTTGAAGGAAGAGCGGGATATAAATGTAATAATAATAATAATAATAATTATTATTATTATTTAGAGATATATTGGAAGTTTCTGGAGGGAAGCTCTGGGCTGCAATCCTGGCAACCCTAGTAATGATAAGGCTGGAGTTGTTCTCGCCTGCATAGGATCAACAGGGTTGAGAAACAGTGGTCAACACTCTGTTTCAGTGGTGAACACTGTTTCTGCACAACACTGTGTGCGTGCAGCCAAAAATGGCACACACATGCAGTGGCAGTATTCCCACTTCAGCAGCATGGGCACATGTGCCAGAGTTGATTTCAGCTGACCTCCCCTTCCCCTGGAAATGCTGTGCAGCACAAAAGTGCATCCCTGAGGGTTGTGTTTCCCCTTCCTGGGAGAAGGGGAGGTCAGCAAAAATTGCCCCTTGCTGAAGTGGGAGCACTGCGGCCAGTGACTGGCCAGGTTCAGACACTTTGAACCACTTTAGATTAATTAAAAACACAGGAAGTTGCCTTATATCCAGTCAGACCATTGGGCCATTTACACTGATTGGCAGCAGCTCTCCAAGGTTTCAGACAGGAGTCTCTCCCAACCCTACTTGGAGATGCCAAAGAGTGAACCTGGGACTTTCTGCATGCAAGCATGCAGATGCTCTTCCACATTATGGTCCTTCCATAGCTATAGGCCCATCCCCTAAAGGGAATATCTCATAGGCTAACACTCACATGTGGTCACCCATCCACATGCAAAGCAAGACTCTGCTGAGCAAAGGAAACTATTCATGCTTGCTATTTTGCTACCACAAGACCAGTTCTCCTCCTATTCAGGGTAATAGGGTGTGCACAAAACCAGAAAACCCAGTTCAGTTCGAGTAGAACTGGACTTGAACTGAACTGGGTTCAGTCCAGTTTTGTGCACACTAGAACCAGGCCCGGTCTGGCTCGAGTCTGAATCAGTTTGGGCCCGGAGAATTTTTTTTTTTTAAATGGTGGACTTATCACCATTTCAGGGCCTCGGGTGGTGCTGCCGTGGGGGTGGGTCTCCTGCAGTTCCCCACCCCTGCTGGCCTCCACCCGGTCTCAAATGGCCTATATGGGGCTTTCTGCACTGACAGCAGCCATTTCGGAGGCTGCCTCACGTATGCACTGGCCATTTCTGTGGCCGGATCAAAAAAATTCCGAACTGGCCTCTGCTCAATCCAGCAGGTTCCGCTTGACCTCAAGCTGGCCCAGTTTGAGTGCAAGCCAGCTTGACCTCAAGCCAGCTCACACATCCCCACAGGGTAATAGCAAACTTATTGAACATATTTCTCTAAAATAACAACAGCTATTTAACTTGAGAATTTTAAAAAAATCTTTTAAAAATGTAAAAACAAAATACCACCCCACAAACAAAATACATCCACAGAAGAATAAGGCACCTGAAATCCACTGTCAGAATCCTTACTTTGAGACTTCGGGTACCTTAATTGGGTACCTTAATGAATACACTATTCATTTTGTTGCTTCTCAGATAGTAATAGTAGTGGACACTTACCTGGGTTGAGAATGATGCTAGTTGCATAATGGAACCCTTTGTACCACACATGTGAGGCATATGTGATGTGGGTGCTCCATACAGAAATTTACTTTGTATACCTAATAACAATTCCTCCTGCTAAAAATGCGGGAGGGGGGGATCATGCAAATTTGGCCATAACATATTTGGGCCCCCATGCAGAACAGAACACCTGAATTACAGAGGTAAGGTGGGAGAGATGGATGCATAGGCATAGCTATGCCTCTACAAGGGACTTGCATTCTTGGACACTTAGTGGATGAACCAGATCAATTATATTCTATTATAGCGTTGGATACTGACTGACATATCATACAAAGGGTACATCAGCCCAGTAATGTTATGTGCATGCAAGCTGTACAATTGCACAAATTTTGCAAATGTACGATCTGTGCAAATGTTACACAATGGTAGGGCCATTGGAAATACGAATACGATGAATAATTATATACCGCTTTTCAACCAACTTCCCAAAACGGTCTACATAGATATAAATAAATATGGATCCCTGTCCCCAAAGGGCTAACAATATAAACAAATAATGGGCTTACTTTTGTGTAACATCATTCCTGCAATTTTGCATTTACGTAGTTGTGTGCATGCAGTGTTACTGGCCTGATGTACCCTTGCACAGTTTGTCAGCCACTGTTATTATTACTAGCTGACCTGGCACAGAGCATCTGCGCCCTTAGTTCTCCCTGTCTCTCCTCCCCATCTTCATTTCTTTCTCCCCCCTTCAGCCCCATTTCTCCCCCCCCATTCTGTTCTCCCCCCCCCCGCCCTTTCTCCCTCAGCGGCCAGGCTGCTTCTCCTCGCCACTTGGCTTCTGCTTCCTCTCGGCAGCTGCCTGGCAGCAACCACTTCTCCTCGGCCAGCTTCCTGCCAGCCTGGCGGCGGCTGCTTCTCCTCCACGGCCACCTGCCACCCTTGTGGCAGCTGCTTCCCCTGAGCAGCTGCCTGCGGGCGTGGCGGCGGCCGCTTCCCCTGCATAACTGTCCAGCCTGGCACGCCACTTCTCCCATCCCCGTCACTAATTGGCAGCTTGCTCACGAACTCTCGCTAGAGCTGCCACGCATGGGATTAGCAACGGGTACATTTAAGAGAATTAAATATATAGATTTTTCATTTTCATTTTTATCCCTTCTTTCCTCCAAGCTTATCAGGGCAGGGTACAAGAATATATCAAATGAGAGCACAGAGGGGATATATTTTCAGGTTGCACAGAGAGGGCACGGACATATTTTCAGGTTGCACAGAGGGCTTTCTGGGGAAGGGGAGAGTGTCATAAATTGCCACTTCCCTGCTGCACCAGTGCAGTTAGTTAGGAAGTTTAGTTCTCTCACTGAACTGGTGCATCCTTGCTGTGTATGTTAGCCAGCCAGTATCTGGTTTGAACCAAGGCACCTTCCACTTGCTCTGTGATTCATGCTCTGCCACCTGTTTGCTTGTGTTTATATTTATTGAGAAAGGACCCAACTGGACTTCGGCAAGGCAACATCTCTCCTCTTTTGTCAGCTTTCCAGACATACATTTATTCCCTTCTGTAATGCAGAGGTCACACAAAGACCTTATGAAGCTCAGGGGAGTTCGCTTGGCTATCTTTGTGCTAATTTATAGTTGTGCAGAGGAGCGCCCAATTCCTTTTCCTTCACTGCCCCACCACAAAAGCCCCAAGCCTCCTATAAATTTGAGTAGGAAGACTGATTCTCAGACGGTAAACTAGTGATGAAATACTTCATTAGTACCTCATTTGTAATTTATGTCCACTGAAGTAGCTGACAACGAATCAAAACGCAAGTCACTGATTTCTCAGAAGTGCAGCCTTGGAGGTCACCGAACTGGATTAATTATAACCTTGTGTAAAGCGTAGCCTGTCTCTGTGTCAATTACCAGCATTTGATAACTGAAATTATGTCAAGCTCTGTTCTTCCTCAAGACACAGCCGTACATTTAAAAAAGAAAGAAAAGAATTGAAAATATACTCACAAAAGAATACACATAGCTAATTAGTCGGGCTCATTTATTAAACTTCAATTTGACCTAGTAGATAGAAGCTCAGAACCATCAAAGCTGGGGGATGAGGAATCCAGCTCTGCAAAAATAAACGTCTGTTCTTATCCATTCACCCCCCCCCCCAATCCTCTTAATCATCTGGAAGGTGAAAATATCTAGTTTGCTCACTAAGGAATTATTTAAGTGTATGAGTAGCAGGGAGGGTTAGTTCGTTGCTATTGAATGTGACCTTCTGGTAATGAATGTGAAAGTTGCTAATTGTTAACTAAAGCCATAGGAAGGTAGATGCTCCTGCCGTTCAAATGAATCAAGCTTTGTATCTAAGGGGCCTCTTCTTCCAAGCCTCTGGATTTTCGTGATTTGGGATTTAATTTGCCAGTGTTGCAAGAGTTATGAATTACATTCCATAATGCATTAATGGTTTTTAAGAGAGTGCCTTCTTTGTCATGAACCCTGCCACCTGTGACAATCTTCTGGAGAGGTCCGGTTACGGTTGCCGACTCGTCTGGTGGTGACCCAGGACCAGGCTTTCTCTGTGGCTGCCCCGGGGCTTTGGAACATGCTCCCCACTGAAATAAGAGCATCTCCTTCTCTGTATGTTTTCAGGAGGAAGACCCTCAAGACTCTCCTGTTCTCACAGGCTTTTAATTAGAATTAATTATAATAATTTGTTTAAATAACTGTTTTATGTGATTGTTTTATTGTTTTTAATGTGTTTCATGGATTTTAATCTATATTGACTTTTTAATCTTGTTTTAAATTTTGTACACTGCCTAGAGATGAATATATCAGGTGGTATAAATATATGATAAATAAATACATAAATAAATAAATAAAGCTGGTGAACTTCTGTGGGCAGCTTACGGGTAGGACAATCCACAGGGCCTGTTGCAATAGGAAGACAACATCAAACTGACCATCTGGCCCAGCAAATGCGTCAGCTAGATCAGGAACCCTGCAAAATACAGATCCTGTGTGGTGTAGTGGTAAGAGTGTTATAACTAGGGTTGTCATATTCTGGCTTTCCAAATCCTGGCTTGAAAATAATTATTGAGCAGAATAGTGACTGCACATTTTACTCCATAACTCTGCTTCTACAAGGGCTAGAGCTTAGCTTAGGTGGGTGGGCATGGCAACTAGTTATATTAAGGGCACTAGTTCTGTTTTGAACTACTTAACTTCATAAATACAGCCACAGGAAGGGAGAACCAAATGGTCCAGATGAGAACCATGGTGGAGGCAAATGGTTAAATCTTCCCCTCCCCACATGCCACAATCCCAGTCCAAACTGGCACTCCCTATGGCAGCTACTTATGAACAAAAAACATGCATGAGACCAAATTATGTGTTTAAAACCACATAGCTGGGTCTTGAACAAATGAATTTGGGTGAAGCAATCTGGCAGAGGAATGCCAGAGCAGGGAAGGGCATTGGAAATGATAATTTAAGCAACATACTAGGGGTGTGTGAGCAGAGGAGGGCGAAGCAACAATAGAATTTCTAGCCTTTGGAAACTTATTACAGGAGTGAATATATGACGTTGAATAAGAGATGGCTTTTGGGGGAAGCAATCAAGTTGGCAGAGCAATGGTTTACATTTTTGTTATTGTTTTCATTATTGTTATTTTGTTATTGTTGGTTATTGTATTGTTATTTGCTATTGTTGTTATTGTTTTAGCTGTTCCATTGGATTTTAATTAAAGTTTAGAAGTAGTAGTTCCACCAAGGCTGTTAAGAGCTGATTAATCACCTGCCCTTTAGCTGCTTGGCTAATTAAGGCTTAAAGGCATGAATGTATGTTTTTCGAGGTTATTTTGATTATTCCATTCCGATGTGTCACTGTAACAGAGCGAGCAAAAGAAAATATTCAAGACAGCCTTTCTGTGCAAGGATTAGGGATAGCTTTTTGCATATTAAAGTGTGCTTTGTCTTACGTTTCCTTCAGTATTTCAGAAAGGTGCCCTGTTAAGGCTTTAGTGATATATACACATTTATTTATATGTGTTTGATCCACTGATGAGCAGTGCAACTAATGTATGTTCGCTCAAAATATGTCTATCTGTGTTCAATGGGAATTATTCCTAGGGTAGGATGGCTTTTCCTCCTACCCCATTAAACAGCTGGGTGCAGTTGCTGGGTACACCTAATGGCGCAGTGGGGAAGTGACTTGCCTAGGGAGCAAGAGGTTGCTGGTTCAAATCCCCGCTGGTATGTTTCCCAGAATATGAGGAAACACCTATATCGGGCAGCAGCAATATAAGATGATGCTGAAGGGCTTCATCTCACACTGCATGGGAGATGGCAATGGTAAACCACTCCCGTATTCTACCAAAGAAAACCACATAGCTCTGTGGTTGCCAGGGGTCAACACTGACTCGAGGGCACAACTTTATTTTACAGTTGCTGGGTAGGATGGTGCCATCCTATCCAGCCCAAGTCTCCCAACACAATCACTCTCCTCTTTCCTAGGCTTTTACTCACACAATCAAAAATCGGGAGCATGCACAGCTCCCAAAGCTGGGTAAGATGCTTGTCCTACCCACTTTTCGATTGTGTGAACAGCCCTTATATGTGGTGTGAATGAGTACCAATGTACAGATCCATGTGTGCAAATTTATTTCAAAATAATGCATAAATCATGTATGCAGACCATGTGTCAAAGCTGTGACCTTCTAGAAAAGGGCAGCTATCAAGAGAGCCAGCGTGGTGTAGTGGTTAGAGTGCTGGACTAGGACCGGGGAGACCGAGTTCAAATCCCCATTCAGCCATAATACTAACTGGGTGACTCTGGGCCAGTCACTTCTCTCTCAGCCTAACCTACTTCACAGGGTTGTTGTGAAAGAGAAACTCAAGGATGTAGTACACCGCTCTGGGCTCCTTGGAGGAAGAGCGGAATATAAATGTAATAATAATAATAATAACAACAACAACAACCAACCAGGAGCTTTTCACAAGCCAATGCATTGCCATGGTACCACCTACAAATACAGTAAAAGTAAGAAATTCAAAAATTGAACAACTTCCTCCATTTGAAGGAGAATGCTGAAGATGCTCATCACCCAGGACACCATTTCCTCCACAGCTGGCTGGCTCTGCATTTTTACCTGATTGTTCATCTGTTGTTGGTTTTTTTAGGAACATACATCTGGATGTTATAGAAACATAGGAAGGAACACAGGAAGCTTATTCAGAGGCTGAGCATTGGTCCATCTAGCTCAGTATTGTCTACACCAGGGTTTCTTAACCATGGGCGCCCAGATGTTGTTGGACTACAACTCCCATAATCCCCAAGCAAAAGCCATTGCAGCTGAGGATTCTGGGAGTTGTAGTCCAACAACATCTGGGGGCCCAAGGCTAAGGAACCCTAGTCTATACTGTCTGGCAGTGGCTCTCCAAGGTTTCAGGCAGGAGTTTCTCCCAGGCCCACCTGGAGATGCCAGGGATTGAACCTGGAATATAAAATCTAGACCTTCGGCATGCAAGCAGGTGCTCTACGACTGAGCTATGGTCCCATCTCCTAAGGGGAATATTTTACAGGAGAGAGTGCTCACATTTAATCACCCATCCAAATGCAAACTGAGCCAAACCCTGCATAATAAAGGGAACAATTCATGCTCACCACTGCAGTACAATGCACATACTTACTTGGGAATAAGCCCCATTGAACACAGTGAGACATACTTTGAGTGAACATCCATTATCTGTGCTGCTCATCATTGAATCAAATGCAGTTGAGTACATTTGCAAATACACGTGTGAGATCATGTACAATTTAATATGCAAAAAGCTACTTATTGTTGGACAGAAAGGTTATATTGAATATTTTTTTTACTCCCGCTGTTACAGTAACACACCAGAACCAAATAATCAAAATGACATCTAAAAACGTACAAGAGCACCGTTAACCCTGATCTTGACAAATTTTCTTTGGTTTAAGGAACCAGCCCCAAAATGTAGGAGCCGGTTGTTGTTGTTGTTGTTGTTGTTGTTGTTATTATTAATTTAATTTCTATACTGCCCTTCCAAAAATGACTCAGGGCAGTTTACACAGAGAAATAATAAATAAATAAGATGGATCTTGACAAAATTACCGGGCTTGTGATGGACATTGGGTGGTGGTGGGAGGTAAATAGTTTCTCTTTATCCCCTTTAAAAGTAACATACTTAGGACAAAAACAGGGCTGCCTGGGGCAAATAAATATTTTACAAATATGACAAATATTTATATACCACTTTCCAACAAAAGTTCCCAAAGTGGTTTACACATCGATAGAAATAAATAGGTAAAATGGCTCCCTGTCCCCAAAGGGCTCACAATCTAAAAAAGAAACATAAGACAGCAACAGCTACTGGAGGGATGCTGTGCTGGGGCGGGATAGGGCCAGTTATTTATTTTGTTAAATAACCCTACCTACGGTTAAACTTCTCGGCACCATGGCTCCCTGGCTCCTGAGATTTGTCACGTTCTGGTTTAAACCTTGATCAGTTAATCGGTGCCCAGTTGTTCCCTTGAATAATCACTGAGGGTTCTTGAGGTGTTATAGGAGTGCAATTACAATCAGAATGTGATTAGAGTCAGTTTCTCTTTTCTCCCATTCTAATTGGCATGGCTTGTAGACAAATCTAAGTTTCATCTTGCTATGTAAGGGGAATGATTCTCTTTCATCACACACTAAGCTTTTGAAACTATTATAATGCCACTGCCTTTTTCTTTGTTGCATCTACTACCTTAATCTCTTTTGCCACCTGCTGCACTGAATAGGCTATTAAAAGTGCAACCTCTGTGGCAAAGATAAGCACCACAAAGAATTTGTAGCAGATGATATTTACAGAGCTCTCAAGCACTAATGGCACCATCTGTCTTACTCAGACCAAGACAATCTTGTCTACAGGTGGAGATAATGGATAAGTACCAGGGTGATCCTGCCCACAGGTGGAGAGAATGGATTCAGTTTATGCATTGCGACTGTCTTTGGGGTGAGGAAATCATAAGCCTCTCATTGGTTTATATATTAAAGTAGGTGATGTAGACAGAAGTGCACCTAGGTAATTTTGAAGCCTGGACCTAAAGGCCTTTGGAGTCCACTCCCCACTACAAGTGAAGCATCATCTCCCTACACACACACACACACACACACACACACACACACACACACACACACAGTGACATACACTGTATTTCTAACATGTAGGTTCTTGAGGGCACTGAACTCACAAAAATGTAAGAATATAAAACAGTTATATTCATGCCAATATGCATTAGCAGAAACATTTCAACACGCAGCAACATATTCCCATCCCACATATTTCTTTGGAATGTTACTAATTTAAAACAGATCATCATAAAAATCCAGTTTAATCTATTTACTGAATTAAGAGCCAAAATAAAAACAAAAATGTAAAAGAGAAAATCAATCATGATTTTTTTTTTTTTACAAACAGAAAACTTTTCTGATCCTTTTCCAGAAAAGTTTTCAGAGTCTGAAAATGAGAAGGTTCAGAGCATGGCGGATTCCCTCAATTCCCTCAAATAATTCTACAGCTATGGAGCCATCACAAAAAAGGCTCTGTCTCTGATACCCAGAAATCAGATCTCAGTAAATGGCAGGTT
Organism: Hemicordylus capensis; assembly: GCF_027244095.1. NCBI lineage: Eukaryota > Metazoa > Chordata > Lepidosauria > Squamata > Cordylidae > Hemicordylus > Hemicordylus capensis. Next base: position 35,691,696 of record NC_069659.1, on the reverse strand, counting down.
GGTGAAACTAATCTTAGTTGGTGGAAACAAAACAGCTAATGAAACTAATCTTAGGGGTCAGGTAGGTTCATATGGGTATGTTGGGGAATCCCTGAGGCAGAACCTATTGCTGCAGGAAAACACGGCAAACTCCAGAGCAGGGCTTCCGCCACCTGAGTCTTGCAAAGATGTCCTGATTGGGCGGGGGAGGAAATAGACACCAAAACACCCACATGGAGGCATCGTCATTGGCCCAGGCAGGGAAGTATGGCCTTGTCGTCAAAAGATGATGAGGCCTCGTAAGATCGGGAGTGGCTCTCATGAAATCTTGTGATGCGATCTCACGAGACCTACCCCAGCTGTCACGGGCTATATAAGTGAGGACTGGCAAGTGATGAGGGGCCAGTTCTGGAGGAAGGCTTGGAGTGGAAGGAGCCCTGGGACTGAGCAGTGGGACTGAGCAGTGCAGGTAACGAGGCTAGGGCGGAGCAGGTGAATGTAACAAGCCCTTCCTATATGCCTGGAAAGTTCTCCTAGTGAGAAACTCTGAGGCCACCTCAACTCCTTGGTTGAGGAACGTTCAATGGTTCAGTGGAACGTGGATGGCCATACTGAACCATACCGCACCCAGGACAGACTAGAGAGGATTTGGGGCGGGCAGGGGATGTGGAGGCCCCAGTTCCTGCACTGAGGTTGCTATTAAAACATTTAGAAATGCCTTTGCAGTGCTACCTGCATTTTAGGCAGGTAAAATAACTATCACCATAAACTAAAGCCCCCCCCCCTTTAATTGAATTTCCACATATGCTGGAAAGGCTCAGTGGGCATGCATGCAGGGCAGGGCCTTCTCAGGTATTGCCCCAACACTTTAGAATAGTCTCCTAATGGGGATCCATTTTCTCCCATCAGTTCTGGCCTTTAGGAGGGATTACAAACTAGGGATGTGCACATATCAAGTTTTTGATTCAATTTGTGCCCCAAACAAATCACCCCTGATTTGTTTTGTGCCCCAAACTAACCCCCCCAATCACTCCAGATTATATTTGTATGCTTCAATTTGATTCAGATTTGGACCAATTTGGACCACTTAACAAGGTGCTAGGAGCACCAATTGGGCATGGTGGATACATCCCAATGGGTTCCACCTGACACCCAAATTTCAAGGCAGTAGGACACTTAGTTGGTTTTTAATGATTTTTTAATTGTTTACTGATTTTGAACATTTCTGCCATAGGAAACAATGGGGATTAGAAAATTGCCATATCCTAACCCTAAAATGGATCCCCAGCTTTCATTAAAAAAAAAAAAAAAGCTAAACTCTAGCCCTTGTAGAAGTGGAGTTATGAAGCAAAATGTGCAGTCATTATTTTTCCAGTGTTTGGATTCTTTGGTGTATAATAACTTTTCCTCATAATGAATCCCTATGAGGATTCATTGCACACCTTCATTTCTTCTGTTCACTTTAACTGTCACTGGGCAGTGCCAACTGTCAACTGCCATGTGCCAACTACACCTCCCCACACCACCACCACCTTCAAGGCAGTGCATTTTAATTTTTAGGAATATTGAAATGTTTAGATTCTTTGGTGTCTAATAACTTTTCCTCATAATGAAGCCCTATGAGGATTCATTATATGCCTTCATTTCTACTGTTCATTTTGACTATCATTGGACAGTGCCAACTGTCAACTGCCATGTGTCAACCATGAAAAGAAAACCACATGGCTCTGTGGTCACCAGGAGTCGACACCGACTTGACAGCACAACTTTAACTTTAGACACCAGCAACAGCCACCAGAGTGGGACATTGTGCTGGGGTTGGATAGGGAGAATTATATTCCTGGGTAGCTTTTCCTCCAACCTTGCAACCACACAATTGCTTCTACCCAGGTTTTCCTCTTACCTTGCTTCCAAACAATCAAAAACTGGAAGCAGACACAGCTCCCAAACCCAGGTAGAACACAGTTCTTGATTATGTAAATAACCTCTCTGTGTTTTTAGACTCCGCTTTTAACTGTTCTCTTTCTCTCTCTCTCTCTGCTTCAGGGGCGGAGCCACCATTGGGAGAACGGGTTCAAAGAACCTGGGCCACCGCCCCCAGGGGCCACGCCTCACTGCCCCAGACATGCCCCCCAGGTCTGATGTCAGCAGTGGGGGGCATTATTTTGCTCACAAATGGGGCTATGCAGCCCTGTTTGGGACTGAAATTGGCCCACGCTACATTGGCAGCGTGGCCAGACTGCTCCTGGCCAGGGCTGATCTCCCTACCAAATGCGGCCACATGGCCCCGTTTGGGAGGGAGACCCCGCCTCAGTGCTTGATGTCAGATGTGGGGGCAGGGCTAGCCGGCCCCCCATGTCTGATGTCAGACACAGGGGGTGGGGCCAGGGGTGTGTGGCTTACTGCCAGCCTCCCTCTACGCCGGCTCTGTTTACTGATCATTTTAAACATGACATGTGTAATTGTGCTGGATTGCATTACCAATCTCTCAATTTAAGTGATTATGCTAGTATTTTATTGTTGCATTGTTTTAATAATATGTATGTTTTAAATTAATAATGTACTGCCTCAAAGGTTTGTGGAAAAGTGATCCTGGACAACCGAACATATTACAATCCTTCTCTGGTCTCCATCGAACATCTGAAAAGCAGTGGGATCGTGGAGCTCTGGATGTGATTTGCAGTGGAGAAGAAGAAGCAGGTGGGAATGGAGCATTTGAACCACATTTTCAGTAGAGAAGCAGCTGGGGGCGGGGGGAGGTTGCAAGGGGGAAGTGCCAAGCAAGCAAGCAAGCAAGCAAGCAAGCAAGCAAGCAAGCAAGCATTAATCAACCACCTCCCAGCTGTGGCTTCTCTAATGAAAATTATCCTCTTAGCCTGCTGTTTTGCAGCCTTATCCAGACTCCCGGATATCATTCCAACCTTAATTGCATATGCTGCAACCCAGTAGCTGGGGATGATGGGAATTGTAGTTGACAGCTGGAGAGCCAAAGCACAGCCCTGATTCCCTGGCTGACATGATGAGGAAACTTATTCAAAGCAGACCCATTGAAATTAAAAGGACAAGTTAGGTATTGCCTAGTTAGTCCTTTTAAACTACTTTGAGTAGTTTTCCCCATCATCTCAGCCACTGAGGCTCTACACACAATCGATGTGTGAAGCCTAACCAGGCTTGGCGCGGAGAGCGGGCCCATAAGCAGAGAGCTGTCCCTGGGCGGCCAGATTGGCCAACCACATGACTACCAGCTCCATCATGGAGCTGGTAGGGGTGGTAGAGAGCGGGGGCCACTTGGATGCCCCGCACGAGTGTGGGGCATGAGTGTGGGGTGTGAGTGTGAGAGTGTGGGGCACAGGTGTGAGTGTCCCCGGATGCTCTGCATGAGTGTGCGGGGCATTCTGGGGAGACCCCTGAGGCCAGGAGGCTTGTTGGAGCCTCCTGGTCCAGGATCTACTTGTGTGTTGCCGCAGCCACACACAATCAGTAAAATGGGGTTAGCGGAGCGAGCACTCCGCTAACCTAATTTTAGGGGAGGGGTTCTTAGGTGTGCTAGCTGCCACTGAAGCACTGGGCTCCCTTAGCCCAGTTTCTCTCCATCATGAGAATAGCCTCGCTGTGTTTATTTTGGAAGCACACAGAGGGTGAAGCTCCACACCAACAGGAACAAGAGAAAACAGTTTATTAAATCAGTTTAATAAACTGATGGTTTATTAAAAAGTAGGTCCCAACACATTTTGAGTATAACTCTTCTTCAGCTGAAGAACTTCCTAGAACATGATGTACAACTTCTCACAAGCTGACCAAATAAACCATCGGTGCAATGTTCCTGCTTTCTTCTCTTGTTACTGGTCGCATTCTCATGTAACACTGAACTGTGGGTCCAATGGACCTGCAGTTTCACTCCCCCCACCCCCCGCTCTCCTGTCCGTGTTCAGAAGAAACTGAGAGCATCCTCTCTGCAGTCAGCAAGACTGAAGAGAGGAGGGAAAATTGGCTGTACAGACTTCCTTCTTGCTTACAGGACAGCCCGCACCACCAATCACGCATGGAGAGAGGGAGGAGCTTCTGCCCTCTACTCTGGTACGATGGAATGCAGCCTCCAGTGCTGCATTCGGACATAATGGAGGCACAATGGAATCCCAGATTTGAGCAGTGAAACACACTACAAACCAAGGGTTCAAATTGGAGTCTCTGGAGCGAAACCTGGGTTGAAGTAATGGGACCAGAGTTGCACACATTTGGACGTAATGGTAGGGAAACCTCTGGCCTGCAACTCCGGTTCCCCATTATGTGTGAATGCAGCTACTATGTTTATTTTGCTCTACTTTTACAGCAGAAAAAGTTGAGGCACAAATATTTAGGCTGCTTCCTAAAATGTCTCCCTCCTATCCTGTTGAATCTGGATTTACCTGAATGCTGGCTGAAACCCAGCCCAGAGAACTGGAATATACATTTTTATCTGTCAGTATAAGGCAACTTGTACTTGTATGATCATGGGATGGGGTACATGCTGGAGCACAGGCTTTGCATGCAGAAGAACCCAGGTTCAACCCCCTGTATCTCCAGGATGGACTACAACAGAGCTCTGTCTGAAACTCTAGAAAGCTGCTACCAGTTAGGTGGAGGCAATACGAAGCTATATGCACCAATGGTCTAACTCAGTATAAAGCAGGGCTTTCAAACTGCAACCCTTCAGTTGTTGCTGAGCTACAACTCCCAGCATCGCCAATCACAGTGGCCAATAGCCAGGGATGATGGGAGTTGTAGGCCAACATCTGCAGAAGGGCTGCTGGAACAATGATCAGTTAGTGTGATTTGACCAGTAGGGTTTGGGGAAAAGAGACAACTGCTATAATTTTCTGGAGGGGAGAATTATTTATTTATTAAGGGACAATACAGAATTCCTAGCCCTGTAAAGAGTTCACTGATAGAGCTTTTGTAGAGAAAATGGTTGAATCATCTTCCTAGGCAAACCAAGAATGCTTTAGTTATCACCGAGGGGACCATATTAAGAGTTTTGAAGCCCGTTTTAATTCTGAATCTCTGGATCCCAGAAGTAGTTTAAGACTGGTAATCACAGAGGATGGTTGTAAAACAGAAGGGTGATCTTTTGCAATACCATTCCATTTTGCAAATATAGGAACAAATAGCAATCAGCCTTCATAAAGATATACACATAGAGTAAATTTGCTATGAATTGTTTTGCTGACATAGTTAACAATGATCCTTCTGTTAACCACAACATGCCATCACTGAAGTGTTGCATTCATTAGTAACTGCCGAGTCAGCAACAATAAAACACTAACCATTTTATGTGTGAGGTGGCTTTCCCATTTATCGAGATACTGTCATTCTGCAAATGATTTCTCACCAGCTCAGTTCATTTTATATCATGCCTTGGATTTCCCCATACAGGCTAGTCTTAAAGGTACAGCCTATGCAGTACTGTAAATGCTGTCATGAGGTTTTAGGCAGAGATTTCCAGCCTGCTACCTGAGATATATGATCTCTTCACACATGATTATTTAATTTATTTAATGTATTTATTTAAAATATTTTTACCCCGCTCCTCCAGTACACTACTGCTTGGGATGGCTCACAACATTAATAAAATAGATGCAATGTAAAATAAAAGATTAATAAAGTTGAACAAGTAAAAAGTACTGACTAAAACCACATTTAAAATTACAATTTTTAAAAAAGAAGTTTCAAATTAAAAGATATTAATAAAATGCTAAAAACTGAAAACTATTTTAGAAAACTAAAGAACCTACCAGATATAAGCAGCAGGTAAAACATTTAAAAGACTCTTTTAAAAGATGAGTTTTTAATTGCTTTTTAAAAACACTGAGGGAGGGAGCATGGCGAAGCTCCTCAGGGAGGGCATTCCAAAGCTGAGGGGCCACAACTGAAAAGGCCCTGTCTCTAGTCCTCGCCGACCACATCTCTGTTAGTGGTGGGGCCATGAGCAAGGCCTGAGATGCTGAGTGGAGGGCCCTGGCAGGTTCATATGGACAAATACGGTCTGACAGGTACCCCGGCCCCAAGCCATGTAGAACTTTAAAGGCCAAGACCAGCACCTTGAATCTAGTCTGGAAGCAGACTGGTAAGCAATGAAGCTGCTGCAGGATGGGTTTGACCCTTATGAAGCAAGTGTCCTTTCTCCCACGAGCATCCTTGCAGCAGTGTTCTGGACCAGCTGAAGCTTCCGAACTATCCTCAAGGGCAGCCCCATGTAGAGCACATTGCAGTAGTCCAATCTGGATGTTATCCAAGCATGAGTGACTGAGGTCTGGTCTGACTTCTCCAAGTAGGGTCACAGCTGGCACACCTGCCATACAAAGGGGTAGCAGGCATCCCAGCTGTATGCAACTGGCATACCATCTGTACATATTTTAAGTATAAAACAGAGTGCCTTGATTTTGCTAGTGGGAATATGCATGAACTAGTGATTCTAGACAGAGGGCTTTTTTCTGCTTACTTTAGTGGGTTTCTGGACTGAACAATGTGCAGAAGATCAATGGAGCTTCCCTGTGCAGTAGTTTCCACAGCTTGTTTTTTGTACTCACACTGCTATTTTGAGATGTAGCCCGTTGGTTATTAATACTACCGTCTCTCCCTCCCATGGTCTCCACCTCCACACACTGCTTTTTCTGGACATGTTCAGAATGAGGGATGTTGCCCCAAGATGGACTTTTAAAACAATTTAAATTCAGTTGCACACTTGGGCTGATCAAATTTCTGCATCTCCCTCTTTGTCCAAACCTCTTCTGATGCTTGTGGAGCTTGACATGTGGCAAGGGTTGTGATGACTTGTATTATTTAGTATTGCTTATTACATGTATTTATTGTAGTGTTATATGTGTTTTGGAATGTATGTTGTTAGCACAGTGTGTAAGTCTGTGCAGGAGGTTGAATGACAGCAGCAGCAGAAGTGGGACCCCTGCAAGATGGACAAGGAAACCCTGCTTGGAATGCAGAAGGAGGCAGCCAAGGAGAGAGAGAGAGAGATCAGTTAGATGACAAGATCAGTTAGATGACAGTTTGGCCGCATTCGTATGTAACGGCAAACCACAGGTAGACAAACTCAAGATAAATTTTTGTAACTGAATCATAGCGCAGACTTTCAACTGTAGCCTGGCAACCTCCAGTTTCAGGGCAGGGGAGCCTTTCCCTCTTCTTGGTCCGCTGAGGAAGCAACCTCCCAGCAACCTCCATAGTGACTGCATCACCAGACTGTGGGCAAGGCATCAGAACATCTGCAGGGTGGCAGCCATTGGGCACAATTGAAAGGAGGCGTGCCTTTTTAGAATGGTCCACCCACCCTCAGCAGGGAAAGGGCATTTAAATCCCTTTAAATGACATTTAAGCTCTTCTCCTGACAGCAATTGCACCGCCGCCCTCGTTAGAGCCCCAGACCAAAACAGTCTCACACAAGCACAATTACCGGCACTAGGGGGATGCAGAGGAGCACTATTTTTTTGTTACGCTGGGAAGAGATCATGATTATTTCCTAGGAGGGAATATGTATATGAGGGAGAGCAAAGGATAGTGGCATCTGGTCTACTGTGACCAAGGATGCTCTTGTGATGGCAGACCCTGGCAAAGCAGTCCAGGAACACCCAAGCACACTCCTACCCCCCTGTTGGTTTGCCAGCCAGGGATTAAGCCCCCCATGAAAGGGCCAGTCCACTGGGGAGGGCCAGAGGCTCAGTGAGCTTTGGGCCTCTGTTGGACTGTGCTCTTATAAGGTAATCCATCCAAATTAAGGCCTCCCCTATTGTGGGCCCTGTTCTCTCTGGTAAATAACAGAACTTGTACACTATGACCACCTCCTCGCCAGGCAACCCTTTCATACTCCCAAGGAGTAGTGTCCACTCCGTGTGTCCAGTCGGTACCGTGTGGACAGACTGGGGATAGATCTTTACTCTCATTCAAGTTTCCTGGGTTTGGACCAGGGTAGTAGTGTATGCAGTTAGGCCACCATGGGGAATCACGGAAGAGGGCAGCCCCAATTATCAGCAACCCCAGGAAAGTAGGGTTGCTGGCCCAGGCAAAAGCAAACATGTGCCATTGGATGACCAGACTGGCAGAAGAACTCCTTGGACTGCTTCATTGCGGCAGTTGCCAAGACAGGGAAAGGTGTTGCTGGGGTACCCTTCCTCATGGCTTGCTTCTGTTGAGCAACACAGCTGGACAGCAGGAGCTGTCCGGCCCTCATGTGTGTCTCCATGGCCTTTCACTCTCATGAGAAGTGTGGTCCTCTGGAGAAGGGGAATCGTGACACAATATTAACAATTCAGCCTGATCCCTGTGTTCCCCAGGATGGTTCTTCTCATGAGTAATGTCATAGAGTGAGTGCTTGCTCCCAAGGGGGAGGGGTGGGCACCCCTTCCCCAACTTTGTTGTACAAAAAATAGAGCAGAGACATTTAATAATTCCTTGGTGGGGCTGTATTTTAAAGTCAACACTGGTTATCGCTGCCCTGCCATATCTTATATTTGCAGTGATCTAATCAGGTTGCCCAGTTAATGATGCCACCGTGACTGCCTTTGCTTGTGAACATACTGCTTGACTGATTCATTTTTGGTGACCAAAACGCATAGTGCCCATCTTGCCATCCCGTCCCTTGTGCAAACGGGGTAGGAGGGGGGAACAAGAGACACAGTGGAAAGCTGGTATCCCCCAATGTGACTTTTCCCTTTGACAGGCTGAGATGCTTGGGATAGAACAAGGTGGCATCCCTGTTGCCAAGCAACGGCTCAAGGAGTGCAGAGACAGGGGGCCGGTCAACTGCTCAGAGAGGTGGCCATTGAGAAGTGTGGCAGGCATGGAGCAGGCATGTTCCTGGGTGGGTCTGGGACACCCTCTTCGTAATTTCAGTTCCAGAAACAGCACAAAACTGAAGTTATTGTGGTGTCTGCGTTCGGACATAACGCTGCCACCCTCAAACCTCAGGTTGGAGCAACGAAATTCACTACAAACAGAAGGTTCAAATGGGAGTATGGCAAGGGAAACTGCAGGTCACTTTTGCTGTGAAACCACAGTTCCACGCATTCAAATGTACATATATGCCAACCTTGGCCCCATTCATCTCCAGTTTGGTGTCATGTGTGAATGGGCCCTTTGTCAGAAAATTAAGAAGGGGACAGGGTGAACTGGAGGCTTGGATCAAGAAAGTAGTTGTGAACAGGAGGGACTTCTCTGGATAAAGGAAAAGTGAGGCTTAGAGAGAGGCAGGGGACAGAATTGCTCTCTGGTAGGATGCCTATTACCTGTTCAGAAAAAGATCTGAAACTCCTGAGCGGAGAGGCAGGTCAAAGTGATCAAGATAGGCACCAAACACCTTTGTGGAAAAAGGGGTTTCTTCCTTGCCCCTTTGAGGCAAGAAAGAAGCTTAACTGTGTAACATCTTGAAACTATCTATAATGCTGTAAGCTACAGATTATAAGGAACAAAACATCTCCCTGAAATCACTCATCTGTAACCTTGTAACCATTCCACTTTTAAGTGCCTGTTATGGAAACCTTGTTATGGTTTTATCAAGGGATAAGAACATTATGAGGCGCTTCACACAATTGGTGTGAAGCGCCAGATGGGGTTTACACAGGAAACTCCCTGCACACTAGCAGTCGCTCATTGCTGGGCGGCTGGATCAGCCACCCAGATGAGCGTCTGCTCCAGTTGGGCACTCCCACGCCCGGCCACAGCTCTGTTGGGAACTCTGGGGGTTCAGGGGAAGGGGAGCACCACAGTGAGGCACCCTGGCCCCACGAACCGCAGGAAGGCAGCACGTGAGTGCACGGTGCCTCCCTGGGGGGCCCCCTCCCCTTTCCTCCCACCCCAGTGTGTCAGCCGTGGCTGCAAGCAGCTGTGGCTTATGAACACAATCAAATAAACAAGGTTAACAGAGCGCTTGCTCTGTTAACCTCACTTAGGGTGAGGGGAAGTTAGGCGGGCTAGCTGCCAGAGCTCACCCTCAAGCCCGGTGGATCTCACGATTGCTCAAAACTGGGCTAAGGGAGCCCAGCCCAGTTCAGAGCAATCATGGGAATAGCTTCTATATTTTCTCTTACATCACGAAAAGAGAGACGCCCCCCGCCCCAAGCTAGTACACAGACAAAGTGGGGGGAAGTGGATTTCTGATCTAAGTTCCTTCGAGATTAGATCTGAGTGGTGGCAGCCAAGACACCTAGAAGCAGAGAGAATCCTCACAGGTGTTGTTTAAGCACAACTGTGATGGTTGGAGGTGCCACGGTTTTCAAAAAAGAGGAAAGAGAAACAAATAGTTGATGTGGTTTTTAGTGTCTCCTGCTTCTGTGTACATTGTTCTTGCTTCTTAATTAATGGCCCCGTTTGCACAATCATTTGAATCTAGAACATAAGAACATCCCTGCTGGAACAGGCTCAAGGCCCATCTAGTCTAGCATCCTGTTTCACACAGTGGCCCACCAGATGCCACTGGAAGCCTACAGGCAGGAATTGAGGACATGCCCTCTATCCTGCTGTTGTTATTCCTGCTGTAAATCTAGGTACCAACATTAGTGTGATTGTGTGAGCCCAGGTTAAGGTGGGAGTCTCAGATTCATCTTGGGTCATCAACCACTTTGGCATAGGTTCACACAATCACACAAATGGCAACCCACATTAGACCTTTAATTAGACTTTTAAATTTTAATGTGTTTTTATCTATTATGATTTTTATCTTTTTATGAATTTTAAATGTTTTATATTATATGTTATGTTTTAATTCTGTATACCACCGTGAGATTTTTGTACTAGGTGGTATATAAATTAAATGAATGAATGAATGAATGAATGAATGTGTCTTAACAGTACAATTGTGGTTCAATTGTGTGAACCAGGGCAATCACTCCCTAAAATTTCCAACCACTACAGCCTTCCCCTTTGATGGCATGGTTGTAATACTGTGCACAATGTTTCTGTGAGTAAACCCGATTTAATACAGTGGGACTTACTTCTGAGTATACATGCATAGCTTGTACCAAGACCACCTTTTCTCCTTTTTAAAAGATGTTGAGGCGGGTCCCATGATCAGTGAGACCCACTTGTCCAGGAAGCCCTGCTGGGGCAGCCGGATCAGCCGTCCACACGTGACGGAGACGGAGTGGACTGGGGAGTTCGGGGGGGGTGGCCCCAGGAAGCTCCAGCATGCCCTGCGCAAGCACGCAGAGCATGCTGGAGAGACCCCCAAGCCGGGAGGCTGCTTTTGAGCCTCCCAGATGGGGGTCTACTTATGAGTAGCTGTGGTGTGGAGCCGCACCACGGCAACTCACGAGCCAAAAACCCGGGTTTAAGGGGAGGGTTACTTGAGAGGGTTACCCGCTCAGGAACCACTGGGCTCGCAGCCGAGCCTGGTGGTTCACACGATATGCAAAAATCGGGCTAGCCTCCCTTAGCCCGATTTTTGCAGACCGTGTGAATAGCCTCTATGGTTAATTGACACTCTTCTGGTTGTTGGTGGAGGAGAAAAATAAGTGATGTCATGCTAAAATAACTATCTAGACTGCAACGAAAAATCTCTAAAACACTTATAACCCTTTCATTCTCTTGGAGAATGGAATGGGAATTCAAGGATGGGGACCCTTTCTGAGGACATGATGATGCTTACCAAATTGTAAACTAGTTTGTTCAGGGTTTTCTGTGTTGCATTAATAAGGTAAATAAAGTAACAATGTTAATCACTACCTCCCCAACTGGGTAGTTGGGCAGGAAGGCTATGCCAATTTATATTCCCCCCAGATGATCAACAGATTTCTTCTGGGAGTGCCTCTTGTGCCCCCAGATTATCTGCGCTGCTGTAAGCAGTGTGGATATCCCACAGTGCACTGCATGATGCATACACATTGGGGGATACCCTCGTGAAACCTCCGTGCAAGCAGCCTGAGTGCACACATGGTCCTGGTGCCAGGGTAAAGGGCACACTTGCACCCTTAACCTTGGTTAAAATCTGGGCTTAAAAGTGGGGTTGGACGGGTGGGATTGTGTGCAGCCTAACCGCAGTCTGGGTTAGGCTGCTCATGAGAAGAGCCTTAATGTGTATCAAAATCCTCGATCCCCTAATAATGTTCTTTGCCAAATCTTTGCTCCCCAAATTATTTGTTCTAGAATCACCCCTGCCCCTCGCTAATATCAATACATTCACTACATGGATAACTGACCTTCCACTTTATTTTCTCTTGCACTTCTAGCTCATATATTTAGAAGTTTTGTTTGAAAGAGTGAAACCAGAAAAGCTTGCCTCTCAGGGTCCAGGGTGACATGACTGCATAGTTTACTATGCCTTGTAATATGTATGTCGTGTGCACATAACACATTAGCAAGCAATAAATCTTATCTCTCTCATTCATACTTGCCATGGAGATCAGATTATGAGAGGTTAAACCATTAGACAAATGCTAATGCACCCTGGGCCTGGAGCTCGTCGAACAGAACCTGCAGCAGCTGTCATCCTAATTAAGCCAGATGTGTGTTAAGTTTAAATGGACCTCCCAGGAGGAACAATAACAGATTTCAAATCCTAGGAGAGCTTAGAGTACCAGGGGGGTATAATGTTTCTGAAGGGAACATCACACCAGCCTGGCAATTTCTCTGCTCATTAGTACCATCCTGATTATACTCTACTGATACTCAATTTGGGGGGAGAAAGGGAGGGGCCTTCCCAGATGGTGATTTTACTTCACTTAACCACAGGAAGGGTGTGTGTGTGCTTATACATCAGGGGGATTTAAGTTGAAGTCCGTGCAAGACATCAAGGTGCCCTCCATACACAAATTGGATTGATTTTCCCCTGTGCATTGGAACTTAGGCTGCATTATCTCTGTGCGAAAAAGTTCCACTTTTTACGGTGCCTTTTTTTGGATACTTCTATGTATCCTGCCTTTTCTTAAAGCCTCACTTTTCTTTTTAATTTTTATAATAGATTTACTCAGTGGTCCTGCGGAAGATTGACTGCCGAAATGAGGAGCTAGTCACCCACTTATCTCGTTGATCTTCTGCAAGATTGATGGCCTGAAGGGGAAGCAAAAAAAGAAAAAAGAAAAGGAACCCAGATAAATCTATCCAAACTCAAAACTCAGGAAAAGAGTGCAGTGGCACACAGAGGGCATAGGCAGCCCATGTTCAGGCTGCCTGCCCCAATCCGACAGTGCCCCCCTTCCTGCTGCCCCTTCTTTTTCCTTCACCACATGGCGGGAGCCCCTTTTCTCTCTGCAGTGTCTGTCAGTGGCGGCAGCAGCGGTAGCGGCAGTCTTCCTGAGAGAGCAGCCAAGGATAGGCTGCCCTGCCCGTGCCACTCAACCCCTACTGCCCCCACCACACATGACGGGAAGAGAAGGGGTGCCCCACACATGCAGCAGGAAAAAGGAGGTACATATGTGTACATATGTGTATCGAGAGGAAGCAGTTTATGCAAGTGCACCCAAGAGTCAGCCAGGGAAGGGAATGTGCAATCGGGGCCTAGATGTGCCCCTCTCCCAAGTGTAACACAATATCAGAATGGAACCTGCATGTGTGAAGAGGTGGGGGCAGCTGAGCAGAGGGGGCAGGGCAGCCTACCCTGGGCTGCTCCCTCAGGTGGGCTGCTGCTGTTTCCACCCCTGCTGCTGCAGCCCCCCCTACCATGATTGGTGGGGAGAAAAGGGGTGGCGGGTGCCGCTGTCAAGTGCTAGATAACAGCTGTGCCCCAGGAATAGTGCCACCTGCTGGCTGGCAATCAATGGAATTTTTACTGCAGGCTTTACAATGGTGGGGGGAGTGTTAATGTGGCTGGGCTGGCAAGTCCCATTTCAAACTGGTTTTCGGGCGGGCTATGGGGTGGAGACTGCCTTGGTCGGCCTGATGGTTGATCTCCAATTGGCAATTGACAGAGGAAGTGTGACTCTGTTGGTCCTTTTGGACTTCTCAGCGGCTTTTGATACTATCCACCATAGTATCCTTCTAGAACGTCTGAGAGGGTTGGGGGTGGGAGGCACTGTTTTACAGTGGTTCCATTCCTACCTCTCAGATAGATTCCAGATGGTGTCGATTGGAGACTGTTGCTCTTCGAGATCTGAGCTTAAGCATGGTGTCCCTCAAGGCTCCATACTTTCTCCAATGCTTTTTAACATCTACATGAAAACGCTGGGAGAGATCATCAGGGGATTTGGAGCTGGATGTTACCAGTACGCTGATGACACCCAGATCTACTTCTCCATGCCAACTTCTTCAGGAGCTGGCATATCCTCTCTAAATGCCTGCCTGGAAGCAGTAATGGGCTGGATGAGGGAGAATAAACTGAAGCTAAATCCAGATAAGACAGAGGTACTTATTGTGCGGGGTCAGAACTCCAGAGACGATTTTGATCTACCTGTTCTAGATGGGGGTCACACTTCCCCAAAAGGAACAGGTTCACAGTCTGGGAGTACTTCTGGATTCACACCTCCATGGTTTCTCAGGTTGAGGCGGTGGCCAGGGGTGCTTTCTATCAGCTCCGGCTGATACACCAGCTGCGCCCATTTCTCGAGATCAATGACCTCAAAACTGTGGTACATCTGTTGGTAACCTCCAAACTGGACTTTTGTAATGCACTCTACATGGGGCTGCCTTTGTATGTAGTCTGGAAACTTCAGTTGGTTCAGAATGTGGTAGCCAGGTTGGTCTCTGCGTCATCTCGGATAGACCATGTTACTTCTTTACTGATGGAGTTACACTGGCTGCCAATAGGTTTCCAGACAAAATACAAAGTGCTAGTTATGACTTACAAAGCCCTAAACGGCTTAGGCCCTGGGTATCTAAGAGAGCGTCTTCTTCATTACAAGCCCCACCGCCCATTGAGGTCATCTGAGGAGATCCGTCTCCAGTTACCGCCAACTCGTTTGGTGGCTACACAGAGATGGGCCTTCTTGGTCGCTGCCCTGAGATTGTGGAATACACTCCCAGCTGAGATACAATCCTCCCCATCTCTGGCAATTTTCAAAAAACACCTGAAAACCCATCTCTTCACCCAAGCTCACTCAGTATCCTAAATGTTGGGGTTTTTAAACTCTGGTTCGAATTCGAAAGATCGAAAGAACGGAAATTGAAATACATTTTCATGGGCCCAGTTGAAAATTTTCAGACACACACCATGCATGCACAGTTAGGAAAGAGGAGGAGTGGTGCCTCGCCTCCTCTAGAAAGCCATTGGCCAGAAGGGGCCAGAGAAAGACTGGGGAGCAAGCGGTTTGAATGGTGCATAGTAGGGGGAAATGCAAGGAATGGAGATGAAGCCTATTAAAACAAAACTGATGTGATGTGATGCCCCTAGGTTTCTCCAAGTTATCTTTACTGAGCTTATATGCAGCCAATATATACCCTCATAATTCACTTTACTTTACCCCACTTAATCCTGCAGTAAAGCCCGCCATCTGGGAAAGGCCAGGGTCTTTCATGAGTCCAGAAAGAGCTGCACCGACATTCATTTCCAGCTGATCTATTCAATGATGATATTTACCCTAATATTGCTCTCGCATTTTAAAATTTTATTGGTTTCTACAATATCTTAACAGTCAAATTACATTTAATTAAGTAAATATTGACTTCCCGCTCACGAGTCTGCGTGGTTCATATTAGCTCTACAAATCTACCATTGCTATATCCATATTTGAAAAATAGTTCTTCAAATAAAGTAAGAATGGCTCCCAATCTTCTTTGAAACATTCCAAGTTTTCATCCCTTATGAGTGCTGTAAGTTTTGCCGTCTCAGCATATTCCAAAATTTTTATCAACCAATCTTCTTTTGAGGGCATTTTATTATCTTTCCATTTCTGCGCATATACTATTCTAGCCACCGTGGTTGCATACATAAAAAATGTTAAGTTTCTTCTAGAGAACTCTCCTTGCGTTATTCCCAGTAGGAAGGATTCTGGTCTCTTAGGAAATGTCATTTTAAAAATTTTCTTCAACTCATTATATATCATATCCCAAAAGGCCTTTGCTTTCCCGCATGACCACCACATATGAAAAAAGCTTGTCCACATTTCCAACATTTGTTTGGAACATTTTTATACATTAATGCTAATTTTTTCGGTGTCAAATAGCACTTGTACATCATCTTATAATAATTTTCTTTTAGAGTATAACATGCAGTGAACTTTAAATCAGTTTTCCAATCTTAATATTGCTCTCAGTTTATTTAATGTCCCCACTTTAACCACATAGCTCCTTTTAAAAGTGACACTTAAGCAATGCCAGCTTAAGTGCTAGCATTAAATGCCAACCTCTTAAGAGTCTCTGTGTTGATCATAAAGTGATTAAGAGCATGTTAAATAAGCTTTTTGATATTAACAGTCAAATAAAAGCCACGGGACTGGGATATAAATATTCAGAAGTTGTGAGCATGGAGTGTGCAATAAGGTAAATAACACAGTGGTGGTGGTGGTGGTGGTGATGTTTTTCCCCCCAAAGAGGAAAAATAGGAAATGAATAAGGATCAATCTCCTGTCACAAGAGCAGAGAGTGTTAAAAGATTGACAACTCCATGAATTGGGGGGCTTTGGAGGAAAATGCATAGGAGGAATGAGTTTGCCTCCTTCCTACCCAAGTGTTGTGGTCCTGATCGGGGAGAGGCTGTAGCTCAGTCCCAGGTTCAAATCCCGTCATCTCCAGGTCAATCTGAGAAAGACTCCTGCCTGAAATGTCGGAGAGTTGCTGCCAGTAGGTGTAACCAGGGCTGCTCAACTTCGGCCCTCCTGCAGATGTCAGCCTACAACTCCCATAATCCCTGGCTATTGGCCACTGTGTTATGGTCCAGGCCTGATTTATATACTAAATATGCTCATTAGCTAGCATACAAAATTAGGCCTGGCTCATAGTGTCACCAAGTGACCAAGTTCTTTTATATGGTGACCATGTAGGATCTGGGCGCATGGAAGAAAGGAGATCAAACCAATCCTCAAAGATTCAATGGGCTTTATTGAGTATAAAAGAATAACAACATCAATTCTAGTTGAGCAGAAAGCAGAACACTCTATCAATATTACCAACAGTATTTAAACAGAACATCCTAGCCAGTACCAATATTCAACCAGTGTTCCTAACTACCATATGTGTGTGTATTAAATCTTCCTAGAGCCTAATACAATTCACATATAGACATAAAAGGGTGGGGGGGGGGTAAGGAAGGCTGAGGGCTGGCATGGTTTGGGGGAGATCAGGAATTAGTAAAGGGAAAAGGGGGGGAGGAGAAGAAGGGGGAAGGGATGAGGGGATCCAAGGCTTGTAAAGGCAGCATATTACCAGGATCAGAGAGACTTGAGAGTGGTGGATCTCTTCCGCTGAAGGAGCGAGGCTCTTGGCTGAGACAGGAGTTTTAGCAGTTGCTCAGATCACGGCTGAGAGTCAGAGCACCATGGCTGGGGAAGTCTTGACTTCTCACTGCACAGTAGAAGTCACAGACAGCTCCTGTCCATGGACAGAGTTCCTGCTTGTTGCCCTGCGGCTTACCAGCAAACTCTGGGGTTGCGTGTGAGCAGATCTTGCATGTAGGCACAAGATGCTCGTAGGCACAAGACTGCCTGTAGGAGACAGTTCCTGTCCATGGACAGAGTTCCTGCTTCTAGCCCCGCGGCTTAGCAGCAAACTCTGGCATTGCTTGTGAGCAGATCTTGCTTGTAGGCACAAGATTGCTAACTCTCTGTCCAGTAGCCTCATTCTTTATAGTTGTATTTTCCTTTGATCTCTCATAGAGTCTATTCAAATCTCATCTTTTCCTGGGTCCCCAAAAAAGGGTGACAATGCTGTTACCTTTTGGACAATGTCTCTTAATTATTCAGGATATTGGTCAGTCCAGAGAAATCTGAATCTCATCTTCTGTAAGCTGTGAGCTTAGAAAGGGAGGGGGGGAACATTGCCCAAGGCAATTCTGCATCTCTGAGCTGCAAATGGGCATCTCCCAGATTTGCCAGCCTGATTCCCAAAAAGGTGTTAGTAAAAGGACTAAATCTACAGGTGTTCTCCTAGGGTGGAATTTCTATAGACAGCAACTGAGTAATCCCCTTTGGGCATAGCAGAGCCATCATTGACAAAGATTAACATAGATTTCTTGCAACAGGAAAGGGGAGATCAGCCCCTGGCCTCTTCCACAGACATTATCTGATAGTGAGTTACATTTTAGCATACTGATTAGCTCAGGCCTAGCTTTTGTGCTTCCTTGAGTAGCCATTTCACAATACAATGCTGGATTGCCTCCTCCTTCACAGAGCAGTTGACCTGGGTGTCAGTTCACCTTGAGTCCAGGCATTGATTGAACTCTTAATATAAAATGAAATCAGACACAGGCCTGAATTCCACATACTTCTGAGTTGGTACTTTTAAGTCTAACGTTGGGGTACATGTGCCCGTACATGGGCCCCAACAACTGTGGCTGGAAATTATGGGAGCTGTAGTTCAAAAACAGCTGGGGGGCCAAAGTTGAGCAGGGCGCTTTCCAGACTAGCTGCTGGAACAGCAGCAACATTTCTCCGTTCGGGCAAGTCACATTTGGAACAGTATCGCAGCAACTAACAACCTGAAGAGACAGCGAATTTTCACGACGGATGTATGATGTCCTTGCTCTATTTCGCAGTGATTAGATTTGCAACAAGGCATTGGAAATGTGAATGGCACCCT
Organism: Hemicordylus capensis; assembly: GCF_027244095.1. Lineage (NCBI taxonomy): Eukaryota > Metazoa > Chordata > Lepidosauria > Squamata > Cordylidae > Hemicordylus > Hemicordylus capensis. Next base: position 35,673,072 of record NC_069659.1, on the reverse strand, counting down.
GCTGTCTGTGTAGGGTCTAGGAGTGTGCATGGATCCGGGAGCTGCGGTTCGGCACTGGGGTGAGGGGGTTCCATTAAGGGCGGTGGGGGGGGGAGCTTTACTTACCCCTCCCGCGCTTTCCACCTTTTGAACCGTAAATATTGAAGAAATCCGGGCGGCAGGATCCCTCGCCGCCCGCTTCAATTCAAGACGATGGCGCCTCCCTGTTAAAGAAATCGGGCGGCAGGATACTTCCTTGCCGCCCCCTTGAAGCCCCCTGCTGCTGCCGCCCCCTTTTGCCCCCTTAAATCTCACCCGGACCTGACCACGCTCTCTACAAGTGGGCGGGCGGCAGCGGGATGTACTCCCGCTCGCCCGCCCCCTTCTCTGCCGTCTGCAGAAGTGTTTAGGAAGCCTTCTGCACGCGCACGTGCAGAAGGCTTCCCGAAGACTTGCAGGACGGACGCCAGACAAGGAGAAGGGGGCGGGCGAGCGGGAGTACATCCTGCTGCCGCCTGCCCGTTTGTAGAGAGCGCGGTCGGGTCCGGGCAAGATTTAAGGGGGTGAAAGGGGGCGAAAGGGGGCGGCAGCAGCAGGGGGCTTCCGGGGGCGGCAGGGAAGTATCCTGCTGCCCGATTTCTTTAACAGGGAGGCGCCATCATCTTGAATTGAAGCGGGCGGCGAGGGATCCTGCCGCCCGGATTTCTTCAATATTTACGGTTCAAAAGGTGGAAAGCGCGGGAGGGGTAAGTAAAGCCCCCCCCCGCCACCCTTAATGGAACCCCCTCACCCCAGTGCCGAACCAAAACCATCCCATGTCCAGACTGGTTCGGAGGCCAGTAGAATGGCCTCCGAACCGGTCCGTGCACATTCCTAGTAGGGTCTGTGGTAGCACAACGCAGGAAGTGTGGAAGCACACTTCCAAGATACGTCCTGACCCTGTTTTAGGGTCTAGTCTGGAAAGCGCCCAGGCCTGCCTGGTATAGACAATACTGAGCTAAATGGACCAATGGTCTGACTCGGTATAAGGCAGCTTTCTATGCTTCTGTGTGGGACCTCCACAATTGCTTTTTATTAAAGAATCATGTCAGCCACCCATTTTATATTCCTCTGTTGTTTTGTCATGGTTTCTTATTTTTGTGAGCCACTCACAAAAATTGTATTGCACTGGACTGGGAAGGAAGGGAGAGAAAGAGAAAGAAATCTAGGCATATCAGGGTTGGAAGCCTTCACAGTTTTAACTACACCTTCATCTTCTTCACAGTATTTAGTAAAAGGCTGACTTTAGATTTTTGTGGTTTTCAGTATTGTTGGCATTTTAAAGTTCAGCAATGTTTATCTTCACTTACCAGCTGTATCATTCCATAATGCCTGAATTCTGCTCTTGGAGCAGAGAGGGAATGTTTTTATTTGCAAGTGCATTAAAGGCTAAAGTGGTATTAAATAAAACTGTTCAGACATCCAACAATACTCAGTTAAAAGAAATGCCTGTAATCTCTTTGAACAAATTGTACATAGGAGAAAAAATAAGGACAAAAAGCTCAGATTGGGCTCCTAATTCTTCTTCTTCTTCTTCTTCTTCTTCTTCTTCTTCTTCTTCTTCTTCTTCTTCTTCTTCTTCTTCTTCTCCTCCTCCTCCTCCTCCTCCTCCTCCTCCTCCTCCTCCTCCTCCTCCTCCTCCTCCTCCTCCTCCTCCACCTCCTCCTCCTCCTCCTCCTCCTCCTTCACTGATTTCACAAATGCTAATTGTATTTCGGAATCACAAATGCTTAAACAGTATCCCCCCCCGCCGCCGCCACCATGTGTCAATTGCAAGCATTGGATTACAACTTAAGTTTTATCGATGTTTTATGACATGCAGCTGCTTTTGCCATTTGAGGGCAACAATGAATGACATTTAGGCTCTGTCTGCCAGAGCCTGTTGGTCTTGAGGTCTAGAGGTGGCCACCTCTTCTTCAGCTCACTGAACACAGATGAAACTGCCTTATCCTGATAAAAGTGCTTGTTTTGGAACGAACTGAAGCTCAAGTGTGTAAATAGGAAAGCATTGGTCATTATGGATATACACCAATATAGAGTTGAGTCAGGGGTGGAGCCACCATTGAGTGGCAGGGTTCAAAGAACCAGGGCCGCCAATGAAAAAGGCTTTTTGAGCCCCCATTGTGCATGATGTCATGCGCAGAGGGGGCATGGCCTGGTAGCCAGAAGGCCCACCCCAGTCCTCCTGGTATCATTTCCAGGCAGCATTTGGGTGTTCTCGGGCTCTGGAGATTTATTTATTTTATTTTATTGCTAAATTTATACCCAGCCTTTCATTAAGAAAATCTCAAGGCAGCTCACAATAAAATTTAAAAACAAGATTATAAAAAAGACACATTAAAATATTGAGCTAAAAATATAAAAACAAACCTGATTTTAAAAAATTAAATTAAAACACAAGCATAAAAACAGTACAAAATACAAGCAGCAGCAGCGGACACACTCATATAAAAGCCTGGGTAAAAAGCCACGATTTGACATGCTTTCTAAAAACTGTGAGGGAGACTGAGGAGCGGATAACCACTTGGAGAGCATTCCAGAGTCTGGGGGCAGCAACAGAGAAGGCCCTGTCCCGAGTGCACGACAGCCGGGCCTCTCTCATTGTCGGCACCTGGAGCAGAGCCCCCTCAGATGACCTCAGATGATCCTCAAGCAAGCTCTCTCAGTATCATTTCCAGGCAACATTTGCTGCCTGGATGCATTTATTTCTCTTCCTCTCCCTAGCTGGCAGCAAATGAGTTTGGGATAGCTCGCTTGGGGTTCATCCAGAGTGTAGGCATGCCCCTTTTGTATGTGCTTTCACTTGGGCGTGCTGCCCTGGTTCCGGAAAGCCCCAAGCAAGCTCTTCCGAGCTGATTTCCAGCCAGCACTTGCTGGCTGACCGTGTTTATTTTCCTTCCTCTCCCTCCAGCGAGGGAGAGGAAGGGAAATAAATGCATCCAGGCAGCAAACGCTGCCCAGAAATGATATTGGGAGAGCTTGCAAGGAGGTCTTCAGAGCCCGGGAACACCCACATGCATGTAATGTCACACACATGGGGCGTCACTGGCGGGGCCACTGGCAGGGCAGGGCACGGGCTGCCATTTGGCTGGCTCTGCCAGTCCGTCAAATCCCAAGTCCTCTAGGTGGGTTGCAGCTTGAGCCAATACATATGAACAATTTGGAATTGTCTTATATTGAATCACACCAGTGGCCCGGCCAGAACCACTGTCAGAAAAAAATGGAACACTTGGGCAGCTGCTGAGGGGCCCCCACTTCTGCCCCCCAGGGTGGATTTGTCCCAACCAGCCTTTTAACCCTCCTTTTACTGGGCAGTTCCTCCCCTCTTACCATAGTGATGAGGGCAACAGAAGGCATAGGAGAGCTGGCCTTGCAGTAGCAAGCATGAATAGTCTCCTTTGCTAAAGAGGGTCTGCCTTGGTTTGCATTTGGTTGGGGGACTACATGTGAGAGCAGCCTGCTGTAAGATATTCCCCTTAAGGACGAGGCCATAGCTAAGTGGCAACTCCAGGTAGGGCTGGGAGAGACTCCGGCATGAAACCTTGGAGAGCTACTGCCAGTCCATGTAGACAGTACTGAGCTAGATAGTCCAAGGGTCTGACTCAGTATAAGTCAGTTTCCATGTTTTGGCCAGAAGATGATACCTCTATATTCCACCTCGTCCCCATGCTCTGTGTAGCATTGTATTGGAGCCAGTGTGGTGTAGTGGTTAGAGTGCTGGACTAGGACGTGGGAGACCTGAGTTCAAATCCCCATTCAGCCATGATACTTGCTGGATGATTCTGGGCCAGTCACTTCTCTCTCAGCCTAACCTACTTCACAGGTTTGTTGTGAGGAGAAACTTAAGTATGTAGTACACCGCTCTGGGCTCCTTGGAGGAAGAGCAGGATATAAATGTAAAAATAAAATAAAAATAAAAATATTGCTGCTGCTGCTAATCCACCAGGAATGAAATAAACCCGTGTCCACCACCACAATAAGGAGAGGGACCCATGAAGGAAGGAAGGCACCTACCAAAAGAGAGGAGAGCTGGTCTTGTGGTAGCAAGCATGACTTGTCCCCTTAGCTAAGCAGGGCCCACCCTGGTTGCTAAATGTGTAAGCACTGTAAGATATTCCCCTTAGGGAATGGAGCCACTCTGGGAAGAGCATCTAGGTTCCAAGTTCCCTCCCTGGCATCTCCAAGATAGGGCTGAGAGAGATTCCTGCCCGCAACCTTGGAGAAGCTGCTGCCAGTCTGTGTAGACAGTACTGAGCTAGATGGACCAATGGTCTGACTCAGTATATGGCAGCTTCCTATGTTCCTGTTTTTCAAAAGTTATCTTTCTGATCAACCCCTCAAACCTGGAGTTGACCAGTGATCAACTAATCCAGTATTGTCTGCTTAGAGTAGCAGCAGATCTCTCTAGGGATTTGGGCAGAGGCCTTTCTTTGCTCTACTATCCTGTTTTAAGTTGGAGATGCTAGGAATGGACCTATCAGAATTCTTCATTGTTTGGATTCACCTTATCATCCACCACCTCCTTTTCTTCCTGATTTCTCAAGTTTCTTACAACCAACCATCTTTACTTTCCTGCCATGGATGATTCTCCTAACATACAGCATGCTTTCTAGCTGTTAATCATGTGCTGTAATAAAGGCAATTCCATTTATTAAAAATGTCAAGCAATTTCTTCTGAAAGCAGCTGAAATATCCCTGCCTATAAATAACTCTTCCTGCGTGGTTTTTTTTTTAAAAAAAAGTGGGGGCGAAAATCGACATTCTCAGCCGTACCAATGAATTCTCTCTTGAGCGGCTTCTGTAATTGAAGGCATAACTGGGCCTGCTGAGTTGATATTAGAATAATGCTTAGATAAATAAACTAAACTTTTGGGTGCTTTGTAATCAAAACGAAACCCGGCACTACAGGAAAATAGAGAGTCAAAAGGTTCTTGAAGGCTGAAGACAGACATGGTTTGCTCTCCTGGTATGTAATCTAATATCCTTTTCCAAAGCTCAGCAGTAACTATATGTTTGTTTAACCATTTCACCAAGACCTCTGTTTCCTTATTGACAGGGATGGCCTAGCTCAGGCAACCTGAAGGGATGTTGGGGAAACAAGGTGCTTGCCCCTTAAACTCCCCTTCAAAAGCGGAATGGAGGATTATCCTTGTTCAAATAAGAAAGAGAACTTGTTTGCAGAAGCAAGCCTCCGGAAGAGCACTTTACTTTGAGAAACGTCATTCAGTTTAGCCTCAGAATTCTCTCTCTGGATTTATAAATATTCAGTTCCTTTGCTTTTATTGGGAGGATTTTGGTGTCACTAGAAACAAAGACTCTAAGTGCTAAGGTGATGAGTTCACACCAAGTGGCAGCCGGTACAGGTGGATCGGTCCTGTTAACTGAGCAATGAGGTGCTTTTTTTTAGTGGTGATTCTCTTCATTGAGAACGGGGAGAACCACTGGCCCTACCCATCCCCAGCACAGCATCCCTCCAGCGCCTGTTGCTGGTGTCTATCTTATGTTTCTTTTTTAGATTGTGAGCCCTTTGGGGTCAGGGAGCCTACACACAAACACAGGCGAGGAGCCAGCCGAGCGGCTGCCTGTGTCCAGCCCTGCTTGGCGGCCCCTTCCGAAATGCCCGTGCGCGTGACGTCACGCGCATGGGGCGTGGCTTGGGCTCCATAGGAGCCCAAAGCGAACTCCCCCCTCCCATGCCCGGGCCGCTGAGAGCCCAGGCAAACTTTCTGCCAAGTATTTCAGGCAGCTCCAACTGCCTAATAGAACGTTTTCCCCTTCCTCTCCCTCTCTGGAGGGAGAGAGAGGGGAAACCGTCCTATTAGGCAGCTGTCCCTGCCTGAAATGACGCTCCAAGAGCTCATTTGGGCTCTCGGCAGCCCAGGCCACGCCCCCTTGTCACGTGACTTTGTAATGTGCAAGGGGGCGTGGCCTGGGCTGCTGAGAGCCCAAACGGGCTCTCAGAGCGTCATTTCAGGCAGGGGCGGCTGCCTAATAGGTCGTTTCCCCCTCTCTCTCCCTCCAGAGAGGGAGAGGAAGGGGAAAACATTCTATTAGGCAGTCGGAGCTGCCTGAAATACTTGGCAGAAAGTTAGCCCGGGCTCTCGGCGGCCCGGGCGTGGGAGGGGGGAGTTCGCTCTGGGCTCCTATGGAGCCTGAGCCACACAGGGCAGGGCTCTCTTGGCGGCTTCTTGCCATTGGCGGCTTGGGTTCTTTGAACCCTTTCGCCCAATGGTGGCTCCACCCCTGCACAAACACATACACACTCCGCTTTGGGAACTTTTGTTGAAAAGCGGTATATAAATATCTGTCATATTCATATCGGAGAAACAGCCAACAAGCCTCAGGTGAGGTTCATTCTCACTCCTCTCGCCCTGTCCTGGCTGCCTCACTCTCCCTCACTGTGTCTGACTATGGCTTTATTAACCCTTTGTGCACAGGCTGCTCATGTGCCCAGTTTCTCAACCCAGTGAATGAACAGCTCATGTGCAAGGGGTTAACCCCTTCCAGGATTTTGAATTTCTTGTAATTGTTTTTAACTGCTGTAAGTGTTTGGACTGGATCTCCAGGGTTTTTAACTGTTTAAATGTTTTAACTGTAAATTAGTTTTATAGTATTGTTGTTTTTAACTGTTAATTGATTTTAATTGTTTTTATTTTGCTGTAAACCGCCCTGAGCCTTTTTTGGAAGGGCAGTATATAAATCAAATAAATAGATAGATAGATGATAATTAAAAAAATTAAATAACAACACCGCAGCCAGGCGCAGCGAGGGAGAGCAAGGCAGCCAGGAAGGGTAAGAAGAGTGAGAATGAGTCTCATCTGAGGCTCATTTGCTGCCCCACCACCTGATCTGACCATACCAGCTGCCCCTGGTTCACACATTTCCCCCTCCCAATGATCATCACAACAAGGGAAAACAGCTGCTGCAGATCAGAAATTACAGACAGAGCATGTGTATCACTTCAAACACAATGATTTTCAGTGTTTAGCAAGGTTGCAGTGAAGATGGGCCCCCAGCCAGGCCCCATCCTTTCTTATCATCCCCCACCCCGTGTCTTTGCTGCAGAAGAACTATATGGACATGGTGGAAAACAAAACATTCTTGGCATGCCCTTTTAGGGATGTGCACGGAACCGCAGCAGGGCGGTTTGAAGGCGGCAGGTTTCTCCTTTTAAGAGATGGGGGGAGGGTGCACTTACCCCTCCCGCCACTTTCCCCCAACCGGCATCAGTTTTTCAAGTAGCCCATTGGGGTGGCAGCATACCTCCCTGCTGCCCCGTTGCCCTCCTTTTCCGGGTATGAATGGAAGTTGCTGAAGTGCCTGCGTGATCCGGCACAGGTGCGCTTATGTCAAATGCACATGTGTGCCCATACCATTACCCCCTTACATGCAGAGGTCAATTGTGCAGGCGCGGCGGCCTCCAAAATAGCTGCCATGCCAGTATTATTATTATTATTATTTCTTGTTTACACAGACAGGTGTTATTGACTGGTTTGTTTTATCCAGACATCGAGTCCTTCACAAGGACCTGGGATGCCAGAATTTTATTATCAATGTTGTTGCTGTTATTATAGATATCATCATCATCATCATCATCATCATCATCATCATCATCAACAAAATAATAATAATAATAATAATAATAATAATAATAATAATAATAATACAATGTCCACAACCCCCCTGAACAGTTGAGGGGGTGTTTGGTCCGGGGTCGGACCGAACAGGGGATGGTTCAATTTGACCCCAAATGGTCAAACCAAACCAGTTCAACATTGAACACATTCAACATTGAACCTATTTGCACATCCCTATTCTGTATGAAGCCATCCTGTATGACATACTGCAAAATGGCTACCTTGACTTATGGAACTGCACTGCGGAAACATTGGGAAGGACAATATCTCAGTGGTAGAGCATTTGCTTTGCATGCAGAAGGTTCAGTCCCTGGACTCTCCAGGTAAGCCTGGGAATGACTCCTGCCTGAAACCTTGGAGAGCTGCTGCCAGTCAGTACAGATAAATCTGAGCTAGGTGGATCAATGCTTGACTCTGTAGGAGGCAGCTTCCTATGTTCCTATGCTGATAAATTTATTCTGCAGTAAATACAACAGAGGAAAGAATGGGAAAGGAAAACTTTGTGGGTCCCACAAAATGGTTCACAGAATCAAAGAATCCTTTCTTGTGCAATTGGAATATATTGTCAAATAATTTAGGGGGGGTTTTATGGCAAACATTACACCTGCAACCATTCTCAGTACATTGTACAACAGGCATAATTTACTTGGAGTCTGACAAGCCTAAACTTGAAATATCTGTATCTGAAGGGAAAGTAGATGCAGATGGGCTTTTCATTCAAGTGGATGAATCCCTCAGTAATTATCCAGTATGCTTTTATTTCAGAAGATGGAAGAAGGAATGAAAAAATTATTACACTCATCTACCAGATATGTTTGCTCATCCTTTAGAAATGGGCCTTCACCAAACAAAGTTTCAAAAGCAACTTCTACAACACAGAGAAGCCCTTCTCATGATCGGTGAGAAGGACTACCCTCTTTTGCGGGGAGGAAGCCCAAAAGTGCTTACCTCCCCACAGACGATCACAGCGAAGTCCCTGGGTGGGCAAATTGTAGCACGGAACCAGCTGTCCCAATTCAGTTCGAGTCTGGGCTAGTTTGGGCTGGTCCAGTTTGGTCCAGCACTCCCTTGAATGCCCCGGGTTCGGTTCAGTCCGGGGTGGGTGGGTTGCAAACATATATATTTTAAAAATTAAAAATTAATTTTACTTACTCCCTTCGGGGGAGTTGTTGGAGGGGGAACCTCTGTGGACAACCCCCCGACCCTGGCTGGCCTCCCTTACAGCCCAAACGAGTCCGTTCGGCCAGCCTCTTTTGGAGGCCGCTGCACCTGCTCAATTGGCCTCTGCATGACCCAGGCCATGGAAAGGCCAATTGTGCAGGCACGGTAGCCTCAAAAATGGCCACCACGCTGGAGGGGGAAGGCCCGAACAGGCCGAAGAGCCAGCTAAATGGGCCAGTTTGGGCTGTAAGGGAGGGTGGTGGTGGGGAGGGAGGGAACCTTCATGGACCTCCACCGCCTCCAACAATTCGCCCAAAAGGGTTAAGTAAAAAGTTTTTTTAAAAAAGGTCTACGAACCCCCCAAACAGTCGAGGGGTGTTCGGTCGGGGATGGTTCAGTTCAACCCCGAACCGTTGAACCAAACAGGTTTGACGCCGATCACGTTCGACGTTGAATCTGTTGGCACATCCCTAGCGGATTGCCCGCTCAGATGAGCAGCGGCTCTCCTTCAGGCCGCCCTCGCCTCACCATGCCTCGCCCAGCCGCTCTGGGGGTCAGGCACAGGGAAGGGCTCCCATAGCCTGTTTTTTGCTGACTCGTGAGAACAGCTTCAGAATCTCTGTGTATTTTTATTTCACAATATTTATATGCTGCTGTGTGTGTCTCTGTGTGTATTAAACCCGGGACCTGCTAAGCAGATGCTCTTCTATAGGTCCTCCCACATTAAAAGTATGTACTCCAACTCTCTCCTAGCAGCAGTGCATCCTGGGGACTTGAACTCTGGACCCCACGCATGGCAGCAGGAATGCCTAGCCAACAGCCACAGAGAAGCATATAATTCACCAGGAACCTTTCCATGTAAACCTGTCTGGAATTGGTGGGAAACACCAAGCTGAAGTTCCTTACAGCAGGGGTAGGCAACATTGGCTTTCCAGCTGTTGCTGAACTACAACTCCAATCATCCCCAGCCACAATAAATTGTGTTCAACAACAGCTGGAGAGCCAAGGTTGCTTACCCCTGCTTTATGGACTGTTTTCGTTCATATATTTGCAGGCTACCACAGTGTGCTTTAACCATCACAATAATGTTTTAGGTATTTGAATGTATCCATGTATTCAGATTGTATATTATTTTAGGGTGGGATTTAGAAATGTGTGTAATGTTATTTAACTGGGCTGATGCCACTCACATTTGTTTTCAAGTAGTAAGCATTTTCCCTGACACCTCATTATTTTTGAGCAAAGGCGCACAATTAATTTTAAAAGGAATTTTCTTATATCTTGCCCTCTAATGACCCTTCTTACAAGACATTTGCAAGAAATGATACATATTGCAGCTAGTGGCCATGGACCAGTATAAATATTTTCTGCTGTGCTGCTAATGCTGTCTGGCAACTTACCAAGAATTTTGCATAGGAATGTAGTTGAGTTAGAGATCCTGAGCTAATAAATTTTAGCCAACACACTCAAACATCTTGTTTTATTACCATGTCTGATTTTTCCCATGCTCACACAATTTTGACCTTAATCATCTTAATGGGGAGATTTTCAAAGGGGCTCTTTTGTGTGTGTGTGTGTGTGTGGGGGGGGGTATTTTATTTATTTATAGGTTTACATTTCTTTCTATACCACTTTTCTACTGAAGACCTTCAAAGTGGAGTATAATACAAAAATTTTGAAAAATCTAAGTAGAATAGTCTATTAAAAATATTGGCTGGCATGATGTGCACCCTACTGCCTCCATAAGGATCTGCTGTGGGGCTTTTGCAGACTTCAAAGGAAGTTCCGACACTTCCCTGAGGCAGTGATTGTGAAAGCTGCATTTCTGCATATTTACCTATTGTCCTGAAAGGGAATATGAGGAAATGCAGCTTCCTTTGAAGTCTGCAGGAATTCTACTGTGGATCCTTATGGAGATGTAGGATGCACATCATGTCACTAAAAATATATATCAATTGACACATTAGAATGAAAAAAATCTAAGCAGCAAGAAGCCATAACAGCAGCAACATGATATCAAAGCAAACCTGGGGCAGTGGTGGGGATTTTTTTTTTAGCAGTTGCCAGAATGCCTGTGCAGAGGCGTAACTAGGGAAAATGGCACCTAGGGCAAGCACTGAAATTGAGCCCCCCCCACCGCCCCCCCAACATACATCTGACTGACACACATGTTTCAGAAAATTTTTATTTTAAAAATTTAAAAAATTACAAAAATTACCAAAAATTTCAAAATGCAATAAATAACCAAAAATGCAATAAATAACCAAAAATGCAATAAATAAACACCTATGTCTGCATTTGACACCCCTGGTTACACAATAATGCTTTCCAGTATACTGGAATTCTTGAGAGCCAGCACACCCCCACAACTGTTTCTGTATTGACATCTGGGCGTAGCAAGGTTGTAGTGGGCCCAGAGACAAGATTTTAAATTCCTCCCTGCTATCATTGAAGCTCAGCTCATGAAGTAAAGAAATATTAAATAGAACATCATCCTAAATTATTTTTTAAAAGGTTTATTAAATTGTGGATGATGCAAGTCAATTAATAGTACTAGAGAAAGACATGGTTGAAGTGTTTCAATTAATTCATTTACAATAGAGTACACTGCTTAACATCAAATTGCATTTGACTTAGAAATGTTTGCTTTACTTACATTAGAAGGCTTGTTACTAAGCGCTGGTTTGTGGTTGGTTGTGCCTGCAGTTCTTCCAGTCAGCAGAGGTGCTATTATTGTTTTTTGAGAGAAAACAGTATTTATTTTTTGTATTTCAATTTATTTATTTTTACAGTTTATATCCCGCTCTCCCTCCAAGTAGCCCAGAGTGGTGCACTACATACTTAGGTTTTTCCTCACAACAACCCTGTGAAGTAGGCTTGTGTCTCAAACATCAGAATTGTGACTGTGAGATGGCAACAGTCTCTGGCCTACATTACTGTATCATAGCAGATGGAAATCCAGGTCCACTCAAGCCAAGAGGTTAGCTGTATCATTGCCCCTCAGTTTTTGACATTAAAATGGGCAGGGGACCATAAGATGAATTGGAAATTGTGATCTGTGGAAAATGGATTGATAAATCCCCTGCTAACTGGGCAAAGAGGCAACTTTTAACATAGTGATTCTCTTTATTTAGCCATCATCTTGCAACTGCCATTGATAGACCTGCTCTCCATGAATTTGTCTAAGCCACTTTTAAAGCCATCCAAGCTGGTGGCCATTACTACATCCCATGGCAAAGAATTTCATAGATTAATAGAAGAACATATTATTCACTGCTTTTGAATCACATACACCCTATACATGTTTCATTTTTATACCATGGAGGATTCTTTCTACATCAGCATGGTGGTTTGGTTTCACAACACAGCTAGTGATGTACTCTTACATCTCAGGTTAGATATATTTTAATAATATGGAATATTTCAGTTTTCAAAAAGATTCCTATATGGTTGTCTATTTTATGTTACTGGTACAAAGATATTAATTATTTGGTTCCAAAAATATTACAACCATTCTAAGAAGAAGAATGGATCTATCTGTAGGCTAAGGGAAAGAATTACATGTTCATAAACAAAGCATCTCTTGCCCAGATTTAACCTCAACAGTGTGGTCTATGAAGGTGTTGCCAGACCCAGCTTTGTAGCCAATCCACCTTATTTGCTGGATTGGCATATCAGAGCAAGTGATAAATATCAGAGCAAGTGATATTTGTGCACTCCATCTTATTAAAGCTAAAGGGGCTTGCAACCTACTTGCAGCCAACAGTTCCCATCTTCTGAACCAGGAAATTCTGTAACTCCTCCTGTCACCACCACAACCCAGCATAATAGCACTTCTACGGTCAGATCTGCAGCTAGCTTTTCAGCTTCAACCCCTTGAAAGCTTGCAATACTTCTGGGCTGGCATCAACTGAGAGACTTGAGCAAGCTCAGAGAGAGGGAGAGAGAAAGACCAATTTCTCCCTTTTGGTCATGTGCAAACCTATGGCTCTTTTGTTGATTACCCTGCTCTCCTCTGCTTTCTGCAGTCAGCCAGGCATATTCCTGCTGCTCGGGGGACTCCAGCTAACAATGAAGAGAAAGAAGCCGATAGCCTGGAGAGACCCCCAAAATCCACGAACCAGCCCTCCCCACTTGGCTTTGTGCCAATAAGGATCCACTGGGCTCTATCGATCAAAAATTGTCTTGCATGGGCAGCGCGTGGCTGGAGGACATACCAGAGACACCCCCTCCCCTTCCAGAAAACAGGACGAAATAATAGATCTCTTGCCCACCCCCACCCCAAAAGCAGTGAGAGGGAAAGGAACAGATCTCTCATATGAGTGCGTGTTGTGTGCATTTGTTATGTTGAAGGAAGGATGGTTGACAAAGCCCTCAGCAGTGGAGAAGATGCCAGGCAAATGCAACATGGGGCGAGTTGGGTGCGGGGGGGGTGGGGTTGAGATTTGAAAGGGGAGGAGGGGAGGAGAACAGCCTGAGCCAACTAGGGGGTGGAGGTGGCAGCTATGTGGTGGCGGCGGCGGCTCCCCGCTCTTCCTCCCTGATGTGGCTGCAGGAACTGCACAAGGCACTAAGGCTAAAAGGGGTCAGGGATGGGGGTGCTTTGAAAAATATTTATAAGGAGAACCAGAAGGTAGCTAAGCTAACATTGTTAGCCTAACAAGGCTGTTTGTTTCTCATCTATGGAGGGTTTTGGAGGTGCTAAATTCAGTGTGGGTACCTGACTTCCAACTCAGCTTTCCTCTGTATAACCTGTAAACAAGTCAGAAGTGGGACCATTTTCTACAAGAGCACAGGCAATACGAGAAGCTATACATCAATTGTTCCTCCTCTGCCCCCCACCTTCCCACCCCCAACCTGCCATTTCAATTAAGAGCTGCCACCCTTGTGCAGGGCTTCTGTTCATTATCCTTCTGCTGCTCTTCTAGGCTCACCGCTTCAAGCCTCCTGCTGCCGACTCCCCACAGATGTCCTCTGCGCCATTTTTTAATATGCAGCCCACCCGCTGAGCTGCGCCAGCAAATGGCTTCTCATCTAATCAGAAGCAAAGAGGAATGCTGGGAGCAACAAAAACGCTCTCTGACTCCCACCCAGTCGTTGCCGACAAAGTCCACGTGCAGGCGGTGAGCTGGGGAGGAGGCGACGCATGGGCGACTGGTGGCGGGGCAGGGAGGGGAGTGCTCCGCTCACTCAGTCACTGTGATGTGATGATTCAGAAGAGACAGTCCGTTGGCGATGGCCGACGCCGAGCCGAGGCAGCAAGCAAGCACTGGCAGGCAGGCACACTGCAAACTTTAGGCACCCGCAGCACTGGAGCCGAGCAATGGGGGGGGCGGGACCGGGGGAGGGGGCGCCACATGCAGACTGTGCGGACTGCTCTTTGTGCTGCGGACTGCTGCTGCAGCTCAAAAAAAAGTTGTTTTTGAAAATTTTCAGGAAAGGGCCAAGGCAGGGGATCGGCGGGGGCACTTTTTGGCACCCCCTACCAAGTGGCGCCCAGGGCACTTGCCCTGCCTGCCCCCCCTATCGTTACACCCCTGTGCCTGTGAAGAGGGGGCCAGAAAGATATTCCAAGGGAGAGAGTTCCAAAGTCTAGGTGCTACCACTATAAAGGCTCTGTCTCAGGGATGTGCATGAACTGCGGTTTATGCACCAGTTCTACTATGAACTCTGGAACTCCCCCCCGCCCCAATATTTGGTCTGCTTCCTCCCCTTCAGCCTTTAAAACCTTATTTCTTTTCCTCCAGGCATTTGCCCTATAAGTTTCTTGGGATGTGTGTGTGTGTGTGTGTGTGTGTTTTAAATCTTGGATGCTATCCTTGTTTTGTACACCACCCTGAGTCTGTGGATTGGGCGGTATATTAAATCTCTGAATGAATGAATGAATGAATGAATGAATGATCCCATTCAATGATGTAGTCAACAAACTCAGGTTATCATATCTCTAAACCACAGCTGAATTCTGAATCTAGTTCCACTGCTAATGCAGATTCTCCACTGCTAATGCAGATTCACTGGTGACTACTGGGCTTGTATGCCTGACCCATTCTTCCCCCTGCCTACTATCTGGGTTTTCAAATGCTGTGTTTTCACCATTGGAGTGGAAAGATCCTCTTGCTCAGCACATTTAAACCTCTCAGCTGACATCTGTATCTCGGTGCATCAAACACATGCAAAGATCTAGGCAAATCCTAACATTAGCAGTTGATGTAGCTTAGAGGACTACATTGAAGTTTGAAATATGGCAGTATAAGTCACCTTCCAATAGTGTGATATATTGATCTTCTGCACCATTAATTTACTATTTTGTGTTCTAATGCTGAATTTGTTGTAATCATCACCAATACAAAAAAAATCTGATTGGCAATATAATTTTCATTATCTAGTTTTATCAATCGCCTGTAAACTGTCTAGAGACTTCAGTAGTGCGCAGTATACAAATATGTTAAATGAATAAATAATAAAATAATCAGATATTTCTCATTGAATGTACTCCTTGCTAAGCTGAACACCTTAATTCTGAAGGATGACTTGGAATTAATGACTTGCTTATGTGCGAGCCAGCTCAAGTTTGAGCCAGCTCAGCTTGAATGCCTCAGGTCAAGCTGAACGGGGCCTGGTTTGGGCCAAGTTTGGACTGAACCAGACCGGGTTTTAACAGAGTTTGGACTGAACCAGATCCAGAGAGATAGATAGATAATTTTTTATTTCAGTCATTGACCAGTAAACCAGACCCAGTTTTAACGGAGCCAGCATGATTTCCCCTTTGCCATTTAAAGGGGGGGAGGGGCTTCCCTAAAAGCCAAGTAGGAGTGAGAAGGGAATAAAAAGGTACCTTAAAAGTGCCACTGCAGGCAGTTGTGGTGGCGGTGCCCTGGGTAGGGGGTAGCGGGGAGGCGGTGGCTTCCCCCACCCCCCAGTCTACCCCTGCATAGCCCGGGCTGGTTCAGGCCTGGTTCATGCTCAGTTTGGGCCTCTGAGCAAGTGTGGAGGGCACTAAATGGCTTCCATGCATGCGCAGAGGCCATTTTCGTGACCTTTTTACTCCCCTCACAACTTTTACGGAAGGCCTTCTGCCCCTCCCCCCTTGCGCTATAGTGGTAAAGAGGGATTGTTACTGGATTCCTCTTTACCAGTAGGTCTCCTAGCCTTTCAGACTGGCTCAGTTCAAACTCAAACCGGGTCCAGTTCAAGAGTGCACTGAAAAGAATCGGGCCAGTTCAGCTCAAGTCCAGTTCAGTCTCGAACCGAACCACCTTTTTTGGTTTTGTTCACATCCTTATTGTTTATTAACAGCAGCTGAAATATGCCTTGCTTGTTGGAAATCTCCTGGACCACTTTTGATATTGGGCTGCATTAACTAGATATAGATGATACATTTAATAACCAAATTATTACTATAAATTTTTATTAATGACCAAATTATTAATATAACTTATTGGAGGGCACTGGGTGAAGAAGTAACCAGGAATAAATTCCTTGAAAGATGGAATATATTCATCAATGACTGGGACGACAAATCATCAACTATATAAACTGCTATACTTTTTATAACCTTATAGATAATCTATGATAATCTTCTATATTTGTGATAATAATAGGATAACAATATAATAGCTTTTTGCATGTTTATAATAACGTCTCCCCAGAAAAAATGTAAATGTATCTTGGATGCCTTATGTGGAGAATAAAAATGCAACTGAGAGCAATTGTATTCCTTTGAAACATTTATATAAATTTTAAATGGCATTTTGCATATGATAAAGTAATATAAAGTAATATTTTGTGTTTTATATTACCTTTTAACCCAATAGGTAATTTTTTAATATATATTAGTATCCTTGAATCTACCAGTACATTGAACATAAGTTTAACTTAGCATGTTTGAGGCTCTTTTAGGTTAAGGACACGTTTGACCTTTGGCTACTGACTGGGTTGCCAAGTTTACACTGTACTGAACCAAGGGTAATGATAAATATTAAGTAGTAAATGGCAATGGTAAATCGGCTTCTTTTCATGTTTTGCTTGGTTTAGGAATTTGGAAGGCTGATTTCGTAATTCATTCCAGGTGCAATCATTCCTCTGCTACGTTTTCTTTCCAGTTTCTTCAGAGAACCATTTGATTCAGATTACAAACATTCCATGCAGAATTCAAATCTCAGAGGGAGATCAGTGTTTTCAAACTTGTTGAAATGCTGCCCAAAACTATGCAAGGCTTAAATCCTTTGGATTTTGAAAAACTGATGTGTGTCAGTGTATGCACACAATCACAGGCCTTGGATATATTTAAACATCCAAACTGCGTATATATGTTCATGCATCAAATATTTGATCCTGTTTGCTCTATTGTTCTCTCCGGTAAAATGACTGGTTCATGTATTCACCACTTCAGAGATTACAAGAATAAAAACAACTGAGAAAAGTTTGCTGCTTCGGTATAAATGATGAGTGAATTTTGAAGGTATACTTTCCTGTTCCTGGCCCTCTTCATGCATTGGGTAGACAGCTTCCTATGACACAGAAAAAGCTGAACTGCTGGTTAGGAAATCATCAGGAAATTGCATATCTCCCTTAAATGCCTGCCTGGAGGCAGCAATGGGCTGGATGAGGGATAACAAACTGAAGTTGAATCCAAATAATATGGAGGTACTGACTGAGGGTGGGGAGGGACCTGAGAGATGGTTTAGATATGCCTGTTCTGGATGGGATTACACTCCCCCTGAAAGATCAGGTAAGTAGCTTGGGAGTGCTCCTGGACCCAAAGCTCTCCCTGGTTTCTCAGGTTGAGGCGGTGACCAGGAGCACTTTTTATCAGCTTCAGCTGATACATCAGCTATGTCCATTTCTAGAGGCGAATGACAAAAGACTGGTATATATGTTGGTAACTTCCAGGCTTGACTACTGTAATGCGCTCTACGTGGGGCTGCTTTTGAATGTAGTCCAGAAACTACAGTTGGTACAGAATGCAGCAGCCAGATTTTTCTTAGGGACAACATGAGGGGACAACATAACACTGGTTTTGAAAGAACTGCACTGCTTGCTGATATGTTTCTGGGTTAAATACAAAGTGCTGGTTATTACCTATAAAGCCCTTAACGGCTTAGGTCCAGGCTATTAAAGAGAGCACCTCCTTTGTTATAAATGCTGCCGCCTGTTACGATCTTCTGGAGATGTCTGGTTATGGATGCCACTGGCTCATTTGGTGGTGACTCAGGACTAGTCTTTCTCTGTGGCTGTCCTTTGGAATATACTCCCTACTGAAATAAGAACATCTCCTTCTCCGTTTGTTTTCAGGAAGACCCTCAAGACTCTCCTGTTTTCACAGGCTTTTAATTAGAATTCTATTGTTTTTATTGTCATGTATTTTAATCTGTAACTTTTAAATATTTTAAATTTTGTACATCACCTAGAGATGTACATAACAGACAGTATAGAAATATGATAGATAGATAGATAGATAGATAGATAGATAGATAGATAGATAGATAGATAGATAGATAGATAATACTGGAGCTTGGTGGTGAGCCTGACTTCCAGTGGAGTGTGTGCCATATGCCAACATTGGGTGTGTCATCTGAACCCGCTAACATTGGCATATTCCACCCTACTTGTGGTTCTGAACCCAATACCTGTAACTAACTTCAGATCTTGGTTACAAAAGTCAGATTCAGAACTGCAAGTAGGGTGGAATATGACAACATTGTTAGGTTCAGATGACACATCCAACATGCGGGGGGGGGGGCAGGGTTTCCCGCCCCACCTCACCCCACCCACTGGAAAATGGGCTCACCACTGAGTTCCAGGAAGTGGTGGTTCAGTTTTTGCCATGTTACAGGAAGCCATCTGATGTATCCGAAGAAGGTTAGTCGTGACTAACTGCCATTGAAATCAATGAGACAAATTTGTCATGACAAGCTTAAGGCGATAGGGTTGCCTTAAGCTTAGGATAGAATCCTAACTTTCTTAGAATGCAACCCATTGCATGTTTCATTGTATTCTGAAAAAAAATATGAATTTGACAAACATAGGTTTGCAAACCATCCATCTATTGCAGGTAAGGGATAGAATCCAACAAGCTAGAAAACCTAGGAGGACCATAGTCCCCAAGAGAACAATTATGGGTGACAATATGAGGAATGAAAGGAAATGTGTTACTAGGGGTGTGTTATTGCTCTCTCAAATCAAAACACTGAGAGTGATCTGGAGTTGGAGAAGCAAATCAGAGAGGCGTCAAAGAGAGACAGAGCTGTAATAATGGGTGGCTTAATTACCCTCACATCGATTGGTCAAATTTACCTGTGGGCATTGACAGAGAGGCCAACATTCTAGACGTGCTAGATGACTGTGCCTTAGCACAGTTAGTCATGGAACCAACCAGAGAGAAGGTAAACTTGGACTTAATCCTGAGTGGTGCCCAGGACCTGTTGCAAGATATCAGAGTAGTAGAACTAATGGAGAACTGTCAACATAGTGTGATCCATTTCCACCTATTTGCGAGTGAAGCATTGCCAAGAAAGTCCAACACAGATGCACTGGACTTTGGAAGAGAAAACTTCTCAAAAATGAGGGGACTGGTAAAAAGGAAGCTGAAAGGGAAAATCAGGAGGGTCAAATCACTCCAGAAAACTTGGAACCACACTATAAACCATAATACCAGAAGCTCAGTTAGAATGTATACCAAGAAGGTATACAGCCTTCAGAAAATCCTTCCTTCAGAAAATGGAAGTCCTGCCCAAATGAAGAGAACAGAAAGGAACATAAACTCTGGCAAAAGAAATGCAAGGAGACAATAAAGGATGCAAAAAGAGAGTTTGAGGAGCATATAGCTAGAAGTGTCAAGGGGAATAACAAAAAAGTATTTAAATATATCAGAAGCAGAAAATCTGCAAAGGAGGCAGTTGGACTCTTAGATGACGAGGGTGTGAAAGGGATTATTAAGGAGGATAAGGAGATTCCAGAGAAGCTGAATGTGTTCTTTGCATCTGTCTTCATGGCTGAGGATACTGACAATATACCCACTCCAAAAATGAACTTCTTAGGCTTGGAGGTTGAAGAATTGTGCCAATTTGAGGTGATGAGAGAGGATGTTCTAAACCAGGGGTGGGGAACCTTGGCACTCCAGCTGTTGTTGAACTACAACTCCCATCATCCCCAGTCACAATTATTGTGGCTGGGGATGGTGGGAGTTGTAGTTCAACAACAGCTGGAGTGCCAAGGTTCCCCACCCCTGTTCTAAACTGTCTTGAGAAACTAATATAACAAATCACCAGGGCCAGATGGCATCCACCCAAGAGTTCTGAAGTAACTCAAATGTGAAATTGCTGATTTCCTAGCAAAAATATATAACTTGTCCCTACAATCAGGCTCTGTACTAGAGGACTGGAGAGTAGCTAATGTAACTCTGATTTTCAAAAAGGGATCAGGGAGGGGTGGGAGTGGTCCAGAAAACTACAGGCCAGGTAGCTTAACTTCTGTGCTGAGTAAGTTAAGCATACTTAAGGACAAAATTGTTAAACATATAGAAGAACAGGCCTTGCTGAAGGGGAACCAACCAGCTTGGCTTCTGCAAGGGCAAGTCTTGCCTAACTAACCTTTTGGAGTTCTTTGAGAGTGTCAGCAGGCATGTGGATAAAGGTGATCTGGTTGACATAGTATTCTTGGACTCCCAAAAAGATTTTGACAAAGTTTCCCATCAAATACTCTTTAGTAAACTTAGCAGTTTACTAAGGGCGGGATAAGGGGGAAGGTTCAATTGTGGATTGGTAACTGGTTGACGGACAATAAATAGAGGGTAGAATAAATAGACAGTTTTAGCAATGGAGGGAATTAAGAAATGGGGTCCCACGGGGACCTGTACTGGGACTAGTGCTCTTTAACTTGTTCATAAAGATTTAGAAGTTGGGGTAAGTAAAGAAGTGGCCACATTTGCAGATGACACTAAACTATTTAGGCTGATGAAATCCTCAACAGATTGTGAGGAGCACCAAAAGGATCTTCCCAAACTGGGTGAGTGGGTGACAAAATGGCTAAAGCAATTCAATGCAAGCAAGTCTAAAGTCATGCATATTGGAGCAAAACACCTGTTACCAGAAATACCCACAAGGTGCTAGCTAGACATCTCAGCTATGCTTTGGCTTGACTTTAGGAAATTAGCTTGGCTTGGTGAGCAGTTTGGTTCCAGTATACGATGAATACGAATATGACAAATATTTATATAATGCTTTTCAACAAAGGTCCCCAAAGTGGTTTACATAGATACAAATAAATAAAATGGTTTCTGTCCCCAAAGGGCTCACAATCTAAAAAAGAACCATATGTTCTCAGGGTATAGACACCAGCAACAGCCACTGGAGGGATGCTGTACATGGTATGATGTACATGGTAGGGCTGTGCCTGAAACTGGTATGCCCGGTATGGTTCAAGTCCAAATTTGACTCGAACAGAACCAGGCATGTTTGGTTCCCCCCCCCCCGAACAAACCCCCTGGTTCAGCTGAAATTAGAGCCAGTCCAGGGGTTCTAACGAGAGAGAGAAACTTTTTTAGAAACTCACCACCTCTGGGGGGTGCTGCCATGGCTGTAGGGGGGGGGTCTCCAGTTGTTCCCCCTCCCCCAGCCTTCCCTCAGTCTCAGATTGGCCCAGTTCAGGCCGTTTTAGGCCCATTCTGGGCTGTGCTAGCAGTGGCCATTTGGGAGGCCACTGCCCATGCACCCTGGCCATCTGCGTGACCATTTCTTTTCTTTCTTACTCCAATTTTAACTTGATCAATGCAGGCTGATCATTCATCAGGTGAACCAACCCAGTGAATGACCAGCCTGTGCTGCTCATTTGAAAGCTGTGGTGAAAAGAGACAGAGGAAGAGTCAGCCGTGGTGGGGCAGGAAGAGAGAGTGAGAGATTAATGCAGATGTGGCCATTTCTACCAGAGAGAGAGATGCTCACACAAGTAAGGGCTTTCCCCTTCTTCCATATCCTGTATTACTTAGACCAGATAGGAGTTGCTGTGGACTGAACCTGGGCCCTTATGCAGGCATGGCATTGAGCTATGGCCCCTCCCAATCTTTTATTACCTTAGAGGATCTTCTGGGATTACTTTCGTGATTCATTACAGAAATAGAAGAACATTATTCTATAGGATTGTGCCGTTTGGCCCTGTCAGTAGTAGGGGAAAAGCCTTAATGATCACAAAAACCACATATGTTTTTAGTCAGAGGAATTTTATGACATGTAAAATTTACCTACCACAGTTTTTGCATTGTGTGACAGACAATAATAGAACTGCCTTTTACGAAGTCATTGCAAGTGTGAATAGTGAAAGGCAGCCACAGCCATCTTATCGACAGAACAGAAATGAGTAATTAATATTTTTCACGAAGAAAGTTGCTTCCTTTAAACATGCAGCAATCACAGGATTATATCAGAGCCTGGTTACATATTATAATACTCACACAGAAAGCAAAAGCTCTCTGCTTCTATAGAACACTGAAGGTATTCTCCTGCATGCTGTTTCTCTAGGCAGAGCCCATCCGGATCCACAGGGGGCCTGTTACCATCCCCGTGCCAAGGTATTCCAGGTCCCTTCCCTGAATGCTCAGCTTTCATTTAAAAAGAAGAAGTCAGCATGAGTAGCTTTTTTGTTTGTAGAGATATAATAGAAAATGTACAGTCAGTGTTCCAACCAATTGCTGCATATCAGCTAAACCTGCTGCTACATTCTGCCTAAGGAGTGCAAAGGCAATGGGATATCTGAAAGCACGGAGGGCACTTATTTTATATGTCCACTATATAGTGCAGTGTGCAGCACCAGCAGTTTCTGTTGAGATAAGCAACAACTACAGCTTTGGACGTATGGTGTAGTTTGTGTGTAACCTGCTGTAGTCCAGAGAGGGGCACTGTAGCTAGGAGTTATAATGAAGGGAAAGAAGGTGTTTCCTTATTGTGTCCTCCCTTTGTTCTCTTGTTGGTTGGGGTTTCTGGGTGTTCCTGTTTCTCTTCTTCCTATGCCTGTCTCTGGGATATGTGACTGTGAGACAGCACGTTGTGTATTGACCTCTAACTTACCAAACTGAGCCTATGCTCAGGCAATACATGTGGCAAAGAAGCTATTCTTTTCTGCCTGTATTGCGTCCGCAAGCTCACGTCCAGCTGAGTTGTTTAGGGTTATGAGAGGGCTAGTAATGCCCCTCCTCCCTTGGATCAGAATTTGGAACCATCAGTTACCTATTGTGATATTTTAAATGAGTCCTTTGTGGATAAAATGTCTTGTATTCAGGCAGACTTAGATCTCATAATTATTGCAGAGTCTAATTTGGAGGTGTCCAGCAACTCTTCTTATGTGGTTAGGCTGGATCAGTTTCAGTTTATGACTCCTGATGATGTGGATAAGCTGCTTGGAATAGTGCAGCCTACCACCTGTTCTCTTGACTCTTGTCCAACATGGCTTATACTATATGGCAGTGGGGTAGTTGCAGAAGGCCTGGTAGATATTACAAATGCTTCTCTGAGGGAGGGCAAGATGCCTCCTTGTTTAAAGGAGGCAATTATTAGTCCTCTTTTGAAGAAGCCTACACTAGATCCCTCAGAGTTAAGTAACTATAGGTCTGTCTCCAATCTTCCATGGTTGGGCAAGGTAATTGAGAGGGCCTCCCAGCTCCAGGCAGTCTTGGAGGAATCTGATTATCTAGACCCATTTCAAACTGGTTTTCGGGTGGGCTATGGGGTGCAGACTGCCTTGGTCAGCCTGATGGATGATCTCAAATGGAGAATTGACAGACGGAGCATGACTCTGTTGGTCCTTTTGGATCTCTCAGTGGCTTTCAATACGCTCGAACATTCTGAAACCATTTGAGGAGGTTGGGAGTGGGAGGCACTGCTTTGTGGTGGTTCCACTCCTATCGTACTTCTTGGGCAGATTCCAGATGGCGTCACTTGGAGACTGTTGTTCTTCAAAATGAGAAATTTTATATGGCATCCCTCAGGGTTTCATACTATCTCCAGTGCTCTTTAATATCTACATTAAACCACTCAGAGAGATCATCAGGAGATTGGATGCAGGGTGTTAATAGTATGCTGATGACACTCAAATCTATTTCTCTTATGTCAATATCATCAAGTGAAGGCATAACCTCCCTAAATGCCTGTCTGGAGGCAGCGATGGGCTGGATGAGGGATAACAAACTGACTGAATCCAAATAAGATGGAAATACTTATTATGCGGGGTTGGAACTCGGGAGATAATTTTGATCTGCTAGTTCTGGATAGGGTCACACTTCCCCAGAAGGAACAGTACACAGTCTGGGAGTGCTTCTGGATTCAAACCTCTCCCTGGGGTCTCAGGCTGAAGTGGTAGCCAGAGGAGCTTTTGTCAAATTTGTCTGATACACCAGCTGCGTCTGTTTCTTGAGATCAATGACCTCAGACAGTAATACATATGCTAGTAACCTCCAGACTTGGCTACTGCAATATGCTCTATGTGAGGCTGCTTTTGTACATCGTCTAGAAATTGCAGTTGTGGCCAGCCACCTAATGGTGCAGTGCGTAAATGACTTGATTAGCAAGCCAGAGGCTGCCGGTTCAAATCCTCGCTGATATGTTTCCAAGACTATGGGAAACACCTATATCGGGCTGCAGTGATCTAGGAAGATGTGGGAAAGCATCATCTCATACTGTGCGGGAGATGGCAATCGTAAACCCCTCCTGTATTCTACCAAAGACAACCACAGGGCTCTGTGGTTGCCAGGAGTCAACACCGACTTGATCACATACGTTATCTTTACAGAATGTGGCAGCCAGGTTGATCTCTGGGTCATCTCGGACAGACCATATTACTCCTATATTAAAAGAACTATAATGGCTACCAATAAGTTTCCAGGCAAAATACAAGGTGCTGGTTATAACCTACATAGCCCTAAACAGCTTAGGCCCTGGGTATTTAAGAGAACGTCTTCTTCACTATGAGCCTCATTGCCCATTGAGATCACCCAGAGAGGTCTGTCTGCATTTGCCACCACCTCGTCTGGTGGCTACACAGGGAGTGGCCTTCTCTGTTGCCACCCTGAGATTCTGGAATGTGCTACCTGCTGAAATAGGAGCCTCCTCATCTCTGACAACTTTTATAAAGTCTTTAAAGACACATTTATTCACCCTAACCCTTTAAATTAGACTTGTGGTTTTAAATTGTTTTAAGGTTTTTATGCCTGTTTTAATTGGTTTTATATTGTTGTAAACCACCCAGAGATGGAGGTTTGAAGCAGTGTACAACTTAAATAAATAAATAACCAACCAAGCTGTACCCAGAAGAAATTATGTACTGAGTAAAGCTCTGTTAAACTTCCACTGGCATTTTTTCTTCATTTGTTAAGACAGGATGCACGCTTCTGCACAGTGCGTGCTGCTGCATGCACTGATAGGACGATCGATCTAGTTGCACTACGGTGCTGGTGTACAAATGGCTAAAATTGCACAAACACAGTTGAATATCACTACAACCAGCTTGTACAGGGCCAAAGGTGAAAATATAATGGGGGGGGGGAGAATCATGAATCAATAGGGAGAGGAGAGCTGGTCTTGTGGTAGCAAGCATGACAAGTCCCCTTAGCTAAGCAGGGTCTGCCCTGGTTGCATATGAATGGGAGACTTGATGTGTGAACATTGTAAGATATTCCCCTCAGGGGATGGAGCCGCTCTGGGAAGAGCAGAAGGTTTCAAGTCCCCTCCCGGGCTTCTCCAAGAGAGGGCTGAGAGAGATTCCTGCCTGCAATCTTGGAGAAGCTGCTGCCAGTCTGTGAAGACAATACTGAGCTAGGTAGACCAATGGTCTGACTCAGTACATGGCAGCTTCCTATGTTCCTCATATTGTTCCAGCCCTGCCATAACTAGAAATCTCTATAGGGGATGGACTGGGAGGGAGGAGCTTCGGATCTCAGTCAGCTGGGGGCGGGGGCACAGGGCCAGAACTCTAGTCTCTATAGTTTGGCTGCAGCATGGATGTGAGGCTTGGGTGTCTGTAAAACATGAGGTTGGGTGTCTGTATGTACCTGAGGCTCCCCTTCCGACAGCTTTGCTCGGGAGCTTATTGACCATGTCTGGTTGGCCTTTTTAGGAAGCAGGATGATGAGACTTCAGCCTGATCCAACAGGGCTCTTCTTATTTTGTTACAACCTAGTGATATTTTAGGTGCGTAGAAGGGTGGGCATCTCCATGCGTAGGGGGCTGGTCCTTTCATGAGGTGTCCGGACCCCACTTACCAGACATGATGAGGTCCAATGATGCCACTGACTGTCTCAGACCAACTGGGCTCCCCGGGTCTCCTCTAGCCAGCCAGCACTCTTTTCCCAAGGCTGGGATGAGCACAGGGCCGTCCTGGAAGCATTAGAGGCCTCCGTGAGTCGGGCATGCCAAGCCATGTTAGGGCTAGATGCCTGGCAGGTCCGCCATGCCCCCACCTACTCCAAGGGCAAGAAGCAGTGGGGAGTCAATGGGGAAGGGAGGAGATGGATTGAGAGGGAGGAGCTTGGGGTCGCAGTCAGCTGGGGGTGGGGGCACAGGGCCAGAAGAGGCAAAACCGGGGAATGGAAGGGTGGTGTTTTGAGGAATGTTGGGTCTGCACAGGGGCAATAAAACCCAGCCAGGCTGGGTTTTAATGAGGGGTGGTGTGGTGACATGGGGGCTCAGGTCTTCCTGGAGATAGGCTAAACATAGAGCACTGGCCACTGTTGGAAGAGAAACCAAGGTGTCAAAAAATCTCTCCTCAATATTCTGGCAATGGCTGGGGGCAGGAAGGCAGACACGAGGCAAGGTGAGGCAATTGCCTCAGGTGGCAGTTTATTAGGCCAACAGCAGGTTGGCAGATGCCTTTTCCCGTTGCCAGTGGAGCAGCTCTTTGGGGCTGAGCTGACCCTTGCCAGCTTTGCAAGGAGCACCTTTCTTCACAGTCCTTGCAAATCTTGTAGGAAGCATGAGGAGAGAACAGGAGAAGGTTTTACAGTTTCAGAGTGTGTAGTTTTTAAATTTTAGTGCTTTTATAGTTTTTACTGGTTTTGCAGCACTATAGCCTTTATAGTGTTTAGATAGCCACATTGATTTTTATAGCCTTATAGTCTTGGATGGTTTTAACTTCCACAGCTACATAGTTTTTCACAGTTTGATAGTCCTTACCAACTCCCTGGAATTCCAAACTAGGTTCCTGGAACCTCAGGTCTTGGGATGCCTCCTAATGCCTCTTATACCTTTTATGCCTATTATGCCTTACAAACCTTTGTGCCTTTCATACCCTTTTGATGCTTTGTACTTATGCTGGTCTAAACCGTAATAAAGCTGACTTGATTTGAAGAGGAGAAGACTAGCAAGCAACCGTCCTTCCTCTGTGCTCTGAATTCATTTTCAAAGCTTGAAAGGGGCATGGGGCAAGGCAGTATTTTGCATCTCACCTCAGGCCCTGCAGTACCTTGGGACACCCCAGCATACGTAGATTTAGATGCATGGAAGGGAGCAGGACCCATTTGTTAGCTGCACCCTCACTTTTGAGTGATAGCCAATTCTGAAAAGTGATGTCCACGTACATAGGCACTCCATGCAACCCGGGTTTCTTTCTGATTGCATGCAGCACCTATTCATGTACAGCTGTATGCTCATAAAGTTGTGCCTTTGAGTCAGTGTCAGCTCCTGGCAACCACAGAGCCCTGTGGTTTTCTTTGGTAGAATACAGGAGGGGTTTACCATTGCCATCTCCCGTGCAGTATAAGATGATGGCTTTCAGCACCTTCCTATATCGCTGCTGCCTGATATAGGTGTTTCCCATATTCTGGGAAACATACCAGCGGGGATTTGAACCAGCAATCTCTTGCTCGCTAGGCAAGTCATTTCCCCGCTGCGCCATTAGGTGGCTCATAAAGTGAAGTGTGCTGTCAAGTCTGTGTTGACTCCTGGTGACCACGGAGCCCTGTGGTTTTTCTTTGGTGGAATATGGGAGAGGTTTACAATTGCCATCTCCCGTGTTGTATGAGATGATGCCTTTCAGCATCTTTCCTATATTGCTGCTGCCCGATATAGGTGTAGTCTGGGGAACATATCAGTGGGGATTCGAACTTGCAATCTCATGCTTGCTAGGCAAGTCATTTCCTGCTGCGCCATTCGGTGGCCCTATTTGGAACTTTTGCTCTTGTGCAGGTTTAAGGGCGAGGCAGAGACACAAGGGGTGGAGCCCGTGGCATGTTCCCACTCCCTCTTCTATATGTAGAGTGTCTGTATGGAGAAGGTGTTTTGAAGAAACCTATTGCAGCTTGCACATTTTGCCCCTCTTCTGCCAGTGCCATGTTACACAACGCTTATCTGCTGTTGAAGCATGTAGAAGCAAAACTATCACAGCAAATATGGTCTCATTAGTGTGACTGGGACTCTTATGATGAAGCACTGAAGTGGCAGGGCATAGGATTGTGCTGTCAGCCTTTTGAACCAGACTGCCTAAATCCATGTAAAAAAAAGGAATGCTTCTTCGACTTAATGTTTCTGATCAATTTTCCTTTGTTTATGTTACAGATGACAGATTATAATGGAACTGCAGATGTGGGTAACACGGAAAAAATACATAAAACTTAACATTTATATATTTCCAGCTCCTTGTCACACGTCAAAAGGATTTTAAAAGTTGAGGGAGGAATTTATAGCTACAATCACATTTGCAGGTATAAGAAGAATTTCAAATGGTCTCATAATGAAAAGGACTTGAGAAGGGGTATTCGAAAAAAAAGAAGAAAAAGCTTAAGGTAGACAAAGACCTATGCATGAGAAGCATACATATATACTTTTCAGGATTTTAAAATATTCAAATGTTGAGTTCTCAAGAGAATAGCATACCCATTAAAAAGCCCAGACATTACTACAATAAAAGCCAAGGAATGTTTAACATAGGGCTATAACATTAGGGTTATAAAGCCCTAAACAGCTTGGGCCCTGGGTATTTAAGAGAACGTCTTCTTCGTTATGAACTCCACCGCCCACTGAAATCATCAGGAGAGGTCCATCTGCATTTGCCACCAGCTCGTCTGGTGGCTACTCAGGGACGGGCCTTCTCCATCGCTGCCCCGAGGCTTTGGAATGCGCTTCCTAGTGAAATAAGAGCCTCCCCATCTCTGACAATTTTTAAAAAGTCTTTAAAGACGCATCTCTTCACCCAGGCTTTTAACTGATACTGTTTTGATTGTTTTTAATGTTGTTTTAGAATATTGTTTTAAAAATTTTAGATTGTTGTGTTTTAAATTTCTTGTTTTTGTTTTAAACTAATGTTTTACATTTGTTTTTATCTTGTTGTAAACTGCCCAGAGACGTAAGTTATGTGTGGTATAAAAATATACAAAAAACAAACAAACAAACAAACAAAAAACCATTTATGACACACACTGTTGAACAAATTTTTCTTAACTTTTCAACCACATGTGAAGCTGCCTTATGTTGAGGCAGATCATTGGTTGATCTAGCCCAGTACTCCCTGATCTAATTGGCAGCTTCTGTCCAGGCTCTCAAGCAGAGATCTTTCTCATCACCTGCTATTTGACCCTACAGCTGGAGATGCTGGAATTGAACTTGGGACCTTTTACATGGAAAGCATGTGCTGTATCACTAAGCTATGGTCCCTCTCAAGGATAGCCTTTGGGGGCATACAGTAATTCAGGGGAGCATTCTTAACCTTGAATCTCTGATAGAAATTACTAGTAGAGACCAATGTTCCCTTTAACAGAGATTCCCAGATATTGTTGACTAAAAGTAAGGTAAAGTGTGCCGTCAAGTTAATTTCGACTCCTGGCGCCTACAGAGCCTTGTGGTTTTCTTTGATCCCCAGTCAAAGGCCATTGCAACTGGTGATGATAGGAGTTGTAGTGAACCACATCTAGGAATCCATCTTACAAGGAAACCTGATAGAGACCAGTATAAATTACACATAGTGGGCCAGACAGAAATCTTGCAGGAAAATAATTAGATCAGGGTAAGGGTAAGCAGTTTCATTCTCCTCTCACTGCTCCCACCCAGCCACCCCGTTTGTCCTGAACCAGTTTGCCTGAACCAGGCCTGGTTCTGTTCAATCACCGACTGAAAAAACCATGATTGAACCACCATGATCGAACTGGCCCTGGTTTGAGGTGAACTGGTTCAAGATGAATCAGTTCTGGACAAACCACTTGTGCATGCCACTATACGTTTGTTGGAATTGTATCCACAGACAGGGCCTAGTTTAAAATCCCCCCCCCCCGCTCCGAAGTGACATTCAAAGTGAATTTCAGGGCTCCTCCGATGCAGAAACATCCAATAATTTTCAAAGGATGCCAAACAGGTTTCTATGTCAAGTGAAATTTCTGAGGGGGATTTCTTTTTATCCCTAGCATCTGTAGGGGATGGGGCTGTGCTGTAGCTCAGTGGCAGAGCATGTGCTTTGCATGTCGAAGGTCCCATGTTCAATCCCTGGCATCATCTCCAGATAGGACTGGGAAATACTCCTGCCTGAAACCTTGGAGAAGCTTCTGCTAGGGTTGTGCGAATCGATTCGAGTACAAAACGTTTTGTAACCAAAGCTACCTGTTTTGGGCGATTTGTGGGCAAAACAAATTGCCCCTGTGCTAGCTGGCCAGATTCGAGTCCAAAACAAATCATCCAGCTTTCAGACCTGAAAAATTTGTAGATTCAGATCGCCATTTTGTAGAGATCTCTCTTGCTGTCTCCATTTTGTGCCAGGAATATTTTTTTTAAATCCTACCCTCCCAAGCTTCAGATTGGTGACTTACAGTGTGCAGCGATTGGCTGGCAATTCCCCCCTGGTTCCAGATTGGCTTGTTTCCATTCAAATCTTGTGTTGCCATGACTGAATGACCTTGCATTGGTTAGGGGAAAGGTCAAAGAAGGGACAAGGGTTGGGGGGAGTTCGAAGGAGGGATTTATAAATGTACTTAAGGAGGCAGCCAGCCACCATTCTGCCTTCTGCTCCGTGGGAGGAGAGAGAGAGAGAGCGCCAGAGGAGCTTTACTTTGCCTTGCCTGCTTGCTGCCTTGAGTGGATTCTCTGCTTTTTGTTCCTGCTTTCCTGATTGAGGAAAAGAGAAGAGATTTTTTTCCCCAACCCCTTCCTGCTGCTGAAAGAAACACTGTCTGTGCCTGCTGTCTGTGCGAATCGAGCTGGGTACAAAACAATTTGTACCCAAATCTACCTGTTTCAGTAGATTTGTAGACAATATAAATTGCTCCTGTGCTAGCTGGCCAGATTTGGACCCCAAACAAACCAGGGGTGATTCGATTCGGGTACAAATCGAATCAAAAAAATCAATTTGTGCACATCCCTAGCCTCTGCCACTGCCAGTCAGTATAGGTCAGGGTTTCTCAGTGTGTGGATCCCCAGATGTTACTGGACTTCAACTCCCATAATCCCCAGCCCTAGTGGCCTTTGATTGGGGATTATAGGAGTTGAAGTCCAATTACATCTGGGGACCCAAATGTTGAGAATCCCTGGTATAGGCAATACAGAACTAGATGGACCAATGGTCTGACTTGGTACAATGCAGCTTCCTCTGTTCCTAGCACTGGTGCCTTAGTTATACAATACTCTCCAAAGCCACTCATCGGGCACGTACTCTGACCAACGTTTCAGCACCAGATGGAAATATTCCATGCTCCTACACTTTTAATAAGTGGCTTGTTTTCTCTGCTACTATTTGTTTTATGACAGGTACTTTTTGGGATTGATTTTACTGTTTTGCTGCTTTTAGTGGATTGATGTTGTTGTTGTTTTTCTTAGCCTTTTGGTGGGGGGGTGGGCATAGCTCAGTGATAAAGCACCTGCTTTGCATGCAGAGGGTCCCAGGTTCAATTCCCAGCATCTCCAAGTAGGGCTGGGAGAGATTCCTGCCTGAAACCTTGGTGCACCACTGCCAGTCAGTGTAGAAAATACTGAGCTAGACCGACCATTGGTTGGACTCAGTAGAAGGCAACATTTTATGTTCACTTCAGAAGTTTCTTAAAGTTAAAGCTGGAATACAAATATTAGGATGGAAGGAAGGTAGAAGGAAGGAAGGAACCTAAACACAGAAGTGACATAGGAGAACCATAAATGTATCTATGAAGCACCTGATCGTATAGTGTATCTTCCTCCATGGCCCTTGTATCCTTTCTGAAGACAGGAAAATATGCTCCGGAGTGGTTTTCCTGATATTATCCCAGTACCTATAAAACCTAAAAAAAATTGAGATCATTTTTGGTAACTGTTTAAATATGTTTAAGAGTTATATTAAAGATTAGTAACAATTTTAAATAATTTCCACTTTAATACCAGTATAGACGTTATTATGTGTATATACGTATGGAAACATACCATTAAAGTATATCCATATGTTTTATATTTTTATTGCCTTGATTTTGCTGGAGGCTATCAAAAAAAGAAATTTGCACCTCGTAGGACATGTTAGCTGTATACACATGTTCTCCCACATCACTAGAAGGTATAAATCTAAAGCTGTACTAAAGAGTCACCAAGTTAATAAATCTTTGAATATTTTCCCTGCTAACTGCAAACGTTTTAAATGTTGATTTGCTAAATGGAAAATAGACTGTAAAAAAAATGAGGTGAAAGGCAACAATTCACTTGCTTGACAAATCTGTTCTGAGACTACATACCAGTGGAAGTGAACCCTGGTCTACACACGCAGAATGAGGTGAAACAGTACTGAAGCATTACCGTGCACTATACTACTTAGAAGCCACCTAATGGCACAGCGGGGAAGTAACTTGCCTAGAGAGCAGGAGGTTGCTGGTTCGAATCCCTGCTGGTATGTTTCCCAGACTCTGTTTCCCAGACTATGGGAAACACCTATATTGGGCAGCAGCAATACGGGAATTTGCTGGAAGGCATCATCTCATACTGTGTGGGAGATGGCAATGGTAAACCCCTCCTGTATTCTACCAAAGATAACCACAGGGATCTCTGGTCGCCAGGAGTCGACACCGACTCAGTGGCACAACCTTTCCTTTGCAGGTAGAGAATGCCAGTTTTGAATGCTTCTCCCTGGCAAAAAAAAAAAAAAGACCTTCCTGCATGAAAAAAGCTAGTGCATGAGAGAGAGAAAGATTCAAGGGCCATCTTCTTCCTGCTTTGTCCCCCCACCCCACTACTTTCAGGGAGGTTAGGAACATAGGAACATACGAAACTGCCATATACGGAGTCAGACCATTGGTCTATCTAGCTCTGTGTTGTCTTCACAGACTGTCAGAGGCTTCTCCAAGGTTGCAGGCAGGAATCTCTCTCAGCCCTATCCAAACTAGAACATAAACGCTACAAACACCGCACTTCACAGTACTTGTTGCAACCCGATTGCTCTATCGCTCTCTTTAAGGAGAAAAAGGTCCCTTTTGATTTATGGGAAACGAGATGGCGTTTATACCACCAAGTACTACCACTTAATGCGGCTAAGCCATGGCTCCCAGAGGACAAGCAAGAGTGTCCTAAAATCACCTGCAAACAGAAAGCTAGTGAGCTAGGCAAGACATTCAGGGAAACCCACTCACATTTATTAAAATATTGTATGGTAGCTAAAAGAGTGTGGCAAGGAGTAAGCAAGTTGTTAGAGTAGTGGCCTGATTTGGAAAAACAGACTTGGGAAGAACTAACCTTGGGTTTGACCAATAGAACCTCTCCTCTTTTCGAAGACCCAGAAAGAAACCTTCAAGGAAACAGGATGGAACAGGTGCCCTCATACTAGGGAATTGGAATGTTCCCCTTCTCGTAATCAGGTTAGTAAACCTGTATGTCATTTATGCAATGCTCCTGCATAGGAATGAGCAGGGAAGACGCGACCAAGAGGTTCATGTAGATGAGACAGTAAATTTCTTCTGAAAAAGTTTGTGTGGTTATGTGCAAAAAGACAAGTGTGTCTCTTCTAAACAGCAGTGGAACAAATCGTGGAAATGGACAATGGACGTTGGACGTAAACCCCCCCCCCATTACCTGATGTGCCTTGTAATCCAGCCCCCCCCCCACGTGTTATAACCCTGTGGGTTACCAAATCCTTGTTTGTAAATCTTTGTAGATAAATGATGTACAAACAACCACTTTGTATATAATTGTGCTTTGGCAACGTACTGTATGCTTTGGTAGTTTGTTGGTTCAATAAAAAATCTTGTCCTATAAAAAAAAAAATCTTGTCCTATCTTGGAACCTTCTGCTTTTCCCAGAGCGGCTCCATTCCTTGAGGGGAATATCTTACAGTGTTCACACATCAAGTCTCCAATTCATAGGCAACCAGGGCAGACCCTGCTTAGCAAAGGGGACAAGTCATGCTTGCTACCATGAGACCAGCTCTCCTATATATTTCAGATGCTGCTGGAATGTCTTCACCTCTGCGTGAGGGATTAGACATGGGGGTTATAGTTTATAGTTCTCAGTTCAAAGCTTGATATTCTTTTTCTGGCTGGTACTTTATTGATAAATGCAGTTTTCATTTTGGGAGGTGAACTTTCCTGCCCCCTTCTCCTGCTCTTTGACTTCCAGCTTTCTTCTCCATCTAGCAAAATACTGTGTCTTGATCGGAAGCAACTCAGGTTACAGTCCACTGACACCCAAAGCTACAGTGAATATATACAGGTTGACTCTTCAAGGATTAAAAGATAAGGAAAATGCAAATCTTGTCCTATCTTGGAAAGGCCAGAGAGGGAACTTGGAACCTTCTGCTTTACCCAGAGCGGCTCCATCCCTGGAATATCTTACAGTGTTCACACATCAAGTCTCCCATCCATATGCAACCAGGGCAGACCCTGCTTAGCTAAGGGGACAAGTCATGCTTGATACCACAAGACCAGCTCTCCTCTCCATGGTTTGGGGTTTTACTTTAACATTGTGGGAATAATTAAGAATGTGACTTCCTCCACCACCACCCCCTGGCAATCTGAAGAAATACAGTGCATTCTGGTGGAAACAGAAGCCTTGTGAAAGGGAGCCTATTCGCTACTTTCCAGCTCCAAAATCCACTGCACTCCCAATTCTGTCACCGGCAGAAATAATGCCTGTTACCCATCATGTGACAAATGGTCGATGGGGATGCAGGTTTGTGCCCTTGGCCCGAGAAGGGAACAGCAAGTGCCACACCATCTGTGGGCACATGTTTTGTGTGGCCTATCAGGAGTGGGGCAGGAGGCTGCTTGTATGTATCTATGTCCATATCTATACCTACATTTACTATCACAACTATGGGTATTATATATTACTTTCCAACAAAAGTTCTCTAAGTGGTTTGCATAGGGGTGTGTGTGTGTGTGTGTGTGTGTGTGTGTGTGTGTGTGTGTGTAAGATAGTTCCCTGTCCTAATGGAGAGGTGCACTCTATGTCTGAGGAGGCACTTGCCCTGAAAAAGGGAAGTGGAGAGGCAGAGAAAAATGACGCAGTACCAACAAGTCAAGAATGAAGGAAGTGGTGGTGGTGGGGTTTCCCAAAGGTGTTGATGAATTTTTAATGAATAATGTATCCAGTTAATAAATTGCCTGATGCCAGATGTGTTTCAAATGTGAGATGATGTTCTCCAGAGGCAAATTAAGTAAATAATATTAATCAAAGTATCTTCTACTTACTGGTCCTTCTGGGCATCCCATGAAGAACATCTCATCCCACCACACTCGAAACATGTCAGGCAATATCAAATAATTTATTTATTTAAATTGTACCCGCACCTTTGAGAACTCTCTCCCCCACCCCCTACCCATTATTTGGTCAGGACAATTTTGCCTCCTAACCTTCTGTTGCCACCTGTGATGGGTGGAGTTCTGCCTATCACAGGACCTCAAGCTAGTGGGAAATGTGATATCACACACCATTTTCTGTGTTTTGTTTCTGCATGAAACTAGATGTGTGCACCTGCAACCAGTTGCTACATTGATAAATGAATTGGTGTCTCTCCTTCTGCACAAGGATTGTATATATTGCTACCATCTGTGCGGCAAAATCTTTTAAAGTACAGAAGCTGGGGTGGGGAAGCCCCAGTTCCAGCATTCTTCACATTCTAAAAATGACAGCCATTGCGCCACGCTCTCAAATTCTATTTTTTATGATCATGTTAGATTTTTGTTAAGATTTTGACTGGAGCAAGCAAGCTCAGTTTCTGAACGCTGAATGTCAGGCACAACAAAATCCTTACCAAAGCAATCTCAAATCCAGAAGCAACATGTCATTTGGGTTTTTCCAAATACCTTGGAAAGAGAAAAAGACTAAAATGTGGTTTGGGAAAAGGAGTGATATGTTTTCAAAGTTCAGCTGCAGAGTAAAAGAAAACATATTTATAATACATAGCCCCTTCCAGTATATTTATAAATCTGTAAATCATTTTAAGAGGGCGTTTTGTTTTGTTTTCTTTGTTTTGTTTTCAAGGGTATTCCTTCTTGGAGCAACATGTTGCATGGGACTCTACACCACATAATTTATATATTATTTGTATCCTGATATTTAACAGTGCCCATCCAACCCTAGCACAACATATCTCCAGTGGCTGTTGCTGGTTATCTATCTATCTATGGGGGGGGCCTCACGGAGGTGGGGAGGGACTCATGTGGTGGGGGGAGCTACGAAGCCCTTCAGGTCCCAGTGCCAAAATTACCTAGGTGCACCACTGGCCACAAGTGGTTTCATTATTATGCATTACAGTGCATTAAGTGAAGTAGTGAAGATATGGAGGAGGACTTCACTGATGACCAATGGTGAATTAAAAACCCCAGGGAGCAATGATACTGTAGCTGCTGAAGATGGGTGACCTTCCTGGGTTCCAGGATTTTAGAACATCGTCATCAGCTTCCTGAAATCTGATCTGACCTCAGCAGATTCCAGTCGCCTGCATGACTTTAGTCAGCCCTTGTTTCTCTCTGTGATCATTATTGCAGAGACTCGCAGCAAGCTTAGTATTTTTGTCCTCCTGCTGGATTATGGGAGAAGAGATGACTCCAGTGCGGTTGGTTTTTGGAACTGGCCACTTCCTCTGTCTGTCCTAGCTTTTTAGCAAATTGATTGATCTTATTTATTATGGTATGGTTGTTGCATTAATGTAAGAGGAGCAACCCACATTATGCATATTTTAACAGACTAAAACCAGTTTCTCTGTTCTTTGAACATGCTGTGCAACATGAGAAACTGTTCTGGAAGCATTTCCCGGTTTCAGGAGCTGCTTAACAGACAGCATTGCAAGGCAGGGCGGAGGATTCCTATTTGGGAAACAGAAGTCCAAAGATCCCTTGGATGCACTGAGCTAGTTGGCCAGCTCTTTTCTTTAAACAGGCTTTCTAGCTCACTCTTTTATAAAGATTATTTCTGAGTGGAAAATGTGTGTGTGTGTGAGTATGTGAGGTTTGCTCCCTCCAAAGCCATCTGTCCCCATACCTGGCCCAGGACCCCTTGGTGTCTGTGGCATAGCAAGACACTGTCCTTTATCTCTGTGGTGCATAGAGTGAGTCACAGGCCAGCCCCCATTCACCCTGATCCCCTTCCTCCACTTGTGATGCGTGTCGATTGCTTCCCCACCCAACCCTGATGATTTGATTCCCCATCCCTCACCCTGCTGATTCCCCCATCTACCTCAATCTCTTCCCTTCCATCCACAGCATGCAGAGTATATTATGCATCGTTTTTTTCCACCAGGGGCAATTTCCCCACCCAATCCTGACAATCTCCTAACTATCCCCTGCTGATTCCACCCCACCCCCTGCCACATGTCCCCTTATCTGGGAATGGCTGCCTAAATGTTGGAAGTGTAAAAAAGAGGAGGGTTCCTATATACATTTATGTTGGACTTGTAATAAGTCTAAAGGTTATTGGAATTTGGTATATAATGAGCTCAAGAAAGTATTTAAAATGACTTTCCCTAAGAACCCAGAAACAATATCACTTGGCATCGATAATAGTCCACTGCCTAGGAAATACTGGATCCTTTTTATGTATTTAACAGCAGCAGCAAGATTGACATTTGCATACAAATTGAAAGATACTGATTGTCCGAGTAAAGAAGATTGGACATTTAAGGTGCTAGAGCTGGCAGAAATGGCAAAGCTAACGGCATTATTAAGAAATAAATTTGAAGCATTTAAAAGGGAGTGGGACCCTCTTCTTGTTTACCTAAAAACATATTATAAAATGGATTTGTATCAGGCTTTTGAGTAATAACCAAAATGCCCTAGAGTTGATTTTTGCATGATTTAACGGGGGGGGGGGGGAGAACGATTAAGTTACAGGCAAGACTTGGGTATTGTAATTGATGCTTGTTCTAATGATGAGATGAAAGTCATTTTTATTATTTATTTATTTATTTTCTTCTTCCTTTTTCTGTGTGTGTGTGTGTGTGTGTGTGTGTGTGTGTGTGTGTGTGTCTTACATTGTGGGAAAACTGAATAAAATGTTATGGGGGGGGATACTTCCTCTTGTTGATCCTAAATTTCCCGACCTTCAGTTTTATGGGATGACCCCTGGTTCTAGTGTTGTGAGAGAGGGAGAAAAATTACTCTCTGTCCACCCTCTCCACTCCATGCATAATTTTATACACTTCGATCATGTCTCCCCTTAGTCGCCGTTTTCCAAGGTAATGAGCCCCAGATGCTGTAGCCTAGCCTCATAAGGAAGGTGCTCCAGGCCCCTGATCATTTTGGTTGCCTTCTTCTGCACCTTTTCCACTTCTACAATATCCTTCTTAAGATACAGTGACCAAAGCTGTATGCAATACTCCAGATGTGGCCACATCATAGATTTGTATAAGGGCATTATAATATCAGCATTTTTATTTTCTCTTCCCTTCCTAATGATTCCTAGCATGGAATTAGCCTTTTTCACAGCTGCCACACACTGAGATGACACTTTCAATGAGCTGTCCACCACAACCCCAAGATCTCTCTCCTGGTCAGTCACCAACAGCTCAGATCCCATCAGCATATATGTGAAGTTGGTGTTTTTTGCCCCAATGTGCATCACTTTACACTTGCTTACATTAAACCACATTTGCCATTTTGTTGCCCAGTCCCCTAGTCTGGAGAGATCTTTTTGGAGTTCCTCACAATTTGTTGTGGGTTTCACTACCCTAAATAGTATAGTGTCATCTGAAAATTTGGCCAATTTTCTGGTCACCCCAACTTCTAGATCATTTATGAACAAGTTAAAGAGCACTGGTCCCAGTACCGATCCCTGGGGGACTCCACTTCCTACCTACCTCCATTGTGAAAACTGTCCATTTATTTCTACTCTCTGTTTCCTGTCCTTCAACCAGTTACCGATCTACACATGAACGTGTCGCCTTATTCCATGAATGCTTAGATTACTCAAGAGCCTTTGGTGGGGAACTATCAAAAGCCTTTTGGAAGTCCAAGTATACTATGTCAACCAGATCACCTTTATCCACATGCCTGTTGTCACTCTCAAAGAACTCCAAAAGGTTAGTTAGGCAAGACTTTCCCTTGCAGAAGCCATGCTGGTTCTCCTTCAACAAGGCCTGTTCTTCTATATGCTTAACAATTTTGTCTTTAAGGATGCTTTCCATCAATTTAGCCAGCACCAAAGTTAAGCTGACCGGCCTGTAATTTCCTGGATTCCCCCCTGGATCCCTTCTTGAAAATTGGAGTCATATTGGCTACTTTCCAGTCCTCTGGTACAGAGCCTGATTGTAGGGATAAATTATATACAGTATTTTTGCTAGGACTTCGGCAATTTCACATTTGAGTTCCTTCAGAACTCTTGGGTGGATGCCATCTGGCCCTGGCGATTTGTTAATTTTTAGCTTTTCAAGACAGTTTAGAACATCTTCCCTTGTCACTTCAAATTCAACCATTTCCTCAACCACTAAACCTGAAAAGCTCAATTCTGGAGTGGGTATATGTACAGTATCCTCTGCCATGAAGACAGATGCAAAGAACTCATTCAGCTTCTCTGCAATCTCCTTATCCTCCTTAATAATCCCTTTCACACCCTCATCATCTAAGGGT
This sequence comes from Hemicordylus capensis, assembly GCF_027244095.1. Classification (NCBI taxonomy): domain Eukaryota; kingdom Metazoa; phylum Chordata; class Lepidosauria; order Squamata; family Cordylidae; genus Hemicordylus; species Hemicordylus capensis. The sequence goes on along the minus strand of NC_069659.1, from coordinate 35,633,289 downwards.
CCAACTGCCTCCCTGGCAGTTTTTCTACTTCTGATATATTTAAATAAGTTTTTGTTAGTCCCCTTGACACTTCTAGCTATACACTCCTCAAACCCTCAAATATGATCATCTCTCTTTTTCTGAATCCTGTAGTGGGCACCAGTCTTCTGCAGGCATGAAGGACCTATTAGAATTGTCTGCCTCAGGAGTCTAATGAATCCTGATGGCTTTCTGGGGGCTTTTAAGGAGTTGCCTGCCGGAATGAGGAAATTATCTGGGTGGTTAACATGACTGTTCCTTGGTTGACTGAGAAGCTGAGGACAATGAAACATTTGGGACATGGCTAAAGCATCATTGGTGGAAAACTTGCAACAAATCTGACTAAGCATAGGTCAGAGCCTATTTCAAGACCCACTCTGTGGCAGTGGCATCAGCAAGGAAGACTGATTTCTCCACAAACTCCACCATTGCATCCAGGGTCAGCCCAAGGGTCTTTGGCACCCTAGACAAAGTATGACTTTGACGTTCCACCAATTCAGCACAGAGAAAAATGAGAAGCCCAGAATGAACTTTAACATGTATTTACTTGGCATTCAAAATGAAAAAAATATATAAAAAGAGACATTTATTGTATTTTTAAAATTTTCATTAATCCTAACAAAATTATACTGTACTGGGCAAACCACACAATAGCTGACACGTTAACAAATTTCCAGCTAAAAATTATTTATAGAAGTATATTAGTGATCCTTGCTAATCTTACAGAGCTGTTGTCATTACATGGGCAGTAACTCACCAGGAAAGTTTTCAATAGGCAGAGAGTAACATGCTCTATGGTCCCCTGGCTGGTTGGCAGGCTCTGTTTATCACATGTGGGCACCCCACACCCCAGCCAGCCAGCGCAGTGAGAAAACTACCCATGACACAATAGAACATGTTGCTCTTTACTTATTGAAATCTTTCCTGGTGAGTTTCTGCACATGCAGAGGCATCATCTCAGCAGAAAGCTCATGTCTGTGTTTGTGTGTGAGAGTAGTTCCATGCTATAAAGCTTGACAAAAGTATGCCCTTTGGAGTGTTTCAGATAACAGAAAGAATATGCACATTTGGTCTACAAAATATCCCATCTGCATTTTTTATTTATCTGCAATATTAAATAGAAAATAAATTTGGTTCTGTCTAATTTGGTACCCTTTAAAGATTGCTGCCCTGGGCAACTGCCCAGTTTGTCTATATGGTAGGGCCACACCTGATTGCATCTGCTCAGGATTGTCCTTTTCTGAGTGATCAGAGTCCTGCAACATTGCATTCCAAGAGCTGGGCTAGAGGACTGCTCAGTGGTTCACTTTTAAAATGAATGCATGTACAGTCATTCATGCAAAAACATTTATATGTGTATAGACACTTGAATGCACATGCAATGCAGTATCTGGATAGGACAATTTTTGGTGTAGATATAACCTTAGTTGCATATACTCTCCCGAACCCTTTTCAGACAATATTTGCCCTTGCATCCAGTGAACATATGAGGGAGAACTGAGAATGATTCCCATGCACCAGAGTTCCAAATTACAGCCATTATGTGCAGAAACCCTTTCTGTGTCCACACTGCGTCTTTCAGACAAACACCAAATGCATGATCACGGGGTGTGTGTGGCCAGCTGATGTATTGGTCCTGGGGACAGGGCTAATTAGTGCACTCCTGCTTCCTCCACTCACATTCGCTGAACATGGAATGGAACATTGTCTGAAAAGAAGCTAAGTGTGTAAGTTGTTGACAGAAAATCGAAAATACAGTCATCAAATGTAGAAAATGAAATTAAAAAGAGGAAAGCTAAGCCTGAATATCTGGGGAAAATATCTGACAGCAATGTACAATTCACTTCATGGAAAAGTTTTGCAAGGAAAAAATCCAGTTCCTTGGGACATTTAAAAATATGAATAATGTACAATTAGAGCAGGGCCACTCCTGCCTTTACTGGAAAATTGAATTGACCTTGTGACATAAAGGGAGTTTTGCCATTTTGGTTAGTGGAGTCCAGATGTCCAAATTTTACAGTTACAAAATTACAACAGTGTAACGGGACATGCCCAAACACATTAGCTGCGTAGCAGGCCTACAGCAAGGCATTATTCAACTTTTCAACATCAGTAAGAAAAAGCTGCTTGAATTTCTTACTCAACATCAGTAAGAAAAATGTGTTCCTCTGGATGATTCCTCTGAGCTTGCCATCTTAATCCCAGCCTTTCTTGCCTGGCATCTTCTACAACCCTGCACTGCACAGTAGTAGTGATAGGGAACTGGAGCAAATCCGGGGGGGATCATTTGAGACCATTTTTGATTCATTTACTTATTTCGTTTGAGATTATCTATCTATCTATCTATCTATCTATCTATCTATCTATCATGACTCTTGCTTTAAATTAATGGGGTTGTTCTCACAAGCAGCGAAGCCCAGGCTTAGGCTTGCCGCGGTGCCAAACCCAGCAATGAAGCCTGGCTCTTAGCCTGGGTTACGAAGCGAGTGCACCGGGATCCGGGATCATGTGTTAGCATGGGCTGCTTGCAACCCGCTCTGACACAGAGGTGAGTGCCTAGAGTGTCAGTCTCCTGAGGGAATCCCCCAAGGCATAGTGCTCATGTGGTGCATTGTGGGATTCCCCCAGCTACCGGAACACTGCCAGTCCAGATCGTCTGTGGGCAAGATAGGTTTAACCCTGCCTTCCCCCTGCCTGCCCACGCAATTGTGTGAAAGGCCCCAATGAGTGTTGTGCACTACTGTTTTTTAGCCATTTATCCTGTTGTAAAAATTTGTACATGGTTCTTTGCTTTTACATATTATACCGGGGAAGAATATTCATTGGTTTCATCTAATTTTGGCATGTTAATAGATGCCAGCATTTTCTAGGTGGGTTACATTTTTGGTTTGGGTTCTATTAGAATGTCTTGTCTACAGAGGCGTAACTATAGGGGGGGCGGGGGGGGCACGTGCCCCGGGCGCCATCTTTTCTGGTCACGTGGGGGGCACCGCAATGACCAAATTTTTTTAAAAAAATTTGTTAATACAAATGTTTCCTGCTCAGTGCAGCAGCGCTGCAGCAGTCAAGGGAGCACGTCGATGCCCCCTTCCCCATGAGCGGTCCCTTCCGCGCCGCCTGCGCCCCCCCATTGCTTTGCTGGCACCTGGCGGCCAGTCAGTGGCCTGGCTTGGCGGCGGCGGGTGCTTGTGAGGAAAAACCTAAGTATAATGTAGTATGTTGGGGGGGCAGCAGGGGGGGCGTGGTGGTGGTGGGGCATTTCAGTGCTTGCCCTGGGTGCCGTTTTCCCTAGTTACGCCTCTGCTTGTCTAGGTTTAACCCTAAAAGGTCTTTGCAATTGTGGATTACATTTGGATACCACCAGTCAATGCATCTCACAGAGGCTTACAACCAACAATATAAACAGTTAAAACAATCAAAGCTGTTGAAAACAAACAATTAAAAACTTCCCCCACAAACCATTTTAATGGGTGGGAATGATGCCTTGAGAATTATCACTGATCTTTAATCCTTCTAGATCCAGAACTTCCTTTTAACCCCAATCAATAATATGGGACCCACTTGTATATATTTTTCTTGCTTTTATCTTTCCTCTCTTCTAGCCCCTCATGGAAGGTGGACCTTCCATGAGGTTGGGTGAGGTGGTTGCTTCAGGCAGCAGATTACTGAAACACCAGCAAAATGGCACCCTGAAGAGTGCCATCAAAAGAGTGGGGAAGAGGGTGCACCCAAGGGGGAGCAGAATTTGGCACGCTGCCTCAGGTGCACAGAAGCCTTAAGCTGCCACTGAGCTAGCTACTGCACTGGAAGTGCTGCATTCTTCTGTATGTCATTTGACATTCTTCTGTCAAAAAAATCACTCACTTTTCTTGTTGTTCTGACCATATGATGCCTATGTCCTTGTCCACTCCTGGATCCTGCACAGACACCTCAACCTTATCTTCAAAGCTGGGGAGATAGCAGCCTATCTGCATAATCCCTCAGCAGCTTCTGGTGAAGACACTGTCGATTACGTGAGTTCACTAGGGCTTGGGCTTCTTCTTGCCACACAGGGCATGCATGTGTGCTCTCTCTCTGTCTCCCACTCCCAGTGGGTTGAAAATCATATTCTAAACAACATTACATCAAAGGAACTCAGGCACCTTTCAAACAATAGCCCCATTCACATGTAATGGGAAACGAGTTGAAGGGGCCTGAGGCTGAATTTTTAGTACGTCTGCGTGCAACCGCAGTTCAGAAAGTAAAGCTACCTGAGGTTTCCCTCCCAAAACTCCAATTTGAACCTTCAGTTTGTTGTGGGTTTCACCACTCCTACCTGAGGTTGGATGATGCCAGCATTACATCCGAACACTGCAGTCCAGTCCCACTGTGCTCCAACTGGAGTTGAGAGAAGAAACTCCTCCCTCTCTCTAGCTGTGATTGGCTGCTGGCACTGTCCTTCAGTCCAGTAGGAAACCCACAGAGGGTAGGAAACCCACTTCCCCCTCCCCTTTGCAGTCTTCCTGTCTGCAGTAGGGGTTTTGCCGGTTATGTTCAAATGCGGACAGGTAACCGTGCCGGGGGTGGGGTAGGGCGTGGCAGAACTGTGGGTCCAATGGACCCACGGCTCCGTGTTGCACACAAATGTGGCCAATATGTAATATTGACTCTGGGATGCACTCCCTATCTAAGAGCTTCTCCATCTCTGGCTGCTTTTAAAAAGACCTTTAAGACATGCCTGTTTTCTCAGGCTTTTAGTTAATTAATTTTAAACTGCTTGTTTTATTTTGTAACATTGTTTTAATCACTTTATACTGTTTTATGCTACTTGTATTTATGTACACCCCCTAGGGACACACATATCAGGCAGTATATAAATACGATAAATAAGTATGTGAGTGAGTAAGTAATACAGGAAGAAGCAAGAAGTTACCAAATAAAGCTGTAATTCTTGATCTTATGGAAAGCTAAAGGTAAGCACAGTCAAACATGTACCTCAAAATTCAGGATAGCTGAGTTAAATAAGCTCAGAGAAGTGTTAGGTAGGATTCTTTGGTTAGATAAACTAATGGGGAAAGGAGCCTACATTGGGTGGGAGTTCTCAAAACAGCAATTAATGGTGCAACCAAAAACAATTTCAAGGAGAAAGGAAAAATGCCACGTCTAAAAAAGTCAATGTGATCGTGCAAACAGCTAGTGATGAGAGGAAAATTAAAAAGGAGACATATAAGAAATACAACAAAGGACAAATCCCCACAGATGAACACAGACAAATTTCTCAGACTTGTAGGAACAGTCAGTGGCTGACATCCAGACTAAACCAGTACTGATGCAATGAGGGAGGGGTGGTAGTTTTGCAGATCCCCCCTTCACTTTGAAGCTCCCCGTGCTTCCTGAAAATATGTCCCTTAGGGTGGCCGGACCTCATGGACATCTTCAGGCAGAGGCTGGGGTGGGAAAGGCTGGAGGTGGTAAAGGATTAAGAGAGAAAAATATGCCAAACAGGGCAATTTAGGTGAAATTCAAAGATGTTGAAGGGTTCCAGAATAAAACAAGCTGATTTCACCAGAGGGGAATTCTTGTAAAGTTTTGAGGGTGGCAGCTTATCACTGCCACCGATGATGAGAGCAGCAGGTGTCTTTCCCTCCCTCCCTCCCTTACCAGTGGTGGTAGCACTAGTCATGATATAAAGCTTATTCTCATCAGCATCCTAACCCAGGCCAAGGCAACCCAGCCTGGGTTAGGCTGCTTCTGTGCAGCACCAGGATCCAAGCAGATCCTGACACTCCCTGCCCTCCTAACCCTACTTTTACCCCGGCCCTTAGCCAAGGTTAAGGGTGTGAGTTCGCCCTTAACCCCAGCGGCAGGATTGTGTGTGTGGATGCATGCTCTAGGCACCCGCAGAGTCATGTGCCAAGAGCGCCCAAATCATGGGGGTATCCCCCAATGCACTGTGCTCATCAAGCATTGTGGGATATCCAGAAGTTAGGATGCATTGTCCCAGCCTCCTGAGATCCACACTGCAGGGGCAGCAAGGATCATGTGGGTGTGCGGTGGCACACTAAAAATGGAAGGAAAGATCATCTGGGGGGGAGTAGGTGAAACATAACCTTATAGTGTCATTCTGAGGGGGGTTCTGGGGGCAAATTTATTTATTTTAATATGTATTTATCAAATTTGACAAATTTGAAAAAACAAAATGGCCACCATGCATGCGCAAATGACCTCTTCAAGGCTGTAGGCCATGCCAGACCTCGCAGAGGCCATGTATGTATGTGCGGCAGCAGCCAAAATGGCCACCGCGTGCCTTTACGGAGGCCCCAAAGGGCTGAAAATACTCAATTTACCCAGCCGTGGCGGTGATTTGAGAGGCTGGTCGGGGAGGGGGAACCTCCGTGGACCCCCTCGTGACCTACAGGAAGCCCCCTGAAGGGGCTACAGGTATTTTAAATCTATTAAAAAATTTTTTTTAAATTGCGGACCTGCCTGGACCAGACTGCACCGGGGGGGTTCGATGGGGTCCGGACCGAACTTGGCTGGTCTGGTTCAAGTCCAGTCCGGACTCAAACTGAACCGGGCCCGTCGGTTCTGTGCACACCCCTACTCCCTTTCTATCCTTCCTTCTTCTTACATCTATCTCTTCCAATCTTTCTCCATAAGTTGGACATGGCACTGCTGGTTCAACCCACCTTATCAAAAGCCACAGCTTACCAGCTGAAGATAACCAGTCTAAATTCATCAGCAAGCAATCCTAGTATCATTATATTAAAGTCCAAAAGTTAGAAATGTGCCCTTGCCAGCCATTATCTAAATGCAAGCACAGAAATCTATGAGACATTCATTCATTCCTGTCTGATTTTGACAAGCTTAGGTTGTGGGACAAAGAAGACACTTCCAGCACCATACCTGCAGAAAATCTTGCTAACATATGTATATAATATCTTAGAAAACCAAAACTAAACAGAAAAGCCACCATAAGCCATTTGGCTAGGAAGATTCTTGGAATCCTCACATGCCCATAAATCTGAAACTCTCAAACTTCAACGCTAAAACATCTCAAAACAGAAGGGAAGTGATAAACATTGACTGCAGCTTAAAAGAGAAGAGTGAAATGCAATCGTGTCCCACTAGAGGGTGATCTGGTCTCCTTCAACTCACCACAACAAGGTATGCAACTATGCAATCTGCTTTTATTAAGCCTGTCTGTACCACATTTATTGGAGGGACATCAAAGGATTCTTGCTTCCAGTATTTTCCTAGCCCTTCATGTCCCATCAATAGTAAAAGCATCCCTTAAATTTCAAAAGTATTGCTGAAATCCCTACATTCCTCAAACTTAATAAATATTACTGTGTTCTTTAGAGCCGTTGAATGCTGCTGACGTACGTAGAAGAAGACCAACACCCTGATTCAGAATCCCCATGTCGTTCTTCAGGGCTCAGACCTTCAGGGAGTCCAAAACACGGGCACCACCACTCAGTACTGACCAAAGGCGGAGACAACTCCAAAGAAATCCAGTTAGTTATACAAGGAAGCCAAGGTGGGTCAGCTGATACTGCCTGGCCCTGATAAAAGTTGCCAGGTCAGACTTGTGCACTGAGTTAGCAAGAGGGGGCCTTACTTGTGTCCTCCTTATAATGGGCTGTCTTCACGTTTGCCTTGTGTTGTGTGCCACACTTCCAGCAGTAACTCCATCTGACATTCTCCATGTTAATGAAGGCAATAGACCTGTATGTCTAAATGAATATGCAAGGAAAGAAGATCCTTGTGTGCACTCATAAAATCTCCTGGATTAAGCTTCAAGACCTTTTTTGCGACAAATGACTAACAGGAGAAATAATATGAACAAATATTACAGAGCTGTTGATTCAGTCAATATGATTTCTATCCATATTGTTTATGCAAACCTTGGATTACCTGAATAGTTTTACACTTTTGGATAAGTGAGACAGTACTCTAGATTATCTTTGGTGGCTTTTGCCACTACCTGTTGAACTTTCAATAATTTTTTTGCTGAGTCTGTTTAAACAGATCTCCATGGGTATATATTCCTCCCAAATAAGGACAACACTTTGTGCATCTGAGGAAGTGGATTGCAGCTCATGAAAGTTTATGCTCAATAATTGTTAGTATTTTAGATCTCACAAGAATATTTGTTGGTTTTGCTACAAAAAATGAGCACAGTTACCTCTCTAAAAGTTGTTGCCATTCACATGTACATACAGTAATTATGTCTAGTATTTACATTGAGAAATGATGTTTCATACACATTAATAACATTGACAAGTATTCTGCATTAGCAATTATTGACCCGACCTTAAATATTAGCAAATATTAAGCAGGGATATGTTAATTGATTTGAATTAAAATCAAATCAATTCACCTCTTATCTGGGTGATTTGAGTGATTCGAATTTGAATCAAATCACTTCTCAAAAGGGCAATTCGATTTGAATTCAATTTTTGCAATTCAATTTGAATTTGATTTGAGACCCATTTGGCACCTTTCAAAAACCATTCAGGCCCACTGATCGTTTTAAAAGGCACCAAAACAGGGTCAAATTGATTCAATTTTGATTCAAATTTGAATTGAGTTTTTAGACCAGATTTGAATTTGATTTGAATTTGAAATGAGTTTTCAGAATTCAATTCAAATTCAAAATGAACAAAAATATTGGTTCCATGCACCTCTCTAATATTAAGCACATAAGAAGAGCCTTGCTGGATGAGACCAAAGTTCCATATAGTTCAGATAAGGTTGGAATCATAATTTTGCCAAACTGAAATTTGAGTTCAGGTTTCCTTCAAGGAGAAACTGAAATTCAAGGATAATTTCATAAGCACATAGGAGGCTGCCTTATATAGGTCAGACCATTGGTCTATCTAGGCCAGTATTGTCTATATTGACTAGCAGCAGCTCTCCAAAGTTTTTCAGAAGTTTTCCCCAGCCCTATTTGGAGATGTCAGGAATTGAATCTGGGTTATGTTGTATGCAAGCAGATGCTCTACCACTGAGCTATGGCCCACCCCCATATTTTAAAGTTCCTCCTAGAGTGAAGCATTTTCTCAGTTAGTTTTCCCGCACCCCTTTCTCAGAATGGTGAGTCAGATGGCCTTGGGAAGTCAGTAAGCATGATAGAAAGACAATAGGCCATCTTGCTATTGCTCTGCAGTAATAGGTATATAGTGTCATACAACCTATGAACTTGGAGGTTCCAGATAGCCATCGTAATGTATAGCCTATGGTAGACCTTTCCTCTGTAAAGTTGTCTAATCCTCTTTTAAAGCCATCTAAGTTAGTGGCCATTATCACTTTTTGTTACTGTGAATTTAATAAATTATTAGCTCAGGCGTGATGGGCTAACATGTGGTGAATTTCATTTGTGGGGGGTGGGGGGGACTGAGTTTCTAATGGAGAATCTAACTTGAGGATTCAAACATTCTGGTATAGGGATTTGGAGATAACATTTCAGATAATGTGGGTTTGTATGTTGGACCCCAATTTTGCATATCATCAAACAACTGTGGGGGGGGGGCACTGTTTTATTTATATGTTCATTCCAGAAAATGTATTTTGCTGTATTTTTCTTAGCAGAATGGTTGCTGTGGGTGGGTGGCATGGTAAACATTGAGGATCAACACTTGTGGCCATCTAACCCTTAACAAGGAAGTTGCAGTAACCTTGTAAACTCCACTAGTGCAAAGTGGACCCCTGTAGAAATATAATGCAACATTATGTTTTGTGGTTTTAGCTGTCACAAGAAACACCTAGAAATGTGAAGTATTTAAAGTGTATACATGCAGTCAGAGGCGCTCTTACTCCTGGACTTGGCGCCGAAGTCCAGGGCCTCCACAGCCCCTGCCCCCCCAATCCTCTTTAGTCTGTCCCAGGTGGTGTGGTTGCCCAGCAGAACATGGTGATGCTTAATTTGCAGGGGAGGGGGGGCCTCCAAAGGCCTTTAGGTCCAGGCTCCAAAATTACCTGGGTGCACCTCCACACATGCAGTGCAATCCTATGCATGCCTACTTGGAAGTAACTCCTAGTACATTAAATAGCATTTTCTCCTAGCTAAGCGGGTATAGGCGTGCAACCATAGTATAACTTCCTTAGCTAATCCATGTTGTTCTGTGGTGACACAATATCCTGAAATATTGAAATAAAAATAGAACTGCAGGCAGTATAGCAGCTATTGCAAAGTTCTGTGGCTACCCTGATATAGTGATGCATTTTAAATGAATCAATATTGGCCCAATGAAACTGTGTTCCAGTTAACATTTAACATCCCATCGGCTGGCATCCTGACTAAGTGTGCATACACATTTCTAACAAAAGTGCACACACAGTACTAGTGCCTACTCTTCCAAAGCATGAGTGCTCATGTACAAGAGCATGATGATTTTGGCTGTGTTCCCCTTGCTCTGGAAGTGCTTTTTGACCTGTGGAAAACGAGGGCTTGTTTTGGGGGTCAAAAAGTGTTTCCAGAACAACGGGAATGCAGCAAAAATCATTGTGTCTTGCACAAGGGCATTTGTGCTTCAAAAGCATGAGGGCTAGCACTTTAGGTGTGCTTTTTGTTGTATTATATCCAGTAATCTTTTGTATCTAGTTGCTTGGACTTACATAAGATTCATTCGTGTGTATGAGAGAAGCAGCTATAAAACACTTTTGTTAGAAGTATGTCTGCACCGTTGGCCAGGATACTGGCCTTTGTCTATACTGCCTGAACCCATAGGAGGGCCTTCTCTATGGCTGCCCCTCTTCTTTGGAACACTCTTCCCCCTCTCCAGATTCGTTCAACCCCCTCCCTGGCTGCTTTTAAGAACCTTCTTAAGACCCATCTGTTTTGCCAGGTGTTTGCCCTTTAATTATTATTATTATTATTTTAATTAATTGGTATTGGTATTGTTGTTCACCGCCTAGAGTCTTTGGAGGAGGTGGTATATAAGAAAAATTTAATTAATTAATATTGGCCCTTGTCTTTATCGGTGTATGAACAGGGGCACACCTAGATAATTTTGGAGCCCGGACCTGAAGGGCTTCAAAGCCCTGCCCCCCAAACCACTTGAGGGCTTGGGGAGGGTTTGGGGCAAGTCAAATCTTTTTAAAAACATGTTTTAAAGCACCGCTGTGTGGTGGGGACAGGAGCTGCCAGCGTATGTGCAGGCACTCGGGGGAGGGAGGAGGTGGCAAGAGCTCCTTCTCTGAGCCCACCTGCCTCCCAAATTGCAGATTGGGCCATTTTTGGCCTATTTATGGTTTCTCTGCGCATGCATGCATGCTGGCAGCTCCTGCACACCCGCTGGCAGCTTCTGTCCCCACCGCACAATGGCATGTTAAAAAGGTTTTTAAAAAGATTTGACTTGCCAGGCGGGCATGGGGCAGTGGCGGGACTCTGTGGAGGCCCCCCCCGAACATTTGGGGGCCCCCCAGAAGACCAAATCCCCATGGTCCATGGCTAAGTGCGCCTCTGCATATGAAATGACTCTTGCTTTCTTTTTATCCAAACTATTGATTTAACCCATGATGGTGGAGGGTAAACTTCTCAAGAAGGTAAGGGTATATCTGAGTCAAGTGAGCCTGCTGCAGGCACATTTGTCCAATTTCACTGCTTGAAAGTGGTGACATTTCCCTGTTAAAACTGATCGGATAATTTCATTTTTGAGATAGGCTTCTCAGTTCATAAGGAACCTTGAAGGAAATGGTGTAATTGCATTCAGTGGAGGATTTCATCCCAAAGAACCAATTCTAAGCATATTTATTTGGAAGAAACTCCCATCAATTTCATTGAAACTAGCTGCCAAGAATGTCTGCTCAGGACCACAGTCGAGATATTAACAAGACTCAGTCCTCTGCTTCCTTTTGAAATCAATGTGACTGCACTCAGAGGAATTATGCCTTGAGAATCAATACAGGCATCTTTCCATAAGCAAACTCTCACTAAATCCCGTGGGAGTTTTCCATGAGGCATGGCAATATTGCCATGTCTCAGTTTCATTTTTATTAAATTATTTTTACAAGCACATTTTTACCATTAAATGGACATACAAATGACTTAATCTGAAGGAATATCAAATACATTCCTTAGAATTGGTCCTCCCTTAGGGATATTTTGACATCTGCATAAGCCTGGAGGAAAGAGCAGGCAGGATCTGTATTGTAACATGGAACATTATTCTCTACCACATTTTTAAAAACAATAATAAAAGGAGAAGAGAGTTCTGAGCATGGAAGCTGATTTAGAAACAGATGTAAACCATGCCGAAGCACTTGAAGTTAAAACATAGGATTTTGTGAGGTAACTCAATCACATTTTATGAAAGAGAAGCTATTTTCCTAGTTGGGTTTTTTCCTCTCTCCCCTTTCACAGAGTTTGGACACCAAAAGCATTTAGCATTATTAAAGAATGCAGCATTAACTTCATGGCATTCAAATCATATTAACAGACAAGGCCCAGCTGCTGTTGATGTAGAGTGAATTGCATTTAAGCTTCAATTGTCAATCTGGATCAAAATAACAAATAAATTTATTTATTTATTTATTTATTTATTTATTTATTTATTTATTTACTGTACAGCCCAGGGTGTTTCATACAGAGAAATAATTAACAAATAAGATGGATCCCTGTCCCCAAAGGGCTCACAGTCTAAAAAAAAATATTGCACCCAGGAAGGAACTTCTCATTCCTAAGTTCAGTGTGCTGTCAAGTCGATTTAGACTCCTGGCACCCACAGAGCCCTGTGGTTTTCTTTTGTAGGATACAGGAAGGGTTTTCCATTGCCTCCTCCCGTGCAGTATGAGATGATGCCTTTCAGCATCTTCCTATATCGCTGCTGCCCGATATAGTACCAGTGGGGATTTGAACCAGCAACTTTTCCTTGTTAGTCAAACATTCCCCAACTGAGCCATTCTGACAGAGCCAGTAGTGGCCAGTGCAGGTGCCAATGAAGGAGTGGCAAGAAGCATCTTAGAGCATAAATTAGTAGGTGCATTCCTCTGCTCCGGGCGCACCTGCAAGCTGCTCTGAGCAGCAGCACACCGCCCAGCACTCCCTGCAGCGGGGGATCAACTCTGCCACTCCTCCCTGCTGGTGGGGGATCGGCTCCGCAGAAACAAGGTAAGTGGCAGAGCTGATCCCCGGCTGTAGGGAGTGCTGGGCGGCACACTGCTGCTCAGAGCACCTTGCAGGTACGGCCAGAGTGGAGGTAAACACCTACTAATTTATGCATACAGGTGGCTCTCACCTAGCCTTGCCATGTCCCCCGGATTTAGGGTAGCCCCTGGGTTTTGGCTCCTAAATTTACCCAGCTGCTAAATGCCCCCCGGATTTACACAGATTTCAAATGTGCTGCCCAGATTGCCCGGATTTTACTCTGGATCCGATCACATGGGAGGGCAGAGGAGGAGGGGAAAGCATACAAATCTGTCAAATAAATAAAGAGATAAATGCAAGTTAGTGATCACATAATTTGCATAATATTCAAATTAGGCCACCCGGATTTGGGAAGCTTGAATACGGCAACCCTAGTCGCCATCCCACTGGTGGTGCCTCTACTGGCCGCTACTGGACAGAGCAGTGACATAGATTATTGTGTCTTTCATCTTATCTGAGCAAAGGTTACAAATCAAAGACTCTGCCCCCTTGGTAATCATTCCTCACCCTTCAGCATTTAGAGTTCAGCATGCATGGACAGTTTATTTGAAACTGCTACACCGTTGGCCCACCTAGCTTAGTACTGCATACTAAGCTATACTATACTGGCAGTGGCTCTCCAGGGTTTCAGAAGGATATTTCCCAGGCCTACCTAGAGATGCCAGGAATTGAACCAGGAACCTTCTGCATGCAAGCAGATGCTTCATCACAGAGCTATGGCCACTTCCCAACCTTGCCGTGCTGGCCTGCAGTGAATACATGGATGATACGTTTCCCAGTCAAAAAAACTTTGATGACATGATGACCTAATTGGTTGTCCTGAAATACAAAGATTTCTGACTCACTGCATCACGAGATTTCTTTACAGGCATTTGGTAAATCTTAAAAGCTGAAGTACACATCCAGAAGAAGCATGTAGTATAGCAAATTTACAATGCAAACAGGATATCATGCATGTGAATGTTCTCCCACATAAAGTGTTCCCTACACACAAGGGCTATTTACATGATCAAAAGCTGGATAGGACCCAGCTTGGGGAGCTGTGTACACTACACTTGCAATTTTCAATTGTGTGTGAGCAAACAACTAGGTAGGCTGAGGGGGGAGTGATCATGTATAAGAAAGGAATCAGGAAAGTTGGTGCCATCCTACCCAGCTTTCGTACTAGGAGGAACAGCTGTCTTTACTCCACTGCTCTCTCACACATGATCACTTCCCTCACCTGCTACCTAGTTGTTTGCTCACACATGATCGAAAATCATGAGCACACACTCAGTTTTCGATTGTGTGAACTTCCTTAAAGAAATCTAGCACGTCTGGGGAAAGGCTAGCCTAGAATTCTTCCTTCTGGCATTCTTTCTTTCTGGCATTCTTTCTTTCAACATCTGGTGCTCTTTTCTCCCCTTTATCATCATCAACCATCATCATCACCACCATCATCATGATCATGAAGTCAGGCTTGCTTCTCATGATAAGGCCTTTCTGTGGAGGCTACTTGAACTTGTTTCAGGTAGTGAACTGCTTCTTCGTGTGTACCATCATTGCCCATAAATTGCTGTCACTACATAGTTTATTTTTCTACTGCTACACAGCACCTCCATAAAGACAATGCATCTTGGGAGATGATCTATGTGACAAGTTGCTACATTAAAAAGAGAGCTTACCATGTAGAGCAGTTGCTGCATGAAATCAAATTCTTAAAAAAAAAATTAAAACACACCTTCATCCATTTACATTTACTGATAAACATTTCATTTTCAATTAATGATCCACAGGATACCTGTTGCACAGGCACAACTTTGGTCTGAAATACAAGCACCCATCTTAGTAGAACTAGCTAGCACAACATCCTTGCATGAGTGCAGCATCTTTGCGCAAGTGCAGCGTCAATCTGGGTGTTTACCAGAATGATGTGGCTTTGTGAAAACTAACACTCTATTGTGGTATATGCTTGGTGTGCCAGATGCACGACAAGGCAAATGCAAGTTGAGGTTGCTGATCTAGGATCTCAGTTTCACACTAATGGGAAGAATCCATCATTCAAAAACTACTGCTCTACCACCCAATTGAGATATGCAGGATTTGAAGAAGTGTGCTGCTATGTGCAATTCAAAAGGGCAAAGCAGGAAAGGTTCCAGGTGCATGGTGTCCAGTCTCCTCAGTTACCTTGGAATATCTTTCTTTCTGATCTCTTCTCTGGCCCAAATGTTCTGCAGCATAACGTGGGCACTGCTGAGCCTCCTGATCTGCTACAGGATCCTAAGGAACTGCTGGTGGCCTTGCACAAGACGCAAGAGCCCAAATACTTAGAGTAGCATGGTTAAAGTAGCATGCCTGAACTTTGGAAGCACTACTTACATTATTTCCAGTGTAAGTAGCACCCCAAAGCGCATGTAACCTACTTTAGGTATTTGTGCTCTTGCACAAGACTGCTGACATATCCTTAGGAGCCCACAGAGCGTGGGAGATTCAGAACTGCTCATGTTATGCCACAGAACATGTCAGCCACTGGCTCTTAAAAAGCAGGGCAACTCTTTAGCCTGTGTGGTTAATATTTCTGTGCTTGCTATGCTCTGGGCTCCTTAGAGGAAGAACAGGATATACTGCAAATGTAAAAATAAATAAAATAAATATAGAAAGAAGTCTCACAATGAAAACTCTTAAAACACACAGCTTTTTCCTTTTTTGCCATGTAATATTTGAAGGGCCCATCCGCACATAATGGCCAACTGCGAGTCCAACGGACATTCAGGTTGCCTCGCCGCACCCCCCTCCCACCTGCTCCCAGACTAACACAATCCCAGTCTAGGAACCAGAAATGAGGGTGGGACTGGCTGCGCGGGCATCCTCTGATCCCTGGAAGGACAGCCCTTTCCAGCCAATAGAGTTACAGCCCATGGGAGGAGCTTCCTCCCTTAACTTGGTTTAAGGAGGAATTTCAACCCGGATGACACAGCACTGCCAACAGACCCTCGGTCTGGTGAGTGAAACTCACTACAGAACAAGCAGGGGCGTAGCTATAATTGAACGAAAGGGTTCAAAGAACACAGGCCCCCAGCTCCTGAGGGCCCTCCAGGTCCATCCCTCCCAATTTTCTTCATTGTCTCCCTCACTCTGGGGGGCCGCCCGAGAGAGGGAGGAACACGGGCCACCTCTCCCCTAGCTATGCCCCTGAGACCAAGGGTTCATTCTGAGGTTTGGGGGTGAGATCGGAACCACGTTTTGGTACAGGAACTGCAGTTCCAATCATTTGGACAACACGGGGGCAGAACTGGAGGTGAATTCACCTCTGGTTTGGTGTTATGTCTGAAGGGGGCCAATGTGTCCAAAAGCAAGCCTTTAAACCCTCTGAAGAATCTTGGTCCTCGTTACTGAAATCTCTCTCTCCAAAATTCAGAATGGGAGCCCTTTAACAGTAAAGTTGCTTAAATCTCATTTACTTTCCTTCATTTTTTTTTAAATGGAGTGTAGGATTACAGCTGGTGTCCTCAGCAATTTGCTCAAACATCTAGTTACTGCAGTTAAAGAAGATTCCACTTTTTTGGAGAAAGCATGTGGACTTTAAACACTACAGACAGTATTGTGATGTAGACTGACATTTCAAAGAAGACAAACACTGTGTTGATTGTCATCTCAGACAGAAAATAAGCTTCTTGCCAACAGAGACGATGAATGTTCCAGCCACTTTCAATAGGTTTCTGTCTTGTGGAGAAATCAAGAGAAGTTTTTCCTTATAGACCAAGTCGACTACCAAGGCGAAGGCACTCACATCATTGTGTTTGGCTTCCTAGTCAGTCAGTCAGTCCTTTATTGCGGTCATAGACCAGTACATAGTTAAAACATACATACTTACAAAAAACTCAGCATAATAAAACAGACAGATTATAACACAATACTGACAGGTTAAAATTAAGGCAGTTGTGGAGATCTCCAAATAGATCTTACTGAAAACCTTACTGAGCAGAGCACCCTAAGAACATAAGAACAGCCCTGCTGGATCAGGCTCAAGGCCCATCTAGTCCAGCATCCTGTTTCGCACAGTAGCCCACCAGATGCCGCTGGAAGCCACAGGCAGGAGTTGAGGGCGTGCCCTCTCTCCTGCCATTGCTCCCCTGCAACTGGTACTCAGAGGCACACCCTTTTGGCTGGAGGTGGCCCACAGCCCTCTGACTAGTAGCCATTGATAGACCTCTCCTTCATGAAGTCATCCAAACCCCTCTTAAAGCCATCCAGGTTGTTGGCCGTCACCACATCCTGTGGCAGAGAGTTCCACAAGTGGATCACGCGTTGTGTGAAAAAGTACTTCCGTTTGTTGGTCCTAGACCTCCTGGCAATCAATTTCATGGAGTGACCCCTGGTTCTAGTGTTGTGTGAGAGGGAAAAGAATCTCTCTCTCTCCACTTTCTCCACGCCATGCATGATTTTATAGACCTCTATCATGTCTCCCCGCAGTCGTCTTTTTTCTAAACTAAAAAGCCCCAGGTGTTGTAGTCTTGCCTCGTAAGAAAAGTGCTCTAGGCCCCTGATCATCTTGGTTGCCCTCTTCTGTACCTTCTCCAGTTCAACAATGTCCTTTTTAAGATGTGGTGACCAGAATTGTACGCAGTACAATTCACCCTCCATTACAATCCTTCCTATGTGAAATTATGACCCTGAAACCTACATGCATTGAAAGTATAGTGAAAACTAATGAAGTTGCTCACTTAATTCCATGCTTGGTTTTGTTTTGTTTTGAAAAATCTGGAGTTCTGTGTCACAGATCAGCAGCAACCCCAGTTAATCAGGTATTCACAATATATTTCTGTATTTAATTAAAGCATAATTAAATGACAGTGGCCTATCTCTGAAAAACAGATGAAAGGTTTGTGTAAGAATCCCTAGGTTAATCCAGTTGTTTAAACTGTTTGTTGTATTTGACTACTTGCCAAGAAAAGGCCAGGATTACATGAGCCAGCTGGCAAATGAGGTGGCTGGTAAGGGAAGCTCTCAGCTGATTAGGACCATAGCGGAGGGCCTTTAAGAAAATACCATCTCTTTTTAAAAAATAATCTAAGCATAAGCCACTCTCTTGGCTGTCCAGTCATTGTACTACATCAAAAATCTTAAAATTACACACAGACCACACACACACACACACACTATGATTTGTAAATCATGCTACCTGAATCATTGGCCCAAGCAGTTTATTTAGATTCCTTTTAAACAGCTATCTGGGAGAAACAATACATCAAAGCCGTATTTTTTGGTGCTATAGACTAGAGGAGAGGATTGTGGGACTGGCAAATAGCAACACCTCTGATTGGGGTGGGAGGTGGAACTCAAGCTGGGGTGTTTCATATCTATGTACATCTAGAAGCATAAAGCGTAATAAATGTTGGCTGGCTTTTAGCGCACCCATAATCCCACCTGGATTCAGCAGAAAGGGCAGGTGGTCATCAGCATGGAACCCATTGTACTAAGTCCTAAGGGAGGAGAGCTGGTCTTCTGGTAGCAAGCATGACTTATCCCCTTTGCTAAGCAGGTTCTGCCCTGGTTTCATATGAATAGGAGACTATATTTGTGAGCACTGTATGTTATTCCCCTTAGAGCCTCTCAAAGAAGAGCATCTGCATGCTTGCAAGCAGAAGGTTCCAAGTTCCCTCCCTGGCATCTCCAAGATAGAGCTGAGAAAGATTCCTGCCTGCAACACAGAAGCAGCTGCCAGTCTGTATAGACAATACTGAGCTAGAAGATGATCAATGGTCTGACTTGGTATATGGCAGAGTCATAGGGCTAGTCGCCAGAGAACCATCGGGCTCACCCATGAGCCTGGTGATTCTCACAATGTTTGAAAACTTGGCTGGGCTCCCAGTTTTCATCCATCATGAGAATAGCCTCATTGTTATCATAATTGTAAGGTGCTTTTTTTTTAAAAAAAAGGTAGAGATAACAACGTTCTGCATTCCTAGGATCAAATTATAAACTTGGCATCTTGGCAATAAATAGCCATTTATTAATGGTTATTTTAATTTTTTTAAATACAATTTTAGATTTTAATTGTGGATAGGTTTTAATTGTAAACCACCCAGAGATTTTATATGGGGTGGTATATAAATATGACAAATAAATAAAATAAAATAAATCTTGTGATGCTGGACTAAGATATGAAGCAAATACTGTATAACAATATTTCCCCAACTTCTTTTCTAGCTTGGATTTTAATATAAGCCAGAAAAGAACTTAAACCATCCTTCCACCTATCCACTGACCCATCTGCTTGTCTCCCCACTGCCTTACCCAGTCACAAGTCTCCAACCTTGATCCCACCTACCTGCCCATACACCCACACCTTGCTGCTGTTGCTCACTTACTTTTCTGCTTTGCATGTGTTTTTACTTTCTGCCACAGATCACTAATTGTTCTTGGGTCAATAAATGGATGAAGGTTTTCGGCTTAATTCCTGGACTATGAAAGACATATCTGCATCTTGAGTTAAGTCAAGTTTGTGGCTTGACTTACATATTTGAGTAATCTGCCATTCATGCGTTTTGAGCTCTCTGCCATGGCCTCACTGATCGTCCTTGAGACTAATCTCAGCTTCTGGATTTATTGGGCCTTCAAAGGAACTAAAAGCAAAGTCATAAAGTCCTAAACAATTAAAACATAGGTATGGTGATGTGGGCGGCAGCCCGCAGCTATATCTTTTGATGGCTCCCACTGTCACTGGCCTCTGCAGCTGGCTCCCACAGCCACCTGCTGACCTCTTTCTCCCTCTCCCCCTCCCTGGTCCGTGCTGGAAAAGAGCAGATGCTCATGGAGCCGGGGAGCACCCACCTCTCACTCACCAGCCCGCCTCTCTCCTTTCACTCTCCGTGTGGACTAATGACATCACCACCTGGTGTGTGTTGACAGGTGGTAACATCACTAGCTTACACATGAGGGTGAAGGGAGAGAGGTGGGCAATTGAGAGGTGGGTGACCCCCTGGCCCTGGCCCCATGTGTGCCAGCCCTCCACTGGCATTGGCAAGGGAGGGAGGCAGGTGGCTGCTGTGGCTAGCAGCCCTGGGCCCATTGGGCAGCCCATGTTCACTGGACACAGTTGCCCAGTGGTAGTTTCACCCCTGAATTAAAACACGTTGTCAACATGACAACAAAATACTGGTTATCAGAAATGTAAAAAAGAAGAAGAAAGAGCAATACCATCAATGGGACCACATAAAAGGACCAGCCAGTGATAATTTATCACCCAAGTCAAAGACATGTTGCAAGAGCCCTGCCTTGAGTCGGCATCTACAAACAAAGTGGGAGGGTGAGAGCTAGACAGATATCCTGTGGCAGGGAATTCCACAAACACCAGCAATGAAAAGTCCCTGCCCCATGTACCTACTCATTCCACCTCAGCCAGTGGTAGGACAAGGAGCAGAATGTCCACTGAAGGATCTAAGCCTACAGCTGGCTCCTCATGAGGCTTGATTGCTGCTGGAGACAGTAACAATAGGTCACAGATGAGAATGGTACTATAGGACCAAGCAGAGATGATGCGGTTGGCTTCTGGAGGGGATGTGATGCAGGAAGAAACAGGGGCGATATGCATGTGGTTCTGGATGCAGATGTCTGCAAGCCAGGTGTCAAATGTGAAACATACCATATGAACTTGAATGTTGCAGCAGATGGGCACTGGTGATATTTTCTTCTTTCGCACCTGGCGTTTGCTGCAGCAACATGTCTGCCTTGCCATGTGAGATCTGAGAAGCTGTCAAAAAGCAGAAAAGAGCGAGGAATTTTTCAAAGGCCTGGCTGAGCCTGCCTTCTCAGTCGTAACACTTTATGACACTTTTATTTTCAATCCCAAATCTCAGATGCTCAATTCTCCCCCACCCAACCCCCTCAGGAGATTAGCAACTAGCTGCAGCCCTTCCAATTTCCCTCTGTTTTTCCCTTGCTTTTTAGTCAGGCCAGAGTTACCACTCAGGTTTCCTTAAAACCCAGCCCTTTAAAATTGTAACCTCATTGTAGGTGCAGATAGGCAGATATATGTTACCTCTCTCCATCTTACGTGAATGGCGAAGAGTGCAGAGCAACCATCAGAAACCAGTGTAACTTCCCAATCCCTCCCCATTATGGTGCCTCCACACAGTGCACACTCGGTACCAGGGGGAATCTCCCATGGGGTGACCATGTGCAGAAAACATGGGCTGCCCAGTGGGGTCAGAGTGGGGGGAGCCAAAACCACCACAACCACCCACATGCCAACTTACCTCCATTCCTTTGCACCCACCTCCCCCATTCAGTTATGGATTCACCACTGCATGGCACCGTTTGGGAGTTAGATCCAGCCAGGAGCGGCTCTTCCCTGCCTTTAAGGCAGAGAAGAGCTGCTCCTAGCCATGCTGTGAATGCAGCACCAGCCATTTAACTCTTGAATGGGGCCGCGTGGCCCCTAAACCAGCACCCCACTGCATCTGACATCAGACTCAGGGGGCGTGTTGGGGGCGCGACCCGGGTTCTTTGAACCCGGCCGCCCAATGGTGGCTACGCCCCGGTAAGACCCTAATAAAATGACATTCTACAAGATCTGTCAAAACATTAATATCACTTTATTAACCCCAAAGCCAAAATAAAGGAGCAAACTAACTTGAAAAGGAACAGTATGTTTTAATCCCAAATGAGGAGCAGTACCATGACATGAGGAGCAGTTCCTTGCAATAAAGGGTAGTTCCCTGAAATAAGGAACAGGTGGCAAGTTTATTGTAGGCAGCTTCTCCCAGCAAGGGCAGCCCTTGAATGAGTTGAGGTGAGGCAGTTGCCTCAGGCCGTGGATTAGTGGGGCAGCAGCAAGGCAGCAAGATGCCCTCTGCCACCATCAAAGATGCTCTTGAGGACTGATCTGACCTTTGCAAGTTCTGCGAGGAGCACCTTTCACACTCCTTGCAAGAAGCACAAAGAGGAGGCTGCTGGTGGCAGTCTTCCTACCACCCCTGTGCCTCTTTCAAAACTTGCAAGGGTTGGTTAGAAAAGGGGGCTTTCCCCACAGGGGCATGAGGCACGGCAACATTTGGTGCCCAGCCTCTGGCACCTCACTACTCTGGGCTGCCCGTCTCTCAACATAGATAAATGCATGACAGTACATTTCTATGAAGCTTGGCATCATCATAAAAAGTCACAGCTTGAAGAGAGCTGGTCTGGTGGTAGCAAGCATGACTTGTCCGCTTAGCTAAGTAGGGTCCACCCTGGTTGCATATGAATGGAAGACTAGAAGTGTGAGCACTGGAAGATATTCCCCTTAGGGGATGGAGCCGCTCTGAGAAGAGCATCGAGGTTCCAAGTTCCCTCCCTGGCATCTCCAAGATAGGGCTGAGAGAGATTCCTGCCTGCAGCCTTGGAGAAGCTGCTGCCAGTCTGTGTAGACAGTACTGAGTGAGATGGACCTATGGTCTGACTCGGTATATGGCAGCTTCCTATGTAACTGCTTCCTTCTATACCCATTGTTGTCTTCTGAATTCTTTGCAGCTGAGGTTTTTCTTGGTACCAATTAGTGCAGGTTCTCCGGGCATCCCTTTTATGTGGACTGCTTGACTGAGACCACCAACTCCCTTCTCATAGGCCACCAGCATCTGATTTATTTACAAGGTAGTTAAGGAAGCACATTTCTTTCACCAGCAAGCCTCAGAAGGAGTTATAAATCCCCCTCCCCACAACAACCTAATTTAAACAACAGGCAGAGAATTGACCTCACAGTGGAAGGTAGAAGAAGCAAATATTCAGTAATTGTCATAAAGAAAAGGCATTAATTCAAAACAAAAGACATTGTTTCTACAGCTCGGTGACAGATAGTGACATAAAATAAACCCACAAGCTTTCGCATTGCGACTTGAGTTGGATTTCCCCTGCAACAAGATCAAAGCCAGGGCATTTTAAGTTGCTGTCAGATAGCATCAGACAGGGAGGCTCACCACAAAGCTAGTGGAACCTAATCAGTCCCTTCCCTTCCCCTGTTTAACAACCACCCACCTTTACCACATGTACACACACTCTCTGTGTTTACAATATCCTGCACTTTTGTTCAGCGTTCTGGTCCATTAGACACAGTAAACCTCAAGTAACCTTGCTATGGGTCCCGCACTTCCAGGAACCATTTGGTTCAATGGTTTCGCTGCTTCTTTGATCAATAAAAAACAATGGGCAGTGGGTTTCTAGGAAATTTGTCATGTGACGTGTGTCAGTTTTTAGGCAAGACCCCAAAACCTTCCTTGGACCACTCTGGTCTTACTTTACCTACATCACCATGCCTGCCAGACAGTCTCCTCTCAGACCTCACTACTCATTGGTACCTTCCCTTATTGCTACATATCTATTGCAGATTGTAAGATTTCTGGCTGGGGTGAAGAACACATTTATGGGCTGTACTAATTAAAAGCGTGTGGAATTTCACAGGCAAAGCAGGGAGACACATTGGGGGCAGAGGAGGAAGAGGGCTACCTACCTTCTGCTCCTCTTACGCTTTTCCTGTCCTTTATTTATTTATTTATTGTTAAATTTATATGCCTTTCACTAAAGCAATCCCAAGACGGTTTACAGCAAAAAAATTTAAACACATGATGGTAAAAAAGACACAATTAAAATATTAAATGAAAAAAATATTAAACAAATCTGATTAAAAATTTAAAACAGAGGCATAAAAGCAGTACAGACTATGAAGAGCAGCAGCAGAGAATCAAATAAATGCCTGGGCAAAAAGCCAAGATTTTACACTTTTTCTACAAGCTGTGATGGAGACTGAGGAGCGAATAGCCACCGGGAGAGCATTCCAGAGTCTGGGGGCAGCAACAGAGAAGGCCCTGTCCCGCGTGCACGACAACCGAGCCTCCCTCATTGTCGGCACCCGGAGCAGAGCCCCCTCGGATGACCTCATCAAGTGGGCAGCAACCCTTGGGAGCAGGCGGTCCCTCAGGTATCCTGGGCCCAAACCGTTAAGGGCTTCAAAGGTCAAAACCAGCCCCTTGAATTGGACCCGGAAATGAACTGGTAGCCTGTGCAGCTCTTTCAAAATGGGTGTGATGTGCTCCCACCGGGCAGCTCCAGAGAAAACCCTAGCTGCCGCATTTTGCACAAGCTGCAGTTTCCGGATATCCTTAACCCCTGCCCTCATTTATTTATGAAATAAATACATCACTGAAATTAATTTTAGATCAATCAATTAATAATTTGAAATAAATTAAAATAATATTTGATTAAAAGAAATTCTATTGATTAGAAACATAGGAAGCTACTATATATTGAGTCAGACCATTGGTTCATCATATAATAAAATAATATTTGATTTAAAAAACATTTTATTGATTAGGAACATAGGAAGCTGCCATATATCAAGTTAGACCATTGGTCCATCTAGTTCAGTATTATCTACACAGACTGGCAGTGGCTTCTCCAAGGTTGCAGGCAGGAGTCTCTCTCTGCCCTATCTGAAGATGCCAGGGAGGGAACTTGGAACCTTCTGCATGCAAGCATCAGATGCTCTTCCCAGGGTAGCCCCTAGGAGGAATATCTTACAGTGCTCACACATGTAGTCTCTCATTCAAATGCAACCCAGGGTGGACTTTGCTTAGCAAAGGGGACAATTCATGTTTGCTACATTCAATAATTGTATGGACTTACATGATCTGCAAGCCGAACAGAGACCGTAGGCTTACTGCGCCTCTGGGGAGACAAGATGGTAGCACTAGAAATATTACTATATTTCTTCTCAGTCTGGCTAATGGGGGGAAGTTCAGGAATGCTTCTAGAGCAACTGCCTGATCTCTCCAGTAGTGCCGCAGTCTCTGCAGGGCTTGCAGATTATGATCTGTTTAGTGTTTTGTTATTGGGACATTTTAGAAATTTGAACTACATATTGTTGTTAGCAGCCTTGTGTTGAAAGGTGGGGTATACATGAAATGATTAAAAATAAATAAATCAGCCCCCTTCCCACATTGTGAGGGGGTGGGGGTGGGAAACCTTCCCTAGCCTGCTTTTGAACAAAGTTCTGATATGCAGAAATCAGCAGGGGAACCTTTTATAGGTGGAGCTAAACTTTAGCACCTACTAATGGCTTCAGATTAAGCTGGGAAAGTTTGATTGATTGATTGATTGATTGATTGATTGATTGATTGACTAGGGAAGAAAGGGCCTGTGTTCGTCCCACTCTCCAGCAGCCCCTAGGAGTGAGGGAGATAAGGAAGAAAATAGGGAGGGGTGGAGATGGGGGGACCGTGTTCTTTGAACCCATTCACTTAATTATAGCTATACCCCTGGATTGATTGTTGGATTTTTATACCGACTTTCATTAAAACAATCTCAAGGTGTTTTACAAAACATTTAAAACAATTTAAAACTATCAACAGATACATAATAAAAATTGGAATATAAAAATTGGAATATAAAAATTGGAATATAAAAAAACAGATCTAATTAAAATTTCATTAAAAAACTGATAATAAGAGCATAAAATACAGAGAAGCTGCAGCAAAAACAACACTCATATAAAAGTCTGGGGGGATATCTCACTTGCTTTTTAAAAGCAAGGATGGAGATGGAGATGTGATGGCGCTTGAGAAGTGGATATCCACCAGGAGAGCATGCCAAAATCTGGGGGCATTAACTGAGAAGGCCCTGTCCTGCTTGCACGAAAACTGAGCCTTCCTCATTGTTGGCACATGGAGCAGAGCTTCCCTCGATGGCCTCGTTAAGCAGGCAGAAATCCCTTGGGAGCAGGCAGTCCCTCAGATATCCAGGGTCCAAACCATTAAGGGCTTTAAAAAACAAAACCAGCACCTTGAATTGGACCTGGAAACAAATTGGCAGCCATTGTAGCTCTTTGTAATAAACCAGTTGGCAGCTCTGGATAAAATCCTAGCTGCCGCATTTTGCACAAGCTGCAGTTTCTGAATATTCTTAAAGGGCAACTCCACACAGTGTGTTACAGTATTCCACCCGTGACATAACTAAGGTGTAGGTAAGGTGTAGGCCAAATAGGTAAGGTAAGGTGTAGGCCAAATCGGCCTTCTTGAGAAAGGGATGAAGCTGGCGCACTAGCTAAAACTGTGCAAAGGCACGCCTGGCCACTGCCTCCACCTGAGCTTCCAAAAGCAGAGCCAGGTTCAGCAATACCCCCAAGCTGTGCACCTGCTCTTTCAAGGGAAGTGCAACCCCATCCAGAACTGGTTGAGGGCCCTCATCCCAATTCTCTCTCCTATTGACCAACAGGACCTCCATTTTGCCCAGATTAAATCTCAGTTTATTAGCCCACGTCCAACCCATCACTGCCTCCAGACCCCGACTCAAGACATCCACTGCCTCCCTATAGGATCAGGTGATAAGGAGAGATAGAGCTGAGTGCATATTGCTGACAACTCCGTACAAGTCCCTGGATGACCTCTCCCAGAGGTTTCATGTACATGTTAAACAATATGGGGGACAAACCAGATCCCTGTGAGATCCCACAGGTCAATGACCAAGGAGCCGAGCAGTAGTTCCCCAGCACCGCCTTCTGGACCCTTCCCCCAAGAAAGGACTGAAGCCACTCCAAAGCAGTACCTCCAATCCCTATACTCAAAAAGCAGTCCAGAATGATACCATGGGCAATGGTATTGAAAGCTGCTGAGGGATCCAGCAGAACCAAAAGGGATATACTCCCCTTTTCAAGCTCCCAGTGTAGGTCATCCACTAGAGCCACCAAGGCAGTTTCAGTCCCATATCCAGGATGGAAGCCAGATTGAGAGGGTTCTAGATAATCCATATCATCCAAGACTCTCTGTAGCCAGGATGCACCACACATGCTCTATCACCTTGCCCAGAAAGGGATGGTTAGAAACAGGTCTATAGTTGTCAAGGATGGAGAGATCAAGGGAGGGCTTTTTAAATAATGATCTTACCATCGCCTCCTTGAGGCATGGTGGTATCTTGCCCTCCCTTAATGAAGAATTGATTATAGCCTCCAACCATCTGCCTGTACCCTCCTTGGCAGATTTTATTAGCCATGAAGGCTAATAAAAGGATCAAAGCACACAATGTTGCCCACACACTGCCCAGGATCTTGTCCACATCATCAGGCTGCACTAACAGAAAAGAATCCAACACAATAGGACCTGATAGTACCCAAGGCATGTCTGCTGGTACTGCCAAAACCCTGGAGTCCAAACAGCATGGGTGTGAGTGACTTTATCTGTAAAGTGACATGCAAACTGATCTCAATGGGCTGTAGGTGGTTCCTCCCCCATTACCTGGGGGGAATGCATGGAGCAATGCTGTTGCTACACAAAACAGCTCTGTGGGTCTGCACTGAGGAATGGAGGCAGTGAAAAAATGTTTCTTCACCACCCCCACCCCCACAGAGTAGTCTCTAAATGGGCTGTATCCTGTGTTCGGTTGGATTCATCATGACTCTTCCTCCAGCGTCGTTCCAGCTATCATCTGTGTAGTCTGAATTGTTTCATTGTTCTAAGCTCCAAGGAAAACCAAGGAGCAGAACAAGCTTCATCAACCAAGCCGGAGAGGGCATTTAGGAGCAACCGTGCTAATAGTCTGGACTGCCTCCACGTTCAGCGATTCACCAGGGCCTCAATAGACTTGCCACTCTGGACCCTTGAAACTCCCTGAGGGCTGTCTGGAAACTGACCGGATCCATAAGCCTCCAGGGGTGGACCATTCTAATTGGTCCACCACCTCTGCAGAGGGTAGATGGAGCAGTCAAACGAAACCCCACCAGATGATTATCTGTCCATGACAAAGGAGTTATCGCAGACTCCCCCACGTCCAGATCATTTATTTCCTGGTCAGCAAAAACCAGATCCAGAGTATGTCCAGATCCAGAGTCCCCAGGGGAGACATTGAAGTCTCCCAAGTCAATAAGTTTAGGGGAGACCAACACCACCTCCGAAACTACCACAGTCAGCTCAGGCAAGGAGACTGAAGTGCAACAAGGTGGTCAGTACACCAACAGAATCCCCATCCTATCTTGGAGGCCGGCCCTCAAGGTCAAGCACTCAAAATTCTGAGATTGTCTAACCGGGCACCTGGAAAGGGGAAAGGTCTCATGACAGATGACCTCATGCCCCCTCCCCAACTCTCAAGGCAGGGCTGCCGCAAAACCAGAAAACCTGGAGGATGAGCTGAGAGAGATTAACCGCACCCAGCTCATTCAACCAGGCTTTTGTCACACATACCACGTCAGCATGTTCATCCACAATCAAATCATGGATGAGAGATGTTTTAGCATTTACTGACCTGGCATTCAACAGCAGCTCTCTAATCCTAGAGGGAGTGTTTCCAGAGCTCCCTGGGGCTGCAGGGCTGAGAGAAGAACTGGGAAAAGGACCTCAATTGACTGGAAGGTTTCCCCCTGTAATGTCAATTGCCTGGACTGTTTACCCTGTAACGTCCTGCCCAACTCCTACAACCATATCTCCCTTCTGAATGCTACCTGTGAAACCACCACCCCCAGACCATCCCCACTCTTCTGCACTCCCAGACACAACTCCCCAGCCCAAACACCCCCAGGCTCCTTTGTTTCAGTAACAACTGGCCCACAACTTTTGCAAGTTTGGGGCAGTATAGAAATATGACAAACAAACAAACAAACAAACAAACAAACTTCCTCAGGCATGCACAAGAGCTCTATGTCGCACTTGCTAACTCTTTTTTGAAAGCAAAGGAAGTTCCATTTGTTCTTTCTGCTTCCCAATCTGCTCACCTCAAGGCTGAGAGCCAAAAGGACAGGAACCCCTGTGCTCGCACGAAGAGACTCCCCCTCCTAGCTGTTGTGGAATTATGGAGGCTCTTTCAAAGGCTGGCTAGTTACGTTTTCTGTCCTTTCTTCAGGCACCATCTCGTATGCCACAGTTTATCCATCTTGGTGAGCCAGAGTCAGGTCTAAACAAGCATGCCTGCCTGCTCCTGCCCTTTACTTTATGCAATGGGCCACTGAACAGGCAAGGAGCTATCCTTTTTTCTCTCCTTAATTCCCTTTCATCTGATAATCATCATTCATCTTTTTCCAACTGAGACAGAAACTGTTGTCAAGTTTGGACACTGAGATATCTGTGAAGTCGGCTTTTAGACTTCCACTAAAAATAAATAAAAGGGATGTCCTAAAGCTTAGCCCAATATTGCGATTGGAGGATGCTAAATTCCATTATTCTTAATGGAATAAATAGCAATATTGGGCTAAGCTTCAGGACATCCCTTTTATTTATTCTTAGTGGAAGTCTAAAAGCAGACTTCACAGATATCTCAGTGTCCAAACTTGACAACAGTCTCTGTCTCAATTGGAAAAAGATGAATGGTTCAAACTCAGCCTACCAGAGCCAGCCCATAAGTTTGAGAAAGCATTGTCGAAGCTACATATTGCATTTTGCATTACTAAGGTAATGCCGAAAGGGGCCCTGAATAAACATGTAGCACTTCATTGTCTCTTCAGCCCAAAGTCTTACTTATTTTTACAAATATCTTATTTCAGCACATTTTTCCTGGCTTGCTGGAGAGGTATCTTGCTCAGCCACTAAAGTTCTGAGTGAGCAGAATGGTTGTCCTTGTTTAAAAGCATTTTCTATTCTGGCCTGAATAATCTTTCCAGAATGGCTGAAGAACACCTGTCCTCTGTAGGCTAACAAAATACATTAGCAGACGTTTGGCCAAGCTACCGTGGAGATGCAAAATAACAAAGTAATCCAGGACAAACGTTCAAGGAGTACAGAATGGCTGATATGATGTTCAGCTTATCATTGCCATAGTGGTCCACCCCAGAGCTGCAGCAAACTTCAAAGCAATCTCCCACGCTCCTCAGATGCAATAGATATGGAAGCAGCTTTTCTGCAGGTTTCCCCATTGTTATGAATGGAGAACATAAAAACATAAGAACAGCCCTGCTGGATCAGGCTCAAGGCCCATCTAGTCCAGCATCCTGTTCTACACAGTGGTCCACCAGATGCTGCTGGAAGCCTACAGGCAGGCGTTGAGGGCATGCCCTCTCTCCTGCTGTTACTCCCCTGCAACTGGTACATAGGAACATAGGAAACTGCCATATACTGAGTCAGACCATTGGTCTATCTAACTCAGTATTGTCTTCACAGACTGGCAGCGGCTTCTACAAGGTTGCAGGCAGAAATCTCTCTCAGCCCTATCTTGGAAATGCCAGGGAGGGAACTTGAAACCTTCTGCTCTTCCCAGAGCGGTTTCATCCCCTGAGGGGAATGTCTTACAGTGCTCACACATCAAGTCTCCCATTCAAATGCAACCAGGGCAGACCCTGCTTAGCTATGGGGACAAGTCATGCTTGCTACCAGAAGACCAGCTCTCCTCTCCTTCTCAGAGGCATCCTGCCTCTGAGGCTGGAGGTGGCCTGTAGCTCTCCGACTAGTAGCCATTGATAGACCACTCCTCCATGAAGTTATTCAAACCCCTCTTAAAACCATCCACATTGTTGGCTGTCATCACATCGTGTGGCAAAGAATTCCACAAGCTGATTTTGTGTTGTGTGAAAAAGTACTTCCATTTGTTGGTCCTAAATTTCCTGGCAATCAATTTCATGGGATGACCCCTGCTTCTAGTGCTATGTGAGAGGGAGAAGAATTTCTCTCTATCCACTTTCTCCACACCATGCATGATTTTATAGACCTCTATCATGTCTCCCCACAGTCATTTTTCCCCTAAACTAAATAGCCCCAGGTGTTGTAGCCTTGCCTCATAAGAAAGGAGCTCTAAGCCCCTGATCATCTTGGTTTCCCTCTTCTGCACCTTTTCCAGTTCTACAATGTCCTTTTTTAGATGTGGTAACCAGAATTGTAAGCAGTACTCCAGGTGTGGCTGTACCATAGTTTTGTATAAGGGCATTATAATATTAGCAGTTTTATTTTCAATCCCCTTCCTAATGATCCCTAGCATGGAATGAGAAACCATGAGAAATCTGCATGCGAAACCTGCAGAAATGCTGCTTGTGCATCCTCTGCTTTTGAACAGTGTGGGAATTTGCTCTGAAGTCTGCAGTAGCTCTGGGTTGGACCACTATGGCAATGCTAGGCTGAACATCATATCAGCCATTCTTTACTCCTTGAACATTTGTCCTGCAGTAGCTCTGGGGTACATCATTATGATGACAGTAGACTGTGCATCATGTCAGCCACTGTCCCTGATCCAGCTGTAGTTATACAGACCAATTACGTGAATTCTGCTTCTGCAATTAAAAAAATTGCATCCAGCTAGTTCAATTAGTTCAGTGCTTAAATTAACATAGAAACAGTGGAAACTTCTGCAGGCAGAAATCTATTAATGGCTTGGGGTAAGTGTCTTTTCCCCCTCTAGCAAAAGACTATGGCTGGCATCCTGATTAATGATGCAAGGGTGAGAAGCACTGGTGCTTCTGAAGGGTTCAACTAAGTCCACTGTGCCAACTTAATATATGTCCTTGGTGGTTGCACTGCCCTCAGGGACATATTTCAGGTGTCACAAAGGACTTCAAAGGGCATGAGAGATTGGCTAAAATTTCCCCTCCTCCATAGCATCAGCATAGTGTTTAGTCTGGATACCAGCCCTTAACTTTGTATAGAATTACCAACTTTGTTTGTGTGTGCCATGCCAACAGACTTGGCATGCAGAAATATAGCAATGAAGCTTTCCCCATCTCCTTATCTGTATGCCAGGAAAAGTGTCACCTGCTAAATTTCTCCATGTTGTACTGTGGTTAAAGGCACAGGAGCAAGGTCAGTTCAAAAACAAACAAAAAATCCCCAGAACTCCATAACATCATTCGTCTGGTATCCAAAGTCTGAGGCAGAGAGGGGCTAAGTATATACGACTAAGACGAAAACATGTGTTTTTGTTTTTAAAGAGAAGCTGAGGTTGGGTCAGCTGTTTTTGATAAAGGAAGCCTCAGTGCTGCTGAACTCATATATAAGAAGGGATTACTGGGTTTACCACAATCCAGAATTCCAAACTAAAAGAGTAGTTCTAAGTGTCCATGGTATTTGTTGTAATAAAATTTATCTGGTACAAAGCAAAGTCTTCTTACAGGTGTTCCATCAGCATTCAGCACTGGGTAATAATTACAGTGCAGTTTTTAAGCTATGTAAAATATGGCGCATTAAAGCTTCTAGAGTTCTGTCAAACAGCAGGATTAGGAGATCACATAGGATACAGCAGGTTTCTGTCATGCTGCAGCTGTGTCTCTAGGTGAAATACCTCTGCTAACAAAAGCATAACATTCAGAGGTGTCAGAATGAGTTCTGCAAGGAAGAAAAATGGCAGGGAACAGGGGCTGACATTCTGACTGAAATTACTAGAGGGAGTCCGACTGAAATTTAGTAGTGCTTTAGAGTAACTCATGAGTAGTGCGATTGAGTATCTTAGTCTGGATGTCAGCCAGGGTGTTTAAGCCTTGACTTATTGCACTAATTTAAGAATGTTTGATCTTTGTGTTAACTGGGACAGAAATATTCAAGAATATTAGACATAGCTGGGGAAAAGAAACACTCCTTTGCAAGAAAAAATCAGATTTATGATCTCATTTGCTGCCTCCAAATGTTTGCCTGCTACATCCTGGCCTTTTGCTTTCAGTTTCATTTCACTTGCACACCTTTACTCCTTTGCTTTTCTTGTGTCTTTTAAATCCTGATAAACCAGTGTTGAGACCCATAGAAGAACACTTTAGGAACAGGAAAAGAATTCTAGAAAATAACTTCATAAAAACCAACTAAATGTTTTCTGGTATTTTGGGATTTCGCCCCTCCCCGGTTGCCAACTACTATGCACGGTATTCCGCCTCTATACATCCTTTCTAACAGCCTGTACTGTAGCTATTATTACCTTCTTACCAGCCCTTGATTATTTCTTCTTCAAAAAGATCCCCCTGTCAGGCCTGTAGTGAGGCGGAGTCCTTACCAGGAAAGGCCCACTCTAAATAATTCTGTGGCCGTGACTCAAATCTATCTCTGGGCTGCTCCCCTCCAGATCCTCCATGAAGATGAAGCTAAACTAGGTTTGACACATCTCTTCAACTCTATATTGTGTAAGGCAGATTGTGATGCCCTCCTGAGGAGAGATATAGAGGCCCTCTTCAGACAGGACCACAAACCATCAGTCCATTCAATCCACAATTTGTTTCCATCCCCCCACCCCACTTGCTCCCAGGTGATCAAAATCTTCAGTCTGCGAGCCGGTAAAGGGGATAGGACTGGCTGTGCAGGCTTCCTCTGACCCTGGAAGGACAGCCTGCACCAGCCAATGGAAGAGAAGCCTGTGGGAGGAGCTTCCTCCGTGAACTCTTCCCAGAGCGGTTTCATCCCCTGAGGGGAATGTCTTACAGTGCTCACACATCAAGTCTCCCATTCAAATGCAACCGGGGCAGACCCTGCTTAGCTATGGGGACAAGTCATGCTTGCTACCAGAAGACTAGCTCTCCTCTCCTGCTCAGAGGCTTCCTGCCTCTGAGGCTGGAGGTGGCCTGTAGCTCTCCGACTAGTAGCCATTGATAGACCACTCCTCCATGAAGTTATTCAAACCCCTCTTAAAACCATCCACATTGTTGGCTGTCATCACATCATGCGGCAAAGAATTCCACAAGCTGATTTTGTGTTGTGTGAAAAAGTACTTCCATTTGTTGGTCCTAAATTTCCTGGCAATCAATTTCATGGAGTGACCCCTACATCTAGTGCTATGTGAGAGGGAGAAGAATTTCTCTCTATCCACTTTCTCCACACCATGCATGATTTTATAGACCTCTATCATGTCTCTCCACAGTCGTCTTTTTTCTAAACTAAATAGCCCCAGGTGTTGTAGTCTTGCCTCATAAGAAAGGAGCTCTAAGCTCCTGATCATCCTGGTTTCCCTCTTCTGCACCTTTTCCAGTTCTACAATGTCCTTTTTTAGATGTGGTAACCAGAATTGTAAGCAGTACTCCATCAGCATATACTTGAAGTTGGGGTTTTTCGTCCCAATGTGCATCACTTTACACTTGCTAACATTGAACTGCATTTGCCATTTTGTCGCCCACTCCCCCAGTCTGGAGAGATCCTTTTGGAGCTGCTCACAATCTGTCTTGGATTGTGAGTTTGGTATCATCTGGAAATTTGGCTACCTCGCTACTTACCCCTGCTTCTAGTTCATTTATGAATAAATTAAAAAGCTCTCCTGAGCTATTGTTTATATTGCTTGCAGTGAGCTAGCAAGAAAAAAAGCCTTCTAACTATCCAGGGCAGAGGGTGAAAGGTTGCTGAGGGCACTATTATTCCTAGGGTCAGCCCTGAATTTGTAGAGTAAACATGCCCTAAATGTCAAAAATAGTTTTGGGGTGTGTATGTGTGTGCACGTGCTTGCTTGCTTGCTCTTGGAGGTGCTTGATTGCTTCTGTGCCAAAATCAAAGACTCAAATGAAAAGGGAATTAGTGGACAAAATAAGGGACTAATTTCTTTCTCTCTCTCCCTATTTAATCCCCCCCACCCCGCCCTTACAGTGCTTGGAACAACACGGTAGTATATTCCAGCAAAAAAATGTTCCATTACCACCTCATAATTCTGCGCTGTGTAATCAAATCAAAACCACTTGATGAGAAAAAACAAAACCAAAAATCAAGGAAGATTATAAAGGGAGTAGAACCTGAAGATGCAACACACACATTATAATAAGTAATTGCTTGGTCTGCTTAATCACAAGTCTGAACAGACTGGCTTAAAGGCCCCCATTCTAATAGTGGAAATAATGCTCCATTCAATGGAAATTACTGGATAAGGTTTCAACAAAGGAGGGAAAGTAGTCAGCAGAGAGAATCACATTGAGGGAATGGCTGCTGCTAATTAATTAGTGAAACTCCAAAAGGAAGTCTGAGCCTTGTTGTAGCAACTAAATATTTGGGTTTTACCTGAGCTTCAGGAAATAAGGCAAGTCATCTGAAAAGATTAATCATCCGTTTTCTAACACTGATGAATTCAGAGGTCGGCAGTGTTTCCAAGATCAGGTTAGATGGAGCACAATAGTACCTTATTGAGAAGGAAGTTCCACAAATTGAGACGAGCCAATTTAATGGTTACTCTGGTATGTCACAAAGGAGTATACTATGTAATGTTTTGTTCTTCAAGCTAACAGATGCACCTGCAGCATTCCAGAGAAGAATAGGGAGATGGGGCATAAGTCTTGCCACAAATCTTCAGGCAGACGTTGACACTGAAGCAACATGTTATTAGGTTGAAACAGAATTTGTAAAGCGAGCTTTTGTTTTCTGACTGAAGAGATGTCAGGGTAAAGTGCAATGCATTATGCTATCAGGAAAAGTGGAAGGAATTAAACTGTGGAGGGGCCAGTCAAATCTCTGGCAATGATTGGCTGAGCTGTCCGGACATCACAGAGAGGTGGGATAAGCAAAAGGGGCTCTGGCTTCTATTGGCTGTGCTTCTCAGATCCTAGAAAGATGGGGCAGGTGAAAGGGCCTAGGAAAATAAATGAAAAATAAGTGAGGGCCTAGGAAAGCAGGAACCAAGGGCTGGATACAGGTGGTCAAGAGCAGTAGGGGAACTTAGGAAATGATGATAGGGAGAGGATAAGGTCCAGAAGAATGAGAGAGGGAAGGAAAATATGGGAGAGAGAAAAGGCAGGAAAAAGAACTTCATGTGGGCAGCAATGAGAAAGTTTTTTTTTAATTGCCCCCACTCCCCTCAAGCCCAGCCCAAATTGGTTCAGACTTGAGCTGGACCAGGGCCCAGCTCACCATGCACAGAACTGGACTGGACCTGATTTAGTTCGGGTCTGGCTCAATTCAAGCCAAACAGGCTTTTCTGGTTTTATAGGGTTGGTGGTGGAACCAGGGTGGAAACCTTTTGGTGAACTAGCCACCTTATCCCATTCAGGTAACTGACCAGCTCCTCACCTGCTTGGTTTTATCAATAAAGTAGCCTCAGATGGTCTCAGATCATCCCGAGTCCCACAATTTGCTAATCTTATACGTTATTTTGTTATAAGTCATAGGTGGTTGTAAATAATCAAAGAAATACACCAGTAAGACATAGGAGCATTGAACATAGGAGTGTTGTAAATAATCAGAGAAATACCTGTACAACCAGAAGCAGCCGGTGTGGGTGCCACCTGGAGGATGTTGAAAGGCACCTTTAAGCACAAATTAATAGGTGCTTCCCTCTGTTGCAGCTGTGAACTACTCCAAGCAGCAGCGCACTCCCTGCGGAGGCGGATCGGCTCTGCCCCTGACCTGGCTTCTGTGGAGCTCATCCGCTATCAGTGGCCAGGTGAGTGGTGCAGCCACTATGTCTCCATTAAGACACAGGAGTCTTGACATATATCACATTCATAAAATTGTACTGTGGCCCAATTATAATTCAAAACATATACTTTCATAACCATGAGTGCAAAATCCTTTTTCATCCTTCTTAGAGATATTTGCTTGACCAGGACCTTCCAAATTGACCTTTTGGCAAAATTTGAGGCAAATCTTTGGGACTAGAGACTTTTGAAAAGTTGAAGCCCCTGAATAGTGCCCTTGTCAATTGCTACTGTGTGTGCATCACTATTAACGTAGCTTTAGGTTCCTAAGGGTGACGGGACTGACTCATTAACAGCTATGGGGAAAGTTCCAAGCTGGGGTCTAACTTGGTTTCTGTTTTACAGCTGCTTCCCTCACAAACACAGAGTGATCTTATATAGATTTAATTAAGAGTTTATTCGGAAACAACTCCATTTTCTCTTTCTCCTTTCCCTCCCTTTCCCTTTCTGAGCAGTGGGGGCCAGTGTGGGTGCTGCCAAAATGGGGGTGGGGGGGGCAGCAGGAGGCACCTTTAACTGTAAATCCATAGGTGCCTACCTCTCCTCCTGCCACACCTGAAAGCTGTTCCTAGCAGTGGTGTGCATCGCCCAGCTGGTTGGTGGAGGAGGATCAGCTGTGGAGGAGGATCAGCTCTGCCACTCAGCTGGAGGAGGCCATGTGTATGGCCAGGAAATGGCCTCCATGCATGTGCAGAGGCCAGCTAAGTGACGGAGCTGATCCTCCACCGCAGGTTATGCTGGCCGGTGTGCCACTGCTCTGAAAAGCTCTCAAGTGCTGCGGGAGGAGAGGTAAGCACATATGAATTTACAGTTAAAGGTGCCTCCCGGCTCCCGCTGCCCCAGCAGCATCCACATTGGCCACCACTGCTTCTGACTCTATCCCCCCCACACACACACACAAACACACACACTCTACAAAGGATCCCAACTGGGAAAAACTTCTAAACAAAACATGAAAGACACTAGATATAAAACAACAGTATTTCATACTTTGCAAATCTTACATATCACAGTACTACTACTACTACTACTACTACTACTACTACTACAAATATTGCTTTTCAGCCAAAGTTCTCAAAGTGGTTTACATAGAAAAATAAATAAATAACAAACAATGGAAAGATAAGAAAACATAGAAAAATAAATAAACAATAAACAATAAACAATAAACAATAATAAGGGCTCACAATCTAAAAGGAAATACTAATACTAATACTAATAATGAGGAGGAGGAGGAAGAGGAGGAGGAGATATTGAACAATGGCTAACAACTGGGAAAACTCATCTCATCATGAAAGACCCAGCAAAAGGTGCAGTTCCAAGTAATTATAGACCGATAACCTGCCTGACAACCATGTTCAAATTATTAACTGGAATAACAGCAGATGAAGTGATGCAATACTTATTAACTAACAAACAGCTTCCAGTTGAACAGAAAGGAAATTGCCTGAACACCAGAGGCACAAAAGACCAGCTGCTGATTGACAAAATGATTTTAGAAAATTGCAAGAGAAGAAAAACAAATCTACAGTAAGTATTGCATGGATTGACTACAAGAAGGCCTTCGACTCATTGCCTCACACATGGATACTAAAATGTTTAGAAACAACTGGTGTCAGCAAAAACATTCAGATATTTATAAAAAAAGCAATGAGCACGTGGAGTATACAGTTAACAATCAATGGCAAGACATTTGGACAGGTTAGAATTAGAAGAGGCGTCTTCCAAGGGGACTTACTATCCCCTCTGTTGTTTGTAATTGCCATGACCCCACTTTAACAAATACTAAACAAAACAGGCCTTGGATACCAAACATCTAAAACATCAAGTAAAATCAACCATCTGCTGTACATGGACGATCTGAAGTTGTATGGAAAGTCCCAGTCAGAAATCGAATCACTGCTAAACAGTGTCCGTATATTCAGTAGCGATATAGCAATGGAGTTTGGACTAGACAAGTGTGCTGCATTAATCATGAACAGAGGAAAAATAAGAAAAACAGAAGGAATAGAACTGCCCAATGCAAGCAAGATCAAGAACCTGGAAGAGAAAGAACATTACAAATACTTGGGTATTCTCCAGTCTGATAACATCGCACACACTGAAGTTAAAAGAAAAATTGGAAGTGAATACATCAGGAGAGTAAGAAAAATCCTCAAGTCCAAACTCAATGGCAGGAACACCATACAAGTCATAAACACCTGGGCTATACCTGTTATCAGATACACTGCAGGAATAATAGACTGGACCCAGGCAGAGTTAGAGACGCTAGATCGTAAGACCAGGAAAATCATGACCATCAATCGTGCTCTGCACCCCCGCAGTGATGTAGATAGGCTATACCTCCCTTGCAGCTCAGATGGAAGAGGAATGCTGCAGGTCCATCAAATGGTAGAGGAGGAGAAAAGAGGCCTTGAAGAATACATCAAGGACAGTGAAGAAGATGCACTTAAAATGGTCAATAATGAGAAAATATTCAACACCAACGAAACAAAGCAGGCCTACAAG
The DNA here is from genome assembly GCF_027244095.1 of Hemicordylus capensis. Classification (NCBI taxonomy): domain Eukaryota; kingdom Metazoa; phylum Chordata; class Lepidosauria; order Squamata; family Cordylidae; genus Hemicordylus; species Hemicordylus capensis. The sequence goes on along the minus strand of NC_069659.1, from coordinate 35,594,362 downwards.
AAAGAACAAGTCAAGAACTGAGCAGAAAAATGGAAAAATAAGCCACTGCATGGTCAATATTTGACAATATAAGTGGAAAATCAGACATCACCAAGACCTGGCAATGGCTTAAGAATGGCAACTTGAAGAAAGAAACAGAGGGTTTAATACTGGCTGCACAAGAACAGGCACTGAGAACAAATGCAATAAGAGCCAAAGTCGAAAAATCCACAACAAACAGCAAGTGCCGCCTTTGTAAAGAAGCAGATGAAACCGTGGACCACCTAATCAGCTGTTGTAAAAAGATCGCACAGACTGACTACAAACAAAGGTATGACAAGGTAGCAGGGATGATCCACTGGAACATCTGAAAAAAAAAAATACAAGCTACCTGTAGCCAAAAATTGGTGGGACCATACAATTGAAAAAGTTGAAGAAAATGAAGATGTAAAAATATTATGGGACTTCCAACTACAAACAGTCAAACATCTGCCACACAATACACCAGATAGAACTGTAGCCGAGAAGAAAGAAAAACAAGTTAAAATAATCGACATAGCAATACCAGGGGATAGCAGAATAGAAGAAAAAGAAATAGAAAAAAAAATCACCAAATACAAAGATCTACAAATTGAAATTGAAAGGCTGTGGCAGAAAAAGACCAAAATAATCCCAGTGGTAATTGGCGCCCTGGGTGCAGTTCCAAAAGACCTTGAAGAGCACCTGAACACGGAGATCACCATCAGCCAATTACAAAAGGCAACTTTACTGGGAACAGCCTATATTCTGCGACGATATCCATAACAACAGCAGCAACATTGACAATAAAATTCAGCCATCCCAGGTCCTTGGGAAGGACTCAATGTCTGGATAAAACAAACCAGTCAATAACACCTGTCTTTACTGTTTAAATTATTATTAATAATAATAATAATAATAATAATAATAAGAAGAAGAAGAAGAAGAAGAAGAGCCTATATTTTGTGATGATATCTACAATAATAACAAAAATATTGATAATAAAATTCAGCCATCCCAGGTCCTTGGGAAGGACTCGATGTCTGAGTAAAACAAATGTCAATAACACCTGTCTGACTGTGTAAACAAGAAATAAGCAGAAGTCGTCACTCATAATGCCATAATCTTTTGGACTTTTCTTCCCACCCCAGTGTAGTTGATGTTGTGCATCTTTCCCTCTTGCTGTGCATATATGATCCCTCCCCCTAGATATATTTAACAATATAAAATCTTGAAATCCAGATTTTGAAATTCCAGTTTCCAGCCTCCTCAAAAGCAAATTTGAAACATGAGAGAGAATTTAATCCCCAAATTTTATTTTAGGTATAGAAAAATCAGTGTCACCAGTACAATATCTACAGAACCTTTTCCTTATTACAGCAGCAGACGTGTGTGCTTATTCATGAAGGGTACGTAATGAAGGGCAAGTACTGTCATTTCGGGAAGGTGACATCTTGCAACAACCTAGAAAACAAAGGCCTTTTAAATGGAAAGGAAGAGAAGGGCTTGAATAGCAATGAATGACACAGAAGATTAAGAATGTCACCTGAATGCAACTGAGATTAGGTTCACTGCTAATATTAAGAACAGCTAGACATGTTTACTATAGAAATCAGTGGATGCCTCTCCTGGGGAAAAAGTTATACTCAAATGACAATGTCATGTGCCAAATGGAAAAGAGAATGATTCAGATCTGTTCCATTGTGATAAGGCAGAGGAGACAACCCAAGAAATACTGGAATACATTTTAAAAACGGTTCCTCAGGCAAATGTTTTGTTTGCAAAAAATTATTCTAAATATTTGTGGCTGCCCCACAAAACATTTTAAATTGTCAAACATAAAAGTAACCTTTAATATTGAAATATAAAAGCTACCAACTTAAAATTTTTAGAATTGAAAGCATTCTAGGATGCCCCCCCCCCCGCCCGTTGTGGCTCAGTATAAATTACTCCGGGTGGGGGGTGGGGGTGGCGGTGGCACAGAAGTACTTTTCCTTGCATGAAAAGTAACAGAAAGAACAAGTAAGCCAGGGGTTCTAAACCTTGGGTCCCGAGATGTTGTTGGAAAAATGCCCCCCTTTAAGCCCTAGGTAGGTCCTCCCAGGCACAGGGGACTCTGTGTGTGTGTGTGGTTCTTTTGTGACTGCATCCCTTAAAAGAACTACAATTCTCCCAATTCCCTGCGTCTTAAGGGAATTGACTCAACCTAAAGGCAGGGGGAGGTACCTTTTAAACCAGAAGCTGTAGAGGAGTGAGGAGGCCCTTCAGTGCTCTGCAGGAAGTGAAGAGGAAGTAGTAGCAAGCGTGCGTGCGCCTGTTGTGTGCGCATATACACATGACGGGCGCACGCATGCTTGCTATTTCCGCCCACTTCTGGCCGATGGGGGGAACGGGGTGGCAGGGAGGAATGCTGCTGCCCCAAGGGACTTAAAAATAACAGCGCACCGGCGGGGGAAATATGGCGGGAGGGGTGAGTACACCCTCCCCCACCCTTAAAGTACAACCCCTGCTGGCGCCGAAGATCTTCGTGCACATCCCTCATTTCATGTTGCAGAACCAAAAGAGATATACTCCCCTTTTCAAGCTCCCAGTGTAGGTCATCCACTAGAGCCACCAAGGAAGTTTCAGTCCCATATCCTGGATGGAAGCCAGATTGAGAGGGTCCTAGATAATCCATATCATCCAAGACCCTCTGCAGCCAGGATGCCACCACACATGCTCTATCACCTTGCCCAGAAAGGGATGGTTAGAAACAGGTCTATAGTTGTCAAAGATGGAGGGACATCATGCCTTCTGTTTTGAATACAAATATGATCAAAATTTATATACCTCTTTTCAAAAGTTTCCAAAGCAGTTTACATAGAGAGATAGAGAGAGAGATATAGAGGCTATTCACACGATTGTAGAAAATCAGGCTAGCCTCCGCTAGCCTGATTTTCTACAACCGTGAGAACCACTGGACTTGGCTGTGAGCCTGGTGGTTCTTAAGCGGGTCACCCGCTTAAGTAGCCCGGTGCTTAAACTGGGTTTGTGGAGCGAGCACTCCGCAAACCCGGTTTAAGCAATTGTGAGTTACCCTGGTATGGCTCCGCGCCACAGCAACTCATGAGGAGACCCCTGGAGGGGAGGCAAAAAGCCACCTCCTGGCTCCGGGGGTCTCTCCAGCATGCCCTGAGTGCCTGCGCAGGACATGCTGGAGCTTCCGGGGGCCAATTTGCCCCCGCTCCCCCCAGCACCCGCCAGCTCCATAACGGAGCCAGCAGAGCAGACTGTCTGCTAGTGTGCAGGGAGAGTGGGCTAAGCCCGCTCTCCCCGCTCACCCTTCCCAGGCAAGTCTCTGTGATTGTCAGACCTGCCTCATAAAATGGCTCCCGGTCCCCAAAAGCCTCACAATCTAAAAAAGAAACATAAGATAGACACCAGCAACAGCCACTGGAGGGATGCTGTACTGGGCATGGAAAGGTCCAGTGACTCTCCCCCTGCTCCATAAAGAGAATTACCATTTTAAAAAGGTACCTCTTGGCTCTGTTAGCAGGGTTCCTGCACCCACCCAGGTATCAGATAAGGAATGGGGATGGAGTGAGGGCAATGTTTTTTAGTGTTTTTGTGGTGGGGTGGTGGTGGTGAGTTGTACAGGCATGTTGGAACTTTGACAGAGTTAGCAATGACAGGAGGGAATTTTGTTGGCGTTCTGACTGTGGGCACCCTGTATTGCTACAAAACTCATTCTGCTAATGCCAGATATAGGGCAAAGGTGCACCCAGGTAATTTTGGAGACTGGACCTAAAAGACTTTGGAGCTCCCCGCCGCCCCGCTGCAAGTTAAGCATCATTTTAATTATGTAAGTTCTTGAGGGCATAAACCACACCACCCAGGATAGACTACAGAGGATTGGGGGGGGGCAGGGTGTGTGGAGGCCCTAGACTTTGCCCCCAAAATCCAGGGGTAAGAGGGCCTCTGATATTGGGACCAACATGCCTGTCAGATCTGACCTAATGCATAACCCTAATTGGTACTTTTATTTGCAAGTCATCTTAGTGAATGGATCATGGGATACAGTAGCTGATTGGCTCCACCCCTGCGGCAGGATTTGCACTTGGCTTCAGTTGGTAGACCTTTGAGTTCTAACAGAAAACAAAGAAGATCTTCTTTCACCTTCTCTCCTTTTGCCCTATCTTCCTACTGCCCTCTTTAAACCAGCCCACTTTGTTTCTTGACCATGTTTAAGAACCATGAAGAAGAACCATGTTTAAATTGACATCTAGCTGGCTCCATCTTTTAACTGCTCAGACTTGCCAGTGTTATGGTAGCATTGATAGGTGCTGTGCTTGCCTTGTTTATAGTTCTGAATCTCAAAATGCTCTATTAGTAAAAGCCTTGATCTGAAAAATTGTAACGTATTCAAAGCATCTGAAGAATTTTTCCCTGCCCTTGTTTTCTTTGCTAGATGAAGCCCTACTATTGCTCTGCCTCAAAAACACAGCATATAGGACAGCAGATTGACAAGAGTTCTTCCTGAGATGATGGCTCATTGGGAAAGATCTTCCTTAGCAGCCGGTGTCACTAGCAGTGAGATTTAAGATTTTGGTAAGTTTCAGAGTTTGTCCAACAACTGCAGTGAGGACTGGGAGACAAAAATTTATCTTTAGTACCTGAATTACAGTCAGCAACAGCAGAAAAAATGGGATCACCTCGACATTATTTTGGAAAGCCTATCTATCTAGTAGGTGATAAGTGTTATAGTAGGAGGCTAGACTGTGAGGGCATTAACACAATCAAGAACTAGGGGTGTGCACAAGCAGTTTGTACAGAACCAGTTTACCTCAGACCAGGGCCAGTTGGGGGGTTTGATCATGGACCGAACTGGGGGTAATTCGGTCTGTGATCGAACTGAACCAGGCCCGGTTCAGGTGAACCAGTTCTGCATGGTAAGGGGCAGCTGGGCAGGGCCGGTGAGAGAGGAAAAAAGCTGCTTAGCTGGCCAGCTTTCTGCTGCTTGCCCTCCCGGGTTGGCCCCAAATGTGCTTCTGCCTCCTTTACCAAGCCACTGGCTTGGCGGTGGCTCGGTTCTGGCCTCCACACATGTGCAGAGGCCAGAACCAAGCCAGCAGCTTGGTAAAGGAGTGGGACCAAATGGCCCGGACCTGCTGGTCAGTTCAATCGGACTGTTCCAGAGCAGACTAAGCAAACACCATAATGTGTCGCTCCTCAGAACAGGATGTTTCAGGAATGGCAGGATCCCACTTGTCCATCGAGGAGAAGTCTATTAATGTTCATTGGCCATGATAGCTAAGTGATACCTCTATGCACAGGGGCAGCATACCTCTGAATCTGAGGTTCTGGAAACAAACAACTGGAGTAGGCTGTTACCCTCATATCCTACCTTGTAAGCTTCCCAGAGACATTTGTTGAGCTGCTGTTGCAAACAGAAGGCTGGACTAGATGTACCTTTGCTCTGATCTAGCAAGGCGTTCTGCCCATTCAACAAAGTGAATGGGGAGTTTTAGCAGTGGCTTTGCTCCATCTGCAGACCTTCAGGGGGACTCAGTTGTCATGCACACAGGAAAGGGCCTTCTCTTTTGTTGCCTCCAGGCTTTGGAATGCTTTCCCTGTGGGTGTCCGTTCTCTGATCTCTGTGGCTATTTTTAAAAAGCAACTAAATACTTTTTTTTGTTAGGTTTTCTAAATTCAGGATTTTACCCATTGGGGTTGAAAAAACATTTCTCTCTGCTTCCCTGCTGTTGCTCTCTCTTTGTCTTTTTTATGGCTGCAGCTTTTTTGGTGCTTTTATGGTTCATATTGTTTTTAATTGATTTTAATATTTTAATGTGATTCTTATGGAGTTTTATTATATTTTAACATTTGTAAACCACTTTGGGATGAGTTTTATGAAAGGCAGTATAGAAACTGAACTATAAATAAACAAATAGGGATTGCCACTACATAGAAAAGAAACTAAGTGGTTTATCTTGGATTATATAGAAAAGGACAAAAATATCACATAAAGCAAAAGTATTCCTAATGTCATGGAGGCTACTGGGGAAGGGGCATAGATCAGTGGAGGAGTCCATGCTTTGCATGTAGAAGGTCCCAGATGTTGCAGAGAAATTACTTATCTTCTATAAGTAATTCTACAGGAAGCAACTTTAACTAAGAAACAAGAGTAACTAACTAAAACATAGACCACCTTCACATTGGACCTGCAGTTTCCACCTCTCTCACCCCTGCCCCGCTGCGCACCTCCCAGGCAATCAAAATCTCAGTCCTGGAGACTGCAAAGAGGAGGGGGATCTGGCTGTACGGGTGGGGAACTGGTTGCACAGGTTTCCTTCACGCATAAAGGACAGCCCTGGCAACCAATCAGAGAAGGAGAGAGGGCAGAACTTCCTTTCCTTAACTCCGGTTACAGTGAGCACAGCCTTCAATTCAGTGTTTGGACAACACACTGCCACCTGCAAATCTCAGGTCGGAGCAGAGAAACTGACTACAAAACAAAGGTTCAAATTGGAGTTTGGGAAGGGAAACCTCAGGTCACTTTTGATATGGAATCGCAGTTGCATGCATTCAGATGACCACAAAATCTCCAGTTTTGTGTTACTTGTGAAGGCAGCCAAAAGCTTTTTAAAAAACCCACCAAAATAAACAGACTAACAGTCTCTTAGGGAGAACCTCTCAGTTTGAATTCAGGACTGCAAGTGAGGAGGAGACAAACACAGTGACTCCACTGCCAAGCCAGATCACAGACACATTCAAATATATGCAAACATACTGCACACAAAGAACGAAGATATGTTCGCCCAATTCTGTTGCTTTTTTCAAATTAAAGCTTTGCAAACGTCCCTGCAAAACTCAACCACATTTTCTTTAATTTGCAGAAAATAGACAATATTTTCATATCCTTCAGACAAGGTATTAAGCAAAAGTCCATTTTTTCTGGTTCTGGCATATATATCTCCTGCAGCCCCAACTCTCAGTATTCCCCAAAAAGAGCATATGTGCCCTTACAAACTCTCTCCCTCTTTGAATCTTTTACTATTAAAAATGCAGCATAAGAGAAACTTGATATTCATGGTTCTTTGTTGAAAGACCTCCTCCAGTCTTTCCCATATCTCTCTTGCTGTATTTTTGTCTTCTTTTTGATATATTAACTGATCAGTTACAGTCAGAGATATGTGTCCTATGGCTTGCTTATTTGCAGAATTCCATTCTTGCAGTTTCTCTGCATTCTTCTCTGTTGGTCTTTGTTCCTCCAGAACATAAGTATATTCAGCAACATCTTCACATTGCAGGACCATGTTCTGTAGTTTGTTTCATTGAGCAGTTCAGCAGTGGGATGCCTCCCCGCAGATGCAAATATAGTTATCTTGTCTAGCTTTCTTGCCTACAAACTCTTTATTTCACAACGTTTTGCTTCACAGCTGGGCCCATAACCCAGTGTTGCAGAGAAATTACTTATCCTCTATAAGTAATTGAACAGGAAGCAACTTTAAGTGAGAAATAAGAATTTGATAGTTATTATTAACTAAAACATAGGCTAAGAAAACAATAAACAGACTAACAGTTTCTTATGCGGAGAGAGGAAGAACCTCTCAGTTTGCATTCAGGACAGCAAGTGAGGAGACAAACACAGTGACTCCACCCGCAAGCCAGTTCACAGACACATTTCAAATATACGCAAGTATACTGCACACAAAGAATGGAGACAATGTCCATGACAAAATCCCAAAACCCAATTCAATCTCTGACATCTCCAAATAGTGCTGGGAAACCCCGAAATCCCGGAGAGCTGCTAGCTCGTGATGTAGACCAGGGGTTCCCAATCTTGGGTCCCCAGATATTGTTGAACTACAATTTCTATCATCTCTATCCACAATGGCCTGATTCAGTAGGCTAGTTCACATGATCACTAATTGGGTAGGACAAGCCTTCTACCCTAGGGATGTACACAAAACCAGCTTGGTTTGAATCTGAACTGGATTTGAACTGACCTGGCCTGGCTCAGTTTTGGTTCTGGTCGAACCAAACCTGGTTCGAACCAGTTCGGAGCTCTTCTGACAAAGGGGACTCTGGTGAGGATTCCCCTTTAAGGGGTCAGGGGAGCTTCCCTAAGCCTAGAGGGGGTGGGAGGAGAGTCAGTTCATACTTACAAGTACTATCATTGATGGCGGCGGCTGTGTGTGTGTGTAGGGAGAGATGTCAGCTACCCCCACCCCTGCCGGCCTGCCCCAGAGTAGCCAGGGCCAGCAGTGGCCTGCTTCTGGCTTCCACGTACACGTTGACACCTTTTTGGTGACCTCCACATATGTGGCCACCATGCAATTTGTGTGGTCACACAAAGGTCTTCTGCACATATGAGAAGGTCATTAAAATGGCCTCCATGTGTGCCAGGATACCTGAACCAGGCCAGAGAAGGCCTGAAGGCCCAAACCTGGCTGCTGCTGGCCTGGGCTACTCTGGGGGAGGCCAGGAGGGGTGGTGGGGAGCTGCTGCCCTTGCCGCCCCCCCTCCCCACAGCAGCCACTGCCAATGATAGTACTTGTAAGTACCATCCTCACTGGATTCCCCTTTACCAGTAGATCTCAAAACTGATTTGGTTCAGACCTGACCCAGTTCAGGTCAAACTCAGACCAGCCGAGGCCAGTCTAGTGTTACCCCGAACCTGTCAAGATGAGCTGGTTCGACATCGAGCCCAGTTCCAACTGAGCTGGCTCATACACCCCTATTCTACCCAAGTTTGGGAGCTGTGCACACTCCCATTTTGCTATCGTGTGTGATTAAAAAGCAAGGTCAACAGTGGGTGATAGTGTGTGAGGCTTGCACTAGGTAGGAGGGCTCTATCCTACCCAGCAGCTGTACCCATCTGTTTAATGAGGTAGGAGGGAAAGCTGTTCTACCCATTGGGACCCTCATGGGTTATCAGTTCTCCTGCCTCCTATCTTCCTTTTTACTTGCATATGATCAAAAAACGGGAGCAGACACAGCTTCCAAATTTGGGTAGGATGCTTGTCCTACCCAATTAATAATAATGTGAACTAGGAAGTTTGTATGTCTTGTGAACAGAGTTAAAACTGATGGGGAAAGTGAACTGGTATTTGGGTGTAGACTGTCAATCTGTTTAGTCGTATTCAAGTAAACTACCTTCTCTGTAAGAATGATTACAAAAGGGGGGGGGAATGATTTTCAAGAATCCAGGAAAGAGCCCAATGGATCTCTTCTGGGAAACTGTTTCCAAGCTTTGGGTCCACTACTGAAAAGGCCTAATAGTTCCACCAACAGTTTTCACTTCCTTTGCAGATGGTATATGGATCAGAACCATTTATCTTCAATAGGCTGGTGTTTTCCCCCTGTAAGATTAAAGAATGATACTTATTTCTGGGAATCTCCTCTGTCTCCTGCAGCATCCATTCTGTTCTAAATTGTCTTGTTCCTACCAGGTGATCTTTTTATAGAACTGACACCCTGAAAATTGAAACTGAACTGAAATTGAAATAGCAGCCTTCACAAGATTTATATTTTCAAAAATGTATGCCACTGCTAAACTATGCGTGCATTGTCGGGTCTTCAGAGAACCTCACAGAGTGTATCTTTCAATGCACGTCTCTCTTGGTTTTCGAAGACAAAAATTCTTATTTTAAGCTATTTACACTGGCAGCACTTCAAAAGACTACGGATGCTTTACTTCATGCCAGTCTCTGCAGCAACGAGGAAGAATCCTTTTCATAAGATGGCTCATATCTTCTTGACCTTTTGATACAGATTTGCCACAACACATTTTTGCCTCCTTAGTACATACTTGAAATGACAAAAACATTTTTTAAAAGAAAGAAAGAAAGAAATACAGTAAGCCATTGATATACAGGCAAACCAGTCTAGATGAGTGGCTTGGTACTCTGGTGCTTGTGGAAGGAAGACCTTTGTGGACCATGGCGCTTCTTGCTGAGAGGGTGCTAATTCCAGTGTTTGTACCATAAGATGAAGGCCGGTTAAAAGATCCATTTTTCATGTGCCACAGACAACATGTTGACGTTTTTAGTGATTTTGGCATGTTTCACTCTTCTCAGGAACGCTGAACAATGCTCGGGAATATCCAACTAGCAATTTGCCATGCCATAAAATGAAACTCATCCTAGCTGAGCCAGAATGGACTGTGCATCTAAAATGAGACATGTTCACACAACCAATAAGAGTTCTATCCATCTTTGGGAGCTGTGCGCACTCCTGATTTCTGGTCATGTGTGAGTTAAAAGCTAGGTTGGAGAAAGAGAAAGTGAGTGGCCGCTTTCGGATGTCATGGGAAACCTGAAGCAAAGTCACCTCAGGTTGACCCCCTGGGATATCCGAATAATCGGAACTGTGGGTACAGGACCAACCACGGTTCCGATTTCTCCCCCAAACCTCCAATGGAACCCTCAGTTGCAATTCATTTTCACTCACCTAACCAAGGGTCCGGAGGGTCCATTGTGTTTTCCTGGTTGGGCAAATAGCCCAAACCAGAGTTAAGGGAGGAAGCTCCTCCCACAGCTTCTACTCTATTGGTTGGTGGGGGATATCCTTTCAGGGTAGGAGGAAGCCTGTGCTGCTAGTCCTGCCCCCTTTGCCGGCTCCCAGACTGAGGATTGTAATAGTCTGGGAGCACACCAGGTGACTGCAGGCAAACTGCGGGGTCTGTTGGACCCACAGTTTTGAGTTATGTCCGAAGGCGGCCATAGTATGGGAGGTGGGCGCAGGCTCCGATGGCGTTTCCTCCTGACTTGATAATATGCTGGGTAAATGTGCTGGGGAGGACAATGCCGTCATGACCTTCATCGCCTCCCACACAATCACTTTCCACTTCTCCTCTGATCTAGCTTTTTGACACACGACTGAAAATCGGGAGTGTGCACTGCTCCTAAAGCTGGGTAAGATGCTTGTTCTGCCCAATTAACGATCATGTGAACAAGCCTACTGTGTTAGAGAGTTGCAAGGATATTTTATAGTCATCTCTACTGTGTTGTATTAAGGTGTGACGATGCATTGTCTGCTTAAAGACTACTCTTTAAGACTCCTCTCCTCCTCTCTCGTCCTTTAGACTACATGAAACCCTACTACAGAATTGGGTTGGGATATCTGCTAGGAATCAGTATATAACCTTGTAAGCAGTGGCATAATTACAATTGAACAAGATGGGACAAATGGCTTATAAATACGCATTTGAAGAGCCAGATGGAAGGCAAGATAGTTTGTGAATCCACTAGCCATCTCCATCCATGGCATTTCCTAAAGTATGAGAATCCAGGTCCCTACCCCAAGGGGCTCACAATTTAAAAATACACGGAAGGTAGACAATAGAAAAAGGAGCCAGAATTATTCATATCAAAAAGGGCACAGAAAATATCAATTGTGTTCGTATTTTGTTTATAATTTGCAAGTTTTATAGTATTGTTTTATTTTAGTTTTGTGTGTTTTAAACAAAAAATGGAAAATAGTTTAAAAGGAGTTGGAAGTGGAGGTAGAGAAACTGGGTGAAATTATGCAATTACTTCACATCTATATATGTAGTTTTGGTTACAGAATGGTATGGACATACATACACACACAGAAAGACACAGAGGTTCTCATAGCCAGCCATTTCTGGGTAGGAGAGGGTTAACCCAGGTACAGAGACTCCTCATTGCTTGTTTCTTGAGTGTCCTCCCGACAGAAGCTTGGGAAAGCTACGTTTTGTATTGTTTTGCTTTCTCCTCTTTATCTTTCTGCACCCTCCACAATGACGCAGATCATTTGCCACTCAGACAGAATTGCCAAAATAATCAGTTTCTTTCTTTTCCTCCCTGCCTATAAAACACTCACATATTCATAAAAAGTTGAACCATCTTGTTAAAGTGTGTTTCAACCTTACTGGATTCTTCATAACAATTCCTTTGTAAAGCATTCTTATCAATTTCTATGAGACCCTTCTAAAATATGTAGTATGAAGATTGCATTCTAGGGACATAGCCCAGCTGGGTGAATAGCTCAAGTTTTCCCATCTGTTTCTTCTTCATCAGCTCCTTGTTCCAAACCACAAACTGCTTGTTAAATATTTGAGAGCTTAAAAAGCAGTTTAGGGGTTGAATTAGAGGGGTAAGCAGCTGAAACAGAAAACAGGTGGAAAAAGACAGGTGCACAGAGAAATCTAGCATATGAGAATCTCTGAATCTCATCTCTCTCTCTCTTTCTCCCTCCCTCCCCCTCCCCCTCTCTCCAGACTGCCCATCTCACATGATATTGAAGACTACTTGTATTTGGATACTTTGCTGGTTTCTCTCCAACTATCCTAATACCTGAATTGTCTGAATGCAGACATCAATTAATTTTTTTTTAAAAACCTACATGAAAGCTGGTTTAGTTTCACTGGCTGACCTCCTGACTAACTAACAAAGCACTTGCAGGAGGAAATTGGGCTAGTGCAAAACTGTTGTGCTAGTACTTGTGTGAAGTCTGGAGCTTATGCTCAAGACTCATGTTCTGCTACTGCAAGAATGGTTTGCATTTGTGCAACAATATGCAATGGTGACACTTCTAACTCATTTTGATGGAACTTTTGCACAATTGTGCAAAGGTGCAGTTGCACAATTGCACATATCTCTAGGTTTTTAGTGCAACCGCATAACCTTCTTATGCTTGTTCATTATAGAAGCACTTCATTAGTCAGGATGCCAGCCAGTGAAACTAGACTGGCTTTCATGTAGGTTTTTTCAAAAATTAAATGATGTCTATATTCAGAAATTCAGGCATTAGAATAAGTGAAGAGAAACTAGCAAAGCACCCACATTTAAGTGGCCTCCAATATCATGTGAGATGAGCAAGCTGCAGAGGGAGGGAGGGAGGGAGGGAGGGAGGCTGCATTCACATGTAACGTGAAACTGATGATCATAGGACCCATGGTTAATTTTTCTAAACATGGATTACATTGCGGATGTTCATCCAACCTCTGATTTCACATTGCAGACATTCTAGCAACCTGTGATTTCAGGGAAGGGGATCCCCTTCTCTTCCTGGCCCACCAAGGCACATCCCAGCAAGCTCCATAGCACTTGCATCACCAGACTGGGCAAGGCATCAGCACAACATCATAAGAGAGTAGCTGCCATTACCACAATCTTCAAGGGGGCATGCCGAGCATGATAGTGCCTATGGTCCACCTGGCCTTGGTCGGAATGGTCCACCTGGCCTTGGAAAGGAAAGGGCATTTAAAACCTTTTAAATGCCATGCTGTGCCATGCCAGCGCTTCTTCTGGCAGTGATTACATCACCACCCTACTAACAGCCCTGAAACAAAACCATCTCGCACAAGCACAGTTTATGTTGGGGAGTGTCCTTGGGGGGCACTATCTCCCTGTTACTCAGGAAAGGGAAAGGAAGGTGTTGACTACCTAGGAGGGGGGTTGTATATGAGATGGGGGGAAAGATCCTGGGGTCTGGTTCTCTGTGACCAAGGATGCTCTTGCGAGGGCTCACCCCAGTAAAGCAGCCCATGCAGACCTAACCACACTCCTGCCTTCTTGGTGGCTTGCCACCAGTGGACTAGCACTCTCATGAGAGGGCCAGTCTACTGGGGAGGATGTTAGACTCAAAAACCTTCATTCTTCCGTTGGACTGCACGCTCATGAGTTGAACGAATGCAACAAAGTCAGCGTGCGCTAACCGCTCTCTGTTTAATGATAAAACTTTTGCACTGCAACCCCATCCTCACCTAGGAAGTAGCAGTGTGCCCGAACCGGTCCGGCGGCCATTCCAAAGAATGGCCGAACTGCCGGACCGGTCCGGCCCTGCCTGGTTCGGGTCCGGGTGGGGGGTATGCCTTTAAGGGCGGGAGGGCTTGCTTAGCCCTCCCGCCTCCTTGCCCCCGCCAGCGCCCGTATTGAACAGTATAGGGGCGCTGGAAACCAGCCACCCCCCCCGCCGCGGCGGCGGCGAAATAACCCCCAAAGTCAGCCAGCCAGCCAGCCAGCCCTCCCTCCCTCCCAGCTAGCTGCCCTCCCACCCACCCACCCACCCGCTCGCTCACCCGCTCGCACACTGGATAAAAAACGAGAGGAGCTCCGGCACAGAGCTCCTCTCGTTCGGAAGGCCTCCTGAAGAATGGCGGCTTGCGCGCGCGCGCGCATGCGCGCACCGCAAAGCACGCCATTCTCCGGAGGCCCGGTCTACCCGGCGGGAAAGGGCCGGGTAGACCGGGCCTCCGATCGCCGGAGGCCCGGTCTACCCAGCGATCGGAGGCCCGGTCTACTCAGCGATCGGAGGCCCGGTCTACCCGGCCCTTTCCCGCCGGGTAGACCGGGCCTCCGGAGAACGGCGTGCTTTGCGGCGCGCGCATGTGCGCACGCGCAAGCCGCCATTCTTCAGGAGGCCTTCCGAACGAGAGGAGCTCTGTGCCGGAGCTCCTCTCGTTTTTTATCCAGTGTGCGAGTGGGTGAGCGAGCGGGTGGGTGGGCAGCTAGCTGGGAGGGAGGGAGGGCTGGCTGGCTGGCTGACTTTGGGGGTTATTTCGCCGCGGCGGCGGCGGCGGCGGGGGGGGCGGCTGGTTTCCAGTGCCCCTATACTGTTCAATACGGGCGCTGGCGGGGGCAAGGAGGCGGGAGGGCTAAGCAAGCCCTCCCCGCCCTAGAAACAAGGCCCCCCTTCGGTGCCGGTCCGGACTTCTCCGGACCGTGCACATCACTACTAGGAAGTCTTTCATATGCCCAAAGGAGACTTTGCCACTCCATGTGTCAGACCCTAGACATGTGTATGGACTGGTAAAACATCAGATGCAGGGTCTTTACTCTCATCCAAAATTATCCTGAGGAGAATTGCACGAAAGGGGAGCACCAATTTCCAGTGATCCCAGGAGTGTGGACTCACCATTCCAGGCACAAAAAAGGTGGACATGTTCAAATGAGTGGATGGGCTGGCAGAGGGCATGCTTTGACAGCTACTTGGTGGTAGTCGCCAAGACAGGATGAGCTGTTGGCGAGGTACCTGTCCCTGTGGCTTTCTTATATAGAGCAACCTGGTAGGGTGGCATCTGCCATCTGGCTGCTATGGCCTGACATGCTTGTGAGAGAGTGGTCCATGGGAGAAGGCGATGTCATCCCTTTACTTGTAAAGGGGAATTTTCACCAGATTGCCCTTTACAAGTATACCACTTGAGCCAGTTTGTGAACCAGTTTGGCCCGGTTTGGTGGCCAAACCAGAAAGGACTCGGTTTGGCCAAGCCTGAGCCTGTACCAGGATGGGTCAGTTCAAATTTAGTCCGGAATTGAACCAAACCAGTCTCACGGCCATATATTTTAAATCATTACAAAAAAAATCTGGGAGCAGACGTATGATTTCTGTTCCAACAACAACATTATTTGGCAATTTTTTTCATGTTATATAAGCACTGAAAATCTTTCAATTATTTTTCAAAGTTCAGGGAATGTAATCTTATAATTGCTCCCAAATATACAGCACTTCTTGACTAATACAAGACAATTGAATAAAGGGATTTGCCCACTGAGGAGCTTTATGGATTCTCACCAACCAGTGTTGGACCAATTCCTTTGCTAGCAATTTGTGTCTTTTCCACATTGGATTTTGATGACTGCCATTGGAAGGGCTGTTCAGAAGAATTACATGGAATAGCCTTCCTAGTGTGGTGTTTTTGGTTAATCCATTTCTCGATCCAGGCCAACTTTTTAATGATGCCTTAGTTACTTTTAGTCCAGTCCTGGAGTAGAGGTGGGGCTAACAAACAACCAGCAGCAAGAGCATTGAAAGCAGTCTGCATTTGCCTCTTGGTCAATATTATCAATTTCATTAAACCATAAATATTCCTGATTTTATTCCACTGCCTTGTCCTTTCATGCTACAACACTTTCCTCTGGGTTCTACACCTGAGACTGTACTACTTTGATTGGAAATGTGGGGTGCTTGGAGATATGATTAGATTAAATGTTTCGCAGTGTCAAAAGCTTCCTGTTTATGGAAAGCTGGCCTCTGAAGCAACCCTTACCAGATGACTAGGAATGTGGTTTGCTTGTTTGTATTTTGTTTAAATGAAGAATCGTTCATTCATGGATCCCACTTGGGCATTCTGAAGTAGTAAAGTCCTAGGAATGCTCTATCATGTCATTTTCCTGACTCAAGCAGAGGGGTGGAGAGAAGAAATAGTGAGTATTTTCACTACCATAGTAGAAGCATAGGAAGCTGCCTTATATCAAGTCAGACTATTGGTCCATTTAGGTCGCTATTGTCTGTACTGAGACAATCGGAAGCTCTCCAGAGTTTGAGGCAGGAGTCTTTCCCAACCCTACCTGGGGATGTCAGGAACTTTCTGCGTGTTAAGCAGATGTTTTACCATTGAGCTACCACCCCATCCTCGGCTGCCAGATGTCTTGATTTTGTCCTGCTTGCAGAGGCGTATCTAGGGAAAATTGCACCTAGGGCAAGTACTGAAATTGTGCCCCCTGTCCAAGCATCTGACACCCATCATTCAGATAACTTTACTATAATATGAGCTGAAAAATACAAGTCAAGCTCATTAATCTTTTAATATTTCAAAAACTATTTAGCAGTGGACATAGCCAGACCAAAAAATGCTGGAAAACTACAAATTTCAGTATGCGGGGGCTCCTGAAATACCCAAATACTATGTGGAGATGTACTTGGAAAACTAAACAGAAGTGCCTGTTTAATTCTCTACTATGCATTGTAGCATCACTATTACATAAGTTTTAAAAATAAATGGAGAATTTGACTTTTCCCAGATATTCTGAAAATAATTAAAGGATATGCAGAGTAAACTGTGTCACTGCTTGGAATATATTCTAGTATTTCAGAAAGACAGTTAAAATGAGAGAAAGCGCAAGAAACTCCCAGTGGGCCTTAATACTAAGGATTTCACACTGATTCAAAGACAAACTCACCATTAATAGCCATATTATTAAGACATCACATTTAACTCACTTATCACAAGAAGCAAAGTAAGAGCAAATGAGTACAATCCTAGCTCATAAGCTTCAGCTCAGTATTCACAAGCCCTGATTCTCTGTACATAGTGCCAATCTGAATATGTGTACAGTGACTTATATTAAATTAATTAAAAAAATTTTTTTTACCTGTAGCCCCTTTGGGGGGCTTCCTAAAGGCCATGGGGGGGTCTTCAAAGGTCCCCCCTCCCCCCACTGGCCTCTAGGGCCTCACAGGGGCCATTTGAACATGTGTGGTGGCCATTTTTAAATATATATATATATATATTTAAAAAACTGGCCGCTGAAAACAAAATGGCCACCATGCATGCTCAAATGGCCTCTGCAAGGCCTGGCATGGCCTAGGACCTCACAGAGGCCATTTGAGCATGCACAGTGGCCATTTTGTTTTTCGCTGCCATTTAAAAAAAAAATTAATTTAAAAAATTGGCACCCCCCTTCAAGTGGTACCCGGGGCACGTGCCCTGCCTGCTGCACCCTAGATAAATGCCTGCTTGTGCCCTGAGTTAGAAAGAAACCATTAATGGATGGTAGGAAATGTCTTGGCTTTCTAAATAAAACAGGAAAGTAGCACCCCTGCTAACTTGGCTAAGAGGTACCTTTTAATGTGGTGATTCTCCTTATTTATCAGGGGGAGCCCTATAACTGGCCCTATCCACCCACAGCACAGTACCTCCAGTGACTGTTGCTGGTGTCTATATTATGTTTCCTTTAGATTGTGAGCCCTTTGGGGACAGAGATCCATCTTATTTATTTATTATTTCTCTGTGTAAAGGGGTGTGAGGTGTGGCCCTTGAGGGGCGCGGCCCGGGTTCTGTGAACACATTTGTCCAGTGGTGGTTCCGCACCTATTTCAACTGCTCAAAGTTTTGTTTCAGCCCTACACATTTTCCCCACCTCATGGCCCACCCCAAAAACTATTTGCCAGGACCCAAAGAGGCCAGGAGAAAATCCTTTATCCTTCCTCTTTGCTGCCCGCCATGAAGGAGCAAACAGCCACCTGCTGTGGCTTGACTTTTAAAAGGCCATGTTGTTGTTGTTGTTTCCTTTTCCCATGGAGTCCCAGGAATTGTGCAGGTGCTCCTGGGATTTTTAGTCTTTCCTGAAGCTGCAGCAATGGCTGCTGTATTAGGGTACAGGCTTTTGATCTGGCTGATTAGCCTCTACTAGGTGTGAGAAAGATTTCAGGTTGCAGCAGAGGCTTCTGAGGCAGAAAAACAGGAGTAGCCATTTCTCCATTTGAAAATAAAATCTAGCAATTACTCAGGTCTGTCTACATAACTTAAAAAAACACAAGGATCTCCTGCAAGGCAGAGAGCAGAAGTAAAGACAAATATAATAGTCTTTATAATGGCAAAGCTGGATATTAGTGTTGCTGGTACTTTATGTGCTAAACTGCTTATGATGAGGTCACAGTCTGGCAAGGACCATTAGCATCACAAATGATATGAATGCAAATTGTAACCAAAAAAATGCTAACACAGAAATGTGTGATGTGGTAATTTTGCTTATAAAAGGATAATACAGGGATAGTCAATGTTCACTTGCTATGTTGCCTGAGCTTTTAAAAAGGGACTTCTCCATAAACAGCCCTTGGGCCTTATGAAATGTTAACACAGTTGATATATAGTGATGGTGACAATTACTGTTCCTGTTGAAAGCATGGTATATTATATTCAGAGAGAAAGTAATTTATCTGTTAGCAGTAATATTTCCAGAACTGGACAGATCCCAGTTTGGGCTCTCATATTTAAGGCAGCTCTGGCAAATTAGATAGATATTTTCATGGGCATTTGCAGGAACTTTTCTGGTGGGGGCAAGCTCCCGCTGGTGGCCCTCAGGCCCCTGTCTTATTATAAATGGGAGCACGATAGTGCACGTGCCCTGACCATGTCCCCTACATCAACTTCAGATGGAGGGAGGCATGACTAGTATTGGGGAGAGGGTGAGCTCCATCTCTCTCCCCATCCTTGGTGGTCAGCGCTTTGTTCAACACTGGCTAGGGGTTACTTTCTCTGCCTCTGTAGAACTCTGTAGAACTGGAAAAGGTGCAGAAGTGTCATGGCTCAGACTTCTGACTCAGAAGAGTCAGAGCAGGAGGATTCACCTGCTAGTGAGGGCTCAGAGGCACAGCAACAGAATTTGGCAGGGAGACCAGACTCTGGAGCTGAGGATTCACAACAGCTGCCAGACATGATTTCTGATGGGGAGGAGCCTGGGATTTCACCTGTCTTGAGAAGGCATCTCAAGAGGCAAGCTCAGTGGCAGTCACGCAGGCATTGGAGATCACAAGAGAGGAAGCAGAAGTGCTGACTCAGGGAAGCCTGATTGGCTGCTGGTTCTCTTGAGCCATATATATAAAGCAGCCTCTCAATTGCTCAGATGCTGTTTGCAACTTTTGCTGGCTGCAGACAGTATGTTATTTGAATTCCAAAACTTTATCCAAGTTCCAGTTTGCCTTGTTTATGCTTTCCTGCTTTGTTCTGTTAATTCCTTGCTTCTGTTGTCCTTCGCTATTTTCATTCCTTGCTCTGTGTTTTATTTTCACTTAGTACTCAGTTATTGTTAGAGGGGGTGTACCTAGTTCAGTTCAGGGGACTTAATTCATTTACTGTTTTTTTCTTTGTGAGCCTTTTATTTTTCATTCGTGCAGTTCCACTGCCACTTTCTGTTAACTCACCGGAGAGTGCTGAAGGGGGTTGTAAATCCTGTTGGGTTAGCCGAGCTAACAGATTTATGAAAAGAAGAGGGCAACCAAGATGATCAGGGGCCTAGAGCACCTTTCTTATGAGGCAAGGCTACAACACCTGGAGCTTTTTAGTTAAGAAAAAAGATGACTGCGGAGAGCCATGATAGAGGTCTATAAAATCATGCATGGTGTGGAGAAAGTGGATAGAGAGAAATTCTTCTCCCTCTCCCATAACACTAGAACCATGGGTCATCCCATGAAATTGATTGCCAGGAAATTTAGGACCAACAAATGGAGGTACTTTTTCACACAAGGCATAATCAACTTGTGGAATTCTCTTCCACAAGATTTGGTGACAGCCAACAACCTGGATGGTTTCAAGAGGGCTTTGGATAACTTCATGGAGGAGAGGTCTATCATCGGCTACGAGTCAGAGGGATATAGGCCACCTCCAGCCTCAAAGGCAGGATGCCTCTGAGTACCAGTTGCAGGGGAGTAACAGCAGGAGGGAGGGCATGCCCTCAACTTCCGCCTGTAGTCTCCCAGTGGCATCTGGTTGGCCATTGTGTGAAACAGGATGCTGGACTAGATGGTCCTTGGGCCTGATCCACCAGAGCTGTTCTTATGTTCTCTCTGAAAAACTCTGAATCAGCACAAAACGAAGCTCTGATTAACAAAGATTGGGAACCGGGGAGCTGCCCCTTTCCCCAATACTGGTCATGCCCTCTGAATAGAAATGTGAAGACCCAGAGAAAAACCAGTACAAATCAGGGAAAAACAATTTTTACAGTTTTTTTTCTGAAGGACCTTTTTACTTTTTCCATAGAAAATTGAAACAAAAATTGAATTATGAAATATTTTCTTTTGGAATTATGAATAATTCCTTTACTCTTCTAAGCTTCTTGCTTGCTTTAGATTCCTCCTGCAGCATGTGAAAGAAATTGATCAAGAAATGAATAAATGTGAAAAGTGTAGAGAGGCATGTCTCAATCCAAGCAATTCAGTTTTCATAAGTTACTAAGATGATAAAAACAAAGTATCAGAAGAAGCAGAAACTGCTGATAGTGAATAGCTCAGAAAATGAGACTAATTAGACAAGATTTCATGTGGCAAAATTGTACTCAATAAATCTTTCTCCCCCTTTTTGTTTTTTCTGAAAGTGACGGGAGGTTCACCACTGCAATGGTGGCACAATCATTAATAATGACAGAGCCTCTGCAAGCATGGTAGAAGCGAGGACATGGTTTGGGGTACATGAAATGAACGTGCTTGCCCCACTCATCAGTTGGCAGAGTACTGTACTGTATGTAAGCTGTACTGTATGTAAGCCCTCTACTGTACTGTATGTAAGCCAGGGTGTTTTTTCCCACATAACGCATAGTTAACCTATGGAATTCTCTGCCACAAGATGTGGTGACAGCCACCAGCCTGGATGGTTTCAAGAAGGGTTTAGATAAATTCTTGGAGGACTGGTCTATCAATGGCAACTAGTCTGAGGGCTATAGGCCATCTCCAGAGATTCAGAGGCATGATGCCTCTAAATATCTGTTGTGGGGGAGCAACAGCAGGAGAGAGGGCATGCCCTCAGGTCCTGCCTGTGGGCTTCTCCTGGGCATCAGGTGGGCGACTGTGTGAAACAAGATGCTGGACTAGATAGGCCTTGAGCCAGTAAAGTCTAGGACTAACACAGGAGTGGTTCTTAGATTCTGGACTCTACCCACCCAGGCTGGCATTTGGATCACTCTGAACAGGAAGCCCTATAAAGGGCTTCCTGTTTGGAATATGGCTTTGCCCAAGTAACAGGTTCTTCTGGATTCTGGTGGATTCCTGTTTCTGATTCCTAACTGGACTCCTTGGCCCTGAGTTTCAGCCTCAGTCCTGGCTTACTTCTCATTTCTAACTTCTGATACTCTTGTGGTTGTTGCCCATGTCCCAATTCCTGCCTTGCAGATGCTCTGACCATGAAACAACATGTTAGAACATAAGAACATAAGAACAGCCCTGCTGGATCAGGCTCAAGGCCCATCTAATCCAGCATCCTGTTTCACACAGTGGTCCACCAGATGCTGCTGGAAGCTACAGGCAGGAGTTGAGGGCGTGCCCTCTTTGATGCCATTGCTCCCCTGCAACTGCAACTCTCTCCACTTTCTCCACGCCATGTATGATTTTATAGACCTCTATCATGTCTCCCCGCAGTCGTCTTTTTTCTAAACTAAAAAGCCCCAGGTGTTGTAGTCTTGCCTCGTAAGAAAGGTGCTCTAGGCCCCTGATCATCTTGGTTGCCCTC
Organism: Hemicordylus capensis; assembly: GCF_027244095.1. NCBI lineage: Eukaryota > Metazoa > Chordata > Lepidosauria > Squamata > Cordylidae > Hemicordylus > Hemicordylus capensis. The sequence goes on along the minus strand of NC_069659.1, from coordinate 35,572,416 downwards.
TTCTGTACCTTCTCCAGTTCAACAATGTCCTTTTTAAGATGTGGTGACCAGAATTGTACGCAGTACTCCAAGTGTGGTCGCACCATAGTTTTGTATAAGGGCATTATAATGTTAGCCGTTTTATTTTCAATCCCTTCCTAATGATCCCTAGCATGGAATTTGCCTTTTTCACAGCTGCCGCACATTGAATAGACACTTTCAACGAGCTGTCAACCGCAACCCCAAAATCCCTTTCCTGGTCCATCACCGACAGCTCAGATCCCATCAGCATATACTTGAAGTTGGGGTTTTTTGTTCCAGTGTGCATCACTTTACACTTGCTAACATTGAACCGCATTTGCCATTTTGTCGCCCACTCCCCCAGTTTGGAGAGATCCTTTTGGAGCTGCTCACAATCCGTTTTGGATTTCACTACCCGGAAGAGTTTAGTATCATCTGCAAATTTGGCCACATCGCTGCTTACCCCTGCTTCTAGATCATTTATGAATAAATTAAAAAGCACCGGTCCCAGTACAGATTCCTGGGGGACCCCACTTCTTACTTCCCTCCATTGTGAAAACTCTCCATTTATACCTACCCTCTGTTTCCTGTCTTTCAACCAGTTAGCAATCCACACATGTACTTGTCCCTTTATTCCATGACAGCTAAGTTTCCTCAGGAGTCTTTGATGAGGAACTTTGTCAAAAGCTTTTTGGAAGTCCAGGTAGACTATGTCAACTGGATCACCTTTATCCACATACTTGTTGACACTCTCAAAGAACGCCAAAAGGTTGGTGAGGCAAGATTTACCTTTGTGGAAGCCATGCTGGCTCACTCCCAGCAGGGCCTGTTCTTCTAGGTGCTTTACAATTTTATCCTTGAGGATGCTTTCCATCAATTTGCCTGGAACGGACGTTAGGCTAACCGGCCTGTAATTTCCCGGATCGCCCCTGGATCCCTTTTTGAAAATCGGTGTTACATTTGCTACTCTCCAGTCCTCTGGTACAGAGCCCGATTTCAGGGATAAGTTAAATATTTTAGCAAGGAAGTCGGCAATTTCACATTTGAGTTCCTTGAGGACTTGTGGATGGATGCCATCCGGCCCTGGTGATTTGTTAGCTTTCAGTTTTTCCAGACAGTTTAGAACATCATCCCTTGTCACTTCGATCAGACTCAGCTCTCTAGCCTCCATCCCTAAAAAGCCTGGTTCAGGAACAGGTATATGCTCAGTATCCTCTGCCGTGAAGACAGACGCAAAGAACTCATTCAGTTTCTCTGCAACCTCCATATCCTCCTTAATAATCCCTTTCACTCCCTCATTGTCTAAAGGCCCAACCGCCTCCCTGGCAGGTTTCCTGCTTCTGATGTACTTAAAGAAGTTTTTGTTATTCCCCTTGATACTTTTGGCTAAATGTTCCTCAAACTCTCTTTTTGCCTCCCTTATTGTCACATTGCTTTTTTTTCCCCCATAGTTTGTGTTCCTTTCTGTTCTTTTCGTTTGGACAGGCCTTCCAATTTCAGAAGGAAGTCTTCTTCCCTTTTATGGCTTCCTTGACGGTACCCGTTAGCCATGCTGGCATCCTCCTGGACTTAGTGGTACCTTTCCTCCTTTTGGGTATACAATCTAACTGGGCTTCTAGTATTGTGGTTTTGAGTAAACGCCATGCACTCTGGAGCGAAGTGACTTTCCTGATTTCCCCCCTCAGCTTTCTTTTCACCATACTCCTCATTTGGGAGAAGTTTCCTCTTTTGAAATCTAAAATATCTGTGTTTGACATCCTTGGTGATTCTCTCCCCGCATGTATGCTGAATTTGATGGCACTGTGGTCACTGTTCCCTAAAGGGTCGATGACACTGACATCACGCACCAGGTCCTGGGTGTCACTCAGAATTAGGTCCAAGGTCACCTTCTCTCTGGTCAGTTCCATGACCAACTGTTCTAAGGCACAGTCATTTAGCGTATCTAGAAATTTGACCTCTTTGTCCTGACTTGAATGTGAATTTACCCAGTCTATGTGTGGGTAGTTGAAATCACTCATAATTACAGCCCTGCCTCTCCTTGATGCCTCCCTGATTTCCTCCTGCAACTCCCAGTCACTGTCGGCATTTTGATCTGGAGGGCGATAGCATGTCCCCAGTAGCACGATTCCTTTCCGGCCTTGTATAGTCACCCACAGGGTTTCTGTGGAGGACTCCAGTCCACCTAGGTTTTCTAGCTTGTTAGATTCTATCCCTTCTTTAACATACGTGTCATACGTTTCATTGATCGTGTCATTCTTTTGTGCATGTCAAGTAATTCTCATATGTGAGAATAAATGTGCTAAATAAATAAATAAAATATTTAGTTTCCTCTGGTGATTTAATTATCACTGAAGAGAGGAATGTTTTTTCCTATAATCTATCATTATGACATTTTTTTTCTTTATCATTATGTGGCTCTGTACAAAGTAAACAGTGTATCAGCAATACGTTTTTATTTATAGTACTCTTTACCACATAAATTAGGAAATATTCTCAGCTGTTTGGGGATCTGCCATCCATCATTGATAGGCCTATCCTCCATGAAATTTGTCTAAGCCCCTTCTAAAGCCATCCAAGCTAGTGGCCATCACCACATCCCACGGCAAAGAATTCCATAGATTAATTATGCACTGTGTGTAAAGCAAAGTAACCAAAGATTATCCAGTACAAGAATAACTCCCTGCTAACTTGGCAAAAAGCACCTTTTAACATGGTGATTCTCTTTATTTAGCAGGGGGAGAGTAACTGGCCCTATCTCCCCCTAGCACAGTACCTCCAGTGACCATTGCTGGGGTCTCTCTTGTGTTTCTTTTTAGATTGTGAGCCCTTTGGGAACAGGGATCCAATTTATTTATTTATTATTTCTCTGTGTAAACTGCCCTGAGCCATTTCTGGAAGGGCAGCATAGAAATCGAATTATTATTATTATCATCATCATCATTATTATTATTATTATTATTATTATTAAGAAGTAATGAAGCATGTACTTCCTTTATTTATTTTATTTATTTATTTGTTCGATTTTTAGACCGCCCTTACAAAATATCTCGGGGCGGTTCACAAACATCAAAGAACCTTTAAAACATGATCCCCACCGCACCTTAAGATTATCTGAGGAGGTCCATCTCCAGTTGCCACTGGTTCGTCTGGTGGCGACGCAGAGGCGGGCCTTCCCTGTAGCTGCTCCTGGGCTGTGGAATGCACTCCCGGTAGAAATTCATAATTTGAGATCATTGTCGTCCTTCAGGAGAGCCCTTAAAACCTACCTATTTGGCCTGGCCTTCCAGGGTTTTAAATTATTAACTGTTTTAAATTGTTTTAAATTGTTGCCCTGATTTTCAGGGCTTTTAGCTGTTTTATTGGTTTTATTGTGTTTTAATAGTTTTTAATTGTTAATTTGTTTTAAATTTTTTTATCAAGCTGTAAACTGCCCTGAGCCATTTTGGAAGGGCGGTATATAAATCTAATTAATAAATAATAATAAATAATAATAAAATAATTTAAGAGCACTGGAAGGCCAGGTTGAACATGTAGGTCTTTAGGGCTCTCCTAAATTCCAATAAAGAATTCAAATTATGGATGTCTGCAGGGAGCGCATGCCACAGTCCAGGAGCGGCTACAGAGAAGGCCCGCCTCTGGGTCGCCACCAGACAAGCTGGTGGCAACTGGAACCGGACCTCCTCAGATGATCTTAGCTTGCAGTGGGGATCAGACCAAAGAAGGCGCTCTCTAAGGTAACCTGGACCTAAGCCGTTCAGGGCTTTAAAGGTAAAAACCAGCACTTTGTATTTTGCTCGGAAACATGTCGGCAGCCAGTGCAGCTGTTTCAAAACAGGCATAATATGGTCTCTCCGGGTTGCCCCGGAGACCACCCTTGCTGCCGCATTTTGAAATAACTGAAGTTTCCGAACTACGTACAAAGGCAGCCCCACGTAGAGCGCATTACAGTAGTCAAGCCTGGAGGTTACCAGCTGGTGCACCACTGTTCTGAGGTCATGCTCCTCTAGGAATGGACGCAGCTGTCAAATCAGCCTAAGCTGATAAAAAGCACTCCTGGCCACAGCCTCCACCTGAGATACCAGAGTGAAGCCTGGAACCAGGAGTACCCCCAAGCTGCGTACCTGCTCCTTCCGGGGAGTGTAACCCCATCCAGCACAGGGAGATCTAACTCATCCCTCAAATTCTGAGCCCCTACAATGAGCACCTCCGTCTTGCTTGGATTCAGCTTCGATTTGTTATCCCTCATCCAGCCCATTACTGCCTGTAGGCAGGTATCTAGGGAATGAACACCATTTCCTGATGAAGCACATGAAAGAGAAAAGTAGATTTACCCACCTCTTAGCAACTCCTCCCATTTTCCTTCATGCTGCTCATTCTACACAAATGCCCGGAGGTATCCTAGAACTGAGCTTTAATTCAGAAGCTTTTCATATGGCCTTCCTACATGGCGGCTGCAGCTTCAGACAATTGAGTAGTACAAATATGCAAACCATAACAGCAGTCTGTGATACAGTAGTCTGGAATAGCTGGCGTAGATTTTTTTGGGATCATCATCCACTTTTATCAACAGGTGATTCACATGTTACATTTAATGCATATAAAACATGTGCAAATGATTGTAAGAGCTGTTCAGTTATGGAACAACATAATTGTTGTTCCCATAAGCAGGGAACTAGAAGACTTCCAAAGTCCCTTTCAGCTCTAAAACTCTATGGGCCAGTCTGGCTGATACATCCTTGGCTGATGTGATTTAAAAGGGGATAGGGTTAGAGCATGACTGTTGTGACTTCTTTCATGGCCATCCCAACACCTCATAGCACTTCTTTGTGTGTGTGTCTGTGTCTGTGTGTCTGTGTAGTGCACTGGGGGGGGGCGTGTTTGCCCAAATGGCGGCTCTATGCATGACTCAAATTCTAGTTTAAATTACTATTTGGGTTGTGTATAGAACTGCCACTTGGTCAAACAACCCCATCCATTCAATAAAAGGACACACCTCCATTGTTAGGATGTGTATGAAATACAGCTAAAGAATGCACATTTGGTGCATCCCCTTTAATCACATGGGAATTATATAAAACCAGTCCTTTTATTGATTTATTGATTGATCGATTGATTGATTGATTACATTTATAAACTGCCCCATCCAAAAGCTCTGGGCGGTGTACAACAACTTTAAAAAGACATTAAAACACACAATTCAAAATTTTACATTGCTAAAACCAATATAAAAACAATTCACTAGCAATCAAAACCATTTAAAACCAATTAAAATACATTTTAAAACAATGACTGTATTATTTTTGGCCTGTAGGTGTGTGTTTAACCTTCTCTCATTTTCCCCAGAGTCCACACTCCAGAGACCAATACATCAGTAAACCAATACTCCAGACATCAATACATCAATACATCAGTACTCCAGAGACCAATACAACCCCTGCTAACTTGGCAAAGAGGCATCTTTTCAGATGGTGATTCTCTTTATTTAGCAAGGGGAGAGTAACTGGCCCTATCCACCCCCAGCACAGTACCTCCCGTGACTGTTGCTGGTGTCTATCTTATGTTTCTTTTTAGACTGTGAGCCCTTTGGGGACACTGATTAGTCTTATTTGTTTATTTCTCTGTGTAAACCGCCCTGAGCCATTTTTGGAAGGGTGGTACAGAAATCAAATGAACAAACGAATGAATGAATGAATAAATAAAAGAATTTAGAGGCAAATTTAATCATTAAAAGGTCTAAAGTAATCAACTTAAGCAAATATGCGTTACACACACACACACACACACACACACACACACACACACACACACACACTTACTTTTTCATTTATATCCTGCTCTTCCTCCAAGGAGCCCAGAGTGGTGTACATGGTTTATGTTTACCTTCGCAACACCCCTGTGAGGTAGGTTAGGTTGAAATAGAAGTGACTGGCCTAGAATCACTCTGTGGGCACATTAACACATAATGCCAAACCAGAGTTGAATGGGGCAGAGGTTTAAATTCTTGTACATATGAATGTATGAAACCGTGGTTTTGGAGCAAAAATCTCCTTTGGTTCCCCTTGCTTAATTCCAATTTGAACCTTGGGTTTGTAGTAAGTTTTGCTGATCCATTCTGAGATTTGAAATTGGCAGCATTACAGTGGTCCCTCGACTTACGAAGATAATCCATTCCGAACGCACGTTCGTAGGTCGGAATTTTCGTAAGTCGAAAAGTGCATCCACGGAGGTCCAGAAACACTCGTAAGTCGAGGAAACCGCATCTAAAAATTCGTAGGTCAAGGAAGCCGCATCTAAACCAGCAACGACTTCCGGTATTTTTTGTCGTTCGTATGTCGAAATCTTCGGATGTCGAGTACTTCGTAAGTCGAGGGACCACTGTATGTCTAAATGCAGATCCTGCCATAACCAGAGTTTCGTGCTGTTTCTGGAACCTAAATCATAGAGAGGATGGCCCAGACCTACCCAGGAATGCACCAGCTCCATGACTGCCACGCTTCTCGCTGGACACCTCTCTGAGCACTTGCCCCTCCCCTCCCCCCCATCTCCGCACTCCACAAGTGGTTGCCTGGCAACAGGGATACCGCCTTGTCCCATCCCAAGCTTCTAAGCTGGTCAAAGTGGAAAGTCACATTGCGGGATGCCTGCTTTCTACTGTGTCTCTTGCTTCCCCCTCTGGCAATCAGAAGAGAAATGGGACGGGGTGGCAAGATGGGCACTATGTGTTTTGGTCTCCAAAAATGAATCGATAAAGAAGTATCTTCACAAGCACATGCAGTCGCGCTGGCACCATAAACCAGGCAACTTGATTAGATCGCTGCAAAGATAACATATGGCAGGGCAGCAATACCCAGTGTTGGGTTTAGAAGGCAGCCCCAATCAGAAATTCTTGAATGGTTCTACTCTATTTTTTGTACAATGAAGTTGGGGGAGGCAGCGGGGAGGCTGCTGCTTCCCTTTGGATAAAAGCATGCAGTCTCTGAGAAGAACAATCCAGCAGGAGCAATATTAACTCCGGTCGTGGGAGAGATTCTTCCTGTGTGGTGAAGATCAATGCTGCTCCTAAATGGACCCCTCTCATCAATGGAGACATGCATACAGGCTGGATGGCAGCTGCCACCTCGTTCAACACAAACAAACCATGGGGACATGTAACACAGCAACACCTTTCCCTGCCCTGGCAACTGCTATGAAGAAGCAGTCCAAGCAGTCCATCTGCTAGTCCTGTCGTCCATTGTCATATATCCATGTTTGTTTTTGCCCAGTATGGCCGCCCTACTTTCCTGATATCGCTGATAATTTTGCTACTCTCACCCACGATTCCCTGTGGCGGCCGATCTGCATATGCCACAACGCCAGTCAAAATTCAGGAAATTTGAATGTGAGTCAAGATCTATCCTTGGTCCCGGTGTTTCTCTAGTCTGTCCATCCAGGACTGCCCGGCCACAAGGAGCAGCCACTACCCCTTGGGAGTATTAAAGGAGATGAGGGGGTCATGGTGTGCAAGTTTTATTATTTACCAGAGAGTACAGGGCCTGCACAAAAGCAGGGCCCCCTTTATTCAGATGTCCTATCTCATGAGAGCGCTGTCCAACAGAGGACCAAAGTTCACTGAGCCTCTGGTCCTCCCCAGTGGGCTGGCCCTGTCATGAGAGGGCTAAACCCCGGGCAGCAAGTCAATGCGGGGGAAGGTATGTGCTTGGATGTTCCCTGGCTGCTTTGCCTGGGTCTGCCATCGCAACAGCATCCTTTGTCACATTGGACCAAGATCCTTTGCCCTCCCTCATATACATATTCCCTCCTAGGAAATCGTCATGATCCTTTTCCGGAGTAACGGAGAATAGTGTCTCTCTCCATCCCCCACATTGCCAGTATTTGTTACCCCTGCTAGCTGGGCAAAGAAGCACCTTTTACCGTGGTGATTTTCTTTATTTAGCAGGGGGAGAGTAACTGGCCCTCTCCACCCCCAGCACAGTACCTCCAGTGACTGTTGCTGGTGTCTATCTTATGATTCTTTTTAGATTGTGAGCCCTTTGGGGAGAGGGTTCCATCTTATTTGTTTGTTATTTATCTGTGTAAACCGGCTTGAGCTATTTTTGGAAAGGCGGTATAGAAATCGAATTATTATTATTATTATTATTATTATTATTATTATTACACGGGACAGTTTTGATGTGGCGGCTGTTACTAAGGCAGCAGTACAATTGCTGTCAGGAGAAGTCCTTAAATGCCATTTAAAGGGGTTTAAATGCCCTTTTCCTGCCAAGTGTGAGCAGTCCATTCCAAAAAGGCACAATTGTGCTTGTCATGCCCCCTTGAAGATGGTGGTCAATGGCTGCCACCCTGCAGACATTCTGACGCCTTGTCCACAGTCTGGCAATGCAAGGGCCATGGAGCTTTCTGGGATGTGGCCTTGGTGGAAGAGGAAGAGGGAGGGGCTCCCCTGCCCTGAAACTGGAGGTGACTGGGCTACGGTTGGACGAACATCTGTGATGCGATTAACGGTTACAAAAATTAACCTCAGGCTCAGCTACCCATGGTCTGCCATTACACACAGCCATAGAGTTTCATGGTTGAACAGGGATTTCAACCCAGGTCTCCCTGGTACTCGTCCAACACCCCAATCCCCATTCCAGACTAGTAGAAGCCAGTAGAAGAAAACAGACCTCAGGAGTCTCACAGATTTTTGTAATTGACACGGGGTAAATGAAGCAGCAGCTCCTCAAGCTTCTTCGCAGTTCTTAGGCCCCAGTCTCCATCGTTCCTAGTGCTGACTCTGCAGCTGAATGAATGATGCTGGTGAGCAGAAAGCCAATGCATACTGATCTGTATTCAGGCACAGTTATTCTCATTGTTGGGCCCTCTCTCCAACGCTCAAGGAGACGGACCACTTACCGGACTGTGCGGTGGCAGGAGAGGAGGCCACAGCAGATATGGTCCCAATGGGAGTTGGATTGAGCATAGGGAGGGCGAGCACAGGGAGGGCGAGGAGACCAAGAGTACAACAGTACAGTTCTTATCTGTGCCATGCATTTGAGGGGCCTGTACCCAGGTTTGCTTTTAGTACAGTCATTAGCTTCATTCAGACACAGAGGTGCACCTAGGTAATTTTGAAGCCTGAACCTAAAGTCCAGGGGTAAAAGTCCCTCTGTAGACATTATCAGCAGAAGGTTGTACTCAGAAAAGAGGTGGGAAGTCCCGCCTAGCACATCAATCACTCTCCCCTGCCAGCTGGGCCCGTCACACTTACAGGCTTCGTCTGGAGAGGCAAAGGTTGTAAGCATGATGGAGTTTAGTTCTGCCTCTTTTTCAGAGGCTGTACTCAAGTACAGTCTCCTAATAATGTCTAAATAAGGCGATTCACACAAATACATGTATGTGTGTAGAGTCATCTGAATGCAGACAGCATATGTCTAAACAAGGTTTCCACTTCTCTGGCTTTTCCGGCAGGAAACATTGTAGTATTGAAGACTGAGCAAATGTTATTTAATCAGCAGAGAAATGTGTACCAAAAGAGTGTAGCTTCTGGTATAAGAGCATAAGAACAGCCCTGCTGGATCAGGCCCAAGGCCCATGCCTTTGAGGCTGGAGGTGGCCCATAGCCCTCAGACTAGGTGATTGCCTCAGAACATGCCACTCTTGGTTCCTGTAGCAGTTCACCAAAATGTCTTTCTTTCTTTTTTAGCCTATGTGATGTCTATTTTTTCTTCTCAAAATATTATGAAATGATACAGGAGTTTTTGGTCTTCATTCTGGGAAGGCAAAAAATAAAAATACTTCACAGGTAATGGATGAGGTTTCCCAGTGCCAGCATCATAAAAAGCCAAAGTATGTGTTAAACCTATTGGGCTGTAGATAAAAGGATTTTCCCTCCTGTTTATCTGCTTAAATAAATCTGGGAATAGTATTTAGAGAAGAAACCGAGAACTGGACCTTGTTGCTGTAACCCAGTCATGCAGTAATGGATGGTGATAGGCCTTGTGGAGTTGAATAAAACCTCATAGTTCCTCTGTATGCAAAAAAGCTGCCAAATATTCCTGGCTTTTGGAAAAGACAGGTACCATAAGAGCCAGGAGAGAATCAAGTTTTTTTTCATGTGTGTTTAAGATAAAATGGAAAAATCTGAAGAAGTGCAAGGCCATTTAATATGATTGTTTGATGGTTTTACTCTGCGTGGTTGACCTGAATATTTAGCACAAAAAGGCTAGAAACAGGGTAATTGGTTTTTCCACATCTGTTATGAATAACTGGTCTTCAGCCAGAATTATCTACTAATGTAAATAATTAAACCGGCCCAGGTAGCCATAAATAGGACTGTGGGCATATATGATGCCACTTGCAAAGAACTTGGAGCCAGGCACAGAGCAGTCAGTCCCAAACTGTGTGCCACAAGAGAATTGCTAGCATGCTAGGAAAAACAAACTAATTTTAAGGATTACATCAGGATCCAAACTTAGTCATTATACAAGTCCTGATATCCAGATAATGTTGCACTGGTGCTACAGGAGAGAATTCCCCCGCCCCCTCAATCTCCCCTTCCCTCTGAAGCCCACTGTGCTTCCCAAAAATATTTACCTAAGCATCATATTTTTGGGAGGGACCTATTTTTGGGAGTCACAAGGGGCTTCAGAGGGAAGGGGAGATTGGTGGGGGGAAATCCTCCCTTTTTGCACCAGTGTGGAATTAGTCTGGAAGTTAGCCATTAATTTCAATGGGATTTAGTCATGACTTACTTAGGGCAGGTTCAGACAACCTGCTGCAAATAAGCAGAAGATCATCAGGTGTTCCCAGTGAATATGTGTTCCCAAGGCAATCTGTTACTTCCACCCTTTTCCATGTTGTGTGAACCCAGAAATATTGGGTGCAGACTCAGCTTCCCTCTGTGACCAACGTTCTCCACCAAACTTCAAATGTTGGGCGAATGGTGGGCAGTGGAGGGAAGCTGACTTTTGCTACTAGATATTTCCAGATTTGCATGACATGGAAAGGGGTGAAAGTACTGGCTCGTGCTGGGAGTGCACCAATGCCTCAAACACCCTATTTCCTTCTACTTATTTGTAGCAGGTAGTCTGAATCCACCCTACATCTGGATTGTGTTCTATGTCTTCTCTGAGACCAAGGTATCCACCAACAAAGAGAGAGCAAGCAGCCTTCCATGATCCATTGCTCTGATCTTCTCTCCTTTTCATCAGCATTTTTTAGGGGGGCAGATGCAAGTACTTGCATTCAAAAACATAGTCAAATATGTATTTGGCCTTAATAGACTCAGTCAAAAGGATCATCTGGCTAGCTGTGTGGGCCTCTGGTATGTCTTTTTTGAGCTGTAGCACCCCTCCCCCTTTACCTGATTAATTTCTTAGTTTGCTAACCCTCTGTGGAGAGAGAACCATCCTCTTCTTCTTCTTCCTCCACCCCAACATGTAAACCGCTTTGAGAATTTCCAGGTTGAAAAGTGGTATATCAGTAGTAATAACAACAACAACAATAATAATAATGGCTGACATGTCCTACAGCCTAACACAGAACACATGACAGTATTAAATTCTGAGTGGCAGGGGCCATCTGTTACAGCCCATGAAGGGACTTGTATAAGCTTTGTTGAAAACGTTTTTAGCCTGGAAAAAAAAATGTCTTAAAAGGGGATTTTTTCACAAAGAGCTAATGTATTTCAGGGTATTAAGTGGATTCACAGAAATTGCAAAATCTCTTTAAACTATAAATGAAAGACACAACTTTATTTATGCGCATTGACAAGCTGCTGGGAAACAGGGCCAACAGGGCAAGCATGACCTCTCCTTATGTTCCTCTCTTTGGGGGCCCCACATCGCAAATGTGGTTGGTGGCAACCTGTGACAGGATCAGGCACATGGCGAGCTTTCCTGGAATTCTCCCCAGCCTCAGACCTCCACACATATTGGCCTCTTTGGGAGATTGCATTTCAAGTGTCCCATTTCTATCTTTGGACCTTTTTTGAGGTGTGGCGGGAGACACACAAAGGAATTCTCTTTTCTTTATGTCTAAGCTTCTGACTCCACTGACCTCAAGTCTGCAAAGCCCTCTTGAGGGAGCTTTAGCACATTTGGGGGGATTTAAACATTGCTGTAAAGTGGAACTCTGGAATTACCGCATAACATGCTATTTACTATAGCAAACATAAAGCTGGAATTTGCTGGAAGAGGCTCGGAGAGGATTTTTTTTTTTTTTTTTTAATTCCCCTCCCTTCTTGCAAAAGCAACAATTTCATTAGGACTAAAATCCCTGCAATAAAATGGTCGCTATTGAATTCCATGACAGCTTTTGTAACAAGAAAACGACTGCTGTGTTCACCCTGAAAGATGAAGAGACCATCCTTCTTAAAAGTAATTGGCTCTGCTTAACACTCCCTGAGTGTGGCGTAGACTGTTTTATCCATTTGTACTTGCTCACTCATCTCCCGAGTCAGGAATTGGTTTTCAAAGTAAAAAACAGAAGAAAATTCATTTTTCATAAAATGCACTGCCTAAGATAAAATGGCACCAGATTTAAAAAACAAAACAAAACACCCTACTAGACATATAACCTAGCCCAAAAGAACAAAGAAGCTTGAAAACCATCATCTTTCATAGCGCTACAGTGCTGCACATTAAATATAGATTTTTGCTGCTGATTATATTGTTGAGCATTCCATTGTTCCCTTGCCATTGGCCCTTCAGGACTTTATTACTTCTGTGTCCAAGATCTGACACAGTCAGCCTGAAATGCATCTGATCTCAATGAATGGCATGGGATGAAAAAATAAAATCAGTAAATTTCAAGAGAAAATGAAATACCATATTAATTTTCCTGCAAGGCTATTGATTGGTGACAGATGTTGCTTTTTTGCTGTTTAATTTTTCCTGATTCATTTTCAAAAATAAAAATATAGATAGCTGTCAAAGTATTTTACATCATCCAGAGTGTTCATTCAAACAACATTCCTTTATTTTTCTTTTTAGATCTGCCAGATTTGCAGATATATCAACCTGAACTGCCTACATCATAGAACCTGGTATTATATCATTTACAGGTTTTAAATAGTGAAGCCAGATTCCACTGTGACCTTATCAGGCAAGCAAGAATCCTGGCCCACTGAAGTCTTGCCATTGTAAAGCAAAGAGACAGGGAGAAAGGCCTGGATGAAACTCCAAATTTAGTTGACACCTACATAAATGGTGTTGCATTAACAGCAAAATTGGACTCATGTTCAACTATGTTCAGTTTTAAGAGCTATAATTTTTTCTAAGGCCAAAATCCAATCCTTAGGGCATGATCCAGTTGTCCTTCACTTTGTCCCTTCTGCTCATATGCTGTTGTGAGACTTCTCTGTTACCAGTGCTCCTTCTGCAGTGACAGCTGTCCTGAGCAGACAGGAGAGCTGTCACTCATGGGACAGTTGGATTCACCTAACTCAAGGGATTAACAAAACGAGGCTTATGGTCTGTGTACGCCAAAATCATATCTAATGAAGCAGGCAGGTCAGTATTTACCGGATTCCCTTTTACAAGCAGGATCCTCAAGCCAGTTGAACTGGGCCCGGTTTGGTTCAAACTCAGATCGGCCCCCTCTTTTGGGGGGCCAGTCCGGTTCGAGCTTCAATTGGTCAAACTGGGCTGGTTCGAATTGAACCAGGTTTGATTCCAATTGGTTCTGCACACCCCTACTCAGATGAGTCCAGCTCAAGAGTGACCATCTCTTTGGCGCTGAGAATGTGCCTGGCTCTTCCCCCTCAGGATCTGAGTCCTGGCTGTAGCTTGTGGTATGAACATTTCAAGGTGCAAGTACTGGTTTTTAAACTTTAAAGCTCTAAATGGCCTGAGACCAGGAAATCTTGGGAATGGCTGCCTCCCAGATGAACCTACCTGAGAACTTTGATCTCCCCTCGGAGGCCTTCGTCTATGTTTCCCTTCGGTCAAAAGCATAATGGATGGGCATGAGAGTGAGAGTCTTCTCAGTGGTGGGGCCCAGGATTACCCCAGTCCCCATCACTGCCTGCCTTTTGGTGGATAACAAAAACTGTCCTATTCCAGCATGCTTTTTCTTAGATCTGCCTTCATTTGCTAATTGCTTCGAACATCCTGGATACTTCTAGCTACTTTCTCTTTTAATATATAATCAAGGTTATATTTTATGCTGGTCCATGACCGTAATAAAGATTGATTGATTGATAATTTCTTCAAATTACTGTTTATGGTTTCCTAACTATGATTACAGTATAATGGTGTGTGTGTGTTTGTGTGTGTTTGTGTTTCTAATTCTGCTAATGGCTATAATTCTGCTATACTTGTCTAGAATTCTTTTGTGGAAAGGCAGGATATACATTATAGTAATTATAGTAATAAATTGTAAATTCTAAGGATGGTGCAAATATCTATATATCTATATATCTATATCTAAGCCACCTAATGGCTCAGTGGGAAATGACTTGCCTAGCGACCATGAGGTTGCCGGTTCAAATCCCCGCTGGGACCTATATCGGGCAGCAATGATGTAGAAAGATGCTGAAAGGCATCATATTGCGTGGGAGATGGCAATGGTAATTTGAAGTTAATTTCAGGGTTAAGGCGAAACATCTAAGAATTTTTAAGGGAAGCCAAACAAATTTCAGTAAGACGAGTGAAATTTCTCAGGGGAGTTCTGCACATTCCTACCTTCTTCCCCTCCAAGGCATTTTTCTCTTGCTCTGAACAAAAACATTGCTCTCTTATCCTACCTTTTGGCTTGTATTTTTCAACTCACAATCCTAGCATAGGAATCTCCATGGATACAAAAGATGAGACCATGGATCTGAATGGATCTGAGTGTGTACCTTTCTTAAACTGTAGAGGTGTGAGAAATCTGGAGGCTTCAGTAAGGGGGAAAGGGCATCGGTTTAGCACTCTAACACTTTCCTCTTCTTTTTTCTTTCCACCTCCTTAACTGCTGACCAAGTTGTTGTCTGGACATCGCTCCAAATGCTGATGTTTGAATTCTATGGTTAGGGGCCAAAATACTGCGCAATAGACTATTGAGGAGAGCTCGTCCTGTGGAAGCAAGCATGAATGATCGCCTTTGCTAAGCATGGTCTACTTGGTTTGCATTTGGATGAGAGATGTGAGCACTGTATGATATTCCCCTTAAGGGATGGGGCCATAGCTCAGTGGAAAAACATCTGTATGCTTGCATGCCGAAGCTCTTGGGTCCATTCCTTTAAGAGTGCCCTAAACACTTATTTGTTTGACCTGGCCTTCCAAGGTTTGTAAAGTGTTTTTTTTAAAAAAGCATTTTAATTGGTTTTAAATGGTTTTAATTGTTTTTTGAATTCTTTTTATATTGTTATTAGCAGTGTGTTTTGAATTGTGTGCTTTTATGTCTTTTTAAAGTTGTTGTACACGGCCCAGAGCCTTTGGATGGGGTGGTTGAGAAATGTAATAGATAGATAGATAGATAGATAGATAGATAGATAGATAGATAGATAGATAGATAGATAGATAGATCCCTGGCATCTCCAGGTATGGCTGGGAGAGACTCCTGCTGAGAGATTCTTGGAGAGCTGCTGCCAGTCAGTGCAGACAATACTGACCTAGATGGACCAATGGTCTGACTCAGTATAAGGCAGCTTCCTATGATCCTGTGCCAGTTTTTCCAAGCCACCGGGGCTGCTGCACATGTGAAAGACAGCCCTGGTGGTGTTGCAAGGGCCAGCAGTTATGCCCTGACTTGAACTAGTGTGTAGGCATTTGCATTGCACTACTTTCATCAATGGAAGTCCATGAGCTATTTCAAGTTGTTGCAGAACTGCAATCCGCCGCCCCCCATGCCAACACCACTGCAGCAACCCCAGTGAGTTGGACATGCTCACGCTCCATTACGCAACATGTTGGCCACTGTGTATTATTATATAAGCAAGTCTGCTACTGTTTGATTCATCAGTGTGATCCACTGAGTGATGACTTGAGCTCTGATCTACCCAAACTGACCATCTGGGCTCACAACTTCCCCTGTGTCCTCTTTCCTGCCAGCTGAGGGATGACTCTGCCAGAAACTGAGATTCTGACTGTGATCTATGGCTGAGCGAGCAAGGGGAAATGACTGGAAGAAAACACCACGCACAGCTGTTGTGCTTCATTTATGCTCCATTTTGCACGAAATCCCACCAATTATCAAATATGCTATTTGCATTCATTATTCATGAGCATTTTCAGTACATATTAGTAACATAACAGGCAAGTTAAAGAATAACTGAACATTTGGAAGCTAGGCTAAAGCAATGAGTCGGTGTGTTGTCCGGTGGCTTTGGTCCAAGAGTTCTGAGTTCCCCTTCCACATTTCCCATGGATGCTTCACCTTGAGCCAATTACAACCTGTCAGCCTCAATTTACTATCTGTAACATGGCAATCAAAATCAACCCTCCACCACAGAATTGTTTTGAGGATAGACATCAAAATGAGTGCAAAATATTTTGCACATTAGTAATGGCAGATAGAAGTGGGGAAGGGTTCTCGCTCAGCGGTAGAGCTCATGCTTTGCATGTAGGTGGCCACAAATCCCAGGAATTAAGCCGGTCTTCTGGTAGTGAGCATGAATTGCCCCTTTGCTAAGCTGGATTCATCTTGGCTTGCATTTGGATGGGTGACTACATGTGAGCACTGTCTGCTGCAAAATATTCCCCTTCGGGGCTGGGGCCATATCTCAGTGGTAGAGTATCTGCTTTGCATGCAGAAGATCCCAGGTCCATTCCCTGACATCTCCAGGCAGGACTGGGAGAGACCCCTGTCTGAAACCTTGGAGAGCTGTTATCAGTCAGTGTTGACAGTGCTGAGCTAGAGGGACCAGTGGTCTGACTTGGAAGGCAGCTTCCTCTGTTCCACCCCTGACATCTGCAGGTAAGGCAGGGAACGACTCCTGTCTGAGACCCTGGAGAGCTGCTTCTGGTCAGAGTCAACAATACTGAGATAGCTGGACCAATGGGCTGACTTAGTATATGGCAGTTCCCACATGTACCTCTGAATATCAGATGCTGGGAACAAATAAGGGAGGGCGGTTGCCTTTATGCCCAGCTTGTCAACTTTCCAGAGACATCTGGATGGCCACTGTTGGAAACAGAATGCTGGGCTGGATAGATGATGATCTGATCACCCAGCCAAGCAGTTCTTCTATTCTTAAGTGCTGTATAAATAATGCATCCGTCAAAGGCAAGTGTAAGGTGTTTCGTGCATTTGTTTTGGAACTTGCTGGAAGTGTAAACAAACAAGGCCCATGCAGCCTGAAAACCCCATGCAAACTTTGACATCTGAACAGAACCTTTTTTAAGACCAAGAATGCTGTATTGCAGCAACAGAGCACGCCAACAATTTGCCAGTGTAAAGCAAGAGGCTGATCATGTAGAAAGATAAATGGCGGACTTGGATTGACTTCTTTTGACCTGCGGAGTCTTGGCAAAGTTTCACTGTTGGCTCTTAATCAGACTCCTGGTGCATTTCAGGCATTCATGGTTTTCTCTAGTCAGGCTGATCCAAGTTTGGATGAACATAATTGGATATAGGCATTCGATACAGTGTGGATAGTGTAAACTGACAGGCTGAAAATGATCCTTATGGCCAGCCCTTTGCAGTTAGCAGTGATGACAGCCTCAGTCTTTATGTTTGCACTTGATTATGCAACCTCTTGTCACTTTCCCCCATTTCCCCCCATTTTCCTTCCAGTTTGCTCTTTGCTGAAGGAAAAGCATTGTTGACTCAAACGTTTCTGATTTAACATTTAAAACTGTTATTGCTTGTAAGCCGCCCTGAGTCCTATGGGAGTAGGGCGACATATAAATCTAACTAAAAAAAACTACCTCTTGGGTTGAATAGCTGATAAACTCCATGTCTTGTTCTGGATTCAGTGACTAGATTAGACTAGACAGAGATCATGAGCCAGATTGTGATGTGGCTGCATGTACCACATGGCAAAATGGATGGCTGTCCCTATGGACCAGCTGAAATCTCCTTTAGGCACTAGAATGGTTAAGAAATGGGCCCACTCTGGCTGACATGATTAGGAAAATTCTCAAACTAGTTCCATTGGAATAAAAAAGAGAAGTTAGATCTTCGGGCTGTTCTCAAAATCATTAATAGGTTTCGGAGCTATGCATGCTCTTGTTTGGTGATTGTGTGTGAGTTAAAACCCAGGCAGGAGGAGGAGGAAGTGATCATGTGGAAAACAGGTGCAGGTTCCAATGGCGTCATCCGACCCAACACTTTTACTCAGCATATAAGAACATAAGAACAGCCTTGCTGGATCAGGCATGAGGCCTATCTAGTCCAGCATCCTGTTTCTCACAATGGCCTGCCAGATATGAATATGAATATGACAAATACTTATATACCACTTTTCAACAAATGTTTCCCAAAGTGGTTTGCATAGAAATAAACAAAGTAAATAAATAATGCCTCTGGAAAGCCCACAAGCAAGGAAAGAAGACATGCCCGCTCTCCTGCTGTTGTTTCCGTGCAACTGGTATTTAGAGGCATCTTATCAAGGCATCTTATCTAATGGTGCAGCAGGGAAGTAACTTGCCTAGGGAGCAAGAGGTTGTTGGTTTGAATCCCCACTGGTATGTTCCTCAGACTATGGGAAACTCCTATATCAGGCAGCAGCGATATAGGAAGGTGCTGAAAGGCATCATCTCATACTGCGTGGGAGATGGCATTGGTAAACCCCTCCCGTATTCTACCAAAGACAACCCACAAGGCTCTGTGGTCGCCAGGAGTCGACACTGACTCGATGGTGCAACTTTACCTTTACTTTATAAAGGTAGAAGGAAACACCATCGGTGCCTACTCCCGCTTCCCACACAAACACTTTTCCTTCCTCCTATTTCCTTTTAAACTCACTCACGATCACAAAATGGAAGTGTGCATAGCTCCTGCACTTGCCTAGGACACTTGATCTATCCTATCAATGATCTTGGGAATTAGCCTACTGCCTAATTTGTCCTTTTAATTTCAGTGGGACTACTCTGCATAATTTGCCTCATCATGTAAGTCACTGGTAATAACTTTTAGCAAGTCATTGGCTGACACGCTATGCAAGCCCTACATAGACGGTAGGACTTGCAGAGCCACTGCTGCAGGGATGAAAGCAGCAACGAGGTTGGAGAGACCAAGTGGTGGCACGAGAAGTGTTACCATAATTCTTTCCATGGTTGTGAGTGGGTAAATGTGCAGTGATGCTTCTAGAGCAAGAGCCTGATCTCTCCAGACTTGCAGCTGCTTCCGTCTCTGCAGCAGTGTATGTAGGGCTTGCATATCATATCAGACAATATAGTATATGTGCAACTATCTAATAAATGAGATAAATCACACTGATTAAATAATCTCTGCAGAAAGTGCAAGAAAGCACAAGGAGAAAGCCTAAGATTATTATTCTACACATACTCACTTGCAAATAGTGGATGGTATACAAATATTATTTATTTGTTTATATATTTATCATATTTTTTATACCCCCTGATATGTATATCTCTAGGGTAATAAATAAATTATTATGCTAATAATAAATATGCTAATAAACAAACAAACAATCATTTAATGCAGTGGGATTTCCATCCGAGCAAACATGCACAGGATCGGGCTGTAAGATTCAAATGCAACTTTAAGTAACCTGATCATGACGTTCTGGAGTGCACCTGTTCTCTGCTTGTGGCTTTAGCTGAAAGCAAAATTTGACACCAACTTGAAATTTGACACCACCATTTCCAAACTGAAATACAAATGTTTGAACTTTGAAAAAGTTTTGAATTTTGCCTTTGGGGGGTACTTTAGCAAAGTATATGTTAATTAGTTTTTATTAGAGCAATCCTATTAAATAGCAGCTTGCCAAATTCAGCACAACAGGACAGATGTTCCTCTGTGGATGTTATGGGAGCACACACAGCTAGGAGGGCGCACAAAATCGGTTGGCCAGGTTTGGTTCGGTTCTGAACCAGACCCAGACTGGGTCAGTTCGGTTTTGAACCCTCTTGAACTTCCTCCGGTTCAGTTTGGTTGGGGGTGGGGGTGTTCCATGATTTTTTTAAAAAAAAATTAAATTAGCTTATGCGCTCGGGGGTGTGTGTGCTACAATGGCCTCAGGGGGTTTCCGGAGGCTCCCCCTCCCCCGTTGACCTCCATTACAGCCCCAAATCATCCTGGACCCAGCCCCAGATCCTGCCATGCAGAGGCCCATTAAGCATGTGTGGCGGTCTCCAAAATGGTCACTGTTGACAGAGGACAGGCCCAGAAACAGGCCGAAGACTGCCTAAACTGGGCAATTTGGGGCTGTAATGGAGGGAGAGCTTCCAGAGATCCCCCGTAGATGCGGTAGCACCCCCGGAGGGGGTAAGTTAATTTTTTAATTTTATTTATTTATTTATTTATTTATTTATTTATTTATTTATTTATTTGCTTTATATACCGCCCTCCCAAAATGGGTCAGGGTGGTTTACAGTTAAAACAAACCACTAAAACAGTAAAGAGCTGAAACAAATTAAAAACAACATAACAACTAACAATTTAAAAACATTTTAAAACAACAATTAAACCATTACAGTAATTAAAACCCCTGAAATAAGGGTTTAAATTTTAAAATAAACCAGATTTTAAAAAACCCCAAAATTTAGGATGCTGAGTAAGCTTGGGTGAAGAGATGGGTTTTCAGGTGTTTTTTGAAAATTGCCAGAGATGGGGAGGATTGTATCTCAGCAGGGAGCGCATTCCACAATCTCAGGGCAGTGACCAAGAAGGCCCGTCTCTGTGTAGCCACCAAACGAGTTGGCGGTAACTGGAGACGGATCTCCTCAGATGACCTCAATGGGCGGTGGGGCTTGTAATGAAGAAGACGCTCTCTTAGATACCCAGGGCCTAAGCAGTTTAGGGCTTTGTAAGTTATAACTAGCACTTTGTATTTTGTCCGGAAACCTATTGGCAGCCTGTGTAACTCCATCAGTAAAGGAGTAACATTGTCTCTCTGAGATGATGCAGAGACCAACCTGGCTACCGCATTCTAAACCAACTGAAGTTTCCAGACTACATACAAAGGCAGCCCCATGTAGAGCGCATTACAAAAGTCCAGTCTGGAGGTTACCAACAGATGTACCACAGTTTTGAGGTCATTGATCTCAAGAAACGGGTGCAGCTGGCGTATCAGCCGAAGCTGATAGAAGGCACCCCTGGCCACCGCCTCAACCTGAGAAACCACGGAGAGGTGTGAATCCAGAAGTACTCCCAGACTGTGAACCTGTTCCTTTTGGGGAAGTGTGACCCCATCTAGAACAGGCAGATCAAAGTCGTCTCTGGAGTTCTGACCCCGCACAATAAGTACCTCCATCTTATCTGGATTCAGCTTCAGTTTATTCTTCCTCATCCAGACCATTACTGCTTCCAGGCAGGCATTTAGAGAGCATATGCCAGCTCCTGAAGAAGTTGGCATGGAGAAGATCTGGGTGTCTTCAGCGTACTGGTAACACCCATCTCCAAATCCCCTGATGATCTCTCCCAGCGGTTTCATGTAGATGTTAAAGAGCATTGGAGAAAGTATGGAGCCTTGAGGGACGCCATACTTAAGCTCAGATCTCGAAGAGCAACAGTCTCCATTCAACACCATCTGGAATCTATCTGAGAGGTAGGAGTGGAACCACTGTAAAACAGTGCCTCCCACCCCCAACACTCTCAGACGTTCCAGAAGGATACTATGGTCGATAGTATCGAAAGCCGCCGAGAGATCCAAAAGGACCAACAGAGTCACACTTCCTCTGTCAATTGCCAATTGAAGATCATCCACCAGGCCGACCAAGGCAGTCTCCACCCCGTAGCCTGCCCGAAAACCAGTTTGAAATGGGTCTAGATAATCAGTTTCCTCCAAGACCGCCTGGAGCTGAGAGGCCACCTCCCTCTCAATTACCTTGCCCAGCCATGGGAGGTTGGAAACAGGCCTATAATTGCTCAACTCTGAGGGATCTAATGCAGGCTTATTTAGAAGAAGTCTAATGATTGCCTCCTTAAGACAAGGAGGCATCCTGCCCTCCCTCAGAGAAGCATTTATGATTTATACCAGGCTGTCTACAACAGCCTCCCTGCTAGATCGAACAAGCCATGTTGGACAAGGGTCAAGAGAACAAGTGGTAGGCCTCAATGGTTAGTTCAAATTTCGTTCCAGCTCAGAACTCAGTAGGTGGCCTTGGGCAGATCATAAACACTGAACTACCTCACAGGGTTGTTAAAAGGATTCTTGAGATAAGGCGTGTGAAGTGCTTTGAATTTTCAAAATTATGTAAAAGTAAGTTGGACTGTTAGAGCAAATGCTTCCTTGTGATTATGTCAACTGGTCAAAAAGCTTAGCAACCAAAGCTATTTGCAAATGTTACCCAAAGCAGATGATGGGGGAGAGGCCTGGTGACCCCGATTAATGGCATTGCACATGTTTACTTCTCTCGTGTTGAATAGAAGCACTTGGAAAGCGAATTTAATGAAGAGCCTCCAGGGTTCAACTCTGAGGTTACCAGCATCCTTCAGTCCTAAAAGAACCTGAAAGTTGTCAGAAAAACACTCCAGTTCCTTTGGCATCAAGCAAGTTGCTTGTCAGTCATACCAGTAAAAAAAAACCCTGAAACATATTTTCTTAATGCATTTGTTGGCTAACTCAGTCATCTCCCTCAGCTCTAAAAACTGAAACTCTTCTGCTTTTTGAACAGAGCTACAAACTAAATTCCTCCTGTTTTGGATCAACTCAGTTCATTGCACCTTCTGGGCCCATACATATTTGGCCAATGTTCAAGCCTTTTTTTTGCTGGTGCCGAGAGTTTTTATCTTCCATGTGTCTAAAGGTACTTCTGCATGGAATCTTTTAAAATCCTTGGGTGTGTTCATTTCGTGCGTCTGAGACCTGAAAGCCACACAGCCCTCACGGACAGCCCCTCCTCATGGCAGATGTGATTAATTATAGACTGAGTTTGGGCTGTGCAATTCTCATCCAGGAAGAAAAGACATGACTCAAAAAAATCCAGAAACCTATATTAAGAAGGGCTATTTCTCAAGCTTCCAGTTGCACATGAAAACATACACTGTCAGAGCATTGGAAGCTTTCCCCTTGTCGGTGTATACTAGGAAAATAAGGAAAGAATCATCCTTCAGTAGTTTAGAAATAGAGGGTGTAGAGATGTGCACAAAATGCGATTCAAGCATTGAATCACTGCACATCCCCCAAACCTTTAACAGGGAGGAGAGCAGGTCGATACCTGCTCCTCCCCCAATTGCGGCCACAGGAAATTTGGCGGTGCTCCCCCCGGCTATGATCCCAGCTGCCCTCGCACATTTCATGTGTGTTTTGTGCACATTTCTAATAGGGGCACACAGAATTCCTCTGGGAGATTTCAGTTGATTTGTCTTCTTTTGAAAATTATCATGGTTTGCCTTGGGAGGAACCCTGAAATCAGAAGTGGCTCATGCTAAGGAGCTCGAAGGGTGGAGAACAGGCTGCAGTAGTTTAGTTACCAGCAGGCACTCTCTTTTCCCCTTATGGCCCTTCTCCAGCGGTAACTGAGTAGTGTGGGCTGGTCATTCACCCAGTTGGGGATTTCCCTCCCCTACTGGGTGAATGACCAGCCTGCATGGCTCAATTACAGCCAGGTCTGGGGTCAGAAAGCTGTGGCTTGTCCTCCACCTTTCTAGCTCATCAGCACAGGCCACTACTGCCTGGAATCTTCTTCACATTTTACTTTGTGTGAAATTTTGGTGGGAGGAAAATTCCTTGACAAATTTCACTTGTATTATATCATATATCATTTGGCAGCCCTTAAATATTCTTAGGTTGAGAGCTATTTGACAATGGAACAGTCTGACTCACACAGGAGGTCTTCAGTCAGAGGTTAGACAGCTGTCAGGGATGTTGCAGCAGATTTCTGAACTTAGCAGCGGTCAAACAAGAAGGCCTCCAGTGTCCCTTCCAGTTCTAGAATTCTATGATTCTATTATTTTTCACCTTGGGAGAACCCCAAAATTTCCTTCAAATTTCAGTTATATGAAATTTTGGTATTGACTCTTCATAGGATATATACCACCCATTCTATATCCTCATTAAACCTTTGTGGGACCATTGTATCTTTCCTATGATAAATAGACAATGCTTCCATAGTCATTTGAGTGATTAACTCCACTCACTGCCTGCACGTGTTCCAAAAGCCAAATGTTTTCCAGTAGCCATGCATAGAGACTTGTCAGGTGCTTGTTTGCCTCAAATATTGCAATTTCAGGTGGGCAGTAGATGAGGAGGAGAAGATCCCACTTTAGAATCCAGTGGAAAGAGTTATGGTATGCAAGGACATGGAATTGAATGAGAAATAGTAATGATTTACTGAGACAGATATTATGTACAGAGAGGCAAACACAGTCTGCCTTCAGTGCTCTTGCTGCTGGCTGTTTGTTAGCCCTGCCTCTACACCAGTACTGGAATAAAAGTATCTAAAGCCCCATTCAAAAGCTGGCCTGGATCGAGGAATGGATTAAGCAAAAACACCACGCCCACCATGTTGCTACAACATAAGACCTCCAGTACATTGTCTCAGTTCAATGCAAGAAGCCCCCAGTACATCAGTGAGCCAATGATAGGCTGCGATCTGATCCCATTCTGATCTTTCAAGCCATGTAAGGCCTGATTTCAACTTCCCGAGCTCATATTTTGCACTTGGCACTGGCTGGAGACCAGAGCCATTCTAGTAAAATCAAAGTAAATCCCACAAGCCTAAAGTCTACTCATTCGTGTCCTTCATTACACTGCCCAGTATAGTTTACAGTGCACTGACACAAATTCTGCTGCAAGACAGCAGTTATCAGTCTTATAGTTGCTTGACCCTGAGAATTCACTAAATCACAGGGCTCAGAAGTTAATAGCTACTCCATAAATAGCATACCCTCCAAAGGTAGGGATGAAGTTCAGTGCAGGATCCCCACTACTGTGTCATTCTGCAGAAGCTGGTGGATATGAATGCAAAAGAGAGAGAAAAGAGTGAGGTGGGGGTGGGGGACACTCACCTTCAAACATAGAAAACATCTGTGCATCTTTTCTGTTCAGGCTTATTTTTTCCAATCTTTCACATACCAGAAATATTTCGGCATGACTCCTCCATTATGGCAGAAGAAAAGAAGGGGGGGAAACACCCCATACAATATTTTGTTAAGAAGAATTTTCCATTAATTTGATCAAATGACTTTGCCCTTGTCTCCTCTTTGCCTTTTAAAAAGAAACGCTGCCATTCTGATGCTTCAGGAGGACTGCTTCTTGCTACTGCTGTCTCTTTCTCATCTGACTTCAATTAGCTCAGGGCACTTGAGCCATGTTCTGATTGTAAGTTGTGCTAAGAGGTAACCAAAGGGGAGAGGGTCAAGAGAGCCTAATGTGTTATGAGAGATCTCTTTTGTGTCACTTTATTCCTCAGAGGGCACGCCAAGCAGATGCCTGGTCAGCAAATCTAGGAATGTCCATTAAAGTTCTTGATGATTTCCACAAATGTTTTTGATACCTTTTTAGTTCTTCCCATTTGTTCGACCTCTTTCTAATTTATTGTTATTAAGCAAGTATGCGAGTACCCCTGCTAACTGGGCAAAGAGGCACCTTTTACGGTGGTGATTCTCTTTATTTAGCAGGGGGAGAATACAGTAACTGGCCCTATCCACCCCCAGCATAGTACCTCCAGTGACTGTTGCTGGTGTCTATCTTATGTTTCTTTTTAGATTGTGAGCCCTTTGGGGACAGGGATCCATCTTATTTGTTTGTTATTACTCTGTGTAAACCGCCCTGAGCCATTTTTGGAAGTGCGGTATAGAAATATAATAATAATAATAATAATATGACCTTAGGATACAGTTCTGACAATTCCCAGGTCTGGCATATATAAACATTGCCATATAAATAACAGAAATCCTGTCTGGACTACTTTCAATACCAATATATGTCCACTACCACCTTACTTTGATAATAGCTGCTTATCCTAGTCACCAGATGAACAATCTGAGAGACAGATATTCACACAGTTGTTGGAATCCAGATTTAATGTGGGTTACCTTTTGCAGAGAAATTCTCTATAGAACAGGAAGCAACTTTAACTGAGAAACAAGAGTAGGGGTGTGCCCAAACTGTTAGTCCCGAATCGGTTTGCCTCAAACTCGGGGTGCTTCAGTCTGTGATTGAACTGAACTGGGCCCAGTTCAGGCGAACCATTTCAGGATGGTAATGGGAGGCCGGGTGGGAGTGGTGAGAGAGTAAGGAGCTCCTTACTAGTGCCACCACTCTCCACCACTTGCCTGGCATGGCCCTAAGCATGCTCCTCCTCCTTTACCATTTCACCTGGCTTGGCAGTGGGTCAGTTCTGTCCTCTGCGCATGTGCAGAGGTCTGAACCAGGCTGCGGCTGGCCTGGGATGGTCCTCAGGAGGCTGGTGGGGGGTTGGTGGAACCCCCGCCACTGCCTCCACCACCACTGCTGATGTCTCCGCCATGGCAAATACCCTTTATCTCGCTCCTGCCTTAGGGAATGCCCCTTTACTTGTAAAGAGGAATCCTTGATGGATTCCTCTTTACAAGTATATCCCCAGTTTGATGGCTGAACCAGACTAGACCTGTTTGGCTGGACCCGGAACTGAATCGGGTCCGGTTTAGCTGGTTTGGTTCGAACTGAACTGACCAAACTGATTCTGCGCACACCCCTAAACAAGAGGTTCATATTTATTACTAACTTAACAAAGGCTAAGAAAACAATAAACCAACTAACAGTCTCTTATGCAGAGAGAGGGAGAACCTCTCAGTTTGAATTCAAGGCAACAAGAGAGGAGCAGACAGACTGTGATTCCATCCCCAAGCCAGTACATCGATACATTCAAATAGAGAAGCATGCCCTGTATAAAGAACTGAGACAATGTCTATAGCAAATCCCAACATTACCGACATTAGAATGATTGTCTCAACCTACACACTAAGGTGATTCATGGCCCAAGATGAATCTGAGATACCCACTTTGATGTGGGTTCACATTATCATACCAGTGTGGGTATCCAGCATTCAACCATGATTCCTATGATTGTGAGAACCTGCCCATAGTGAGACTCTGTGAGGTTCTCTGATATTCATGTCTCTCTGTTATAAAGGTCCATACCTGCAACCATTTTCTAGCCAATTCTCTACATGTAGAACCATCTCTTAGAGCTTTGGTGTAAAGAGAGATTTATCCAGCCATGAGTGGCCTTCTATGCATGGCTAGTGGGTGAAATATTAGGGGCTCCTTAACTGAAGAAGTTGGCTCAGGGATGCAGATGTGCTTCCTTATTAGGCCTGTACAACTTGTGACCTGAATTCCGCCAAATGTAGCCTCCTAGAAATGCAGAGTAGGCCATCCGTAACTTGATACATCTTTGGTTGTTGCTGAATGCCTAGGATGGCAAAAGAAGAGGTGGTGTGTATTGTCAAGTGCCTACCAGGCACAATACATGACCGCTGAGTTGCATTCAACTTCAACGGCATTCAGCTTGGTCTACAAGTTGTGTAATCCTGCATTATTCCATATACTGAGGTAATTTCAGAACTTGCATATCCCTCAGTTTCTGATATGAGTTACAGACTGAATCCAGTACATGATTATTCTTGTACATTTCTTCTGAAGTTGTGGCCACTGTTAGAGCTTATAGCAGTAGATGAGGTTTGCAGGTTGACCCACCAAACTAAATGCAGCCCACTACCTAAGTATGATGAACCTCCAGAAACTTTGCTGCTGCTTTTTGATGCCTTTCTGGGATGACAAAAATAACAAGCCCATTCACATGACGAAAAGCCGGATAGGAGGAGTGTCCAGCCAGTATCCCAGCCCTGTGCACACTCCTGAGAACCAATTTGTTTGTTTGTTTGTTTGTTTGTTTGTTTGTTTGTTTGTTTGTTTATTAAGAGATTTAATATACCGCCCAATCCTCAGCCTCAAGGTGGTGTACAAAACAAGGATAGCATCCGAGATGTTAAAAAATCCCAAAAACTTAAAGGGAAACAACTGGTGGAAAAGAAATGTCTTCAATAAGGTTTTAAAGGTTGAAAGGGAGGAGGCAGACCGAATCTGGGGAGGAAGAGAGTTCCAGAGTGAAGGGGCAGCAACAGAAAAAACCTTCCATGGGCCCTAGTACCATGGACCTCTCAAAGACCAGGAACCGAAAGAAGGGCAACCTGAGAAGATCTCACAGGACAGAACAGGACTGGCCACGAGAGGCGGTCCTGAAGGCAAGCAGGCACTAAGCCCTGAAGGGTTTTTAAGGTAAGAACCAGCGTGTTGAATTGGACCCAGAAGCAAATAGGTAACCAGTGCAGCGACCGCAGGAGAGGTGTCACACTATCATATCTTTTAGTGCCCATAAGCAGGCAGGCCCCCGCATTCTGGACCAAGTGAAGCTTCCAGGTCATCTTCAAAGGCAACCCCAGGTAGTGTGCATTACAGTAATCCAAACAAGAGGAGATGAGGACATGGATTACCGTTGCCAGGACCTGCTGGTCAAGATAGGGCTGCAACTGGCCAACCAGCCAAAGCTGTGCAAAGGCACCTCTGGTCACGGCCTCCACCTGCTGCTCAAGCAGGAGCTGTGAGTCCAACAGGACCCCCAAGTCACGGACCACCTCCTTCAGGGGCAGCACCCAGAGAGAGAGAGACAGACTCAGCAATTGGCCTGGTCGAGAAGTAAGCAAAAGCAAGTCAGTCTTTGTGGGATTAAGTCTGAGCTTGTTTTGGCCCATCCAGACCCTGACAGCCTCCAGACACTGGTCAAGCACAGAAATGGCCTCTCCAGAGTGGCCTGGGGTGGCAATAAACAGCTGAGTATCATCAGCATATTGATGGAATTTCACCCCAAACCAACGGATGACCTGCCCCAGCGGTTTCATGTAGATGTTAAAAAGAATAGGTACAAAAATCGAGCCCTGAGGGACCCCAAAAAGGGCAGAACATTTGTCACCAATGCACACCTACTGAAAGTGCCCACTAAGGAAGGAATGGAACCACTGCAGAACAGTGCCCCCAATCCCCTTCCCCACAGGTACTCCAGAAGGATGTAATGACCAATGGTATCAAAAGCTGCGGAGAGATCTAAAAAGACCAAGAGAGGGGCGCTACCCTCATCAAGGTCACAATACAAGTCATCAGCCAGAGCGACCAATGCCATTGCTGTGCTATGCCATGACCTGAAACCTGACTGACAAGGATCCTTGTGTTGGCAAAAATTGAGGTAGGCAGATGGAAAAGTGATCGTGTGCTCTCCACGGCCTGGGTAGGGCAGCTGCCACCAACCTACAGAGTTTACCTAGCATTGTACCGAGGGTGGAGGAAAGCATGTCCCACACCATCCCATCCAGTTCACAGCTAGCACACAGTCACTTTCCTGTCCTCCTATTTCAATTTTTACTGACACACACGATTGCTTCTTGGGTCTGGAATCCTGACAGGACATTCCTCCTCCCCTGCTTTTGATCGTGAGAACGGGCTTAGTATCTGTGTGAAGTAGGCCACAATGGTTGGCTATAGTCTTTCCTCTAACAGAGATTCCCAGATGTTGTTGACTACAACTCCGGGAAACCACAGCTGCAATGGATTTAGCTTGGGGATTCTGGGATCTGGGAATCCCTGTGAGAGGGAACACTGGTTGGCTAGGGAGTTGTATTTGGCTTGAATCTGTGTAAAATAGATCATTGACCTAATCCAGGGGTTCTCAAGCCTGGTTCTTCAGATGTTGTTGGCTGAATGCCATTGTGGCTAGGGATGATAGGAGTTGTAGTCCAACAAAATCTGGACTATATGGTGTTAGACTACAAGGCTGGGAACCCATGTTCTAATCTATCAACTTCCAGACAGCAGAATGAGATCTAAGATGACAACCTTGTTAGGATAATTTCACAGTTTCCATACTACATCAGCCCATCTCCTGCAGTGCTGACAGCTCAGATGAATTGAGCTTCACTCAGATGTATGAGAACAATCATGAACTGGACTCCACCTGCAGGTCATGCTATTGTTCAGATGCGCATCATTACATTATGTCATT
Source organism: Hemicordylus capensis (assembly GCF_027244095.1). Classification (NCBI taxonomy): domain Eukaryota; kingdom Metazoa; phylum Chordata; class Lepidosauria; order Squamata; family Cordylidae; genus Hemicordylus; species Hemicordylus capensis. The sequence continues at coordinate 35,542,345 of NC_069659.1, read as the reverse complement.
CATAAATGGGATTTGATGTATACATATCTGTATGCAATGACCGATGAAATGCAGCACATGTGGCCATCACCTGCACAACCTCCTACACATTTCATTTTGAGGGGCTAAGATGATCATCTCTAGGTCTGGGGTGAACTGCTACAGCTATTATCTACTTGCTTGTATAAAAAGCAGCTGTGTTGAAATTTATGCAGTTGTGTCATATTAAAAGGGAGGAAATAAGCTCTGAAATAGAATACTTTTAGAAAGGATTGCTCGACAAAATAGAGCTTATCCCCTCTCTTTTTTAAAAAAACCACGTCTCTTATAAACCCAGGAGGTATTTCATGAAAGATAATAAAGCACAACATTAGGGTATAAATAAACAATTAAATGCACTGTCTGCATTTAAGTAACAATGTTGCTTGAGTGAAGGGCCATTCATTATGTAAGTGAATGTGCACTTGAGGGTGATGATAACACAAACATTGTTTGAGCTTTTTAGGCAGGGCTTGAATTGACATTTTACTCAGTTGCACTAGTTTGTTTTTTAAATGCCCATTCCAGAAGACATTGCTGTCATAGCATTTCTGGTTGTCTTCTTTAATTTTGCAAGTTATGAATTCCAGGCAGAATGTGTCACCTAGGGTACCAAAGGAGAGAACAGTCTGGAGAAATGTAAAAAGAACCTGGGAGATGGAGATGAAGAGAGTAAGAGCTAAAGAAGAGGTCACTGATGGCATATGATGATGACCATTTGATGATTGACAGTAGATGATACAATACACTGGAAAGAAACCCAGAGAGCAGGGACTCCTTTTATTACAACACCCACTTCACTGACAGTTCTCAGATGGAGGAAAAGTTGGAGATATAGCTAGAGCCTGCCTTGAAGAAAGCATGTCCTGATGAATCAGGCAAATCTCTTTGAATCCCCCACTGTTTCTAGTAGGGACTAACAAGATGCTTCTGGAAGCCCCAAAGGCGTGAAGGCAACAGCATAAACCCATTGCCTCAGGGGCGGAGCCACCATTGTGCAAATGGGTTCAAAGAACTTGGGTCACCAATGAAAAGGGCCACTGATGCCTGCAGGGGGGGCATGGCTCCGGCTCTGGAGAGCCTGTCATTTCAGGAAGCGCTTGCTGCCTGACAGCATGCATTTCTCTTTCTTTCCCTTGCTAGAGGGAGAGAAAGAGAAATGCATGCTGTCACGCAGCAGGCGCTGCCTGAAAATGACAAGAGAGAGCTTGCTCGGGGCTCTATGGAGCCCAGGCATGGGCAGGGGGGAATTTGCTCGGGGCTCTTTTGTAGCCCAAGCCATGTCCCCGTGCACATATGGGCATAACTAGAGGGCCCACCGAGCGGGACCAGACACAGGCCACCATTCAGCTGGCTCCACGCCTGAATTGCCTGTCTCCCAGCATCTGCTATTCTAAAATACGCTGGCCACCTTTGGACATAATGCAGAACCCATGGTTCCGCACCCCTCCCCCCGTTCTCTCATCTGTATTTGGATGAAATGGAGAGCTCCCTCACTTCAGTCTCATTGACTGCAGAGAGGAGGGGGAACTGGCTGCCGGAGCTTCCTTCTTTAATGAAAGAAAGCCCCAGCAGGCAATAGCAGCTGGAGTAAGGGAGGAGCTTTCTCCCTCAACTCCAGTTTCATAAGAGGAAAACTGCAGTTCCAGCATTTGGATGTAACGCTGGCACCGCGGAACTGCAGTTAAAGGCGGTGAAACTCACTACAAACTCAAGGTACAAAAGACAGTTTGGGGAGAGAAACCGGGGGTCAATTTCTTCACGAAACTGCGGTTGCCAGCATTTTCATTTCCAATACTGGAAGTGAAGAGACCTCTGGTTTCATGTTATGTGTGAATGCGGCCATGTGTCTTAGAACGTGGAGTTTTCATTTAACTGTCATGACTAATTGCCTTTAATAGACCTGTCCTCCTAAACTCTACAAATCACCACTTGCCTTTACTTGTATCCTCTTTAATTGTGGCATTGTGCAATCAGTTTGAATATATTGGTACTTAACGCTCATTTCATTTTCTTTCTTTGGTTGCTTAGGCTTTTGCTCTGTAGAGACTCTGGAAAACTTCACTTACCACAAGAACAATTTGTCTAGATTTCAACTGCAAAGTTCAACTGATATGAACTTTGCAGCAAACACTCAACATAGGAATATAGGAAGCTGCCACATACTGAGTCAGACCCTTGGTCCATCTAGCTCAGAATTGTCTACAGAGACTGGCAATGTCTTATTCAAGGCTACAGGCAGGAGTCTCTCTCAGGCCTATCTTGAAGATCTCAGGGAGAGACCTTGGAACCTTCTGCATGCAAGCATGCAGGTGCTCTTCCCAAAGTGGCCCTTTCCCCTACAGGGAATATTTTACAATGCTTGTACATGTACTCTCCCATTCAAATACAAACCAGGGCAGACCCTGCTTAGCAAAGGGGAAAATCCATGCTTACTACCACCAGAGCAGCTCTCCTCCAGTTCAGCTCCCGTTCATGGATCCAATGAGCTTCCACTCATGCATGTTCCTCTTCCATTTTTACCCTGGGGTGATCATTCATCATATGTCCCTATCCCTATGAACATATGGACACAGATATACACACCTCAGAATAATGAAAAGAAGCCATGGCTAGGCTTTGATAAACATTACCTCATATTTCGAGCACTGCTGATTTCAACACTCTAAGCTGTTTGACATGTTTTTGTCAGCTCTGTGGGTGATTTCCGGCTCATTTTCTATTACAAAGCCAACAGCTATTAGCCTTTTAAAAACCAAGAGGGTTTGTTGAACAGGATCGAGTTTGAAATTCTGACAACTCCATTGAATTTCACTTCCTTCCTAACAGTGGCAAGGAGTCTTTGAAGGCTTCAACTACCTTTGAGTTTTCACAAAATTTTTCATTTTCCCTCTTCTCTTTGTTCTTTAAACCATCACAGGTGGCCACATGAGGGCCACTATGCCTTTTCTTCAGTGTTGTAACTTGTACAAATCCTATGTTCCTTGTAGCTGAGGTGCACTTTTTTTAGCCCTTATCTGAGGGAACTCCAGCTCGCAATAAAGCTTCCGTGATGCTCTCACAGTAAGATTCCAATGTTAACTGGTTTCCGCAATCTCATTATTCACATTTTCCAGTTTAATTTCTCCTCTGGGTCCAATTCAGACTCTCTAAACTCTTCCACATGAGTGTTTTCCTGTGGACACAGACAAATGGGAACTCAGCTACTATTTATTATTATTTAAACACCCCGGCTGTTTAAATAATGACTTAAATTTTGTGTAGCATCCTGCTAATCCAAGAGTGGGGTGCATGCACTGGTTCAGTGCAACTCAAAAGCCCGTCCATGCTGCTAGCAAAGGTGGAGAGCCTCTGTGGCTCCTAAGGATCACACCCTCACTGTAGCAATGATCTCTCATTGGGGATGATGGGAGATTGTTGCTACAGTGATGATGCAGTCCTTAGGAACTACAGAGATTCTCTGCCTTTGCTAACAGTGCGAACGGGCTTTGGAGGCACACCGAACCAAAGAGCATGTCTCACCCTTGGATTTGCAAGATGCTGCACAGGATGTAAGCCAGTATTTGGGTTGCTGATGACATAATTGGAACACTAATTATCCGGTACAATACATCCCCCTAAAGTTACCTTGTTTCTGGGTGTTCTAAATTAGTTCATAATGTGTTGGCACATGCATATTATTGCAGTGCGGCTTGGGAACTGTAGTGTGAGGAAGGCAGGTATCAGTCTGTTGCCTAAACTCCAATTTATCACATGCCCGTATTGGTCCGGACAATGAGGCTCTATATGCCAAATGCTTAGTAATTATGCGGGCTCATGTCTGATGCAATCTGTTAGCAGGCTTGATATGTTTATACTAAATGGATCGTCGGAAGGTGATTTACCAGGGGAGTTCACATACTGGCATGGGTGTGGGGGATCTAGTATGATTGGCTATTTTGCAGTCTCCAGAATTCTGCTTGATTATATCCTATTCCTGAAAGTTGACTTTAGAGTGGAAAGTGACCATATGCCCTTGACCCTGTGTTTGATATCTCCAGATTGCAATCTTTTTACCTTGGAGGAACCCACCCCTGTCTATGCCGATACTGTTTCCCACTCTCGTGTCAGATGGACCAGTGAGACCTCTAAAGGTCTGAGCAACCTTCTTGAGTCAGAGGAACTGTTGCACCTTAGGTCTAATATTCTAATGGTGGTTCAATAAATGAAATTTTGGACCATTACCAAACATTGATTCAACAATTACAGAGCCCCCCCACTACTGAGAGGCGACCAGGTCCCCCATCCTATAATAACAAATCCAGACCATGGTTCGGCCATGAATATGTACTAGCTAAGAAATAGCTGGTTAAAGAACTTAATCTATTTAGAGCAGGGGCCCTGTCAACATCTTCTTAATCAGTGATGGCCCAGAAAAAAACACTATAAAAATCTGATTCACCATAAGAAAAAACTAGCATTGAAAGTGTCCTGCCAGGTGCTGATACCTCTAGATTTCTCTAGGTTTTGGTCACTAGTAAGAGGGAGAATAAGGCCCAGAACAGTCCAAGACTATTACCTGATTCCACCTGGTATTTGGGAATCCCATTTTCATGCCCATTTTATGGCCGCCCCAGGTTGTCTTTATACAACAGATGATAGGCCAGATTCTTCCACCCTAGAATGTCCCCCAGTTACTCCTGGGGAGGTTAATGAATTGGTTGGGCAACAAAATTCTGAGAAGGTGCCTGATGGTGATTTTGTCCCCATTGAATTGATAAATTGATTGATGTGGCTTGGTGGGCCCCAGTATTAGCATCTGGCTTGGCGGGCCCCAGTATTAGCATCTATCAATCAGACTGTGTGTATCCTTCACGATTGGGGTCAAGCTATAATTATCCCAATCTTCAAGAAAGGCAATAAAAATGTTCCAGCTAATTATAGACCTATTAGCCTCCTCTCCATAATTGGTAAACTTTATGCCAGACACTTATACTGGAAACTCCTTGATTGGATTGACCGAGAAGATGTACTGGCAGATGAGCAGGCTGGCTTCAGAGCTGGACGATCTACCTTGGACCAGGGTCTGGTCCTGAGGCATCTAATAAACAAGTATAAAAGAGTGCAAGCCTTCAAGGCAGCCTTTGATCACATCTCTCATAATAGATTATGGGGGAAATTATCAAATTCTTCAATCAATCAAAGATTACTTCTGCACTGCAATCCTCAGGGACACTTAACAAACCCTGTTAGAGCAGAAAGGGGGGTCTGGCAGAGCTTTATATTAACCCCAGTACTGTTTAACTACTACATTAATGATAAGGTGGACAGACATTCTAATCTGGAATTTCACCCACCTAAACTGAGCAGTAGACATCTAGCTATCCTTCTCTATGCAGATGATGCCATGCTTCTGTCACAATCTCTGGTGGGGATGAGAAAAATGCTAAGAGCTCTGGCTGACTACTGTCATGAAAACTTGCTTTCCATCAGTTATCAGAAGACTAAAATCATAATGTTTGTCAAGAAACCTGTTATGCATATATGGCAAATTAATGGGGTTGGTGTAGCACAGACATTGCAATATAAATATTTTGGGGTCATCTTCCAGGTGACAGGTAGCTGGAAAGAGCAAATGGCCTGAGGTGTGATTCTGATATTCTTCCTTTCTGCAGGGGGCAGATATGTTCCAGCTGCCATTAAGGTCTTTCAGACTAAGGTAATTTCACAGCTTCTTTATGGCTCACACAGATTTGCATATATCGTGACTTTTGTCCCCTTGAAAGGATCCAGTCTACATTTCTCAGGGCTATTTTTTCAACCCCCTGCTGTGTGTCAAATGTCAAGCTGCAACTGGAAGCTGATTTGTTAAACTTGGATTCCCCTGCCTGGATTTATATTTTCAACTTCTGGTTGAAATTGATCTTTTTTTCCTTCTGGCTTAGCACCCTTAAACTTTAAAGATGAATACCTTAAATACTCTGATTGGACACACTTAATCACTGAAAAGTTAAAATATTATAGGCTGTCAATAGAATTTTTATTCCCTCTAGGCTATGATAATGCCAGGGTGATCCTTAAGCAGTGCATTATTGATATGGAACACCAGATAGATTTAGGCCGAGCATCAAGCTACAGGCGGTTTGAAACAGTTAATCCCTTGCAAAAAACAGCCAACTACCTGTATAACCTGACATATCCAACCCACAGAAGAGCCCTGACACTAGCCCGGATGGATGTGTTGACCTCTGTGGTATTAGAGGTAGGTTTGGGAGGGCCCCTTATTTGGAGAGATTGTATCGTTGTGGGAATGGCAATGTTGAAATAGTTGGTCATGTGCTTTTGTATTGCTTTTTAAAATTGTGATTTGCGTCTTAGATTTATTGATCATCTTGTTTTTAGGTATCCAAATAACTCTGTTGAGTTCTATTTAAACTTATTTCTTTCTGATACATATACTGATATCTTGCATCTGGTGGCCAAATTCTGTATGGCTGTGATTAAGATCTGCACATGGTGTGTTGGAGATGGTTAACACAGGCTTTTAATGGGTGTTGGGGTTTTTGTTGTTGTTGTTGTTATCGTATTCCATTTTATATTAATTTTATGTAATAGTTCTTAATTGTACAATCTATCTATCTATCTATCTATCTATCTATCTATCTATCTATCCACGCACACACACACACGCACACATTTATATCAATATTTAGTTTTAAGGACCCTTATATTTGGATCTGAATTGTATATTGATCTATGATCGTAATAAACTGAATCTGAATCCAATTTATCAATATTTGTTGCACTGTTCTGCTTTAAGGAAGATAAAATCTGGGTCATTTGCTCTTTGTAAAGGACTGAAAGCTGGAATTTATTAGCCAACAGTGATAAGGATATTCCTGATAAATTGCTTCTTTTGTCATTGTAATGACAAGTATCATACCTGCCAACATTTCAGAATAAGAACTAGGACAATGTTTTTTTTACTCTCCCCCTCCTCCCTGCCAGAAAGGCATTCTGTGCATAGCTAGTAGATGGCAACTAGCCAAAGCAACCATCTGATCTCAGACGATCTCAGAAAAGCAAAGTCAGTACTCTGTCAAATAATCTGACCCTTTTCTGCAGGGCTGTATTATATAAACTGAAGAAATTATTCTGAAAAACAAAGTCAGTGCTCTGTCAAATAATCTGACCCTTTCTGCAGTGATATAAACTGAATAAATTAATATCCTGAAAAGCAAAGAAGTCAGTGCTCTATCAAATAATCCTACTCTTTCTGCAGAGATATGAAGCAAGTGCTCTCTTAAATGCATCAGACCCTGCTTTCCTGCAGGGAAATCCATGCGCTCTGAAAGAGAGAGACCTTGTGGCCAGGCTCCCTTCAGAGACAAGACATCTCTCCATGATGGCCTCTACCTCAAAGCTGCATCTCAGGTGCAGATGACTCTCTGAAGGGAGGGGGAGTAGAGAGGCAGTGGAGATAGGAATGTTCCATTGCATGGTCGTGAGCTGGGAAACATGGTGGGAACTCGTCGCTGTCCTAGGTAAATAGGGGCAGTTGGCAGGTATGAAATATCTGATCAAAAATGGTCACTGTTGATGTCACTGATAGTTTATATGTTAACTGTTTTATTGTTCTTATATCACCAACGGCTTATCTTGTTATGACTGATCTAAACAATTCACACTAATTTTTATTCTGATTATTATTTTTTCCTACAATGATTTTTTCAATCATTATAAAGGCCCCTGTTATCTTTTCTCCATACGATGTTTGTGCTGCAGGGAAATTGCTTTTTTCAGTGTTTAAACAGAATATTATTTGCTAGGAAACCATGATTGCCTATATGATCCAGCATTTTGTGATTCTGTAGTGTGAGTGTTATATGGAAAGTGAATTCTGGGAGGTAATGCCTGTGATGAGGAGATAGGCTATAAGGTCATTATGCGGCATCATGTGAAGGCCTCTAGATATAGCCTCTATAGACATATCTCTACAGTGCCTCTCTAACAACTATTCCTGCATCACATCAAGGCAATCCATAACTAGAGAATCCCAAGACAACCTTTAAAAAAAATTGTGAAGACTTTTGGGACAAAGAACTATCTTCTGTTTTCTTTTGCTGTATAAACCTCTCTGAGAATGTTTTAGTTGAAACATGGTATGATGATGATGATGATGATGATGATGATGATGATGATGATGTGCAAGGTAATGCTGGTGTTGCCGATCAGCCGCTGCTACTGCACTTATAAAAGCCAGCCCCAGCTGTGTTGTGTAGGAGTGCAGTTGCACAATAGCATAGGAACTTACATGGTTCCCAGGTGCACATGTGCTGTTTTAAGTAATTGCACAACTGCACTCTTGCATAACACCACTGTGGCTGGCTTTTATGTGCACAGGAGCACCAGGTGATTGGCGATGATGGCATTGCCTTGTGCCTCATGTCAGCCAGTAAATAAGAAATAACAACAGCAATAGTAGCAACAGAACCTGACATTGGTGTAAGGGCTTGATCCTTCCATGGGCAATCTCCAGATGACGTTATAGCCATGGTGAGGGTAAGCCATCACACTGATTTCTTTCCCAGCGATTGCCACGTGATGTCTAGTATATGCCCTTAGTGTCACTGTATGTCTGTGGGGAGAGAAAGGGAAATGTTATTTTAAAATTTAAGTTGTGCTTCTTTAGGCTCTCTAGGCTACATCATTTCTATATTGTATTATCTGATTAACGTTTCCCATTTTTTAATCTTTCCTTTCTATTCCCCTCCCCCCCCCCGCAACTGATGTGGCAGAGTTTTTCCTATCAAATAGGTCCCTCAGAGGGAACTATACAAAGAGGTCCCTATACTGCAGATCTGTATCAAAGGAGTTTAGTGTTGGAAGGTCCTTCGGAGGTCTTCCATTCCAACCTCCTGCCCACTACAGGAAACTGCTACAGCTACCCTGAGAGATGGCTATCCTGCCTCTCTTTGAAAACCTCCAGTGAGGGGAGAGCCCACCACTGCCTGGGACAGACTGTGTTGCTGTTAGAAAAGGAGGCTCTACACACAATCAGTGTGTAGAGCCTGCAGGGCTGCTGCGGGGAGAGTGGGCTTGACCCGCTCTCTCCTCAGACAAACATCCAGCCATCCCTGGGCAGCCAGATCAGCTGCCCACATGACTACCAACTCCGTCATAGAGCCGGTAGGGGTGGTAGGGGCCACCCATTCTGGGCAGACACCCAAGCAGAGGCGTAGCTAGGGAAAACGGCGCCCGGGGCAAGCACTGAAATGGCGCCCCCCCACCGCGCCCCCCCACCGCCACCCCCCCAACATACTACATTATACTTAGGTTTTTCCTCACAAGTGCTCGCCGCCGCCGCCAAGTCAGGCCACCGACTGGCCGCCAGGTGCCAGCAAAGCAATGGGGGGGGGGCGCGGGCAGCGCGGAAGGGACTGCTCGTGGGGAAGGGGGCACCGACGCACTCCCTTGACTGCTGCAGTGCTGCTGCACTGAGCAGGAAACATTTGTATTAACAAAAAATTAAAAAAAAAATTAAAAAAATTTGGTCATGGCGGCGCCCCCCACGTGACCAGAAAAGATGGCGCCCAGGGCATGTGCCCCCCCTGCCCCCCTATAGTTACGCCTCTGCACCCGAGACCAGGATACTTGTTGGAGCCTCCTGGTTGGGGGGCCTCCACGTGAGTCGCCACGGTGTGGAGATGCACCATGGCAACTCACAATTACCAAAATGAGGTTAGCAGAGTGCTCGCTCTGATAACCTCATTTAAGGGGAGGACTTAAGCAGGGTAACTGCCAGGAGCGGCATGGTCTCCCTTAGCCCGCTTTTGAGTGGTTGTGTGAATAGCCTCAAGGTTTCCTAATGTCTAGCCTAAATCTGCTCCCTTGTGACTTCAACCCACTGGTTTGGCTCCTGCCCTCAGAAGCAACACAGAGCAGGTTTGTTCCTTCCTCTATGTGACAGCCCTTCAGATATGATCATATCTGCCTTCTGTCTTCAACAGAATGGATACAGAAACAGGTACCCCAGATCAGGTGCTAGGTCCATGAAAGGGTTCCTTGCACTCCTGTCTCTTCCTCATCTTTCCTTGGAAGCTTGTACTTCCATTTCAATAAGAATTCTAAGTATAGGTCCTCCATTTAAGGCACATCACTAAGGTGCATTGGAGAGTCATAGGTTGCTTGTAGCACTAACAATCTCCCAAAACCTCTTTGAACCCTTGGTTTCCCGATGGCAAACCAGGACCACAACCATAGAGCCCCTGAGTTTCTAACCTCCCCCCACATGCCAGCACATACTCCCCACTGTTAATTTATCAGTGCCATTAACAGAAACACACATCATGCACATAAAGAGAGATTGTCTTTCTTTAACTAACTGAAGAAGAAGAAGAGGACCACAGCTAGGGTTATTGTGGCTGTGTTCATGCATTCATTTCAATGGAACTTGCACTGTGCCCAGGTGCAGCATCTGAGACTTTTGCACTTTAGAAGTGGAGCACTCCATCACCCCATAGCTGTCTTTCCTGCTGTTGGGGCAGGGGTGATGGAGGAATGCTCCCAGATATATATGCAGAAAACTCATCTTATTGCCTGCACTTTTCTGCTGCTGCTCTGTGGCTGGCACAGGGGCAGCCACTGTGTGTGTGTGCAGGAATCGGTTTATGTTTGTTTGTATGTAGGGTTGACATAACATAAATACTGAAATGATAACATTTGAGAACTCTCTCCTGCTATCTCTGTCTTTTCCTCCAACCTTTTCTTGCTCAGGATCACATCAGGTTCAAAGCAAGCAGGGGAAAGCAGGCTTATTCCAATCTGGCTCTTTCCCTTTAAATGCAGGAAGTCTAGGGATGCAGTGTCCCTGTTGCCAAGCAGTGGCAGGAGGAGTGAGGTGATGGCAGAAGCGGAACATTTACACTGAGAGACAGCCAGCAAGAGATGTGGCCACCCTAGAACAGACACATTTCTGAGCTGCTCTGAGCTGACCTCTTTATGGTAGCAGGAAGAGCTTCCTCACAGAGCCCAAGTTACAGCAGCCCCAGAATTTGGACAACACAGTGGTGTTCCAGAACCTCCGGTTTCAGCAGTAAAACTCACTACAAACCAAGGGTTCAAATTCACGTTTGGAGGCAAAAACGGAGCCATGGTTGGGTGACGGAACTGCAGCGTCACGCATTCAGACAATCAGAAACACCTACCTCAGCTACGTTTACCCTAGGTTTGGTTGATTGTCTGAATTGGACCTTAAAGAACCTTATTGCACAGGAGTACACTCAACAACATTTTAAAATAGTATCCCCAACAGTTTCCTCAATAGCCGGGGGGAGGGCCAGATGATACTCCCCCCCCACTCGAAAATAGAGATTGTCCCTGGTTAATAAGGACAACTAGAATATATGATATTATAGTCTCGCTTTTTTAACTTTTGAAAGAACAGCTAAAAGAGTTTTGTCCACATTCTCCAAAAATTTAAATCTCTCACTGCAAAATAAACAAATAAATTGGAATATAATAGTCCCAGATATAAACATGTGACAGCGTTCTAAAGAATGCTGGGTTATTCCTCGTGACCTTTCAGAACTGCAGTTGTAGTTATAATTCCTGCTATATTTGATACACATCACACTGGAAGAATTATAAAATATATTAAGGTAGTTTCCTATTTTTCCATCTATATACTGATGACATTTCCACCTGCTGTTTGCCTTATTGTCCACAATGATAAACTGCCAGTGTAACACCTAACGTATTTGTTTTCAATCTCATCCTCCCATCACTCACAGCTTTTAAAAAGTTTTATTTCCATTCTATTGCATGCCGCTAAAGCTGTTATGTTAAAGTGAAGGTCTGTAATTTTTGCAGTTGTTCCATGCCTGCTTCTGCAGTTACACCCTTGGTGTTACTGAAAATCATCATAAATGTTAAAAGTTAGCCAGTTAATATTCATCATGGGATACGCATATACTTGCATGAAGCCACGGCTGTATATGTGATATATTAAAATTCTTTTAAAAGTCTGGGACAAGCTCACATTCCTTTACAATCAAACAATCTTTTGCGCAGCCAGGGAGCTGCCCCTGTTTTTCTCTTGAATATCCATTTGGTCAAATGTAGCAGAGCTTCCAAGAAGGCCCTCCTAGATTAGCATGAAGAAATGGGGACAATAAAATGAAGTAACCGGACACAGATTGTGGGTGCTTAGGGTGTGTTTTGGGGGAGTTTAGCCCCCCCCCATCACAGACAATGACCTTTGGCTGGCTGCCATTATTTTGCTCATGAGAGGGAATGACAATTTCTGATTAAAGACTCCAGGATTTTAGGATCATCTGACCCATAATTTTAACAGAAAAGTAAGCATAATCAGTGATCTTGCCACTTAACTTTCCTCCAACATTATTCTATCTCTCATTTGGATGTGAAGTAAATGGAAGGTATTCATGCTTTCAACCAGTGATGAGTGGCCTTCTCCTAGCCAGGCTGGGATAATGCCCTAATCCCACCCCCGCAAAAAAAACCACTTCAAAAAGTCCATCCTGAACCTACTTTGGCTTCTGTTCCAATGATGTAATGGGGAGTGACTCCTCTTTTCCCCTGGAGCATGGAGCATGGGTTTATCAGGGAAATTACCCAAGGCCCTCTTAAACTCAGTGAGAAACCCACCCCTAGGCTAACAAGCATAGCAAAAATGTTTAGAAGTAACACCAATTTTGCCCCCCGCCCCACATCAGCATGGCATATGATGGGAGTAGAACCTATGATTCACATTCAGGTCCCCTCTGCCACCACAAACATGCTTGCACTTGCACATCTGTTGCACATCTGTGGCACACTTCATCTGATTTCAAGGAAATTTTACACACAAGCATTGTAGCACAAGAGCGCAATCCCACAAATTCTGCTTTTGTAGCTAACAGACTGTACAATGGTACTTCAGCCTAGTTACTTTGTATGCACACAAGTTGTAGAAGTTACACAAGTTGCACAAATGCAAAATTGGTGTAAATGACATTACACAAGAGTAAGCCCATTGCAAACAATGGGCTTACTCTCATGCAATGTTGTTTGCACAACTTGTGTCCATGCAAAGTTACTAGGTTGGCATACCATTGTGCACTATTCCAGGCAGTGCAGCCATGCGAGATTCTTGCTCTAGCGCAGGGATTCTCAACGTTGGGTCCCAAGATGTTATTGGACTTCAACTCCCATAATCCCCAACCAAAGGCCGCTGGGGCTGGGGATTATGGGAGTTGAAGTCCAATAACATCTGGGGACCCAATGTTGAGAATCCCTGTGTCTAGCGCAACATTGCTCATTACACAAGCACTTTGTTCGGTTGTTAGCCACCATATTTAAGTCTCTGAGCCACACTTTGCTGGTTTTCATCATCATATGATGAATGGTCTCTCAACTTTATTGTTATTTGAGGAAAGCTGAACCTATAAACCTTATATTGAGTCAGGTCATTGGTCCATCTGACCAAGTAATAGCTTCCTGGAATTTTAGGCAAACATCTTTCCCAGACTTGTTGCTTTTCACTTGAGATAAGCATTTCACTTGGAAACTTATACTTGTGCAATGTGGAAACCATAGGTTCAGAACATAAGTTCATGTTCTGGTCTTCTCTACTATTAGCCAGTGATCTGCCTAAGAACAGAATTGATCAGCTGGCACTCATAAATCATAATCTCAAATTCACTACAATACTATTTCAGTTGCTTTGCAGATATATAATACCCATTGCTTTGCAGATATATAATGCATGGTGCAGTGCTGTTCTTCTATTAGTCCTCAACTGAAAACAGTTAGGAGTAGAATAAGAAGAGCGACCCCCCGCCCCGCCGGGCACTAATGAACTTTTGTCAAATTCCATATATAATAGTTTAAAACAAAACAATGTTATTAATACAAGTGATTACACTAAGTTGCACAAAACCCCTTTCTGATAAGATAAAGGACTGGCATGTCCATCATTTGCCAGGCTCAAAGTTGGCCACTCAATGCTGAAGTCACATTTAACATTATTCTTATCCCCTGAGATATTTGGAGATCTTCTGAGTTAGAGTAGTGATGCTTCTAAATACTATCTGAGACAGCTTAGATTTACAAACTAGGGTTGGCCCATAACACTCACCTCAGTGTGGTTAAGGGAACTGCCCCAGGGTGATCGATGAACACCCCAAAACTGCATTCAGGCTTTGTGTGGGGAAATTAGCTCGGAGTGGAGCAGTTCCACATCAGAATATTTTTTTGTGAAAAGTGTTGGTGTTTTGTGAAAAGCGTTGGAAATGAACTGAGAGAGAGGTTGAAGTTCAAATTTTAGGTTTTATTTGAAGGTTTTATTTGAAGGTAAGGGATACAATGGAGTGAGCCAATTAAAGCAATATTCCTACTACAAATATGTTACAAGATTAACCAGATTACTGCAAGAGGAAATTTAGCTTAGTGTCCGAATTAAAATTAGGGTTGTGGGTTTTGTATTTTTTCTGTTTTGATTTGTACCAAATCCGAATCAACCCCATTTTGTATTTTGTCCAAAATTAAGCCTTCTGAATCACCCCAGTTTTGTTTTGTATCTGAATTAATCCGAATCTGAATCCGAATTAATTCAGATTAAAAATTGGGTCATGTGGTCAAAAGAGTGGGTGGGGGTTATAGTGCCCAATGAGTGGAAGCTACCACAAAAATTTCAAAGGAATTGGGCAAACTGCTGATTTTTGGTTAATTTTTGAAGTTTGCGCGTCTTTCAGATTTTCTCCATAGGGTATGATGTTGGTTTCAGGAAAAGTATAGCTTCACGCGGGGTGGGGAGAAAGGGTGACCCAGAGTGGAGTGTGGTTGGTGGTAGTGCCCAGTTGGTGCAAGGAAGCTACCACAATTTTTTCAGAGGAATTTGGCAAAGGGCTGATTTTTAAAGAACTAATGAAGTTATGTGTCTTTCAGATTTTCCTTGTAGGGTATAATGGAGGTTTCTGCAGTCCCATAACTCCACTTGAGGGGCACTGGGGTGGCCCAGAGCAAGTGGCAGTGTAGCACACATAGGGTGCCAACCACCCACATGGGTTGCCAGCCCATGAAGTACAGGGGTTTGTTCTAGAGGTGTTCTGAAAGTAGATTCTCTGGTAGCATATGAGAGTGGATTCATGGTTTTTCATTTAAAATCTCATTTGCTACCAGAGAATCTAAACCTAACACCTCAGAAACAACAAAGCCCAGTACCCCAATGGGTTAGCAATCCATGGGGGTGGTTGGCACCCTCTGTGCACTACACCACCACTCACTTCGGGCCATCCCAGTGCCCCTCAGGTGGAGTTATGGGGCTGCTGAAACCTCCATTATTCCCTATGGGGAAAAAATCTATACAGGAGAAACTTAAGTATATTGTACACCATTCTGGGCTCCTTGGAGGAAGAGCGGGATATAAAATGTAAAATAAACTCCTGGTGATCACAGAGCCATGTGGCTTTCTTGGTAGAATACAAGAGTGGTTTACCATTGCCTTCTCCTGCACAGTATGCAAACCTCCACATAAAATGCAGTCTGAAGTAAGGACGTCATCACCCTGATGTTGTTCAGTTCATTTAAATAAAGTGCATATCTCAGTATTAGTTTTGTAGGCTGTATGCCACTCCACTATTCCCTAAGGTTGAAAAATTGTTGCTATTACTAGCCTGAACAATGAGTCATTTGCACTCTCTTCAAGTTAACAGACACAAACTTAAGTCTGGGGGTCTCAATTTGTTTGACCCATTTACCTCAAGCTTCCCTTGATAGCTGTGGTGGACTTATTGTTTAAGTTAAATTTCTCACACTCTCTTGGAAGGTAAGACCGCTGAGTTCCTTTTGATTCTCTTTATGGACATTATCCAAACCCAGCCTGTCTCTCTTTTTTAGGGCCAGACTGCAGCTGCAAGTAGAATGTACGCCTGCCGACTGCTCTCTGAAAATAGTTGTCTTTGTTGTGACTAAGTTATCCAGGGTCCTTTTGCAGCAATGCTTTTATGATTGACCGAAGTGCCTGCAAGTTATTTTCGAATCAAGGGTTATTTCAAATTCTGATGTAACTTCTGAGTTCCTGGAAAAGGAATACAAGGGCCAATCTTTTATTTGATAATCATTTTAAATCCCACACCAAAGCAAATTGGTTTATTTTCTAAAGTTGGAATTTTCAGAAATATTGATAGCCAAGTTCAGATGATGGGTGTCTACTTTGCATATTAAATTACATTGCCTTGAGGCATAGTAAGTCTCATGCTCTCCAGAAATGTCACAGGTCTTTCAAATATTCTTTTATACTTTCTGCATAGGAAATCTTCCACAGCGTTTATTTTTTGGTATCAAATTCACACACATACAAAATGTTTTCTTTACAGATGCAGCACTCAGAAAGAAGTTCTGAGATGGGTTGAAAGATTATGCAGAGAGATGGTTTTACACTACTGCTACTACAGATATTTATATACCGATTTTTGACAAAAGTCCTCAAAGTGGTTTACATAGAAAAATCATAAATAAAAAATATGGCTCCCTGTCCCTAAAGGGCTCACAATCTAAAAATGAATGAATGAATGAATGATAAGGCAGACCCCAACAGCAGCCACAGGAAGGATGCTGTGCTGCAGTTGGATAGGTACAGTTTAGCTCTCCCTGCTATATATATAAGAATCGCCACTTTAAGGCGTCTCTGCTCAGTTGGCACTAATGCTGAGTCAAAATGGGGACTTGAGCTTCATTCCCTGGAAATGTGGTTTGCATTTGGGGCCATTCCCCCACCCCTGGGTCTACTCAAAAAGGTGTGGAAATGTTTGCAGTGAATTTCTAAAACCTACTACTACTACGACGAATATTTATATACCTCTCTTCAACCAAAGTTCACAAAGCAGTGTACAAAGAAAAACAAATACTACTTAAATAAAATGGTCCCCAAACCCCCAAAGGGCTCACAATCTAAAAGAAACATAAAGGCAAATACCAGCATCAGCCACTGGAGAGATGCTATGCTGGGGCTGCATACGGCTAGTTGCTCTCCCCCCGCTGAATAGAAGAGAATCACCACTTTAAAAGGTGTCTCTTAGTTAGCAGGAACAAAATCTACATCATTATGCACACCAATGCACAAAAATCCAGCTGGTGGGGGGCGGAGGGAGGAGCATGGTCGCCAGGACCCTGTACATGGATTTCATATCACTCTGGAAAAAATCAAGTAACATGTTAGATGGGCGGATCATGTGGGATATTACCATGCTAATGCTGCAGCACCCTGGAGGAGTCAGCTATGCAGTTGTAAGAACTTCCCAAGTGATCTTCCCATCCTATGTGATGCCTTTATTTAAATGTCAAGCTTTGCCTGAAGCTTTAGCTGTAGCAGCACAAGTCAGTGTTTGTGAATCTGAAAAAGTGGTCCAAAGATTGGGCTACCAGAATTTAAATGCTAGGGCTGACTTCAGCTGATCGACACAATGGTGGATTTTGTTTATAACAGGCTTAAGGAACACAGACGTCTCACCAAGGACACAGTGAGGCTCTACACATGATCCGTGCATACAGCCTAACCAGTTTCTGCGGGGAGAGCAGGCTTAGTTACTGGCTCCATTATGCAGCTGGTAAGGGCGGTGGGGATTGGGGGCAGCCCAGCCCCCAGAAGTCCCAGAATGCCCCACGCGAGTGCTGGGGTCTCTCTGGGGAGACCCCCGAGGTGGGGAGGCTTGTTGGAACCTCCTGGTTGAAGGTCTTCTTGTGAGTCGCTGTGGTGCGGAGCCGCATCGGGGCAACTCATGATCGCCAAAATGGGGTTAGCGGAGCGCTCAATCCACTAACCTTGTTTAAGGGGTGTGGGGTTAACCTGACTAACTGCTGGGAGCTGCACAGCTCCCAGCGGTTCTCACAACTGCTCGAAAGCGGTCTGGGCTCCCTTAGCCCATTTTTGAATGGTCATATGAATAGCCTCAGTGTGTGTGTGTGTGTGTGTGTGTGTGTGTGTGTGTGTGTGTGCACGCTCAAGTTTCTTTCTGTTTTTTATTATAGCTGGCTTCACACAATCACAAGGATCCCAATTAAAAAGTAAATCAGAATTAGCCCCACGGAGCCGATTGTGTGAATCCAGAATTTCAGGTCAATCCTGATAAAACCATTCTTGTTAACTAGCATTTAACCAGAATCGATAACCATGATACAGCACACAGAATAAAACTATGTATCAATCTGGGTTTACATCTGGGTTCAAGATGGAAGTTGTATTGGTGATCCTACTGGATGATTTACATCTACTCTTTCTCATAGAAGTTAGAATTAACAAAGAACAGGGGGAAGGGACTAGCATGTGCGTGCGTGCATGCATACATACAGGGACTTTGTTCTGGCCCTGCTTTGCGTTGGTTCTGTTTCTGCCTACTAAGGTGGCTTCAGAAGGTGGCATTTGGGGACTTCTGCTTTACCCCTTATGAATTGTCTGCACAGTACAGAAAGTACTTGTCCCCAATATTGTTTAACAACCTTAAGGGAGATTGCCCCTCAGGCACATCATGAGCATTGGGCAACATTCCCTGTATAGAACATAAAAACATAGAAACAGCCCTGCTGGATCAGGCCCAAGGCCCATCTAGTCCAGCATCCTGTTTCACACAGTGGCCCACCAGAGGCCTCTGGAAGCCGCAGGCAGGAGTTGAGGACATGCCCTCTCTCCTGCTGTTACTCCCCTGAAACTGGTACGCAGAGGCATCCTGCCTTTGAGGATGGAGGTGGTCTATGGCCCTCCGACTAGTAGCCCTTGATAGATCTCTCCTCCATGAAGTTATCCAAACCCCTCTTAAAGCCTTCCAGGTTGTTGGCTGTCATCACATCTTGTGGCAGAGAATTCCATAAGGTGATTATGTGTTGTGTGAAAAAAATACTTCCGTTTGTTGGTCCTAGATTTCCTGGCAATCAATTTCATGGGATGGCCCCTGGTTCTAGTGTTATGTGAGAGGGAGAAGAATTTCTCTCTATCCACTTCCTCCACACCATGCATGATTTTATAGACCTCTATCATGTCTCCCTGCAGTCGTCTTTTTTCTAAACTAAAAAGCCCCAGGTTTGTAGCCTTGCCTCATAAGAAAGGTGTTCTAGGCCCCTGATCCACTTGGTTGCCCTCTTCTGCACCTGTATAGTTTTTTTATACAGGTAAAGACCAGAGGGAGAAACAATAATATGTCTTGTGGCAATCTTAATGACTAACACATTTATTGTGGCATAAGCTTTCATGGACCAGAGTCCACTTCGCCAAACACAGACTTCTTCATTCTCTCCAGTCTTTTCACTGTTGGAAACATGACTCTTTATTACAGCTGGCTGTGCTTCCTCCTTATATACGGGTTTTTAAAAAATTGGCTTTCTTTTATTGCATTATTTTCTTTAATTACTATTCCTTGTTCTGAGCACTTCTTCACAGGACAGTGATCAATCAATTGTATTAAAAAATAAAGTTAGAAAGAAGAGAGGCAAAAACATGTGAGTTTCCCACCTGTGGTGGGCACACTTTTCACATTTTGGCTACAACCCACAACCAGAGTGTGGTGAATACAAGGGCTGTTTAAGCGGTTCGCAGATTGCAGGCTGTGCCCACATATCATTCCATGCTTGTTTGTTTGTATCGGTTTCTCCAAAAATAAATGCACATTCAAATGCTCGCCTCCACTCTGAGTGGCAGTTTTCTTGCCAGAGTCATTGAACGAGGGGACGTGACAAATACATTCAATGTTTCATGAAGAGGGCCTTCATTCATTAGACTGCAGTTAGTTCCTCGGCTCAAATCCACTTCTGTCAAATTAAGGCCAGCTGTTTTTCTTAATACAAGTACTATTTGCAGGCTCAATTAGAGTACATTGTTAATAGATCAATGGGGCAGAGCATAATTGCAGGAGCGGCTCTTTCCTGAGGGAAGGTGAGTCAGTTGCCTCAGGAGGCAAAATACTGGGGTTCCAAATGGTAGCTGAACACCCCCTGCCGTTGCCATTGGGGCAGCTTTCTGGGACTGATTTGACACTTGCAAGATACAAATCAGAAGTACGAGGAAAGATGAGGAACAGCATCAGACAATATAGTCATAATGTTTCATGATCCTATAGCTTGAATTAGTTATTTTGCCTCCATTGTTTCAAGAAGCCCCATTCACTCACTCCTCTACTCCAGAACAAGCAGCAGAAGGTCGTGCAGCCAGGTAGGCTCCTCCAGCCTCCCAGGAGCCAGGCCAACCTCTTTGCTTCTTTCCTATCTATGTTGTTTTTGTTGACTGGTCAGAGATTGTAATAAACTAATTGAATAGCTTCTTTTCTGGCCAGGAAATGGACTGGGTGATACCATATGTGCACAGGGGCACAGGGTCATCTCTTCTGCTGATTTCAGCTGGCCTGGTACTGACTTCTCTCCCCATCCAAGTTTTTCCTGCCACATGGTCTTGGGCAGAGACAGAAAATTAGCCTGGAAGGCTTTGGCCTAATCCAAAAAAGCAATAAGGTCATCCTCACAACCACTCTGCCCAGGTAGGGCTGCCCTACCTGGATAGAGACAGTCGATCCCAATCACGGTGCTCCATGACATGGTAGCTCATTTTTTAATTCCAGGCAAATAGAAGGGTAGAAGGGTGCGAGCGTGTGCTTCTATCCCACTCCCCATCGAGTGAACACTCAGGCTGCCTGCAAGTGTTCAACAAAGCCAGGAGGCAAGAGTCATGTGCGGGGTGGCTGGTAGGAGCCTGCCTCCCCACCCACCCTCTCCAGTGGGGTCGTGTGAACGACCTTTATATTTTCTAAGAGCTATCTGGCCCATTTTCTGAACAAGTTTGAAAATGTCAAGTAAGCTTCATTAAGAAGAAGAATTTCATGTTCAGCAAGTATTTTATGTTCTACAAGTATTTCATGTTCAGCAGAATCCTGGACCTTGCTCCCCTATTAATATTCTTTGTCATCCCTTTGCTCCCGCAGACTAGCGGTTTTAGAGTCACCTCCGAAAAGGAGACTGCTAGCAACCTTCCCTCCTCCCTGCTCCTCATGTACTTTCAAAGCTTGCAAGGATTGGTTTTGAAAAGAGCCTCTCCCCCAACAGGAGCATAGGGCAAGGCAAGATTTTGAACCATGCATCAGGTCAGGGTTGCACAACTTTGGCCCTCCTGCAGATGTTGGACTCCAACTCCCATAACCCCCGACTATTGGCCACTGTGACTGGAGATGATGGGGATCTTAGTCCAACGACTGCCGGAGGGTGAAGTTGTACAGCTCTGCCTCAGATGCTGCAATACCCTGGGTCACCCCTGTGTAATTAGCCTCTTTTTTCAGATTATGACAACAGGCTAGGGTTCTGTTTCAGTCTTCAGTCACATAGACTCCCTGATCTTTTTGTTGTGAGCCTCCTAGAGAACAATTTGTTATGGGGCAGCTAAGAAATAAAGTTTTTTTAAAATAATAACAACAACAACAACAACAACAACCACCTATTATTATTATTATATTATATTAATTAATATTAATATATTATTATTATTATTATTATTATTATTATTATTATTATTATTATTATTATTATTCCTCACATTTTATGCAGCCTGTTTTCTAGACACTTCAGAGGTCTACCTTATTCTGTTGTCCGTATTTTTGTGGCTACTTTGTGGACTTTTTGGGGTGGGTGGGGGACGACATTTAGTGATCAAACAGCACACTTGCTTTTCTATCAGCCTATAAATTTAAAACCATCTTAAATTAAATGCAGCCAGCTAACACCAGCATAGTAATTATGTTGGATTTTAAAGAAGAAATAAATAGGACTTTTAGCATTCCTTACACCCTGCTGGGAGAACAGACATGGCTTTCATACAAATCTGCAATTTACATAAGAAAAGAGGAGGGGTAGAAGGTTCGGTGAAGGCCTTGTGTTTTATAGCTGCTTCCTTCATAAACATGAAGTAGACTTATGTTGTTAAGACTTTATTCAGAGAAACAAATCCATTTTCTCCTTCTCCTTTCCCTCCCTTGGCTTTCTGACTCCCCCCCCCACTCTTTTTTGATTCCCACTGGGACAAACTTCCAATCAACAAAACACAAAAGGTTCCTAGTTAGAATACAACACTTTGAGGCTGTTGTCACGCACAGCCAAGACCGGACTAAAGCAGCCAAGCCCGGACTTGGCTGCACATGAGAACCCGAGGGAGCCAATCGGCTGCCAGTGCTGCTGCTTCTGGAACCTGCCCCTTAAACAGGGAGTGAGCCTTTTTAAAATTGTGGCAGCACCAGCTGCCTTTAGTCGGCACTGTGGCAGTGACAAGCTCCTGCCTGTTGCTGTGGGGATCTCCACAAAGTACAGTGCACTTGCACAGTGCATTGTGGGATTTCCAAGGACCAGGACAATGCGTCCTGGCTGCTGACCCTCCATGCTGCCCCATAACTCCACGCTGCCCCATAACTCCACGCTGCCTGGGGGCAGTCGGTGTCCGTCTGGGCAGGCGGTCAGCATGCCCAGCACAGACCCAACGATCGTCTGCTGGGGAGGTAAGCTTCTCTAGCCTTCCTCCCTGCATGCCCTCAAGCCCTTCTCACTGATCATGAGAAGGGGTCCTTGTCATGAATGAAACAAACTCTGTTGAACTGGAATGTGATGAAAAGCATACTCATCAAAAGTAAAGGAGATTAGCAGCATCTTTCGTGTTGACCAAGCTGTCTATGCTTGGCTGTAATAAATGCTTCAACAGCAGACTGTAATTAATATTTTTGTAGTACGTGTGTCTGTTTAAAAAGCTCAGCTCTCTAGAGCATCGTCAGACTAGGACCAGTGAGACCCGGTTCAAGCTCATCCATAAACTTTACTAGTTGACCGTGGGCAAGTCAAAATCTTTTGGTCTAACTGACTACACAGAGTTGTTGTGAAAATAAAATGGGAAGGATCAGTTACAGTGACGTGAGTTTCTTAGAGGACAGGCAAAGATGCATATTATTATTATTATTATTTATTTACACAGTCAGGCAGGTATTATTCACTGGTTTGTTTTATCCAGACATCGAGTCCTTCCCAAGGACCTGGGATGCCAGAATTTTATCATCAATACTGTTATTGTTATTATTATAGATATCGTCGCAGAATATAGGCTGTTCCCAGTCAAGTTGCTTTTTGTAATTGGCTGACGGCGATTTCTGTGGCCCCTATGGTGTTGAGGTGCTTTTCAAGGTGTTTTGGAATTGCATCTAGGGCGTCAATTACTACTGGGGTTATTTTGGTCTTCTTCTGCAACAGCCTTTCAATTTCAATTTGTAAATCTTTGTATTTCGTGATTTTTTTCTATTTCTTTTTCTTCTATTCTGCTATCCCCTGGTATTGCTATGACGATTATTTTGACTTGTTTTTCTTTCTTCTCGACTACAGTTATATCTGGTGTATTATGTGGCAGATGTTTGTCTGTTTGTAGTCGGAAGTCCCATAATATTTTTACATCTTCATTTTCTACAACTTTTTCAGTTTTATGGTCCCACCAATTCTTGGCTACAGGTAGCTTGTATTTTTTGTAGATGTCCCAGTGTATCATCCCTGCTACTTTGTCATGACTTTCTTTGTAGTCCGTCTGTGCGATCTTTTTACAACAGCTGATTAGGTGGTCCACGGTTTCATCTGCTTCTTTACAAAGGTGGCAGTTGCTGTTTGTGGTTGATTTTTCTACTTTTGCTCTTATTGCATTTGTTCTTAGTGCCTGTTCTTGTGCAGCCAGTATTAAACCCTCTGTTTCTTTCTTCAAGTTGCCATTCTTAAGCCATTACCAGGTCTTGGTGATGTCTGATTTTCCACTTATATTGTGCAAATATTGACCATACAGTGGCTTATTTTTCCATTTTTCTGCTCGGTTCTTGACTTGTTCTTTCTTGTAGGCCTGCTTTGTTTCATTGATGTTGAATAGTTTCTCGTTCTTGACCATTTTAATTGCATCTTCTTCACTGTCCTTGATATATTCTTCAAGGCCTCTTTTCTCCTCCTCTGCTGTTTGATGGACTTGCAGCATTCCTCTTCCACCTGAGCTGCGAGGGAGGTAGAGCCTATCTACATCACTGCGGGGGTGCTGAGCATGATTGATGGTCATGATTTTCCTGGTCTTACGATCTAGCGTCTCTAACTCTGCCTGGGTCCAGTCTATTATTCCTGCAGTGTATAATAGGTATAGCCCAAGTTTTTATGGCATGTATGGTGTTCCCGCCATTGAGTTTGGACTTGAGGATTTTTCTAACTCTCCTGATGTATTCACTTCCCATTTTTCTTTTAACTTCAGTGTGTGCAGTGTTATCAGCCTGGAGAATGCCCAAGTATTTGTAATGTTCTTTCTCTTCCAGGTTCTTGATCTTGCTTCCATTGGGCAGTTCTATTCCTTCTGTTTTTCTTATTTTCCCTCTGTTCATTATTAATGCGGCACACTTGTCTAGTCTAAACTCCATTGCTATATTGCTACTGAATATATGGATAGTGTTTAGCAGTGATTCAATTTCTGTCTGGGACTTTCTATACAACTTCAGATCGTCCATGTACAGCAGATGGTTGATTTGACTTGATGTTTTAGATGTTTGGTATCCAAGGCCTGTTTTGTTTAGTATTTGTGAAAGTGGGGTCATGGCAATTACAAACAACAGAGGGGATAGTGAATCCCCTTGGAAAATACCTCTTCTAATGCTAACCTGTCCAAGTGTCTCGCCATTGATTGTTAAACGTGTACTCCACATGCTCATTGCTTTTTAAAAAATAAATATCTGAATGTTTTTGCTGACACCAGTTGTTTCTAAACATTTTAGTATTCATGTGTGTGAAGCAATGAGTCAAAGGCTTTCTTGTAGTCAATCCATGCAACACTTAGATTGGTTTTTCTTCTCTTGCAGTTTTCTAAAATCATTTTGTCAATCAGCAGCTGGTCTTTTGTGCCTCTGGTGTTTGGGCAATTTCCTTTCTGTTCAACTGGAAGCTGTTTGTTGGTTAATAAGTGTTGCATCACTTCATCTGCTATTATTCCAGTTAATAATTTGAACATGGTTGGCAAGCAGGTTATCGGTCTATAATTACTTGGAACTGCACCTTTTGCTGGGTCTTTCATGATGAGATAAGTTTTCCCAGCCGTTAGCCATTGTTCAGTATCACCTCCTTGCAAAATGTGATTGAACTGTTTTGATAGTTGTTTATGAAGACTTGTTAGGTGTTTAAGCCAAAATCCATGCAGTTGATCGTCGCCTGGTGCAGTCCAATTTTTAATTTTCTTTGCTCTTTCACTTATTAATTCTGGTGTTATTATTAGATCTTGCATTTGTTGATTACATTTTTTGACCTCTTTCACCCAGCCTGCTTTTTTATTATAATCTATTGGATTGTCCCATAATTTCCCCCAGAATTGCACTGTTTCTTCTTTATTTGGTGTTTCTATGTTTTTTGCAGTTTCTCCTTCTATGCTTTGGTAGAAACGTCTCTGATTCGACTGGAATTGGAGATTCTGCCCGTATTGTGTAATTCTGGCTTCATATCTGCTAATCTTCTTTGACACTGCTGTTATTTGCTGCTTTATTATTTCCAAGACTTCTCTAATTTTCCTTGAATATAGGTGGTATTTTTGGATCAGATACTGTTTGGTGTTTTTATTCTTCAGCTTCTTATGAAAGACATCTTTATATTTACTAGCATCTGATCTAAGCCTGGTGATTTTATTTTCTAAGCTAATCTTCCATTTAGGTGATGTACTAATTTCTTTTTTTTTTTACAGGTACACTGATGATGGTGATGATATTTATTTATTTATTTATTTATTTATTCGATTTCTATACCGCCCTTCCAAAAATGGCTCAGGGTTTACACAGAGTAATAACAAACAAATGAGATGGAACCTTGTCCCCAAAGGGCTCACAATCCAAAAAGAAAAGTAAATAAAAATAAAAATAAAAATAAAAAGTATCTAAAAAGATAGACACCAGCAACAGTCACTGGAAGTACTGTGCTGGAGGTGGATAGGGCCAGTTATTCTCCCCCTGCTAAATAAAGAGAATCAACACATTAAGAGGTGCCTCTTTGCCAAGTTAGCAGGGGATAAATGGTGGGGGGGGGAGCAGTGTGGAATCCAGCTTTGTAGTATAAAAACTAGATTTCTTTTAAAAATGCTTTTTAAACCAACTTTTTAAAACACCCGAGTTAAGAAGTCCTTGGAGAGTCTGCTGGTCTGAAAATGCAGGGTAAGTGTGTGAGTGTGGATACATTAACTGATTTATTATTATTTATATAAACAACAGTACCAGAGGTGTGTAGGCAAAGATTTGGCTGGTGAGTTCAAGATTTGAACATCAGCTTTCCTTACTCTCTAGCTCCTGGCCCCACACTGCCCATTTCTCTCCCCTCTACTCTCAGTCTCCTCCCCCTGGCTCCTCTTCCTCCCTCCTCTTTCCCTCAGTCTTCCTAGTCCCTCCCTCTTCTAACTTTTCTTTTCTTTTCTTTTTTCTTTCTTTTTTTAATTAAAGAGTTTTATTTTATTAAATATAGGAAAAAAGAACAAAAGAATGCCCCTCCCAGGGCCTCATGCTGCAGGGAGGGTTATTTGTCCCAGCCCCGTCTCAGCACAAGCCCTGGAAGATGTCCTATTGGCCAGGGACACTGCAAGGGGCGGGGTTCAAGCAGCAGCTACGGCTGCTCCCTGCCCCAAACTTTCAGTTGGTGCTTGGCTTTCCCCACCCTCCCTTCCCTAGGCACAGAACGGGCTAGTGCTGGTCATCCTTTTGGGGGCCGAGTAGGAATTTTTGGCTTCTAACTTATTGGCTGTTGGGGTTTCATTCTGCTGACCAAGTTGTTAGTTAGTTAGTTAGTTAGGTCACAACTGGTCAGGGACAGTGCGGGCTGGGTTGTCAGCAAAGGGGATTTTAACATTGGTGAGCACCCTTGGGCAGTTGAATAGGTTGAGTGGTCAATTGCTCCCTTGTGGTTCTTGTAGCCCAGGGATGCTGGTTGACCATGAAACCAGCTTCAGGATTTCACAAATCCTAGGGCTCAGCGGTCACGGAGATGCAAAGGCCTGGAAGTGTCCAGACCCCTACAGGGTTGAAAATGAATGGACAGAAGCGGGTTCTTGTCAGGGTGTGTTGCCCACTTAGGACGCGGGTTAGGGCTGTGAAGTCTGAACCCAGTCTTTGTTAAGCCCGCACTGTCAGGCGGGTGGAGTGTTTCCCTCCTACTGTCCACTACTCAATTAATTAATTGAATTAATAAAGTTGTGGCCTGTTATACCCAACACTTGGTGTCTGTGTCTTCTTGGGCTAGGGTCTGGTGACAATGGTTACATCTCTGAGCTTCCAATTTCTCACATATGAAGTATAACAGAGTTTACACAAAGCAAAATCTCTTCCATCCTAACACCTTCCCCTATTCTTTAACCGAATTGAAACGAGATCAGAAAATATGCACATACAGAAAAAGTACAAAGCAATCTATGTTATTCATAAAAAAACCTTGGTTACATATCCAGATAAACCTGATTCCCACATATTTTGTATTCTGAATTAGCCACAAATAAAGTAAGCATAATCATAAAGCGAATCTTCCTTTAATCTTAATCCAAAATATATCTTCTGATATGAGTTGTACTGTTGAATACCAAATGATTTGAACCGGATTTCATTATTAATGGGAATCTAGTTTGGGTTAGAATTACAAAGCAATCTATGTTAATAATGGGGGTGGGAAACACCCTCGGTTACATATCCAAATATACCTAGCTTACGCATATTTGTGTTCTAAATTAGCAACACATAGCCACATATAAAGTAAGTTTAATCATGAAGCAAATCTTCTGTTAATCTTAATCCAAAATATATTTTCTGAAATGAATTATGCTATTGAGAAGAATACAAAATGATTCAAACTGGGTTTCGTTATTAAAGTTAATCAGGAGAAAGAAAAAAGATAATGATAATGATAATAATAACAACAACAACAACAACAACTGCCTTTGTAAAGAAGCAGATGAAACCATGGACCACCTAATCAGCTGTTGTAAAAAGATTGCACAGACTGACTACAAACAAAGGCATGACAAGGTAGCAGGGATGATCCACTGGAACATCTACAAAAAATACAAGCTACCTGTAGCCAAAAATTGGTGGGACCATAAAATTGAAAAAGTTGAAGAAAATGAAGATGTAAAAATATTATGGGACTTCCAACTACAAACAGACAAACATCTGCCACACAATACACCAGATATAACTGTAGTCGAGAAGAAAGAAAAACAAGTCAAAATAATCGACATAGCAATACCAGGGGATAGCAGAATAGAAGAAAAAGAAATAGAAAAAATCACCAAATACAAAGATCTACAAATTGAAATTGAAAGGCTGTGGCAGAAAAAGACCAAAATAATCCCAGTGGTAATTGGCGCCCTGGGTGCAGTTCCAAAAGACCTTGAAGAGCACCTCAACACCATAGGGGCCACAGAAATCACCATCAGCCAATTACAAAAAGCAGCTTTACTGGGAACAGCCTATATTCTGCGACGATATCTATAACAATTGACAATAAAATTCTGGCATCCCAGGTCCTTGGGAAGGACTTGATGTCTGGATAAAACAAACCAGTCAATAACACCTGTCTGACTGTGTAAACAAGAAATAATAAAGAAAAAAGAAACATCATCTAAACTAAATTGGGACAGTCCCCCCTAATGTTATATACTAACATAACTGTATCTTAACCTGCCTCCACATAAACGGAACTTTATCTTTTATGTATTCTTCTGATTGATCCTGATCCAAAATTTTAAACTTCCTCTTGCATTATATAATCTAATAATCTAATGATCTTGATCTTATATCTAGGTCTTCTAATTAATCTTAATCCGTGATTTGTCAAATACTGATAGGTATCTTTGCAAAATCCTGAACTTCTTCCAGCAGTGTAACTAATAATCTTGGTCTTGTATCAACTATGATTAGTCTTATTCCAAAGTTTAATCAGATACTGTTAGAGAGAAAATTTGCATTTATAAATTATTTTGGGTCCAAAAACATATATATTTGCAATCTTCTGTAATCCGGAGAAGGTTCCTGCCAAAAAGACACCGCCCATCTGAGTTTGATTCTTTTTGCCAAAAATTTAGTAGTAGTTGGAAACATTGACACTCGATGTGTCTTGACAATCTGTGGATCCACTGTCAAGTTGATTCCACATTCTGAGAGAGAAAAACTTTGCATGAGAAAAGTTTCTTCTGCAAAAACAGAGCAGGAGCTTATGTCAAAAATTTCTGTAATGTCAGAGAAGTCTCCTGAGTCAAATCCTGAAAGCTGTAAAGGGCCCTGTAGCAGACCTTCTCTAACTTTACTTTTCAAGGCTCCTACTTCCCTTAGCCCCTTGCAAACTCATCTCCTGATTCCCCCTTTTGTAAACTCCTGCTTCTTCTCCTTGATTCACAAGGCCCTGTCTAGGATCTGAGCAGCTCAGCCAATGGCATGCCAGAAACCTCTCTGCCTTTCCTATCCCTTAGTGACATTAGGCAAAGGGTGTCAAGGTCTGGCCCACGGCCAGGGAAGTTCACGGCTTGGCTGGACGCTGCTGACTGAATGACGTGCGTTGAATCTCAGCAATGAGTAGGAGTCTGGTGCTGTAATTTATGGAACAAGCCAAGAGCTCCCAGCTGGTAGGAATTTACGTCTTGTCAGCCCTCAGCGATAGGCGTTTGCTCCTCCTAACAGCTTCTAATTGCGTTCTGCGTTTAGAACGCCTGAGTTGTTGTGCTGTCAATGGTATTTCATTGCCTAGTTCTTCCTCTGATTGGTCTCTCACACTTTCTGCTGATTCAGGCTGCTGTGCCTGTTCTAAACCATCAGCTGGATCTATCACAGCTGTCTCAGGAACGCTGACAGCCGGGTTCTGCCCCTCAGACACTCCTGACTCGGCCGGAAAGCTGCCAGCCTCCCTTTCCTCCTCGCTGTCGGAGCTCAAGAGCATGACAAAGGGGCCATTCACACAACCTGTCAGGCGGGCAAGTGGGGGGGGGAAGGCTTCCCCCCAGATGATCATTGTTTCCCTGGTGGGAGCGCGCTCTGTGCTTCCACATGATCAGCCCAGCTACATGCAGCGCAGAGCAGGGTGGATGTCACTCATTGTCCCAGCCCCTAGTAATCCCACAATGCACCACACAAGTGCACGGTGCATTGTAGGGATCCCCCCTGTGATGGGTGGGCACCCATCAGTGTTGCAGTGCTGGCTGAAAGGAGCTGGCACTGACACATGGTCAGGTAAAAGGGGTTAAGGGAGGGCTTTACCTTGTTTAAGAGGTGGGCTCCCTAGGCAGGTTTGCTGCCGAGATGCCGTCAGGAGGAGTCACAGGTCTTCTGGCAGTTTTCATGGGCAGCTGAGCCCATTCTTGGCTGCCTTAGCCAGGTCTTGGCTGATCATGAGAACAGCCGTGAACTCAGACAACCACAGCTACCTAGTGCAGTACCATATGGATCTGTTATATTGCATTGGTGAATAAAAATGAATATCTGCTTCCCATTTTAGGGAAATTATCTATGCTTAAATTTTTCATTTGCAGGAGTGCTTCTGTAAATCATTTCATTGATTAGAATGTTAATGAAAGATGCATTTATATGACACGTTAGACACGGGAATGCTCAGGAAGCTCTTGCACAAATAAGCATGTGTACACACCATTCCATTAAGGACTCCAGTAACAGGAGTAGGTGGTGCTAACACAGAATAACTGCAGTCTCTTGGAGATGGAGGGTGACAGGGCCAATCGGGTTGGTAGTAGCGGTTGTCTAGTCTGGGCAAATGCCTGTGCCCACCAAGGGCCCAATAAGCCAATTGTGCTTCCTACATTCTTTTCCAGTTAATTGAGGCCACTGATGAGTTTTGCCTGTGGGCTTCCATAGGCCTAGAACCAGCCTTGAAAGTAAAGATGCAATGAGGCTATTCACACACACAGCAGAATCCAGGCTAAGGGAGCCCAGCCCGGTTTCTGCAGCGTGTGTGAACCATTAGCAAACCCGCCTATGTAGCCTCCCCATTTTCTTGGTCATGGGTCTGCCACAGCTGCTTGCAGCCATGGCGAGCACACTTGGGGAGAAGAAAGGCTCCCAGTAATGCACCATGCACTTGAGCAGTGCATTGTTGGAGCTCCAGGGGAGGGGAGCCATGCGGTGATGTTTCTCTGAGCCCAACCCCCATAGCAGCCGAACGAAGCACGGGTGGCCCACAGGAAAGCCACCGTTTGTCTGGGCGGGTGATCCACCCACCCAGGGACCTCTCCATGATCATCTGCAGGGAAGGGAAGGTAAACCCTCCTTCCCCACAGTTAGCCTCGAAGCTCTTCTCACTGATTGTGAGAAGAGCTTCATTGGTTTTTTTCTGCAGTCATGGCTGACCTTCCCATGAAGCATTTCCTTCTTCCTCTAATGTGTGCCATTTTCTCCCAAATTGGGCTAAACTCCAAAGCAAGGGGAATCATTTTAACTTCTGCTTGAGCGATGAAAATATCCAAGGCCACCTCTTTGCAGTGAAAGGCAACTTCACTTACAACTAGATGTGGGTCATGCTCACCTGTTGAATTTCCTGCCTTCACACCTGATAGAATCATCCTTGGTTCTAGCAAACAAGTTTTTGCTTGAAAATAGACAACTTTCTGAATTTGTGGTTTCAAACTGAGAAACACATTACCCTTCTAAATAATGTTTTGTGCTACTTGATACTTTGAGATTAATAATATCACACAATAAAAGATCACGTGACAGGAAGAAATGCATCTTTATGTCATCCCATCTGCACATTAGCATTTGAATGTACTGCACCGCTCTATCTATGTCGTTATCAAAAGTGCGGAAGCACTTAGAATCTCAGTGCAAATGTGGCAGTTTGGTTTTATGCTTGAATGAATACTTAATATACAAATAAAGAGAGAATACTTCTGTAAGCAACGTTTCCATCTCCAGGGTTGACTACTACTATTTCCAGACTCCAAACAAAACAGGATTGAAATGTCTTATACAAACTTTAGGAAATTAAGTCAATGAGACTTTACACATGAGGCTCTACACATTAGCTCGCTCTCCCTGCAGACAATCACCCGAAGAGCCCTGGGCAGCCAGATCGGCCACCCACACAACAACTGGCTCCATCATGGAGCTGGTAGGGGCTGTGGTGATCAGGGGCCGCTTGGTGAGTGTGTGGGGCATCCCAAGGCTGGGAGGCTTGCTTTAGCCTCCCCACGGGGTTTTCCTTGCAAGTCGCTGCAGCTTGGAGCTGCGCTGTGGTGACTCACGGTTGCCGAAATGAGGTTAGCGAAGCACTCGCTCTGCTAACTTCATTTAAGTGGAGGGCTACTTTGTCAGGCTAGCCGCAAGAAAACCACCAGGTTCTCTGTACTGCAAACTGTGCAAGCGAGCCCACAAGTCCGGTGGTTCTCATGATGGGGGCAAAACCAGGCGGGCTCCTTTAGCCTGCTTTTACCCCATCATGAGAACAGCCTCAATGGCTGATACATTGACCAAGGATGCAAGGATATAGTAAGACACAGCCTAACAGAATTTCCCAACTGCACCCATGTAGCAGGGAAGCAGCCACCTTTTGCACTCCTCCTTTCTACAGGAAGCTTTCTGCACTGCCTGAAAATATGTCTCCAAGGGCTGCACAGCACTCAGGGACATATATGTGTGTGGCACAGAGGGCTTCCTGGAGAAGGGGAGGGTGTCAGAAACTGATACTTCCTCACCAAACTAGTGCTGTTATTTGGAATGTTCTGTACTGGTGCAGCAGGATATATAAATCATACACATTAATTAATAATAAATTAATGGCTTACATTGACCCCAACTATGTCCCTTTCATTGGTTTTCAAGAGGTCTTCATTCTATTGCTAATTTTGGCTCAATTGTGCCCCATAAATGAAAGTATCAGAAACCTGCTATTTAGAAAAGAACAACCCTGTTTTTTAAATTTAAAAAGACTTTGAAAACCTCCTGTTTACAGTTTTGCCTTCTGCTGTGTAAAAAACTTTGCCTCTTCACAGCCTTTTTAACATCATGGATGGGACTTTCCCTCTATTTGCATGTCTTCCCTTGAGAGGTTTTTTATCTTTCTCTAATTGACTAATTTAGCTAAATGCCATGTTGTTATTGTGGAAGCATCTTTCTAAAAATGGAGTCTTGGTCTTTCCGCTTCCAAAAATGGCATTCTGCCTGCACCACAGCCACCACCTTAACCTTTGTTCTGTCCTTAGAGCCCAAATGAAGTTTCATTTGAAATTTGGTTGGGAACACTGAATATCTTTGGTGGGCCTCTTTTTTCTGCCTCCATATTGATGGAACCAAAACTGAGATTGTCAGATTCAGAGCAAATTTCACTCACTGCAGTTGGATCTACAGTGACCTGTTGTCCAGTAATCAATTCCATGTGCACATATGTGCAGTTTTATAATTGCGGCTGACATACTGTGCAAGAGTATGTCAGCCTTGTAACATTGTGCTTGTGCAATTTGTGTAAATTGTATTACACAAAAGTAAGCCCATTGGGGAAATGGGTTTACTTTTGGGTGGCACAATTTGCACAGATTATGCATTTGTGCAACTTACACAAATGATATATTCTTGCACAGTAAGACACTGTCAGCCAGTGTTTGTCCTTAAATAATGAAAGAAATTCACCTATCCAGACACATGTCTTGCTTCCACTAAAGTTCAAACTAGAAGTTACGTTAAGAGAGTGTTGAAATCCTGTGATGGGTACCCCCCCTTTTTTTTCCCTTTTTACAAAAAGCAGGTGTGGGGTGACCTTTCTGGATCAGGGCTGAAGTGTGAGGAGAAAGAGATTCAACTCCCCACCCCCCGCACACACACACACACTGCTGTTTTCACACAGAAAATCCCTATCCTTGAAATTGCTATTTTCTCTAGTTGGCAAAGTTTGCCTCATGCAAGTTTTATGCATGGGGTTGGGTGGGATTTATATTCAATTTAAAAATGGTGCAAGGGAAACAGGTTAAGCATCTCTTGCATTTGCTGCCATCACAATCTGAATTACCACCCCCCTTCACACACACAATTTATTTGTTTATTTTATTCTTTAATTTATACACCACCTTTCATTAAAATAATCCCAAGGCGGTTTACATTATCATGAAAATGCACAATTAAAACAATACACAATTAAAAGTACACATCTTTAATTTAAATATAAAAATTCTACATATCTATCTAAAAGGTTGTAAACCTATATAAAACAGTAAAACATAAAACACAGAGCAGCAATAGCAAAAACAGTTCTCTCATATATAATCAAACAGCAAAACACAGTTCTCTCAAATAAAAGACAATCTCTAATATAAAAGCCTGGGTGAAGAGCCACATTTCCTAAAAACTGTGATGGAGACTGAGGAGTGAATGCCAGCCGGGAGAGCACTCCAAAGCACGAGAAGGCCCTATACCGCATTCTCGACAGTTGAGCCTCCCTCACCATCAGCATGTAGAGCAGAGCCCCCCTCCAATGATCTTGTCAAGAAGGTATAAACCCTTGGGAGTAGGCAGATCTTCAGATATCCAGGGCCCAAACCACTAATGGCTTTAAAGGTCAAAACCAGCACCTTGGATTCGACCTGGAAACAAATTGGCAGCCAATGTAGCTTTTTCAAAATGGGTGTAATATGGTCCCAATGGGTTTCTCCAGATAAAATCCTAGCTGCCACATTTTTCACTAGCTGCAGTTTCCAAATGTCCTTCAAGGACAGCCCCACGTAGAACATGTTACAGTAATCCAGCCATGATGTGACATGGGTAACTGTGGTCAATCTGCCTTCTCGAGAAAGGGATGTAGCTGGTGTTGGGAATTCTCTCTGGTAAGAGATACCCTTCTATTACAGCAGAGTGCACAGAGGCAAAACACAGCGGAGTCTGCCTAGGCATGCGTGTATGCTGAGAGTAAAACTTGGAACCAGTTCATAGTTTCAAATCAATATAAGGAGTCTTATTGGTGAACTCCACTCTAGATAGTAAAGTAGCCAGCTAGCTGGATGCAGAGGGATGGAATCTACACCTCTGTAGGGATGTGCATAAAACCGGTTCTCCCGGTTCGGTTCGGGTCCGAACCGGGTCCGGACCGGACCGGGGTGGTTCGGTTTTGGTTTTGCCAGACCACCCCCCCGGTCCGGTTTCGAACCGGTTCGGATCCGAACCGAACCGGTTCGGATCACAAAAAGTGGCTGGTTTTGAAGGGGACATTGTGTTCTACCTGCCACCCAAATTTCAAGTCGATTGGACCTTCCTCTGATTTTTCACAAATTTTTTTCAAAAAATAAATTTTTGCCCATAACTCACAATGTGGAGCCCTTAGGGGCAAAAAAGCTGGGGTGGGTGGTAGCCACCCATGGGTGTCCTCCACCCCAAAAATCCCAAGGCAATTGGTGGCTCCTAGTATTATTGGTGAATTTCTGAAGAAATTTTTTTTTCCATTGGCTAGAATGGGGGTTTGGGGCTGCCCCAGACCCACCTCTGTGGGGTGGCAGCACCCCCAAAGTGGGTCCTGGGCCATGGCAAAAATGCCCTCAGTCCCTCCCAGCAATCCCCGTAGAGATAGGGGTGATGGTTCTGTTGTTTTTCTGAGGTATTCTGAGTGTAGATTCTATGATAGCTTATGAGATTTCCAATGAGACACCATGAATCCACTCTCATTTGCTATCACAGAATCCACACTCACTCAGAACACCTCAGAAAAACAACAGAACCATCACTCCTATCTCTACGGGGATTGCTGGGAGGGACTGAGGGCATTTTTGCCATGGCCCCGGACCCACTTTGGCGGTGCTGCCACCCCACAGAGGCGGGTCTGGGGCAGCCCCGAACCCCCATTCTAGCCAATGGAAAAAAAATTTTTCTTCAGAAATTCACCAATAATACTAGGAGCAACCCAACAATTGCCACCCCATCTTTTTGGCGCCTCTCTCTGGGCGCCCTAACACGTAACACCTAGTCAGTCCATCTTAATGCCTACCTACTACCACCACTCCTATCCAAGCAAGTAAGAGGAGGACACTCAGAGAGACAACACCCACTCTCTGATCTAACAAAAAGGCCACTGCTGTGCTGCCTGCCAGCACAGCAGCAGCAGCGGAGCAGCACACTAAGCACAAGAGCAGCACACACAGAGAAGAAGCAGGAGGCGGAGCAGCAGAGCAGCAGACCTGCCGCTCTGCATGATGGGTGACGTGATGCCCAAAGAAACCACCGCCTCACTCAGTGCCTGCCACTGACTAGGCCCGACAGACAGAAGCCAGCCAACCTGCTCTGCTCTGCTCTGATGCTCCCCATGGATGATGCACACACACCCTACATCTGCATCCCAATGACCAGACCAGACCAGACCAAGTGCGCAGAGTCAGCACAGGCCAGCAGCCACCAGCCCAGAAACAACAACAGCTACTACTGCTACCACCACAACCAGTGTTGCCGCTACAATAACATTCCCAGTCCAGTCACGCGCGCCACAGCCTGAGCCTAGCACACAGCCAACAGCTGCTGCCAGCCAGTGCCTGGCAAGCCCAGCCAACATGAGGAGGAGAGAGCTAACAAGTAGACGGCGCACGCACATCACCAACCCATCACGACGGCGCAACTGCAAGGGGAGAGGGCACAATTACAGGCAGGAGGAGGAGGCAAGGCAATCCTAGCACAGATTTGAAAGTTTAAAATCCACCAGGACATCTTCTAGAATCTAGACTTCTGTTTTTTCTACCACCAGCTGTAGTGTCTAGTTAGTCAGTGTGCTGTGCAGCTGAGCTGAGCTGAGCTGAGCTGCATGTGAGGAAGGGTGATTGTAGCTAGTTCTTTAGTTTCAGCAGACTGAGCATTGAGCATGGGCAGTGGCCTTGGGAAGCAACACAATTACACGACACTCACCTGCTGCTGCTGGTTCTAGAAGTTGCCTCTTCTCGTCTTCACCTCTTCGTGTGTGTGTGTGTGTGTGCAGTGAGTGCATGCCTTTTGCCTTGCTGGAAAGAAATGCTTCTCTGGTCCACCACCACATATCTGCTCAAGGACACAGAGGCCCAAGGCAGAGGTGGTGGCACCAGTGTGAGTGCATGTGTGCTGGTGGTGTTTGCCACCACAGGTGTTTTGTGTGTGTATGTGTGCGCTGCTAGCTAGGAGGGGGGAGGGAGGCAGGGAGGGAGGCTGGGAGGCAGGGGGGAGGAAAGGGGAGGGGGAGAGGGATGTAGAGGGGATTGAAGGGGGGAGGGTCCGGCTCAGAGTTGGTCAGCCACATATTTGTGCACACACGTGCTCACGTGTGTGCTTCGGTGGGAGAGACCAGACTCTCATCATCTGCCAGACCGGGGTTGGGGGCAGGTGAGGCGGTGGTGGGCTGGAAGGGAGGGAGGATGGAAGGTGGTGAAGAGGAAGGGGAGAGGATGAGAGGGGAAGGATGGAGGGAGGCATGGGGGGGAGGAAAAAAAACATGTAGACAGACACACACCACACTACACACAGAAAGCATCCACACACAGAGACAGTGCTAGGCATCCATTCACACAGACAGACAGACAGACAGACACACAACAGGAAGAGACAGACTGAGCCTGCACCACACACACACACACAGACCCAATTCCCCCCCTGCACAGTTATCAATCAATATGTTGTGTTGGCAGCCAGTTCATTGCTATTCTGATGGTTTTGGGTTTTTTGCCATCAGCCAACATCAACAGTGACCACAATCAAGATGAACATAAGATGATAATAATTCATTCGTTTCATTTCAAAAAATCACCCAATCATTTTCTCCATGTAAACCAAGCCCCCCACACATGATTTCTGGTGACATTTTCAATAAAATCAATTCATTTGGCATTCATCATTTTGTTCTCCCTTTGTCACCTTTTTTTCTTTCTTTTGCATAATTTTGAGGCTTGATTTTGACATGGGGTTTTTAAAGAAAAAATTATTTACATGTTTATTTACATACAGTATTTACATATCTACACTGCATTTTTGAACGTATACCCGCCGCTGCCGCTAAGTCTAGTACTCCGTGGGCTGTGCTACTTTGGGGGTGTGTGCCGTGCCCACGCCAGGTCCCCAAATGCTGACAGGTGGATAGATAAAGGGCCTGTGCTGGTCAGCATTGGGTTTCTTTTTAGGTGGGCGTGGGCATTGTAAACATCTGGCCAGTCGCAGCACTACAACTACTACTACAACTGCATCTCTGTGTGGGCACACTACACGCTGCGACTGGCTGGCACGGCTCAGCATCTGTCACATCAGCTCAGCTAGAGGTGGAAGGGGGGAGGGTAGGGATAAGCACAGAGTTCGAGCCAGGCAGGTGACCAACCATGGGGCAACCCACGGTAATCACTCGCCCGTCTCAAACTGCAGCTTGGGGTAGCCCAACAGGGGGAGGTTCACCTTAAGGAAGACCAGCTGCTCCACCAGACCAGGGTCCAAGCGGGGAGCGAG
The DNA here is from genome assembly GCF_027244095.1 of Hemicordylus capensis. Classification (NCBI taxonomy): domain Eukaryota; kingdom Metazoa; phylum Chordata; class Lepidosauria; order Squamata; family Cordylidae; genus Hemicordylus; species Hemicordylus capensis. The sequence goes on along the minus strand of NC_069659.1, from coordinate 35,503,889 downwards.
AGGGTGTCACCACGTCCCCGGCACGTGAAAACACCCGCTCGCTCTGGACACTGGTTGGGGGGCAGGAGAGGAGGCGCACAGCCACCACCGCCAGGTCCGGCCAGACTTGGCGGCGGCTCGCCCAGAACTGTGCGCAGTCCACGCCGTCTCCCTCCACAGGCTCCTCCAAGTACTGCGCAACGCATTGCTCAGCACTGGAGGGGGGCCTGGCAGGTCGAGCCTCCCGCATACCAGGCATGGCGCCATAGCAGAACCGCTGAAACCACTGGGCGGATCTCGAGTCGGTAGCAAATGGCTGCTGCGATGGCGCCGCCTGGGATGCCGCGCTGCTGGACTGGGAAGAGGGAGGGGAAGGGGAAGCTGACGCCGGCTGGCCGCCCATGCTGCTGCTGGGTGCGGGTTGGGCCGCGAGGGCTGCCCCCGCACCACTACCAACACCCTGGTCTCTGCGGGCCCTAGCGGCCTCCTCCTCCCTAACCTTCTCGACCAGGATGCCCTTCCACCTGGGCAAGTCGTCGGCACTCACGGCATTGCCCTTGAGGGCTGGGTGACAGAGACAAGCGAGGACATACTCCTCCCTGTCTCCCAGCACATCAACGAGCCGCTTGTCAACCCCAGACCTCAGCCTCCCAGCCAGAGCACGACCCTCTGGCGTGGTCAGAGAGATATGGAGTCCACCCATCAGCTTCTCGAGACCAACAGCTGTGGGCAGCGCCTGGCTCAAGGGAGTGGTGTCGCCACACAAGCCCTTCGTGGCAAGCTGGAAGGGCTCGAGTGCCGACACCGCCTCGGACATCTGCTTCCACTCTGCGTTCGAGAAGTCGCAGACATCCAAGGACTCGTCCCTCGCCAGGGCGACAAGGGCTCTCTCCTGCTCCAACAGGCGCTGGAACAGGAGGAAGGTGGAGTTCCACCGCGTCTCCACATCCGTAGGGATGAGATGGCGAGGAAGGCCAAGGTCATCCTGCTTCTGGCGAAGCAGTCTCCTGGACTTCTCGCTGCGGTGGAAGTGGGCGGCCAGCTTGCGGGACTTATCCACAAGCGTGGCCGTGGCAGCAACAGCACCTGCGATGGGGTGGGCCCCCTTCTCCTGGGACGCCCTCAGCTCCTTAAGGCCAAGGGCGTCCCTGACGGTCAGATGGAGCGTGTGTGCCATACACCGTATGTTCACACAGTCCATGACTGTCTCGACAGCGGCGGTAACGTTGGCTCCATTGTCGGTGACAATGAAGCCGCGGGAGAGGTGTGGACACCCGCCAATCCACTCCTCTATCTGGCGGTCGAGTACGGCCGCCACCTCCTCCGCGGTGTGCCTCGTGTCCATCGTCTCCACGTGCAGGACGGCCCACCTGTGCCGTAGTGCATCGGGAGCCGCGCCGGACCCGGAAGCATCGCCCGCGGAGGTCCCCTCACTCTCCGGTCCCCACCAGTGGGCAGTGAGGGCCAGGAAAGAAGCGTGCATCCCACTGACACTGGTCCAGAGGTCAGTCGTGAAATGCACGCTTGTCCCGGCCGGAGCTGCACGCAGCTTGGCCGACACGAGCTCCCTGCACCGGCGGTACAGGGAGGGGACCATGTTCCGGCTGAACGTCGTCCTTGAGGGGATGACGTATTCGGGAGCCAGGTATTGGAGAATCCGGCGGAAGCCGTTGTTCTCGACCACCTGAAACGGCTGGTCATCGGTGGAAATCATCTCCCCTATGAGGCGGGTGAGGTGATGATGGTCCACGCGAACAATACGCTGGCTGCCCGAGGACTGCGTCCACCGCTGGACGGGCAGTGTAGCCTGCCTGCTGGCTGGCACACTGCCGCTGCCCGCCCTAGTGGCAGATGCACAAGGCGCACTAGCGCTGCCAGCCTGTCCCCTGAGACCTGGGTGGTGACGCTCTAGGTTTCTCCACATAGGCGTCGTACCCAGGTGCGCAGGGTCCCTTCCACGGCTGACAAGCATCCTGCAGTGGACACAGCGGGCGTGGAATGGGGCATCTTGAGGGACCTCAAAATGCACCCATGCACCACTGCCCTTGGCCTCCTGCGCCCTGGGCGCCGTCCTAGGCCGTTTCTCGCAGGGTGGCTGCAGTCCTGGGGGGGGGGGGCGGCCGCCGCTGCCTGCCCACTGCTGCCACCCAACCCGCCCCTTCCGCCCTCCACAGCGGAGGAAGGGCCCGGCTCAACTGGCATCGGAGAGGCAGGCCTCTCCTCCACCACCTCGCCAGACCGCTCCCCACCAGAGTGTCGGGCTTCACGAGGGGGGGCCCCACTGAGCGGCGAAAGGATAGGGGGAAGGGGCCCCAGAGGGAGGGAGAACCTGGCTGCATCGCTGCCAGCCGCACGGTCCTCACCGCCCTCTACCTGCTCTTCCAACTCCACAGTCTCCTCCACCTCAACAACTGGCGGTAGCTCAGCAGCACCTGGTGCCGCCGGCGAGGAGGGACCCGCCACAGCCCTAACAGTGCCTCTGCCTCTGCCGCGATTGGCAGCAGCAGGCGTGGGGAACTGAATCCTGCGCACCAAAGATGGGGCCGGAGCAAAGAATTCTCCAATGGGGAGAACTGGGGTGTCCTCAGGCTCCCCGCGTCCTCTCCCTCCCCGTGCCGCAGGCGCACCCCGCACCTGGCCTCTCCCACCTCTGCCTGCCAGCCTTGAGCGAGCCCTGCCCGCCACACGGCGCTCAGACATGCTGCTAGGTCAGAAGGAGGGAGACTTTAGGAGGAAGGCCAGACAGGGTCAAAAAAATAATTTGGAGGGGCTTAGGGGCCAAAAAAAAGGCAGCTGATTTGGAGGCGGCGGGGGGGAAGTTTGTTTTCAAAAAAGGAAGCCAATTGGGGGGAAAGGAAGACTTTTTGAGGGGGGGGGAAGCCAATTGAAGTGAGGGGGAGGGTGTCCTTTTAGAATTTGGGACTCGGGAGTCAACCAAGCCAATTGGGGAGATGGGTCTGGGAGGGTTTTTTTTTAGAAAAATAGGGGGTTAAAGGGTGGAACCCCGGTGTGGGAGGGTGGCACGGGCAGTTGGGTGGAGTAGTTGTGGTGTGGGTGGCAAGTTTTTAACTTTTTTTGGGGGGGAGAGTGGATGGGGGAAGGGCACAGCACCTACCGGGGGTGGGGGAGGGATGCAGTCAACGCTTGGGAACCTGCAGATCAAAGGAGGAAACCCTTATTTAGTGAACTGGAACACAAAGTGTGGGTTCTGGGGGGTGGTTCTCAAGTAATGCTCCTGTGGGGGGAGCATCAAACTCAATGCAGCCTATTTAGTGACTCTAAATTGCACACAACCAAAACCAGAACCCAGTCACACCAACACAGAGGTTGAACCCACCCACTCTGTGACTCTGCCTGCCCAATGCCATGGCAAGCAAGCAGCAGCAAACACTTGATGGCAGCCTCATGGATTGAACATCATGATCATCATCATACGTGTGTATTGGCCCAGCATGTAGTGGCAGCATCAGAGCCCAGCCAGGACCCCACTCAGACTGCCCCAGAGGCAAGGAAGCACTCTGGCATGGCATGGGCCCAGCATGTAGTGGCAGCATCGCATCAGAACCCTGGACCCCACTCAGACTGCCCCAGAGGCAAGGAAGCACTCTGGAAGGCACCTGTTCAAAAACCACCTGCAAGACGCATGCAATGCAACGCAACACACAGCAGCAATTTCTTTACTGGGCATGGGCATGAAGACACAAGTTTTACAACAGTACATCTCCTCTCCAAGGTTCCCTCCCTCCTCCCCACACCCAAATGCATTTCAGAATAGGGGTGTCCCTATTTAAAACCGCCAGCTAGGGAGAGAAAGGGGCAACAAAAGGTGCACAATCGCACACGCACTAACCCCTCTTCTTCCGGTCCTTCTCCTGCCGCTCACTGCTGGTCACGGATTCGCCGCCGCCAGCCAGCCACCCTGGGCTGAGACACAGCAGGGCGGCCGCACGAGGCACACAGGCAACCGGGGTAGTTCAACAACGATGGAGGGGCAGAAGTGAGGAGACAACACTATTTGTGTCGCTCAACTCACCCCCAAGCAGAGACAAAATCAACCAAAAACTATAAAAAGAAAAAAAAAACCGATGGCAGCCGCCAGGTGGGTAGGCTACTGTGTGTGGCTGCAGCTGTGGGAGAGGAGGTGGAAAGTGAAGGGGAGCAGAGAGAGAAAAGACTAAGAGAGAGAGAAAAGAGAGGGGGGGCAGGGACAAAGAGAAAGAGAGGAGAGAGAGAGAAAAGAAAGAGAGAGAGAGGAGAAAGAGAGATGATAGAGAGAAAGAGGAGAGAGGAGAAGCGCAGCGCAGCAGGGAGGGGGGATTCAGGTGTGGGGGGAGGACACAGCAGTAGCAGCGGTCCAAAGAGGTGGGGGGAGCAGAGAGGGTGTGTGTGGTTGGGGGCTAGTGTGTGGCAGGGGGCCTGGGGTAAGTGGAGAGAGTCGGGGGCAAGGAGGAAAAGAGGTGGGGTGGGGGGAGCAGAGAGGGTGTGTGTGGTTGGGGGCTAGTGTGTGGCAGGGGGCCTGGGGTAAGTGGAGAGAGTCGGGGGCAAGGAGGAAAAGAGGTGGGGTGGGGGGAGCAGAGAGGGTGTGTGTGGTTGGGGGCTAGTGTGTGGCAGGGGGCCTGGGGTAAGTGGAGAGAGTCGGGGGCAAGGAGGAAAAGAGGTGGGGTGGGGGGAGCAGAGAGGGTGTGTGTGGTTGGGGGCTAGTGTGTGGCAGGGGGCCTGGGGTAAGTGGAGAGAGTCGGGGGCAAGGAGGAAAAGAGGTGGGGTGGGGGGAGCAGAGAGGGTGTGTGTGGTTGGGGCTAGTGTGTGGCAGGGGGCCTGGGGTAAGTGGAGAGAGTCGGGGGCAAGGAGAAAAAGAGGTGGGGTGGGGGGAGCAGAGAGGGTGTGTGTGGTTGGGGGCTAGTGTGTGGCAGGGGGCCTGGGGTAAGTGGAGAGAGTCGGGGGCAAGGAGAAAAAGAGGTGGGGTGGGGGGAGCAGAGAGGGTGTGTGTGGTTGGGGCTAGTGTGTGGCAGGGGGCCTGGGGTAAGTGGAGAGAGTCGGGGGCAAGGAGGAAAAGAGGTGGGGTGGGGGGAGCAGAGAGGGTGTGTGTGGTTGGGGGCTAGTGTGTGGCAGGGGGCCTGGGGTAAGTGGAGAGAGTCGGGGGCAAGGAGGAAAAGAGGTGGGGTGGGGGGAGCAGAGAGGGTGTGTGTGGTTGGGGGCTAGTGTGTGGCAGGGGGCCTGGGGTGAGTGGAGAGAGTCAGGGGCAAGGAGAAAAAGAGGTGGGGTGGGGGGAGCAGAGAGGGTGTGTGTGGTTGGGGGCTAGTGTGTGGCAGAGGGGTGTTGGGGGGAAGGGGAGGGGGCAACAACAAACAGCAAAGGAGAAACTGGAACAACTCGGGCAGCAGCAGCGATTAGGCTGGATGGGGTGGTTGGGGGAGGAGCTGGGCCTGGGCTAGGGTAGGGTCTGGGAGGAGGGAGGGTGGGGGGGGCAGGCAGGGGGGGAGGAGGAGGAGGAGGGTAGCAAAATATATAAAGCAATATATATCAAGAGAACACAAGCCAGAAGTTTAAAAAAAAAAATTAAAAGAAAGACTATAACCAGCAGAAAAAACTTGGGGGTGGGGGTGTGGGGAGGGGGAACCAAACACAGACTCTGAGGGGGGCCACTAAGTGAACAGAGACAATGAAACCACAATTGCTGCAAATTAATAATAGCAAATGAATAAGTGGAACCAAGCAAAGAAAACTGGACTCGGTTTGGCAGCAGCAAACTTGGGAGAAGGCTGGATGGGGTGGGGTTGGGGTGGGGTGTGGTTGGACTTGGAGGGGCAAGTTTGGAGCAGGGAACCAAAACTGATTATATGGGACAACAAGAAACAACAACAGAATCCTCTGGGGGTGGGGGGGAGGGATTCAGGGAACCAACTCGCAGGGCAGCAGCAGTCAGCAGAAATAAACAAAATGGTACAATTTAAGCAAAACCAGCAAGCAATATATAACTGAAACCAATGGAATGCAATGTGAAAATCAAAAAGTTGGACAACAACAAGGCAGGACAAAGAGCAATAATTAATGGAAGAAGATTTAAAGCAATGAGGATGCAGTGGGTGGGAGTGGGGGAGGGGGAGGGTAGGCCCAAAGGATGAGAAGGGAAAGGGGGGGGAGGGGGGGAGAAAAGCAGACAGACAAGGAACAGGGAAAATTGGGGGAAATTAAGAAGAAAGTAAAGTGAAGTAACACACAGTATACAGACAAGAGACAGACAGAGAGAGGAGACACACAGAGAGTCACAAAGGGCAGGTGGACAAAGGATTAGACAGAGCACACACAGAGAGACACAGGACACAGTCAGGACTCACAGAGACACCAGAGCAGCCAGCAAAGGGCAAGCAGGTCTCAGAGATGATCCCACAACTGCAGCCAAGAGAAGTTTCCAGAGAAGAGGCTTGGGTTTATATAGGTTTGAAATTCCCTCCTTTGGGAGCCCCCACCTTTGCACTCCCCCCACGGCCAACAGGGTGCCAGCTCTCAACAGTGCAACAGCCAAGCAGCCTACCAGACCAAAGGACTCATTCTGGCCAATCAAGGATCAATAGCGCAGCCAATACAATGCCTGGAAATAGCATCACAAAATGGATGCAAGGAGGAGCAAAAGTTTCGGGAAGGAGACACAAAATGGAGGACACACTTGGAACTTTAAAGAGACACTCCAGAGACTCAATTTCATTCCCGAACCGGTTCGGGAAACCCGAGCCGGTTCGGTACCGAACCGGCTCGAATTCGGTCCGGCTCGGTCCCCGGAAGGGCCCGATTCGGTCCGGGATCGAGCCGCCGGATCCGGACCGGTTCGGACGAACCGGTCCGGATCCGAACCGAACCGCACATCCCTACACCTCTGCACACATGGTGCAGGGAGAGAGGAGCGTGGGTGTTGCAAGGGAGAAGAAAAAGAGAAGGGGAAGTGGCAAGGCAGGCAGGAAGGAAGGAAGGAAGGAAGTCCCTGAGAGTAGCAATCTACATACCAAAGGAATAGTGTCAGAGCAATAGATGGCCAATGTCTTGACCACTAGCCTTCCGACTCACTAATTTGTCCCCCTCTGTCACTGAGGCATGAGCCAGTGCAGAGTCCTTCACTTTCAACAGCTGGCGCACTAGCTGAAGTTGTGCAAAGGCACTTCTGGCCACTGCCTCCACCTGAGCATCCAAAAGCAAAAATTGATCAAGCAGCACTCCAAGCTGCATACTTGCTCTTTCAAGTGCAACCAGAACCAGTCAAATCCCTTCATCCTGATGGGCTCCCTACTAATCAACAGCACCTCCGTCTTGTCCGAATTCAGTCTCAGTTTACTAGCCCACATCCAGCCTATCACTGTCTTGAGCCCTGATTCAGGTCATCCACTGCCTCCCTAGGATCAGGTGATAAGGAGAGATAGAGCTGAGTGTCATCGGCATATTGCTGAGAACTCAGACCAAGTCCACGGATGACCTCTCCCAGTGGTTTCATGTAGATGTTAAAAAGCATGGGGGACAAAACTGAGCCCTGTGGGACCACACAGGCCAGTGGCCATGGAGGTGAGCAGTAGTTTCCCCAGAACCACCTTCTGGATGCTCCACACAAGAAAGGACCGAAGCGGTGCCCCCAATCCCCACACTCAAGAGGCAGTCCAGGTCAATGGTATCAAAAGCTGCTGAGAGGTCCAGCAGAACCAACATGCATGGATTCCACCCATCAAGGTCCTGGCATAGCTCATCCACTAAGACAACCAAGGGAATTGGAGTCCCATACCTAGCCCAGAAGCCATATTGAAAGGGATCTAGATAATCTGTATAATCCAAGACTCTCTGCAGCTGAGACGCCACCACACTATCACCTTGCCCAAAAAGTTAAGATGAGAAACAGGTCCGTGTTTGTTCAGGTTGGAGGGCTTTTAAAAATAAAGGGAGGGCTTTTAAAAATAGGGATCTCGCCACCACCACCTTGAGGCATGATGGCATCCTGCCCTCCCTTAATGAAGCATTGATAGCCTCCAAGCACTTGTCCGTACCCTTCCTGGCAGATTTTATTAGCCATGAAGGGCAAGGGTCTAGAACACACCATGTTGCCTGCACACTGCCCATGATCTTGTCCACATCCTGCGCCAACGGAAAAGAATCCAACACAATAGGACCAGATGATACCCGAGGCACATCTGCCGGAACTGCCAAAGCTCTGGAGATGCGAGCAACTTTATCAGCGAAGTGGCATGCAGACTGGTCACAATGGGCTATAGATGGTTCCTCCCCCATTACACGGCAGCAGGGGGATATTTGAAGCAATGACTTTGCTACACGGAAAAGCTCCTCTGGCCTGCACTGAGCAGACACAATGGAGGCAGAGAGAGAAAATGTTTCTTAGCTGCCCCCATCGCCACAGAGCAGTCCCTAAAATGGGCTCTAGCTTGTGTTCAGTCAGATTCGTCATGACTCTTCCTCCAGCATTGTTCCAGCCATTGCCTGAGTTGTTTCATTGCCCTGAGCTCCCCCCAAAACCAAGGAAACTCCCCAAGGACTGTCTGGAAACCAAGCTGATCTATCAGCTGTTCTAATTGGTCCATCACCCACACAGACAGTAGTCAAACTAAACCCTACCAGATGATGATCTGTCCATGACAAGGGAGTTATATCAAATTTCCCCACCTCCAGAGCATTTATTTCCTGGTCAACAAAACCAGATCCAGAGTGTGTCCCACCATGTGGGTAGGGCCCGATACTAGTTAAGATAGCCCATGGTTGCCATGGCAGCCATGAAATCCTGAGCCACCTCTACTGGGGGGGGGGGCGGGCTCATCATGGACATTGAAGTCCCCCAAGACAATGAGTCTGGGGGAACCCAACGCCACCTTCGAGACAACCCCTGCCAGCTCAGGTTGGGAGATGTGCTGCAGGGTAGTCAGTACACCAGGCCTGCACAACATAAGGCCCGGGGGCGGGATTCGGCCCGCAGTGACTATTTTACTGCCCCCCAGGTATCCTGCAGCAATACAGGAGCTGGAAACTACCTTATAGGGCCATCCTGTGCATGCTTTCTCAGAAATATGCTCCATTGGTGTGCCCAGCGAGGCTTACTCCCATGTAAGCATGCCTAGGATTGCAGCCTGGAACTAGCAACAACAATTTAGGGAGAGGAGAGGACTTGGCATTTGTTTGAGGCTGGCATGGGGATGGCATGCACTCCAGAGGCCCCACTGATTGAGCAGGGACAGGACCTATTCTCTGGCCACTATCCTTGGTTAAAACTATGGGTCCACTGACAGGGGGGATAGATCCACAAGTAACTAATAATATTTTTAATTTTATTGTAATAATGTACTAAAAGTTGACCTCGGCCCCTGCACGCCAAGTTGTAGATGGTTCTGGCCCACCAGGGCATTTGGGTTGTGCAACTCTGCAGTACACCAACAGAATTCTCACCACAGTCTATCTCGGAGGCACACCCTCAAGGGCAAACACTAAAAATTCTGAGATTGCCAAACTAGGCAATCTCAGGGGGGACCAAGGGGGAAAGGTCTCATGATAGATGACTGCAATGCCCCCTCCCCGACCCTCATGGCATGGTTGTTGAAGGATCAGAAAACCTGGAGAACAGAGCTAAGAGAGACCAATCCCACCCAGCTCATCCAACCAGGTCTCCATCACATATACCAGGTCAGCATGCTCATCCACAATCAAATCATGGATGAGATTTGCACCCTCTTTGCACAAGACTGCCACTCACTCTGGGCCACCCCAGCACCCCACAAGTGGCTTAAAGGTTTTTCTCCATAGGGAAGAATGGAGATTTCAGCAGCCCCATAACTGCACTTGGGGGGTGCTGGGGTGGCCCAGAGCGAGGGTGCCAACCACCTCCATGGGTTGCTAATCCATGGGGTACTGGGTTTTGTTGTTACTGAAGTGTTCTGAGTGTAGATTCTTTGGTAGCATATAAGATTTTCAATGACAAACCATGAATCCACTCTCATCTGCTAACCTTAAAGACACATAAACTTCAAAAATCACTTAAAACTCAGCCCTTTGCCCAATTCCTTTCAAATAATTCTGATAGCTACCTGGCCCCCCTTGGGCACTACCACCCACCACACTTTGCTCTAGGCCACTCCTTTCTCCTCGACGTGAAGCTATACATTTGCTGCAATCCTCATTATTCTCTATGGGGAATTCCAAAATAATTTTAAAATTCACCAATAATCAGAGGAGTGTTCGATTGCCTTGGAACTTTGTGGATAGTAGGCACCCCTGGTTGTCTACCACCCACCCCACGTTTGTGACCCTAGGTGCTCCACAATAGGGGATATGGACTGGTTCAGGTCCCATTATACCCTATGAGAAAAAAATAAAAATAATATTCAAAAATTCATTAAAAAATCGTATGAGTGTCCGATTGCTTTGGGGTTTGGCTGGCAGGTACCCCTGGGTGCCAGCTACCATCCTACCAATTTTTGGATGTCCAAACTGGTTCAAACCAGTTCAAACCAGTTCAGAACTGTTCAAATTCAAACTGAACCAGGGGAGGTTCAAGTAAAACCAAAACTGAACCACCCCCTCCTGGTTCGAATTCGAACCGAACCAAGCAAACCAGTTTTGTGCACATCCCTATTGCAGGGCAGTGACAGCAGGAGAGATGGCATGCCTCAGCTCTGGCCTGTGGGCTTCCCAGGAGCATCTGGTGGGCCTCTGTGTGAAACTCTAGATAGGCCTTTGGCCTGATCCAGCAGGGCTGTACTTATGTAAGCGGAGCATGATAGAGATGTGCAGAATGTTCTGAGCTCAGACATTCTGATTCAGAACAGGCCTTCTGGAGTGTTCCGAGCTTGGAATAGAACACCCCTATAAAGAGGGACCTCTTCCAAGCTCAGAACGCATGCACCTGTGTGGAGGCCAGGTGAACTCCAGGGATGCTCCACCGCTGCATGGGCTGCTGGCCACAGCGCTGCAGTGGCAGCTAGGAGTGCCCACCCGGCTTGGCGCATTACCGCTGGTAAGAGAAGAACTTCAATTACTTTAATGTTAAAGGTATCTGTAAGTGCTTGGATTAATTTAATGCTAAAGGTACCTCTAGCCACCCTTTGGTGGCACCCTCATTATCTTAATTTTTTTTTAAAAGCCGGAACACTCAGAACGTTCTGAACAGAAAGGGTTTGTTCTGTGGAAACACCGGGTGTCCCTGGTGTTCCAGTATGAACATTCGGGCCATTTTGTGTTCTGTTCTGAGTTTGGAATGGAATGGAAAACCTATTTCGTGTCCACCCCAGAGGAAGAAGAAGTGAGGAAGCCACTATCAACTAGTCAATCCTAATACTTTTATTTGGATGCAAGTTGTTTCAGTTGGATTTATTTCCGTTAAGGAATGTTTAGGATCGCTTTGTAAATGTGGAGACTATACGTACAGCAGCAATACAACTCACATCAAATTCCAAAACGTATCTCAAAACAATGGAAGGAGGGAAGCACAGAGAAACCTATTACTGTCCCCCAATTCGTTGTGTGTGCTCATAAGCTTCAGACAGATTGATTTTGCAGAGTTGTAATCATGTCTGGAGTTCCCATTAGAATAAAATGTCAGGAAGCACAAGCTTGGAAAATTACTATAGTATTGGTGTTAAATGAACCCGGGTCATTTGAAGTCGATGATGTCACTCAGTATTCTAGCATAAAAGTACGAACATCAATAAAGAAACTGCAGACGGAAGGCATGGGACAGGGAAAGACGGAGAGCAATGAACAAGAAGTTCTTAATATAAATTCAGGTATTCTTGATTGCTTTTCTAATAGTTAGCAGAACACTTTTTAATGCTATAGGAAAAAGATAAAGCAAAAGCACCTCCCCTTCCCCCGCCCATGTTAAGAATGGAATTTCTCCCTCTGCCTCTGAATACACAAGAGGAACGTGAAGGCTCACATGTATTACTAAGGAAATGGCTGAATATGTTTAAAACAGCTGCACATATCAGTATAAACAGGGCTGGATTTAGGGGCAAGTGACTCAGGCAACCAGTTGTGGGGGAGCACAGACATTTCAGCCAGTTATTCTTAAATTTTTAGAACTTTATATAAGATAAGAGGAAACACAAATGGCTTTTTCTTTCTTGCATATATAGCATGAATAGATACAGATTTTGTTAGAGGTTGTTGATTTTTACCCACAATAGGTAAAACAGCAGAGCACTAAGGAATGAGCACACGCTCCAGTTACAGGGTAGGAAGCAGAGAATGGTTCGGATATTGCAGCTATTTAGAGAAAACACATGGAGATCCTTGTATGACTAAACACTAAATATTTATTTGTTAAATACACTTAGATAGGAAAGACCTATCTCTAATCTAAAGGACTACATAGTGGATAGGTAAGGAGAGAGAGAGATGTTTCCATCTGCTCTCTAGGAGGAAAGGAAGGATTGTGACTCAGCACAGGAAGTGCTGCAGAGTCAGTTCAGGGGTCATAGAGTAGGGACAGATAGGGAGACCCTGACTCACTGTCTCTACTCCCAATGCCCCTAGTGGTCATTAGGACAGTTGGTGCAAAAGGTCAATGCACTGGAAGTTCATCTCCAACAGATTTACAGTTCCATGTATTCCATTTCCAATCTCTTGCATTGTCTTATCAAATAAGGCAATTTGAGAGATAGATTGTGCATTAAACGTTTGAAAGGGAATACAAATGGAATTAAAAAGAAGGCACAGGAGTATTGAAAAAACAGAGGTTGGAACCTAAGGTACTTCTCACCTGCAGTTCCTTTTGGTCTAGGGCCAGCCTTGGGTATGCATGCACAGTTCCTTTATTCTTTGATAATGACAATGGAAGAGAATCACTTATGTGGCATGGATCAGGACTGGACTGGATCGGACCTTTCCCCCTTAATCCAAGATCTCATTCTGCATCAATTGTACTTGAAGGAGCTTTCATTCTGAGTACAGTCATGCTTGTTTTCCTTTATTCTGGCAGGTGAAGAAGACAAGATGAGCCTTCAGTGGGGTAAGAATGTAAGAACTATCTGCTGCATCAGACCAAAGGAGAGGCTCCAACTAGGGACAGTCCCTGATTTTTGTTATCACTCAGTGGTAAATCACTGGCTTACAGACAGTGCAGCATCCAAGAGGGATGCGGGCGTTGTGGCTGTGCGTGGACATCAGTGACAGGGAAGACATGACAGCTGGAGAGCAGAGTGGTGCAGTGTTTTTGGTTAATCCATTCCTTGATCCAGGCCAGCTCTTGAATGGTGCTGTAGGTTCTTTTAGTCCAGTTCTGTGTTAGAGGTGGGGCTAACAAACAACCAGCAGCAAGAACACTGAAAGCAGTCTTCACTTGCCTCTCTGTAAATAATATTGGTTTCTATTTCTATATAGAACATCTTTGTCCCACTATAAATGTTAAAGAGGAAATGAGGGAAGCCTTGGCTATTGAGCAAGTGTGTGTTTTTTCATTTTCTCTCGCCTGATTATGAGATCTGTAATAGGATTGGTTGATATGGGTACTGTAATAGGATTGGCTATTTGCTGTTAGTCTGCTGAGTCATGATGCTTATCTACTGTATGCTTGCTTGCTTCAACTACTAGAACATAGCACTGAAGCTGATGTGTTACATTGAAACGTTTGCTGGTTCTGGGCATCTCTTTTTATGTTTTATGCATTAAAGGAGGTCTTTGAAGAAGTTTAATATCTATTTCATTAAACCATTAACATTCCTGATTCTACTCTACTGCCTTGTCCTTGTGTGCCCCAATGTTTTCCTCTCATTTCTACAAGCAGGTACTCTCTTGTTTCCCTCCACGCAATAAGAACATAAGAACAGCCCGGCTGGATCTGGATAAGGGCCTATCGAGTCCAGGATCCTGTTTCACACAGTGGTCCACCAGATGTCTCTTAGGGATGTGCACGGAACCGGCTGGCCCAGTTTGGTTCGAGTCAGGACTGGACTCGAACCTGAACGGGCCAGTTCGGTCCGGCACCCCATCGAATCCCCCCCCCCCCCGGTTTGGTAAGGAGGTAAGCACCCTTCTAGTCCCATGATTTGCATGTGAAATATATCAGATGTGTCACCACTACTCCCCACCCCTTTTCAGTGAAGAGGAAGGCTCTTTCACCTGAGACCTTGAAAGGTGGGCTTTGAGACCTCTGCCAGCATGGCTGCAAGGAATGAGCTGGAAGAACCATTGTTGTGGCTCCCTGTATCTTTAATGACACATTGCTTCTTTCTTCTTTTGTGCTGCTTATATTTGAAAGAGGTTTCCAGGTAAGAATAAACATCAACATGCTCTGAACATGCAGAGGCATATATTTAATTCTAACTAGGTAAGCTGATAGTCATCTCTATATACCTAGATACCGGTTGAGACAGGTATCCTGCTTTAAAAACAAGAGACTAGGGGACAGAATGTTTATGGTTGAGGAAAGGCATTCTTTAATATAAGAGAGAGGTCCATCCAAGCCAAAATACCAGTTTACACTGAGGAAGATGCAAGTAAAAAAGCAGGTTTAAAACTAGCCAAAGATACTATACTCCATAATGTGTCAGACAGTCTGGTGTACATCTAGAACATGAATATATTTTGCAGCGATCCAGAAACTATTCTACAGATTTTGTGTGACTTACCCATGATTGCCCCTGAAAACGTCCCTGAGAATTACACAGCCTTTGGGGACATATTTTCAGGTGGCACAGAAGGTTTCCTTTGGAAAGGATAGTTTCAATTAATACTGGTGCAGTTAACTGAGAAATTCTCTGAGGTTGCTTCTTCATTTGCTCTGTAAGTCAGCCACTTACTTTGTATACCTCATAATTGCTACAATATAGCACTATTATCAACCTGGATGAAACAATCATCTCTACCCTGTGACCAAAAAAATATTTAGAATCCCATTTGCTATGTAGAACTACACCCAATTCAGCCCTTATACAAATATAAACACTTTTGTGTGTGTACAGTCAGTGGGCATTGTGTGTTTGTGTGTGCGTGGGGGGGACCGTGCTTCCTTAGGTCTACTGGCCCTTCCCCTGTCCTGCAAGTGTGTTTGGCATAGCCCATGAAACAGCCTTTTCATGTGCAAATGTGGGTATACATTTGCAATGTGGGTATACATTGGGGCTATTCTTACAATCACAAAAATTGGGCTAGGAAAATCCTAGCCTGATTTTTGTGACCGTTAGAACCACCGGGCTCACAGCCAAGCCCGGTGGTTCTGGAGCGGCTAACCCGCTCCTGTAGCCCACCTCTTAGCCCGGGTTTGCAGAGCGAGCACTCCGCAAACCCGGGCTAACTGCTCGTGAGTAGCCGCGGCGCAGCTCTGCGCTCACACAGGGCATACTGGGGCTTCCGGGGGCTGTGCGGGCCCCGAGCTCCCCAGCCCCCACTGGCTCCGTTTCGGAGCCAGCCATCGTGTGGGTGGCTGATCCTGCTGCCCAGGGCTCCCTCCCCACTCGTGAGCGGGGAGAGCGGGCTTAGCCCGCTCTTCTCGCTCACCACATGAAACCGGGTCTCACGAATCGTGAGACCTGGCTCATTTTCATGTGCAAATGTGGGTATACAAATGTGGGTATGCACTTTCAAAAGCAGTGGTGCATAAGCTCTTCCACATGCTATGCTAAATAACCTATAAATCCTTGCCAACACGGCAAAGAGGCACCTTTTAATGTGGTGATTCTCTTTATTTAGCAGGGGGAGAGTAACTAGCCCTATCCACCCCCAGCACAGTACCTCCAGTGACTGTTGCTGGAGTCTGTCTTATGTTTCTTTTTAGATTGTGAGCCCTTTGGGGACAGGGATCGATCTTATTTATTTATTATTTCTCTGTGTAAACCACCCTGAGCCATTTCTGGAAGGGCGGTATAGAAATCGAATAAATAAATAAATAAATCCCTAAACAGCTTAGGCCCTGGGTATTCTTCTTTGCCATGTGCCCCATCACCCACTGAGATCATGCAGAGAAGTTCATCTGCAGTTTCCACCAGCTTGTCTGTGTCTACACAGGGATGGACATTCTCTGTTGCTAACCCGAGACTCTGGAATGCGTTCCCTGTTTTAAAAAGTCCTTAAAGACTTGTTTTTTCATCCAGGCTTTTTAACTTGATTATGGTTTTAAATTGTTTACGCTTTTCATTTTTGTCTTAATTTCTTTTATGTTGTTGTAAACTGCCCAGAGGCGGAAGTTTGGGTGGTCTACAAATTTGATAGATAAATAAATGATGAATAAATAAATGCAAATGTGTGGGGGATAGAGCTTATGGGTACAATCTCGCCCCCTACATGTGTATTGATTGTACACTGCTGCCCCATAGGTGTACGTGGTCCCATAGGTGCCCCTGAGGTGTAATCATAGCTGACCAGAAATATTAGGAGGGGGATATTCCCCTGGATGCTCTTTATAAACGGTGTCTTTGAGAGAGCATCTACCAGTCTGCCTCATGGTTTTTAAAAACAAGGCATACAAAACATGCCCCCCCACACACACTCCACCATTATGTAAAGATGGTATAGGAAGCCAACATTTTACCAGAGATGTTTAGCTAGGAATAAACCTACAGCATGACTCCCTTGCCAAAATTTTCCTTCTTGTTTGTTATCACTCACAATGGAGCCAATATTATGAAGATATGGCACGGCAGTCAATTCACATTTATTGGGATTGGTTTCAAATAATAATAATTTTAAAAAAAACCTCCTAAAACATACATTGCCTGTGCCTGCAGCTGTCAGCGTTTTCTAAACAATGGTGATGTTGTTGTTATTGTTATTATTTGGCATTGCTGAAGATCTTCTGGCAAGGACTCACAAAACCTGCTGTCATATCCGTCACTCAACAAAGGCTTGTAAAATTCTTTTCGGGCTGCAGGAGGAAGTAATTTACTCATCCACAGATTAAAAAACTGGAAGTGCCAGCTTAATGAACCTTGACTTTTTTTCCCCTTTTCAGACTGCAAATGCAGGTGGAACATGAGAAAGCCTTGCTTGTGTTCACGGAGGCATGGAAAGTACAAGCGGCAAAGGAAAAAGGTGTGGTACAACTTGGTGGAATGCATGTGTCAGACTGCACAATATAACAGGAGGCCACACACATTTGGAAACGGAGAGTTTTATATGCTGCAGAAAGCAGACTTTATAATCTGTATTCCTATTTTAAATCTTCATCTCCCACTATTAGGATAAATAGAATACTAGGTGCAAGTTGGGAAATCTAAGGTATTGATTGGGTTGTTGGTTTTTAGCCAAATCAGTTCTATGCATCCAACATCAACTCTAATTAGGTGATAATATTTTACTCATTACATGCAAAATTGTAATGACCGTAGGGCTGCATACATGGTCCCACTCCATTTATCTTCAGAACAACCCTCTGAAGTAGCTTTAGCTGATAGATAGCAACTGGTTCAAAGTCACTCAGTGAATTTCATCACTGAGGGAAGATTGGAACTCAGGTCTTCCCCAGTCCTGGTCAAATATGCTAACTGTTATACCACTATGGCTCTCTAGTCAATAGTTCCAACCAGGGCATAGCAGTGTTGGCAGTGGCCCATGGCTAGATTTCTGGGAGTAGCAGTAGGAGTGTGAGGATGCATTCCCATGGAGCCTCCCTACTTTTGCAAGCCATACTGGCGCAGAGCAACCATCTTGTTTGTCACTTAGACAGGTGTCTCACTGCAGTTACAGGGGAGCAATGGCAGGAGAGCGGGCAAGCCCTCACCCCCTGCCTGTGGGCTTCTCAGAGGCATCTGGTACACCACTGTGTGATACAGGATGCTGGACTGGATAGGCCTTGGGCCTCATCCAGTAAGGCTGTTCTTATGTTCACTGTATGTGTTGACATCAGGCCTTGAATTTCACTGTAGGCCATCAATTCAGGCCTTGAGCCTGATCCAGCAGGGCTGTTCTTATGTTCACTGTAGACCATTACTTCAGCCCTTGATTTCCACTGTAGGCCTTTACTTCAGGCCTTGAGCCTGATCCAACAGGGCTGTTCTTATGTTCACTGTAGGCTTTCACTTCAGCCCTTGACTTCCACTGTAGGCCTTCGCTTCAGCCCTTGACTTCCACTATAGGCCTTAACTTCAGGCCTTGAGCCTGATCCAGCAGGGCTGTTCTTATGTTCCCTGTATGCCTTGACTTCCACTGTAGGCCTTAACGTCAGACCTTGAGCCTGAACCAGCAGGGCTTTTCTTATGTTCACTGTAGGCCTTTACTTCCACTGTAGGCCTTCACTTCAGGCTTTGAGCCCGATCCAGCAGGGCTGTTCTTATGTTTACTGTATGTAAGCCAGCACTGCCGAAGAGTTTTAGTCAGAAGACCTGGTGCTTCATTCATCTGTGCTAGTTTGTCTGTGTATGTGTGGAATTTCGATGAGTTCCCCTTCCCCTGGAAGCCCACTGTGTCACCTGAAAAGAGTGAGGGCTGCCCAATTGCCCCACTCCCATAGCACCGACAGAGCATCACGGTACCAGGGCTTCTTTAGTTAGAATGTCAGCCAATGGGATCGATTTTGCATGAAATGGGGATAGGACTGGGAATTAAGTCATCAAACCAGACAGATAACACAATTGTGTAAATGTGTTTGCTTCTGATAAACCTTGGGGTTTTCTTTTAACGAAAGGTGGTATAGAAATGTAAAAATAAAATAAATAAATAAATAAATAAAGTGTTATTGACTGGTTTGTTTTATCCAGACATCGAGTCCTTCACAAGGACCTGGGATGCCAGAATTTTGTTGTTGTTTTTATTTGGAGGTCTGATTTTATTTTTATTTATTTATTTATTATTAAAGTTCTATACTGCCTTTCATTAAAAACAATCACAAGGTGGGATTGGGATGCAAACAGTCCTACTCCACCCGTCCATATAACATCTGAAAGGGACTGAAGCATCGAAAAATGAAGTGATGTAAATGTGTGTGTGAACCAGTGCCAAATGTTCAGTATTCAAGTGTGTCATACTTTTATCTTTATTCATTAAGATATCTCCTTTCCTAGGCTCAGAGGGTCTATAAATGCAATAAGGCAAGATTAATCCATAATTACATGGTGGAAAATGGCACACCTATGTATAATTCCATTCCAGATGCACATATTCGAAAGACATGGTTTCAATATTTCTCGGCCATCTATAGTGACACTCAAAATGAGTTCACCTGAGAATATTCGCTCCTTGAAACAGATTCACTTCCAGCATGGCCCAGAACTTCAGAATCAGACTGCAAGCAGCTGATTGCCAGCTTAATTCTTGGGGAAGCTCTTGTGGAAGTTATGGTGCCCTCTGAGTATTTAAATTCAATACCCATACTAGTGAGACTATTTTCTGAAATTGACAACACCTGTGTTGTTCTTTCCAATCGGAAACAAAGGCAATAGACAGGAGCCCTATTGCCCCATCAATCATAAGAATATACAAACAGCCCTGCTGGATCAGGCCCAAGGCCCATCTAGTCCAGCATCCTGTTTCACACAGTGGCCCAACAGATGCCACTGGAAACCTACAGGCAGGAGTTGAGGACATGCCCTACCTCCTGCTGTTACTCCCCTATTCAGAGGCATCCTGCCATTTAGGCTGGAGGTGGCCTATAGTCCTCCAACTAGTAGCCCTTGATAGACCTCTCCTCCATGAAGTTATCCAAATCCCTCTTAAAGCCATCCAGGTTGCTGGCTGTCACCACATATCATGACAGAGAATTCCACAAGTTGATTACGCATTGTGTGAAAAAGTACTTCCGTTTGTTGGTCCTAGATTTCCTGGTAATAAATTTCATGGGGTGACCCCGGGTTCTAGTGTTATAGGAAAGGGAGAAGAATTTATCTCTATCCACTTTCTCCACACCATGCATGATTTTATAGACCTCTATCATGTCTCCCCGCAGTCATTTTTTTTCTAAACTAAATAACCCCAAGTTTTGTAGCCTTGCCTGATAAGAAAGGTGCTCTAGGACCCAGTTATCTTGGTTGCCCTCTTCTGCACCTTTTACAGTTCTACAATGTCTTTTTTTAGATGTGGTGACCAGAATTGTACGCAGTACTCCAGGTGTGGTCACACCATAGTTTTGTATAAGGGCATTATAATATTAGCCCTGTTATTTTCAATCCCCTTCCTAATGATTCCTAGCATGGAAATGGCCTTTTTCACAGCTGCTTCACAATGAGTCAACACTTTCAACGAGCTGTCCACCATGACCCCAAGATCCCTCTCCTGGTCAGTCACCAACAGCTCAGATCCCATCAATGTATACTTGAAGTTGAGGATTTTGTCCCAATGTGCATCAGTTTACACTTGCCAGCATTGAACCACATTTGCCATTTTGTCGCCCACTCCTCCAGTTTGGAGAGATCCTTTTGGAGCTCCTCACAATCTGTTTTGGATTTCACTACCCAAAAGAGTTTGATATCAACTGCAAATGTAATTTTAAAAAAAAATTGACCACCTCGCTGCTTACCCCTACTTCTAGATCATTTATGAATAAATTTAAAAGCACCAGTCCCAGCACGGATCCCTGGGGGACCCCACTTCTTACTTCCCTCCATTGTGAAAACTCTCTGTTTATACTTATCCTCTGTTTCCTGCCCTTCTACCAGTTAGCTTGTCCCCTTATCCCATGACTGCTAAGTTTCCTCAGGAGTCTTTGATGAGGAACTTCGTCGAAAGCTTTTTGGAAGTCCAGATATACTATGTCAATTGGATCACCTTCATCCACACACTTGTTTACACTCTCAAAGAACTCCAAAGGTTTTGTGAGGCAAGATTTACTTTTGCAGAAGCCATGCTGGTTCTCTCCAAGCAGGTCCTGTTCTTCTGTGTGCTTTACAATTTTATCCTTGAGGATGCTTTCCATCAATTTGCCTGGAACAGACATTAAGCTAACCGGCCTGTAATTTCCTGGATCGCCCCTGGGTCCCTTTTTGAAAACCGGGGTTACATTTCCAGTCCTCTAGTATAGAACCTGATTGCAGGGATAAGTTATATATTTTAGCAAGGACGTCAGTAACTTCACATTTGAGTTCTTTGAGGACTCTTGGATGGATGCCATCCGGCCCTGGCAATTTGCTAGTTTTCAGTTTTTCCAGACAGTTCAGAACATCAATATGTCTCTTGGACATATCCTCCAAACTCTACACCCAACATCTTTTAAATAAGTTGGAGGACTGGACAGAGATGACAAAACTTTTCCTTCCAAATCAGGCAGGCTTTCATAAAGGTCATAGCACAGCAGATCATTGTATCATCTTAAAGTCCTTGATTCAGAAATACACTAGTGACCATTAAAAACATCTTTACGTCACATTCATTGACCTTACGTGAGCCTTTGATTGTATTTCTAATGGGTGAAGCTTGAGAGGACCAATACTGATAGATGGCTTCAATTATTCAGATACGTATGAATTTGATCAAGTATATCTAGTATTGGTTGTCCAAATGCAAAGTGTTTTACAGGTGCAATTATTCAAATGATTGAAATATCCAACCAGTTGCAGGGGAGCAACAGCAGGAGAGAGGGCATGCCCTCACCTCTTGCCTGTGGGCTCCCCAGAGACATCTGGTGGGTCACTGTATGAGACAAGATGCTGGACTAAATAGGCTGTGGGGATGATCCAGCAGGGCTG
The DNA here is from genome assembly GCF_027244095.1 of Hemicordylus capensis. Classification (NCBI taxonomy): domain Eukaryota; kingdom Metazoa; phylum Chordata; class Lepidosauria; order Squamata; family Cordylidae; genus Hemicordylus; species Hemicordylus capensis. The sequence goes on along the minus strand of NC_069659.1, from coordinate 35,482,326 downwards.
TTCTTATGTTCTTAAGGAGGATGAGGAGAAGATATAGACCTTCATAGGAACATAGGAAACTGCCATATACTGAGTCAGACCATTGGTCTATCTAGCTCAGTATTGTCTTCACAGACTGGCAGCGGCTTCTTCAAGGTTGCAGGCAGGAATCTTTCTCAGCCCTATCTTGGAGAAGCCAGGGAGGGAACTTGAAACCTTCTGCTCTTCCCAGAGCGGCTTCTTCCCCTGAGGGGAATATCTTGCAGTGCTCACACATCAAGTCTCCCATTCAGATGCAACCAGGGCAGACCCTGCTTAGCTATGGGGACAAGTCATGCTTGCTACCACACAATCTTGAACTGCTTTAATAAGGAGCAGTCAGGGCCGGCCCTAGAATTTTTGGTGGCCTAGGCAAAGTATGGCTTTGACAAAGAAACCACTATTCTGTTAAGGTTATATTCTGTTCTGTATGTAATACAATCTTCTATATATATAATTTGCTAAGACATACCCGTGCCTATTCCCATGCGTGGCAGCCCTCATGAGATTTCGTGAGCAAGGGGAGGGAGAGAGAAAGGCGAGCGGTCGGCAAAAGGAAGTGGTGGTGCCAGCCGCTGGCCGGCGAGAGGAAGTGCTGCCCAGAAAGAGGAAGCAAAGTGGCATCCAGGCTGGCCGCCATGCGGCAAGAGGAAGCACGGCCTGCTGAAAGGAAGTGGTAGCCAGGGCGGCCGGAAGTGGTGGCTGGGGCTGAAGTGGGGGGACAAACTGGAGCTGAAGGGAGTGGGGAGAGACAGGGAGAACTAGGGGCGCAGATGCTCTGTGCCAGGCCAGCTAGTTTTAACTGATTTATTTATTCATTCATTTGATTTCTATACCGCCCTTCCAAAAATGGCTCAAAGCAGTTTACCCAGAGAAACAATAAATAAGATGGATCCCTGTCCCCAAAGGCCTCACAATCTAAAAATTAACACAAGATAGACACCAGCAACAGTCACGAGAGGTACTGTGCTTGGGGGTGGATAGGGCCAGCTACTCTCCCCCTGCTAAATAAAGAGAATCACCACATTAAAAGGCGCCTCTTTGCCAAGTTAGCACGGGCAACTGCTAGGGAATTAGGGAGGGGCGAAGCCTGATATGGTGGCTGAAGTTGAGGGAGGCGGTGAGGAAGCAGATGGTACGTTTAGACATTTGTAAGTTGTCCTGCCACCACCGCCCTGTTTTCACAGTCCAGCTCCGTGCAGAGTCTGCCCCCGCAACATAACCTGCCCCCTCCACTCAGCTTGAGGGGTCAGTCCAACAAAGCTTTTTAGTGGGCTAGCCCCTCAAGTGGTCACTGTGCATGTGCATCGGCCAGAAGAGTGGCAGGGTGGGGCATGTGTCAGGGGTGGACTCCGCGCAGAGAGACACAGCAGCATGGGGGTTGGGGCAGTAGTGGTGGTGGGACATTTTATGCATTTCTAAAGGTATCGGCTGCTTCCTCGCTGCTCTACTGCAGTGAGGAGTCCACCCCAGTGTGGGGTTCACCCCTGCTGCTACTGGGAACCATTGTGGCTATTCACTGCAGGGGCAGTGGGGGCACCCAACCTCCTTCCCCCCGCCCCACGATTTGGTGCCCTAATGACACCACAATGTCCACTTATTTCCAGCAGATCCCACCAGCAAGTTGTATCACACAGTATGCAAAATATTATAATTATATGTATTATCCACTTTTGAAAATATCCTGCAATACATGAGCATTATTTACACTATGAAGCCTCTGCATATGTCTGAAGTACCTGCACTTCCAGAAATGCTTTTTACTTTGGCAAATCTGAAATATCATCAGGGAATCCAGGAGAGATCAAAGGGCAAATTGGGTGTTGTTTGAAACAGAGCAGTTTTTCTCATTACAAACCACTAGGGGGGAAAATATTAAAGCCATCCAAATTTCACAGGTTCAGGACATTTGAAATGAACCCAAACACTACTAGTGTTTCTGAGTTTTCTTGTTTAGAAATTCTGAGCGATTAGAACATAGCATTTCTTTGTTACTCTTTTGTAGACATGATGTCATTGTTTCTCCGCATTTTACAATTAACTGGTGACATCATTGCCAGAAACTAAGCATAATAATGCCATGATGCTATAAGTGAAAAATGCTGTAATATTGCTGAGTGGAGAAGGAGTTTGAGCTCAGCGCAGGGGATTCAATGGGGAGGTCTTTTAAGCATTCGTTAGCACACCCCTACTACAGCTACTTAAAGTAATGAGTTTTATCATTGAAAGGTACCCTAGAGGTCTTCTAGTCCAGGGTTTCTTAACCTTGGTCCTCCAGATGTTGTTGGACTACAACTCCCATCATCCCCAGATATGGCCTTTGTGGCTGAGGATGATGGGAGTTGTAGTCCAAAAACATCTGGGGGGCCAAGTTTAAGAAACCCTGCTGCAGCAGATGCTTATACTGAGCAGGGGGTTGGACATCTGCTGCAGCAGGGGGGTTCTCAAACTTGGGTCCCCAGATGTTGTTGGACTACAACTCCCATCATCCCTGGCCATTGTGGCTGGGGATGATGGGAGTTGTAGCCAGTTGTATGGGAGTTGTATGGGGACCCAAGCTTATGAATCCTTGTGTTACAGCATCCCTCACATATGACCATCCATTCTCTGTTTGAAAGCCTCTGGAGAAAGAGAGCCCACCATTATGTGAAGCTGACTGTTCCACTGCCAAACAGCTCTTGCTTGCTCAGAAATCCCCCCTAATACAGGCACGGCTTGTGAACGCACCTCCGGGGGCAGCGGGGGGCTTCTTCAAGGTAAACAGAGCCGGCGCTCCGTGCTGCCCAGCAGCCCCCGCGGTGGGGAATCGCCTCCGCCACTCACCTGGCTCCTGCGAAGGCGAGCCCCTGCCAGCGGCCAGGTGAGTGGCGGAGGTGATTCCCCGCCGCGGGGGCTACTGGGTGGCATGGAGCACCAGCTCCATTTACCTTAAAGAAGCCGCCCACCGCCCCCCACCCACCCCGGAGGAGAGTTCACGAGCCGCGCCTGCCCTAATATCTTCTCCCCAAATGGGAGGTGATTTCCTAGAAGAATTACCAGCTGGTTTTTTTTAAATTGATGCTGCAGGTTGAAAAAGTTTAAATGAAGGTTTAGATGGATCTTCTTAAAAGTGTTTGTGGGAACATGATAGATATAAAATATTGTAGAGTGCGGAGAAAAGGGATAGACAACACCTTCCCTCGCTTCTCATCTTACTAGAGCTCATGGTTAAGAACATAAGAAGAGCCCTGCTGGATCAGGCCCAAGGCCCATCTAGTCCAGCATCCCGTTTCGCACAGTGGCCCATCAGATGCTGCTGGAAACCACAGGCAGGAGTTGAGGGCATGCCCTCTCTCCTGGTGTTACTCCCCCGTACCCAGAGGCACCCCACTCCCAAGGCTGGAGGTGGCCTACAGCCCTCCGACTAATAGCCATTGATAGACCTCTCCTCCATGAAGTTATCCAAACCCCTCTTAAAACCATCCAGGTTGTTGGCTGTCACCACATCTCGTGGCAGAGAATTCCACAAGTGGATTATGCGTTGTGTGGAAAAGTACGTATGACTAGAGACCGACAAGAAAGTACTTCACAAAATGCAAAATTACTATATGGAACTCACTGCCCCAAGATGTGGTGATGGCCATAGGCTTAGATTGCTTTAAAGTGAGATTCACCTAAGGAAACATTATTTTACAGATAACTGTAGCTCAACAAGAGTAAAAGTGGCTTCACACATAATAGTGGCTAATAATAATAATAATAATAATAATAATTATTATTATTATTATTATTATTATTATTATTATTTACATTTTATATCCCACTCTTCCTCCAGGGAGCCCAGAGCGGTGTACTACATACTTAAGTTTCTCCTCACAACAACCTTGTGAAGTAGGTTAGGCTGAGAGAGACGTGACTGACCCAGAGTCACCCAACAAGTATCATGGTTGAATGGGGATTTGAACTCAGGTCTCCTCGGTCCTAGTCCAGCACTCTAACCACTACACCACGCTGGCTCTCCAAATAAGTAGGAGGGGACCACCAGTTCCTGGCAAGCGCGTGCTCCTGGAGTGAACTGGTTCTTCTGCCCCTTTCCATGTCAGCCAAACCTGGAACTGTCAGATTCCCAATGTCAGGGCCACTCTGTCACCCAACATATGTAACCTAGATTAGAAGTTGGGTAGTGGATGTTGGGTGCTGGAGCAGACCTGACATTGGCAACCTGACGTTTCTGAGTTTGGATAAAATGGAAAGAAGTGGAAGTTCTAGCTCATGCTGGGAATACACGCTCACCCTGAACCAATGGTTCCCGTGCTGCCATCCCATGTAAAATGCCCTAAGAATCAGGTCATTGATAGTTTTTGACTTAATATCAAAGACAATTTTGATGAAATGTGTTGGTAGATTTGAAATCATGTTTATGTGAATACCGGGGGCAGCTCTTCCTTCCCCCTGTAGTGCACTGGAGAAAGGAGGCAGTATCACGATTCATGATGATGATTGCATTGTTACCAGACCCTAGCCCAAGAAGACACGGAGACAAGTATATGGGTGAAATGGGCCACAATTTATTAAAATCCAAACATAGCGAACTGGAACTCTGGTGATTAATCACCGCTAACAAACAGTGCGGGCTACTAGGCCTGAGCAAGGGCCCCAAAGCCCTGCCCACAACCAGCATGGGCGACACACCTTGGCTCAGGAAATAAGGCAGGAATGACCCGCCTAATTCCTTCAAAGCCAACCACCCCCTTTTCAGGAAGTGATCTGGATACTTCAAGGACTTCAACCACCCCGGACCGCAGAGCCCAAGGGTTGGTGAAGTCCTGAAGCTGGTTTCTTGGCAATCATTCTCCCCGTGCCGCACAGGCCACAAAGGAGCGATTAACCAATCCACCTTTAAATACCCAAGGGTGCTCACCGAGATCTAACCTCAATTTTCCTTAGCCCGCACTGCTACTGCCACACAGGGAGGTTAGCCTCGAGCTTGACCTCCCTGCCCCATAACCTCCAAAAACTCGGCAAGCCCCCTCTGAATATTGCCCAGGTATAAATTGCACCCAGCCTCAGAGAGATGAACCCAATCGGGTCGGTACAAATCAGGGAGGCGTGCCGCTATCCCAGGTTGTAGCACAACCTCCCCACCCAATGCCTGAACCATCCGGCCAATGGCCGCCGAGGCCTTACGACGGGCCTTTTCTATTCCCAAACCTGAAGACACACCCCTCCAGACCCTACGCTGGAGCCAGGAGACCCAAAGAATACGTACCCCAGGGATCCATTCCCGCAGAATAACAAAGTCAGATGCGGCTTGCCGAATAATTGAAAGGCCAGTTCGCCGGCCCAAATCAATTTCACCCAAGTGTAATACCACCACCTGAGGGGCAGGGAAACTAGCTAAATGGGTCCTAATTGCGGGAAGCAGCTGCCCCCACAGCATGCCCCGCATGCCCAACCAATAGCTAGAGGCCCTCTGGCCAAAACCCAACTGCGTGCCCCACTGCGAGGTGCTGGCCCGCTTGAAGGCCCAGAAGACCAGCGAATGGCCACAAACCAGGACCCGGACCGGAGCCGCCGCTCCACCAGCACCTGCCGGGAGAAACACAGAGGAAAAAACGTGAGACGTTGGCCGCTGTCAGCGCACATATCGCCTGACCGCCATGGACCTCCAACGCCCAATCCGCCAAACAGCATCCTCAGCCATGCCCATTCCTGAGGCAGTAGAGGCAGCCCCAATTCTGAAGGAATGAAGGGTGAGACCGGTTATAGGGATCCTGGCCTGCCCAAGGACCTTCCGCACTACTGCCAGAAACTGATACTGTGTCAGCGGGCTGCCATTCTCATGCAGAAACAAACATCCCCCAGGACAAGGCCTCAGCCTAATATAATGCCTGAGGGCCGCCACTGGGCAGAGCACGGAACTGGCAGCCTCTGCCAGCTTCACCACCTACCCCCTGCCCCTCTGATCCGTCTTCCAGCGGCGGAGGAAAAGGTTGGCCGTACCGGCCGAAAATGTCAAATCAGAAAGCTGCAGACAGCCATTCCGAGGGGAACAACCGCTGCGCGGCAGCAATTCGGATGGGCGAAAAGCGCCAAAGAAGGCAAGTAAAAGTGCTGCCCTAAAGAGTGATACCTCCCAAGGACTGGAACAACTGATACCTAAGCGACCCAAAATAGCAGCCAACATATCCAGCGTAAGCGGGCGCCTGCTGTCCTTCAAGGCCGGAGACATCCTGGCCCATCCCTCCAACATACGCCGGACACGTGGGTCTGAGGATGAATCCGTAACCCCCCTCACCTGGGCTTCGAAAGATAAGGCCGACAAGTAACCACCCAAAGTAGACCCAGAACGTCCTGCCTGGTGCAGTGAAACTAAAAACTGCTGCAGGTGACCAACAGGGGCAGGCCAAGACTCTGCCAAACCTTCAACTCTCCGGAATTGGGCAAAAGCCTCAATCTTGGCCGCATAGCTCGCCCTTGTACTAGGTGCCAGCGACGCCGCTATGGCCCGCTGGGCTTCCAATTGCCAAGCTGCCACAGTACTGCTGGCATGGGATCCGGGAGCATCGCTGCCTCGGGAGCTAGTGCCCTGAATCTGTCTACCTGAAAATGAGACAAGGCATCAGCAATCTCATTCTTGATCCCCGGAACATGTCTGGCTTGAAATACAATATTCGCCCGCAGACACTGGAGCACAAGCGCTCGCACTAAACCCATGACCCTACGCGAGTGTGAGGTTTGGGCATTGACAATGTGAACTACGGCCTGGTTATCACACCAAAACCTCACCAAGGAATTGGCAAACTCCCCGGCCCAGATGTGGACTGCAACTACAATGGGGAACAATTTGAGAAAAGTCATGTCCCTGACCACACCCTGTTCAACCCACAACTAGGGCCAGGGGGCGGCACACCACCGTCCCCGAAAATAAAGCCCAAACCCGGCCCCACCGGCCGCGTCCGAGTGGACCTGTAAATCGGCTTCCAAAAGCTGTCGGGACCGCCAGAGCGAGGTCCTGTTAAATGTGAGCAAGAAGGTCTCCCAAAGGGCCAAATCAGCCCTGACTCCTTCGGAGATCCGAACCCTGTGGTGGGGGGCCTTAAGGCCTACCATGAGGTCACAAAGCCAACGCAAAAAGGCCCTGCCGGGGGCCACCACCCAACAGGCAAAATTCAGGTCGACCGGCCACCACCTGCAGTTCCTGCAGGGAAGCCTTGCGGGCCCGACCCAGAGACCTAACCAACTCCAGCAGGGTTTGCAATTTTTCGGGGGGCAACCTCGAGCACCCTGCTACGGAATCAAGTTCGATGCCCAAAAACGATAACCACATGGCCGGGCCCTCCGTCTTATCTCGTGCAAGAGGGACCCCAAGTTCGGCTGCCAGCTCCATGAAGGAACGCAGCAGGTGACAGCATACCCCAGAGTTGCCCCTCCCTACGAAAAGAAAATCGTCAAAAAAATGGGCTGTCGAAACAAGCCCCGCCCTCCGCCGCAGTGCCCATTCCAAAAACGTGCTGAAAGCCTCGAAGGCAGCACAGGAAATGGAACAGCCCATGGGCAACGCCCGGTCAAAATAAAATTGACCAGCGAAAGCAAAACCCAAGAGCTTGAAATCTGCCAGATGGACGGGCAGCAGGCGAAAGGCGGACTCTATATCACACTTGGCCAAGAGAGCCCCAACCCCTTTGCTTCTAACCACCTCGACCGCCTCGTCGAAGGACGTGTAGCGCACAGAACACAAAGTGTCGGGGATACCATCATTGACGGATGACCCCTTGGGGTATGAGAGGTGGTGAATCAGCTGGAATTCACCAGGTGCCTTCTTAGGCACCACCCCCAGCGGCAAAACCCGCAGCCCCGGTAAGGGAGGGGACCGAAAAGGCCCAGCAACCCTACCAGCTGCGACTTCCTTTGCAATCTTCTTCAAAACAACCTGCTCCTGACCCATAACTGACTTGAGGTTGCGGGTCCCGAGTGACCCCCATCGGGCCGATGAAGGAATCCTGAAACCATCCCTAAAACCCAGAAACAAGTAGGAAGCCGCAGATCTGTCAGGGTACTCCCGCAACAAGCAGCCTAACACCTCAAGCCGAATGGGGCTGGGTCCCTTTTCCCGAAGCGGGTGGAGGGGGGCCGCCCTTTTTATTGCCCCCAGGCCGAAACTTGCCACCCGACCCAGAGGAACAGGCCCGGGGGCACCCAGAACTGGGGTGCTTTGCCCCGCAAAGGCCACACGCGTGCCGGTAACGGCAGGGCGACCGGGAGCACCTACCATTTGAGTTGAACTCCCAACAAACCAAGTGGGGTTGAACCCACTGTTGGCCCGATCCAGCCAAAGGAGCGGACCCAAAAGGCCTGGACAACAAGTGCCCACTATCAGATCTGTCCCCTTCAACAGGGTGGGCCGGGGACATTATCACAAGCCACAACTCCTGTAGCGGGGCATCCCAGGGCAGCGAGGGGTCGAGGGCAGCTCTCATTCGAAAACTCTCGTCGTAGCGGATCCAAGCGGATCCAAGTGATCCCGCAAAATCAGAGACAGCCCTGTGGATAATATCCATATATTTAAGCAGGGCGGGGCCCCTAGCCGGCTGCGCCTGTACAATCACCCCCATGTATATGGTGAAGCCAGACAGCCAGTTGCTCCATGTCTTCTCTACTGGCTTACGCTTTGTAGCCTCATGATCCTTACAGGACTCCCCTTCTTTATGTTTAACTTCGGGTTCCCGGAACAGAAGGCTAAAGATATCTATATATTCTCCCCTAAGGATCTTTTCCTTTGTGGAGGGGAGCAAGTGATCTCCTAAAGGAAGCCCCATCCCCCCGTACGGGGCATGTTGGGGCATGAGTATAATGCCCCTAGGATAGAACCCCGGATCGCTAGGTGCGGGGACCAGTGCATTAGCATTGTTCGCTGGCAAGGCAGGAGAAGCACCCAGGGGCCCACTAATACCCCAAATATGCCCAGCTGAGCCCTGGAGTACCAACACGCTCCCCACCGTGGGAGGAGTGAACCCCAGACCCCAAGTGTGTGTGTAGGGGGACCAGTATGCAGCTGGTCCCCAGCCCCCCATAGTAGGCATCGGCCAGGGTACGGGAGGCCACTGGCCGGTGCCTCCGGGGTGTGTGGGTGCTGCTGGCTCACCCGGGGTCAAAGGGAGGGACGAATCCTGAGGAGGCTGCTCAGCTGGGACTGCAGACTGAGGCAACACGGGTCCAGGCAGCGCAGGAACTGGGTCCAGAGGTTGCGGTGGTGCTGGCAGTCCAGGCGGATCTGGTGAAGGCCTCGCTGGGTCAGATGGTTCAGACGGAGTGCCAGGCCCAGCAGGGGCCCCACCCTTTTCAAGGGCCTCTAACCTGGAAGAGAGAGACTTCAATAATTGGCTCCTAGCAGCTCCGCGAGTCCTGCGAGGGACCTTGGGTGGTGGAACGCCCCCGCCTCCAGGTGGGCCAGCCCCTGGGTCTGAAGGAGCATTCCTAGCTTTTTCAAGCGCCTCCATCCGCCCAATCAGGGCTCTAATAACACTCATTTCTTCATCCTCATCCTCTGACGAAGAGGGGGGAGGAGGGGCGGGACGTTTAGGCTGCCTAATGGGCCACCCACCCTTCTTTTCTTTCGCCTTTCTAGGCATAGTTCACACAGACTAAACCACTAACAGACAAAATGACAACTATCCAATAAGCCTGCCCACTTGGCTCTCGTTTTGCTCTGTTTTTTTTTTTTTTTTTTAAATTGAGCAGGAACAACCCAATCTCAAACGCCCAAGTAACGCAATGGTAACCTGGTATTAACAGCAGAACCCAATTAACGGTGTGCCAACCAGCCCTTGCGCCAGCTGCCCAATCCCCCACCCAGCTAGGCCACCACCCACCAGGACCAAACCCCAACAGAGGCCAGAAGCCACCCCGGGGCAAAAAGGAATGAGGGACAGAGAAAAGAGAAAAGCAGGGGGAGGACTATCCACCCGAGGGCCGCTGCCTTAAGAGGCAGGGCCCATCCGAGGGCCGAGGGAAGGGAGACCAAACCGTGACTCCGAGGCCAGAGAAGCCTCCCCCACGCCGCCGAGAATACGCCGCACGCCCGGCCGGGCGGAGAGAGATTCCCCGCCTCATGCCCAGAACGCTGCCCGGAGACTCTCTGCGCCGCACGCCCGCTCGTCAGGCGAACCCACACCCTCCCCCAAATGGAAGGAGCTCGTAGCAAGAGCTCCTTCCCGAAAGAGAGCTGAAGGCCAACTGAATTGCTTGGGGCGTGGATCGGCCGATCCCAGCCGAAACCACGCCCCCCCCTCGTGCAAGGCAGCCAATCGGGCTGCTTCTTGGGCCCGTAACAGGCTGGAACAAACTCCCTCCCCCAGCACGAGGCTGAGGGGAGGGGGATTCTGGAGCATGATTTCCTTTAGGTAGGGGTGTGCATGAACCTATTCCAGCAGTTCGGTTAGAGTTTGAGCTGAACTCAAATCGGACTGCCCCGGATCAGCCCAAGTGTTAACTGAGTGTCAGCATGCATGGAGGCTGGAAGCGGGACACTCTGGAGTGCTGGACCCAGTCTGGGGAGGAGGAGCCATGCTGCCGCTGTGCCCTCAGATTACGGGTGCCTTCTCACCCACCCCATTATGATTTTTTTTATAGTAGGCAGCATTCCCCCCTTACTTGTAAAGGGGAATCCTCACCAGACTCCCTTTTACAAGCAAGCCCTCAAGCCCCTGGTTCAGCTCAAACTCAGACCTTTTTCAAACTCAGCCGAACTGGTTCGGCTCAAACTCAGACACCCCTTTTGGTGGGGTCTGGTTTGGTTTGAGTCCAAACTGGTCAAACCGGCCTGGTTCTATCTGAACCAGTTCGATTAGAAAATGGTACTGCACATCCCTACCTCCAGAGATGGAAAACTCAAATTCTGAACTTTGCTTCTGCTGCCTAGCCTATCAAGGCATCAGCTTTTTGAAGTTCAAAGAAAGCAGGAGAGCCCACTGTGCCACCACCAGGTAAGGCCCTCAATAGATTGACAAGGATAGCCCCATTGCATTAGCGAACCAATGCACTTATAACAGATTGGGTTGGATCAGATCCAGTTTTGATTGTTTTCAGTGATGAACAGTCGTAATAGAGGGAACTTAGGTGTGATACAGTAGATTTCTTCTTACACTCTTAAATTCATCTGAATAAGTTTCTTTTCCTCATTTAGGTTCAAGATTAGATAATAAACATTTTTTAAAAAATTAACTTTATTTCATTGTATCATCATATCCAAATGAGTAATGGATAGGAGCTTTATTAGAATATGGAAGTTTTGTATGATCCTTTCTGATCCTAACCAGGGGGTTTCAACCTTTTTTGAACCTTTTCAAAACCAGGGGGTTTAGTGTGTGTGCATACACACATACACATTTAAATGTTACAGTTATGAGACAGACTATTACAGTCACCGGCTTACATCCAGACTAAGTACTCATGAATTGTCAGATTGAAATTAATCATCCCACTAATTTCTATATCATTACTCATGAGTATCTTTATCTGGATGTAAGCCAGTGACTGTACTAGCCAAATCCTCTGATCTTGAGGTAATGCAGTTGTGTTCTAATCACTAGTCAGGGATGCGGGAGTTCTGTGTGCTCCTTACAAGCTTTATAAGTACCCCCAGAAGTTTATGTACCCCTGTTTGGGAACCACTATTCTAGACCATGTCTAGGGGTGTGCAAAACATTTTGAGCGTGAAACATTTCAAGCTTGAAATAGGCCATTCTGAGTGTTTTGAATTCGAAACAAAATGGCCTGTTTCAAATGCTAAACAGAACCCAATTTTGAGCTTGAAATGTTTTGAGTGTTGAGCGCCAATTTGGCATCTGTTTGGCTTGAGATCTCCTTACTTCTTGTTTGGCTTGTTATAATGCAGATCAAGTATTATATTGGGCAACTGTGCCCCCATTGGCTGGGGGAAGGGAAGAAGAACAAAATAGGTGGCAATTTCAAAATGTATTCAAAGACCTTTGAAGAGGGCAGGAGTGGAGGGAGGGAGGAATCAAGGAAGGTTTGATTTTGTGGTTTTCTTTTCTCAGATAAGAAAAGTATAATATGCTGTGCTATTGCTGCTATTTTAACTATCTGGTTTTGCTGGATCTCAGACTGAGAAAGGCCTTCCTTCCTTGAGTTGTAGTTTGTTTTGTTTGTGAGATAGTATTGTGGCAAAAAATGACAGTGGCAGCTCAGCGCTCTCTCTCTCTCTCTCTCTCGCTCTCTCTCTCACCCATTTGTACATTTCTTTTGTGGGTTGCGTGGTAGATATCACCATTCATGCCCACTCACTTTGATGTCCCTAGGAGATAATCAAACTCACTTTGGTGTCCCTAGGAGCTACCCATGGGGAGTAATGGGGTGTTCTGAGTTCCCCATTTTATTTATTTTTATTTTTATTTATTTATTTATTTATTTATTTTTGCATTTATATACCGCATTTCGTTAAAAAGATAACCCCAAGGCGGTTTACAAAAGTTAAAAACATACAATAAAAAGACAATAAAAACATCATGTTAAAAGTATAAAAACATATAAAAACAGACATAAAAACAATACAACAAATACAACAAATAAAAATACAGAGAAGCAGCAGTAGAAAACGATCATGTAAAAGCCTGGGTAAAAAGCCAAGTCTTTAAAAGCTTTCTAAAAGCCATGATGGAGTCCGAGGAACGAATGGCCACTGGGAGAGCATTCCAGAGTCTGGGGGCAGCAACAGAGAAGGCCCTGTCCTGAGTGCACAACAGCCTGGCCTCCCTCATTGTCGGCACCCGGAGCAGAGCCCCCTCAGATGTCCTTGTCGATGTTCACTATGGCTGAAACACTATGGCTGAAACACACATTGTTCACTATGGCTGAAACACTTGAAACACTCAAAACATTTTGAGTTTATTTCATCAAAATAGATGGCTTGGCCACAGTTTTGATGAAACGTTTCCAGTATTAAGCATTTTGTTTCAAGTTCAAAATGACACACAAAATCCATTTTGTGCATATTGCTAACCATGTCATATCTCATGGTATGTAAATGAGGATCTTTACATAGGACTTGTTCACATAATTGTTGAAATCTAGGTTTAATGTGGTTTGCTGACATTAGCATGATTGTGTGAACCCACACCAAGGCAGGAGATTCATCTTGAGCCATAAATCACTTTGACATGGGTTCACCCAAACCTAGATTTGAACAACTGTGTGAACCAGGCCAATGAGCAGAATAGAGATACCAAGCAGCTGAATAGAGATACCAAGCAGCTGCATACCAGGTTGGAGCTATGATTCCCTACTGTAAGCAATTACAGGATGGGAATGCATGATAGCTGCATGCACCCCCATCTTCAGACCCTACAAATCATGGACAGGAGGACCAGATGGCATACCAGACGTCTAGCCAGCACTACTGCACTGCACATCACCCTCAAAAGCATGTGTCAAGAAAAGGGCAGGAGTTCACCTTGAGCAGACCTTCCTTACTTCACCTGGGGATGTTATTGTTTGTGAGACCTGGAATCCTTTCTCAAATACCACTAAAATAGCTGGAACAGATGCATCAAATGCCAACCTCATTTCTGCAGCACTAATGGCTACCAGAAGTTCCTTGAGTGTGTGACATAAAGAGAGTGAACTTTGCCTTATCCATCCTTGGAATTCCAATAAAAAACAAAGAGTACTTACTTCCTCATAATGGAAAAAAAAAGCCCCCAACTCTAGATATATAGTGGTGGATGACAAGTGAGTGAAATATGGAAGGACGTAAAACAAAATTACAGGAAATGTTGCTTGAGGAAACATGTTTTCATACAGCAGGAAAATCTCATATACTAAAGCTTCTATTACTCATTATTAACTAGCTTCAGACTTGGTATATCAAAAAGACAAAGGGCTTGTAATCTAACTTGAACCAAGTGCATGGGGTGGGGGAAATAATAGCAAAGACAGCATTTGAAACATGTGGCATGAAACCCAACAGAGCATTGCCGTTTGCAAGTGTTTCCATTTGCAGTTTCCAAGTCCTTTGAAGAAGTGTTTGAGTGTGTGTTTTGGGGATTGAGTTCTGGTGTCTGAGGACAGGGTTTTTGTTTTTGTATTGGTTTTGGTTACTAACAGTTTATATATTTCCATAACTTAGTGTTCAAAATAATACAATGTACAAAAAACACCCAGCAATAATAACACATTGATGTACTCTCACCTTCTCATTACAACTATTCACTCAAATCATACAGCCAGTTTATGTCCACATTGAATGAATGGATGAGTGAATAAATAAATACATAAATAACCTCAATAAAAATACCCTTCCAAAAAAGGAGGAGGAGGAAGGGAGATAAAAGCTCTAACTACAGTGTCAGAGTGTATGCCAGTATCTAGGAGACAACCATTACCATACCATACCATACCATACCATGAATATTTACATAGAAATAAAGAAATAAATTGTATTCATTTGTTTGTTTTATTTCTATACCACTCTTCCAAAAATGGCTCAGGGCAGTTTACATTAAAATAAAAACAATTAAAATCTATTAACAGTTAAAATCAAAAACTATAAAAACAATATAAAACCAATTAACAATTAAAACATGTAAAACTGTCTTAAAACCCTGGAAAACCAGGCCATTCACAGTTTAAAAGCAGTTTAAAAACCCTGGAAGGCCAGGCCAAACAGATAGGTCTTAAGGGCTCTCCTGAAGGCCAATAAGGAATTCAGATTATGGATTTCTGCCGGGAGTGCATTCCACAGCCCAGGAGCAACTACAAAGAAGGCCCACCTTTGAGTCACCACCAGACGTACCAGTGGTAACTGGGGACAGACCGCCTCAGATGACCTTAACATGTGGTGGGGATCATATAGAAGAATGCACTCTCTAAGGTAGCCCGGAACTAAGCCATTCAGGGCTTTAAAAGTAATAACCTGCACTTTGTATTTTGCACAGAAACATATCAGCAGCCAGTGCAACTGTTTCAAAATAAGCATAATATGGTCTCTCCAGGTTGCCCCAGAGACCAATCTGCCTGCCACATTTTGAACTAACTGAAGTTTCTGAACTACATACAAAGGCAGCCCCATGTAGAGCGCATTGCAATAGTCAAACCTAGAGGTTACCAACTGATGCACCACTGTTTTGAGATCATTCTGTTCAAGGAATGGACGCAGTTGTTGAATCAGCTGAAGGTGAAAGAAAGCACTCCTGGCCATAGCCTCCACCTGAGATAACAGGATGAGGCCCGGGTCCAGGAGTATCCCCAAACTGCGTACCTGTTCCTTCTGGGGGAGTGTAACCCCATCCAGCACAGGAAGCTCTAATACATCCCTCAAATTCTGAGCCCCCACAATGAGCACCTCCATCTTGCTTGGATTCAGTTTCAGTTTGTTATTTATTATTATTTATTGTATTTATTTATTACATTTATAAACCGCCCAATCCAGAGGCTCTGGGCGGTGTGTACAAAAACCTTTTTAAAAGACATAAAACCCACAATTCAAACACAATGCTAAAAACAATATAAAAACAATTCAAAAATGATTAAAACTATTTAAAACCAATTAAAATACTTTTTAAAACAACAACACTTTACAAGCCTTGCAAGGCCAGGCCAAATAAATAGGTTTTTTAGGGCTATCTTAAAGGCCAACAGCGAGCCTAAACTGCAGATATCTGCTGGGAGTTCATTCCATAGACCAGGAGCAGCTACAGAAAAGGCCCGGTTCCGAGTCGCCACCAGACGTACTGGTGGTAACTGGAGACGGACCTCTCGAGATGACCTCAACGAGCGATGGAGATCATACCAAAGAAGGTGCTCTCTAAGGTAACCTGGACCCAAGCTGTTCAGAGCTTTAATGGTAATAACCAGCACTTTGTATTTCATCTGGTAACATATCGGCAGCCAGTGCAACTGTTTTAAGACAGGCATAATATGGTCTCTCTGGGTTACCCCAGAGACCAATCTGGCTGCTGCATTTTGAACTAACTGAAGTTTCCGAACTATGTACAAAGGCAGCCCCACGTAGAGCGCATTGCAGTAGTCAGCCTGGAGGTTACCAGCTGATGCACCACTGTTTTGAGATCGCTCTCTTCAAGGAATGGACGCAGCTGTTGAATCAGCCGAAGCTGATAGAAAGTGCTCCTGGCCATAGCCTCCACCTGAGATACTATCATGAGGTCTGGATCCAATAGCACTCCTAAGCTGCGTACCTGTTCCTTCTGAGGGAGTGTAACCGCATCCAGCAGAAGAAGAGCTAACTTCTGCAAACCCATTACTGCCTGTAGGCAGGCATTTAGGGAATTAATGCCATTTCCTGATGATTAAGATGATAAAGAGAAGTAGATTTGGGTGTCATCAGCCTCCTGATAGCACCCAGCACCAAAACTCCTGATGACCTCACCCATCGGTTTCATGTAGATATTAAGAAGCATTGGTGTCAGAATGGAGCCCTGAAGGACTCCATATAACAGCTCCTGTTTTGAGGAGCAGCTGTTACTAGGTTCCACCATCTAGAATCTACCCGAGAGATAGGAGCGGAACTACTGCAAAGCAGTGTCTCCTATCCCCAACTTCCCCAGGCAATCCAGAAGGATACCATGGTTGATAGTATTGTACGCCACCGAGAGATCCAAAAGAACCAGCAGAGTCACACTCCCTCTCTCGATTCCCTAGTAGAGGTCATCCATCAGGCCAACCAAGGCTGTCTCAACCCCACAGCCAGCTCTAAAGCCAGATTGAAATGGGTCTAGATAATCAGCTTCCTCCAAGACTGCCTGGAGCTGATTGGCCACCACCCTCTCAATCACATTGCCCAACCAAGGGAGATTGGAGACTGGCCTATAACTATCCATCGCTAAGGGGCCCAGGGAAGACTTCTTAAGAAGTGGTCTAACCATTGCCTCCTTCAGACAAGGAGGCATCCTACCCTCCCTCAGCAATGCATTTATGATATTAACCAGGCCACCTCCTACAACCTCCCTATAGTTGGTCAAGGATCCAGAGAACAAGTTGCAGGTCACACCACCCCAAGCAGCTTGTCCACTTCTTCAGGAGTCACAGATTGAAACTAATCCAGTCTAATACTGCAAGAGGGGTTGCTGGACACCTCCTTCATCGACCCTGCAGAAATAGTGCAGTCCAAGTTGGCTCAAATACAGGAGATTTTGTCTGCAAGGAACCCACTAAAAGCATCACAGCAGAACGTTTCCAGGGACTGATTTAAAGCAGAAGGAGCAGAAATTCAGCTCCTCACAACCTTGGATAGCTCTGCTGAATGCGAACCTACAGATGCAATGCATGCAGAATCATCTAGGAAACGCCAACACCAACTGAACATACACTCTGTTGCTAGGCATTAGGGATGTGCGAACCGGTTCGGATCCGAACCGGTTCGGGTCCGAACCGGTTCCGGTTCGGAGGTTCGGATCGAACCGAACTGGGGGTGGTTTGTTTCGAACCGGTTCGGACCGGTTCGGATCGGTTCGGAAAGCTGAAAATTGGTCAGATGGTAGCTGGCACCCAGGGGTACCTGTCACCCAAACCCCAAAGCAATCGGACACTTGTACGATTTTTTATGAATTTTTGAAAAATATTTTTATTTTTCTCTCATAGGATATAATGGGACCCGAACCAGGCCATTATTTCTTATTGTGGAGCACTCATGGGTGCCAACAACCATGCAAACCCTGAAGCAATCAGACACCCCTATGATTTTTTATGAATATTTGAAATATTTTTAATTATTTTTCTTATTGAGTATAATGGGACCCGAACCAGTCCATATCCCCTGTTGTGGAGGACCTAGGAGCACAAAAGCAGGGTGAGTGGTAGACAGGCATGGGTGCCTACCACCCAAAAAATCTCAAGGCAATTGGACACTCCTCTGATTATTGGTGAATTGTTAAGTGTTTTTGAATTCCTCATAGAGAATAATTAGGATTGCAGCAAATGTATAGCTTCACGTCGGGGGGAAAGGGGTGTCGTAGAGTGCAGTGTGGTGGGTGGTAGTTCCTAGGGTGGGCAAGGAAGCTATCAGAATTATTTGAAAGGAATTGGGCAAAGAGGTGATTTTTAAGTGATTTTTGAAGTTTACGCGTCTTTAAGGTTTTTCCTCATAATAAGTTATAATGGAGCTTTCAGCAGCCCTATAAGTGCACATGGGGGTGCTGGGGTGGCCCAGAGCAAGTGGTGGTGTAGTGCACATAGGGTGCCAACCACCCCCATGGGTTTCTAACCCATGGGGTACAGGGATCTCTGGTAGGGGCACCCCCATGGGTACAGGGTTCTCTTGTTTCTGAGGTATTGAGTGTGGATTCTATGATAGCAAATGAGATTTTCAATGAGACACCATCAATCCACTCTAATATGCTATCATAGAATCCACACTCCGCCTCCTGCTTCTTCTCTGTGTGTGTGCTTAGTAGGGGTGTGCAATTTGGGATTTCGGGTGATTTGGCTCGGACCCGAACCGAATCACCCCTGTTCTGTTTTGTGCCCGAATCTGGGTCACCCGAATCACCCTTGATTTGGTTCGGATTCGGATTTAATCCGAATCTGAATCGATTCGGGGGGTAAAAAGGGGCCCAGGGGCAAAATTTTGGGGTGGGGTGGTAGTGCCCAATGGGTAGAGTCTACCACCGCAATTTCAGGGGGATTGGGCAAAGGGCTGATTTTTGGTGAATTTTTAAAGTTTTAGTGACTTTGGGGCAGTTCGGGGGCATAGCATGGGATCTGGGCAAAAGGAGTGGGGTGGGGTGGTAGTGCCTAATGGGTGCAGGCTACCACCCCAATTTCAGGGGGATTGGGCAAAGGGCTGATTTTTGGTAAATTTCTGAAAATTTCATATCTTTGGGGCATATTGGGGCATATTGGGGCAGAAAGTGGGGCCTGGGGCAGAATAGTGGGGTGTGATGGTAGTGCCTAATGGGTGGAGGCTGCCACCCCAATTTCAGGGGGTTTGGACAAAGGGGTGATTTTTTGAGAATTTTTGAAGTTTTAGTGACTTTGGGGCAGTTTGGGGGCAGAAAGTGGATCTGCCCCAAAATAGTGGGGTGGGGTGGTAGTGCCTCATGGGTGGAGGCTACCACCCCAATTTCAGGGGGATTGGGCAGAGGGCTGATTTTTTGAGAATTTTTGAAGTTTGGGTGTCTTTGGGGCAGATTGGGGGCAGAAAGTGGATCTGCCCCAAAGGAGTGGGGTGGGCTGGTAGATAGTGCCTAATGGGTGGAGGCTACCACCCACCCCCAATTTAAGAGTGATTGGGCAGAGGGGTGAATTATGGTGAATTTATTTGTATGAGGTTTGTCTTCATAAGGTGAAGTGTGCTAAATTGATTACTTCCTCATATTATTCATAGTAAAGGAAAGTGTGAAAAAGTGAAAGTGGGGTCATGAGAGTTGTTTAATTGAAAAATATCTCATTTGCTATGATAGAATGAGAATTCACACCTTTTCTATTCACCATAATTCACCCCTCTGCCCAATCACTCTTAAATTGGGGATGGGTGGTAGCCTCCACCCATTAGGCACTATCTACCAGCCCACCCCACTCCTTTGGGGCAGATCCACTTTCTGCCCCCAATCTGCCCCAAAGAAACCCAAACTTCAAAAATTCTCAAAAAATCAGCCCTCTGCCCAATCCCCCTGAAATTGGGGTGGTAGCCTCCACCCATTAGGCACTACCACCCCACCCCACTATTTTGGGGCAGATCCACTTTCTGCCCCCAAACTGCCCCAAAGTCACTAAAACTTCAAAAATTCTCAAAAAATTACCCCTTTGTCCAAACCCCCTGAAATTGGGGTGGTAGCCTCCACCCATTAGGCACTACCACCACACCCCACTATTCTGCCCCAGCCCCCACTTTCTGCCCCAATATGCCCCAATCTGCCCCAAAGACATGAAATTTTCAGAAATTTACCAAAAATCAGCCCTTTGCCCAATCCCCCTGAAATTGGGGTGGTAGCCTGCACCCATTAGGCACTACCACCCCACCCCACTCCTTTTGCCCAGATCCCATGCTATGCCCCCGAACTGCCCCAAAGTCACTAAAACTTTAAAAAATCGCCAAAAATCAGAGGAAGGTCCAATCGACTTGAAATTTGGGTGGCAGGTAGAACACAAGGTCCCCTTTCAAACCAGCTATTTTTTGCGATCCGAACCGGTTCGGTTCGAATCCGAACCGGTTCGGATCCGAACCGAACCGGGGGGGTGGTTCGGCAAAACCAAAACCGAACCACCCTGGTCCGGTTCGGACCCGGTTCGGATCCGAACCGAACCGGGAGAACCGGTTTTATGCACATCCCTACTAGGCATACAGAGTGTTGCACAGTATGTCAGCCACTATATACATGTGGTAAATTGATAAAATTCATGCTCTTTGGTGTGAAATCTAGTTTATTTCACTGGATTTCACGGAGCGTTCTCTATGGTAACCCCAATGGAATGTCCTCCCCATTACAACCATTTAGCTATGAACGAGATCTATATTGAAATATTAGATCATTTGTAAGGAAAAGCAAGATCTTTACTATTGTAACTGTACAGCTTTCCAAGTGGTAGGATAAACATTACACAGAAGTTATCAGTGCATTTCCTTTAGGTTTGTGCATTTCAATTTGGCAACAAAATGTTTTGTGTCCAAAAATGGCATTTGTATACGAATCAAAATGAAAAAATTAAAAACAAAAATTTTGTATACAAATCGAAATGACCCTATTTTGGATCTGAAGTTTTGTTTTGTTTTGTTCTTCAGAGCTTTGACTGCAGCAACTAGGGAGGCAGTGAGTGTCTGTCAAGAAGAGATTAGCAAAAGATAAGCTATGCAAAAAGCAGGCACAGCATCACTGAGGAAGCT
Source organism: Hemicordylus capensis (assembly GCF_027244095.1). Taxonomy (NCBI): domain Eukaryota; kingdom Metazoa; phylum Chordata; class Lepidosauria; order Squamata; family Cordylidae; genus Hemicordylus; species Hemicordylus capensis. Next base: position 35,461,472 of record NC_069659.1, on the reverse strand, counting down.
AATTTCCTTGGAATTATGTGCTAAGAAATTCTGATTGCCAGCTCTAAAAAACAATGCCCTGTTTCCACTCTTTCTGGGCTGATTGCTTTGAGGGTGGAGGGGGGGGGGAGTTTGTTTCAATTCATTAACAAGTTACTCGCTTGCTTCTGCCTTTCCAGCTGCCTCATTCAAGAGAGTCAGAGAAAGAACTAATTTTGCATTGCATGTCTAAACTCAAGTTTCCATGATGCCATGCTTGCCCTGCTACCTGCCTGAGCCCAGCATACTGCTCCCTAGTTACCATGTGTGTATATAGTATATAATGCAATTCAAATGCCTGCCTGCCTAGGATAGTTCGTTGTTCTGCTGCCTCTGTGTGATCTTGCTTTGGAAACCTGTTCTTAAAGCTCTGCTATTGTTGTTGATGTGTTGAAAAAAAATGTCTGTGAATGAAAACTGCTTGCTTTGTAGAGGAGGGAGAGTAGGGCACACTTGATGCTGCTGTTAGCCGTAATTTGCTGCAGCAGTGGAGTGTGGGCTTGGGGGTTGCAGCAGTGGAGTGTGGGCTTAGGAGTTGCAGCAGTGGAGCATGGGCTTGGGAGAGTGAGGGGTTGTTGAAGTTTGTGTGTCTTTGTGGCAGATTTAGGGCAGAAAGGGGTCTGCTGGGTCAGAACAGTGGGTTGTGTGGAAGTGCCCCAAGGGGTGCCTGCCACAACCCCAGACTCCCATGGAATTGGCCTAAGGGCTGCTTTCTTAGGAATTGTCGAAGTTGCAGTGTCTTTGGGGCAGATTTGGGGCAGAAAAGGGTCTGCCGGGGCAGAACAGTGGGCTGGGTGGAAGTGCCCCAAGGGGTGCCTGTCACAACCCAGACTCCCATGGAATTGGCCTAAGGGCTGATTTTTAAGTGTGTGTCTTTGGGGCAGATTTGGGGCAGAAATAGGTCTGCTGGGGCAAAACAGTGGGTTGGGAGGAAATGCCCCAAGGGGTGCCTGCCACCACCCAAACTTCAAAGGAATTGATCAAAGTGTGTGTGTGTGTGTGTGTGTGTGTGTGTGTGTGTGTGTGTGATTTGGGGAAGTTTGGGTGTCTTTAAGCTTTTCCCCCATAGAGAATAATGGTGGTTTCAGCAGCCCATAACTGCACTTGGGGGGCACTGGTGTGGTGCTGAGCGAGTGGTGGTGTAGTGCACAGAGGGTGCCAACCACCACCCTGGATTGCTAACCCATTGGGATACTGGGCTTTGTTGTTTCTGAGGTGTTGAGTTTAGATTCTCTGGTAGCAAATGAGATTTTTAATGAAAAACCATGAATCCACTCTCATGTGCTACTAGAGAATCTACTCTCAGAACACCTCTAGAACAACAAAACCCTGTACTTCATGGGTTGGCAACCCATGTGGGTGGTTGGCACCCAATGTGCACTACACCACCACTTGCTCTGGGCCACCTCAGTGCCCCTCAGGTGGAGTTATGGGACTGCAGAAACCTCCATACCCTATGAGGAAAATCTGAAAGACATGTAACTTCATTAATTCTTTAAAAATCAGGCCTTTGCCAAATTCCTCTGAAAAAATTGTGGTAGCTTCCTTGTACCAACTGGGCACTACCACCAAGCACACGCCACTCTGGGCCACCCCGCTCCCGGCGTGAAGCTATACTTTCCCTGAAACCTCCAGCATACCCTATGGGGGAAATCTGAAAGACGCAAACTTCAAAAATTAACCAAAAATCAGTCGTTTGCCCAATTCCTTTGAAATGTTTGTGGTAGCTTCCACTCATTGGGCACTATATCCCCCATCCACTCTTTTGACCATGTGACCCATTTTTAAATCTGAATTAATTCGGATTCAGATTCGGATTAATTCGGATACAAAACAAAACTGGGGTGATTCGGAAGGCTTAATTTCAGACAAAATTCAAAATGGGGTTGAGTCAGATTTGGTACAAATCAAAACAGAAAAAAATACAAAATGTGCAACCCTAATTTCCTTTTTTATTTTTTAAGGGGAAAAGTGGATTTGGCTGTCAGAAAAGAAGGTGCTCCTTTTATATTTATTTCAGCCTTGCTGCTATTTTAATTCTGTTTTTCGTAAAACATTTTTTCCCTTTTTTCTCATGTTTTTTATTTTTAATTTTAATAGGTATTTTATATTGCCTTCAGTTTTGTAATGTTTTGGGTGAGGCAGGTTATATAAATCAAATCAATAAAATAAAAATCAGTGTTCTCTTCTGAGAGCAACTCTGCAGTCAGCATGTAAGGGACATGCAATGCACTATGATCCATTACCAAATGAAATGTCAAGTCATGTTGACTTGTTCTGATTTTTTAGTACAAAGCAATAGAATTATTTCTCTTCTCCAGCTGAAAAGAACTTGATGCACCCAGACTGCAAATCAGCAAAATCTTTTCCTGTTTTGTGTGTATATTGAATGGGAATCCTTTGTATATAAGAGCAGAAAATCTTTTGAGAAAGAGTTGCAGAAATATTGTAAGTGATAATGGATCTGTTACCTTCTGCAACAGAGGTAGGCAACCTTGACTTTCTAGCTGTTGCTGAACTACAACTCCCATCATTCCCAGCCACAATAAATTGTGTTCAACAACAACTGGAAAGCCAAAGTTGCCTACCCCGTTCTACAAGCATGGTGTTATTGTTGGGATTTTGCCATAGACATTGTCTCAGTTCTCTGTATGGGGTATGCTTCTCTGTGTTAATGTCTCTATGTACTAGCTTGGGGTTAGAGTCACTGAAGCTGTTCTCACACACACCCTAACCCAGTCTAGGGAAGCCCAGTCTGGGTTAATCTGCATATGAAAACCACCGGGTATCAGGCCCAATCCCAGCAGGGCAGTGCCACCTAGCCCCACTTTGAAACCCAACTCTTAGCCAACATTAAGGGCTCGAGCAAGCCCTTAGCCCGGGCTCTGGGATTGTGTGTTCACTGGGGTTATGTTCAGCCCCAGCAGACACAGAAATGGGTGCCTAGAATGCCCATCTCCTGGGGGATTCCCCCAATGCATTTTGCATGTCATGCAGTGTATTGTGGGATATACGGTGGCCAGGATGTGTTGTCCTGGCCTCTGAAGCTCTACGCTGCACCACTTAGCATGGATCATCTGAGAGTGTGGTCTGAGCTCCCAGCAAGGTCAAACATTCATGGGGGGTGGGTGGGGGCAGTAAGGTGAGTTTGACCAGCCTTCACCCCCAGCCACCCACTGCCACACCTGCCTGGTAGTGTGAACAACCTCATTGCGTTTGTTTGTCTCCTCCTCACTTACTGACTTAAATTCAAACTGAGAGGTTCTCCTTCACTCTGCATAAGAAACTGTTAGCCTGTGTATTGTTTTCTTAGCCTATGTTTAGTTAATAATGAATATCAAACTCTCGTTTCTCAGTTAAAGTTGGCTTCTTGTTCAATTACTTATCGAGGATAAGTAATTACTCTGCAACAGTTACTAACCATCTCTACTCTTGCAACAAATATACAAATATTATCCAAGTCTGCAATCCTAAATACAGTGGCTGAACTGCTGACTGATGCTGTGCTTGCAGCTATGGGATCTTCTTGCAGTAGCACAACTTAGTTCATTGCACAAGAGCAACTTTAATCAGGATGTCGGCCACTGGCTGACATACTGTGCAACGTTACATCCATGTCACCACGTAATGGTTGTGCAGTTCTGTAAGTGCAAGATGCTAGAATTGTGCAAATTCAGGTGTGCGACATTCCCAATTGCCATACCGACATGCCGCTCCGTTTGTGCAGTTTTTGCTCTTGTGCAACTTTACAGCAAACATTGTAAAGAAGTGCTGAGATCTGTGAGGTTTCCTTGATCTGCATTGCAAGCAAATCAAGGATGTCACCTCCTTACTGCCTCATGTCATGTAGCGCTAAAGCAAAATGAGCAGAAACAGGGTGTTTTATTTCTGCAAATATGTATATTCTGCTTTTGCATCTAAAAACATCTGAAGTGATCAATTTGAAACAAATTGATCAATGTAATAACAATAATGCAGAAGTCTTTCAGTGAATGGATAGGAGATTGCCTATGAATTTCATATACGGGTGAAACTCGGAAAATTAGAATATCGTGCAAAAGTCCATTAATTTCAGTAATGCAAATTAAAAGGTGAAATTGATATATGAGACAGACACATTACATGCAAAGCAAGATAAGTCAAGCCTTAATTTGTTATAATTGTGATGATCATGGCGTACAGCTCATGAAAACCCCAAATCCACAATCTCAGAAAATTAGAATATTACATGGAACCAAGAAGACAAGGATTGAAGAATAGAACAATATCGGACCTCTGAAAAGTATACAGTGTACTGTGCTTGATTGGCCAGCAAACGTGCCTGACCTGACCCCATAGAGAATCTATGGGGCACTGCCAAGAGAAGGATGAGAGACATGAGACCAAACAATGCAGAATTGCTGAAGGCCGCTAATGAAGCATTCTGGTCTTCCATAATACCTCATCAGTGCCACAGGCTGATAGCATCCATGCCACGCCGCATTGAGGCAGTAATTGCTGCAAAAGGGGCCCAAACCAAGTACTGAATACATATGCATGCTTATACTCTTCAGAGGTCCGATATTGTTCTATTCTTCAATCCTTGTCTTCTTGGTTCCATGTAATATTCTAATTTTCTGAGATTGTGGATTTGGGGTTTTCATGAGCTGTACGCCATGATCATCACAATTATAACAAATTAAGGCTTGACTTATCTCGCTTTGCATGTAATGCGTCTGTCTCATATATCAGTTTCACCTTTTAATTTGCATTACTGAAATTAATGGACTTTTGCACGATATTCTAATTTTCCGAGTTTCACCTGTATGCTACCTTAACCTCCATCATGGAAGAAAGGCTGAGTATCAGTGTAACAAATAAAGAGCTTTGCTTACAAAAAAAATCCCTACACTGGCAATAGTGACAGTTAAAACCAATTAAAATAAGATAGTGGCTGACATCCAGAGCAGCAGTCCATGGATATGCCAGAAAGAAAGAAAGCTCTCCTAGCCAGTGGCATATGAAGTCCTGTAGCATCCACAATTTCTGAACTGGAAAAGGGCCCTGATGCCCCACCAAGCCCCCTACTACCCTCCATTGCTTTGTGGGGCTGGCACTAGCACCCACACACTGCCCTCTACCTTGTCTCCCTGCCTCCTCCTCAGACTCCTGTCTCCACCTGCCATCATTTCCTGCCAGGTGTTGCATTGGTGAGCAGTTAGATGGCCTGCTTTCAGAGAATAAACGGTCCATCTGCCTGATTGCCAATGCAAGAGATGGTGGGCAATGATGTCAGGAGGCAGAGGAGGAGAAAGAGGTGGCAGGAGGAGGCAGGCAGAAGCAAGGCAAGGGGCAGCATGGAGTACCTACATGCAATGAAAGGGAGCAGGGTGAGGGGGGCAGGTGGGCCCTCAGTGCCCCCTGGGGCTGGCAGATCCTGTTCTTTGAATACATCTGCACAATTATCGTTATGCCTCTGTTTCTAGCGGCACTGCATTGGGCACACAGTGCGGGAGTGGGAGAGCAACTTTCAATTATTTACATTACCTCCAGAAGTGCCCTGTGTCACCTGAAAATATCCTCTGAGGGCTTCACAACCTGCGGGGATATATTTTCAGTGACACTGGGCACTTCCAGAGGCAAGACAAAAAATCAAAATACTCTGTCCCCTGCTGTGCACATGGGTGTGCCCATAGTGGGAAAGTTTTCTGCTGGGTGGAGGCACCATTCTGGCGCTTCCACAGAGTGCTGCTTGGATGTCAGCCAATACAGAATTAGAAAGGTTACAGATAACTCCATTCAAAAAGGCTTGGAGACTAAGAAGTTCTTGATCTCACACTGGAAAGATACCATGTTTGATGCTTCATTAGCCTGATTGTGGAGACAGTTCCATAGAGAGGGCACAACTTTCAAAATGGCTGTCTCCCTACTTGTCTCCTGCCTAAACTGTGATGGCAGGAGCACTCAGAAGAGGACCTCTGAACCTTAAAGGTTGGACAGGTTCATATGGGAGATGGCAGTCTGGATATGATGAGGCAATAACTCACCTAAGCACCATTCCTAAAATAGTATTGTCACCAAGAAGGCAATTACATCAGTGTAAATACATGCTTTCTTGTTAATGTATGTGGATACAATATCAAATGAGAACGTGGCCCATTAAACATTTGAAAGTGCAGCTTATACCATGTCATTATAGCCCAAGATATTCTATGTTACTTGTACACGTTATAGATGAGCTGTACAAATGATGTGAATGTATGAAAGACGGTGAATGTTGTCTTTCACATGAGCATGTTGACAATCTTAGATGTCTTTTGTGAATGTCTGAAAACTCAGAGGACTGATGTGTGCTGATAATCTCTCACATAACATTAGAACCAGGGGTCATCCCATGAAATTGATTGCCAGGAAATCTAGGACCAACAAACGGAAGTACTTTTTCACACAACGCATAATCAACTTGTGGAATTCTCTGCCATGGGATGTGGTGACAGGCAACAACCTGGATGGCTTTAAGAGGGGTTTGGATAACTTCATGGAGGAGAGGTCCGTCAACAGCTCCTAGTCAGAGGGCTATAGGCCACCTCCAGCCTCAAAGGCAGGATTCCTCTGAGTACCAGTTGCAGGGGAGTAACAGCAGGAGAGAAGGCATGCCCTTAACTCCTGCCTGTGGCTTCCAGCAGCAGCTGGTGGGCCACTGTGCGAAACAGGATGCTGGACCGGATGGGCCTTGGGCCTGATTCAGCAGGGCTGTTCTTATGTACTTATATAAAAGTGATTGTCAGCATTCATTTGAATACTTTACTTCAGAAAAGTGAAGAAGTGTTGTGTGTGTGTGTGTGTGTTCACATGTGAATTCTAACATTCACCGAGTTTGGAACACTCAAGTCGTTGTTACATCTATATTCTATGTCCAGCTAAAACCGATAATCCCAAACGCCAGGGAGAAAAAGTAAGATCAGAGCAGCATTTTCTAGCAAGATTTTTGTGCTGACACAACCACCCTTGCCGCAGTTAAAGATAAATTCACATTTATTAGAAAGAGAATCACATAAATTATATATGCTGTAAATAATGGTCTCTTGTGCCTGTTCTTGGCAGAGCGGTTAGACATGAACTGACAAAGGATTCCATCCTGGGCGATTTGTCTCCCTGTTTCCCTACATATGTCTTAAAGGCACAAGCCAGGGAAGGTAACATCAGAATTGTTCCAAGGACACATAAAGTCCCTCTCCAAGCAGCAACTACACAGGGGCGGAGCCACCATTGGGCCAATGGGTTCAAAGAACCTGGGCCGCTGACCAATCAGGGGCCGCATCTCACGGCCCCGACACACACACACACCCCGCATCTGACGTCAGACGCAGGAAGGCTAATTTAGCTCCTAAGTGGGGGCTGCACAGCCCCTTTAGGAGCTAAACAAAGGCTGGCTCTGAGTCGCTCCTGGCTGCGCATTGCGAATGCAGCGCCAGCCTATGTAGCTCCTGAAGGGGCCGCCTGGCCCCTTCAGGAGTTAAAAGACTGGTGCTGCTTTCGCAGCACAGACCAGAAGCGGCTCTTCCCTGAAGGGAAGAGCCACTCCTGGGCTGGGCTGTGAAAGCAGTGCCAGCCTTTGTTTAACTGCTGAAGGGGCCGCAGGCCCCTTCAGCAGTTAAGGGCAACTCTCCGGTCCCAGGCTGAACGGAGGCTTCGGGATCTGTATTTTAGCAGCTGCCTCCTCCCCTCACTTCGCGGTCTAGCAGCGGCAATTGGAGGCCTTGTCCTTGTGTGCAGAAGCTTTGCTAGGGCTACCAGGTAGGCGAGCGAGCCTGGCGACCAGGCGGGCTAGGGGAGATCATCGAGGAGCGGCGGCGGCTCCCGGTATGCTTTGGGCCAAGGCAGCCATTTTGAGAAGCGCTGTAGCTGCTTGGTGCGAAATTAGACCCTGGGACTCGGCTTGTGTGTGTGTGTGAGAGAGAGAGAGAACCACGTTCTTTTAGATTGATGAGCAACTTGGAGGGGCAATTTGGGGTGTGAGGACATGATTTATCTCCCCTCCCCCTGCCTGCCGCGCTACTAGAGTATTGCTTTGCAGGAAGGGCGGGAGGGATACTTTAGACCCATTGATGATGTAACGTGCGAAGTGGAGGGAGAGGGCTACGTGAACAGGTGCTTTTTGCTCAGATGCTTTTTGCAGAGGGTCGAAAGGAAAAATCTCCCCTGGATAAGTTTTGGGGCGGGCGTGTGAGAAAGGTACGTGTTGTACTCTGTGCATGTGTCTCTGCATCGTGAGGCTCCAGGGCCTTGCTGCATTGGAGGAGGGGGGAAGACTTGGGTGATCACTGGAATGTGCCGTTGTGGAGGGTGGATTATCTGCCCCCAGTGAACGGATAGGAACATAGGAATGTAGGAAACTGTCATATACTGAGTCAGACCATTGGTCTATCTAGCTCAGGATGTGCTGAGATGAGCTGGGCTGCTGTCGTCCTCCTGAGGATGGGGAGAGGGACAGAGGCCATGTAGGCACTGGCTTGCCTCGGTTCCGGGTTCTGGACTGCAACCTCTTGCTCACGTGCTGCTCATTGTTTGGATGTCTGGAGTGGCGCACAACGGAGCCTCAAGGCTCCGTTCAGCCAGACCAGGCCCCACGTCTGATGTCAGATGTGGGGGCGTGGTTAGCCCCAGCGTCTGACGTCAGACACGGGGGCGGGGTCAGCGGGGCCGCGGCGGCGGCTGTACACAGGCCACTGGCGGTCCCGCTCCGCCACTACAACTACATTAGGTGCTGTGATGCTGCTGCTGATGATTGAATGAGAGGGAGTTTGTTCTTGCATACCTCTCCCCACCCTAGTTGCCTTGCCTGCCCCACCACCGTGTTAATCCCAGGCACATGGGCTGCTCATTTGCCCCATTCCGCAACCTGGGAGAATAAGCAGCCTGCACACCTGGGGTTAACATGGTGGGCAACATGAAGGCAAGACAGCCACGATGGGAAGAGGTACGCAGGTACGAGCTGCACCTGTGGCTCTTTTACTGCCCTACCACCACACACACACACACACACACACACACACACACACACAGAAACATAGGAACATAGGAAGCTGCCATACATTGAGTCAGACCTTTTGTCCATCTAGCTCAGTATTGTCTTCACAGACTGGCAGCAGCTTCTCCAAGGTTGCAGGCAGGAATCTCTCTCAGCCCTATCTTGGAGAAGCCAGGGAGGGAACTTGGAACCTAGATGCTCTTCCCAGAGCGGCTCCATCCCCTAAGGGGAATATCTTACAGTGCTCACACTTCTCATCTCCCTTTCATATGAAACCAGGGTGGATCCTGCTTAGCAAAGGGGACAAGTCATGCTTGTTACTAAAAGACCAGCTCTCCTCCACTGCACCTGTATGGGCCACTAAACATAAAGTGTGCCATCAAGTTGATTTCAACTCCTGGCGCCCACAGAGCCCTGTGGTTGTCTTTGATAGAATACAGGAAGGGTTTACCATTGCCTCCTCCCACGCAATATGAGATGATGCCTTTCAGCATCTGCCTGTATTGCTGCTGCCCGATATAGGTGTCCCCCATAGTCTGGGAAACATACCAGCGGGGATTGGAACCGGCAACCTTCTGCTTGCTCGTCAAGCATTTCCCCACTGCGCCACTTAAGGTGGTCACGTATGGGCCACTACTGCAAAACAAAAATGCCTAAGAATACCAGCCAATGCAGGAACTAATGGGCATCATTTGGGGATGGCACTTCTGTCTCCTCTTCTTGCCTTGTTTCATTGGGCTTCAAGGAAGGACAATGGTGTAAGCTCTATTACGACAGCCCTTATGGACAGAGTCAGACAACCTTGATTTAAAGAACAGGTTTGGACAATCGTCAGGCAGGCTGTACTTACAAGTTGGGAAATGTCAGGATATGAGAGAGTCCTGGCAGGCAGGGCGTCTGAACCTGTCCAAGTTTAGTTCCCATTCCACATTAGCTAAATTCACCCAATATTCTCTGCCCAGAGCCAGTGTGGTGTAGTGGTTAGAGTGCTGGACGAGGACCAGAGCGACCTGAGTTCAAATTCCCATTCAGCCATGAAACTCACTGGGTGATTCTGGGCCAGTCCCGTCTCTCTCAGCCTAACCTACTTCACAGGGTTGTACACTGCTCTGGGCTCCTTGGAGGAATAGCAGGATATACATGTAAAACATAAACAAATTTAAATGGCAGGCTAAAACTGGGTAGAGAATGTCGTTTGTTTATTTATAAGTTGTGTTTTAATATTGCCTTAAGTGGCTTACAGTATTAAAGATAAACAAACAAGTTACAGAAAATGTTCAAAGCAGCATTGCCTCAAGCCACTGATGGTCTTTTCAGAAGCTGAAAACATCTGCAATGAGCTCTCTTCCAAAGGAAACTAAAACCCAGGTCACACTGAGGGATGTGTGTTTCGTTTCGGATACAAAACGTTTTGTGCACAGAACAGGCCGTTTCGGCTGTTTTGTAGCCAAAACAAAACACCTAATGCTCAAAACAGAAAATTTTGCAGCCAAAACAAAACGTCCCTGTTTCGGATACAAAATGTTTTTTTGTTTCGGCTGTTTTGGAACTCCATTTTGCAATCGCAAAAAGTCTTTCTCCTTCAGTCTCCATTTTGAGTTTTGACATCTGTTTGAATTTCCAGCCCTTCCAGCCCACAGACTGGCCAGCGAAAGCATGGGCTGATCTGCTGGCAATTGCCTCCTTATTCCTTTTAAGCAAATTTAAGGGTAAATTTTACCCTCATTGGCTAGTGGGGCAGTGTGCATTTACCCTCATTGGCCAGTGGGGCAGTGTGCATTTCATTGTTGTTGTTTCACACTGTTGTGTGTAGATCAATTGCATTTCGGGCAGGAGGGATGTGGATGTGCATGACTTTGGAAATCTGCCTGATTTTTTCCAAAGCTCTGCTGTTGTTGATGTGTGATGTTGATGTTATTTGGGGTGGATTTGGGGCAGAAAGGGGGCTTTGGGGGCAGAAGAGTGGTTCAGGTAGTAGTGCCCCAATGGGTGCCTGCTGCCACCCAGATTCCAAAGGAATTGGGAAAAGGGCTGATTTTTAAAGAATTTCAGAAGTTGACATGTCTTTGGGGCAGATTCGAGGCAGAAAGGGGGCCTGAGGGGCAAAACAGTGGGTTGGGTGGCAGTGCCCCAAGGGGTGCCTGCCACTTGCCCTATTCCAAAGGAATAGGGCAAAGGGCTGATTTCTTAGGAATTGTTGAAGTTTACGCTTCTTTAAGGTTCCCCCCCCCCAGGGAATAATGGAGGTTTCAGAGGACCCATAACTCCACCTGGGGGGCACTGGGGTAGCCAGGAGCGAGTGGTGGTGTAATGCACACAGGGTGCCAACAGGGTGCTGGGTTCTGTTGTTTCTGAGGTGTTCTGAGTATAGATTCTCTGGTAGCATATGAGATTTCCAGTGACAAACCATGAATCCACTCTCATATGCAACCATAGAATCGGAATCTACACTCAAACATCTCAGAAACAACAGAACCCAGTACCCCATGTGCTCTACACCACCACTCACTCTGGGCCACCCTGGTGCACCCCAAGTGCAGTTATGGGGCAGGAATTATGGAGGTCCATCATTCCCTATGGGGAAGAACTTTACAGACGTGCAAACTCCATTACATTTTTAAAAATCAGCCCTCTGCCCAGTTCCTTTGAAATAATTCTGGCAGCTTCCTTGCCCCCACTGGGCACTACCACCCACACTACTCTGCTCTGGGCCACCCTTCCCCCCCCCCCAACATGAAGCTATACTTTTGCGGAAACCTCCATTCTTCCCTATGGGAAAAATCCTATACTTCAAAAATTCACCAAAAATCAGCCCTTTGCCCAATTCCTCTGAAATTTGGGTGGTAGTTTCCACCCATTGGGCACTACCACCTCCACCCACTAGTTTTTACCCAGGGCCATTTTTCAAAATCCAAAATGTTTCGGATTCGGATTTTGCAATTTCAAACAAAGAACAAAATTGGGGTGTTTCGGATTGGCTGATTTCGAACAAATAACAAAACAGGGGTGTTTCAGATTCGGGCCAAAAACAAAACAGAAAAAAAACAACAACGCACAACCCTATCACACTGCCTCTGGAACATCTTGCCACTAGGGGCACTGGAGAGCACATAACAGTATGATATTTTTGAAAAGCCTAGTGCATTTAGTGGTACAAACATTCTTAAAACTGCACAGTTCATAATTATACCCTGTGGATCTTTCCTGCATTGAGTTATAGTCCCATAGTTGTATAGATATGTTTAATAGCCATCTTTAGGCAAACAATTTGCCATTTTCATGCAAGTTGTTGGGTGTTTGGGGGGTGTTTTTTGCTTGTTTGTTTTTTGCTTACAATGTGGTGCATTAAGAACATGACTCTTGAAAATGTGGATTCAGTTTGGATCTGGATTTAAAGTTTGCATCATTGCAAAATGCAAAATGTGATCACATTTTTAAAAATATATTTTTAAATTTTAATTTTGAAATTTGATTTTGCAATTCACTCATCTACATAGCAGTATCTTCAGTCTTGCTGAAGCAATAATTATGCATTAATCTCAAAAAAATCAATTATTACACCAGCTGCAATGTTGAATTTTGAAAAACAAAACCCTTTGCATTGGAACTAATTCAGTTAAATACAATAATGCTTTGCATTTACAAGTTTTGTGCCCCAGCCTGTCCAATATTTTTTTTCTGAAGATGTTGCCAAACTTTGTAATTCCTTGGCTGGAGTAGCAACTGTGGTGACTCATAAAATGATCACCTTAACTATAAGGTTAACATTATTGCTCCCCAAGCTGTTCTGCAGCTTGCATTGAAATCCAAGATGGAGAAGAACTCAACTCTTCCTCCCTCCTACCTACTTGACTCCAGTTCCCTCCTCTCCTCCAGTCACCAGTTTTTGTGCATCCCCTTTGTCCTTTACTCCATTGCTCCAGTCCTGATGTGGTCATATATACAGATTTTTTCCTCACACTCAATGTGTTAGTCATTGTGCAAAACACGAATGTGCAAAACCATGAATGCGCATCAGCAAAACATCAGTACACCTTTTTCTAAAATCTCAGTTTACAATTGAATTTAGAATCCATGTGTCAGAGCTTCTAAATTCTGTGTTTTTATTTGCAATCTTCATACATTCTACTGTATATATTCACACAATTGCCTGCAAAAAAATGCCTCTAAAACCAGGAGAGGGTGCCAATGCTATGGGAAAGACCCACACAACCAGTCCTGTCCTCATGGTTATGGGTTTTTCAATGTCCCAGGAGTGTCATGGGATGAATCCATGACATGTGTTTCCTGTAGTGTCCTGTAATTTATAAAGGGCAGTTCAATCCCAAACATAATTGGAAGTATCAAGAGGACATACTTAACATGATAATAGACACTGGTAGCAAATCTGTTAACTATGGGTAGAATATGATGGTTGGACCCTGGAAATAAGACAGTGGGAATCTGCCAATGTTAAAAATCAGACTAAAAACTATCATGCTAACATATAGACTGACTTATTTAAAACATATCTGTTTTATCTCCAGATGTTGCTGAACTACAACTGCCATCTTCCCCAGCTGTTATAAATTGTGGCTGGGGGTTATGGGAGTTGTAGTTGAACAACAGCTAGAGAGCCAAGGTTGCCTACCCTTCCTTAAGGGGAACTCTTACAGCACCCCCATGTAGCCACCCATCCAAATGCAAACCAAGGCAGACCATGCTTAGCAAAGGGGACAATTCATGCACACTACCACAAAACCAGCTCTCTTACCTGCCCATTCTTAACAACACTGGGGCTCCATTCCGATGCCACAGCAGCCCCAGGGTACAGCATTACTAGGGATGTGCAATCTGGCTTGACCTTGAGCCAGTTCATCATTAAACTGGTCCAGCTCGAGGGCTTGCCCTTGGGCCAGACCAGGCATACACACACACCAGGCTAGTTCAGGGGATTTAGAGCCTAATTTATTTTTTAATTTACTCGCTGGTCTGCTGGGTTTGGTGGCAGCCCTGGGCAGTGCTTCTGCAGCTGCAGGGGGTCTCTGGTGACCTCCCCCCATCTTAAAAGGGCTGTTTCAGCCCATTTTGGGGCCTTTTTGGTCCTTTCTGTGCTGGCTGCAGCCATTTTGGAGGCCGCTGCGCATGTGCATGGCCATTTGCGTGCCTAACCCAGGGTTTTGTGTGTCTCTGTGTGGGGTTTTTTTTTTTTTAAGCTTAAAAAATGTAAGCTCTAGAACCCCTGAACCAGCTTGAATTTGAACCAGGCAAACAAGTTTTGTGCACACCTCTAAGCATTACATCTTTGCAATACTGAGCATTATGTTAATCAGTATTTGCTTTTAAAAGAATATACAATGGGGTATTCCAGTTTCTTTGCTTGAACCTCAGGGAGATGTTATTATTTGGTACTCACTAATAATGTTTGCATCACTGTAAGGATATACAGGCAAACCTCATTATCTGTGGATCCATCATCCACAGTTCCACGTATCTGTGGTTAGGTGATGGACACCTGGCCTTGACATTCGTGGGGGGAAATGGCACACAAAGTGTTAACTCATATATCTGCAGGTTGGGGGATGGCTGGAAATGACCTTGGAGGTCATTTCCAGCTTCAATTTTAAGAAATTGGGCCATTTTGTGGCTCTTCTGCCAAGAAAAAAAAGTCCCCCGCCCACAATTTTTTGTGTTTGTGGGGGCATTTCACGGTTTTGGGGAGCATTGCTAAGCACATGGGGACCCCACGGAGCATGGTACAGTAATGATTTACAGGTGGGGTTGCCTTTTTTTGACCATTTTCTTCCATCCAGGAACCTAACCCCGGGTTTTCCAGAGGCACCATGATTCATTACTCACGGTTTCATTATTCACCTCAGTAGGCGAGGAACAGAATCCCGCAAGTAACAACGTATACCTGTTTATCAATATTTCAGGGGTTCAAGTACAGCTTTGGTAGACAAACTTGTGCTATACTTAGCACAAATGTGCATAAGTATAGTAGTGTCAACCCTACACTACTACACTTTTTATATTTGATTTTTTAAAAAGTTTTTAAATTGCTTTGTATTTTGTTTTTGTTTTTCCCCTTCCCTTTTGGTCTGTTATAATTTAATGTTCTATGTGTTCTTATTTGATGTTTTAATGCTATGTTGTGAGCCGCCCAGATAACAATTTGTTATAGGGTGGCTAACAAATAAAGTTGTATATTACTTAGTTATTTGATTCTCTTTATTTAGCAGGGGGAGAGCAACTGGCCCTATCCATCCCCAGCACAGCATCCCTCCAGTGGCTCCAGCCCTTTGGGGACAGGGAGCCATTTTATTTATCCATTCATTCATTTGTTTATATCTATGTAAACTGCTTTGGGAACTTTTGTTGAAAAGCGGTATATAACTATTCATCTTCTCTTTGTTATGACCTGTGGTTACAACAATAAAGTTATGACTGACTGAACTATCTGCCTTTTGATTTATATTATTATTATTATTATTTCTTCTTTACACAGTCAGACAGGTGTTATTGACTGGTTTGTTTTATCCAGATATCGAGTCCTTCCCAAGGACCTGGGATGGCTGAATTTTATTATCAATATTGTTGTTGTTATTATTAAAGATATCGTTGCAGAATATGGGCTGTTCCCAGTAAAGTTGTTGTTGTTGCTATCATTATTAGTTATTTATATATCTTTGGGGTGTAATAAGTATTTTAATTGCTTTTAAATGGTTTTAATTGTTTTTGAATTGTTTTAATATTGTTTTTAGCACTGTGTTTTGAATTGTGTGTTTTTATGTCTTTTTAAAAGTTGTTGTACACTGCCCAGAGCCTCTGGATGGGGCAGTTTATAAATGTAATAAATAAATAAGTAAGTAAATAATAATATTATTACACCCCAGCGAGATATAAATAACAGCTACTTCTTTAGCATGAGGACTATTAGTTAGTGGTGTTTTCTTGGGTGAAGTAGGACTGCTGTTAGGCAAAAATTCTTGCACAAAAATATGCAAAAGGACCAGTGGTCTTGTACTGAGACTTTAGATTCTTGTACATTCCTGCATATTTAATTATAATGTAACAGACTGTGTCTTAAAACAGTACTGACTCAATTGGCCCTTATATGGGACATATTGAAAACAGAGCACAGCCCTAATCCAGACCATTGAATGCCAACATAGCTCTCCCCTCTCTGCTCCTCCCTGCCCCCCCCCCCAAAGCATGTGTGATGCCAGGAAGGAAATTCAGGCAACGTTTTTATATTAGATATTAAAAATATGACAAGACCACCATGAAATGGAGTAAGTTGACATGTAAAACTTGTCCTTTTAATAAAACCACTGTAGAAAGATTTGTAATTAGGATAAAGCAATTTCAAACAAAAGCTTACGTCGTATTGAGGATTTCCATAATGCATGTTGATAGGCTTTTGATTTATGATTTGAAAATGTGCTAGAATAATATACAAGAAGCTCATGAACAATGGCAGGATTGTTCAAATAATGTAAGGGAAATGTATTTGAGAAAGTCAAGCAATGCCTCAGGATCCTGATGGAAAACAAGCTAAAACAGAAAGTGATCTAACAGAAAAGTCTAGATGGAAAAAAATATTAATTTTCTTTGCCTTGGCATTCCTCTTGACATATCACCTCACAAGTTGTTCATATTAAATTAATACACTTCAAACAAGCCATAGTTCAGGTCTGCTTTGACAGGCCTTTTCTAAAGGTATGCCAGACACTGAATATATGCAGTCCTGGTATTCCTTTTTGGTCAAAAATGGCTTGCTGTATTAATTTGCACCTCACATTTTTTCCCTTGTGATTAGAATCCAGTTTAACAGGAGGAAACAATGCTCAGGGTATCCAAAGACTCAGTGATGTGGTGTTTTTATTTTGAGTGTTGTAATTGAGGATTTCTTTCGAAGGAGTCAGACCAGGGGCAGGGAATGTGAGAGTGTACTATTGCTATGCTATTTACACAGAATTGTAGAAAAGGTAAACTTCTGTTAGAACACCTACTAAGTCTGTTAGCATTACATAAAAATAGCCCTGCAGGATCAGGATCAGGGCCTAACTAGTCCAGCCTCCTGTTTCACGCTGTGGCCCACCAGATGCCTCTAAGAAGCCCACAGGCAAGAGATAACGAATGCATGCCCCCTCTTCTGCTGTTGCTCCTCTGCAACTGATATTTGAGTCATCCTGGCTCTGGGCCTGGAGGTAGCCTATGGCTATCAGGACTAGTCACCATCAATAGATCTTATCTCCATGAATTTGTCTAAGCTCCTCTTAAAGTCATCCAAGCTGTTGGCCATCACCACATCCCATGTGGTGATGGCCCGCAGAGAATTCCATTGATTATGTGCTGTGTGAAAACGTATTTCCTACATTTTAAAGGTGTTAATTTAAAGGACATAGAGCTGTAGATAGTTATTGGGCATGGCATCCCATGTCTCCCTGTGTAATGTTAAGAACATAGGAAGCTGCCTTAAACCAAGTGAAACCATTGGTCCATCAAGCTCACTATTGTCTACAATGACTGGAAGCAGCTCTCCAAAGTTTCTGGCAAGAGTTCTTCCCAGCCCTACTTGGAAACAGTATTCCCTCTAACAGGGATTCCCAGATGTTGTTGACTACAACTCCCATAATCCCCACCCAAGGGCCATTACAGCTGGGAATGCTGGGAGATGTAGTGAACAACATCTGGGAATCCCTGTTAGATGGAACAGTGCTTGGAAACACTAGGGATTGAACCTGAGATTGTCTTCATGCAATGGAGATACTCTTCAACTGAGCTATGGCCCCATGCCTCTGAAGTGTGGAAAACAGGGATGAGAAGAACCATCTGAGAAAATTCTCTTAAAGTTTCTGCTTGGGAGGAGCCCTGAAATTCCCTTCAAATTTTTATTTTTCCTTGAAAGGGTCCTTGAGATTCTCTTCAAATTTCATTTTGCCCCTGGAAGAACAGTGAAATTCTCTTCATATTTTACTTAGGATAGATTTGAGGGGTGCTGTAGTTGGATTTCACTCCTTGGCAGGTGTCCATCACCATGAGTTTATAGAATGGTGTCACCCAGCCAGCTATTAGGGGTATACACTGGAGAACTCCCAGTGCCCAGGTCAGGGGCGTAGCAAGGTTGGAGTGTGCCCAGAGACAAGATTTTAAAATGATTTTAAAAAGATTCCCCCCTGCCATCACTGAAGCTCAGCTCATGAAGTAAAGAAATCTTAAATGAGGCTGAATAGTGGTAACAAAAAGCATAGTAAAAATTATATATATATATATATATATATATATATATATATATATATATATATATAAAAATCTGTGTGCCACAATAGAACATCATCCTAAATTATTTTTAAAAGGTTTTGTAAATTGTGGATGATGCAAGTCATTTAATGGTACTTGAGAAAGACATGCTGTTCTGGTAGCTCCAGGTCTTAACACTCACATCAATTTCAGAGGATAAATACAACTGAAGAAAGCCCGGGCAGGTGTGTGCCTGGGGGAGTCAGTCATGTGACTTGCCTCTGGGCCCCTCCCCAAGGCAGTGGGCCCTCAGACAACTGTCTCCCCTTGCCCTATTATAGTTATGCCCCTGGCCCAGGTGACAACCTCAGGTGCTGTATAATGTTAGAGAGCTTAGGAGGAGAGATTCATCTATCTGCCCCAGTGGAAGTGCACAAGTAAGGGAGCACTGCTAATTAATATTGTCTAGAGACATGGAGTTAAAGTTCCAAATTACTGTAAGTAGTATAAAGGGCAGAACAGGGCCCTTTACAAGTAAAAGGGAAGCCTGCCTTTAAATGGCTTCTAAGGGTGGCCGGTGGAGCAGTGAGAGGGCAACTTACCAGTGCTGGCAGCTCCTCTAAACCTGGGCACTCCCCCCAGCAGCGTGGGCCCCTCTGCACATGTGCAGAAGTCATTTGTGTGACCTCCACACATGCACAGAGGCCAGAACCGTGCCACCGCATGGGCCGCATGACTGGGGGGGGGGAGCACTGGGATTTAGAGGAGTTGCCGGCGCTGGTAAGGTGCCCTCTCCCCAGACCCAGGTCGCCCTTACAAGCCTTTTAAAGGCAGGATTCTACTTTGCTTTTCAACCAAAGACCAAGCTGCCAGTTGGTTTGACAGAGCCAGTTCATGGACTGGTGGTTCAGTTTGAATGAGTTCGAATTTGGACCAAACCATAAAAACCAGTTCCATGCACACCCCTAAAAATTGTATTGTTGCCAGAATATAAAATGAGCATAGAGCTAAAATCTATGAGAAGCTATACATTTTTAAAAGTGAGATTTAAAGTTTTGATAAAAATAGATGTTACAACATGCACTTTGTCATCTCTAATAGGGAATGATATTTTCCTTCTGCTATGCCATCCCGTTTGGGGGTGTAAGGCAGGCACTGTACGTTCATGTTGAATGACCTGTTGCTTTAGCTAATTGGCCATTTCCTTTCCTTTCAATTCACTCCCACTATCACTTCTTTGTCTTTGAGGTGTTCTACCAAACTTGTTGCTCACTACTGCAAAGTACTCCTTAAATTTCTCCAGCACTTGAGTTTTCTCTTTTAGCATATAAGTAAAAGTGTATCTGGATGTGTATCATCAAAGTGTATCATCAATGAAAATCAAGAAATCTACTTCCTCCTGATGATTCAACTTGCATGGGTCCACAGAAATTGCTATGAATAAACTCTCAGGGGTGCTGTGACTCTCTCTATTTTCTGGTGAAAGCCTTCATTGGTTCCCTCACTTGGTCTTCGATGTAACAGTAATCATCTTTGTACTCTACTCAATAGCCTCTGCATGTGGTATATTTGACTAAAATTGAAAGTAGGGATGTGCAAATTGATTCGGGTACAAATTGATTTGTACCTGAATCTAGCTGATTCGGGTGATTTGGAGCCAAAACAGATCACCCCTGTGGTCCATTGGCTAGATTCGGGTACAAATTGAATCATGCCTGATTCGATTCAAATTGATTCAAGATTCAGATCTCTCATATTAATTCTCCCAGTTTCCCAGCTTTTTTTTTTAATTAAAAAAAAAAAAAAAGCTAAGCTCTAGCCCTTGTAGAAGTGTAGTTATGGAGAAAAATGTGTGGTCACTATTCTTCAAGTGTTTGGGTTCTTTGGATTATAATAACTTTCCCTCAATGAATCCCTATGAGGATTCATTACACACCTTCATTTCTTCTATTCATTTTGACTGTCTTTTCAACAGTGCCAACTGTCAACTGCCATGTGCCAACTACACCCCACTCCCACCCGCAAGGCAGTGGGGTACTACTCAGTTAATGTTCTAGGATTTCCCCCCAAGTGTTTAGGCTCTTTGGTGTCTAATAACCTTTCCTCATAATGAATCCCTATGAGGATTCATTACACACCAAAGAATCTAAAACATCAAAAATTCCTAAAATATAAACTGAGTACCCAGTGGACCTTGTACCCAGTACCCAGTGGGTTGGGGGAGGGGGGTAGTTGGAACATAGGATGCCACTAATTCCCCACCCCCACCTGCAAAGCAGTGGGGCCAAAATGAACAGAAGTGAAGGCGTGTAGTGAAGACACCAAAGAATCTAAACACACAAAAATAACTAATAAATGAACTAAGTACCCCAGTGTGTGTGGAGGGGGGAGGGTGTAGTTGACACATGGCAGTTGACAGTTGGCACTATCTAGTGACAATCAAAATGAACAGAAGAAATGAAGGCGTATCCTGAATCCTCATAGGGATTCATTATGAGGAAAAGTTACTATACACCAAAGAATCAAAACACTTGAAAAATAACGACTGCACATTTTGCTCCATAACTCCACTTCTACAAGGGCTAGAGCTTAGCTTAAAAAAACAACAACCATGAACACTGGGTTTCTATTTTAGGGTTAGGATATGGCAACTGCAAATCCCCACTGTTTCCTATGGTGGATATGTTCGAAATCAGTCAAAACTAAAAAAAACCCACAAAACATTAAAAATTAACCAAGTGTCCCACTACCTTGAAATTTGGGTGGTAGGTGGCATACATGGGGACCTACCCACCACCCAAATTTGGTGCCCCTAGGACCTTGTTAAGTGGTCCGAATTGGTCCAAATCCCAATCAAAACAAATCAAATACAAATCAAATCGTGGGTGATTTGGAGGGGGTAGATTTGGATACAAAACAAATCAGGGGTGATTTGTTTTGGGCACAAATCAAATTTAAAAAATTGATTTGTGCACATCCTTAATTAAAATGCTTTTAAGTGTAGGGAGATAAAGAGCTTCCTCAGTTCTCAAGGTTATGCCTTTGGCAGCTTGAATCTGATTCTAGCTTTCCCTCTGCCGTCTTTCTGCCATCTTACAGGCTTATTGAGGTTTTATAATTCAAGTCGACCTCACCGAATAGTTCCTTGTCTTTAATCAGATTTGAAATTGTGCCACTATCTGAAACTAGATTCCCATAGTCATTTTTGCAATCACTTTCAACATTGTTTTCGGCAGATTTCAAACATTTCTGAGTTTACTCCATTTCCCTTTTCTGCTGTTTCCTTTTCATCTCTTTTAGCTCTGTGTTCATGCTTTGGAGTAATTTGAGCTCTGAGTAATCCCTCTTGGAATTTATTTCAGTGATACTGCACAGGAGATGGCAGGGGTAAACCCCTCCTCAGGGGCGGAGCCACCATTGGGCAAATGGGTTCAAAAGAACCAGGCTGCAATCCCTCAGGGGCCATGCCTCGTGGCCCCAGACATGCCCCCTGCATCTGACATCAGACATGGGGGTGATTTCGCTCTAAAACGGGGCCACGCAGCCCTGTCTGAGAGCGAAATCGGCCTGCACTGCATTGGCAGTGCGGCCGGAGTGACTCTCCTTGCCTTTTAAAGGCAGTGAGAGCCATTCCAGGCCATGCGGCCAATGCAGTGCAGGCGGATTTTGCTCCTGAACGGGGCTGCACGGCCCCATATAGTCGACACTGACTCAACAGCACACTTCACTGTGGCTAGGGGCTACTGTGGCTAGGGCCTTGGTTCTAAGAACAATTCACTTGCAAATGGCCTGGCTTTGTACATTGCCAATACACCTTGCTTTTTCATGCGGTCTGAAATGCTGTAACCTTACTCTTTTGGTCAGAGAGCTCACTAGAGGCTGTATCTCTCATATCAAAATCCTGCAGTCTAGAAATCACAAAATCCTAAGCAATTTCTTCTTTTGCCCCCGAAGAATATTGTATCACATGAAATCTTTCAGGTAGACTATTCAAATAAATCCAATAATTAGTTGATATGGTCATTTTGCATTTTGCCTTACACATCTTCTTGAAATGTCCAAAATTTGATTAATATGCTAAGTTAAATCCTGTCCTTCTCTGAGCTTAATATTGCACAGTCAGATCAGTGCTCATATTACTTGTCTTTCTAGCATACAGACATTTTAAATTCTCCCAAGCTTCCTTAGCTATCCTGGTCCTTCTCAAATGCACAACCATTGAGTCACTTACATGCAAGCAGATGAATCTGTAGACATTTCTGCTTTTGGCATCCCATGCTGCTTGTTCTCCAGCTGCTTCAGGTCTCTCCTCCTGCAAGATGCTTTCCAGTCCCTGAGCCATGAGAAAGCACTCTATCCTGAAT
Source organism: Hemicordylus capensis (assembly GCF_027244095.1). NCBI lineage: Eukaryota > Metazoa > Chordata > Lepidosauria > Squamata > Cordylidae > Hemicordylus > Hemicordylus capensis. The sequence goes on along the minus strand of NC_069659.1, from coordinate 35,438,855 downwards.
GACCATGTCTCAAAATTAAATCCATCCAGCCTCGGAATTGCTGTCTTTCCCTGTGCTGCAGTCTTCATGGCAAAAAACATCCTTGCCATTTCTCTCGAACTCAATCAAGCAGGCTTTCCACTTACTTTCAGTGCCTTTTTGTTTTCTTTCCCTGGGTTCCCTGGACCCATAACCCTGTTAGAGAGCTCAGGAAGGGAGATATCTTCATCTGCCCCAGCTATGCAGGTAAAGGAGCAATGCTAATTAATATTGTGTGGAGACATGGAGCTAAAGTTCCAAATAAAGTAGTTTATTCACGAAATCCATCAGGGAGACAGATTGATTGATAGATTGCCTCATTGGTAGGTAGCTACATACAAGAAGTGGGGGAAGGGAGAAAGAGGAAGTCTGTTTCTCAGGTGAGAGAATGAAACCTGAGACTATCAGTCTAACAAAGGGGAATCAGAGTAGAGAAAGCCTGGTCAGACGGGGGGATGTCCTTACTGGCTCTCTCTATTCCCAGTGCCCCTAGTGGTCAGTTGGGTTGCTGGTGCTAAGAGCCGATGCCATCAGGAGCTGCATCCCCAACATATAAAATGTGAAATGTAATTTGTCATGAAGGGGGAATATAGACTGCGTATTTCAGAGGGCTTCATAGTCATTTCTTTTCCCAGGGAAATGGTAGTTTTGTGAGTAGGGCCAGGATCTTTAACAAAGAAATCTCAGCACCTTGCCAATCTACAATCCCTAAGAATTCTAGAGGAAACTATAGTAGTTAGGGATGTGCGAGCCGGCTCGGCTCAAAGGCTCGTTCTTGAACTGGACTGGGGGGAGCCGATTCAGGGGTGAGCTTAGCCAAGTCTCCACCTCATGAGGAAAGGATTTCCCTTTACAAGTAAAGGGTTAAATGCGGGGGAGGTGAGGGGAAAGCCTTTCATTTACCTATAAAACCAAGCCACCACAGCAATGGCAGGGACGGGGGATGGCAGAGGTGGTGGAGGGGACTTCTTCCACCACCACCACCCCACCAGCCTCCCAAATGACCAGTGGCCATGCTTCAGCCTGTTTCAGGCCTCTGCACATGTGCACAGAGGCTTGAAACAGGCCGCCGAATGGCCACCTGGTCATTTGGGAGGCCAGCAGGAGGGTGAAAGGAGCCACGGCTGCCACTGTCCCTGCCACCAAAGCCAGGGCACCACCATCCCAGGCCTGAAATGGGCCGCTGAGTCACTTGGGAGACCATCAGGGGAGTAGAGGAAGGCCCCACCCCGGCCTCCACCATTCCCCATCCCCACTGCCACAACCATGACTTAGTTTGCTGAATTCTCCTTTACAAGCCTCTCCAGCCGACTCGGCAGCCGGACAGGGCCCGGGTCTCCCAGAGCAGCCCAAATCTGGCTTGGATTCAAGCCAAACCATCCAGCTGTCCAGCCCGCAAATCCCTAATGGTAGTTAGTGATCTGAAGCCAATATATGAGCAGAACTACATATAATGCTTAAAGTGTTATTAGACCTGATGTTTTTTCTTTCGTCAAATCAGGTGTGGCGTGAATTCTGACCATGGTAGGTGGCAGGTTTCTGACCACTGGGGTCCCAATCCACTGGGGTCCTGATCCAGCTATTAACTAAAACAACAACTAAGTTCATCAGAGCTAATTAATGCTCTAATTGTCACATGTCATTTACAGTGTAAACATGCCTGAAATCTATTATACCAAAATCTAGCTACTTTCATTCTCATAGCAACCAAAAGGTTCCCAAACAATTCTCTGGACACATTATTAACATATGTTTAAGTCGTTTCATAAGAATTTTATTTTTTAGGCCTACAGAAAGACAATTTGGTCATTTTTATACAAGAGACTTAAACTGGGTTTGTTGTTCATGGCTTCGTTCTAATTCAAACATAAAATATGCATTAGCTGGTACATACTGTCAATGATTGTCCTGAATTCTGCTCTGCCTTAACAGGAGTATATGTAACACTTAAAGTGCAAGAGAGATTTGAATGTGTTCCTTCATGTCGTGTATGAAAATACTGTGAGAGGTGCTGATTTTTCTCAGCCATTGTCTGCTTGAAAGCCCAGGAAATAAATTCTCTCACCTGAATGGAGGCAGCTGATTCTGTGTTTAACTTAATTTTCACCCGAAAATTGAGGAGCAATCCCTCCCCCTCCGAAAGCCTGTGGAATGCCAGAATTTAAAAAGGAGGTTGTGAGATCAGGATCCCTCTCCTACTTCTTCCAGAAATACATGACTGAGTTTGAAAGCCAAAGGTGTAAAAAAAAACCCAAAAAAAAAACCCTTGTCAAAATTGGGAGTATCCTGTCAGCTTTAATTAGAGGTGCCAACTGCTGACAAAAAGCAGCTTTGCATGAAACTTCTCCATGGAAACAAAGCAGCTTTGCAAGGAGGGTATCAAAAAGCAGAGGGCTTTCCCTCCCCCGAGTTGTGGAGCAACAATTCACTTAATAAGGAACTCCTCTTTTTAAAGGAAAGCCAGCACAAGAAAGGTTTAGCTTCACAGCTAACCAGGCAAGTACTGTGTCTGAATTCTGATCACTATCACGTCTTGCCTATAGGCGTGAATATGGAACCACCAATAAAGAAACTTTTCCCCTATAGGAATCCAGAGCTTAGGTTCCTCAGACCAGAAAAAGGGCCAAAAAAGAGGAGGTGGGGCAGAAATAAGAGCAGAAAAGCAAAGTACCTTGGTCTCTAGGTCTCCAGCTCTCCAGCAATGCCCCCTAAAAAACCCAAATCCTCTGGTTTTGTGTGTGAATTTTTATGGATTTTTTTGGTTTTTTGCGCACACACACAAAAAGCCACAAAATGGCTCCACACTCCAAAGTGGTGGCTGGAAATGACACTGGAAGTCATTTTTGGCAACAGGAACTGCAGATAGGTGGAAATAGCCTATTTTTCTGTACTGCAGATAAAGCAGCTGGGACTATAAGACTCATCGGCGGATGCAGGAATACACAATGTGCAAACCTGAGGATTATGAGGTCCTCCTGTATTTGCATTCAGATGACTTACATTCACATGTGTTTCTTTATAAATGGTGTGAGCTTGCGTTCATTTTAAAAATGAACCTGGGTACAGGCCCCCTGAAATGCAGGCTACAGATAAGATAGGAAGGCTACTAATGTATTTGTGCTCAAAGTAACCCGCGAGTAACTACTTTTGTACAGATCTGTACCTGTGTACATGCTACACCGATGGTATGAGTGTTAAACAGAATGTGTGAATAGGTCCTGGTCCTAGCCTGGCACTCTAATCACTACACTGCGCCAAAGATGGCCCCAGAGCAGTGTTTGTCAGCTGTGGCCTGTCAGGGATCCATCTGGGAAATCTTACAAGGCTGCAGAAAATCCATCAAGGTGTAAAATGTGTTTCACCACATACCCCCCTATACACAGACTGCAGCACCTGGGCACAGTCTTAAGAGTTGTCCCATCAGCCAGGCAGTGAGAGAGGAGGAGGGATGTGCAAAAGATGCCATATGGCATGTCTGTGTCTCAAACACACTGAACCTGAACAACCAAAAGTGCCCCGAACTTTTCAGGGAAAGGATCCTTAATTCTGAATAGTGAAAGCAATTTGTTTTCCCTTGCCTAACATTTTTATTTGGAGAGGGGAGCTGTGAGAGAATATAAATATCACATAGAGGCCAAGGAGGTGGAGCGGAGGTTATCGGGAGCTTGGGTTCCACTTCCATCTGACCCGAAGCACAGCACAAAGAGGGGGTCTCGGGTTTCCTTGCTGGCTTTCTTTTCCTTCAAAAGCCCAAACCAGAAAAAACAACTTTAATTCCTTTGTGAAGATCAAGAAGGGGCTTTTAAAAACACATACACCACACACACACACACACACACACACACACACACACACACACACACAACCCTATACTAGGCATTCAGCTTTTATTATTATTATTATTATTATTATTATTATTATTATTATTATTAAATATTTACCTGTTAATATCTATCTGTCTATAATTGGCAGGGGAGTTGCAATATCCTTGTGCATTGCACCCAAACTGTACAGTCCACAAGCACTGGGGTATCTGATCACATTGCTCTCCCTCCTGTCTGTATCAATACAAATTATACAAATCTTATACAAATGTGTGGTGCAGGGGTGTAGCAAGTTTGAAGGCAGCCCAGGGAGGAGATCTGAGGATGCCCCCCCGCCCTTTGGGATGTGAGCATAGGAACATAGGAAGCTGCCTTCTACTGAGTCCGACTATTGGTCCATCTAGCTCAGTATTGTCTACACAGACTGGCAGCTGCTTCTCCAAGGTCACAGGCAGGAGGCTCTCAGCCCTATCTTGCAGGTGCCAGGGAGGGAATCTGGGACCTTCTGTATACAAGCATGTGGATGCTTTTCCCAAAGAGGTCCCATCCCCTAAAGGGAATGTTGTTTTGTGCTCACATGTAGTCTTTCATTCAAATACAAACCAGGGCAGACCCTGCTTAGCAAAGGGGACAATTCATGCTTGCTTCCACAAGACTAGCTCAATGGCTGTGCTCGGCCCCAACGTGCCAGCTGCACTCCATCACCAAGCTAGTGCAACTGTGGCATTTTGGTGAGGCAGAACTGCCTCAATCCCAGGATAAAGTGTGGCCCCTTTAAGGCCTTTAAGGCAGTATTCTCTCTGGGATTGGGGCAACTCTGCTTCACTGAACCACAATGGCCACCCCAGCTCTGTGTTGTTAGTAGGCTACATTGGCTCAGCTAGGGAGTAGTGGACATGAGTTGCCATCAAGGTAGCCAGAAGCACTCACATCCCAAAAATAAGCATTGTGAGCGGGGGGGGGGGGGCAGTGCAACAACCCCAAACTAGAGGGTGGGGGATGCATCAGGAGGTCCCCAGCCACTTGTGGCCCTTAGACATTCCTCCCTTCCATTTTAATGGGAGCTACACCCCACCTATGGTGTGATCATACTTGGAATATTGTGTAGCATTCTGGTCACCACCTTGCCAAAAGAATATTGTAGAGCTGGGAAAGGAGAAGAAAACAGTAGCAAAATGATTAGGGGGCAGGGGCAAAGAAAGTTAAGCCATTCGGGGCTCTTACATTTAGAGCAGAAAGATTACTGAAGAGGACAGGATAGAGGTTTATGAAATATGCATGGTGTACAGAAACTGGGTTGAGAGGCGGGGTTTCTCCCTCTCCCATAAAACTAGAACCTGGGATCATCCAAGGAGACTGGCAAGAGATTTAGGAGAGACAAAAGGAAGTACTTTTTCATAAAGCACATAATTAATTTATGGAATTCACTGCCACTAGCCTAGGGCTGGTTCAGATGATACTGGGTCCTCAAGTCTAGCCTGATTCTATGCAATTGGCATATTTGCACACCGCGAGTGCCAGGTCTTTCCCACTTCCTGGGGCAGAGGGGTGCCTTTGCTTAACTGTCTATGGGGGGTAGACAAATGCAGAGTGGCAATTCAGATGAACAGCTCCCCAATGCGATTAGGGGAAAGCGCCCCTACATGCTGGGAGGGCAGGAAGGACATGAACCCTCATGGCCTGCACTTGTTCTGAATTTCTTGATTTGACATGCGTGAACTCATGGCATGAACTCAGTTGTGGTTAGGCTCCACCCTCACATTCACATCACAATTTGAAATGATATGAAACACATCCATAGGCAGCTGTCCTGAGTCTGCAAAGATGGACAGGTGCCTACACACCACACCTACAAGTGTAAGCATGTAGGTTTATTTCACATGCTATTTTTCTGAGAGCCAGCAAACTGTAGTGGTTAGCATGTTGCACTAGGACCGGTGAGGCCTGAGTTTGAATCCCCACTCAGTCATGAAACTCAGTGGATGACCCATTTTTCTCTCAGCTTAACCTACCTCACAGGATTATAGTTAGGAACAAACATAACCATGTATACCACTCTGGGCTCCTTGGAAGAAAAGTGGGATATAAGTGTAAAAATAAATGAAATATGTTTTAGCTTGTGAACCTTTTGGGGACAAGGAATGTTTTTTCCCCCTCTTCATTTCTTTTGCTTTGTATACTTTCATAATATTTTTAATTGAAAAGCCATATATAGATATTTTAATAATCTTAGTTTAATAATAAAATGAATGTGCATCGCTCAAGGGCGGAGCCTGTGATACCACCTCCTGTCTTCAATTTTTCCTCCATGCAATTAACATCTGTACAAAGTATCACCAATATATTCATGCAGTAATTGGAGATATTATTCCCTACTAAGTAGGAAACCCTTTCTTAGTCCAGTTATCTAAATATATACCACAGAGTGGAAAAACCATGTACAGAGCATGTGTGCCAAGCGTCACACGTGATGCTGGGGACCTGGGCAACCCTAGGTCTGCCAGTATCTGTGCCAGTTCTATCTCCTTGACACATGTTCCTGTATATGCTTGAAAACATGTTTGTCTCATTCACATTTCCACATTTCTCTGAATTCAGGACAGGCTTGTGGATTTGAAAATGCCTTTGCTGATATATAAGATAAGTTTGGATTGTTGTAATTCTGATTAGGCATACGGCTTCTTGATATTTATTTATTTTTCTTTGTGCAATAAAAAGTTTGTAACAAAAATAGAAAAATATTTAGGTGCACATCTGAAAAAGTGATGTGTGATTGGTCCTATCTATCTATCTATCTATCTATCTATCTATCTATCTATCTATCTATCTATCTATCTATCTATCTATATTATTGTTATTTTTATCAATTTTTAGATGTATATACTACCTTAGTCAATTGACCTTTAAGGAGAGGAGAGCTGGTTTTGTGGTAGCAAGCATGACGTCTCCATAGCTAAGCAGGGTCTGCCCTGGTTGCATCTGAATGGGAGACTTGATGTGTGAGCACTGCAAGATATTCCCCTCAGGGGATGAAGCCGCTCTGGGAAGAGCAGAAGGTTTCAAGTTCCCTCCCTGGCTTCTCCAAGATAGGGCTGAGAGAGATTCCTGCCTGCAGCCTTGGAGAAGCCGCTGCCAGTCTGTGAAGACAATACTGAGCTAGATAGACCACTGGTCTGACTCAGTATATGGCAGTTTCCTGTGATCCTATGACCTTGGATGCAGGATTCCTTTTTCAAATTGACAGGTTTCCATATCCATTTCCTTATTTTCTGGTAATCTCCTGCAACGATTATGTATTTTCATGACTGAAGAAGTTTTATCTCACTTTCAGAACTGATGCTTCTAGTGTTATCTTCTCTTGTTACTATCTTAGGTTAAATGTTAGCACTGGGGTTAGGGAAATGGGGAAATGGAATAAAAGTGTCATCAAGTTAGAAATATTATATTGCTAATCAGACTTACTCATGCTAATGGTATCGAGTCACTGCCTCACATAAAAGGATACACTTCATACAACCCTTGCAAAGGAAAATTAAGTTAAATTTTGAGTCCTCAGCACTTGGGAGACTGGTATGCATGTTAACTTTAAAATGGAGACCAAGACTCAACAAAGTCTTGAAACATGCCCTACAGGTATAATCATTATTTTTCCATGAACAGTTTTTCAAACTCTACCGCTTTGCTTGTTTTTTCTCTGGGAGGCCTCACCCTTCTCATAGGTTCCAAAAATTACGCCTTGCACAGGTAAGAGTCATAACACATCCATCAGCATACATAGATAGATGTGCAGGTCATTGATCTACAAGATGACTTCACAATAGATTCCCCCCAACATTTGATTATTGATCCTCTACAAGGGTGGGGGGGGGAGAGAATTCTTAGAAATGTTTGCAGTTTTACTTTGCAGTTACTCGCATGCATCGCATAGAAGGTGGTTGCCATTAAAATGTGTAATAACAATAACAATGATAATTCAATTTCTACACCACCCTTCCAAAAATGGCTCAGGGCGGTTTACACAAAGAAATAATAATTTTTAAAAAATTAGATAGATCCCTGTCCCCAAAGGGCTCACAATTTAAAAAGAAACATAAGACAGACACCAGCAACAGTCACTGGAGGTACTGTGCTGGGGGTGGATAGGGCCAGTTACTCTCCCCCTGCTAAATAAAGAGAATCAACACGTTAAAAGGTGCCTCTTTGCCAAGTTAGCCGGGGTTATGAAAATGTATGTTTCATGTGCAAATCTTGCTATTTCTAGGCATCTATAACTTGCTGCATTTTCAAAGCCAGAAATAAATAAACAAACAAACAAAATGAATCAACAGGTTATAACCAGGTTTTGCTTTTGTTGTGTTAGGCAGCTTGAAATGTCACAGAATCATAGGCTGGCATGATGCCCATCTTTGTAATAGTCCACCATGGAGCTGCTGCAGACTTCAAAGGCAGCCCTGATGCTGATGGTGGAAGCTGCATTTCCACAGGTTTCCCCATTGTCACAAATAAGGTGGCATAGCATGTGCAGAGAAGAAGAGGGGAGCAATTTTCACTCCTCTCTGCTCCCTCCAAAAGTTTTATTTGGATTTCAGAAATATGTCTCTGAGGGCTGTGTGTCCCTCAGGAACATATTTCTGGAAGTTAAACAGCACTTTTGGAGGGAGCAGAGAGAAGTGAAAATTCTCCCCCACCCCATCCCCACCTTGTGTTCCTTTGTCTGAGCTCAGAGGCATCCTGCCTGCAAGGGCACAGCCCCTGCTCTGTTTTCCTAATGCTGTGCATCATATAGGCCAGTATTTGTAGTGTGTGTGGAGAAGCAGTTTGGATGAATGGCTGCCCCACCACATGACACAGGAAAGATGCCCTGGCACACCAGAATAGGGAAAGGACGTATATGCTCATGGTGCATACTTATCCAGATAATGGATGTTCAAGCTGGTTGGAAAATTATTGTCTGAACCAGCCCTTTGACTTTGAGAAAAGTGTCTTTTCTTCAAGTCACTACAAGGAACCAGCATGAGTAGGATGAGCTATTTGTCTGGGGACAGTTTCACCCCCTCATCCGCTTGATCCGCTTTGGTGCCAACCATGTATCAAAACCGTAAATATAAAAGACAAGCCTTAAATAACAATTGCAAAATACGTCTTGAAGACAATCTGGTTTTCCATTAATTGAATTGGATGGTAACTAATTGAGGGATTGCTATTATGGCCACAGTGTATTTGGTTTTCTTAAGATCAAAGAGTACATGGCCAAACAAAAGTCTCTGCTAAAGCAAATAAGCATAGCTTCAGTCTTGTACTTGGCCATAATCTATTCCCTGATTAATGTCTTATATAACATGGAATATGGCTGTGGTTATAGAGTGTTTTAAACAAAAGCCAGATATAAATGAAAAACTGACTTAATAAAGCTGCTGAATTGTCGAAATGCTAGAGGTATTTGCCCACTGTGGTAACATGATTGTCAGTATTTATTTATTTATTTATGCATTTATTTATTTTATATTTACATTTGCCATCCTCATTTCAGCTCCGTCTAATGTTCAGCTTATATATTTGTAAATAAACCAAATACACCATGAGTCTCCAATGATTATCCAACCATTTGAGTAGCATTGCCCAGAGAACTGAAGAGTGGGTGTATAACAATATTATATTTTTAAAAAAATTAGCAGCTAACAACAACAATAACAACAACAACAATAATAATACCATGCTGACCACACAAATGGCTGCGGCGCATGTGCAGAGCCCATGTGTGTGCCGGCATCTCACAGGGGCAGCTGGGAGACACCCAGCCAGCATGCGGCCAAAGCTGGAGGGAGCGCCGCCATTACAGAAGTGGTGGTGAACAGAGGAGGAGCAGGGATGGAACTGCTCTCCTCTGTGTTAAAGGGGCTGGGTAAGCCCACGGTTTTAAAGGGATGTGCCCGCAATTCGGACGCTGAATCACATTTCGAGCACATAACTCAAGAGTGCTCTTGCACAAGAGCACAATTGTGCAGACACTGTGTTGCTAGGCAGACAGGGTGTTGCATGGTATGTCAGCCAATAAGCCTTAGTTTCACTGCCTGGCAACCAAACTAAATTACTCCTACTGAAATCAGGTTGTCCTTTAGAGCAGCTCTGGAGTAGTATTAGTGAATCACTTAATCTGGACATCAGCCACTGAATGGATTGTGGGCAGAGTAGACAATTTAGGAACATAGGAATCTGCCGTCTACCGAGACAGACCATTGGTCCATCTAGCTCTGTATTGTCTACACAAACTGGCAGCAGCATCTCCAGGTTTACAGGCAGGAGTCTCTCTCAGCCCTATCTGTAGATGCCAGTGAGGGAACTAGGAACCTTCTGCATGCAAACATGCAGATGCTCTTTCCAGAGCAACTCATCTCCTTAAGGGAAATTCTTACAGTGCTCACACGTGTAGTCTCCCCTTCAAATGCAACCAGGGCTGACCCTGCTTAGCAAAGGGGGACAACTTATGCTGGCTACCACAAGAACAGCTTTTATAAGCTGGATCTCTTATAATAAATGAGCTGTTTATAAACCGGATCTCTTTTGCAGTGGCAGCTGGTGAGGGCAGCACAGGGTGGTGGTGGTGGCAGGTACCTTTTAAAAGTCCTTACCGGCAATAGGTAAGGTAACTGGCAATAGGTAAGTCCTTACCGGCTTGCACCTAGAAGACATGGGGAGCTGCAGCAGCACCCTGCCCAGCATTCTACGTGGCAGAGGCCCCACCTACGGCACTCACTGGGCCTTTGCGCATGTGCAACAACCATTTGTGTGGCCAGCATGGTGTTACTGGCCATGCAAATGGCCCCTGTGCTTGCAAAGAGGCCTCATGAGTGCCATAGATGGGGCGTCCACTGTACAGGATGCCAAGTGGGATGCCACTGCTCCCCGCATCTTCCAGGTGCCAGCGCTATCACCAGTAAGGACTTTTAAAGGCACCACTCAGTGCCTACCCCCTCCTTCTGCCCTCACTGGCCACCATTGCTCTTTAAGTTACTATTCTTCCCAAACAAGGAGTATGTGGCTTTAAGTAAAGTCATAAATGATTTGATGGTTATAACCTGTTTTTCTTGTATGGCAATTCACTTTGCTTAGAAGCTTGAGAATAAAATAAAAATACTTTCTGTGTGCATATAGAGAAAGAGAGAAAACACAACACAGAGACACACAAATCATTACTGGATATTGATGATTTCGGGAATTATGAGAATGCAAAGGCTGGCTTTAACACGTTAGCAGAATCAGCAATGATTGTGTAATTCCTCAGTGATTGAGTTTGTTTTGGAATTAAGTTCCAATCTTTAATTCATTAACCTATTATCATTGAAACATCATTTCATTTCTTTCGAAATACCCAGATCTTTTAAACAAAACAATAGCAACAAAACATTGTGGCTGTTTTTTTAAGCTAGGCATTATTTCCATTTCAAAGCTGAATGTAAATATCAAAAACAGCAATACATCTGCTTTGTCTGTTCTTTTTGCCATGTCTTATTTCCTGACTGAAATACATGACTGTGTCAAGGGTCATCTGAGGATAGCAATTCCCTGCCTTAACCCAGGGAATGCTTACAAATTCAAAATGATTGCAATGCACGGACCTTAATCACAAGGTTGTGCATCACTTGACTATGTAGGAAGAGTTTTGTTATGACTTCGATCCCTGCTCTATCAGCAGCACTTGTTGACAACAGTGAGTCCCAATTTGTTTTCCACTGAAAAGAATGGAAGTAGCACACAATGAGGCTGTTCACATGCGCAGCCAAGAGTGGGCTAGGCTGACGAGCCCACTCTTGTCTGCAAATGTGAGCCTGTGGCAGCTGAGTGGCTTCCGGCAGCAGCGCAGCAACAAAAAGAGCCCTGCCTCTTAATAGCACTTAGCAATAGCAATAGCACTTACATTTATATACCGCTCTATAGCCGAAGCTCTCTAAGCGGTTTACAATGATTTAGCATATTGCCCCCAACATTCTGGGTACTCATTTTACCAACCTCGGAAGGATGGAAGGCTGAGTCAACCTTGAGCCCCTGGTCAGGATCGAACTTGTAACCTTCTGGTTACAGGGCAGCAGTTTTTACCACTGCGCCACCAGGGGCTCACTTTAGCGGGCACTTCTTTAGCCCTGTTTTTCTGATTGTCTGCCAGCACTGGCTGCTTGCAGAAGGGGCTGGGAGACTGTGGAGCTCCCAGCTGGTGTCAGGAGAATCCCCATAATGCACTTGGATGGTGCATTATGGGAGGTCTGGGGGGGCCGAGTGACGTGTCCTAGCCCCCCAACCCTCTGCGCTGCCAGAGAAAGTAGCTGCATGTCTGGGCGTGTGATCTCCACACCCGTACCATGAGCAAGGATCGTTTGTGGGAAAGTAAGCTTTTCAAGACTTCCTCCCCATGCGCCCTCAAGCCTTTTCTCACTGATCGTGAGAAAGGGCTCAATCACACAAGAGTCAGTTGTACCATTACTGCCCTCTTGCACAGCAACATCACCATGTGTGTTAGAGTCCTGCAGTGGCATGGGTGGGTCTAGCAGTGCCCATGTTACACTGTGGGACAGTAAGCTATTATGATAAGAGTCCTCTACAGTGCTGGTTCCATCCCTGAAAACTTTGGATTATACCAGTGCTCTTCTCCAGCAGTTCTTTGATATTAGGCCCTGCTCAGGCTCATACTCACCTGATGGATGAATGCAGGACAACTTCATCATCTAAATGGTTGATACAAAACATTCAGAAAATCAGCATTGTATAAATGGTAATGCTCTTTTTTATTACTATTATTATTATTATTATTACATTTATATCCCGCTCTTCCTACAAGGAGCCCAGAGCGGTGTACTACATACTTGAGTTTCTCTTTCACAACAACCCTGTGAAGTAGGCTAGGCTGAGAGTGAAGTGACCGGCCCAGAGTCACCCAGCTAGTTTTATGGCTGAATGGGGATTTGAACTCGGGTCTCCCCGGTCCTAGTCCAGCACTCTAACCACTACACCACACTGGCTCTTTACATAGCGGGAAGCTGGCACAGGGGAAAGCACAGGAAATATGACTAAGAATGAAATCATTGGCACGTCGAATGGAGTGTGTCCCACTGAACTCAGTGGAATTTACTTCTAGGTAAATTATGCATAGGATTAGGCAGTAAAATATGTTTTGAGTACTCAGCTTAAAGATAAAGGGGTGCCACAAGGATGCCAGTAAGTTCTAGTAGAACTGCATTAAGCCCCTGCAGGGATTTCATATATGAAGGAGTTTGGTGGCCACACTTGGATGAAGACTCATGGCTGCCAAGAAGGGGGAGAGGAGAACCTCTTGTATTGGGACCCAAAAAAACTAGTAACAGATAGTGGACCAAAATTAACCAGCCAGAAATGGAAAGAGATCCCTGAGCAAAAAGAATTGAATTAAAAATATCCAGACATCACTGTACCGTCCAGCTCCCAATTGCCTCAATAAAATATCACTAAGATCTTTCAAAGAGGAGATACAAAAGATGACTAATGATAGTGTGTGAAGACCAAGCTATCCCAATTCCTTTTGAAAGAGAACACCTCACAGGGTGAATCAGCCCAGTTATCGCTGAGAAGAAAGATAAGGACTCCGCTGGACATAATGTATCGCAAAACGAAGGGGAAGTGCAGGAGAAGTGCAAAAGAAGCAGATCTTCCAAAAGCACAATCATGATGATCATTTCAGATGAAAGTCTCAGTGGGGGTGGGAGGCACAGACTCATGTCTACACCAAAAGCTTTATACCAGCCAAACTGTCTGGGTTCCAAGTAGAATTCAAACAGAGCCCTTATCTTTAAAGTGTGTATAGACATTGGCCAAACAGTCAGGAAACATCAAAATCACATCCACATATGAACCAATGTGCCCATGCTTGAGCCCTTGGCTGTCAATGGATACCTAGAGCATTTGGCTATAAATGCATACCTAGAGCAACATACAGTTAATGTCGTGTTTAGGGCTGCACAGTCATGTCTGTCCAACAAGCATGGCGATCTGACAGGCTCCCCACTGTCGTGTCTGAACTCTGTTGGTGTTCCAACATTTTTGTTGGACCCAGGTTAAATGTCCAGTAAGCCATCTCTGTCTCAGCTGAGAGGTGGCTCACTGGCCATTTAAATGGGTCCAACAGGAATGTTACAAAATGTTAGCCTTCCGATTCAACTCAACCCAACAATTTGGGGGGGGGGAGGGGCTGATGTCATCCTTCCCAACCATTTCTCTGATGGGCCAGATCAGATCAGAGCCACAATTTATGCACAAGCCTAGCTGTAGTACTAAAGTATATAAAACTTGTAAAATCCACAAGGTCACCTAGTCAGGAAGTCAGAGATGGGAAGGTGTCTTCTATGCCAGAGTAGGATACAGATTCTGAGCAAAACCATTATCCATTGAGGGAAAGAAGAACTCCAAGTTATTGAAAGGGTATGTTCAAGCTGTAAATTAAAAGGGGAGGAATGCAGTAATATCACCAGTAAAGAGTGAAATATTAGAACCTTTAGTATGGGCATCCTTCAACTTCCCCCCCACCCCAGTTCCAGGTAGTGTGTTCTGTACAGCAATAAAGGAGCATATTTGTCCTGACTACAATAAAAAGTTAGTCACCGTTTGTTTTTTCTAGCACCCAAGGCCTTATACAAAAACAATTATTCCCAAAGTGAATCATGTCTGTTTTCACTAAATCATATTGATTAAGATTGTCAGGATTGATTATTTTTTATATATTTTGCTTTCTTCTCAGTTGAAATCCTGTAATAACTTATACAAAGTTTATCTCAGTGTTATGGTTTTCTGGCTTCCATTAAACGAGCAACTCTCTCAAGCTTTAGCCAAGATTTAGCAAAAGACAATGATGGCAGCCGATTTTATTGACTATTGTTCTGTTTCTTGTCATCACTGTTAAGCAACAGACAATTATTTGCCTGATGGCAGAATCTCATTTACATTATTGGTAAATAATCTTTCCTGCCAGTGGTGTCACTGTATTTGACTTTAAGTTTTATCCTTTTAGAAGGAAGTCTCCTTCCTGCTATGCCAGTCATGTTGCCATTCCAGCTCTTCCTCCTCAACCACGCTTTCCTTTTCATGTTGTTCTCTAGACCCTACATTATTATTTACCTGGGTACATGGGATAAAAAGTCCATCTAAAACACCTCCTCAGGTGGAACACATGTACAGCACCCAAATTATGGAGAGGAAAGATAAGGAGCCCTTCACGAAACAAACATGCCCCACCCCAACTTCCCCAGCTGTCGTAAAATCATGTTCTCTATAGCTTTCTAAAAAGTTGGCCATTACAAAAGGTAATGCCGCACATTTGGCAAGCAATCATGCACCACCCTGATACTGAAACACAATATCAACACCGTTGCACAACAGCATTATTGTACAATTGCCTAAAGTTGCACAAACATAGTTGTGCAACTCTGCAACCATTATTTCCAATTGCCATACAGCCACGCAACTATGTTTGTGCCATTTTTGGCAGTTGTGCAAGAGTACTTTTGTGAAACTGCACTGACATCGTGTTTCCCACCCACACAGCAGCAAAGGGCAGTACCCTATAGCCGACCTGTCACTGTGCTGCATCTGACTGACTGACTGACTGATTGATTGATTTCTATACCGCCCTTCCAAAAATGGCTCAGGACAGTTTAGATAGATACTGTAGATAGATAGATACAGTAGATAGATAGATAGATGGATGGATAGATAGATAGATAGATAGATAGATAGATAGATAGATAGATAGATAGATAGATAGGATGGATCCCTGTCCCCAAAGGGCTCACAATCTAAAAAGAAACATAAGATAGACACCAGCAACAGTCACTGGAGGTGCTGTGCTGGGGGTGGATAGGGCCAGTTACTCTCCCCCTGCTAAAAAAAGAGAATCACCACGTTAAAAGGTGCCTCTTTGCCAAGTTAGCAGGGGTTAGCATATGGCCCAATGGAAGCTGGTCCCCCTGATCTCCCCCATAATCTGAGCATTAGCACAGATAGGTGGAGTTCCAGAACCTGATCTGTAGGTGAGGAGCCAATGCTGTGTGGGGAGCAGAAGCATGACGGCTAGCCATGCTCCCCATACAAGCACAGCCCTGGGCACCCCCTGCTTTCAGCACTTTTCTGCAGAGGCCCTACCCAGGTGGCAGGACATACTCTGGATCTGGTTTTTGCTGACCAGAGAATAAATGATCTGGCAGTGGGGGAATTTGAGATAACTCCCTTGTCATGAACAGATCATCATCTGGTGGGGTTTCATTTGATTGCTCCATCTTCCTTCTGCAGGGGTAGAGGACCAATTAGAATGATCCGCCCCATAGGCTTCTTGATCAGTTTCCAGACAGCCCTCAGGGAGTTTCCAGTGCCCAGAGCTGGAGACTCTGTAGAGGCCCTGGTAAATCTCTAGAATGTGGAGACAGCCTGGGTTATTGACACAGTTGTTCCTAAATGCCCTCTTTGGCTTGGTGGAGCCCGTTTTGCTCCTTGGTTTTCCTCAGAGTTTAAGGCAATGAAACAACTTGGACAATGGCTGGAATGATGCTGGAGGAAGAGCCGTGATGAATCTAACTGAATTTGGGCTAGAGTCCATTTTAGGGACTACTCTGTGGCAGTGGGGACAGCTAAGAAATATTTTTTTCTCCACCTCCATTGAATCTGCTCAGTGAAGACCAGTGGAGCTGTTCTATGTAGCAAAGTCATTGCTCCACGCATCCCCCCAGGTAATGGAGGAGGAACCATCTACAGCCCATTGTGATCGATTTGCATGTCATTTTGCAGATAAAGTCACTCGAATCCATTCTGATTTGAACTCTAAGGGTTTGGAAGTTTCAGCAGAAGTGCCTTGGGTGCCATCTGGTCCTTTTGTGTTTGATTATTTTCAGTTGGTGCAGCCTGAGGATGTGGACAAGATCCTGGGCAGTGTGTGAGTGACATTGTACACTTTTGACCCTTGCCCTTCATGGCTTATATAATCTGCCAGGGAGGATACAAGCAGGTGATTAGAGGCTATAATAAATGGTTCATTAATGGAGATACCACCATGCCTCAAGGAGATGATGGTTAAACCAGGCATGGGCCGTGAACGTGCCTCGGGGGCAGGGGCGGCGGGTGGCTTCTTTAGGTGTAAACGGTGCCGGTGCTCCGTGCCACCCAGCAGCCCCCATGATGGGGAATCACCTCCTCCACTCACCTGGCCGCTGGTGGGGGCTCGCCTCTGTGGGAGCCAGGTAAGTGACGGAAGCGATTCCCCGCTGCGGGGGCTGCTGGACGGCACGGAGCACAGGCTCCATTTATACTTAAAGAAGCTGCCCGCCGCCCCCACCCCCGGAGGCACATTCACGGCCCACACCTGGGTTAAACCACTACTAAAAAAGCCCTCCCTTAATTCCACCAATTTTGATAGCTATCAGCCTGTTTCTAACACCTTTTTGGATAAGGTGATAGAGCATGTGGTGGTGTCCAAGCTGCAGAGGGTCTTGGATGATATGGATTATTTAGACCCATTTCAATCTGGCTTCTGTCCTGGATATAGGACTGAAACTGCCTTGGCCACTCTAGTGCAGGGCTGCTGAACTTCGGCCCTCCTACAGATGTTGGCCTACAACTCCCATAATCCCTGTCTGTTGGCCACTGTGGCTAGGGATTATGGGAGCTGTAGTCCAAAAACAGCGAGGTGGCGCTAAATTGAGCAGGCCTGCTCTAGTGGATGACCTACTCCGGGAGCATAACAGGGGGAGTCCAGCATTCAATACCATCAATCATGGACCGCCTCTCAAGGAAAGGGATTGGAGGTACTATTTTGGAGTGGGTTCAGTCTTTTCTCAGTGGGGGGAGTCTAGAAGGTGGTGCTGGGGGACTACTGCCTAGCTCCTTGGCCATTGGCCTCTGGGGTTCCACAGGTTTTGTTTTGTTCCCTATGCTGTTTAACATCTATATGAAACCGCTGGGAGAGGTCATCTGGGGACTTGGACTGTCAGCAACATGCAGATGACACTCAGTTCTATCCAGTAGCAGCTGGTCCGGGTGTTGCCGGGGAGGGGGAGTGGCGAGAGGCACCTTTAAGCATATATTAGTAGGTGCTTACCTCTGCTCTGGGTGCACCTCCAAGCAGCAGCACCTCACCCAGCACTCCCTGCGGCAGGGGATTGGCTCCACCCCTCACCTGGCTTCCGCAGATCTGATCCCCTTCTAGCGGCCAGATGAGAGGCAGAGCCGATCCACCGCTGCAGGGAGTACGGGGCAGTGTGCTGCTGCTGCTCAGAGCAGCTTGCAGGTGTGCCTGGAGTGAAGGTAAGCCCCTACTAATTTATGCTTAAAAGTGCCTCTCAACACCACCACCCCAGCAGCGCCTGCACCGGCCACTACTGGCTCTATCCGTCCTTATCCCCTGATCCTAGGGAGGAAGTTGATGTCCTGAGTCGAGGGCTGGAGGCCATGCTGGGTTGGATGCGGGCTAATAAACTGAGATTGAATCCAGGCAAGATGGAAGTGCTGTTGATCAGCAGGAGAGCCAATTCGGGTGAGGGGATTCAACTGGTTCTGGATGGGGTGGCACTCCCCTTGAAAGAGCAGGTGCACAGCTTGGGGGTATTGCTGGACTTGGCTCTACTTTTGAAAGCTCAGGTGGAGGCGGTGGCCAGGGGTGCCTTCGCATGGCTTCAGCTAGCGCGCCAGCTGTGTTCCTTTCTCGGAAAGGCAGATCAGGCCACAGTTACCCATGCCTTAGTTATGTCACAGCTGGATTACTGTAACACACTCTACGTGGGGCTGCCCTTGAACTGTATTTGTAGAATGCAGCTAGGATTTTATCAAGGACAGCCTGCTGGGATCATATCACACATGTTTTGAAAGAGCTACATTGGCTGCCAATTTGTTTTCAAGGGGCTGGTTTTGACCTTTAAAGCCCTTAATTGTTTGGGCCCGGGATATCTGAGGGACTACCTGCTCCCAAGGGTTTCTGCCCATTTGGCAAGGGCATCAGAGGGGGCTCTGCTCTGCATGCCAACAATGAGGGAGGCTCAGCTATCAGGCACATGGGACAGGGCCTTCTCAATTATTGCCCCCAGACTTCGGAATGCTCTCCTGGTGGGCATCTGCTCTTCAGTATCCATCACAGTTTTTAGAAAGCAAGTGAAATCTTGGCTTTTTACCCTGGCTTTTATATGAATGTTGTCTTTGTTGCTGGTGCTCTCTATTTATAGTCTCGTGTATGTTTTTAAAACTTTTAATTATATTTATATTTTTATATTCCAATTTGATATTTTTAATGTGTAGCTCTTTTATAGTTTTATATTTTTAAAAAATGTTTTGTAAACCACCTTGAGATTGTTTTAATGAAAGATAGTATAAAAATCTAACAGTAAACGCCACCAGTTGTATACTTGCTAGTGAGATGGGAAGTGCATAGGGAACGTTGAAGTGTTCACAGTCTCTTCCTGTTTCCTTTTGGAGAGGCTGCTGGGAGGCTGGAGTAATTAAACTAATTAAACTGAAGCAACTAAACTAATCTCAGTTATCACTCTTTCTATCTACATTAGGCAAGCTAGGAAGTTATTAAGTCCTGAAAAGAACTTGCACAGTATCTGAAGATAGATAGATATAAGATAGATATAAGTTTATTCGGTCATTGACCAGCAAACATTTACAATAAACCAGTATGAATTTTACAAATAATATAACAAAACCTGGCCATAACAGAGATAATATGAGTGTCCACATTAGTTAAAAGATAATTTAAATAAAATTCATCAGACTGGCCAGGAAAATCATCTAACATAGGAGATATAAGTGAAGACATCGAATTATGGTAATCACAACACTGAAGATGATGGACAAGGTAAACTTGAATATTCAAAAAACATCATATTGTGCTCCTTGTTTCCCAAAACAATAAGAAGTTTCAAACACAGCACTACCTGATTTGGGTTTTTTTTGTTCTTGTTCTTTTGATGTTTGTTCTTTGGAAGAAAGATTACAGAAAATTTACAGCTTTTTAGTAGTATTTGGTTTATTTACCAATATACAAGTAGAACATTTTGTGGTGGCAAGCACATTACAAAAGACCCACTACATAGCCTAAGATCCTTAAAGAGAGGTGTCCCAAGCAACCTTCAGCTCTCTCTCAGCTGCTCTTCTTCTCTTTGTCCACATTCACACAGGGGCAGATTAAGCTTTTTGCCGTCCATAGGCAAAAAGGGTTTTGCCACCCTTTTACCTTAAACAAAAAAGGTTTTCCTTTTTTTAATATATAAGGTAAAGTGGGGTACTTTCTCCTCACCCACGCCACCCTTGCTGCAGCCACCACTGCCCACAGAGAGGGGCAGCAAAATTTGAGGAGGGGCAAAATTTGCAGCTCCTCAAATGTTGCTGCCGTAGGCAAATGTCTACCTGCCCCTCTGTTAATCCACCACTGCATTCACATGTAACGGGGAACCAGAGTTGCAGGAGGCTGAGGTTTCCTTACCGTTCTGTCTGAAAACATGAAAGTCCAGTCCCATCCCTTCTGTGACCTTAGGTTTTTCTCCAGAGACTCCAATTTGAGCCCTCAGTTTGTAGTGAGTTTCACTGCTCAAAACTGAGGGTCCACGGAGCCTCCATTGCATCTGAATGCAGCACTAGAGGCTAGGGATGAGCACTGCTTCTTGCAGCCCTGCGTGGCATCAGCACACACATGGCTGACCACGCAAATGGCTGGCACGCATATGCTCTGGCCATGTGTGTGCTGATGCTGCACAGGGCTGCAGGAAGCAGAGCTGCAGCCTTATGTGGCTGTTTCTAAAGCAAGCACCGGTGGGGAGGGAGGTGGGGGGAGGCAAGCAGGTAAGCAGCTCCTTACCTGCATCTTAAAGGTACCCCTCCCCACCTCACAAGGGAGTGCATGGCCAGCTCGTGCACACCCTTACTGGAAACTGCATTTGGATAGATTGGAGTTGAGGGAGGAAGCTCTTCC
The DNA here is from genome assembly GCF_027244095.1 of Hemicordylus capensis. Lineage (NCBI taxonomy): Eukaryota > Metazoa > Chordata > Lepidosauria > Squamata > Cordylidae > Hemicordylus > Hemicordylus capensis. The sequence continues at coordinate 35,418,044 of NC_069659.1, read as the reverse complement.
CTCTCTCCTTGAGTGATTGGCTGTGTGGGCTGTCCTTCGTGCAAGAAGGAAGCCTGCACAGCCAGTTCCCCCTCTTCTCTGTAGTCTCGCTGACTGCAGAGAGGACGCTTTCTGTTTCATCTGAATGTGAACAGGAAAGCAGGGGATGGTGGGGAGCAGAACTGTGTTATGTGTGAATGCGGCCATTCTCTCTGTCTCTCTATTTCTGTGTGTCCCCAAACTGCAAAACTACGGTTTCCTCCCCACCGCCCAACTATCTCTCCCTTTTATTGTAGAGGTGGGGGGGATCACCTCCTCCATCTCTGATGCCTTTTCTCCCTTCCAGATAGTCCAGTGAGATATTTCTGCCCAGAGGCAGACCTATGGTCCATTAAGGAACAGTAGTCAACATACTGTACAGCACAGCAAAACACAAGCCGTTCAGTACAGCCTGAACTCTTTAACCTCAGAAAAGAAATGGCCAGCTATCAGTTAGTAACACTGTGAAGTTGTTAATCTATCTCAGCAAGAAGAACATTCATCACTAGATAGTTTTGGTACTTCAGAACTGACTCTTTGTTTGAAACAATGATGAGAATGAGGAAACAGGAATCATTCTTCAGAGAGTGTGTAGTTCAGTTGGAAGTTCATGTGAAGTGTCATTAACTGGTAAGGATTTTGACCTATGAGATACTTTCACAGGCCCAGAAGAAGTTGGCAACGTTAGCAAAGAGAAAAGGTAATGGGAGACATCCCAGGGCAGCACCGAAACGTTTAACATCTGGCCATCACTTAGCAGGAGGGTGGGGGGACCCATGAGGAAGTTTACCATAATATAAGAATACATAGTGTAAATGTGTGAACAAGTCTTTGGGTGGCAAATGAATCATGAAAAACATAAACAGCGCAAGCAGATTGTGAAATGTTGAATAGCTTCTGGATTAAATCTTTGAAATAAAAAATTATGAAAGGTTTTATGCCCAAACCCTGATATGAAATCTTAACTGCACCAGAAACTACTGAGATGCATCCAGAGAAGGATGAACTATTTACTCCCACCCAAAAAATGTTTGGCAAGTCATGGAACTGTGGAACTGCAAGAAGTCTGGGCTTACAGACAAGTCTTCTAAAAAGTGACTGTTGGCTGAGTTACCCTAAGAAAGCTGCTTGTTGGCAAGAGCACGTATAGAAGAAGATGAAGTGAAGACCTCGCTCTCACTTTCCCACCAAGACTTTTTCTCACAATTAATTTATCAGAGGTATTTCAGCTCAGACTTTCTGCTCGGTAACTGAGGGCCCCAAGTCTAGACATAATCCACTGCCCTGTGCAATAAACAGAACGACTACATCTCTCTTTTCCTTCTCTCCTTTTCTCTCCCTCATTCTGTCACATGCAGACACCCACACAAATGGCAGTCTAAATTCATCTGTGAAGGTATTAGTGATGTAGTAAGTAGCAGCTGAGACATAGTTCCCGATTAAAATATTGAATTCGGAAAGGATTTAAAAATAAATAAATACTGAACTCTAAAGCAATACAGAAACAGAAAAATTGATCTCTTCCATCTGTCCTCACTATTAAAAATGCAGCTCTTTCCAGCTCTCCTGCCACAGGCTCTGACTGTTCTTGCTACCTCTGGTCATTCTTCGCCTGAAGATTACTGCAGCTGCCGGTCCTACTACCAGTTCATGCCTGGCTGGTTCCTGCTGACCAAGCCATGTGACGATTGCTCCCATCATTGCTTCTCCTGCCATGCTGCCAATTGCCCTCTCCTAGCTAGGGGCATAATGTGTGAGAAAAAGTGGTTTCTCTAAGTATGGTTCTAGCTGGATGAGGAACTGTGTGAGCAAAAAGATGGTTTTACCTTCTAGTGAAATTCAGCAATGGTAAATATGATAAATGAATGCTTAAAGTGACACTTGTAAGATCTTGTATAGTATTCACACACAATGATTCCAAGCAGACATAGAGCTCTTAACAAAGCATTTTCATTGAGCAACACACACACTGGCTGCATTCACACATAACGTGGAACATTCCGTTCCCCCCAGCCCATCCTCACCCCCCGCTCTCCTGTCCTCCTTCGGACAAAACGGAAAGCTCCCTCTCTGCAGTTAGGGATAACCGGCTGTGCAGGCTCCCTTCTTGCTGGAAGCACAGACCACACAGCCAATCATGCAAGGAGAGCGGGGGGGGGGGCTTCCTCTCTCAACTCTGGTCTGGGGGAATGCAGCCACCAGTGTTGCATTCAGACACAACGGAGGTCCTGTTGAACCTTGGTTTTGAGCAGTGAAACAAACCGAGGGTTCAAACTGGAGTCTCCAGAGTGACACCTCGGGCCGCAGAAGGAACAAGACCAGAGTTACACACATTCAGATGTAACAGTAGGGAAACCTCTGGCCCCTGCAACTCTGGTTCAGAATGTGTGAATGCAACCAACAAGTAAAGATAGCAGATACAACAGCTTGGCAGATTCAACATACTCCACTAGAGTGAAAACTAACTGCTGATTCCCTACACAATTTAAAACTATCTAACATGTGGACTATTCCAAGACTATACCAGCTTCTCTTGTTCATGGCATGAGATTTATGCTTCCACCTGCCTTGGAAGCCTCCCTAAGGATATCGCTCTGTACTTTAAAAATCTGAGCAATAGGCCCACAGGGTCTGACTCAGTCCACAGCCCACCCGCCCGGCTCTGTATTTTAATAATTAAACCTTTTCTTGCCTCTAAACAAATCCAGTGCTCTTTTCCAGTTTTCGAAGCCATCACCAATGTACCCATCAATGTCAAGCAGCGTAGAGGACTTGGGGTATGCATGGAACCATCTGGTCCACTTCAATTCAAGTCTGAACTGGACCTGAACCAGACCGGGCCAGTTCGGTCCGGCACCCCCTCAAACCCCACCCACCCCTGTTCAGTTCAGTCCAGGGGGGTACGTGAATTTTTTAAATTTAATTTTTAAAAAACAAAACATACCCCCTCCAGGGGAGTTGTCTGAGGCGGCCAGGAGTGTATGTGTCTGTGGAGGTTCCCCTCCCACTGCCATAAATCGGCAGTTCGGCTGCTCTTAAGACACTCTTTGGCCTTTCCCCCTTGCTATGGTGGCCATTTTGGAGGCCACCGCGCCTATACAATAGGCCTCAGCATGACCTGGCATGACCCAGGCCTGGCATGACCCAATTTATGGCATAAAGGAGGCCAGCAGGGGGAGGGGGAACCTCCACGGACCACACTACCCCCTGGCCACCTCAGACAACTCCACCAGAGGGTGTAAGGTTCCCCCCCCCCAATCCATCCATCCATTCATTCATTCATTAGATTTCTATACTGCCCTTCCAAAAATGGCTCAGGGCAGTTTACACAGAGAAATAACAAACAAATAAGATGGAACCCTGTCCCCAAAGGGTTCACAATCTAAAAAGAAATATAAGATAGACACCAGCAACAGTCACTGGAAGTCCTGTGCTGGGGGTGGATAGGGCCAGTTACTCTCCCCCTGCTAGAAGAGACCATATTACTCCTGTATTAAAGGAGTTACACTCGCTGCCAATATGTTTCCAGGCAAAATACAAGGTGTTAGTTATAACCTATAAAGCCCTAAACAGCTTGGGCCCTGGGTATTTAAGAGAACGTCTTCTTCATTATGAACCTCACTGCCCATTGAGATCATCAGGAGAGGTCCATCTGCATTTGCCACTGGCTCGTCTGGTGGCTACTAAGGGACGGGCCTTCTCCGTTGCTGCCCTGTGGCTTTGAAATGCGCTCCCTGGTGAAATAAGAGCCTCCCTATCTCTGACCATTTTTAAAGAGTCTTTAAAGATGCATCTGTTCACCCAGGCTTTTAACTGATACTGTTTTGATTGTTTTTAATGTTGTTTTAGAATATTGTTTTTAAAAAAATTAAATTGTTGTGTTTTAAATTTCTTGTGTTTGTTTTTAACTAATATTTTAATGTTGTTTTTATCTTCTTGTGATGTAAGTTTTGGGCGGTATAAAAATATGTAAAATAAATAAATAAATAAATAAATAAATAAATAAATAAATAAAATAAAGAGAATCACCACATTAAAAGGTGCCTCTTCGCCAAGTTAGCAGGGGTTTAATTTTAATTAAAATTAATTTTAGCAGGTTTTAATTTTAATTTAAAAATTAATTTTTTTAAAAAAACCCTCGCATACTTCAGAGGGGGGTGGTTCGGTCCACTGTTGGACCGAACAGGGGGTGGTGAACCAGTTCGACGTCAAACCTGTTCACAGTCGAACCTGTTTGCACATCTCTATAGAGAACCAGGTCACTAAAGAATTGATCTGGGACATTTACCTCAGTCACCCAATGCCGTCAATGACCCTGAATCTCCCTCTTCTGACCCTGTGGTTGTGTGGCACTTCTGTCAGACAAGGATGATTTTCTGTTGAATGATTAATCATCACTCATATTGTCAATGAACCACTGCATGGCGAAGTTTGCAGGGGATAATAAAAGCAGCATAGTTGCATGTATGCCACTGTCGGTCAACATTGCTCTAGAATTCCCAGATGTTATTTCCATGGTTTTGAAAGAAATCATCTGATTTTCAAGAACAGTGACTGCAGGTCCATGAAAAATTTTACCAATTTTTTTTACCAAAGAATTCAGCAATTTACCACACACACAGTGAAAGGTCTTCATTACATGATGTTACAATTAAGGAGAAAGCATCAAAGCACATTGTCACACTCAAGAATAAAACAATGGCATGTTCCAGAATGCATCTGTTTCACATTAAGTACAGATGTGAAATGTTGATAGAAACCATCACTATCATCACTGGTGTTTTTGCTTTCCTTCATTTTGTATCACCAAAGACCTGACTAGTTCAGGCATCGTTCAATAAAATGGAACTTAATCCAATTAGGTTGAAATACCCTGACATTTGAAAAATAAATGGCTACAGTTTCAGAGTCCTTTCCATCACAAACATTGGGCCAAAATCTTTTCAGACTCCAATCCAAGTCCAGGGCAGAGCTGCCAACAGTTGATTTCAAAACTTCTGGTACAAAGGACTTTTCCCGCCCTCAACTGTACCTAAGGGCCTGGTGACTCTGAGCACATATAGAGTTTCCTTCCATTGTGAAGGGTACCAGTTTTTGTTTAAAAATACAGAAATAGTTGTCTCCCCACAGAAATAGTTGTCTCTCCACATTCTCCTATAAATAGGGATATAGAAACAAGGGGACTAAAACTCAGGGGTCCTTTTCATGTTTTTTAATGAGTTAACACTGAAGGAAGATTTGTTTTCATGCATGCACAAAGAAGTCAATATACACAAAAGTCACACCTAAGTGTTAGTCCAAATGTGGGTTGATGTGGTACAGTCGTCACATAGGCACTCTGTTACATTTCATATTGGGAAACATATTTGCAAGTGTCCCAATGAGAAAATCTCTCTCTCTATTTTTCTAAGGCATACCCGTTGCTAATCCCAATCATGGCAGCTCTTGCAAAATTTTGCAAGCGAGCTGCCAGTAGGGGTAGAGAAAAGCGGTGGCAAACAGGCTTGCAGGCAAAGTGGGAAAGATGGCGGGGGGTGGGGAGAAAACGGTGGCAGGCAGGCAGAGAAGAAAACAGTGGTGGCGGAGGGCAGGCGGGGAAAGGAAACAGTGGTGGTGGGTGGGCGGAGAACTAGAGGAGCAGGTGCTCTGCACCTGGCCCAGCTAGTAATATATAGAACAGGTGATAAAAGCTTTGCTCTAAACTTCTTGCAGAAAATGTGGAAGCCTGTACTATCACATATATTCACATTTGAATTGGTTGGCAATGAAGGAACCTCATCATCCATTTGACCCACTGGGTTAGTCTTTACAGAAGAATAACAGTTCCTGTTATGGCATAGTTCCTGCTATGCTATAGAAAGCTCTCTGTTCCTATTCCATCAGAATTTAACAAATTTCTTTTGATTTCTGTTCCATTCTCAAAATGGAACAGCAAAAAATGTAGCAAAATCCCCAGAGTATTTTCTTCCCGTCATGGGGTGGGGGTGGGGGTGGATCTGTATTTCCATATTATTATAAGAAGTAGTAGTAGTAAACATTTTTCAGCAAAAATGTTCTGAAAGTGGTTTACACAGAAAAAGGAATAAACTGACTTCCTGTGCGAAAAGGGCTCTCAGTCTAAAAGGAAATACAAAGCAGACACCAGCAACAGCCACTGGAAAGACTCGGTGCTGGAGTTAGATAGGGACAGTTGAATGGTGGCGGTGGAGGGCAGTGTGGGGGCGTGGCAAGAGGTACCTTTAAAAGTCATTACTGGCAATAGCACCAGCACCTGGAAGATGTAGGAGTAGCGGTGCCCCACCCAGCATCCCACGTGGCGGAGGCCCCGCCGATGGCACTCACCTGACCTCTGCGCATGTGCGGTGGCCATATGCATGGCCAGCATGGTGTTGCTGGCCATTCACATGGCTGCCGGGCATGCATGGAGGCTAGGTGAGTGCCATAGGTGTGGCCTCCACCATGAAGGATGCCAGGTGGGGTGCCGCTGCTCCCTGTTCCTTCCAGGTGCTGGCAGTGTTGCTGGTAATGACTTTTAAAGGTACCCCTTGCCACCATCCCCTGTACCACCCTCATCGGCTGCCACTGGGACAGTTGTTCTCCCTCTGCTAAATCTAAGAGAGCCACTACCTTAAAAGATACCTCTCTGCCAAGTTAGCAGGGGCATTTAAATAGTAGTTACATAATTTTTTTCAAGATATGTACTTCCTGTCTAAATGAGTAGTGTAATCATATGTTGTGAAGTATACACTTAAAGTACATATTTTTCTGCAAGCTGCTTAGTGCACAGAATTTGTAGAAATCACCAGTTGACATCCAGACTACTGAAGTGGCCACAGAACTGAGAACTCTACACTTGCAGATACATCATTTCCGATAAGGCAGCACGCAGTGGAGAGGGTAAATTTTGGGAGTCCTATGTGCATGTTCTTTAGTCTGGATGTCAGCTACTGTATTTTTAAAAATCCAATCCACTAAAGAATCGGATGGATCCAGAACCAAGTGTTCCATGGTAAATTTTAGCAAAAGAGGGATTTGGTAATACCCATATTGTACACCTTTTGAGGCGCTCATTAGAAAAAGATGCTCTCTCACACACCAGCTGTTCTCCATTGAGGCTTTCCTTGCATGATTTATGTGGAAGTGATCATTATGGATCACTGGATCATTAAATTTTACACCCCTTGTGTTGCCTACCAACAGCTAAAGCATATGAAAGCCCAGAAACATGAGCGAGATGAGTTTCTCATTTGCTGTAATAAAGTTTTACATCGTTGCACCAAGACATGTTTTCCCCACATATGGAAATGGTTAAATTAAAATTGTAATGACTGGATCCAGAAAAGCTTTTTTAGGCCACAGAAAATTAGTTTAATCTGCAAATGTGATTTATGCCTGTCAGGAGACAAGACTCACTATGAACAGTACAGCTAGATATAAAAAGCAGTTTTCTTTTTGCTATTCTTAATAATACCTGCTTTTCTCAACATGGTTAAGTCCTTCAGTAAATCTCACTCACTGCTCACGGGAATGCTGCTCTGAGCCCTATTGCCTACGACCTGGACACTGGCATATTTATTTTAGTAATTTCTATCCCACCTTTCCATGTTAAAATAAGAACAATATTTTGGAATATCAGGAGTGCAGGCACTTATTAGATTAAAAGGCTGATTAAAACTTTCCTTTCACTGAAAATCAGGGAGGGTCTATTTTAATTTAGTGGCGCTGAGAGTTAAGGGAACTCTTATGAAACAGGGCTTTTCCTTCTAGCGATGGTGGCCCTTGCTGTCCACTGATGTTTGGAGGGAAGGACCATAGGGAAGTAGAAGAATATCTGCTCGGAATGTCCCCAGTTCAATCCCTGGCATCTCTGGGTTTGACAAAGTGTCTCTCTCAGCCAAGGGAATCCTTTCACCACCATTGTATGATAGCTCTGGGCACAAAAGTGGCCTTCGGAATCAGCAGTGGGATCTGGGCTCTCAGCAGCTGCCTAAATATTCTGACCCCTTTATTTATTCATGTGTACATAAACAAGGAGCAGGGAAGAGAGCTCTATTGGGCAGGGTCCTGATTTTTTGCCTCTGCTACACCCCTTCCAGGTGATTGCTGCTGCTGTTATTAATGACCAAGCTGAGCCTGGGGCACGGGCCTCTTGGTGCGAGCCGTCCTGGTGGCTCTCAGCCAAGTGGGGAACAGCTGGTGGGCCGCAGCAGCCAGAGGGATGAAGAGGCACAGCAAGCTTGGTGGACTGCGGAGCAGGAGCATTGATAGCAACAGCTAGAGTACTGCCTCTGTTTTAATAGGAGGGAGTTTTTATTTCTTACTATTACTAAGGGGTTGCTCTTCTTAATATGTGTCAGGGGGGTGTTACCTTGGAGGAGGTCTTTCCGATTGAGGTGGTCCTTGGCAGAGGGCGATATGGTAGTGGGATGAGGACTTGCCAGGTGAGGGGAAGGCGTGCTGGCTATATCAAAGCCATCGTGCCTCCCAGCCCGTATCCCATCCAAAGAGACCCTAGTAACTCTCCCAGCAGCCCATCTTGCCTGAAGCTGGTGCTATTAAATGCCAGGTCCATAAATGCAAAGACTACATTTATTATCCAAGTTACCATCCAAAGACTACATTTATCATCCAGGCTATTCTGGATGACCACGTGGACCTGGCATGCATTACAGAGACCTGGTTGGATGAGGGGGGAGATGTAAATTATGCCCACCAGGTTTCTGGGTGCAGCATCAACCTGGGCGGGGAGGTGGGGTTGCCCTGGTTCATCGAGAAACCATCCCCCTCATCAGATGCACTGTCCGCCTTTCTGACCAGTTCCAGGGCCTGCATGTAGTGATTGGATCATGAGACAAAGTTGGGATTCTGTTGGTATACCGCCCACCCTGCCTGAGCTGTTGGAGATGGTCTCAGATGCGGTGTTGAGGACCCCATGGCTGTTAGTCGTGGGGTACTTTAACATGCATGCTGAGGCTGCCTTGTCTGCTGCAGATTGGGACTTCATGTCCTCCATGATGACCATGGGCTTGTCTCAACTGATTTCTGGTCCCATACATATGGCAGGATATATGCTTGATTTGGTATTTGGGTCAATGGTGGGCAGTGGTGCTCCATGGATGGTCCAGGAGGCCTCAATACTGTTATCATGGACGGATCACAATCTGGTGAAGATTAAACTGAGGGTGGACCCAATACACCTCTGCAAGGGTGGGGAACCAGTTAGGATGGTCCGCCCTCAGAGGCTTATAGATCCTAATGGATTCCTGACAGCTCTGAGGAAGTTTCCTGCTGAGAGAGTGGATGATCCTGTTGACAGCCTGGTCTCACTCTGGTATGAGGAGATGGGTTGGGCATCTGACACGGTCACACCTAGGTGCCCTCTCCCAACCCACCAAGTCCAAGCAACTCCCTGGTATACAGGTGAGTTGGAGACAATGAAGCAGGATGGTAGACGGCTTGAGCCTTGTTGGCAGAGAACTCAGAATGAATGTGACCAAACCCATATTAGGGCCTACTTTATGGTGGTGATGGTGGCAAAGAAATCCTACTTTTCCACCACCACCATGTCTGCTCAGTGTCATCCAGCAGAGCCTTTTTGAGTGGTTCGGGGCCTCCTAAGTGAGGGCCCCAAAGACCATCAAACAGAACCCTTGGCAGCCTGCTGTGACCAATTTGTGCTACATTTTGTGGATAAAATCACTCGTATCCATTCTGACTTAGATGCTAAGGTTTTTGCAGCACTGGAACTGGATGTTGCCAGTGCACTGTCTGGTCTTGTTATACTGGATGGTTTTCAGACTGTGTTGCCTGAGGAGGTGGACAGGCTGCTTGGAAGGTTGAGGCCTACCACATGCATCCTCAACATTTGCCCTTCATGGTTATTGAAGGCTTCTAGGGAGGGACTGGGTTCATGGGTGGCAAGGGTGGTGGATGCCTCTCTAGAGCAGGGGGTGGTGCCCCCTTAGCTGAAGGAGGCAGTCATTAGGCCCTTCCTAAAAAAGCCCTCATTGGGCCCAGATGGCTTAAATAACTTTTGACCAGTTTCAAATATCCCCTTCTTTGGCAAGATGTTGGAGAGCATTGTGCTCAGCTCCAAGCAGTCCTGGATGAAACTGATTACTTAGATCCATTCCAGTCTGGCTTCTGACCTGGATATGGGATGGAAACTGCCTTAGTCACCCTGGTGGATGACCTACACTGGGAGATAGACAGAGGGAGTGTGACTCTGTTGATCCTCCTAGATCTCTCAGGGACTTTCAATATTGTCGACCATGCTATCCTTCTGGGACGTCTCTTTGGGTTGGGACGCGGGGGCACGGTTTTACGGTGGCTCCACGCTTACCTGGAGGTTGTACTCAGAAGGTAGTGCTGGGGGATGACTGCTCTACCGCTTGACCTTTGGCCTATGGGGTGCCACATGGATCTATTCTGTCCCCCATGCAGTTTAACATCTCCATGAAACCTCTGGGAGAGGTAATCCGTGGGTGTGGGCTGCAGTACCATCAATATGCTGATGACACTCAGCTCTACCTATCTTTTAAGTCAGCAGACACCAAGGAGGCAGAGGATGCTCTGAACCAGGGCTTGGAGGCTGTTCTGGACTGGATGGGGACAAACTTAATCCAAATAAGACAGAAGTGGTCTGGGTTGGTAGAACTGATCATACGATTAATGAGGTAGATTTGGTCTTGGACAGGGTCACACTCCCTCTAAAAGACAAAGTCCACAGCTTGGGGGTGCTTCTGGATCCAACACTGTCCTTGGAGGCGCAGGTGGCAGCAGTGTGCAAAAGTGCCTTTTACCAGATACGGCTGGTATACCAGCTATGACCCTACTTGGAGAAGTTGGACCTGACCTCAGTCACTCATGCATTGATAACATCCAGATTGGACTATTGCAATGCGCTCTACACGGGGCTGCCCTTGAAGATGGTTCAGATGCTTCAGCTGGTCCAGAATGCTGCTGCAGGACGCACATGGGCACAAGTCACTTCATGAGTGTCACACCCATCCTGCGTCAGCTTCATTGGTTACCGGTCCGCTTCCAGGATAGATTCAAGGTGCTGGTATTGACCTTTAAAGCTCTACATGGCTTGAGGCCAGGGTACCTGTTGGACCTCATTTGCCTATATGAAGCTGCCAGGGTCCTCCACTCATCATCTCAGGCCTTGCTCATGACCCCACCACTAACAGAGATCCAGCTGGTGAGGACAAATGACAAGGCCTTTTCGGTTGTGGCCCCTCAGCTTTGGAATATCCTCCATGAAGAGCTTTGCCATGCTCCCTCCCTCAGTCTTTTTTAAAAACATCAGCTTAAAACTCATCTTTTAAAAGAAGCTTTTTAATGCTCCATCTTTGGTTATATCTGGTAGAGTCTTTAGTCTTTAGTTTTTATAATTCTCAATTTTTAGCTTTTAATTTGAAACCTAATTCAGATTGTGGTTTTAGCCTGGACTTTTAACTTGTTTACGTAATTTGGTTGATTTTATTAGTTTTATTTTACATTACATTGTATCTATTTTATTGTTGTCACCTGCCCCAAACAGTAGTGTACTGGAGGGGCAGGTAGAAATATTATAAGTAAATAAATAATAGATTCTGTTTTAACAGTGCTTTTCATAAGGCATCCCAAGATGGTTTACAAAAGTTTAAATACAATAAAACTCCATAAAAATCAAATTAAAAACCTTAAAATTGGTTAAACAGGGGGAAAAATCCATCACACACACACCCATTAAAAAGACAAACAGAAGCAGGAGAACTGAGAGATCTGGCAGTGCCTAAGGATTAAAAGCCTGAACAAATAAAAAGGTCTTCAGTTGTTTTTTAAAAGTAGCCACAGATGAATAGCATTCCAGAGCCTGGGGGCAACAACAGAGAAGGCCCTGTCCCATGCACGTGCATGACAGTTTAGCCTATCTCTCAGCACATGGAGCAAAGGCCCCTCTGACAACCTTGTTAGGTGGGCAGAAACCCTTGGGAGCAGGCAATCCTTCAGGTATCCAGGGCTCAAACCAAAACTGATGCCTGCTCTGCCCTGTTGCCTGCTCTGCAGTCTGCACAAGGTTCACAAGCCCACTAGTTTAATTTAGACAGACTAACACAACAGGAGTTAATTGAATGTTCACTTTGAAAAATGTTGCTATTTGCTAAATATTTGCATCAGCAAATGCCTAGACAGCAGGATCAAAACTTCAGACTCAGGATCTGGAGCAGCTTGACTTGAGCTGATTTTGGTCTTACTAAAGGTAAAGCAGTAATAAATAATTCAGCTGGCTGACATGATGAGGAAAATTACTCTAAGTGGTCCCATTGAAAATAAAAGAACAAATTAGGCATTGCCTGATTGTCCTTTTAATATCAATGGGACTACTTTGAGTAATTTTCCTCAACATGTTAGCCACTGATTACAAGTAATATTAATTACTTGTAGGAAAGCATTAATCTGCTTTCCTACGTGATCTATAAATTGGAATTTGTTTGAGTAGCACTTTGCTATGTAGCAAAAATAGCTTATAGGCTCTTTTAACATTCATTTCTTTTATTTTAAACAATCAACTATAAATACCAGAAGCACAAAACTATGAGTCACCATTGACTGATTGATTGATTGATCATATTTTTATACCACCTGATATGTAAATCTCTATATCCCATTAGGCACTTTACTCTTCATCTAAATTTGGTCTATTATATTTGTAGTGTACCTCTAAGTCTCCTGTTGTATAGTCAAGTATCTTAAAATTGCTTGATTCAGTGGCAGAAAGGGCTGCTAAAGTTTTTCCTGCCTATCTCCTCTCAGATCCTGACATCAGCTCCTTTTCCTCACCTGCTGCTAGTGAGCAGAATTCCAGGTGTTGGGCACAGAAAGTGATTGAAGAGGGTGGATGATAGGACTGGAGCAGGAATGGATGGAAGGAACTAGAGATGTGCCAATCAATTAATATTTTAATAGTTTTGACTAATGTGGTCAGTTTGAGTGATTCAAATTCAAATCGAAAGAGCCCTAAAAGGGGTGATTCAATGCGAGGTCAAATCAAATCAGCTTGATTTGAATAAAATTGATCCAAATCTATTCAACCTGTATGGGGGGAGGGGGGAGGGAGCAGGGGCGTAACTATAATAGGGCAAGGGGAGACTGTTGTCTGGGGGCCCACTGTCCAGAGGCAAGTCACATGACTGACTCCCCCAGCCGCGTACCCGCCCGGGCTTCCTTCAGTTGTATTCATCCTCCAAAACTGATGTGAGTGTTAAGACCTGGAGCTGCCAGAACAGCATGTCTTTCTCTAGTACCATTACATGACTTGAATCGTCCACAGTTTACAAAACTTTTTTATAGATATTCTATTGTGTTCTATTGTGGCACGTAGGGGATATATATATACACTTTTTGTTACCACTATTCAGCCTCATTTAAGATTTCTTTACTTCATGAGCTGAGCTTCAGTGGGGGTGGGGGCCCATTTTAAAATCTTGTCTCTGGGCCCACTCCAACCTTGCTATGCCCCTGGAAGGGAGGGGGAGGAGAGCCTCCTTTCAGCCTTTTTTTTTTTTTTTTAACAAAGGAAGAGGCACCAGGGTACCTTGAAAATACTTTTGCTGTGCAGAGCTCACAGTGGCAGGGGGAGGCAGCAACCCGACCCACCATCCCCCTGTGGTCCGCCAGCCACTGCTTTTTAAAAGAGGTGTGGAGGTGCCTTTGAACCACTCCTAGGAGCAGTAACTGCAGTGGTGGGGAGGCAATGACCCAACCTGCCATCCCTAGCTATGGCCTGCTGTCCGTTCACACCTTGCTATCCCTTTAAATGACCCCTGTGCACATGTGGGGAGGCCATTTGAAGGGAAAGCCCAGTGTTCTTTTCACTAGAACACTGGCGTTTTTGCACAAAACCTCCCCACCACCTTCCTTGCAGGCTCTGCACAGCAAAGGTAATGTCCTGAAACCTCAATGCCTCTTTCTTTAAAGAAGGAGAAGGAGAAGGAGAAGGAGAAGGAGAAGGAGAAGGAGAAGGAGAAGGAGAAGGAGAAGAAGAAGAAGAAGAAGAAGAAGAAGAAGAAGAAGAAGAAGAAGAAGAAGAAGAAGAAGAGAAAAGGAGCCCCCCACCCCCACGGCTTGAATCAATTTGGATTCGATTCAAGTCTGAACTGGATCAGCCTGTTTAGGGCTGATCTGATTTATTTTCAAACTGAAACACATTTTGATTCTAACTCAAATCGAATCGAGATTTTCTATTCATACACATCCCTAGAAGGAACCATTAGTGCTTCCTTTCCCACTGCATTGGAAGATTTAATCATGTGGGTTCAGTGTCCAGGTTGTTAGAGATGACAATCCTATGTATTCAGACTTTTGAAAACAGAGCATCTTCTGCTCCAGGATCCCCAAGCATTAAGATCTTCTGGAGAGGTCCACCTGCAGTTGCCACCAGCTTGTCTGGTGGCAACTCGGGGAAAAGCCTTTTCCATAGCCACCCCGAGACTCTGGAATGAACTCCCCGTTGTTGTAAGCGCTTCACCATCTCTAAAGGTAAAGTGTGCCATTGAGTCCGTGTCAACTCCTAGCAACCACAGAGACCTGTGGTTTTCTTTGGTAGAATACAGGAGGGTTTTACCATTGCAATTTCCTGTGCAGTATGAGATGATGCCTTTCAGCATCTTCCTATATCACTGCTGCCCGATATAGGTGTTTCCCATCATCTGGGAAACATACCAGTGGGGATTCGAACCGGCAGCCTCTGGCTTGCTAGTCAAGTCATTTCCCGCTCCATCTCTAGCAACCTTCAAAAGAGCTCACAATGCACAGTTGTTTAACCAAGCCTTTGATCAGCTGTAGGTGAGTTTACTGTTGTTTTTATATTATTTTAAATGGCACAAATACATGCATACATGCAAATACATACATGCAAATATATACATGCATGAAAAACTGTTATATAAATAATAGTATGAAGTAAGTTAATTAGAGGCCTAATTAATTAAATTAACTAAGTTAATTAGAGGGCCCCAAGGGTTTTACTCTAAATTTCTGTCCCTCAAACATAAGGAACTTTTGTTTGAACATGGGGGGTGGGGTTTTTTGACCCCCTCCTTACTCCTGCAAGCCAGCCCGCTCAGGAGGATTGCTCAGCCCCCAGGAGCTGATTTTCACTGGATTCAGGGGTGCAGACGGAAGGCATGATTGGTGGAAATCACTCCACCTCTTGCACAAATGGAAGCACCTTGCATTTGTGGAAGAATGACTTAAAACTACCCTGAGCCATTTTGGAGGGGCGGTATACAAATCAATCAATCAATCAATCAATCAATCAAATAAATAAATCAATCATGCCTATTTACTTGGTACTTTTGCTTATCAGAATACTGGGTATTTCAATAAATGAACTATTGTCAAGTGCCTTTTATAATATTTGTACAGATATAAAGAATCTTGAATGAAGAAGGAAGAAATGTTATGAAGGAAAAATACCTTCTCATTGCCTGCCTTTATCAAAGAGGAAGTTGAGTTTTTCTGACTATATATATATATATATATATATATATATATATATATATATATATATTCAGACGAGATTCAGATAACCTGATTCCTGTGCTTTTGATTCGGGCTATTTCTATTATTTCAATTACAAGAGCAGCTAATTTACAATACAAAAGAAAATGCTTTGTTCGCCATTCCTTAAACATTTAGGCTTATAGTATTATGTTTCACTAAAACAGCTTGTGATTATAATGTAATAAGGAATGCATAAAGGAGGCATGTTATGTTCAGGCTGTCTTTGAAGGGAATTATGATGAAAGTGTTTTGCAAAGTTCCCAATAAGTAAGATACAATGCCGAGTATGGTTTACCATACTTGTGAATTCAAGCTTTTCCAAGCCAGTTCTACATGTGCCTCACAGCTGGCTGATGTGTTCCTCTGAATCGGCTAAAGTTCAGATATTTTTTGCGGGGAGGCACGAGTTCTTATCGAAACAACCTTCTGGGAACTGAAATCACCATCACTGGTGAAACTTCCTTTCCCCTAGAAACTGTAACAAGATGATATTAAATATTTACTGACTCACTTTCCAATAAGCCAGGAGGACTGAAAGAGTTGCCATGTGCCCTTAATTTAAAAACTCCTTCAGAGCAGCTTCATATGAATATGAGAGATGTACAGCATGAATAATCTGCACATATATTTAGTTGGTTATTTCAGAATATTGAAAGGTTTTCAAATAAAAGGGAGAAGGGGTAAAAATGATGTTGTGTTATTCAAATGCTAGCCTCTTCCATGAATCTCCGTGAATACAGCTGCTATTATTTCTTCCCAAGTTAGCAGGGGAAATTATCAGGCTAATACAATAGACATTGATAAGTTCATTCTTAAAAGACACTAATGCTGAAATGGGTATGAATTTGATAAGAAGAGCCAGCAGTTATGTACACCACTGATATGTATGTGTACATATTGAAAATATGAAGCTGCCTTATACCAAGCCAGACCATTGGTCTATCTAGCTTAGGACTGTCCTCACGGACTGGCAGCAGCACTCTGGGGTTTCAGCAAGAGGTCTCACCTTGGAGATAACAAAGATTGAACTTTCTCCATGCAAAGCATATGCCACTGAGCTACACTCTGATTACTACAAATTCAATTATTTATTAGATGTATTAGATTTATATCCCGCCCTTCCAGAACGGCTCAGGGCAGTTTACAACAGAATAACTACCACTAAAACCAGTTAACACAGGGGCGTAACTATAATAGGGCAAGGGGAGACAGTTGTCTGGGGGCCCACTGCCTTGGCGCCCCCCCCCCCCAGAGGCAAGTAACATGACTGACTCCCCCAGATGTGCACCCGCCCGGGCTTCCTTTAGAAATTGATGTGAGTGTTAAGACCTGGAACTACCAGAACTTTCTCTAGTCTTTCTCTAGTACTATTAAATGACTTGCATCATCCACAATTTACAAAACCTTTAAAAAAGTAATCTAGGATGATGTTCTATTGTGGCACATAGGAGATACAGATAGATAGATAGATAGATAGATCGATAGATAGATAGATAGATAGATAGATCTATGGTGTGTGTGTTTCAAAATCTTGTCTCTGGGCCCACTCCAACCTTGCTACACCCCTGAGTTAACAATTAAAATCAAAACTATAAAAACAGAATAAAACCAATTAAACATTCAAACAGTTAAAAACCCTGGAAAACCAGGGCAAACATTTAAAACAATTTAAAACAGTTTAAAAACCCTTGAAGGCCATGCCAAACAGATAGGTTTTAAGGCTCTCCTGAAAGACAGTAATGAACTCAAATCATGAATTTCTGCTGGGAGTACATTCCATAAGCCAAGAGCAGCTACAGAGAAGACCCGCCTCTGAGTCGCCACTAGACAAACTGGTGGTAACTGGAGACGGACCTCCTCATATAACTTTAATGTGCAGTAGGGATTGTGCAGAAGAAGGTGCTCTCTAAGATACCTCGGACCTAAGCTGTTCTAGGCTTTAAAGGTAATAACCAGCACTTTGTATTTTGCCCAGAAACATATCAGCAGCCAGTATAACTGTTTCAAGACAGGCATAATGGGGTTGCACTCTCCTTGAAGGAGCAAGTACGCAGCTTGGGGGTACTACTGGACCCGGCTCTGCTTTTGGAAGCTCAGGTGGAGGCGGTGGCCAGGGGTGCCTTTGCACGGCTGCACAGCTGTGTCCCTTTCTCAAGAAGGCAGATCTGGCCATGGTTACCCATGTCTTAGTCACATCACGGCTGGATTACTGTAACACACTCTACGTGGGGCTGCCCTTGAAGAATATCCGGAAACTGCAGCTAGTGCAAAACGCGGCAGCGAGGGTTTTATCCAGAGCTGCCCGATGGGAGCACATCACACCCATTCTGAAAGAGTTGCGCTGGCTGCCAGTTCGTTTCCGGGTCCAATTCAAGGTGCTGGTTTTGACCTCTAAAGCCCTTAATGGTTTGGGCCCGGGATACCTTAGGGACCGCCTGCTTCCAAGGGTTGCTGCCCGCTCGACGAGGTCATCTGAGGGGGCTCTGCTCTGGGTGCCGACAATGAGGGAGGCTTGGTTGTCATGCACACGGGACAGGGCCTTCTCTTTTGCTGCCCCCAGACTCTGGAATGCTCTCCCAGTGGCCATTCGCTCCTCAGACTCCATCAGAGTTTTTAGAAAGCTTGTTAAATCTTGGCTTTTTATCCAGGCTTTTACATGATTGTTTTTATTGCTGCTTCTATGTGTTTTTATCTGTTTATAGTTTTATGCTTGTATTTTATAGATTTTAAATTTGGTTTGCTTTTATATTTTTAGCTTAATATTCTTATTGTCATTTTATTGTATGTTTTTTAACTTTTGTAAACTGCATTGAGATTGTTTTTAATGAAAGGCAGTATATAAATGCAACAATAAATAAATAAATAAATAAATAAATAAATAAATAAATAAATAAATAAATAAATAAATAAAATGGTCTCTCCAGGTTGCCCCAGAGACCAATCTGGGTGCCGCATTTTGAACTATCTGAAGTTTCTGAACTACGTATAAAGGCAGCCCCATGTAGAGGGCATTGCAACAGTCAAGCTTGGAGGTTACCAGCTGATGCACCACTGGTTTGAGGTCATCCTCTTCAAGGAATAGGCGCAGCTGTCAAATCAGTTGGAGCTGATAGAAAGCACTCCTGGCCATGGCCTCCACCTGAGATACCAGGGTGCGGCCTGGGTCTAGGAGTACTCCAAAGCTGCACACCTGCTCCTTCTGGGGGTGTGTAACCCCATCCAGCACAGGAAGATCTAACTCATCCTTCAAATTCTGAGCCCCTACAATGAGCACCTCTGCCTTGCTTGGATTCAGCTTCAATTTATTATCCCTCATCCAGTCCATTACTGCCTGTAGGCAGGCATTTAGAGAATGAGTGCCATTTCCAGAAGATGAAAAGGAGAAGTAGATTTGGGTGTCATCAGCATACTAATAACACGAAGCACCCTCACTCAGCAGTTTCATGTAGATATTAAAAAGCATTGGTGACAGAATGGAGCCCTGAGGGAGTCCATATAACAGCTCCTGTGTTGAGGAGCAACTGTCACCAAGCTCCACCATCTGAAATCTACCCAAGAGATAGGAGCAGAACCACTGCAAAGAAGTGACCCCTATCCCCAACTCCCTCAGGCGATCAAGAAGGATACCATGGTCAATGGTATCAAACGCAGCCAAGAGATCCAGAAGAACCCACAGAGTCACACTCCCTCTCTCCGTTCCCCAGTAAAGGTCATCCATCAGGCCAACCAAGTCTGTCTCAACCCCATAGCCAGCCCTAAAGCCAGTTTGAAATGGATCTAGATAATCAGTTTCCTCCAAAACTGCCTGGAGCTGGTTAGCCACCACCCTCTCAGTCACCTTGCCCAACCAAGGGAGATTGGAGATTGGCCTGTAACTATCCATCATTAAGGGGTCCAGGGACGGCTTCTTAAGGAACGGTCTAACCATTGCATCTTTAATGAATTAATGAGTTATACAAGGAAGCTTGTTATCATGTCATTATGAGTGCTATTGTGATGCAATGGTCCAATCCTAGTTCAATGGCTGCCATTGGAGCTAGTCACTATCTCTTCCAGGACCTTCTGCAGGCACACAGAGAGAGTTCTTATGAGGACAAAATACAAATATCTCCTATGTATATCAGATTGAGCTCCTTGAAGGAAGGGTCAGATACAAATGTGATAAATAATCTAATTCTAAACAATCTAAACCATCTCTCTTTCTCTCCTTCATTCTCCACTTAATCCCATTATGCTGCTGAATGGGTTCCCAACCTTAGGTCCCCAAATGATGTTGGACTACAACTCCTACCATCCCCAGCCACAATGGCCTGCTTTTTTTCTTCCTTTTTGAAAATCCCACAGCTCTCCCATCATTTCTTTGAACAGACTAATCCTTTAAAAATGTTTCCACAGGTTCTCCTTACAATGGCATGTGAGTAAGAGGGATTTTTACATGAGATTCCAAGGCATTCAGAAAAATTTGCAGCAGCATTAGGTCCCAAGAAAGAAGTTTTTATAGTTATATCCTACCCTAGGCCTCACAACACGGTGGTGACAGAAGAAAGAGCCTGCTTTCTTCATAAAATATGGAGATCAAAACATATAGTTGCCTGCTTAAAATATCGCTGCCTACTGAAGACAGATCATCCTGGAGAGAATCTATCTATGTGGTCACTAAGAGTTGACACCCACTTGACAGCACTTAATCAATCAATCAATCAATCAATCAATTCATTTTGTATTTTTAAGATATTATTACTATGTTATATTTTTATTACTGTTTTGTGAGTCCTTTTGGCAAGAAAGATGGCATGGTAATATTTTAAAATGAAAATTTACAACAAAATAAATTCTCAGTCATGCCATCCTTGATATGGAAAGTCCTGCCCAGAGAAGTTCTTTTGGCACCAACTTTGATGTATATTTAGCACCAGGAGAACTCCTCCTTCTTCACCACACTTCTGATGCTACTCCCATCATTCCAATGAGAGTAGCATCAGAAGTGCAGTGACCAACTCCTTAGTAGCCAGGAGCCTCCCCACGTTCGGAAGCAGCACCAGTGGGGTTTAAAGAGCAGCTAGTGCACCTCTTGCTTAGATTGGCAGATTGGTGCACAGAATGCAAGTCTTTAACACTTTGTGCACATCTACCCTACACATCTGTTTCACATCACTTCTGGCTTCCCCTGAAGAATTCTGGGAACTGTAGTTTTGTAAGGGTGCTGAGCATGTTCTGTCACAGATCCATTGCCCACCTGCCCCTGCCTTGAACTACAGTTCCAGGTAAGTGGATAAACTAGTTTAGCAAGTTTAAGGTAGTAGATACACCTCTTCTGTTTTTATAGTTTTGATTTTAATTGTTAACTGGTTCTAATTGTTTTTATTCTGTTGTAAACCACCCTGAGCCATTTTGGAAGGGCAGTATATAAATCAAATCAAATCAAATCAAATCAATAAATAACTCCAGGCCCTGTGGTGGCCCTTACAGACTTTCTACACCAGCTTTGTACTGGGTTTATCTAAAGGCATATCTGAAAACCCCTGCTAACTGAGCAAAGAGACACCTTTTAGTGGTGATTCAATTATATTTAGCAGGGGGAGAGCAACTGACCCTATCCAACCGCAGCACAGCATCCCTCCAGTGGCTGTTGCTGGTATCAGCCTTGTTTTTATTTAGATTGGGAGCCCTTTGGGGACAGGGGACCATCTTACTTATGTATTATTTATTTTTCTGTGTAAACCGCTTTGAGAATTTTGGTTGAAGAGCGGTATATAAATATCTGTACTAGTAGTAGTACTACTACTAGTAGAAGTAGTAGTAGTGTTGGAAGTGAAGGACATGTGCTGTCTCATGTCTCAGTGACAGAGGGGGACAGATTAGTGAGTCAGAGGGCTAGAGGGGGCAAGAGATTGGTCATCCCTTCTCTACAGCTCTATCCCTTTGATATGTAGATTGCTACTCTCAGGGACTTACTTACTTACTTCCTGCCTTGCCACTTCCTCTTCCTCTTCCCCTTTCTTTTCCCTTGCAAAACCCACGCTCCTCTCTCCATGCACCATGTGTGCAGAGATGCAGAAACCATCTCTCTGCATCCAGCTAGCTAGCTAGATTAGAGATACTATCTCTCCACTTTACTATCTACAGTGGAGTTCACTAATGAAAACTCCTTATATTTATTTGAAACTATGAACTGGCTCCAAGTTTATTTTACTCTCAGCATACACGCATGCCTAGGCAGACTCCACTGTGTTTTGCGTCTGTGCACTCTGCTGTAATAGAAGGGTATCTCTTACCAGACAGAATTCCCAACAAGTAGTAGTAGTACACATTTAAAGCTGTTTAAAAGTCATTCCTTCTCCATTAGAACTGTAATTCTGTGAGGAGACAAGGAATATCTAATTGAAAATTCTCAGCACGCTCAGCAATTTTAAATTTTCAAAATTCTTTGTGGAAAGTTATGACACTTGCAATTGGTGTAAAACTGCTATGTTTGTAGTATAAATATTCCTTTAAGATGCTTGCAGATTTACTTTAAAAAAAAAGTTAGTCTAGTGTCAGCCATGCTGATTTAGCACTTCTGGAGATGTTGGCTCATTATTCATGGCATTTGTAAATGAATTTCTTGGAGCTACTGAATGTGTTTCAGCAAAGTGATTAAATTAAACACACACAGAGTAAAAGGGGAGTAAATTTTCAGTTAAACAGAGCAGAAAGTGCACGTGTTTGTTACTTTTGGCTTTAGCAATACCAAAGCAGCTTTACAAACTTCATAAAATGCATGTCTGCTTTTTAATGACTATAAAATATATAGCCCACAACAGAAGCAACTGTCTTTCAGGAGTGTGTGGTTTTGAAATATATATATCCACCCAAGTGTTATTTCTTGCACTATCTTTTGCTGACAGCCAAGGTGTAGTAGTGTCATTTTTGGACTCCATTCTCTGTTCCTTCTCACGTGGCTGTTTTGGGTTTGCATTTTCCACAGTCTGTAGTCAAAAAACTAATCAGTTCTAGTCATGAGGTGATTCTGTAACATTTAAGACGAAACTCTACACAGCTATAATCTGCTATGTAGTTTCTATATTTATTCTTCAACATTTCAAATATGTGCCAGGAAGGTCATCGGTTATAAATGCTAGCTTTGATTCAGTATGGCATTAGAAAATAAAAAGGGCCAGCTTGTGGTGGTGATTTCCTTTGGTGAACTATACACAATTCTGTTTAGCCTTTTCCTGCTGATAAAAAGGGGGCAAGGGTGTCATACCAGAAAAGCATAAACCTGGTTCAGCCATTTACTGATGGCAACAAGCTTCACATCATGGAGGGATGGAATGACCCCACCCCACCCCACTCATGCAGTAACTAAAGTATGATCTGGGCACTCTATGTGGGAGGCCACTCTGCAACAAACAAGTTCAAAAGTTCCCCACAGAACTATAGGCATGTTAATATTATTATTATTATTATTATTATTATTATTATTATTATTATTATTATTTATTAATAGTGCTTAACATACTTTGTAATATGACGCATGCAGTGGAATTTAGCCAAATGGAGATGTGCAATTTTATTTATTTATTTATTTGTCAAATTTATACCCCGTCCAAACTTATGTCTCTGTAAATTTTTGAACTGGTGCAACACTGGTGCAACTCTTGAGCAACTGCACAAATGTTATGCTATTATTTATTTATTTATTCAATTTATATACCGCCCTTCCAAAAAAGGCTCAAGGCAGTTTGCAACAAAATAAAAGCAATTAAAACCAGTTAGCAATTAAGATCAAAACTATAAAAACAGAATAAAACCAATTAAACATTCAAACCGTTTTTTAAAACCCTGGTAAGCCAGGGCAAACATTTAAAACATGATGTTCCACCGCATGTGTAACATTGTGCAGTATGTCAGCCAGTAATAACGATGCTGCTGCTGCTGCTGATGATGATGATGTGTGTGTGTGCATCTATTGTACTGTCTTGAAGTCACCTGCAGCTTTCTATCTATTTTTATACCATTTTAACACAATTTTCAAGAAAAGAAGCGGAGCAGTACATTGCACACCTCAGACTTCTTTAACCTGAAGCAATGTGAAAATGCTCTTCATGGCGACCCTTTGGCCTATGGAATCCTGCAGGGCCCAGTCTTGTTTCACATGCTGTTTTAACATCTACTTAAACCTCTGGGGAGGTTTGCCTGTGTTAAGGCTTCACCAATATACTGATATAACCAGCTCTATCTTCCTTTGTCAACTGATCCTAGGGAGGAGGTGATGGGCTAGATAATCCAGTCAAGATAGTGGCCCTGTTCATCAATAGGAAAACTACTTAGGGTGAGGAGATTCATCCAGTACTAGAAGAGCTGCACCCCTCCAAAATAACAGATACTCAATTTAAAGATTCTGCTTGACCAGGCTTTGCTCCTATATGCTCGGATAGTGCCTGTGGCCAGGGTTGCTTTGCACAGTTTCGGCTTGTGTACCAGCTGCACCCCTTTCCTGAGAAGGCTGATCTGGCCTTAATCATATCTCTTCTGAATTCTTGCAATGCTCTCTGTGTAGGACTCCCCTTGAAAAATATCTGGAAATTTCAGCTATTGCAAAATGCAGCAGCCTGGGTTCTTTCTGGAACCACCCACTGGAAGTATATCACTCCCATTTAAGAGAGCTGTGTTGGCTGATAATTTGTTCCTGGGTCCAATTCAAGGTGCTGATTTTGACCTTTAAAGCCCTTAACAGTTTGTGCCCTAGATATCTGAGGGACTGTCTTCTCCCAAATTTTTCTGCCCACCTAACAAGGTCATGGCAGGAGGCTGTTCTGCATGCCAGTGCTTCAAGAGGCTCAATTGGCATGTACGTGGAACAAGACTTTCATAGATTGCCCCCAGACTCCAGAACACCTTTCCTGGGGATGTTCAATGTTGCCCTCTCATATTGCCTTCAGGAGTCAGGTAAAGATAACTTTGCTTGCCTGAACTTGCAGCCAACAGGATGTTGTGCTGCTTTTTGCACTTCTGCTCTCTGTGCTTGATTGTTTTATTTGTGCTTTTATTATTGTGTTTCTTTTTTTAAGGATTTTATGGCTTTTAAATGTTTACTATTTTTTTCTGCACATCACCTTGGAGTAATGTATACATAATGTATACATAAGTATGCATACCTACATGCTGTACCTACATACACGTAATGAAACACATAGATCCTGAAGGCAGAAAAATGGTGCCCAATCTATACATTGCTCCCAAAGTGTCTACTCTGTATTGTTTTTAGAAAGGGTCAGCCCTGAAGCAAACTGTGTGAGAGAAATGAAAATATATTTATCAATATCCTCATCAAACCTACTAAATTTCATACAAATAATAGTCTTCATCGAGCTACTCCCATTGCATAAAGACAACTCTTGTACAGCCATGTGGGTGGAAAAATCATCACAAATCCCCAAATCGGTACCTTTTGGGATTGTTTTTACTACTTTGGATATGTGGAGCAGAGTGCTATAAAAACTCGGAAAAAGCTACCAAAGGAGCCAACTTTCTTCTTTAACCCTTTGGCACTGAGGGAAAAGTGTCTGGAAATCTTGACTTCTAGTGTCAAACATATCAAAACAAAACAAAAAATAGCTCACCACCTTTGAAAGTTGGCAAAAGAAATGGAGAACATAAAAGCTGTGAAAATGAGGCTAGAAAAAAATAAATAAGAATGAGGGGTTGGCTCTAGAAAAGCAGGTCTTCCTGAACTTAAAAGAAATATAGAGCAAGCACTCTGAAAGAAAACAGTACTGGTCAAGGACCCGCTTACTGATCTCCACAGGCCCTGACAAAGATCCTGGCGGCACCACCCAGGCAGGGAGATGACCCAGCCCTGCTACCAAGCAGGACTGCTCCAACGCTACCAGGATGGGCATGATGCATGCCCGATGGGCAGGAAGCCCACCAGGCCAGCCAGCCAGCAAACTCAGGTCAGGCAGTTGCGAGCAGGACTGCACCAGAACTGACCAGCCACTCAGCCTGACCCACCCTGCTGGCAGAGCACAGGAAACTCCACAGGCAACCAGGGAAGCAGCAGTTCAAAGGGGAAAGGATAGAGAGCAGCAGGCCACCGAAGAGTAGGAGGGGCAGCAGAAGGGGAGGAAACAAAGGGTGGGGCTGGCTGGAAGCTGTGGTAGTGGGGCCAATGAAAAGGAGTTTGGGGCACTGGTGAGGAGGTCAACAACACTGAGGGAACTCAGGACCTCTAGTGAGAGGCTGAGCTAAGTGCAGACCAGTGGCTGGAGGAGTAGCAGGGTGCCTTAAAGCCCCTACCCAGCCCTCTGAGACTGAGAACAGACTGGCAGGTCTCCACAACTGCCCTTCAGGATTAAACCAAACATGGCATTAACCAAAGGGTTGTCACCAAAAACCTCCAACCCTCAATGTCCAGTTTTCCTTTCAAGTGACATCCATTACACAGTATCTCTGAGATACTACTGTATTTTTGTATTGTTTTACTGCTACAAATTATTATTCTATATTTTCCCCCAGAATTCTAGTGACTGATTGATTGATTAAGTGCCATCAAGTCGGTGTCGACTCTTACCAACCACATAGATAGATTCTCTCCAGGATGATCTGTCTTCAACTTGGCCTTTAAGGTCTCTCAGTGGTGCATTCATTGCTGTCGTAATCAAGTCCATCCACCTTGCTGCTGATTGTCCTTTTCTTCTTCTTTTTCCTTCAACTTTCCCCAGCATTATGAACTTCTCAAGGGAGCTGGTTTTTTGCATAATGTGTTCAATGTATGATAGTTTGTGCCTGGTCAACCTATCTGGATTCTAGTACCAGAAAGAAAACTGGTAGCCTTCAGGGGGCTTCAGCGTTTCATAAATGAAGACCAAATCCGATGTCAAATTTATTTATTTATTTGATTGATTGATTGATTGATTGATTTATATACCGCCCTTCCAAAATGGCTCAGGGCGGTTTACAATTAAAACAGTAAAAGCTAAAGCAAGTTAAAAACAATATAGCCACAATTAACAATTTAAAAACATTTTAAAACAACAATTAAACAATTTACAGTAATTAAAAACCCCAAAATTGGGTTAGAATTTAAAAACCCTGGAAAGCCAAGCCAAAGAAATACGTTTTAAGGGCTCTCCTGAAGGCTAGTAGAGAATTCAAATTACGGATTTCCGCAGGGAGCGCATTCCACAGCCCCGGAGCAGCTATAGAGAAGGCCTGCCTCTGAGTCGCCACCAGACGAGCTGGTGGCAACTGGAGACAAACCGCCTCAGATGACCTTAATGTGCGGTGGGGATTACGCAGAAGAAGGTGCTCTCTAAGGTAACTCGGACCTAAGCCGTTCAGGGATTTAAAGGTATATCGGCAGTCAGTGCAATTGTTTCAAAATAGGTGTAATATTGTCCCTCCGGGTTACCCCAGAGACCAATCTGGCTGCTGCATTCTGAACTAATTGAAGTTTCCGAACTACGTACAAAGGCAGCCCCACGTAGAGTGCATTGCAATAGTCAAGCCGGGAGGTTACCAGCTGGTGCACCACTGTTTTGAGGTCATCCTCCTCAAGGAATGGACGCAGCTGTCGAATCAGCCGAAGCTGATAGAAAGCACTCCTGGCCATGGCCTCCACCTGAGAAACCAGGGTGAGGCCTGGATGCAGGAGTACTCCCAAGCTGCGCACCTGCTCCTTCTGGGGGAGTGTAACCCCATCCAGCACAGGGAGTTCTAACTCACTCCTCAGATTCTGAGCCCCCACAATGAGCACCTCCATCTTGCTTGGATTCAGCTTCAATTTGTTCTCCCTCATCCAGCCCATTACTGCCTGTAGGCAGGCATTTAAAGAGTGAGTGCCATTTCCTGAAGATGAAAAGGAGAAGTAGATTTGGGTGTCATCGGCATACTGATAACACCCAGCACCAAATCTCCTGATGACCTCACCCAGCGGTTTCATGTAGATATTGAAAAGCATTGGTGACAGAATGGAGCCCTGAGGGACTCCATATAATAGTTCCTGCTTTGAGGAGCAACTGTCACCTACCCGAGAGATAGGAACGGAACCACTGCAAATCAGTGCCCCCTATTCCCAACCCCTCCAGGCGACCCAGAAGGATACCATGGTCGATGGTATCGAACGCCACTGAGAGATCCAAGAGGACCAACAGAGTCACACTCCCTCTGTCGATTCCCCAGTAAAGGTCATCCATCAGGCCAACCAAGGCCGTCTCAACCCCATAGCCCATTCTAAAGCCAGTTTGAAATGGGTCTAGATAATCAGTTTCCTCCAAAACTGCCTGGAGCTGGTTAGCCACCACCCTCTCGATTACCTTGCCCAGCCAGGGGAGACTGGAGATTGGCCTATAACTATCCATCGCTGAGGGATCCAGGGTAGGCTTCTTAAGAAGAGGTCTAACTATTGCCTCCTTCAAACAAGGAGGCACCCTACCCTCCCCCAGCGATGCATTTATGATATTAACTAGGCCATCTCCAACAATCTCTCTGCTAGATCGAAGCAGCCAGGTCGGGCAAGGATCCAGAGAACAAGTGGTAGGCCGTACCACTCCAAGCAGCTTGTCCACGTCATCAGGAGTCACAGATTGAAACTGATCCAACCTAACACTGCAAGAGGGATTGCTGGATACCTCCCTCACAGACCCCGCAGAAATAGTGGAGTCCAAGTCGGCCCGAATACAGGAGATTTTATTTGCAATGAACCCACTAAAGGCGTCACAGCAGAGTGTCTCCGGGAGCTGATTTGGGGCAGAAGGAGCAGAGATTATACTCCTCACCACCCGGGATAACTCTGCCATACGTGAGCCCGCAGACGCAATGCGCGCTGACCAAAAACACTTTTTTGCTGAGCGCACTGCCATTACATAAGTCTTCAAGTGGGTTCTATGCTGCATCCTGTCAGATTCGAGCCGAGTTCTCCTCCACTTGCGTTCCAGTCGCCTACCAAGCCGCTTCATCCCCCGCAACTCCTCTGTATACCAGGGGGCCATCTTAGAAGCAGGCCTGGAGGGACGCTTAGGAGCGATACTATCTACTGCCCTGGTGAGTTCTCTATTCCATGTTCCCACCAGGGCATCGACAGAATCACCGGCTGCACCAATATCAAAACCCTCCAAGGCCTTTTGGAAACCTACTGGGTCCAGCAGCCTTTTTGGGTGGACCATCCTAATCGGTCCATCACTCCTGCAGGGGTGGATTGTGACCATGATACCAACCTTAACCAGGTAGTGATCCGTCCATGACAATGGGGTAACCACCGGATTCCCCACCCACGGAGCACCCCCCTGATCCGAACAGAAGACCAAATCCAGTGTGTGGCCGGCAACATGAGTTGGTTCAAAAATTAATTGGGATAGGCCCATAGTTGTCATGGCCGCTATGAACTCCTGAGCTGCACCAGACAAGCCAGTCCCAAAGTGGATATTGAAGTCCCCCAGCACCAAAAGCCTGGGGGACTCCAACGCCAACTCCGCGACCAACTCCGTCAGCTCAGTTAGGGAGTCAGTTGGGCAGCGGGGTGAATGGTACACCAACAGAATCCCCAATCTATCCCTAGTTCCCAACCTCAAGAATACACACTCAATATAGGTCAACTGTCTCACAGGGGCCCTGGTAAGGGAGATAGTATTTTTATGGACCACAGCCACTCCACCCCCCCCCCCGCCCACTTCCCCTAACCTGCTGCACAACAGAGTAACCTGGAGGGAGAAGCTGAGCCCACACTGGGCCACTCGCTTCCCCCAACCAGGTCTCAGTTATACATGCCAGGTCAGCTCCCTCATCCATGATTAGATCATGAACAATTTCAGTCTTGTTTTGAACTGACCTGGCATTACAAAGGAGCAAGGTCAGGCTCTGTGGGTAGTTGGTGCTGCTCCCCAAGGCCTGAGAGTTGTCAGAATAGTTGGAAGTAGAAATAGTTACTAAATTACTAATTTCTCTTCCCCTGTAACGGCCAGCTGTTCTGCCAGCGCCAATTCTTCTATTCCCCACCACTACAGCGATAGCTGCCCCAAGGCTGCCAGGAGCACCCCCTGCATCCTCCTCCTCAGGAGAGCCCAAACACATCTCAACAACTAGGGCTGGCACAACTCAGGGCAATAAAAACAGCACATGTCCCAAAAAACTCCACCCACCCACAAAAGAACCATCCCCCAGCCCTCAGTCCCACCCCCAAAGGCCCGGCCCCCTTTGGCGGGCGGCTTTGGCAGCCGCCTACAGGCAGGCCACCGGCCACGCCGCCAGCGTGTCTTCAGCAATATTTATAGGTCTTAAAGCTTCCCAGCAGCCCCCTCTGCCACAAAGGACTGCTGGCCAACACAGGTGTTGGTTGTCTATTTTGAAGACAGCAAGCTGGCAGGCAGCTCCTCGTCAGGGCAAGATGGTAACAGAAGCCCAGAGGGGCCAGATGTAAAATCCGAGCGGTGGAGGGAAGGAGGGGGGAAGGGAGGAACCAGCAGCCAGACCCTCAAACCTTTCAAATGACACTACAGTGCTATTCATGTTCAGTAAACACAGAAAATGGGGAGTGACCAAATGCCATGTCCTGATGTCAATGTGCCAGGGGCTCTGTTCTCGGGTAGCTCCATATTCAGCATTTGTCTGCAAGGGTCTTTTGACATGTGCTGTTGGGTCTATGCAGGGCTCCTCTCCATGCTGCTGATGGCCATGGTCCCCAAACCACCTGAAATCTGGAATATCGGGATCCATAAAATTGAGGTTTCGCTGTATCTTCAAGGGTAGCCCCATGTAGAGCACTTTGCAGCAATCTAGATGGGAAGTTGCTAAAGAATGGATTATGGCAACCAAATCTTCCTTTGAGAGGAAAGGCTGCAGGCATCCAAAACACCCTTGGCCATGAGTTCAAAGAATGCTGTCAAGGGATGTTGAGACAGAAGTGTAAAAAAGGAGAATGCACTGTCCAAATTCTATCCAACATTGGCAGGTTCAGGAGACATGGAAGAGACAGAGGTACTGGGAGTGTGCACTCACCAGGAACTAGAGGTTTCCTCCTACTTACTTGTTGCTGTGATGTGTGAAGCCACCCACTGTTAGAAAAATCACACTAATTCCATAGCATTAAAAATCATATTCACTCCATCAAGCGTTATTGATGCCTTAATTATGAGAACAAAATGAAAGTTTTTTTTTAATGAGTTAGAGAGACATAGCATTCTTATCTGTACTTTAGAAGTAAACCATTGGAAGCTGCCCCAAGACTTAGATGGCATGTGAGAAAAACAACAACAAAAACTAGGTTACCGCAATTGTGACTGTGATCTGCAGGTGTGTCCCAGGATCACAGACAGAGCAGCTGGAAGGTCAGGAAATTGCTAGTTGTGCTTCGGAACATACCATATAATAAATATGAACTAAAATGAAACCATCTCTTCCCCTTGGAAAAAAATCAAAAGCTTTTGCTCAACCTCCTAATCAACAAATTGTATAGTTGACCTTGGGTGAATTTTTAGCAATTGCACTCTTCCTTCAAATTATATTTCGCTTAGAGAATTTATAGTACAATTGTATCTTTGATTTGTTTTCTCCTTCTAGCCAAAATAATCCACTTCTTTGTTAACTGTAAACAAATGTTAACATAATTTTACTTCAGTTTTTACTAAAAAGAAATCCTTATGTAAAGTTATATATTTATATATGTACAATTTTATTTTATATAGATAAAATTAGAGGTGACTGACAACAGAGATAGATAGAGGAATTTATTGGTTACACATTTCTGCTTCTTCCTTCATCAGCAACTGCTGGTTTTAAAAGTAGCAAAATTATTTATGCATAATTATATATCCTCCTGTGAAAAATTAAGAAGATGGAAAAGGGCTTCCTCATCCTTTATATCTTTTTGCTTCTTTGAGCTCAAATGCTACTTTTTTCCTTTCTCTCTACCAGTTGCAGGGGAGTAACAGCAGGAGAGAGGGCATGCCCTCAACTCTTGCCTGTAGGCTTCCAGCGGCATCTGGTGGGCCACTGTGCGAAACAGGATGCTGGACTAGATGGGCTTCCTTGGGCCTGATCCAGCAGGGCTGTTCTTATGTTCTTATGGAAGCAATGGAGAAGGCCCATCCCTGAGTAGCCACCAGACAAGCCAGTGGTAACTGCAGATGAACTTCTCCAGATGATCTTAATGGGCGGTGGAGTTCATGGTGAAGAAGACGTTCTCTTAAATACCCTTAAATACCTCTTAAATAAGACATTTATTTTAAACTATATGGACAAGTATGTTCCACATGTTGGATGGATGTATTCATTATCTGCATTATTGATGTTAAGTATGTATTGTATCTTTTTTAGTTACTGATCATTGACCATAATAAAGATTTTGAATTTGCATATAGGTCAGAGGTGGAACTTGCTGCAATGTTCTTTCCACCTCCCCAATGCATCTTTATTCCACCCAGAACAAACATCTGGAAAGGGCTTTCGTGTCTGCAAAAGTAGTGGCTAAGTTAAGAACAGGACTCAGTGGAAAACTCCAGATGTGTGTCTCCCACCTCCTGGAATGGAGAGGTGGGGAGAAAAGCCTCACTTGCACTATTTCTGCTTGCCATGCCGCTGTTAAAGGCACAAGAATAGGAGCAGTAAAAAAGAGTTGGCAACCTTTCTTTAGCTCTCACAACACTCCGTGCAGAATATACCGTGCAGGAGGCCATCATGCTGTTGCATCTTGCTTCAACACTGCAGCACAAAAGCAAATGTAGAGCCAGCCCAACAGTGCCTGTCCAGTTTTATCCCCTTTCTTAAAAGCCAGCTGCACTGCTGAACCAAACTGTCAGTCACTACTGCAGTCAGCCAGTCTCTGGGAAATGAAGGGAGAATAGTAAGAGTTGGGAAACAAAATCCTTCCTTTCCTATTAAATGAGGTGAAGACATTGGGGAACAATGCAAATAGGAACATTTGTTCAGAACTTTGACGGCTGCTAAGATCCTTACCTTAAGCCTTCCAGTGGTCATGCCCATTAAGGATATACAACATGTTGATCCTTTGCTTATAAGCTTGTAAAGAGAAGGAAAGGGAGAAAGGAGGAGGGAGGCCAAGGGAGACCACTGAAGATTAGAATGCCTAGCAAATTTCAGCAGACCAAAAAATGCTGTTTTTATAAAGCACAGTATTCTGCTTTAAACGTGTTACCAAAAGCAATGCTTTGTTTTCACTTTTGACCGGTATGTTTAAGTAACACCCAAGCAACACTAGAGATTTTCGCTTTACCCTATTTTTTAATTTGTGGTTTTTGTATTTGGCATTTTGGTTTTCAGTGGGTTTTTTTGTTTATTTGTTTAATTAAAAATCTTCATCTATGTATCCCTCCCCCCCTTTTTTTACTCAGGGTTGGCATTGTAGGAGAAATAGCAGAAGAGTCAATGAAAAACCCCTACCTTCCATTCTATGCAGTTTTATGCCAGTTAGCAGCCATTGTTTCCCTAATCTGTTGCTGACTTAATGAATTTTAAAAATATATTGCCTGATCCCAGCCAATCAGGGATTACATAGCAACATGATTATGTCATAGGCCATGCAGCCATGTGACATTTGCTGTAAAATGGCATCACTAAGGGTAAACAAATCTCTTGTGTTGCCCTAGGTCTGTGTGCGAGATGAAGGGAAGAAACACATCCCTGTTGCCTGGTCAATCAAGCCGACACTTCCTTTTTGGTGGGCTCTACTGCAGGTCATTTCATTGCACATTCCAACGCTTATCCAAAATGTTTTGAAATTGAACAGTTTATCCTTAATTCTGGCCAGATATCCCAAAGGCAACTGATGATCTCATGAATCCTGAACTATACCTCACCCCACATCTTACAGATGTGGGTTGTGTATCTTCTCTCCTTTTTCTTCTTCAGGTACCCCTTCTTCTACCTCCACCCACCCAGCAGATAAATATTCAAGCCACCTAGGTTGCTCTAGTGCAGGCAGGCCTGCAACCCACTAAGCCAAACACCTCTCACCAGACATGTCTGAAAGCCTCAGAAGTCAATAAGATTGTTCACATGACCATTTGGGGGTGGGTTGGAGGGCAGGTGAGCTCCTGCTCTGTCTTCAGCAGAAGAGCAGCTTTTCTGTTTGGGTCTGCAAACCTAGGAAACATACAATCAAGGCAGCCACTGGGCTCATTGCCAGGCTGCAAGCCTCACTCCTCCATGGAAAGTCCTCCAAGGGTGACTCTGCCTTTCCAGCATGCTTTGCATTGCCAGCCGACTGGAAAGTTTCATGACATCAGTGGCTGCTCTCCCATTGGCCAAGAAAGGAGCAGAAGGTGGGCGCAGCTCTGCCAAAGCTACTCCTGTTTCAGGGTCATACTGTGTGCTTTGCAGACTACTGTTTCCATTGACAGCAGCCACTGTAGCCTCAGCTCTCTATGGTTGCCATGCAGGGGAGGGAGGGCAGGGTGCTGTTTGAACATGTAGAAGAGGTGTTAGAGAAAATTACTTATATAGCAGAGCATTTCAGGAGCTAATTCACTCCCATTACAGCAGACATTAACAGAGTCTCAGGGGCAGCTTGTAAATGATAAGCATGGAGATTCATGTAAGGTTAAACTAATCTGCTTTATTCAGAAGTCCATGATGATAGAAAAGACCTATATACAACATCTGGCTACATGTTGGTCAGAGAGAGACCTATAGAAGCATTGTGCTCTGAGAAAGAGCTAGAAGCATTCTGGGGAGAAGAAGGAGGAGGAGGAGGAGGAAGTCACTCGCAGGAACTTCCTGAGTACATTCTATCCATAGAGGGGCCATAGAGGCAGGCAGAGATAAACAGGAAAGAGAAGGAGACTCTATCTATCTCTACTCCCAATGCCCCTAGTGGTCAATAGGGTTACCGGTTCAAAAGGTCGATGCCATCTGGAGCTAGAGCTCCAACAAGAGGCACATCAGTTCTCATGATCAAAGAATCAAAGTAGAAGGGCTGTCGTCTCCTCTACCTACAGTTAAACACTGGGTACAAAAGCTGGGTAGCTCCACTAAAAACAACCTGGGCTGGAGGGATTTGAGTGGATTCTGACAATCATGCAAATATAGCTAGCTCACCTCCTCCCCTAATTTTAACAGTTGTGTGAACCAGCCTAATAAGCCTCCTGTTTTTATTACCTGTTTAGGATTGCAAAAACAGTAGCTAGCAAGCCTTCATACAAGGCTGATGGGAGGCCTTGTCCCTGGTGGGTTGCAGGGTGTGTAGGTCTGCTGTAAGGCCAGCCTCCTGTCTCCCTTGAAAAGATTCTCTTGGTGGAATTCAAACCATCCATGCTCCAGAGAAATGCAGCTTATATCTTAGAAGGAAAGGATTTTGAAAGAAAGGCCATATTTGCAATGCAATTGAATCAGATGAGATGGGAAGTGATTATGGCATGAATAGGGTATTCATGAAAGACAGAGAAAAGGCAAAGACAAATTCCAGCAATTTCACTGGAGTGGTGACAGGTGGACTTAAAGATCAGGGAAATGAAAGAGGAGCTGGGAGGGGGTGGGGACAAGGTCTTGAGACAAGGATGACTCTCCAGTTTATGGATTTAGGCACAAATTAGAGGGCTAACTTTCTAGAGTCAGGCACTCTT
Organism: Hemicordylus capensis; assembly: GCF_027244095.1. Lineage (NCBI taxonomy): Eukaryota > Metazoa > Chordata > Lepidosauria > Squamata > Cordylidae > Hemicordylus > Hemicordylus capensis. The sequence continues at coordinate 35,382,918 of NC_069659.1, read as the reverse complement.
AGAATAAAAGTTACATTCAGGCCTAGTTAGATAGACATATTGATCTGGCTTTATTTAATAGGAACTTTAGACATCAGATGAAAATGTGAGACAGATTAACAGGGTAAGTGATACATTTGATTAGCAAAATCAGCCAGTCAGCAGCTTTGGCACTAGCAACTTTAGCTCAGGTTGAATATGTTGCAGAGTCACTTTTGCTTGCATTTCTTTCACTAAAGAATGACGACTCTGGGAAACAATAACAGGAGCACTGTTGCTTTGTAACCTCATATTATACAAAGGAGCTCAGTACACAGGAAGCTGCCATACCAAGCCTGACCATTGGTCCACCTAGCTCAGAATTGCCTACACTGACTGGCAGCAGCTCACCAAGGTTTTAGGCAGGAGTATTTCCCATACCATGGATAGAACCAAGGATCATCTGCATGCAAAGCAGGTGCTCTTCCACTTGGTTATTATGGTCCTTCAGCGTCCTACATAGGTGAAGTTATCCCCCTTTATACTCACAACCCTGATAGGTAGGTTAGGCTGAAAGAAAGTGACTGACCCAAAAGTGGGCTTCATGGCCCAAATATAGAGAGGAACTTGGATCTCCAATTCCAGCACTCTTTGCACCATATGACCAACTCCGCTATTCTTCAGCAAAACAGAATCTAGGGGTACTAATAATCTGAATACCTGATCCTTCAAAGCAAAGAGATGCCCTTCCATAGTATGCAAAGAATAGACCAGAGAAATGAACCATGGGAAGACACAGCGGGCCACTTCCTCTGTGGATGTGTACTTTAAGCTCAGGGGAGCCTTTAGTGATTGTTCCTAGTGTGCTTTGGCACACTACTGACTAGGTCTGTGAACGAATGCAAAAGCTGGAATCAGGTCTGACCCGATACAATCCAACCCCACAAATGTTGGTTCAGGGTACTTTGGACCTATCTGAATTTTGGAGTCAGGATTGGGATTGGGATGGGAGTCAAGGTCAAACAAAACATCTTTAAAATGTTTGAAAAGTAACCATGGATACTCATTGTGAACCCGGAAGAAAAGTAACATAACACCAGAGAGTTGCAGGGGAAATGATGTAACATCAGAGAATCCAAAGGGAAGTAATGTAACAGAGAATTGCAGTGAAACCTGGAAATCACTCGTTTCAGCTGCCTGTGAGTAAAAAATTGACTAAAACCTTTTATTTTTTTAAAAAAGAAGATATGCACAGGCAGGTAGGCAGGCAGGCAGATAGAGGGCAGGAGATGGAGTCATACATACCCAGCCGTAATAACGTAAAAAGAGAGAAAAGAGCAGACTCTTGCCACCATTTGGAGCTCCAGAAAGCTCCAATTTTAACCAAACGGGGTTGGAAAAATCCGATCCAAGCTTGGCTGTGCACGTTCGGGTTCAAACTATCTCCAAACCCCTCTGATTCAGGTAAAAATCAACCTTATTTTGCATAGGCCTACTACTAACTTGCATGATTCCTTATTCTGGGGTGAAAGAGAAGTGAGCCCATTTTCCTGATCTTGCCTTAAGTGTGTGACTGTTTCTTTCTTATGACTAAAATCCTTCTTTTTACATTTTAAAAAAATGATTCTGTACCTTTAAGACCTGAACAACAAACAATTGACAAATGCATGGGGAAGGATAGCTTTGGTTGCTCTTCTGTGCGCTACCTCCCTCCAAGCCATAGGTGGCGCCAGAAGAGGACAAGTGCTGCCCAGACAAATAGCTCACCACCCTGCCACATCCCCTAACTAGACCATGCAATAGCCTGAGGGAAAGGCAATTTTTACTTTTCTTAATCCTCAGCTATATATAAAGAACACTTCCCCATCAGTTCATGTCCTCTTTAAGATAGGAAGAACACTTGTTTGAAATTATCATTCCTTGTTTTTCTTTCCGAAATTGAACATGTGACAAAGTATGTCCCCCTTCCCAGAAAAGAGCCCCTGGTGGCGCAGTGGTAAAACTGCCGCCCTGTAACCAGAAGGTTACAAGTTCGATCCTGACCAGGGGCTCAAGGTTGACTCAGCCTTCCATCCTTCCGAGGTCGGTAAAATGAGTACCCAGAATGTTGGGGGCAATATGCTAAATCATTGTCAACTGCTTAGAGAGCTCCGGCTATAGAGCGGTATATAAATGTAAGTGCTATTGCTATTGCTAAATACACTGTGTCCCTTGTGCCGCCTTTTGCTTTCTGCTGTTGCCTGTCTGGAGCTTGGCAATCAGTTCCACATAACGCTGGCTACCCCCATCTGAATGGGTCAAACAGTACAAAAGTAAAATAAGTGCCTATCTCTAGAAGACAGCACTTCCTAGCACCAACTACTGATTCTAATGACATCACCATCTAATTACCTCCTGAAACAGACATCTCCTGGGTGTCTGACTTGCATTTGAAATGTGAATGAACTCAACACCTCACTCAGTAAGGATTCCTCTTTCCCAACCTTTTCCCTTTTCTCTTTAGAGAATCTGAAATCCTCTCCATCACATATTCTTAGTATGAAGAAGGGTTACAAGAAGACAAAAAAAACATGCATTTGTTTCCATTTTCACCAACAAGTTGGCCCCGTCACAGTTAGCCCAACTTCTATTTTATTTATTTATACTCGATTTTTCAGCTAAGATACTAAGATTGAATGGTGGCATTTCTGGCAGACTTTCTGAATCTCTTGATGTTGATGGCACAGTCCAGATTCTAAGCCAGGGGTGGCTAACCTGATGCTCTCCAGCGGCCGTTGGACTACAACTCCCATAATCCCCAACTGTATTGCAACTGAGGATGATGGGGATTGTACTCCAACAACAGCTGCAGAGCCTCAGGCTGGCCAGCCCTGTTTTAAGCTCTTCTCTCCCAAGGGAAGGAGCACAAGGAACTGAAAATGCCCTTCAAGCCTTTGTTATCATGTGAAGCAAGAGGCATTCAGTTTTACTCAGGCACACCTTTGGAGACCAGATCTGCTGTCTGCCTTCTTCTATGTTTTAATGTGCTTTCTAATGGCATTTTGAATGTATTTTAATTGTGGTTTTGCATTTTAAATCTATTTTATATTATATTGACTTGTTTGATTTTTTAAAAAATGCTGTGGACTGCCTGTTTTAATGAAAGATGGTATAGAGGTATACAAATAAATAAATAAATAAATCCAACATTTAGCATTGCTTAACTAATACTACATGCTGTTGATTGCTGGTTTAGTGCAGGGCTATGGAGATTGAGCTACTCTTCCCTGGTTCAATTTCAGCTCTGCCAGAAGTTATAAACAAGCCACTCCCTCTTAGCTCCAGCGGATATATAGAATGATAATTCTTAGTAGAAGTTCTCAAACTTGGATCCCCAGATGTTGCTGTACTACAACTCATTGTGGCTGGGGATGATGGGAGTTGTAGTACAACAACATCTGGGGATGTTGAGACCCCTGATTTGCAAGATGATTGATGTGATTCGTGTGAGCTTTACAAGGGTTAAAACAGGATAATTCATGTTATGTATGTGCTTTGAATGCTCAAAGCACTTCACAAATGCTAAAATAATGGTGATGGAGGATATGCATATGTAAATTAACACAATGAGAAATACTGTCAGGACTCAGGACCCACCTGGGCTATAGGCAGTCCTACCCAACCTTAAGCCAGGGCTGACTCCAGCATTGTGGAGACCCTCAGCAAAGTACCATCTGTGAGCTCCCGCCTGCTTGGGTGCCTCCCATGAGCGACCTTGGTGTTGTCATGGAACTGGTGTACTTTGAGGAGACAATGATGAAACTTTGCCACTGCCTCCTTTAGGAACCCTCCACAACATACTGGAGCTCTGCCCCAGAAGCCCTTGCAATAACAAGAGAGTTCTTCCATCACCATGGCAATTAGGGCCTAGGAGTTCAGGGATCAGCAGTGGGGCCTCCTGAGCTGCTCTAGGATGCCAACCTCTGTGGCACCAGCCTTGGATGTGGAGAAGCCGGAAGAAGTGGGGGCCTGACGTGCAGTAGATATATTGCTTTGTTAAACTGACCAGGGCAAAAGGCCAAGTTCCAAGTGTTGCTGTCGGGCCTTACCCATGCAGCCTGACCAATCCAGAGGCTTCATACTGCCTGCCAATTGCAGGGGCAGATATTGCACCACCACCCCCTCTTCTCTTTTATGCCGGAAAAGGGCCCTGAATCTTATACACCTGTGGTTCCAGGTAGTTGTCAAAACTAACTCCTAGCCTCCTACTATAAGGTTACTAGTTCAAGCTCCAGAATCCCAGACAAGCAATAAAAATTGGTTGCTGTACTTTTGACCTGAGACAGAAATATTTAGCAACAAAAAGGGAAAGCGGGCCAATGTAGAACAAGTTGGTAATTCAGAGCAATTCATGGTCAAGGTAGAAAAATGTTCTCTTGAAACATGACTGCAGTTACACCCTATATTATGTATATTTTAACTGTTGACAATATAAAGGGAACCTAGCAGCATTACCTTATCCTGCCTGATGAATGTTATCATGAGGAAAAGGTAAATCAGTAACAGCTAAGATCAAACGTACCTCTCTTCTTTTGAACATACAATGCCCTCATTTATATAAATTTTCAAAATCTGTCAGCCTTTCTCAGTTGAACACAACAGGTGAACCTCAAAGGCCAGAACAGAAGACCTTCTTGTCTATGAATGCTAAATACAGCATGAAATAGTGGCCCAAACAAATCCTTGGAAGGATTGGCCATTGGGCTACCCATTAGCTATGACTGTCCTTCCATTCCAACTGTGAAGTAAGAAGCCTGCCATTCTGTTGGTATTGGCAGCAGACGCAAAGGTCATCACACCTTCTCTTGTCTAGACGAAAGGCGAAAACAATTCTTTTAATATATTATTTGTCATTCCTTGCCAGTTTATTCCTATAGAGAATTTAAAACATGTTGAAATTTTAACTCTTCTTTTTTTTTCTTCAGTTGAAAAGATCAAGTAATTTATTATGGAAACTGGCAGAACTCTCACATTCTGACTGGCATCTGATTTTTTACTTTCTACACTACTGAAAAATGCCATAAGGCCTGCAGATACAAATGGAATAGCACAGCATCTTTCTTTCCCCTCCCATTTTTTTTCCTTTTCGAAAGCTGAAAATCTCCACTTAAATAAATATATGTACGTGGGTAGCAAGGGGTAGTAAGTGATCCCAAAAAAATATTTCCTGCTCCCTCTTTCACTCCCCTAGTTACCAGACTGGAACTTTACAGCAAAAAGTGTTAGACAATACAGTCATATATTATTGTATGGCCTTGGTCCTATAACTTGAATTAATTCTTTTAAAAGATCTTTGTAGTTTAAAGAAGCCTCAGTCACCCACTCCTCTACCCCAGAACAAACAACAGAGGCCAGTGCAGCCAGGTTGGTAGGAGACTCTGCCAGCCTCCCATTCTTAGCAGTGTTGGGACTGTCTTAGGAGTCTGCAGCAGCCCCAGGACACAGCATTATGGCTCTGTAACTCTGCGTATCATATCAGCCACTATATTGTTGCTTATTTTATATTATTTTTATTTATTATTGAAATTTATATACCACCTTTCATTAAAATATCCCCAAAGTGGTTTGTTTGTTTGTTACATTTATATCCCGCTCTTCCTCCAAGGAGCTCAGAGTGGTATACATGGTTATTTTTATCCTCACAACAACCCTGTGAGGTAGGTTAGGCTGAGAGATACATGATTGGCCCAGAGTCACCCAGTGAGTTTCATGGTTGAATGGGGATTCGAACTCGGGTCTTCCCGGTCCTAGTCCAACACTCTAACCGCTACACTAGGCTGGCTCTGATTAAATAAAGAATTAATTAATTAATTAATTAATTAATTTCATCACTTAATTAAATAAATAATTAAAACAATGCACAATTACAAGTACAAATATTAAATTTAAATATAAAACTAATACATCTACTATGACTACCACAAATATTTATATGCCGCTAAAAACATATATAAAATAAAAGAGTAAAACACAGAGCAGCAGCAGCAGCAAAAAAACCCAAACAGCTCTCTCATATAAAAGCCTGGGTGAAAAGCCACATTTTTAACTTCTTTTCCAAAAAACGTGATGGAGACTGAGGAGTGGATGCCAGCTGGGAGAGCATTCCAAAGCCTGGGACAATGACTGAGAAGGCCCTGTGGTTGCAGTATATGTCTGCACTGCAGTATTTGGCAGATATGGCAGAAATAACCAATATAATGTGCCTGCACACTTCAGTCTTCAGAGCAAGCCTTGCCTCACATTCCATCAGCATCTGAGCAGCTTAGGGAGGAGAACTAGTCTTGTGGTAGCAAGCCTGAATTGTCCCCTTTGCTAAGCAGGGTCCAGCCTGGTTTGCATTAGAATGGGAGTCAATTCTTACGAGCAGCCAAGCTCACGTGCTCACTCCCTGCCTAACTCAACTTTCAATCCCAGCCTTTAGCCAGGGTTAAGGGTGCAATTGAGCCCTTAACTAGTCCTGACCTCTAGTGATCTGTGCTGCATGGAGCAGCGCAGATTGTATGGGTGTGTGGTGGCTCACCAAAGAGGCCATGGACGATCATCTGGGGGAAGGTAGGTTCATCCCTTCCTCCCCCGCCCCACCCATCCTCCCTGCCCCCGGAACGGTCATGTGTACAACCTTTACATGTGAGTACTGTAAGATTTTCTCCTTAGGGGATGGGGCCACTCTGTGAAGAATGTCTGCATGCTTGCATGCAGAAGGTTCCAAGTTCCTTCCCAGGCATCCCAAGATAGGGCTGAGCGAGACTCCTGCCTATAACCCTAGAGAAGCTGCTGCCAGTCTGTGTAGACAATATTGAGCTAGATGGACCAATAGCCTGACTTGATAGTAGGAAGTTTCCTATGTTCTTATGCTGAGACAGGGCCTTTTCTGTGGTGGTCCTCAGGCTATATAACTCTTTGTCTTGGGAGACCATCCATAGTTAATTACCCTGATAATTTGGCAAATTCACTGATTTATTATTATGGCTGCTGTTTATTTGATCTACTAGTGGTTTTGTAGCCTGTTGGATAACGGGCGCTAGGGGGGCTCTGCGCTCCAGACCACCGCCGCCATTACCCCTCCCGCCCGCGGTTCTGGCCGGGCCCGCCACTCACCGCCGCCCGCGGCTCCGGCCGGGCCCGCCACCCACCACCGCCCGCGGCTCCGGCCTGGTCCACCGCTGCCCGGGCCCACCGCCGCATTGTCTTCTCTGCCGCCTCGTCCGGCGGCCATCCTGGGTGGCCAGAAGCGGCCGCCCCAAAGAAGCCGGGTAAGCGGCAGCACAGCCAGGCCTCGGCCATGGCTCTGCCGCCTCCTTGGCCGCACCGTCTCCTCTGGCCGAGGCGGCGGCTTTGCCGCCGCTTCGGCCAGTGTCCCCCGCCGCCGCTTACCCGGCTTCTTCGGGGCGGCCGCTTCTGGCCGCCCAAGATGGCCGCCGGGTGCTGGCGGTCCTGGCTCCCTGGCTCTGTTCTGGCCATGTGCTTCGCGCATGCCCAGAAGAGGCCAGGGAGGCACGGACACACGCTTGGTGTCCGTCCACGGACGGACACCAAGCATTTTATAGATAAGGATGGTTTATTTTTATGGATGGGTTATATAATCTTTGTAATGGTTGTTAGCCTTTTTGAGGGCCTCATTAAGGAAGATATAAATATCTGGGGAATATACCAATTTTAAAAACATAAAATATATTCCATTTTAAAATAGCTTTACTTTGAAGAGTGGGTTCACACAAAGTCCCCCCACTTCCCGTGGCAGTCACTTCATGGTGGAAATCCATGTGGAACACACTTCTTGGAAGGGTCCAAGACATGTTAGCTTTTTCAGCCAAGATGAGTCCAGAAGCGTGTGTTTGTTTTTAAAATTAGGCTTTTGGAACAGCTGCTGACTTTTGAGACCAGTGTATATTTGATGATGTAGACAACCAGGTGCCCCTGGTGGCGCAGTGGTAAAACTGCTGCCCTGTAACCAGAAGGTTACAAGTTCGATCCTGACCAGGGGCTCAAGGTTGACTCAGCCTTCCATCCTTCTGAGGTTGGTAAAATGAGTACCCAGAATGTTGGGGGCAATATGCTAAATCATTGTCAACCGCTTAGAGAGCTCCGGCTATAGAGCAGTATATAAATGTAAGTGCTATTGCTATTGCTATTGCTATTGCTACTGGGGGGAAATTACTCTGCACTTGGGAAGCTTGGGCATATGAATCTACCAAGAATACCAAAGCACTAAGTCAGGAGTGACCACCCTGAAGCTCTTCAGATCTTGTTGGGCTATAGTTTCCACTATCCCCAACTACAATGGCTAATAGTTAATAATATTTTCGTCCAGCAGCATCTGGAAAGCCTCAGGCTGGCCACCCTTGCTTAACAAAGCTATCATCCAGGACCATTATCCATTGCAGACAAATATCCACTGTTGGCCAAAAAGTGTCAAACTCCAAAACTAGTACATGCGGGAATTACATGAATTTGCTGTTTCCTCCATTTTCCCTGTATACTGTTGGCTGATGGATTTGTAAAGTGTATTCTGTTCCTCCCCCAGTCATCTGAGTTGTTGGAGTGTTGTTCTGTGATGGGGAGAGGAGCCAGGTCTGTTGAAGATTCACTCTATGACTGAAAGAAACCTGAAGCTTTCTTGTCAACACCACTCTTGCAAAGCACCAACTCATCTGAAGGATCAGTCTGTCTTCACTCAGTCCCATAACTTCAGTTTGTATGATGAAAGAACACCTGGCCCACCCTTCAGCATTGCTGCAAGAGCCTCAGAATCAAATTGATCTCTTCTATCAGAGTTATTTAGTGCTCTGATGGATGAGGAGCAAAAAAAGAACTCATTGGAGGAATGCAGTGAAATGAAGCTTGCTGAGGTCTGCTATGAGGCTAAATACACAAATGCAAGTCTTTTTTCTATAATGAAAGTGATTCAGAATATTCACATTCAGCTGGCAACAACTCCTTAACCTCCATGGGTTTATGTAAAACTATTGTGATTGTTGGGTCCATACAAAGAAGCAAAAATGAGACATGAATGAAATGAATAACTTTATTACAGGAAAATAATATGTTCCATCATTACAGTGGGAACAGAGACTACCTCTGAGTTCATGGGTGGCCAACACACTCTGCTCGTGAACTTCTACAGGCATGTAATTGGCCATCATTAGCACTAGAATATATAAAGCTACCTTATACTGGAAGGCCATTTCCATTGACTTTGACTGGTAGCTACAGAGTTTAAGAAGTCCTTTCCAGTCCTACCTGGAGAAATCAAGGATTGAACCTGGAGCTTTCTGAATGCAAAGCATATGCTCTATGAGTAATGGCCCCTTGAGATTGCTAGACTAGATGGACCTTTATCCAGTCAAGCAAGGCGATTGTTATATTCATCTGCTCTGAATTTCTGCTGGCTATTCGTTTTCCATGAGTTGTTCTTTTGCATTTCTGAGTTTCCCAGTATAACATTCCATAAGGGAGTAGTTCTATTACAACAAAAGTCATGGCCAGGAACCCATCCAAAGTGTTGTCTGTGTCATGATCTTGAATCCCCACCCACCCCCCGCAACTGGAGGATGAGTCAGACAATTTAGGAGATGAAACAGGGTGAGACAGCCCTACAGCCAGACCTTGTCATTCACACAACCAAAAACTGTCTTACCCAGGTTTGGGAGCTATGTGTGCTTCCAAATTTTGGTTCTGAGGTTGCAAACAACTAGGTAGAAGGAGGGAGAAGTGATTGTGTGGAATCAAGGTAGGAGAAAAAACTGGGTAGTTTTTCCTCCTACCTTGATTTCACACAGTCTTTTCTCCCTCTTCCTACCTTGTTGTTTGCACCCGCCCAACAGAAAATTGGAAGCCCACACCCCTCCCAAACCTGAGTAGGACACAGTTTTTGGTTGTATGAATGACCTCTTCACGTGAGCCTGTGCCACTGGGACTCCTTACACCAGAAGAGCCAGGAGAACCTGAGCCAGCACCCCCACCACAAATTGAGGACACAGCCTGCCTTCATCCTTTGACTTGGAGGAATCTTTTGAGGACCTGTCAGCCCTAATAGAGGCTCCCCAGGCTTGCAAGAGCCAAAGCTTAGAAAATTGGGCAAGGCCCCTTTAAGAAACAAAGCTTTTATTTGTTCAGGCTTTTATCCCTTAGGGCTTGCCAGTCTGTTCTTTCCGGCTGCTCTGTTTTGTTTTTATGGCTGTTGCTTTTGGTGGTTTTATAGTTTTAATTAGTTTAAATATTTTAATGTGATTTTATGGAATTTTATTGTATAAACTTTTGTAAACCACTTTGGGATAATTTTATGAAAGGTGGTGTGTGTGTGTGTGTGTAACAATCAATAACTAAATTTTTTTAAAAAAATCCTTCCCTAAGAAAGGGTCAGTGCCAATTCACTCTGCCTTGGCAACAGCCATAAAAACCAGCAGTCTGCTCCAAGCAGTTGCTGGAGCAACGTCTCTCCTGTGTTGTTAGACCCAACTCTTGTGGATTCCTGCTTGCAGCTAGCTGAGGTCCTGACCCCTTTCACCTTGCCAGGTCTGTGTCCCTCCCAGATCCCTGCCTCAGCGAAGACCCCAGTTTGGTCTAGGATAGGATGGGGTGTACATCTTTGGTGAGTATTGTGTGGTGCACACCCCAAACCAGTATCACTTTGAGAAATCCCAAGGGTTGCTGCCCGCTTGACGAGGACATCTGAGGGGGCCCTGCTCTGGGTGCCGACAATGAGAGAGGCCCGGCTGTCGTGCACTTGGGACAGGGCCTTCTCTGTTGCTGCCCCCAGACTCTGGAATGCTCTCCCGGTGGCCATTCGTTCCTCGGACTCCATCATGGCTTTTAGAAAGCTTGTAAAGACTTGGCTTTTTACCCAGGCTTTTACATAATTGTTTTTACTGCTGCTTCTGGGAGTTTTTATTTGTTATATTGTTTTATGCCTGTTTTTATATGTTTTTATACTCTTAGTATGTTGTTTTTATTGTGTTTTTATTGTATATTTTTAACTTTTGTAAACCGCCTTGGGGCTATATTTTAACGAAAGGCGGTATAAAAATGCAAAAATAAATAAATAAATAAATAAATCAGTAGATATCCACTAGTAAAGTAGAAGTTGCTGTGGTAGGAGAAAATACAGGCAAAGCTAATATGCCTATGGAAGCGCCTACATGAACCTGCTCTCTATCTGGAAGTGTCTTTTTTAATTAGCTCTTGTTGCTTTTCTTCATGCAGCAACACTAGTAGAAACATTAATCACCTCTGTAAACATTGTTGGGTTGAGACTGTATGCTCATTTGCTTTCAATGAGCAAGCAGTATATTAGGAAGCAGTATATTAGGTGATGATCAAAAGAGGTTATATTGAAGCCAAGATGTCAGTACACAGTGCATTGTGGGATACCTGGAGGTTGAGACTCGCTGTCTTGACCTCCAGAGCTCCATGCTGCATGCAGCATCTGGGAGTGCACTCCACACTCCCAGACAGGGGCACTCTTACCCCTGGACTTTGGGGCCAAAGTCCAGGGTCTCCACAGCCCCTGGGGCCCCACAAATCCTCTTTAGTCTGTCCCAGGTGGTATGGTTGCCCAGCAGAGCATGATGATGCTTAATTTGCAGGGGAGGGGGGCCTCCAAAGGCTCCAAAATTACCTAGGTGCAACTCTGCTCATCTGGGGCGAAGGTGTGTACAGCCAGCCTTCCCCACTGGCCTCTCACCACCCTGCCCTGTCTGCCCAGTCGTGTGAATGACCTCATTGAACCCAGTCTCAGAGAGAAGATAGTATTTTGTCCATGATCCACCAACCTTTTTTTTTAACAGCCTAATATTAATACAGGATTTGAGAGCAACAACAATGCTTTATTAGTAGTAATTTTGTGTTTTTCATGCAGCACGGTCATTTTACACAGGCTCTACCACAAGGTAACTGTGAGCTCAAGCCACAGTAAATAAACAGTGAGGTCAGACAGTTTGTGAAAGAGAAAGCTCATCTGTGAAAACGTACCTTTTCCTGGATATAATGATATGTTTTGTTGCTGGGGGGTTAGGGGAAACCACAAGTCTGGCTTTTCACCTATAACTGCAAAACTGGGGGATAAGTGCAACTACCAAAGCAGCAATAGAAGTCCAAGGAATAAAACTCTGTCTTGAATGAAATCTTTTGTTTCTCAAAACTTTCCTTGTTCCGTGTGATGCATAGCAACTGTGGTCATACACAATTTTTGCTCTAATGGCTTCGTGATGCAGTACAGCGGGTTACATGAGGTGATACACACATAATTCAGCAAGCTGCATGCCACAAAGGAGACAAGCCACAGATAAACTCTTGTGTGTGCCCTGACGTTTGGCAGAGCATTGTTCCTATTGCTGTGGTTTTTTGTTTTCTCTTCAAACTCATGCAACTCTCTTGAATCTTGAGGTGGGGGGCATAACAAGGCGTGCTATTTATGGAATTTGAGGCCAAAATAGAATTAAAAACATAGGTTGACAGGTCCCCTTTGGCCCAGGCTTATAAATGCGAGGATTTCTGCTCCACCTTTGGCATGTTTAATTCTGGTTTTCTTATATAACATATAACAAGAGAGCATATAACAATTTGTTCATTATTACTGCAATTTTACCCTAATAGTTTGGGGGTAAGAATAAAGAATGTATGATAACACCAAGTTGTAAGTACAACAATGCTATCACCTATTTCCCATCTCTAGAGGGGTAGACATGAGGAGTGTGCAAACACAGTCGAATCCAAACTGGTTCAATACCAAACTGGTTCAGTTCGAAGGTTCAGGGTTGAGCTGAACCACTCCCGGTTGGGCTCAACCGCAGACGGAACACACACACATCCGTTAGGGGGTTCGTCAAACATTTTTGTGGGTATTTTTTCTTTTATAACTTATAACTGGGTCATGACCCAGGCCATTCAGGGTCCCACTGTGCAGGTGTGGCAGCCTCCAAAATGGCTGCCCCACGGAGGAATAGGCCCAAACCGGGCAATTCTTACAAAAAGGAAGGCCGGCGGGGGAAGGTAGAACCTCCACAGATCTCCTCGCCACCTTAGAGAAACCCCCTAGAGGGATTTTACCTTAGAGAAACCCCCTAGAGAATTTTTTCCCAAAAAATGTTTGACAAACCCTCCCACCCGAACCGAACCAAACATGGGGGGGGGCGGTTTCGAAGGGGGCCAAAACCAAATTGGCCCAGTGCGGTTCGAGTTCGGTTGAACTGAACTGGGCCAGGTGATTTTGTGCACACCCCTAGTAGACGTTACCAGAAATCACTATGAGATGAGATGGCACTGATGGCCAAAATTTGTGAGCCTGGCTCTTGGGCTAAGACTTTTAAGGGCCAGTTTATACATTCAGCAGAATCAGTCTATATGGCTTTTCCTGGCCTGTACCACTTCAGATGTTATCCATAATCAGCAATATCAAAATAATCCAACGTAGGCCAAAATAAATAACATTTTTAAAACATTCAATATAATAAGAGAATCTGCTTGAGATTTTCCCCCAAGGAGGTTCCAGCTCTTAGGATAAGGTTTACAATGTTGCTGTCAGGTGAACAAAAAAAATTGTATTTCATTTAAAGGGGAAAAAAGGACTAGTTTGGTAATGTGATCTTGTACTAAACCTCGCCCAATGGTGAGAACAGTCAGGTAAAAGCCATTACAGAAATCATTTCAAAGGTTCCTTCTCTAGAGCTTTCAGCAACAATGCAGCCCATTGTTTACATTTTAATTAACTTCTGTGTCACTGATTTATGAGGAAGATGGATTAGTCTTATGCTTTCAGCTGAATTATTGCAATTTGAACCTATTTGTACCTTCAGCTGAACTCTTCAAAGCCTAAAGAAGATTGTTTATGTACAGGAAATCGAATTAGTAATGCTGTTACTATGATTTAATAGTGTTTTGGAGGCTGCCACTACAAGGAACAGTAACGGGAGAATGTCTGCCTTTACATCGCCAGGCTTGTCCTTTACCTTTGCAACAGATATAGCACCTGTGTTGTTGGTGATCTTGCTAACAGTAGAAATTAAATGACCACTGTGATTCTTCAGAGTGTTACAGCCTGCAACTGCAACCAGGAGAAAGGAAGTTTAGAGTAAATGCTCCTGACCAGTTGAATAGCAAGTCACGAGTAAACAAAAAAGAGATATGTTGGAGCATGTGCCTGATATTAAATTGTTTGTTGTTCTGTGTACTATTACCAGAATCATCAGGGTTTCGAAAGAGATGGGCTTTGAAGTCAATAAATATGTCCTATAGTGCACAGCCCACAGGAACATATTTTTGGATGACACAGAGGGCTTCTGGGAAAGAGGAGGGAGTTAAAAATCACCCCTTCCCTGGTACACTGGTGCAGTTAGTCTGGAAGTGCTATTAGTCTGCTCCTCTCATTACACTAGAACATCTGAATGGCAGTCACGGTTTGGAGACTGATGGGCCCCTCTGCTAACATTTGGAATAAAGCTAGAATGACATACAGGCAAGCCTCATTAGCAATAGCAATAGCAATAGCAATAGCACTTACATTTATATACCGCTCTATAGCCGGAGCTCTCTAAGAGGTTGACAATGATTTAGCATATTGCCCCCAACATTCTGGGTACTCATTTTACCGACCTCGGAAGGATGGAAGGCTGAGTCAACCTTGAGCCCCTGGTCAGGGTCGAACTTGTAACCTTCTGGTTACAGGGCGGCAGTTTTACCACTGCGCCACCAGGGACTCCAGAAACAAAAGATTACTCATGGATTCTTTATCTGTGGTTTCATGTAATTGCGGGTGTCTAATCGATATTCGGTTTCATTATCCACAGATACAAATGGGTTAAAACCCATGTATCCATGTTTCCTAGAGGGCAGGAAGTCACCACAGAAGTCACTTCCAGCTGCCATTTTGTCTGGAGGAATCAGGAGGAGCCATCGTGTGGCTCTTTTTTTCTGTGATTTTTTTGCAATTTGAGGGGGGGATTTTGTAGATTGTGGGGGGCATTCCTGACCACATGGGATCATGGTACAGTAAACAGCTTTAATTATTTTTGTGGTTTTTTGCTACTTTTGGGGGGGGGGTTGCATTTTTTCACCCCCTTGGTTTTATCCTTACCAGGTCCAGGTAAGGTTTTATCCTTACTTCTACCCAATTTTCCTTGTAAACAGACAGTTGGCTTTTTTTTTAAAAAAGCATGCAAATACAATAAAACTACAAATTAACAAAGCCAAAAATATTAAATGTAAAACTTTGGTAAGAATAGCAGCATAAAATCAAATAAATAATTTCACTGATAAAATAAGGGGAACACAAAAGGTATTGTGAAAAGGAAATGTTTAGGTGCTATTTAAAAAATAATTCCCAATGGGAGAAGCATCCCTACAACAAGGACACAATTTTTAGTAGCCATGGAGGCTCTCCAGTCTTGCTAGCAGTGTGGATGGGTTTTGAAGTAGCATGGAACCAGCACATGCACCCCAAACTTGGATTAGCAGGGCACTGCACAGAATGTAAGCCACTGTACAAATTATGTTGGCAAAAAATTAGGGCTGAAATATGGGTCAAAATTAAGCAAAGTCCCATTTGGGGGTTCAAAAGGGATAAGAATGTGCTTACTTTTCCTTGGGCAGCACTCAGACTAGGTAGTCATGACTAAGTACCACTGAAATCAACAACAGAGTAGTGATGACTAACAAACCCCATTAATTTCTTTGGGATTAACAAACTCCATTAATTTCTGTGGGACCAGACTGAGTTATTCATTATTCACAAATAACTAGGGGTGTGTGAGCCGGCTCAGCATCAAGCCAGTTCGACTTCACGCTATTTGGCTCAAGAGGGTTCAGGTCAAGCCAAACTGGACCTGGTAAGGATTCCCCTTTACCAGTAAAGGAGAGGACCAGGGGACATAAAGAAAAAGAGCTGGGTTGGGAGGGAAGTAAAAAATTTACCTTCAATTTCCCTCGTCATGGCTGTGACAGTGGTGGTCGGGGGGGTGGCAGGGACCCCCCACCTTCTGCAGTGGGCAGGCCCAGTTCAAGCCACTGCACCTGCAAAGCGGCAAAAAAAATTTTTTTTAAGACCACCATGCATGTGCAGAGGCATTTTCCCCCCTCCTAGCACATGTAAAGGCCTGAAACAGGCCTGAACTGGGCTCAATCCAGACCTGCATACTCTGGGGTGGGTGGTGGGGACTCTTTGCCACAACCCTCAACCACCCCTGACCACTCCCAAGACTGCAGCAGCGGCAGCGGCTGCCATTGGCAGTGGCAAATTGAAGGTAAATTTTTACTTCCCTCCCACCCCAACTCTTTCTTTAGCCCCCCTGGTCCCCACTTCCCCTGTACTGGTAAAGAGGAATCCTTACCTGATTCTCATTCACCAGTACATCCTCAAACCCAGCCAAACTAGGCTCGAATTTGAGCCGAACCGGACCCGGTCCAGGTGTGCACAAAACTGGACCACACCTAGTTCAGTTCTAGTCTGGTTCGACTCAAACCTAACTGGGTTTTCTGGTTTTCTGCATATCCCTGTGAATAACTTAGTCTGGTTGTCCATTGGCTCTTAAGTGCTTAACTTTGATTAGATCACTCCACCATTCTTAAGCCAGAGGGCATAATATTTGGTCAAATCAAATGAACAATTACTCCCAAAAGGTCTCTATAGAAAACCTGAAACCTGAATGAGGAGTTTGGCGGGGTGGAGGGATGTAAATCCTGATACAGAAAACAGAAATTGAAAGAAAATATTTGGCGAGAAGAATTAAGTCCTGTGAGAAAATTTAGATAATGTGTTTTTGGATCATTTATGTTTTCAGAACACACAAGGGAAGAAAAGATTACAGTAATGCATTTCAACACCAGATACATTATTTATAGAGACAAATTGTTCTCTCATTTTTCTGCTTTAAAACTAGTGCTGGTGAAAAACTGCAGAATGGATAGATTTCCCAGAAGAGAGAGCCAAAAGGCCAGATTCCCCCCGGGAGAAACAGTAGACTTGGCAAGCTTTAACATACTGCAGTCGTTTCTTCAGTGTGTGAAGGGTGTCAAACTCCAACTTACAGAATAAGACCCAAAAGTTATCCTAAGCTGAGGTCTGGTAAAATGCATAAATCCATTCTCCACGCAGCAAAGGGAAAATAACTGACTGTATGCAAACTGTACTTAAAACTCCTGGTATGCCACTGGCATTTTCAGTGATGCAACACGTCCAAATGGATTTTATTTGTTTTTCTGTTAACTTATTACAACAAAGGATCCACATCACATGTGGAATGCTTATTATAGATATGTTTCAGGTGACACAACTGAAGTGTGGCAGTCATTAAAAAATTGAAATCGCACGGATGCCTTCCACGTGGAAAGTCATTTGCATGAAGCCATTCTCAGGGTATTGCGCTTTTGAGCATGCCGGAGAAATTAACGGATGTGGTTATAACTTGTTTATTTGTAGTTTTTATCTGTTTATTGTGTTTGAATATGTTTTGAAGTGATTTTAATAAATAAGCAAACACCTTGGGACCAGGAGACTTCAGGAGTCAGGTTGCCCACACAGGCCTGCCTGAGTATGAAAAACCTAATCAGAGGCACTTCTGGGGGTTTCTCCACCATACAAGGTAAGTCAGGTGGTGACCCAGGATAGCTCACCTATCCTTTTCTGTCATGGTGCCCTGTCTTTTCCATGGTGGCTCATCTGATGCTAATTTGGTTATCCTTTTGGCACCATGTAAAGCCCTTTTTATTCTGTTTAGAATAGATCTAGCTTTGACTGGTGATTTCATATGGCTTTTAATTCTAAAAAAAATTAATTGTATGTTTGTATATGGCTTTTAATTCTTTAAAAATGCTTTAATTTCTGATGCCTATTTGCTGTTTTACTGAAACATTTAAATTATTTCTCAAAGTTTCCCTATTTTTATGTAAACTGCTTTGGGAAATTTGCCTGAAAAGCAGTATAGAAACATCTTCAATAAAAATATGGGACAGTGCCCTTAAGATCCCATTTTTCAGTGGCTACTGCAGTGCAAATGTAGTTTCAAAGTGCCCTTAGACTTATAGACCTCGTTAACACAAAGGGCGGAATTGAGGGTCCAATGGACCCACGGTTCCATTACCCTCCGCCCTGTGCATGCACTTCCCTATCCTTGTTCAGACAAAATGGACAGGAGCCAAACTGCAGTCAGGGAGACTGCAGAGAAATGGGGTAATTGGCTGTGCGGGCTTCCTTCTGGCATGAAGGACAGCCCCAGCAGCCAATCACAGATGGAGAGAGGGAGGAGCTTCTCCCCTCTACTCTGCTTTCATCCAGGGCAGCTTGCAGTTCCTGTACATTCAGACATACAGCAGACAGCTGGAAACCTTGGGTACAAGCAGTGAAATTCACTAGTACTTGAGGTTTTGAATTGGAGTTTGGCAAGGGAATCCTCGGATCGCTCTTCTGATAGGACTGGGGTGTCATGCATTCACACATACAGGTTTGTCAGCCTCTGGGTCCTTCACCTCTGGTTTCCCGTAATGTGGCCATAATTTCCAACTTTGCCCTCTTCGATCCTCATCAGTTCCTGTCAAAAAACAAAAAAGAGAGGGCCAGACAGGGGAAAGGAGAAAATGGCAAAGCAAGTTTTATATCTTCTAACAAAGAACAATACATTGTACAGATATCTACCTAATGTTTCAAATAAATACAATGGAGATTGCATTTACCATTCTGAGCCTTTCAAAGTGACGTGTTCATGCCATGTGCCATCTTCCCATCCCAGATTGCTCCGCAGTCACTAATGAGTTGGGTGTTTTCAGATGTTCTCATAAAAATTTGCTGTTAAAGCCAAGTGCTGGAAAAGCTACTTTTACATGGTACATGTAAAAGAACATTTTTCTATAATTCGTATTACTGGGAACCTCGATTGTTTTCAGCCGAAGCTTTTTATAGATACATCTGAAAGTATTCTAGCATTGAGGTTCCCTCCTGGGTGTGCTGCCAGTGGGTGTTGGAGACAGCACAAGTGTCACAGCAGGGCTCCCTTGTTATACCATCACCATGGGGATTCTGCAAGGCCTTTACTGATTGTGATCATCAGTTATACAACACTTATAATTTGCAAAGCATATTAAACACTCTATCTCATTCATTCTTACAACAAATATGTGGGGTAGGCCAACATTAATTCAAATTTATAGATGAAGGTTAATAAATAGGGACTTGCCTCCAGCCACATAATGAGTGCACTGGTTCGGTGCGAATCAGATCCATGTCACCCATTTCACCTCTCCACCTACTAGATTCAGATTCTTTGTCTTATTGGCTCAACATTTTCAGCAGTGTTGATTCAGGGTTTTCTGGAAGTAAACTGATTACATTTCCAATCACTCAGCTTTCCCCCTGTTTTTAATTTTTCCTTCCCCCCCCCCCGCCTTTATCTGTTGTCTGTTCTCTTTTCTTTCTTTCTTTCTTTCTTTCTTTCTTTCTTTCTTTCTTTCTTTCTTTCTTTCTTTCTTTTCTTTTCTTTTCTTTTCTTTTCTTTTCTTTTCTTTTCTTTTTGCATCAGCATCAGTGCCTGCAGTTATTTAAGGTTAAACTTAGCGCACTTCTTTGCTGTGGTATTCTGGTGTTTTATACCCAGTAATCTTTCTTATTTAGTTGTTTGGTCATTTGTGAATCCCAGTGGGTATTCTGTAGAGAGTGTAGGGGCGGAATCAGAAAGGAAAAGGGAGGGAAAGGAGAAGGAGAAAATGGAGTTGTTGCTGAATAACTCTGGCCCTATTCACCCCCAGCACAGTACCTCCAATGACTGTTGCTGGTGTCTATCTTATGTTTCTTTTTAGACTGTGAGCCCTTTGGGGACAGGGATACATCTTATTTATGTATTATTTCTCTGTGTAAACCACCCTGAGCCATATTTGGAAGGGTGGTATAGAAATCTAATAATGATGATGATGATGATGATGATGATGATGATGTCCTTGGGAAGGACTCGATGTCTGGATAAAACAAACCAGTCAATAACACCTGTCTGACTGTGTAAACAAGAAATAATAATAATAATAATAAACCTTTAGATAAATCTACATAATATTTCTTTGTGTGTATGAGGTAAGCAGCTATAAAACATATTTCTTCAGCCTAGAGGTGTAGAAAGGTTAGAGTGGGCCCTGGGGAAAGAAGCATAGATGGATCCCTCACCTTCTTCTTCCCCGCCCCCCCAGGCTGTCACCATGCCTTTGATACAGAAAAACTGTAAGACCATGGTGAAAACCAAAACATTCTCAGCATGTCCTTTCTCTTACCCCTGTGCAAATAACATTACACACTCCCCACACATGCAGACTCTTTCATACACACACACACACACACACACACACACACACACACACTTGCATGCATGCATTCCCCTGGTTCAGAAATGTTTTTAAACATATATACCTACTACAATCTCCTCATATATTCATACAATATCAAGACTGAAGAGAGAAGAGTGAGCTGTCATGGGAACATAGGAAGCTGCCATATATTGAGTCAGGCCATTGGTCCATCTAGCTGAATATTGTCTACTACGCAGACTTGCAGCAACTTCTCCAAGGTTGCAAGCAGGAATCTCTCTCAGCCTTATCTTGGAGATGCCAGGGAGAGAACTTGGAAGTTGGAACCTAAGGGGAATATCTTACAGTGCTCCCATTCAAATGCAAACCAGGGAGGACAGTGCTTAGCAAAGGGGAAAATTCATGCTACCACAAGACCTGGTCACTCAGCTGGTGGCCCTCCACCCCCAGCTGAGGGGCCAAGGACCATTTGTCCACCCCACTTGTTCAATTATAGCTATGCCCCTGATTCAGCCCTTCTCTGAAGGTGTATACAGATCAGGCATCAGATGCACGACCATACACATAACCCAAAATGTACTTCCAATCAAGCAATTAAATCTAAAATCACCTGATCTGTCATACAGCAAAGTACGTGAAAAGTTCTATCAACTTAATGAGACTACAAGATTTGAATTAGATGTTGAATTGTATGGCTGGACTGGACCTAAGGAATTGTAGCAGAATCAGGAATAGAAGCTGTGAGCTTGCCTTAATTCCCTTTGCCTTTTTGTACATCCAATGCAGAAAAAGAAACAGAGCAGCTGCTAGGGAGGTATCTCATAAATGATATGCTTGCCTCAGGAGGGGTGGTAGTGGGTGGCTGGGCGGGATTGAAATGTGTGAGTAAAGATTCAAAGAGCTAAATGTGGATGGCAAGCTCAGCTGAGCTAATGGGGCAAACATAAAAGTGGAGAAATCTTTGCAACATAAATAGTGGAGAAGGAAGGACTATTTAAAGAGGTACAAAGTGGCCCATGGAATGAATGCACTTAAGAATGTTTCCTCTATCCAGCAGAGCAGGAATGAACAAAATATACTTACCCCAATAATATCCACCTCTTATATAGCTGTAAAGTGGTTTGCCAAGTATTCATTTACCCAAATGCCCAGTGAAACATCAGAATAATTAGACATCCAAATTGGAGTCCTTCCTGCACTCTTCTCTCCACTGTAGTGAAGGTGCAGCAGACAGAGGAACCATTATCCTTGAACACATACTCCCCGTTTTCTACTACCCAGTTTTGGAAATAGATTTCTCATGAATTTGTAGTACTGACAGCCATCAGCCTGCCACGGTAAGTAAAGGAGTCACACATTTACATCTGCCTGTTCACACATTATGTTTAATGCATATGCAGTTTGTGAACAGTGTATACATGTACATATTTGTACACATGCTCTCTGTTCAATGCATGTGCGATAGTACACTTCTTACACTGCATTTGAAGGGGGGCTGCACTCAGGTTCACTTTTAAAATAAATGCATGTACCGTAATTCACACAAAAACATATACATTTGTATAGACTTCTGTATGCATTTACAGCATAGTCACCCTATTCACATGACCATGCATACCTTGGGTACAGCCTTTGACCTGGGTATGCATGTGTCATGTTAATGGATGTGTACACACATGCCCATCCACACAACCATGCATACCCAGATCAGAGGCTCTACCCAGGTATGCATGCTTGTGTGAATCGGGTAAATATATGAATAGGGCTAATATCACATGTTTATCTCACCCTTTCTAGCATACATGGAGTTCATTTCATTGTAGCCTCACAACAACTCTGTGATGTAAGTAAGGCTAAGAAATGGTGACTGTCTCAAGGCTAAGCTTCACGAATAAGTATTTGAAACCTATATCCCCATTAAGTTAATTTGCCGATATAACACAGACTCTCAACTATGGCAAAGTTAGGCAAATTTGGAGGTTTCTGACTATCAAAACTTCCAAGAAATGTCAAGAGAACAAAATAAGTTCTTATTTTCTCAGTGAAAATTTCCAGTGAAGTTGTTGGGGGAGGAGTGGTTGTTCATGTAGATAGGTGTCCATGTAGATATCAGTGGGCTTCCTACATCTTTCTTCCCCCTTGTGAACCACTTTTCAACCACTTTAAAAACCTTTTTGTTGAAAAGAGGTATATAAATATCCTTAATAAGAATAATTAATAATGAATAATACATTGCTACTGAGCTGTACCTAATGTGAAATATTGATGCAAATGGTCATGTGAATAGTGATAGTGTTGCTGTTGCTACCAAAATTTCACCAAATGCTCAATTTCAAGTGAATTAGGAGAGTGGGTCCTTGGGAAAAGTATCTATGAAAATTTGAAGGAAGCCCAAAGAGTAAAACTCTTTGAATTTTATAAAACTCTTGAATTTTATTGGGGTATGGGCTGCACATTTATAGATTTCCACAACATTTTACCTAAAGCGAAATGAAGTAAATTTGGATGTCCCTCTGCAGGCAAAGTTTCAGAGGAATTTCAAGGGATGTAAAACATAGTTTCAGTTAAACTAATGAAATTACTTAGAGGGCATGGTGAAAAAGAGAGAAGATATAATAATAAATAATAATATACTTTATTTGTTAGCTATGCCGTAACAAATTAGTCTCTGGACAGCTCATAACAATACAACTGTAAAAAAAAAAATTAAACACACATATACACATACGGCAAACTACAAAACAAAATTAAAAATACAAAATACAAGCAAAACATTTTGAACTTTTTAAAGAATCAGTTTTTAAAAGTCTAAGTGAACAGAAAGGCCTGCACATGGCATCTAAAAGAACAAAATGATGACAGCAGGTGTGCTTCACTGAGGAGGCTATTCTATAGACAATACTGTAAGCACTGATAAGTCACCAACAGAAGGGGATAAGCCACCACCCAAGGTGCTGAGAAAATTTACTCCCCGCAAATGGGCCCAACACATTTTGAGGCAAACGCAGGGGTGTAGCCACCATTGGGTGACCAGGTTCAAAGAACCCAAACTGCTGCCCCTCAGGGGCTGTCCCTCATGGCCCTGACACGCCCCCTGTGTCTGACGTCAGAAGCGGGGACTGCTGGTTTAGCTCCCAAGCGTGGCTGTGCAGCCCTGTTTGGGAATTAAATGGCCAGCACTTCATTTGCAGCACAGCCAGGAGTGGGTCTTCCCTGCCTTAAAGGCATGGCGAGCCGCTTCTGGCCGCACTGTGAACGCAGCTCTGGCCCCGATCTAGCTCCCAAAAGTGGCTGCGAGGCCCCCTTTGGGAGTTGGATAGCCAGTGCTGCAGTCACAGAGCAGTCAGAAGTGCCAGCAGCGCTGGCCTGGATCTAACTCCTGAATGGCTAATCCCCACATCTGACATCAGACGTAGGGGATGGGCTGAGCAGGGCCGCCATGGAGGCCGGACAAGGGCCGCTCCGCTAGTGGGCACATGAATCTTGTTGAGCCTTAGATTATGCCAAGAAAACAGCCCAGAGATGTAAGTTTTGGGCGGTATACAAATATGTCAAACAAACAAACAAACAAACAAACAAAAGAAAAACATTTAGAAAATACTATTGCATCTGAGGCAGAGTTACATCTTAGTATTCATTTCTCTCTCTCTCTCTCTCTCTCTCTCTCTCTCTCTCTCTCTCTCTGAAAACAGTTTTCTTTTTGAGGATTCATACATCCCTACAAAAATCACCCAAAGAACAGAATTTCAGTTAAGTAGTTTGATGGGTTATTTTATGTATCATTTTTAACGTTGGTTATCATTTTTAATCTTGGGTCTGAGGCACCACAGGTGGCCTGGGAAAGGCAGAGAGTAGGGAAGGCAGGCAGGCAAAATAAGTTTTGGTAAAAACTAGCAGTGTTTCAACAAATTCCTGCAGGAGCACCTTTTCAGATGAGTGGCGGCTTCCCTGCGGCACTCCCACTCCTCGCTCAGGCACTCCGGTGTTCGGGCACAAGGAAGTACCACCATGTGACACCCCACCCCCCAGAGTCCCAATAATATTGCACAGCACAAGCCCCAGTAATGCAACCCCTGCCAACTGGGCAAAGAAGTGCCTTTTTAACATGGTGATTCTCTTTATTTAGCAGGGGGAGAGTAATTGACCCTATCTACCCCCAGCACAGTACTTCCAGTGACTGTTGTTGGTGTATATCTCATGTTTCTTTTTAGATTGTGAGCCCTTTGGGGACAGGTATCCATTTTGTTTGTTTGTTTGTTTGTTTGTTTGTTATTTCTCTATGTAAACCGTTTTGGAAACTTTTGTTGAAAAGCAATATATAAATATCTGTTGTTTGTTGTTGTGGTGGTGGTACTGGGAGCCCCCCTCCCCCACAAGTGCGTCCAACATGGCTACAGGCAGCCGCGGCAGACACACGATCACTGGCATGCTCACACGCCAAACCCTGCTTAAGCAGCGGGCTACTTAAGAGAGCTTGCTGGCACTCTGCCACCAGAAGCTGCGCGGCTCCCAGCGATTCTCATGTGCAGCGAAAACTGGGCTGGGCTTCCCTAAACCGGTTCTCACTGCTCGTGAGAATAGCTTCTTCATCCACCAAAGTTGTCTTTTTCTATCCAATTATTTATTCAAGGCAAAAGTGTGCTGCCTTGTATTGAATTTGGCAGCTACATTATTAAAATTTAGCGGCATAAAAATATGTTAAATAAATAAATTTAAAAAAGGTAAAGTGTGCCGTCAAGTCGATTTTGATTCCTGGCGCCCACAGAGCCCTGTACTTCACTTAAAAAATGACCCAAAGCCCCTAAATGCAGCCCCTAGTTTTGTTTTGTTTGTTTGTTTGTTTGTTTGTTTGTTGGCGGGAGGAGGAATCCTGAAAACGATTGTAAAAATCTCTTGTTTAAATATGAGCATAGTCAAGGAATTTATAAATTTGCATGTGGCCTTTCTGTTTCTCTTACTCGATCTAGCTGTATTTGTAACATTATTTTTAAACAGATTTTAATTCTAGCCTTTTTAAAAATTCTAGCCTTCATGGCTGAAGTGAAAACATTTAAAGTATGTGAACTGAATATACATTCATTAAATACTGTGTGTGTCGTGGTGTGTGTAGGGGGGATGATGCTTATCTGGGAGGGGAAGTCATGGAAGTGGGGGGGAGGCCATTAGGTCCAGGTTCCAAAATTACCTAGGTGCACCTCTGAATTCCTGTTTCCAACAGTGCCTTTCCTAAAATGGTCTTATCAAGAAATCCCAAATACAGAGCAAGGCAACTAGGTTCCAATCTGAATGGCCCCTAAAATGTCATTTTACTTTATTTTTCCTCTGCATAGTGGGAAGGCAGTCCTGAAGCCCCACACAGTGAAGAAAAGATCCCATGGAGGACATTTGGATTGGCTCATAGTCTGTCACGTGACTCACATCCAATGTAAGCATTCTGATCCTTCTTTCCATGATAGGCGAATAGGACAAAAATGCAGCATCAGCATTTCTAGTGGCAGCGTTTGTCTTTAACATGAACAGTTAGAAAACACCGCTGACTTTTTCAAAAGGAGCATTTAAATAAATAATTGTAAGCATAGCGCTGTTACTGGGGTTTTCGTTCCCAGCAATTAGGACAAGCAGTCTTGAAGCGAGACTGTAAAACAAGCTGTTGCTGCACCAAAATAATAACAGATGTACTGTAAATGTTCCCAGACTCAAACACCTTGGAAAGTTTGGGGTCACATTCATTAAAAATGAATGTAACCCCATCCTAAATGGTTTTGACGCATACACTTTCCCCATTGGTAGGTTACGAAGTTCTTTGAAGCAGTCCATACTAAGCCAGCTAAGGTCAGATTTTTTTTAAAAAAAAATTAAAGCATTTGTTTTAGTTTAGTAAAACAAGTTTCAATTTGTTCATTCCTTTTCACAAGATATGTCACCATAATATTGTTTGAAGCAAGAGTGTTCCTGTGTATATTTAGGATAAAAAAAGAACCTTTATATGAACGGTGTTTTAAAATGTAGGCTATAGAAAGAATGCTTTGCACAGTAATCATATTACATTGGTCTTTCTAGGGCATTAGAGAGATCAATTTACTTTTCATTTTAGTCGTCATTTAACAAAATGATAAAGTGCATCCAAGATACTGAATGGACATTTTTCCTAGCATTGGCTGAGTTCCAAAGCACTACTTCAACATGCCTGAGGGCTTTGGCATGCCCAGTGGGAGTTTTTATTCCCCACCCCTCCTTTGAAAACAACCTCAATGCCATGTCACAAACTATTCTTGAAAACCAGAAGGGTCTTTCCTTGCAGCATGTGAGGCCATGGTCTGAAAAACACAAAGCTCGAAGCTCTTTTGGGTGCAAGGGAGTAGTTGTGTGGGTCTTTGGATTCTGGCCTTCGGATTCTATGTGCTATTGGAAATCTTTTTGCATAGAATTGCTGGCATTGGAATAAAACACACATCCTGACCAGTAATTGTTCAAACAGAACATATTCTACTCGTTCATAGTGGGAGAGGGACAATTTTCACAAAACCCTCCCTTCCCCCTAGAGCCAGCTGTGCCCCCCCCCTCAAAAAATATGTCCTAGAGGCTTGGGAGAATGCTAAGAATAGCATGTTGGAAGGGGCAGGGGGCAGCAGAGGGAAAGAGGGGTTGGCAAAGATTGCCCCTTCCGCTTGCACATGTGGAGCATCTTCTGTTCATGCTAACTGAGCAAAGAGGCACCTTTTTAAAGTGGTGATTCTCTTTATTTAGCCGGGGGGACGTAACTGGCCCTATCCATTCCCAGCACAGCATCCCTCCAGTGGCTGTTGCTGGTGTCTATCTTACGTTTCTCTTTTAGATAGTGAGCCCTTTAGGGACAGGGAGCCATTTTATTTATTTGTTTGTTTATTTATTTATATCTGTGTAAACCACTTTGGGAACTTTTGTTGAAAAGTGGTATATAAACATGTGTCATTTTCATATTCATATTCATACTAGTTGGGTTGTTGTCCAAGGTCTGCAGATTCAGCCTTGGAGGTTACAACATTCTAGATATGGAGGCAGTTCTCACGATCAGTGGGAGCTGCCTGGGGAGGGTTGGGAGAGCGGGCTTAGCCCGCTCTCCCCACACATGAGCAGGCAGTCTGTTCTGGGCAGCCTTAGCGGCCGCCCACACAACTGCCGGCTCTGTTATGGAGCCGCAGAGGGCTGGGAGGATCGGGGGCCTCATGGCCCCCGGAAGCTCCAGCATGCCCTGCATGAGTGCACAGTGCATGATGGAGAGACCCCCCCGAGCTGGGAGGCTGCTTTTCAGCCTCCCGGTTGGGGGTCTACTCGTGAGTTGCCATGGTGCGGAACCACGCCACAGCAAATCACGATTGGAAAGCCCAGGTTAGCGGAGCGCTCACTCCACTAACCTGGGCTTAAGGCAGGAGCAATTAAGCGGGTCTCACAATCGGTGGGAAGCAGGCTAGGCACCCTTAGCCTGCTTTCCACTGGTTGTGGGAATAGCTTCACTGTAGGGATGTGCAAAAAATTTCGGGCACAGATCGATCTGTGCCCGAAATGAGCAATTTTGGGTGATTCGGGGCTGAACCGAATCACCCCTGATGTCCCCCAATATTTTTAGGGGCCGAGCCGAAACACCCAAATTTCAGGGCCAAAAAATTCGGGTGATTTGGCTCACGGCCGATTTGGGGGGATTTTTTGAAGTTTTAGTGACTTTGGGGCAGTTTGGGGGCATAGAATGGGATCTGGGCAAAAATAGTGGGGTGGGGTGGTAGTGACTAATGGGTGCAGGCTACCACCCCAATTTCAGGGGGATTGGGCAAAGGGGTGATTTTTGGGGAATTTCTGAAGTTTTCATGTCTTTGGGGCAGTTTGGGGCAGATTGGGGCAGAGAGTGGGGCCTGGGGCAGAAGAGTGGGGTGGGTTGGAAGTGCCTAATGGGTGGAGGCTACCACCCCATTTTAAGGGGGATTGAACAAAGGGGTGATTTTTTGGGAATTTTTGAAGTTTTTGTGTCTTTGGGGCAGTTTAGGGGCAGAAAGTGTACCTGCCCCAAAAGGGTAGGGTAGAGTGGTATTGCCTAATGGGTGGAGGCTAACACCCCAATTTCAGGGGGATTGGGCAGAGGGATGATTTTTTGGGAATTTTTGAAGTTTTGGTGTCTTTGGGGCAGATGGGGGCAGAAAGTGGATCTGCCCCAAAAGAGTGGGGTGGGCTGGTGGATAGTGCCTAATGGGTGGAGGCTACCACCCGTCCCCAATTTCAGAGTGATTGGCCAGAGGGCTGGATTTTGTTGATTTTCTGAGGTTTTTCTTCATAAAGTGCAGTGTGGTAGATTGATTCATTCATCATATTCATAGTAAATGCGAGTGTGAAAAAGTGAAAGTGGGGTCATGAGAGTTCTTTAATTGAAAAAAAATCTCATTTGCTATCATTGAATGAGAATTCACTCCTCAGAAAATAAGGGAATAACATCCCTTCAGAAAAACTTCTGAGGTGTGAATTCTCATTCAATGATAGCAAATGAGATTTTTTTCAATTAAAGAACTCTCATGACCTTTTTCTGAAGGGATGTTATTCCCACTTTCACTTTTTTCACACTCTCACTTACTATGAATATTGAATGAATCAATCTACCACACTGCACTTTATGAAGAAAAACCTCAGAAAATCAACAAAATCCAGCCCTCTGGCCAATCACTCTGAAATTGGGGTATTAGCCTCCACCCATTAGGCACTACCACTCCACCCCACCCTTTTGGGGCAGATACACTTTCTGCCCCCAAACTGCCCCAAAGACACAAAAACTTCAAAAATTCTCAAAAAATCACCCCTTTGTCCAATCCCCCTTAAAATGGGGTGGTAGCCTCCACCCATTAGGCACTACCAACCCACCCCACTCTTCTGCCCCAGGCCCCACTTTCTGCCCCAATCTGCCCCAAACTGTCCCAAAGACATGAAAACTTCAGAAATTTCCCAAAAATCACCCCTTTGCACAATCCCCTTGAAATTGGGGTGGTAGTCTGCACCCATTAGGCACTACCAACGCACCCCACTTCTTTTGCCCAGATCCCATGCTATGCCCCCGAACTGCCCCAAAGTCACTAAAACTTCAAATATTCCCCAAAAATCAGCCCTTTGCCCAATCCCCCTGAAATTGGGGTGGTAGCTTACACCCATTGGGCACTACCACCCCACCACAAAATTTTGCCCCTGGGCCCTTTTTTCCCCTGAACCGATTAGGATTCGGATTTGGGT
Organism: Hemicordylus capensis; assembly: GCF_027244095.1. Taxonomy (NCBI): domain Eukaryota; kingdom Metazoa; phylum Chordata; class Lepidosauria; order Squamata; family Cordylidae; genus Hemicordylus; species Hemicordylus capensis. The sequence goes on along the minus strand of NC_069659.1, from coordinate 35,353,404 downwards.
TAAATCCAAATCCGAACCGAATCAAGGGTGATTCGGGTGGCCCATATTCGGGCACAAAACAGAACAGGGGTGATTCAGTTCGGGTCCCGAACTGAATCACTGAAAATCCGAATTGCACACCCCTACTTCACTGTATCTTTGCCTAACTCTGAGGTATTCTGGCCAGTTGCTCAATGAGGTAAACTAGCTGTATTCTGGTCAATGAGTCCAAAGGTCCCTGGATATCTCACAAGTACTAAGCCATTATTTTTAAGTTTTATTCAATTAAATTGTATTCATATTTCATATTCATTCATATTCATAATTCATATTCATATTGAGGTCATTCACACAATCAAAAACTGTGTTCTACCCAGGTTACGGAGATGTGTATGCTCCCAGTTTTTAGTTGTGTGGAAGCAAGGTAGGAGGGATACCTGGGTAGAAGTGATTGTGTGGAAGCAAGGTAGGAGGAGAACCTGGGAAGCTTTTCCTCCTACCTTGCTTACACACAACCAGAAACTGGGAGCATGCACAGCTCCCAAACCCAAGTAGAACACAGTTTTTGATTGTGTGAAAAGCCTCATTATATAACATGAGGATTTGTGGGGGAGTAAGCATGCATAGGAGTCAGATAGACCCTCAGTTAAGCCTTTTCTTTTTAAAAGCAAGAGCTTTGTTTTATTTTTCTTGTTTGATTGAGGGTTAATGGTTTGGATCCAGAGATCCATGGCTGATGTGATGCACAGTGTCTCTTCAATGCTACACACTGTGTTGGGGCTGCTGCAGATTGGTAAGGCAGCCCTGACACTGCAGAGAATGAATGGTCTTGCAATCAGTGCTACTGTAGATTTCCATTCATGATGGGAATATAAAAATGTGCCAAACACAAGAGAGCTTAAAAAGCAATTCAGGAAACAATGGCTGCATTCTCACATAACGTTAAACCGGAGCTTGCCGGACCCACGGTTGATGGGGAAAGCAAATGAAACTGCAGTTATGGTGCTGTCCACATTCAGATGAAATGCTGCTGCTGAGAAACCTCAGGTTACGACGGCAAAGCTCACTACAAACCAAAGGTTCAGATTGGATTTTGGCGATACAAACCACAAGTTGCTTTTGCCGCAAAACCGCCGTTTTGAATGTTATGCATTCAGACATAACAGAATTCCAACCTCTGCCCCCTTTATCTCTGGTTTTCAGTTACATGTGAATGTGACCAATATCTTCTTTGGCCATAGCAGGAAACATCTATGGAATGGGTGGATCTTTAGAAGGGGTTGGAATTCAAAGAGGGAGGGGACAAAATTGATCTCCCGTTGTGGGGGAGGGGGATGCCACAGGGAATGGGCCACCAGAATAGGTCTCCATCCCACATGGCAGCAGAAGCACCTGTAACAGCAGCAGAGAATACAGGAGGGAGTTTCCTGCCCTCTGGGTTCTAAGTAACTTGCGGTTTGCTTTCCTCTGGCAATGCCACTGGGAAACTGAATGCAAAAGGTTATTGTTTTTGATAGGCTTTTCTCCCCTTCAAGAGAGCAAAAGAGAAAGAGAGCTTACACCCCTTTAAACTGGATTAGGTGTGAGGGAAAGCAGATTTGGCTAGAGTCACAGCTGCCTGAAAAGGAGCAATCCTTTAGGAATGTGCAACTGTGCTGCTAACTTAATATTTCTGGCAAAGTGACTTGTGGTGCTGCTTGTTCAGTTCCAGCCACTAGCTGTGATGGGTATCCCTCACTTACCCACTGCTGAGGGGGTGAAGGAAGACTTGGAAAGTCTCTGTGGCTCCAGAATCCAGGAGGTGAGGCAGAGATACAACTGCTTCCATTTGCAGTGTGGGTCTGGTGAGTGGTGCCACTGGGGCAACACTGTCAATGGGGCTCTTACATAGGAAGCTGCCTTATACTGAGTCAGACCATTGGTCTATTTAGGTCAGAATTGTCTACACTGACTCCTTGTTTCAGGTAGAAGGCTTCCCCAGACCTATCTGGAGATGCCATCGAGCATCTATCCCATCACAGAGATCTCACAAGATGTCCAGCCAGAAGCAGATGCATCACTGAAGCAGGTACATGAATGTCAGTGTTGCCTGTAACTATTTTAGGATGGGGATGGGGATGATGATGATGACGACAACAACAACAACAACTTTCTTTGTTAGCCATCCCATAACAAATTGCTCTCTAGGTGGCTCAAAATAATGCAACATTAAAAAAACAACATCAAATTAAAACACATATAACACAACAAACAAATTACAACATAAAATAAAAAATACAATGCAAAACATTTTAAGAAGCATTTTCCCCAAATCAATTTAAAAATCAATTTTTAAAAGGGGAAAGGGAAGGGGACTGAGAAGAAGACCCAGGGAAGATGGTGACGGCTGCTTTTCTCTTGCTAGAGAGGAAGTCAGATGAAACCACCCCAGAAGTCTTGGGTGGTGGTTGAAACCTCCTCCCATCCTCTCTTCCAGTCAGGAGCCATTTGGAGGAAGAAAAAGAGGCTTGATGACTGCAGCGATGGGAGGCCACAGCAGGAATTTGTGAGGCATTAAAGGAAACTGGTAAAAGTGTAGCAAGGCAGCCCAGAGTTGCAGAACCAGAGGTAGGTATGAGTGAGCCATCTGCTCTGACAAGTTCCAGAGGTTGTCCAAGGGCCGTTCAAAGGATACCAGCAGAGCAGCCCTCACCACCACATGAAAAGGGTGGGAATGCGCCAAGTGCACACCTTCCCTTACATCACTGAAGGATGTCCCAACAGGTTTTGAGGGTATCCTTACACCTGCCTGAGAGGAGTGATACAGATTAATGCCCCTCACATGTAATTAAAGGACATGCTAAAAATTAGAGACATGAAGGTCTTGAAAAAAAACTGGGTGGGGGGGGAGAAACAGGGTGCTATTCCCCCCCCAGCTTTTTACCCTACCCAGAATGCACCAGCAAGTCCTTTAATGATGTGATCTCACAGGTGTGGTCTTGCAGCAGTCCCAATATAATTGTTTGTTGGTCTGTGTGAACTGTGTCTTTAAAGGCCTCTAGGCCCAGGACAGGCGCGGCTCGTGAACGCACCTCGGGGGGGGGGCGGCTTCTTTAAGGTAAACGGAGCCGGTGCTCCTTGCCGCCCAGCCCCCGCGGCAGGGAATCGCCTCTGCCACTCACCTGGCTGCTGGAGGGGGCTCGCCTCCACGGGAGCCAGGTGAGTGGTGGAGGCGATTCCCCGCCACGGGGGCTGCTGGACGGCATGGAGCACCGGCTCTGTTTACCTTAAAGAAGCTGCCCACTGCCCCCCCCCCCCCGGAGGAGAGTTCACGAGCCATGCCTGGCCCAGGAGAGAAGCCAAAGTCAAGAAAGATAACGACCTCAGGAAGGAACCTAATAGGGAATTTCAGAAAGCCGTTAGAAGAGACAAGGAGCAGTACTACAATGACATCTGCAAAGACCTTGAGGATGGAAATAGACATGGAAAAACAAGGCACGTTTTCCAAAAGATCTCTGAACTCAGAGGGAGGTTCTAATGTTGAATTGGTATGTTAAGGGATGCCAAAGGACAAATAGTAACTGATTCAGAGAAGATGAAACAGAAATGGAAGGAGAATACTGAAAATTTGTACAGCAGGGACGTCAACATTCAAGATACTCTAGAAGATATTCCCTACTTGCAAGAACTTCTAGTAAGGGAAGATGATCAGTACTCTGGTCGTTACCAAGTCGGAAGGCTACAGGAATTGATGGAATAGCTACAGAAATATGGCAGGCAACAGATGAAGAATCAGTCAAGGCTCTAACCAACTATGCCAGCAAATTTGGAGAACAACACAGTGGCCAACAGATTGGAAGAGGTCAATCTACATACCCATACCAAAGAATGGAGACTTAACAGGTTGCGCAAACCATCGCACAATATCCTTAATTTCTCATGGTAGCAAAATAATGCTCAGGATCATCCAACGCAGATTAGAGCCCTACGTGGAAAGGGAAATGCCAGATGTTCAAGCTGGTTTCAGAAAAGGAACAAGAGACATCATTGCTGATGACACTGGATAACTGAGATAGCCAAAGAATACAATATGTGCTTTGTTGACTATAGAAAGGCCTTTGATTGCGTCAAACATGTCAAGTTGTGGAATATCCTTAGGAAAATGTGCATCCCAGAACATCTCATTGTTCTCATGAGAAACCTATACAGGTTTCTCATGACAGGAAGCCACAGTCCAAACAGGAACATGGTGAAACAAACTGGTTCCAGATCAGCAAAGGAGTAAGACAAGTCTGTATACTTTCTCCTTCTTTATTCAGTTTATATGCTGAACGTATACTGAAAGAAGTTGGATTGGAAGAAGATGAGCATAGTTTTAAAGATGGAGGAAGAAACATCAATAACCTACACTTCGCTGATGACACCACTCTGATAACTGAGAATGTGGATGTTCTGCAAGCTCTAGTAATGAAAGTCAAGGAGCACAGTGAAAAAATAGGACTACAACTAAATGTAAAGAAGACGAAACTAATGACAACGGGTACAGCAACCAGCCTCAGAACCAACAATGAAGACATTGATATGGTGGATAGCTTCTGCCTTTTAGGATCGACCATCAACAGTAAAGGATCCAGCAGTCAGGAATTCCCACCATAGACTAGGTGGGTAGTCTATGCAACTTGGTAGGATTGCAATGAGGGCCTTGGAAAGATTATTTAGATGCCATGATGTATGTACACATACAAATATTAGAATTGTTTGGACCGTGGTTTTGCCCATGACACTCTATGGATATGAAAGCTGGACTTTGAAGAAGCTAGACAGAAAAAGCAGTGACGCTTTTGAACTTTGGTGCTGGAAAAGACTTTTGAGGATACCATGGACAGCCAGGAAAACAAACAAATGGATCATAGAACAAATCAATTCAGAATTTTCACTCCAGGCACAAATGACCAGGCTCAAACTATCATAATTCGGACACATTATGCAAAGACCCAGCTCCCTTGAGAAGTCCGTAATGCTGGGGAAAGTTGAAGGAAAGAGAAGAAGAGGATGACCAGCAGCAAGGTGGATGGACTCGATCATGACAGCAAAGAATGTACCACTAAGAGACCTTAAAGGCCAAGTTGAAGACAGATCATCCTGGAGAGAATCTATCTATGTGGTCGCTAAGAGTTGACACCGACTTGACGGCACTTAACCAATCAATCAATCAGGCCCAGGTTACTCTTCACAGGCTCCACCTCCTTGCCGGAAAAGTAGACAGACTTAAAGGGGTTGTTCTCTAACACAGAGTCTCACATTACTGTTCTCTGTCATTTCCCTTGTGGGATTTTGTCAGTGCTGGCATGCAAATATTGGGGAGCATGAGGTTGCCAATGCAGAAGAATTAGAGGATCAGGTGCTGTCTCCGGGGGCTCACATTCCAGGATCTTTTGACTTACAGACTCAGGCTATGAATCAGTATTGGTGCCTGGAGCTGTCACTGTTCTTCCCAATCCCTCTGATCAGGATCAGAAACTGAGCAGCTGTTCAGGGTAGGAATCATGTCTTTCCTTTGTCAGGAGGAAAGGGTGCAGGAGGTGACTAGCATACCCCCCACCATGACTCTACATTAAACCAGTTCACACAAGCATCCTACCCAGGAGCGTAGCAAGGTTCAAGTGGGACCTGAAAGCAAAATATTTTGGGCACACCCTTTCCTATGCAGATATCACACACTCCCTGCACATGCTCACACATACGCACACATGCACACGCGCGCACACACACACACACACACACTTATATATGTGCATTCATCTGGCTCAGAAACATTTTAAACATAAATACCGACTACAGTCACTTCATATATTCGTACTAAATCAAGAGGAGAGCTGGTCTTGTGGTTGTAAGCATGACTTGTCCCCTTAGCTAAGCAGGGTCCACCCTGGTTGCATATAAATGGGAGACTAGAAGTGTGAGCACTGGAAGATATTCCCCTCAGGGGATGGAGCTGCTCTGGGAAGAGTATCTAGGTTCCAAGTTCCCTCCCTGGCAGCATCTCCAAGATAGGGCTGAGAGAGATTCCTGCCTGCAGCCTTGGAGAAGCCGCTGCCAGTCTGTGTAGACAATACTGAGCTAGATGGACCAAGGTTCTGACTCAGTAGGGCAGCTTCCTATGTTCCTATGTTCCTAACAATGCTTGGGGGAGATCAAAGAGCAAGCTGTTACCCAGGCAGTGGGGCCCCTCCCTCAGGGGCCCATGGACATTTGGCCCCCACCCCATACAGTTATAGCTGTGCCCCTAACTCTACCCATCTTCAGGAGCTGTGCATGCTCCCCATTTATTTGTTTTTTGTTTGTTTGTTTGTTTGTTTGTTTGTTTGTTGGATTTATATAACGCCCTTCCAAAAATTACATTAAAATGAAGACAATTAAAATCAATTAACAATTAAAATCATGTAAATATTAAAATGATTCTAATTCCAATTTAATCTAGTACATTTCCAATCATGTACTAGATAAAACCTAGGTAGGAGGAGGAGGGAGTGATCCTGTGTAGAAGAGGAGCTGGGTAGGGTGGCATCATCATACCTAGCACTTGAACGAGGTAAGCAGAAAAACCTTCCCACCCAGCTCCTGTCTCATAGACAATCACTACTTCCTCCTCCTACCTAGGTTTTCACTAGCAGAGGATTGAAAATCGGGAGTGTGCATGTAGTAATGTATGAACTGGAGTTACAGGTTTAAATATTAAGCTTTCAGCATACGGGAAGGGAGCTAAAAACTCCACTCTTTAGATTGTTCTGGTTGATAGTTTCTTTTTCCTATTTAGTCTTGCTTTTTTTGTCTTGTCTCCAATTAACAGCCTGCCTTTTTGAGACCTATAAAAAGTGAGTTGAGGCTGCATTTCTTTTAAAAGCAAGAACTTATCAGCACACAGCTCCTGAAGCTGAGTAGGATTCTTGTCCTACCCCATTAATGGTCATGTGAACTGCCTCATTAGTTTTGAGCCAAGAATTTTGGGGTTCTGAGGGATGAAATATCCAAATTGTTAATCTGGAAATACTACAGTGTGAAGACATAATCACAAACATTGTCCCCCTCCAATCATTTCCCCCCTTTTACTAAGCGTGGGGCCATTAAAGGGGGGAAAAGGAGAGAGTTTTTGCAATAGTCTTTTAGTCTCACCTATCCTTCATCTCATTCTTTGAAACAACAGTTTGCATTCAGTACAAAAGATACATGATACAGTTCTAGTTCAGTAATGTGAAACCACTTTAAAAAAAAACCCAAGGGGAATAATTCCTTCATATGGTATATTTGGCCTTCCTCCTAATCCTCCTAGGAATTCCACACACATTTTGTTTATTATTTTAAAGATTTATTTAAGACTATACATTGGCATCCAGTTAAATAGAAGCCATGACATAGAAGCCCCAAGAAAGACATTCATTGGTATATAACATTATATAGAATATGGGTATGCACAGAACTGGTTTCAATGGTTTGGTCCAAGTTTGAACCAAATCCAAACCTGATCACTGATTCACAAACTGGTTCAATATAACCAACCGGCAGATCCAGTACATTCATTGAAATGGTTCAACCCAGTTCACCCAAAGGGAATAATGGGGAATTGAACCTAGGGACACCAAAGCAGGTTGTACAGTAGGGCATGATGGGTGCTACCTTCCACTCAAACTGAAAAACAATCAGGTGATGGGGTGATTTTAAAGGAATTTTGAATTATTTCTGGGTCAATAGGGTTGACCTTGACCTACTGACCCAGAAAAAAATCAAAATTTTCTTTAAAACCACCTGATTAGCCAATTGTTTGGCAGGTTGGGTGGTAGGTAGCACCCATCATGCCCTATCAGCCTGTCCACTTTGGTGTCCCTAGGTGCTACCCATGGGGAATAATGGGCTGGTTCGAGTCCCCATTATTCCCTATGGGTGAAACTGCGGACTGCCACACAAGTGAAACGCACACACACCACAGTACAAAAAAGGGAATCTCACTCTCCACACAGAACACAATGCAAAACACAGTGCAGAAAAGAATTACTGACCCAGAATCTGCCAGCCACAATTCCAGATGCCCATGCTGCATCATTGGCACAAGCTGCTCTCCCACACACTGGCACACAATCATGATTCCACTGAAACAGCAGCACCCTTTGCAAGCATAGCCATAAGCTGAGCTCAACTAGTAGAACAACCTCTTCAGCCATATTTTGACTAAGTGAGAATCCCTTGTAATACAGAATGCAGATTGCAGACAGAAAGACAGCCAAAGCAGTGAGTGGAGCACAAGTTAGTCTCAAGGACAGACATGGAGCACATCTCACAGCAATCACCAAAAAAAATTACACACACTAAAGAGAGCTGAGCTCCACAGTCCACTTCTCGCCACAACACCATCTCACAGACCACACCTCAACAAGTCTCAAGGAAGACAGGCAATCAAATTCTGCCTTTCTCCATCTGAGATCCAGCAAAATCAGATAGCCAGTTATCAAACTTAGCAGCAGCAGAAGCAATAGCACAGCAAGCATATCAAACAGTTATGAGAAAAAGAAAACCCCATAGTTACTTGATAAGAACTTGTCTTCTTTCATCTCTTCGTGTCTCGGAGGGATATGTTGGCCTCAGAATTGGCTGGGCCATGCCTGTGCTGACAGCCTGCCTGGCTGACACATGTCAGGCACCAGTCCACATTCATCATGGGCCACATGTGCACATGTCTGCTGTTTTAACACTCAAACACACTAAAAAAATCACACCTCTTTGCTAAAAATCAAAGCCTCCTTGCTAAAATATATAACTTATCCCTGAAATCAGGCTCTGTACCAGAGAACTGGAAAGTAGAAAATAACACCAATTTTCAAAAAGGGATCCAGGGGTGATCCGGGAAATTACAGGCCGGTTAGCTTAACGTCCGTTCCAGGCAAACTGATGGAAAGCCTCCTCAAAGATAAAATTGTAAAGCACATAGAAGAACAGGCCCTGCTGGGAGAGAACCAGCATGGCTTCTGAAAATCTTGCCTCACGAACCTTCTGGAGTTCTTTGAGAGTGTAAACAAGTGTGTGGATCAAGGTGATCCAGTTGGCATAGTATACCTGGACTTCCAAAAAGCTTTCAACAAAGTTCCTCATCAAGACTCATGAGGAAACTTAGCAGTCATGGAATAAGTGGACAAGTACATGTGTGGATTGCTAACTGGTTGAAGGACAGGAAACAGAGGGTAGGTATAAATGGAGAGTTTTCACAATGGAGGGAAGTAAGAAGTGGGGTCCCCCAGGAATCTGTACTGGGACCAGTGCTTTATAATTTATTCATAAATGATCTAGAAGTAGGGATAAGCAGCGAGGTGGCCAAATTTGCAAATGATACCAAACTCTTTCAGGTAGTGAAATCCAAAACAGATTGTGAGGAGCTCTCCAAACAGGGATCTCTCCAAACTGAGTGAGTGGGCAACAAAGTGGCAAATGTGATTCATTGTTGGCAAGTGTAAAGTGATGCACAATGGGACGAAAAACTCCAACTTCAAGTATACGCTGATGGGATCTCAGCTGTAAATGACTGACCAGGAGAGGGATATTGGGGTCCTGGTGGACAGCTCATTGAAAGTGTCAACTCAATGTGCAGCAGCTGTGAAAAAGGCCAACTCCATGCTAGGGATCATTAGGAAGGGGATTGAAAATAAAACTGCTAATATTATAATGCCCTTATACAAAACGATGGTGCGGCCACACCTGGAGTACTGCGTACAATTCTAGTCACCGCTTCTAAAAAAGGACATTGTAGAACTGGAAAACCTGCAGAAGACGGTAACCAAGATGATCAGGGGCCTAGAGCACCTTTCTTATGAAGCAAGGCTACAACACCTGCGGCTATTTAGTTTAGAAAAAAGGCAACTGCGGGGAGACATGATAGAGGTTTATAAAACCATGCATGGTGTGGAGAAAGTGGATAGAGAGAAATTCTTCTCCCTCTCACATAACACTAGAAACAGGGGTCATACCATGAAATTGATTGCCAGGAAATCTAGCACCAATAAATGGAAGTACTTTTTCACACAACGCATAATCAACTTGTGGAATTCTCTGCCACGAAATGTGGTGATGGCCAACAACCTGGATGTCTTTAAGAGGGGTTTGGATAACTTTATGGAGGAGAGATCTATCATCGGCTACTAGTTGGAGGGCTATAGGCCACCTCCAGCCTCAAAGGCAGGAAGCCTCTGAGTACCAGTTGCAGGGGAGTAACAGCAGGATAGAAGGCATGCCTTCAACTCCTGCCTGTGGCTTCCAGTGTCATCTGGTCAGCCACTGTGCGAACAGGATGCTGGACTAGATGGGCCTTGGACCTGATCCAGCAGAGCTATTCTTATGTTCTTATGTCTGCCTGCTCCTCCATGGCCTCTGATTGGTGCTGGGCCTCAGGGCTCCAGTTCATCTTCATCATGGGCCGGTGGTGTGCATGCATGTGTCAATAGCACTAACGGGCAGACTGTGATACATCTGGTTTGGAGGTCAGCCAGGGTGGGGTGAACTGACAGTGGTGTTGCATCAGGTGTGAGAGACCATGAGTCACTCACCCTCCATGTCAAGTTCGGCAGGGGGAGGTTGTCTTTCAGGAAGACCAGCTGCTCCACCAAGCCAGCATCCAGGGTGCAAGTGATGGGGTGTCACCACCAGGGACACTATGTTGCTAGCCTGGGAAGCGGTGGTGATCCTGCTGCTGGTGGTGGAGTGTGCAGAAGTAGGCACACCAGCACTCACCTCCTGGTTCTGACCCAGCTTCCTCTCCTTGGCCTGCCTAACTTCTTGATCCAGGAGGTCCGTCTACCTGGGCAGCTCATAAGGGGTAACAGTGTTGCCCTTCATCCTTGGGTCACATATGCAGGACATGCTCTGCTGATTGATCCAAGGTTTTGCTGAGCCCCTCTACCACTCAAGTCCTCAGCCAACTTGCCAAAGCACCTGCTTCCCCATTGGTCAGTGAGGTATGGAGCTCATCTATTGTCTTCTCCAGGAGAAGATTGACAGGCAAAGACTGGCTCATTGTTGTTGTCTTGGCACAGAAGTTGTTCATGGCAACAAGGAATGGCTCAAGTGTCAAGACAATTTCGGAAATGAGCTTCCAGTCCACACTGGACAGGTTGCACACTCAGAGGTGTATCTAGGGAAAATAATGCCTAGGGGAAGCACTGAAATTGCACCCCTGTCCAAACATCTGACATCCACCTTTCAGATAACCTTACCATAATATCAGCTCAAAAATACAAGTCCAGACACTTTCAGGAGAAACAAGTTGTAAGCAACATACACATGCATACACACATACAACCACACATGTGGCACATATGTGCCAGTCACCTTCCCAAGGAAACACAGCACATCCATGTGCCGGGCATGCCTCCATAGAGCTAAGCAGTGAAAGCTCTCTTTAGCACATGCTCTGTCATCTCAGCACACATCACTACAGGTTGCTGCCTCCAAGAAATTCAGGGATGGGTTTTTTCTGTCCAAACAGCTTTTGCCTTAGAGATGGTTGCAATGGGAAATTCTAGGGGCCCCATAGAATCTGAAATTATCCAGCAGCTTACAATAGGCTTGGATCCCACAGCCTGATCAGGAAGAAGGTGGAAGTTGCAACTAGCCACAGAACAGCAAAACAGTGTGATATTCGAATCAGAAAAAATGGTGCGTGTGTGTGCATATGAGAGAGAGAGAGAGAGAGAGAGAGAGAGAGAGAGAGAGAGAGAGAGAGAGAGAGAGAGAGAGAGAGAGAATTTATAACAATAATCTACCCTGTACTACCATCACCAATTTTCTATCTCTGTCACACCGCAAAAGTTTGGTAAAAGGTTGCCCCTGCCCCATCCCCTCAAGTTCTGCCTGGCATGCAGAGGGGGAAAATATTACCACCTAGAGCAAGCTGGCTTCCCTACAAAGTAAGTAAGTAAGTAAGTAAAACTTTATTTCGGTCGTAGACCAGCAATACAACAATATTAAAATAATGATGATAATAATAATAATAAGATGATAATATAAAATCAGACTACATTTATACGCATTTGGCATATTATATAACAATATTTGGCCACGATATGAATAACATCCGGATTAGGATTAGTGAGCAAATAGTTTAAATAAAAATCCTCTCCACGACCCGGAAAATTAATCAAAAGTGGGGCAACACAAAGTAGCTACAGGCTGAGAAAGGGGGAAGGTGCACCAAGGAAGAGATGTTTCCGGAACGGCCAATGAAATAAATTAAAAAGAGACAAATTGCTTGACTTCATAGCCAATCAGCCAGCTTTCCCCTAACTCTGCTCCAGGAGCAAACATAGATGCAATTTTGCCCTTGATTCAGTGTGCTTCCTGGGTCTAAAGGTAAAAACAAAACAAAAAACCCAATTCTATGGCACACATATTCCATTTCCTATCTGTCGCTGTGACAGATACTAAGGTAGTAAGAGCATATGGCCTGTGATAGTGTGTATTGGATGGAGGACACCAGCCACCTTCATAGGATTACAACCTTTTCAAAAGTGAGCTTTGCCATAAATAAACCAAGTAGGCACACAAATATGGTGGTGCCTTGGATAAGATACACCTCCCTTGTTCAATACGGAGGCAGGCAACAAGCAGACTGGACTAGGGTTGTGCGTTTTGAAACACCCCCAATTTGTTCTTTGTTCGAAATCAGCCAATCCAAAAGACCCCAATTTTGTTCTTTGTTCAAAAATGAAAAATCCGAATCCGAAACATTATGGATTTTAAAAAACTGCCCCGGGGCAAAACTAGTGGGTGGTGGTCTAGTGGCCAATGGGTGGAAGCTACCACCCAAATTTCAGAGGAATTGGGCAAAGGGCTGATTTTTGGTGAATTTTTGAGGTATAATTTTTTTTCCATAGGGAATAATGGAGATTTCATCAAAAGTATAGCTTCACGTTGGGGGGGAAGGGGTGGCGCAGAGCAGAGTAGGGTGGGTGGTAGTGCTCAGAGGGGACAAGTAAGCTGCCAGAATTATTTCAAAGAAATTGGGCAGAGGGCTGATTTTTAAAGATTCAATGGAGTTTACGCGTCTTAAAAGTTCTTGCCCATAGGGAATGATGGAGGTTTCAGCAGCCCCATAACTGCACTTGGGGGGCACTGGTGTGGCCCAGAACAAGTGGTGGTGTAGAGCACATAGAGTGCCAACCACCCCCATGGGTTGCTAACCCATGGGGTACTGGGTTCTGTTGTTTCTGAGATGTTTGAGTGTAGATTCTCTGGTAGCATATGAGAGTGGATTCATGGTTTGTCATTGGAAAATATCATATGCTACCAAAGAATCTACACTCAGAACACCTCATAAACAACAGACCCAGCACCCCATGGGTTTGCAACCCATGGGGGTGGTTAGCACCCTATGTGCATTACACCACCACTCGCTCTGGGCCACCTCAGTGCGCCTCATAAGTGGAGTTATGGGTCTGCAGAAACCTCCATTATTCCCGGGGGGGACCTTAAGGACGCATAAAATCCAACAATTCCTAAGAAATCAGCCCCTTGCCCTATTCCTTTGGAATCTGGGTTATGGCAGGCACCTCTTGGGACACTGCCACCCAACCCACTGTTTTACCCCTCAGGCCCCTTTTCTGCCCCAAATCTGCCCCAAAGACATGTAAACTTCAGAAATTCTTTAAAAATCAGCCCTTGCCCCAATTCCTTTGGAATCTGGGTGGCAACAGGCACCACCTGACCCACTCTTCTGCCCCAAAAGCCCCTTTCTGCCCCAAATACACCCCAAATAACATCTACATCATATATCAACAACATCAGAGCTTTGCAAAGACCGAGACAGATTTCCAAATGTCATGCACATCCACATCTCCCCAGAAATGCAATTGACACACACACAACAGTGTGAAACAACAACAATGAAATGCACACTGCCCCACGCAGTGTGCATGCACTGCCCCACTGGCCAATGAGGGTAAATGCACACTGCCCCACTGGCCAATGAGGGTACATTTTACCCTTAAATTTCCTTAAAAGGAATAAAGAGGCAATTGCCAGCAGATCAGCCCATGCTTTCACTGGCCAATCCGCTGGCTGTAAGGGCCAGAAATTCAAACAGATGTCAAAACTCAAAATGGAGACTGAAGGAGAAAGACTTTTCGCAATTGCAAAATGGAGTTTCAAATCAGCTGAAACAACAAAACATTTTGTATCCAAAACAGGGACATTTTGTTTCAACTACAAAAATGTCTGTTTTGAGCACTGGGTGTTTTGTTTCGGCTACAAAACAGCTGAAATGGCCTGTTTGGGGCACAAAAGGTTTTGTATCCAAAACGAAACGCACACCCCTAGACTGGAAAATAAACTTTATGTCTAGTTTATCAAATGCACTAGTCAATCAGAATCACAGCATGACTATTCAATGTGTCTTTTAAAAACAATTGTGTTCAAAGTAAAAAAGGAGTTGCATTGATTTTTTTTAAAAAAACACATTCTAAAATATAACTTTTTTAGAAGGCAAGGAAACTTGAGCAAATATACTTGGGATGCACAGGCAATAAAAACCCGAGAACAACTCAACTAAATTGAAGGGAATAATTTGCAGCACGTTAACCACTTATTTCAAAAGACAAGCCATTTATCAGTATGGTAAGACTGCACAACACAAGGATGGCAATACATTGCGCAAATGCAACATTCCTGGGTGTGAATTCTTACAACGGTTTTTTTTTTAAGCACCACACAAGTTAAAGGCAGGCACTTTCCAAGATTGAAATCCCACAAACCTTATAATCAAATTGCTTGACAAATATGCAGATAAAGATAGAGCTCTGTATAGAGAATTAAACAGCATGCAAGTGAATATTTTCATTTTATTCCTTGCCTCTCCCCACCAGCCTTCAGTTTTGCCAGCTTACAAGGTATTAAAGCAACATTGTCTTTTTAAGGGATGTTTTGTCCAGTTACTTTTGTGCCATTTATATCTGTTTTTTAAATGCTTGGGTCCCTTGCCAACAACTTTGCATTCTTCCGACTCCCTAGATCAGGGGGGAAAACTAGACTAGGGCTTTGCAGAGGCCATTTGAGCATGTGTGGTGGCCATTTTGTTTTTGGAAGCCATTTTTTATTTTAAAAAATGGTTGCCGCACATGCTCAAATGGTCCCTGTAAGGTCCTAGGCCTTGCCAGGCCTCACAGTGGCCTTTTGAGCATGTGCAGTGACCTCCAAAATGGCCACAGCACTGATCTTTGTAGGCCCGAAAAGGCCTGAAAACCAGCCTGGGATTGGCTGTGGCAGTGATCTAAGAGGCCGGCGGGAGGAGGGGGAACCTTTGCAGACCTACCCCCCACGGCCTTTAGGAAGCCCCTTGAAGGAGCTACAGGTTTTTTTTTTATTATTATTTTAAAAAAATCTGCAAATTGGGGAGTGGGTGGGGAGCAGCATGGCACTGGCGCCCCCCCAAGTGGTGCCCAGGGCATGTGCCCTGGTTGCTCCACCCTAGATTCACCTATGTGCACACTCCTAAACCACACCTCCTTGCCAGAGAGTGGATGGCTGCCTCTTGCTCCTGTAGGCGCTGGAGCAAGAGAAAGTTGGAGTTCCACTGGGTCTGAACATCCTGAGGGATCAGGTGTTCAGGTAGGCAGAGCTCATGCTGCCTCTCCCGGAACATCCACCTAGTTTTCTTACTCCAGTGGAAGTTGCCTGCGATCTTACGGCACTTCTCCACATGAGCAGCCATGGCAGCAACAGGGCCTTCAGGAGAGGCCTGAACATTGCCTGTCCTTGGCTTCCTTGAGGCCAAGCGCATCCATCACAGCCAGGTGCAGAGCATGTGCCATACACCATAAGGACACAAACTACAGCAAACAAGCCTCCCTCACCACATTGGTACCATTGTTGGTGACCAGGAACCCTTCATTAAGGTTTGGCTTACCAGCCAGCCATTCCTCCACCTGGCATCCAATGGCCTCTGACAGCTCATCTGCTCTGTCTAGTGGTTCGCCACATGCAGCACAGCCCACCTGAGCTTTGCTGCATGGGAGAGGCAGGCCACGCCACCACCAGCAGATGTCCTTTCTCTCTCCTGCCCCTACCTGTGCACTGTGAGGGACAGGAAAGCAGTGTGGTCCACACCACTACAGCTGGTCCACAGTTTTCTAGTGAATTGCACTCTGGTGTCAGGTGCTACTGATTCCAGCACCCCTGACCCCACCTTCCTGCATGCCTGGTACAAGGAGGGCACCACCTGCCTACTGAAGGTGGTGCATGAGGGGATCTGGTAGTTGGGGTCAAGCAGTCAGAGCAGCCAGCAGAAGCCAGCATCCTCTACCACATGAAATGGCTGGTCGTCCAGAGCCATCATCTCCCCAATGGTCCAGGTGATGAGACTGGACTCTGGCCGACCAGACTGCTTGCCAGCTGACTGCACCCACAACTGGAAACATCTTCTGCTTGAGAGCAGGAGCATGTGCCTTGTCGCTGCTAGTTGGGGACACACCAGGTAGCCTAGCACTGCCAGCAGAAGCAAGGAACCTCAGGGGATGATGTTCCAAGTGCCTCATCATTGACGATGTCCTAAGACACTCAGTGTCCTTCCTTCTGCTGATGTGTGTCCTGCTGTGGATGCAGGCAGCATGTATAGAGTCACCTTGGCAGAACTCAAAATGGCCCCACACCATGCTGCTGTCAGTCCTGGACAGAACTGAGAAGGTTCGTCTGAGAAGGTCCAGCTGAGAAGGCCCTGTCTGAGGCTGAGAAGGTCTGGGAACAACCTGCACCTGCTCCTCCTAAGTCTCAGACAGGCACTACCAACATGGATTTGGAAGGATGGAGACAGATCTGGCTGGGCTAGCAGCTGTCAACACCTCCTCCTCCACTCCCACAAAGGTAAGAGCTTCTTCCCTGACAGGGGAGTGCCCCCCCCCCTTTCTACCTCATCCACCACAGGCAGCTTCATTTGCAGAAGCAGACAGTACCAGATAGGTGAGCCTGCATGCAACAACCTCTAGGGTGACAGAGGCAACTTGGGGAGTTGGCCCCTCTTTCTGCCCTTGCCCCCGACCAACATCACCCCTCCCTCTGCCTGCAACCCTGCTTCTAGATCTACCCTGAAGCCTCCTGGAGGATAACTCTTTCCCCCAAACTAAGCCCTATTTAAAGGAAAGTACCTTAAGTGGCGCAGCGGGGAAATGCTTGACTAACAAGCAAAAGGTTGCTGATTCGAATTCCCACTGGTACTATATTGGGTAGCAGCAATATAGGAAGATGCTGAAAGGCATCATCTCATACTGCGTGGGAGATGGCAATGGTAAACCCCTCCTGTATTCTGCCAAAGAAAACCACAGGGCTCTGTGGGCGCCAGGAGTCAAAATCGACTTGATGGCACACATTAGTTTTACTTACTCTAACCTAAAAACAAGGGGGTTGCTCGGTGGTAGTGGTGGTGGTGGTGGGCTCTTACCAATCCAATGTCTTCTTCTTTCAACATCTTCAGCTGTAGTCTGACCAGAATGAACTTAGGCAATCAGGCCAAGCAGCACACACTGTTACTCAACAGCCGGGGGGGGGGGGAGATGGGGGACAGCAAGTGGGTCACCCACCCACCCAAAGAACAGAAATAAAAACAGCTACCGATTAAGTCACTACAGTGCTGTAACTTAAGAACTTTTTTAAAAGTTGGCAATGCAAAAGAAAAATAAAGAGACAGAGATAAACCTCTGTCTAAGGCTCAGCAAGAAGGCAGCGCAAGTCCAGCAAGAAGGCCCAGCAGCAGAGCAGGGTTCCAGCAGCAGAGCAGGCAGCAAGGCAAGGAAGTCAGTAGGGATGTGTGAATCAGCTCGACCTCAAGCTGGTTCGGCTCGAGGGCTCACCCTTGAGCTGCACTGGGCCCGAGTTGGCTCAAGGTCAACCTCCCCCCACCCTACGGGCCAACTTGGGGCTGGTTTGGGGGTTAGGGTTAGGGTTAGGATTTAAAATTAAACATGCAAATGGCTAGGGTGCATGCACAGCAGCCTCCAAAATGGCCACCGCCACCTCAGCAAGGGCTGGAACAGGCCAGGAGAGACTGGTGGAGGCCAGTGGGGAGGGCAAACCAATAGAGGGACACACACACACACACCCGTGGCTGCGGCAGCACCCCCCAGAGCTGATGAGCATTAAATATTTAAAAACTCTAGTATCCCCGTACTGGCTCAGATTTGAGCTGAGCCAGGGGGGCTGTTGTTCAGGGTGCCAAAAGCAAACACGCCTAGTTCAGTTTGAGTCTAGTTAGGATTCTAACTGAACCAGGCAATCTGGTTTTGTGCAAACCCCTAGAAGGCAGCAATGCAGGGCAAGACAGCCAGCTCTTCCTCCAGCGATTCAAAGGCAGAGTGAAGCCAGGCAGGCTCTGCCTAGCCTTAAATACCATTTCAAACTGCCTACTTTTTGCTTTCCCCTCTCTCATCCCTCCCTGCCCCTACAGCCAATGAGGGCAGAGTTGCCCTGAGAACACTTGATTTTGAATTACAACAAGCCAACCAGAGCAGAGGATACTGCAAGCCAGTCAGATGGCAGTGGCAAAAAAACAACCAGCAAGGGAGAACACTAGTAAACACACCACACAAAATGGCAGCCACCATAGACATTTGAACCGTCAAACTGGTTTGAACATGTTTGAATTAAATCAGATCCAATCTGGTTCAATTGTGGACCCGTCACCTTTTTTTTTAAGGTTAGTCCAGTTCACACTTGAACCAATTGAACTGGCCCGGTTCAAATGGAACCCGGTTCAATTAGGTCCAGTTCAGCACACCCCTAATAAAGATTATTGCTTTAAGCTGCTCACCTTTGTCTTGATAATCAGGTATAATAACGTTTGCAGTTGGATCTGGTCTAGATTAGGGATGTGTGAACTAGCTAGAGCTTGAGCCAGTTTGTCATCAAACTTGGCCAGCTCAAGGGCTCACCCCGGGCTCACCCTCGAGCCGAACTAGACCCAGTTCGGCTCGAACATGAGCCAACCCCTTGCCAGCCGTTCTGGGGTTCTAATGGTCTGGAGTTCTTTGGGTCCCCCCCCCCACTGAAAGACTCCCCAGATCAGCTTGAATTTTTTTTTTAGAAACTCATTGCCTGCAGGGGGCACTGCTGTGGCTGTGGGGGAGGGGTCTCCAATGGTCACATAGATGGCCAATGTGCATGCACAGCAGCCTCCCAAATGGCCACCGCCAGTGCAAAGAGGCCCAGAATGGGCCGGAAAGGCACTAAAGCAGCCTTAACTGGGCCGATTGGAGACCGGAGGGAGGGGGAGAGACAACCACCGAAGACCCCTACATGGCCGCAGCAATGCCCCAACAGAGGCAGTGAGTTTCAATAAAAATTATTATTTTTTCATTAGAACCCCTGGTTCAGCTTGAATTCGAGCCGAATTATGAGGTCTGTTCAGGAAGGAGGACTGAACTGGGCATACTGGTTTCATGCACACCCCTAGACTAGGTTTAGTATGACTTTCTTGCATAACCAATATCTCATTACAAAAATAAATGATTTGGATATGAGCTTTTTTCTATATGGATGTAATTGTAATGTAGGCACAGTCAACCCTGCTATTAGGCAGAATGAGGCAGCCTGCCCCCAGGCAGCAGATTCTGTGATATTGTTAAAGGGCAGCATATTCTGAATTATTTAATTATTCTATTTAGACCATCGTGTGGGGGACGGGGTTTTGATTTCTGGTGCCTCAGGCACCAGAACACCCTGCATCATCTCTGAATGTTGCAAGACCATCCTGCTTTGAAAAAGCCATCTTCAGATTCATCTGAAAATAGTAGGGTTTTCCTTCCATGATGTTGAGGTTGTTACTAACCTGGTGTCCAGTATTCTAGCAAGTGTGTTATTCCTCTGATTCTCAGACATAAAATCCTTCATTTAAGCGCAGTGATGACAAGTGCTCATCTTTCACAGGGCTCATAAAAGTTGAGTTCAAACAATCGGTGCTATCAGATTATTCAATCAGTGGAATGCAAGAGCCCCCACCGAGTCGTTTCCTTACAAGTTTTTCTTTTTAATTAATAGACTTGTGAATAACCACAATTGCCTTGTGGGACATACAAAACGCTAAGCAGATGACTAACCTTGCAGTGAAGCAATCGCTTGGTAAGGTCTGCCTTAATTTAATCCATACGTGATGGAAGGAGGCGAGGGGAACGAACCAGAGATGCATGGAAATTATGTTGCTTAATGTATAGCTCTGGTCCTGTTTCAAATTAAAGGAAGTCCCTGGTGTGCAGAGAGTAACATTCATAAAAGCGAAAGCAAGGTTTTTGATTTATTGTCACCTGTTAGCATGCTCTTGACCTCGAGTGGGGATGAGCATGTATCAGCATCTCATGCTTCTTCTGTGCTATGGCAAAGAATGACACCAGTTGTAACTGGCTGGATGGGATTCTACTTTCATGAGTAGTTTTAGATGTTTCGGCACCACAACTTTTCTTTCAATAGGATGAATGCCTCCTAAGGCATTCCCAGTGCTCCCAGTGTTCCCAGTGATGGACTTTCCTTGGCTTCCACCCTGTGCTGTCTCTCCCAAATGTATACCCTTTTCCAGTGAAGCACTCAAAATAGTGTGCTAATAAAGGGGAAATATTTGGCTTGGGAATTTCTAGAAAACAGCTGAATAATACTGAATAATAGCACTGATTTCAATAATAGGACTGAATAATAGCACTGATTTCAAATGCCCCTCCCATTTTGTCCACCACATTATCAGGTTAAAAAACGGGGGGTGGGGGGTGGATTTCAACGTTCCTCAGGCGAGTCTGAGAAATTTGTCAACTATTTTCCCCCAGAGTTCCCCCTCAAAGTGACCTTTCAGCATGACTTGTGCTGCCACAAAATTTTCCCCTCGGTGCCCAGATGTTGCATTGATTTCATTGTGTGGAAAATAGCATCCACCCAAGGGGCCTTCATTCTTTTGTAATGACCACCATTTCTTCCCACAATGCTTGCAAACCGTGGGGGAAATTACTGCACTCCAGGAGGCAGCTGCCAGTGAGACCACCGCTGCTCCTTTCAATTTTAAACACAATTTTAAAAGAAAGAAAGAAAGGCGATTGCTCTGCCACACTAAGGCCCCCCCCCCGCGAATTTTAAGGGGTCCAAAGGAGAGGAACCTTCTAGGGGCAATTTCCCAAATGCACCCTCCCCCCCTCAAACCTGGAGCCAGGCCGGGTAGAAATTGTTGTCATCCTGCCCAATTGAATGCTGCATGTCCTGAATTCTCTCATTCATGTATATGATTCATATTCATATATATGATTATATGTATTATACAGAAGGCCTCATACAGGAATCCTTAATTATTGTGCCTAAAAGAGAATTCTTGCACATGCAAGAGAATTCTTGCACATTTGACAACACTGCTTTCTCCGGGCACTACTTGGATTCAGTCAGAATGTATTAAATAGTGGATTAACACAGGGTGGGGGAACCTCATAAACCATATGGTGCATTCTGTCTGAGGAAGGTGGAAGAAAGGAGCATAGATGAGTTTGAAACAACAGAGGAGAGAAGGAAAGGGACATGTCTCAGTTGCTGCCAAGGTAATATTCCAAATTTATTTATTTATTTATTCATGCATGCATGCTTGCATGCATTTCTATCCCACTCTTCATCCAAGGAGCCCAGAGCAGTGTACATGGTTATGTTTATCCTCACAACAACCCTGTGAGGTAGGTTAGACTGAAAAAGAAGTTACTGGTCCAGAGTCACCCAGCTAGTTTTATGGCTGAATGGGGATTTGAACTCAAGTCTCTCCGGTCTTAGTCCAACACTCTAACCTAATTTAATTTAATGTAATCTAAATTGAGATTACAGGAACGATTTTCCTGTTGCTGCGTCACTGACACAGTGGCAGAAATACCACAAAAGGGAACATCGGCCCAGTAACGTTGTATGCTTAAAAGTAGCACAAGTGTGCCAACTGCACAAATGCAAAAGTGCACAAATAATGCTACACTAGAGTGAGACATTGAAGCCAGTATGGTGTAGCCAGCATAGTAAGCTAGCATGGTGTAATGGTTAGAGTGCTGGACTAGGACCGGGGAGACCTGAGTTCAAATGCCCATTCAGCCATGAAACTCACTGGGTGACTCTGGGCCAGTCATGTCTCTCTCAGCCTAACCTCCCTCACAGGGTTGTTGTGAGAGTACACATAACTATGTACACCGCTCTGGCCTCCTTGGAGGAAGAGCGGGATAGAAATGTTAAAATAATAATAATAATAATGGGCTTACTCTTGTGTAATTCATTTGTGGATTATGTGCTTGTGCATTATACATAATTATGCAACTTGTGTGCATGTAAGATTACAGGATTGGTGTACCATTGTGCTCTGTATCAGCCACCATCATAAAGTTGCTTCCTTTTCTGGCGCATTTTAGGGTGAGACCAGGGGTAGAAATGTAGGTGTTTGAAACACTGCCTCTGTGGCAACCCAAAAGGCAGCCAATTTCTTCAGAGAAGCTGCATATTTAGTAAATTAGCCCAAGCAAACTACCTTGTGATAATTTTATGAAAGGCGGTATATAAATCTAACAGTAAATAAATAATTAAAGGTAAAAACCCCACCCACCTGAACAATTTGCGCAGTCAGCAACACCATTCATGAAATTCATCATGAGTGATGAATGCGTTATGCATGAATGAGTTACGCATTCAAGAGTACATAACATTCATGAAATTCACCAACTGATGTTTTCTTCCATTGGATCTTCATGCCAGGAAGAGTTTCGCATGTTGCATCACCGTCATGCACTAGTTAAAGACAGACCTTTCTAGGTAATCAAGACCTAAGTCTATAAGATAAATCAGGAAGGATTCTGTATTTGGGATTTTAAAAAAGAAAGAACTACATTTCAGCAGCACTTTGAGACTACAACTAAATAATAATAATCTTAAACTCCAATTTTAATTAAGATTGCCATCATAGATGGCAAAGAAGGCATGGTTTAAATTTTTAATGCTGGTTTTAAATGATTTTAATGTTAATGTTTTTAATGTTTAAATGATTTTAATTGTGTAATAGATTTAGTTTTGATTTTTAACTGTTAATTTATTTTACTTGTTTTTATTTGTCGTAAACCATCCTGAGCCATTCTTGGAGGGGCAGTAAATCAATCAATCAATCAATCAATCAAACAAACAAACAAACAAACAAACAAATAAAATGTACAACATCCTTCTAGACATGTTTATTCAAAAGTAAATTCCAGTGTGTTCAATAGATCTTACAGCCATACTTACTTTACTTAGATTGAAATATTATTGTAACCCATATAATTTACTTCTAGTTTTAAAAAATGCCCAAGAAGGAATTTACAGAAAAGAGCAAATATATGTTTATGAGCACTAACCTGAAACTAAGACTGCAGTTCTGTGTATATTTACTTGAGAGTAAACCCCATTAAATACAGCGGGACTAACTTCTGAGTAAACATCCATTTATTTGGCTGAAATAGATGCTTCTCCTTGAAGAAGTAGTAGTAGTAATAATAATAATATACTTCATACTGCTTCTCTTTGCAGAAGCAGATAAAGTAGTAATAGGTAGGATGGTTATGTGCAAAATGCACCTTGGGTGCGTCGGCAGAGTATGTTTTGTCCTTTCTATGTGACCCTAGGATGAAGGGCAAAGCTGTCACCCCTGACCAGCTGCCCCCTAGCGGCAGCATCATCACTGCTTCCCGGTACAGCAGCGTGGTGTCCCTAGCAGGGAAAAGGGAGACGGTAGTTCTGTCTCAGTGTTCCACCAAGTGGTTCACAGAGGACTTCCTTGGCCTGCAGGAGCTGGTGGCAGGCCAGTATATGGATCCGATCCAGTTTTGGGAAACCCATTTCCAGGTCTGGCCGGACTGGGCAGTGGTTGCTGGATGGTTCCACTCATGCCCGCCAAACAGTGTTCAGAGTGAAAGGGTATTCTCCATGGCCAGGGGGCATGGTGACATCCCTTTGCTCATGCTTGCAGGCTGACTTGGTGGAACGGCTGGACTTCCTAAAGGCCAACCTCCCTCTATTGGGCTATCCCACACCGGCATGGAGGGTGAGTGACTCATGGTCACCCCCACCCACTACAATACCACTGGCAGGTCGCCCCACCCTGGCCAACCCCAAAACCAGAAATGTAACAGTCTACCTGTTAGTGCTGCTGACACACATGCACACCACCATCATGCACATGATGAGATAAACTGGTGCCCTGGCCCATGTGTCAAGCTGTCACCAGCACCAATCTGAGGCTATGGTGTTATCCAGACACAGGCAGGCAGGCAGGCAACAGTGTCATAGAATATACGGTGGAGAAGAAGAGGAGAAATAAAAGTTCTTCTCATGGTAAGAGTCTAGAAGCTTTGTTTCTTGTCCCACTATTGGTTCATCTAGCTCATTATTGTCTACAGTACACAGAGTCAGACTTTTCTGAGGTTACAGGCAAGGGTCTCTCTCTCAGCCCTATATCTGGAGATGCCCAAGAGGAAACCTGGAACCTTCTGCACAAGCATGCAGATGCTCTTCTCAGAGCAGCCCCATACCCCAGAGGCAATATGTGGGTGTAGCTCACGTTTCTTCCTGCTCCTTCCATCTTGTTCAGATTCTTCAGACAGCTGGGCTTAAAGCTCAGCTGCCCAGGACATGACTGCACTGTCCTCCTGTCAATCTGTGGCAGGCAGGATGGAAGGAAGGAAGGCTTTATTTTGTGCTTTTCTCAGCACTAAGTATAATATGCTATCTGGTTTTATTGGATCTCAGATTGACAAAGGAAGAACTTGGGTGCCTTCCTTCCTTGAGTTGTGGTTTGTTTTGTTTGTGAGATAGTGTTGCGGTGAGAAATGGACAGTGGCAGGTGTGTGTGTGTGTGTGTGTGTGTGTGTGTGTGTGTGTGTGATATTTCTTGGTGATTGCTGTGATAATGAGCTCCATTTGTGGCCTTGAGACTAACTTGTGTTTCAGTCACTGCTCTGGTCTGCTCTGCAATCTGCATTGCAAGGTGTACCCCGTGAAAATGTGGCTGAAGTTGCTCTAGTTGAACTTATGACTATG
Organism: Hemicordylus capensis; assembly: GCF_027244095.1. Classification (NCBI taxonomy): domain Eukaryota; kingdom Metazoa; phylum Chordata; class Lepidosauria; order Squamata; family Cordylidae; genus Hemicordylus; species Hemicordylus capensis. Next base: position 35,328,372 of record NC_069659.1, on the reverse strand, counting down.
CTTGCTGATAAGTAAAGGTGTTGCTGTGGCACCTGTTGCAATGCTAGGAAGTAAGAAGTCATAATTGTGTATGAGAGAGCAACTTGTGCCAATGAAGTTACTGCAGTGCAAGCACTGTGGCTGGCAGTGAATTCTGGGTCAGTGATCCTATTTTGGCCATTTTTGAAATGTGTTTAAAATGTGTGTTCTGTGTTAGGTGAGACAGATTCCCTTTTACTGTGTAGTTCTGCAGGGTTTTTCAAGGCAGGGTTGCAAACTGCATTGCAAATTGCAATACAAAACTTGTGTGCACTGCAGCTTGTTCTGGCCACAGAGAACAATGAAAAACTCAAAACACCCCATTGTTCCCCATGGGTAGCTCCTAGGGCCAGCAAAGTGGGTTGTGTGATAGGGCATGATGGGTGCTACCTACTACCCAACCCACAAAAGAAATGGGCAAGCAGGCAATTTTTAACAAATGTTTAATCTTTCCACAAAATCCCCATAGGATCCTATGGGGAAAGGTTTACAATTTGTTTAAAATCACCCACTTGCTCATTTATTTTGTGGGTTGAGTGGTTTCATGCACATCCCTAGTTGCCATTGCAGAAATTGTCATTCTACTAGTAGAGCTAACTTTTCCTTGGGGATGGGTGAGCTCATCCAAGTGCTCTCCATTTTAACTTGGAGTTAATCTAAATTCTTTTGAAAACACAGCAGATAATACCAACCATCTACTGAGCAGTAGCCCTCAAAAGAACTACATCTCCCTTGGTCCCCTGTGCTTTGTGCTGTGATGCACTGCTACCCAACAAGGCAATGCACTGGAGATGGAGGGAAAAGACCCTCCCTCCTTTCCTTACCTCCTCTATGTTCCACTTTTCCTACCACCATTTGACAGGTAAGTTAAAAAGTGTGGGGGGTTGGCAGTGGAGGATTTTGGGGGACAGGGAGGGCTGACAGGACTGATGGGAGGAAAGCCATGAGTTCTTCTCAGGTCCAAATCTCCACCTGAGCCGAGAACAATTCAGGCCTTTAAAAAGCTAACCTTTTGTTTTAGGGGGACTTTCACAAACTCTTCAAGTTATTTTCCACACCTGGATTGGAAGAACTTCACTGACAGCTCTATTTCCCTTTGATTCGTTGAGCTTAAAAAGTGCAGCCAGTTGGGCAAGAATACCTGTTGCTTTCCTGAAGATGCTGCTGAGCTCTCTGATATGCAGCAGGAATCATCCTTCAACACCAGTCCCTCGGGAGCATCAGAGGGGATAAAACAATTTGATAACGTTCAAACGTTTGTTTTCCCGTACTTAGTTGCTTAGTATGAAAAATGGGTGGGGAAAGAGATGTTCCCATTTGTGCCGTATTTCTAAAGATGTAGGCTGTGAAATACCAAACTGTGTGTCGTGGGATAACCTTTTTGTCATGTTCATGAGTCATGGATGCGCATTATTCCGATGCTACTTTTATATGTGTTTTAATTGTTTTATGTTAACCGCCGAGAGACGAAAGTTTGGGCAGTATATACGTTTTTAAAATAAATAATACTGTAGCAAGAGAAAACTCCTAAGACCTGAAGCCACTCACTAGCGAGCAACTGTATTAGTACTTGATTGCTGTAAGCAGTGCCTTCTCTATTAGAACCACCATGTTTCTGTCCTACCTATGGCCAGGGGCTATCTACCAAGGGCTCATTAGAAACTAGTTGGAAGGCAGTCCAGCTCTGTAAACTACAGCTGTCTAATTGGTTTTGCTTGTGTGTGCTGTCTTTGCTTTTATTATGGGGGAACACTACACAGACCTTCTAATTAGATTGTTAAACATAATAGCCAAACGGCACAACCATAAAGAATGTGCTTCTACCCTTTGTTAAATGTAGAACAGGGCTCAGCAAAGATCCAGGGGTTTTTTTCCAGCCCATTTCCCCTCATCATCAGATCCGATGGTAATGAGACTGTTTATTTTTCTTCTTCAATTAATGCAAAAGACTGTAGCCTTGATGAAGTCCAAAATAAATGTCAAAACACAATTCCAGTAGTGAACACATATCTTTCTTTATTCTGTTGTTCCCGTCTTTATTTGTTTAGAATACTCAGGCCACGCACTAATTAGTGCCCTTGTTGACTGTCTCCATACAAAGGACAAAACACAGAAAGGCCTTGGAAATGGTACTACTCTCTCACCCGTGGGGGTGATCTCTCTCAAACGGGCTTCAGCAGGCACACTGGTGATGATGTAGGGAAGGTTTCCAAGGCAGCATCCATGCTGTGCTAGATTTCTGGGTAAAGAGAGAGTTGGTTAAAGCAAGGGCATAGCAGCAAGGTTGGAGGTGGTGACAAAAAGTGGACATAGGCTCTGCTCCCTGCCAAAGATACACCTCACCCCATATCTTTGCTGCAAAAGAACTGTAAGGACATGGTAAGAAATAAAACATCCCCAGCACACCCTTTCCCTCTCTTCTGTGCAAATAATATCACACACTCCCCACACATGCAGACACTTTTATAAACACATGTGCATGTACATTTCCCTGGCTGAGAAATGTTTTTTTAAATGCATATTCCACAGCTTGAAGCTGACGTGAGTCCTCCAGTCAGGAGCCTGCGACATGCCAGGGAGACAGGAGGGAGAAAGCAAAGAGTGAGCTATTGTCCAGCTGCGGGCCCAGGAACATTTACCCCCAACCCCTTCAATTATAGCTACCTCCCTGGATGAAAGTTTGGATTTACCTCAGAAATAAGCAGAGCTGGTGAAAGTTGGTATGGGAAGAGGATTTGCCACATCAAAATTTTATTTATTTGTATCTTTGGGAACTGGTTGAAAAGCAGTATATACATATTAGTTGTGGTAAAAGACTCAACACCATGGTTTTTCTAATCCAGGCCTCCACAACTTGTGACCCACCAAGATGAACATACCTCCAACCATGTACTTACGTGACCAATATTTATGTGATTGTTCAAGATTATTTTTGTGAAAAGTATTACTTTGCACAAAAATAATCTTGAACAATCACTTCAGGTTTGATGTTAAATGCACATATGTATTTCATGCACATGTAATGTATAAGGAGGGGGAAATGCAAGTGTGCTGAAGGAATGGAAAGCAGCAGCAAATTGCACATGCTTCAGTTCCAGAATTAATTTTAGAAATCCTCGTTGTTAAACTGGGACTCTTGCAGAGTGTAATGCAAGACAAAGGATGGGTTGAGACGACCACCGGCAAGACAGTAAGCTGGGAAAATGCCATAGAATGTTGGGAACGGAGAGCATACTCTCCCTGTGGCTGTGTTGTGTAAACCTGCCCAAATCCAGTTCCCACACTGTTTGCTCAACATTCTCCCAACTTCTGTAACCAAGATATGAAGTCAGGGAGTGAATTTGGAGAGAATATTGGAAAGGTCTGCACTCCCATCAAGAATGTATGTTCTCTATTCCCAATATTCTACCAACAGTTTCCGGGCTTACATCTAAACCTGCCCAAAGAGAACCTATAGACTCTAGGGATGTGCAAATTGATTTGAATTTGAATAAATTCACCCCTAATCTGGGTGATTTGAGTGATTCAAATTCAAATCAAATAACTTTAAAGGGGCAATTCAATTTGAATTTTCAAAATTCAATTTGAATTCAATTTGAGAGCGATTTGGCACTTTTTAAAAAAACCATTCTAGCTCCTTGATTGGTTAGGGTTGATTTGAACCACCAAATCAGGGTTGAATTGATTCAAATTTGATTCAGATTTGAATCAGATTTTTGGACCAGTTTCAAATTTGATTCAAATTCAAAACAAATTTTCAGAAGTCTATTTGAATTTGAAACAAATTGAAAAAATTGTTTCATGCACATCTCTAACAGCAACATAAAGAAGCAGAATGGGAAAAACAACGTATCATCTCATCCCTAGCTTTAACTGTCTTTTAAAAACTGTGTGATTATAGTTATCCCACAAATATGCCTTTGCAATGGTTTTGTTATCTTTGTTTCAAAAAGCAAAAGAAAGACACAAATTACAGTCAATGTTTATTTTCCAGACAAGAAAAACTGAATTATAGTGACTGAAAAATGACAATACATGTGTGACAAACATGAATATATTAAATATACAGAGACCCATTCTTCCACAGAATGATGGGGGCTGAAGAGTTAAGTTGCATCCAAGAGCAGTTTGTTATGTTGCAATTTTTTTAAGGTGTTTTTAAAAATACACGTCTCAATTTATATTCCTTTTTCAACGGATCAGTTTTTGGTACAATGTATTTCCGTGTAGGCTGCGGACTCACATGTATAAACTAGGCCTCAGGCAAATGCTCTAGCCTTCTTTAAGGTATGTGCTGAAACATGTTGTTACGTTGTTAAAGATTAAATAATTAGCAGAACATGGTCAAGATCAAAAGGCTCCTCTGTGTCAATGGTAATTAGGAAGTTACCCAAAATATGACATCTAATGACTCCTGCTGGTATGTTAACCTGCTCAAGTGAACCATGTGGTTTCAGTATGAAACCTGATCCACCAACATGGTGTTTTTAATCCAAAATCCTCATAAGATGTTAATTTAAGAAACGAAAGCATTTAACCAGCCCCAGCCACCCAAGATACAGTAACTGAAAAGAAATATAATTCATCTGAATGCTAAGCAAAAACAGCTAGCAAGACAGCTGGCTTGTGACCTCCGACTCTGAGATCAGTTACGGGGAGGAAGGGGGATTGCACGCAGCACAAAATTCACCCTCTCCCTTTCCGAGACAACCCTGTGTCAAAATACTCCCACAGTCCTCGTTGCACCAGCCTGGGTGTCTCACCTCCCCTTCTGAGTCAATCAATCAGCCCTGCTATTAGTCAACACTTCAGACTAGTTCTAGTATATCTGTGCATATTTTTGCTCATACTGAAAACAGACAGGACTTCAAAGGGAAAATCACTTTATCTGGCATTATTCATATAGATTTGAAAAGCTTTTAAGTAGGAACCCCCAATTACTGTGATGGGGGGCGAGATTAGTCACTGGGTATATGTGAGTCATGACTGAGTGCTCTGATATGCAAATACTGAAAATGTTCACTCTCTGATTATTCTTGCCATTCAGCTACACCCTCTATGCCTTTGGATACTACCTACATAATGCAAAATGTGCATAGATGAATCTTTGTGAGTTATATCATGCCAGCCCTTAACAGCAGTCCTTTTTCTATCATTCCACCAACACTGGAAGGTCACAAAACTCTTCTTCCTTTTCAATTTTCCCCTCTCTTTTCTGCCTTTTGATGTAGGAATGTAATGTCTGTTCATGAAACCCATGCGCATCTCAATGGTCATTTTAATTTTATTTACTTTAAAGCATTAATTGCCCCATTTTCTTCTTCAAAGCATCCAGAGTAGCTTGCAGCAAATAATACAATAGAAAACAATCCACCTAATGTATGACAAAACTATTGTAATCATAAACAGTCAGCAAAGAAAAAGAGAAATGAGTAGCAATAAACATGAAGAATATAACAAACCCTTTCTCCTAAATCTCCTGGAACAGAGAATTGTTAGGCTAGAAAGGAAGGGCCAGTAGGGGTAGAGAAGCTGGTCTTGTGGTAGGTAGCATGAATTGCCCCCTTTGCTAAGCAGGGTTCACCTTGGTTTGCATTTGGATGGGAGACTACATGTGAGCACTGTCTGCTGCAAGATATTCTCATTCATTCATTCGTTCATTCATTCATTCGATTTCTATACCGCCATACCAAAAATGGCTCAGGGCAGTTTACATTAAACAAAACTAAAATCAATTAACTATTTTTAAAAAACAGTTAAAACAATATAAAACCATGATTAAAATAATTAAAACAGTTTTTAAAACCCTGGAAAACCAGGCCAAACCTTTACGGTTTAAAAACAGTTTAAAAACCCTGGAAGGCCAGGCCAAACAGATAGGTCTTAAGGACTCTCCTGAAGGCCAATAATGAACTTAGATTACAGATTTTGGCCGGGAGTGCATTTCACAGCCCAGGAGCAGCTACAGAGAAGACCTGCCTCTGAGTTGCCACCAGACGTGTTGGTGGTAACTGAAGACAGACCTCCTCAGTTGACCTTAACATGAGGAGGGGATAGTGCAGAAGAAGGCCTTAAGATAACTCAGACTTAAGCCGTTCAGGGCTTTAAAAGAAATAACCTGCACTTTGTATTTTGCCCAGAAACATATCAGCAGCCAGTGCAACTGTTTCAAAACAGGCATAATATGGTCTCTCCAGGTTGCCCAAGAGACCAATCTGGCTGCCGCATTTTGAACAAACTGAAGTTTCCGAACTACGTACAAAGGCAGCCCCATGTAGAACGCATTGCAATAGTCAAGCCTGGAGGTTGCCAGCTGATGTTCCACTGTTTTGAGTTCGTCCTCATCAAGGAATGGACGCAGCTGTCAAATCAGCTGAAGCTGATAGAAAGCACTCCTGGCCATAGCCTCCACCTGAGATATCAGGGTGAGGCCTGGGTCCAGGAGTACTCCCAAGCTGTGTACCTGCTTCTTCAGGGGCAGTGCAACCCCATCCAGTGCAGAAAAGTCTAACTCATCCCTCAGATTCAGAGCCCTTACAATGAGCTCCATCTTGCTTGGATTCAGTTTCAACTTGTTATCCCTCATCCAGCCTATTACTGCCTATAGGCAAGCATTTAGTGAATGAATGCCATTTCCTGGTGATGAAGATGAAATGGAGAAGTAGATTTGGGTGTCATCAGCATACTGATAACAACCAGCACCGAATATCCTGAGAACTTCAACCAGTGGTTTCATGTAGATATTAAAAAGCATTGGTGACAGAATGGAGCCATGAGGGAGTCCATATAACAGCTCTCATTTTGATGAGCAACTGTCACCAAGCTCCACCATCTGGAATTTACCCAAGAGATAGGAGCAGAACCACTGCAAAGCGGTGCCCCCTATCTCCACCTTCCCCAGGCAATCCAGAAGGATACCATTGTCGATGGTATTGAACGCCGCCAAGAGATCCAAAAGAACCAGCAGAGTCACACTCCCTCTGGCGATTCCCCAGTAAAGGTCATCCATCAGGCCAACCAAGGCTGTCTCAACCCCATAGCCAGCTCTAAAGACAATTTGAAATGGGTCTAGATAATCAGTTTACTCCAAAACCACCTGGAGCTGGTTGGCCACCACCCTCTCGGTCACCTTGCCCAACCAAGGGAGATTGCAGACTGGCCTATAACTATCCATCGCTAAGGGGTCCAGGGGAGGCTTTTAAAGAAGTGATATATAAGAACGTAAGAACATAAGAACAGCCCTGCTGGATCAGGCCCAAGGCCCATCTAGTCCAGCATCCTGTTTCTCACAGTGGCCCACCAGATGCTGCTGGAAGCCACAGGCAGGAGTTGAGGGCATGTCCTCTCTCCTGCCATTACTCCTCTGCAACTGGTTCTCAGTATGTTCATCATCTCACAACGGCAGCCTCAAATGCTGACTTGCATGTATGAATGAGCCATCACAGATTAGATTCCACAGACAGAAGCTCATAGGACCTCAAGAACAATTCTTTCCAATGGAATCAGTTCACACATTCAGCAGCAAGTCATCAAGCATGTAATGAGAAATCAAGTGATGCAAATGCATTATGAACCAACCCCTTGACTTTCTATGTCACAAAGAGTGCATGTTTTTAGGGATGTGCAGAACCAGTTCAAACTGAACTTGGTTCAATTTGAACCAGCCCACTGGCACGTGCTACAATCAGTCTAGGGTGGTGGGGCCCTGAGAGCCCTGCCTGCCCACATGGATGGGGTGAAGCACCAGCGGGGCCTAGGGGAGCTACAAACAGCTTGCCACCACTGCCCAGGAGCCGCACCACCGTGGCAGCTCATAAGGTGACCTCCCACCCACCCACTCACCTTTTTGAAGCCCATAGGGTTTGTCCTTTGCTTGTAATGGAGAATCCTTACCGAATTCCCCTTTGCAAGCATGCAGAACTGGGGCGAACCAGGCCAAACCAGTTCAACCCAGCTCTAGTGCACGATCCAGACCACTGGCTGGTTTTAATGAATCGGCTTGTGGACCAGGCAGTTTGGTTCGAATTAAGTTCGAATTCAAACTGAACTGCCTGGAGCGGTTCCATGCACATCCCTACATTTTATGATAACCCAAATCAAACCACATGGCAGTGCACACATGCATGTGACTTTCTCCAGGCTTTTCAAAATGAAAAGCAGTCTTCGGAGGCTGTGAATCTGAGTACATGAGCAGCAAGAAGAGAGAGTGTTTAACTTTTTCCTTATGGGCCATTTTTCCCAATCAAAATCACTCTCCCCTCTCCCCTCAGTGCTTTTTCCCCTATGAAGGAAAAGAGATGGACATCCATATTTTCCCCTCCTGATAATACTCTTCATTTTTAAAAATGTTAACTGCATTTGCAGGTAACATCTACCCTGACCCTCATTCACAACTAACTTTAACTGGATTGAAGACACTACATAAAAGGGAATCATGAAAACGCTATAAGTTACCCCTTATGTCTGCTAGAGTGGGCTGAATCTGGTATAAGCAATCATTAATCTGGTTGAATTTAATAGATATGAGGTTGGTCTAGTATTTCCAGAAGTTTTGGATGGCCTAAAAGTGAACATATTATGGCAAAGGAGTCACTGAGGATGGAATTTTCGTGTTTAGCCAAATTGCTTTTCTACCCAACTTGCATTTAAATAGCACTTTTTAATCTTCAAAGTGGCTTAGAAACCATTTCTCCTGCAATGCCACCAGCATTGATGTAATTCTAATCTCTTGAGCAGATGTTTTGCTGAACTCTGATACTGTAGCGCTGAAGCCGATGACACTGAACACACTCAGGAGAGCAAAACTCCCATAGAGTCTATATAGAGGCTACTGAAATTGAAGATAATGTGGCAGAAAGTGCATTTGTATACTGTAACCATTTGCTATTATTTATATTTCCCACTCTGTAATCCTAAACTGGCTGATGACAGCAGGTAGACACTGACTGGGAAGAAGATGGAGACCATACATTAAAGGAACAGAATACAATGAGTTTCAGCAAAACAAAGTGAATGCTTTTTCGTTGGCCACCAACAATGCGAACTATTTAGGGTAGTGAAATCCAAAACAGATTGTGCAGAGCTCCAAAAGGATCTCTTCAAACTGGGTGAGTAGGCAACAAAATGGCAAATGGGGTTTAATGTAAGCAAGTGTCAAGTTATGCATATTTGGGGGGCAGGGATCCTCACTTCACATATACACTGATGAGGTCTGGGCTGTCAGTGGCTGACCAAGAGAGAGATCTTGGGGTCGTGGTGGACAGCTCGTTGAAAGTGCCAACTCAGTGCGTGACAGCTGTGAAAATGGCAAATTCCATGCTAGGGATCATTAGGATGGGGACTGAAAATTAAAATGCTAATATTATAATACCCATAAACAAATCTATGGTGTGGCCACATTTGGAATACTGCACGCAGTTCTGGCCACTGTATCTGAAGAAAGGCATTGTAGAACTGGAAAAGGTGCAGAAGAGGCAACCAAGATGATTAGGGTCCTGGAGCAGCTTCCTTATGTGGCAAGGCTACACAGCATCTGGAGCTTTTTAGTTTGGAAAAGAGGCAACTATGGGGAGACATGATAGAGGTGTATAAAATTATGCGGTCAGTTTTTGACAGGTTCCAGGCCTGCTTGGAGGGTTGGGTCCAGAAGGTATCATTGAGGGACTATAGCTCAACCCTCACTATGACTGATGGCCTGTGGGTCCTACAGAGATCTGTTGTTTAATATATGCATGGAACCATTGGAGGAAATTGTATGGAGATTTGGGCAGGTGAGACTTCTGATATCACTCCTCTCCATTCAGCCATGATACTTGCTGGGTGACTCTTGGCCAGTTACTTCTCTCTCAGCCTAACCTACTTCACAGGGTTGTTGTGAGGATAAACCTAAGTATGTAGTACACCACTCTGGGCTCCTTGGAGGAGGAGCGGGATATAAAATGTAAAATAAAATAAATAAATAAATAAAATATTAAAAAGCAGTATAGAAATGCTAAGTATATCAGTGGCTGACATACTGTGTAATGATGCATCACTTTAGTAATATTGCACATGTGCAAGTTATGCAAATGCAAAATCTGCACAAATGACATTACACAAAAGTAAGGCCACTATTTCCTACTGGCTTACTCTCATGTAGTATCATTTGTGCAACCAGCATACATGGGACATTATTAGGGTGATGTACCAGCAGTAACTTATTCAGTGGCAAATTTTTGCACCATCTGTGAATTAATAAAGGACTCCTCTCCAATCTAGAAATGGGTGAACTGAGTCATGATCATTTATTGGATTCAAATTTTCATTCATTCATTCATTCATTCATTCTAAACATACACATATACTTATTCCATAGCTGATGTACCCTTGTATAGTATGTCAGGCACTGTTTGTATATTGGCAGGAACATATGTCAATGAATACTGCATGGGTCCTTCCTATTTGGAGAAGTATAGATGCATCCTATAGCCCTCCAAAATGGTGGCTTATCTTTTCAAGGCATACTTCAGAACCTGTCACAGGACATGGTGTGCCTTAGCACACAATCTGGACATTGTTGTACTAACTACAAGATATGGCTGATTGTGATGGTGCAGGACATGGGAGGAGAGCTGGTGTTGTGGTAGCAAGCAGGACTGCCCTGGTTGCGCATAAATGGGAGACCACATGTGTGAGTACTGTAAGAAATTCCCCTTAGGGGATGGAGCTGCTCTGGGAAGAGCTTCTTCATGCTTGAATACAGAAGGTTCTAAGTTCCCACCCTGGCATCCCCAAGATAGGGCTGAGATCCTGCCTGCAACCTTGGAGAAGCCACTGCCAGTCTGTGTAGACAATACTGAGTTAGATGGACCAATGGTCTGACTCAGTATTTGGCAGTTCCCTATGTTCTTATGACATGCAACCAGGGGAGCACCATTCTCCATAACAAAAGTAATGTCTGCACCATGCCTCATATTCCAACAGAAATCAATGTGCTTATACTCATCAGACTGCATTCTGTATCTTGAAGAATTCTCACAAATTCTGGGTTGCATGACACCATCAAAGTTCCTTGTCTTCTCTGCTCCTAGGAATGATGACTAATGCCAGCAACTTGCTGTTCAGTTAAAATAAAACCAAAGAATATTATTTATTTATTGTGCTTAGAAATAAGTATGGGATTTTTCTTTTAATGACTTCCACTCTGCTCCAGTTTAAAAGATGCCTGCAGGCTTGCCTACTACCACACAACCACCTACTAACCCCCCACCCCCAGCAGAAAACTATGGAAAGATTACATGGAACATTTTATAACCTCATTACCACACTGCTCCCTTGAAGTCAGGATTTCCTTTGTTGTCTTCAGTCTCTCTCTTTCTTTAAAAAGGAAGGGAGGAAGAAGTACTGCATTCTTGCTTTGCAATCCCTGATTTTTCCAGGAATCCAGGTGGTATTTTTGTAAATCGGAGACGCTTTTCCATATACTTGGGTGGGGAGAAATACCCTGTTCCAAAAAATTCTTAATAGCGGCATTAAAGAATAATTGTTGACAGCTTGCATAATAAAAAAAAAAAGAAAGAGAAGAATGCATTGGTAAATTGATATATTGCTCGATTACATGAGTAAAAATCTACTTTAGAACTCTCTGTGAAATCTAAAACCAAATACCTTGCAACTTCCTCCAGCCTGTCCCCTTTTCTTTATTGCCTCCCTTCAGTATCTATCAGTAGACAAGACAAGCCCTGACCAGTCTCTGCCTACTGGTCTACTCAGCAGTAACTGGCTCAGTCTGCTCAGCAGTAAATCTACCTCCCTCCCTCATTAGTGTTTAGGGGAGGGGGGGAGTGTTCTCAAAAACAAAAACAGCAGGTACTGAACAGATAGAACTGGACTGCCAATTATTTTAAATTAAAAAAGAATATTGGTGATTTCAAAGTTTATTACAATGACAACTGCATGTCATTAATATTAGGGAGAGCTGGCCTTGTGGTAGCAAGCATGACTTGAACCCTTAGCTAAGCAGGGTCTGCCATGCTTGCATATGAATGGGAGACTTGTTGTGTAAGCACTGAAAGATATTCCCCTCAGGGGATGGAGCCGCTCTGGGAAGAGCAGAAGGTTCCAAGTTCCCTCCCTGGAAGCATCTCCAAGATGGGGCTGAGAGAGATTCCTGCTTGCAACTGTGGAGAAGCCATTGCCAGTCTGTGTAGACCAGTGTTTCTCAAAGTTTTTGGAGTCATGCACCGGTACATTTTTCATGTGTAGTTTCCTGGACCAGCAGTTAGTATAGGGGTCACCCCTACCCCACCCCAAGCCCCCCAAAACAATTTTGGGCTGGTAGGGGCCACCACTGGGAGCTCTGCGGAGCTCACTTCCAGGCAGCTCTCATTGCTGGATAATGTTCATTTGAGGAAGCTAAATTAACGTTATCTAGCAACAAGGGCTGCCTGCCTAGAAATGAGCTCTGGAGAGCTTACCCAGGCTCCGTGGATCCCAGGCCACATCCTTCTACGTGTGAGGGACCAGTACCCTTACGGACTGGTACCAAACAGCTCACAGACCAGTGGTTGAGAAACACTGCCAGGGTGTCCAGAACCTAAGGGGTATACTTGTGGGTCAAATGGGCCGTAAACCAGTATTTGGCTTTTAAAAAGCCAAATCTGGCCACCTAGGTGTAGACAATACTGAGCTACATGGACCTATGGTCTGATTCAGTATATGGCAGCTTCCTATGTTCCTATGTAGGGTTGCAACCTTGATTTGAATAATCTGTTAGATTAATGGATTGTTGTTTTTAATACCAGCACTTCCAAAAACTCCTGGTGGCAAGCACCATCTTAAAAGAGCAGGAGCACCTCTTCTGAGAAAGTTCCTGCAGCAGCTGGTGGGTGCATCCTCTTTTACAAAATTTGCCTTTCCTTTGATATGGCTGGTTTTCTTTAGCATCAGATTTTGTAAACCATGAAAATGCAACTGATTCATTGAGTAAGAGCCAAACTACATGTTACATACATGGTGGCTGGGGATCATGGGAGTTGTAGTCCTGCAACAGCTGGAGAACCTCCGGCTGGCCAGCCCTGCTATAGACCATACAAAAAGAATGTCCATTCCCTGTTTCATAATGTTATTAAATCACAATTGACATTTACTGAATTTTGAAGGCATATTTTGCATAGGCTTTTTTTTTATTGTTGCGCTGGTTTAATTCCAAATCCTTACCATTCATATTCAAAAGCTTTTTATAAACAAGTTGGCCTTCATGAAATCAGCCTTCATTGTGTTTCTTTCATTACCCTTTTGCTTCTTCCCTTGTGGGCCAGTAATAAAGAAAACAGCACTGCCCACAACAGAATAGTCAGCCTTTTGACACACAAAAATTATAGCTACCCACGTCAATCCATGGCGGTGGGGTGGGGCAGGGAATCATAAATCCACAGTATTGTATTTATGTATTTATTCAAACTATTTATATCCCACCCCTCCACTGCTCAAGGAAGCTTACAAGAATAGCAACACAACAAAACAGATAAAATAATTTAAAAAGTATGACTTTAACAACAAGACAATAAAATAAATAAAACATGAAACAGTATAAAATTAATATAAATCAATCAAAACAGACCCAATTAAAACTGGGTTTAAAAAAATTAAAATCCCTTCAGAGACAAGCTGCACCAAAAGACAGTTGGCTAGTTCACATGATCCTCAAGTGGATTGGACCAGAGTCCTAGCCAAGTTAGGGAGCTGTGCACTAGGGATGTGCATGAAATTCGGCCAAATTCAATTTTTATTCAAATTGAATTCAACTCGATTAGATCTGGAATCACTGAAAAGAGTGGAGATTTGCTCAAATTGATTTGAATTCAGGTGAATTAGAATTGATGCAAATGACTCTCCACTCTTTTCAATGGTTCCAAATCAATTTGAATGCAATTCAAATTTGAATAGAATTTGGCCAAATTTTGTGAACATCCCTATTGTACATGCTCCTGTTCGGTGATTGTATGCAAGTGAAAAGCAAATTGGAGGCAGGGGAAGTGGCGGGTAGGGAAATGCATGAATCTGTTAGCCGTTCTATTCTTAGAACACCAAACAGGTTCTGAACCCTTCATTCGAACCGGTTCAAACGCAGGGGAGCCATTAAGGATGGGGGAGGGTGCACTTACCCCTCCATCCCAGCTGTGCTTCCCCCTCTGGCGCTTTGCAGATAAATAGTCCCGCGGGGTGACAGCGTACCTCCCTGCTGACCGGAAGTGACCGGAAGCGCCTTGCAAGTGTGCACGTTGCACACATGCACAACAAGGTGGCCAAATTTCCAGATGACTAAACTATTTACGGTAGTGAAATCCAAAAGAGATTTTGAGGAGCTCTAAAAGGTTCTCTCCAAACTGGGGAAGTGGGTGACAAAATGGCAAATGTGGTTCAATATTCGCAGGTGTAAAGTAATGCATGCATATTGGGGCAAAAAAACACAACTTCGCATATACGCTGATGTGGTTTGAGCAGTCGGTGACTGACCAGGAGAAAGATATTGGGGTCATGATGGACAGCTTGTTGAAAGTGTCGACTCAATGTGCGGTAGCTGTGAAAAAAGGCCAATTCCATGCTTGGAATCATTAGGAAGGGGATAGAAAAGAAAACTGCTAATATCATAATGCCCTTATACAAATCTATGGTGTGGCAAACATTTGGAGTACTGTGTATAGTTCTTGTCACCATACCTCAAAAAAGACATTCTAGAGCTGGAGAAGGTACAGAAGAAGGCAACCAAGATTATTAGTGGCCTAGAGTACCTTCCTTACGTGGTAAGGCTGCAATACCTGGGACTTTTTCATTTAGAAAAAAGTTAACTGAGGGAGACATCATAGAGGTCTATAAAATTATAAATGATGTGGAGAGAATGGAGAGAGAATTTATTCTTCCTCTCTCACAACACAAGAATCAGGGCTCATCCCATGAAACTGATTGCCAAGGAATTTAGGACCAACAAACGGAAATACATTTTACACAACACATAATTAACCTATTCTCTGCCACAAGATGTGGCAACAGCCCCAGTCTGGATGTCTTTAAGAACGGCTTAGATAAATTGATGGAAGACAGGTCTATCAGTGGCTAGTAGTCTGAGAGCCATAGGCCACCTCCAGCCTAAGATGCAAGATGCCTCTCAATACCAATTGCAGGGGAGCAACAGCAAGAGAGAGGGCATGCCCTCACCTCTTGCCTGTGGGTTTCCCTGAGGCATCTGGTGGGCCACTATATGAAAAAGGATGCTGTACTAGATAGGCCTTTGGACTGATAGGAACATAGGAAGCTGCCTTATTCCGAGTCAGATCATTTGTCCATGTAGCTCAGTTTTGTCAATACAGACTGGCAGCGGCTTCTCCAAATTTGCAGGCAGGAGTCTCTCTCAGCTCTTTCTTGGAGATGACAAGAAGGGAACGTGGAACCTTCTGCATGCTAGAATGCAGATGCTCTTTCCAGAGTGACACTATTTTACGATGCTCACGTATGTCTCCCATTCAAATGCAAACCAGGGTGGACCCTGCTTAGCAAAGGGGACAATTCATGCTTGCTACCACAAGACCAGCTCTCCTGATCCAACAGGGCTGTCTTATGTTCTTATGTAATGTCCATGGCACACATTCCATATAAAAGTACTGGAAATCCCTCTTTTAATGTTACTTTGATTGCCTTTGAAGAATTCAAACAAAAGTTAGCACATTGCCTAATCTTCTGATCAGCAAAGGTACACCACAAAATGACCTCCCCCATGATCTATTTCCAAACCACCCTCAAATTGTTACTGTGAAGTGACACATTAACTTTCATGTTATCGCAAGGGAATGCCATTGCCTTAGATAGATGGAGCTGAGTTATCACATCTGGTTCCCGTTGCCCGAAAGGAAGCTGGGATAACCATGACTGTCTGGCAATCAAAAAGTTTGCATGTTTGTTGGTTACATCTATATTATTAATTCTCCTGGGTGTGCCTTAGAATGTGCGTCCCGGCGCCCAGCTGATTGGCTGGGCGGCAGAGGCGCCTGATTGGCTGAGGCGCACCCAGGAGGCAAGCAATGGCCTGGCGCAGCTGCGGAGGCAAGCAGCGGCAGGCCCAGCAGACAAGCTGCGACGGCGAGCCTGGCCCGGCTGTGGAGGCAAGTGGTGGCGGTGGGCCTGGCCTGGCCGCGGAGTTGGGCGGGTGGAGGAGGGAGGGCAAGAGCGAGGAGGGAGGGAGGGTGGGCAGGCAAGAGAGTAGGGCAGGAGGGAGGGGAGAACAGCCGGCCCCAAAGAGCACATAGATGCTCTGTGCGGGTCGGCTAGTTTTTATTTAATGACTGGGGATGGGACTGTTGCTCAGTTGTAGAGCATCTACTTTGCATGCAGAAGGTCCGGAGTTCAAAGCCTGACGTCTTCAAGCAGGGCTGGGAAAGGCCCTCTCTGAAACCTTGGAGAGCTGTCCTTAATCAGTACAGACAATAACATCTTCAGCTAGATCAGGGATGCACAACTTTGGCCCTCCAGCTGTTTTTGGACTACAGTTCTCGGCATCCCCAGCCACAGTGACCAAGAGTCAGGGACCATGGGAGTGGCAGGCCAACATCTGCAGAAGGTCCGAAGCCCTGAGCTAGATGGCCCAGTGGTCTGACTCAGTGAGATCATTCACATGACCCAAAACAGAGTAAGAGGAGCACCCAGCCAGGGTAGGAAAGCCTCACACTCTCCCAGTCAGCCATCAAGTGAACTGCGAGATTAAGATAGGAGGCACTGGCATAGCCAGTGGAGTGGCGGCCCGTGTTCTGCCCCACCGGTGGCCCGCCCTTTGCCTGTGAGCCTGTGCAAGCCCACTCAGTCATTTGCAGCCAGCGCTTGCTTCTGGATGTCTTTAATTTCCTTTTCTCGCCCTCCTGTGAGGGGTTGCAGCACACAGATAAAGGCTGCCGTCGCTGCTGCTGCTGCTGCTGCTACAGAGCCGTGACTAAGAGGGAAGAGGACCCCACACATCTGCCTGTAAGTGTCCTGAGTAATGCTGGATTTAGGCACAAGCCAGTAAGCTATAGCTTAGTGCCTCACACTATGGGGGGGGGGGGCTCAGAATTTTTTTTTTTAAGACTACATTTCAAGGTTTACATAACGTATTTTCATTTAAAGATATTTCTAATGCAAAGAGGCTTATTGCAAGATAACTGGTTTTGTTAGGTTATTAGTTTTTCATTGCATCTGTTGCCAAGTAAAAATCAAGCTTTATTATTTCAATTGCATTTCCCTTTTTGTTTGAATAACATATTTTGTGTAATGCTTTGGGGCCTTTTAGGCTTAACATAGCTCAGGGCCTCAGCATGTCATAATCTGGCCCAGTCATGCAGCAGTGATGGAAATAAAACCTAAGCAAAGAGGCATCTTTCAAAATGGAGATTCTCTTATATTTAGCAGGGAGAGAGCAACTGGCCCTATCCAGTCCCAGCACAGCATCCCTCCAGTGGCTGTTGTTTGTGTTTACCTTATCTCTCTCTCCTTTTTTTTTTTTTAAGATTGTGAGCCTTCTGGGGACAGGGAACCATCTTATTTATTTATTCTTTATTTTTCTATGTAAGCCACTTTGGAAACGCTGTTCAAAAGCGGTATATAAATAGTTGCAATAATAAAGGGCAGTGCCCAGTGATATCATGGTGTTGTCAGAGGTCTGCATTGGATGCTGCTGGCCAATCAGCTGCCTGCATAGAGCTGGCTCCAGAGCCACTCCCTTCCTCCACTGCTGACTTGTGAAGCCCATCACTACAGCCATGAGGCTTCCCCTGTGAATTAGCAAATAAAGCAATCAGCTGTGTCCGTTTCATGAAACAGCTGGAAGTAGCCTGGTTGCCTTTCAAGTTCATTAAAATACACAAGACATGATGAGGAACAAGAATATGGGGGAAGGAGGGAGGGACGGAGGGAGGCAGAAAGGCCCTAAAGGTGATTCCCACCAACTTTTAAAACCAGGACCAGTTGTCCGGAACAACCCCAGTGGTGTCTTTGTGGTTAACATTCATCTGGAAAAAATCATGTGAGCCATAACAGTTCCCAGGCAGAGGGGCATATAAAATAGGTGAGAGACAAGCACACATAATCCAGTATTATCAGCCAGTGAGAGTTCATGTTGTTGGCTAGATCTTTCTTTCAGACAGGCACGTCTCTGTGTGTGTGTGTGTGTGTGTGTGTGTGTGTGTGTGCACGCACACACATACACACACAGGCACACACAGGCACACACACACACCCCTCATGACCTTTATGGACTGTAAACTCTCATCCTGTTGGGCTTATTTTAAATCAAAGGCCATCATGCCAGCAGCTATGCAAGTGAGGAACGCCTAAGGAAATAAATACTAGTTAGAGTGCTATTTAATGCCGTTAACTGCAGTGGGTGGAGGCTGGAGGGCAGTAACTTTTCACAAGTTTTATTTGAAAGACTAACTCTGTGTGGTTGCTCGACAGTTGTCTCTGTGGCCAGGGCTGTATTGCTCACAGATGGAAACCTGGCAGCCTTTTCTAATATATGCGGACACTTTGCAGAAGGAGGTCCTAAGCTAAGTGATTCTAACATTAATCTTTACACAAACCTTTCCTGCTATGTTAATAAACAGAACATCTGATCTGAGGGCTGTTCTTTTGAGAGAGGGAGAAAAACTTCACAGAAATTTGCAGGAATGTAACCATGTGATATTTGCTATGAAAACTGCTTAGAGAACTTTTTGTTGTTGTTGAAGAGCTGCATAAAGGCTTCATTCTCACAATTACAGTGATCCTGGTTAAAGAGTTAACCAGGAGTGCTGAGACCCACAGAGCTGGTTGTAAGAATGCAGATTTCTTGGGCAATCCTGATCAAACCACTGTGGTTAAACTATATTTAACCAGGATAGATAACCAGGATCATATCCTGATTATCGATCCTGGTTAAATGGATCAGATTCTGGTTATCGATCCTGGTTACATAGATCAGATCCTGGTTATCTGTCCAGGTTAAATGTGGTTTGACCACAGCAGTGTGATGAGGAATGCCTAGGAAATTCGCGTTCTCACAACCAACTCCGCAGGACTCAGCAGCCCTGGCTAATTTTTAACCATGATTGCCTTGATAGGCATGAATATTATTATTAACAAAAAAGAATGTTCAGAAAAATCTACTCAGCTCTGAAGCAAACATCTCCAGAACTTTAGCTTTGATCCAAAAACTCCAGTCCTGATTCAGAGACCCTGGGGGTCTTCACACGATCAATTTCAAGTTGATTCCCACTCCTGAAGAGCGATTGTGTAAACCCAGAAATTTACTCCACTCTCTGGTTGGCAATGTGCTAACCTAACATGAAGCTGACATTGCCAAGTTGAGTTCAAATATAAGATGATAGAGTTTTGCTTTATGTCAGGTTGGAACATTGCCAACCAGAGACTGAGCAAAATTTCTGAGTTTACATTATTGGTCTATGGGAGCGCAAGCACTACAGGAATGTATAAATGTCTATAGAGCAGACATTAGAGTGATGGTGTAAACCTACCCCCTGTTTAGCTCCTCACAAGCAGGGACTGCCCTATTGTTTTCAATGTCAGGGAAAACTTCATAGATAGCATGACATGATTGCAAAGTCAAACCATGGGTTTTGATACATGCACGAGCATATTACATGCATAGCATTGAAGTCAATAGGAAGTCCCTGCTCATGCACAGCTCTGTATGTGAATCAGAGCCTCTGAATCTAGACTGGGGCTTTTGGATCAAGCTTAATGTTCAAGAGCTATTTGCTTTGGAGTTTAGGCATGCACATGCTCTCTCCCCTTTCTCCCTCCTTCATGTGCAATGGGAAGAGTTTTAAAGCTTCCATTCAGGGTTTTTTCTAGCAAACCACAATTTTTCATTTTATTCAAGTATGGGGAGCTGAGGATTGTATAAGTCAAAGTTAGTTTACAAATCAGGACACCAAACCTGTTATCTGAGCCTAGTTTGAAATTCTGATTGTTAACAAGCTGTGCGTCAATCAAACCAGAGTTTCCTATTTTGTTGAATATAGAAAAGTGTGATTTGATTGAACCACAGCTGGTTAACAATGCTAGGATCAGATCCTTGTTTGGTATCTTGATTTCTTAACTAACCATAGTTTGTAGACCCTCAGCTTCCCATATCTGAATGAAATGAGAAACTGTGGCTTGTTACAAATCATGAATGGAAATTTTAAACTTCTTCTCCTCAAGAGAGGAGGGAAGGGGAGAGCATGCAAGCCAAATGTGTGTGCTGCTCAAGCACATGACAAATCATGATTTGATGTTACTCCTAAACCAGGCCAGTGAAGAAGTACATGCAGAAATGTCTCCAAACGCGGTCATCTGACAGATTCTGAATATCAGCAAAATGAACTCGATTACGACATACACACACCCTCTAACTATCATTTTTCAGTAATACTTCACTGCCACTATCTGGCCCAATTCCCAATTCTTCTTGTGATCTCTGCTTATCAGTCAGAACAAGCTGAAAAATCCCTTGGCGTGACAATACTTGCTGCCTAATTCTATATATAGCACATTGAATGCTATGAATTTGAGGGGTGGGGGAAGGGAGAGGGATAGATAGATAGATAGATAGAGAGAGAGAGAGAGAGAGAGATAGGAGAGGAGAACTGGTCTTGTGGTAGCAAGCATGACTTGCCCCCTTAGCTAAGCAGGGTCTACCCTGGTTGCATATGAATGGGAGACTAGAAGTTTGAGCACTGCAAGATATTCACCTCAGGGGATGGAGCCACTCTGGGAAGAGCAGGAGGTTTCAAGTTCCCTCCCTGGCTTCTCCAAGAGAGGGCTGAGAGAGATTCCTGCCTGCCACATTGGAGAAGCCGCTGCCAGTCTGTGAAGACAATACTGAGCTAGGTAGACCAATGGTCTGACTCAGTATATGGCAGCTTCCTATGTTCCTATCTATCTATCTATCTATCTATCTATCTATCCATCTATCTATCTATCTATCATATTTGTACACAGACCCAAACTTCCTTCTCTGACTGGTTTACCGGACCATAAAACAAATTAAAACCGAAATTAAAACCTTTAAACAATTTAAAACCACAAGTCTAGTTAAAAGGCTTGGGTGAATAAATGTGTCTTTAGAGACTTTCTAAAAGTTGTCAGAGATGGGGAGGGATTCAGCAGAGAGCACATTCCAGATTCTCGGGGTGGCAATAGAGAAGGCAAGCTTGTGGCAACTGCAGATGAACCTCTCCGGATGATCTCAGTGGTTGATGGCATATATAGTATTGAATTCACCATAATTTTTCTCTCCCCCCACCCCTTGAATTCATGCTATATATATATTTGCTGATATAACAGGAAAAGGAATTCAGTACCCAATGGCATTCAGCCACTGCAGTATCAGCTATGCATCAATTGTCCTTGGAGTCCAATAAAGTCATTGTGCTGATAGATCCTACCATATGACAGCTACACCTATCGCTGCTTATGGCTGCTAACAGAATGCATTGCTAAATTTAGCACAAGATTTAGCCAAGCTAGTCCTCCTCATACTGATTAGCCTGGCTGTCTCTTCCTTTGCTGGCTCCAATAATCAACTAAAACCACTCACATATACAGTAGGAGGCCAGCTAAAAGGCTGTTTCAGCCCCTTTCAATTAATGTGCTTTGGAATAATAATGACTTCTCCCAATCCAGTTCAGAAATCTACTATTCTTTCTAATGTGCAATTTACTTTCTTCAAAAGAAGCTCATAGGGCAGAAATCCATTTACTTAATTGGTTGGACTGTTACAGCAGGCCACTTTCATTGTGCGGTGGTTCATTCCTTTGCAGCGATAAAGTTAATCAAAAGTAAAAGGTTACATGCCCAGGAGAGCAGAGTCTTCTTGTGTTCTGTTCAATCATAGAGTACCGAGAGGCTCAGCATAACAAATGTTGATGCTTCCTTGAATTTTATTGCAGAGATATTCACCTCTGGGGAAGAGAAGAACATTGGTTTTAAAAGACAGAGGGGTCCCTTCATTTGATTTACAGATTCAAATATTACTAACATCACTTTAGGTCCCATTCATTAAAGTTTAACGTGGTATTTTGGCTGCGTGTAATAGTTTGGCTGCGTCGCCTCCCTGCAAGATAAAGGAACATGATGGGAGGTTGTCATGATGTCCAGGAAAGACATAAAGATATGGGCACTCAGTGCATCTGACATGGGGACTGGTTCAGGGTAGGCAAAAACAACAACAAAACCATCCAAACTGGCCCAAAGTAAACTGAAATTTAAACAGAACTGTAGAGAAGACTTGGAAATCCCATTCCTGGATTGTAAACTCTCTGGGTTGGATTGCTCTTGTCATGGTATTCCATGGCCTCTCATTTGCTGTTGCTGCACCAGCACTCTCACTCTCTCTCACTCTCCCCCTCCCCCCCCCACTCTCTCTCTTCCTCTCTCCCCTCCAGCACTGAATGTGCCCACTTTATGACCTCTTGAAATGGAGGAGACAAAACAGACAAGTTTGGTGCTGGAGGAGAGAGACCACTGTCTCTACCCTCCAGCACCAAACTTGTCCGTTTTGTCTCCTCCATTTTAAGAGGCCATAAAGAGAGCTAGAAGAGAAGAGAGAGTGAAGAGAGCTAGTCTTGTGGTAAAGTGTGCTGTCAAGTTGATGTCAACTTCTGGTAGAATACAGGAGGGGTTTACCATTGCCTCCTCCAGCACAGTATGAGATGATGCCTTTCAGCATCTTCCTATATCACTGCTGCCCTATATAGGTGTTTCCCATAGTCCAGGAAACATACCAGCAGGGAATTGAACAGGCAACCTCTGGCTTGCTAATCAAGTCATTTCCCCATTGTTCCATTGGGGTACCAAGCATAAATTGCCCCCTTTGCTAAGCAGGGTCCACCCTGGTTTACATTTGAATGGGAGACTACAAGCGTGAGGACTGTAAGATATTCCCCTTAAGAGATGGGGCTGCTCTGGGAAGAGCCTCTGCATGCTTGGATGCAGAAGGTTTCAAGTTCCCTCCCTGACATCTCCATGAGAGGGCAGAGAGAGACTCCTACCTGCAACCTTGGAGAAGCTGCTGCCAGTCTATGTAGACAATACTGAGCTAGATGGACCAATGGTCTGGCTCAGTAGAAGGCAGCTTCCTATAAGGAGATGCAAGTTTGGGCAGAGTATAAATTTGATAAATAAATAAATAAATTCCTATGACAGTGGGAGAGAGAAAGGTGTAGCAGCAGCAGCAGCAAGGAAAGGCCAGCAGGTGAAGTTGCTGCTGCTGCTGCTGCTGCTGCTTCTGAATGCACGCTCGGCACTGCCTTATCACCTACAGCAGAAAGCAATGGCATCATGGGTGTGGCTACAGTTGAACAAGAGGGGAGCAAATATCCCTGGGCCTCTGAGGGAGCAGGGCCTGCCAGCTGGCTGACAACTTACTCTTTGCTGTCTTTCTGAAGAAGGCGGAGGGGTCGGTCGTCACTTTTTGTCCCAGGGCCCACCCCAACCTTGCTATGCCCCGGAGTGGCATGCCTAGAAGGTGAGACCCGTGAGGGGCAAGAGTGGTGGTGCTGAAGCAGGGGCATTGTGTGGCCAGCAGAAGCGGGAGGGAAAGGCCCAAAGATGGATGATGGCCATGCAGAGGATGCAGGGGTGGTGGCAGGCAGGTGGCGTGGTGACTGCAGTGGAGGGCGGGGCATAGTGCCTGCTTACCTAAGGCCATCACCTCATGTGGCCTCATAATTGAGCCAGCCCTGACTGCATCACTTCTCAAGAGATCCTCTCACCAGCACCAGCTTGCTCGCTCGCTCGCTCGCTCTCCCCTCCAGCACCAAATTTGCCTACTTTGTCTCATCCTGAAATGGCCTCTCTTCACATATATTACCAGCCATACTGACTGACATTTTGCTAGTATTGATAAGATGCCATAGAAATGCATGCAACTTGAATCAGTGGGCTAAGCTTCACTCTAGAGTGAGTGAAGTGAACGGTCATGAAGACCACCACGAGGAGACATGACAGAGGTTTATAAAAGCATTAGTGTCATGTGGAGAATGAGCAGAGGGCAGTAAGTCATCCTTTCATTTAAATAATTATTTGATTTCTGTAATTTGTTATTTACGGGGCCTTCTGTAGGGACGCTGCAGATTTCATAAACACAAAGAAGAGCAAGCTAATGGGTGTCTGTTGTATTTAAGACTGAATGGCAGGGATGGAACAACTTAGGGATAAAGAAACTGAAGTAATTAAGAAGAAAGAATTCAAGACAATGGATTAATATACTCATTAAACTAATAGGAATTAAGCTTCACAGTCTCCCTAGCTTTGAAACCTCAGCCATGCCATTTTAAATGCTATGTTGTTCTTGGTTACCTGGTTATATGCAGCTTCCCCCCCCACCCCACCCCAAATGGTAAAGTTAAGTTGTGCCATCGAGTCAGTGTCGACTCCTGGCGACTACAGAGCCATGTGGTTTTCTTTGGTAGAATACAGGAGGGGTTTACCATTGCCATCTCCTGCGCACTATGAAATGATGCCTTTCAGCACCTTCCTATATCGCTGCTGCTCGATACAGGTGTTTCCCATAGTCTGGGGAGCATATCAGTGGGGATTTGAACCAGCAACCTCTTGCTCCCTAGGAAAGTTACTTCCCCTCTGCACCATTAGGTAGCTACCCCAGATGGTACAACTGGCATTTTCCTCACAAGTGGTTTATTTGGGCTTGCATGGCCAGTAGCCAGAGCTGTGCTAAAACTCCTCACCATTTTTGGCATATATTTGCTGAGGGAGTGGGGAGATAAAATTGCATTCATTGATTGTGGTGACTTCTCCAGTGGCATTGCCTTGTAGCCAAATCAACTTTGGTTTTATCTTCAGAAAAACGGGGAGAGGTCACCACAGTGAATGGCTCCATTTGCTTAGGGCTGGCCTAAGAGGTTGGCTTCTTTGGGCATTTGCTTGGGGGCCCAGGATCCTCAGAAGGACCCACTGCTGATCCCTGGGCCCATAGCTTTTGTGTGGTAATGGTGGCAAAGCCAGTTTTTGGGCACCCACCTAGTAGCAAGGGGGGCATGGAGGGCAGTTTGCTGAGAGCCCCCTGAAACCTGAAGCCAGTCCTGTTGCATTCTTTACATCAGGGATTCTCAACATTGGGTCCCCAGATGTTATTGGACTTCAACTCCCATAATCCCCAGCCCCAGTGGCCTTTGGTTGGGAATTATGGGAGCTGAAGTCCAATAACATCTGGGGACCCAACGCTGAGAATCCCTGCTCTACATGATCTCATTGCTTGAGTGGGTTCATACGACTAATTTAGAAAGCTAGAAGAAGAAGAAGCCAAGGCAAATAATGGCACCAAGAGGTGAATATACATATAATTTCATATAATATTTATATAATTTAAGAGTTTTTCTACAACCCCCGCCCCCCTATTTTCATGAATTCCCTAGCTTCAGACCAAAAACTAGGAATTAGCAAAGACACCAACAGATTGATGTTCCATTTAGCTTCTTGGACCATGCAGCAATTTTTACCTTAATGATGTACTAGATTGAGGGTAGGCAGCTGTGTTCCCTCTAACAGGGATTCCCAGATGTTGTTGACTACCACTCCCAGCAGTCCCAGCTATGGCCTTTGGCTAGGGATTATGGGACTTGTAGTCAACAACATTTGGGAATCCCTGTTAGGCAGCCTTGGCTCTCCAACTGTTGCTGAACTACAACTCTCATCATTCCCAATCACAATGAATTGTGGCTGGTTGATGATGGGAGTTTGTTTGTTTGTTTAACAAATTTCTATACTGCCCAAAACACATGTCTCTGGGCAGCTTACAATAAAAAATACAATTAAAACAAGCTAAAATTTAAAACATGTTAAAAGTGTTAACTATTAAAGTCTAATTAAAAGCCTGGGTGAACAGATGTGTCTTGACTAACCTTTTAGAAGTTGTCAGAGACGGGGAAGCTCTTATTTCAACAGGGAGCGCATTCCAAAACCTCGGGGCAGCAACAGAGAAGGCCCGACCCTGAGTAGCCACCAAACGGGCCAGTGGCAACTGTAGACGAACCTCTCCGGATGATCTTAATGGGTGGTGGGGATCATGACAAAGAATATGTTCTCTTAAATAGATCAGCCGTTGGGGGTTGTTAATTTTTACCCCCAGTAGGTAAAACAGCAGAGCACTAAGGAATGAGCACACACTTCAGTTACAGAGTAGGTAGCAGAGGATGGTTTAGTTGTTTCAGCTATTGAGAGAAAACACATGGAGATCCTTGTAGAACTAAATACTAAGTGTTTATTTGTTAAGTACACTTGGATAGGAAAGTCCTAAACCTAATCTAAAGGACTACATAATGAATAGGTAAGGAGGGAGACAGATGTTTCCATCTACTCTCTAAGAGGAAAGGAAAGATTGTGACTCAGCACAGGAAGTATGGAAGAGTCAGATCAGGGATCACAGAATAGAGACAGGTAGAACAGTTAGGGAGACCCTTACTCCCTATCTCTACTCCCAATGTGCCTAGTGGTCATTAGGATAGTTGGTGCAAAAGGTTGATGCACTGGAACTCCAACACCATCTTCTCTCTAGGAAGAAAGGGAGAGGACTGACTCACTACAGGAACTACCTGAGAAGTCAAAGTGAGGGTCATAAAGTAGAGGCAAGCAGGGACAGGTAAGGAGACCCTCCCTAGCTACCTCTACCCCAAGTGCCCTTAGTGGTCATTAGGATAGTTGGTACAAAAGGTCAATGCACTGGAACTCCATCTCCAACATCAACAGCAGCTGGAGAGGTAAGGTTGCCTATCCCTGCACTAGATGAAGGTATATTCCCTTGCAGTTGTCATAGAACTGCTACTAATTCATTCTAGTAGCTGTATTTTTAATAAGCGAACAGATCTTCCCTATTCATTCTCTTCCAGCCACACATAATCTTCTAAACCTCTATCATGTTCTCTATTAGCTATCTTTTAGCTAAGCTACAAAGCTCAAATGGTTCAAGCCTTTCTTTATAAGGAAATAACTTCTGTTAGTGAAACAGCGTATAATCATATGAGCCTCACTAAGCCCTTCTTGAGACCAGGATGAAAAATGCAGGAGAAGGTGCCGCTATCTAACCCAGATTAAGATCGAACTTGTGTACTGAGCAAGTTAATAGCAATGCAAACACTTCAAAAATCCCACAGATGTTGGCCAGGACAATATGTTACTGTACGTCAATTTCTTAGTCTCTCTCCTGGGATCAAAACAGCAACATTTCTCAGTTTTAAGTACATGCATAATACTACGATGGTCCAGAAACCTTCGCGTAGGGCATGTGGCAATACCCTTAGAGTCTCTTAGGGCACCTCCTTTGTCCTCCAAGCAGAAAAGCCTACATGCTAATAGTATTCTGGCACCGTGACGAATTGCAGCGCAGCTACAATCATCAGCACATTTTGTCAAATAATTGACAGACTGATGGTGATGAGAGCTGACACTGCCAATATTTCATAAAGGCTGAAAGAAAATTTCTCAATTCCATGTTGCATAAACAAAGCATGCAGGAGAGCCCCAGGAATGCTAATGATTGCCAATACTTGACAACATTTAATTACAACATCTCATCAATTTAGCACAGGCTAGAAGAATTTTCAGAAAGTTCTTCAACCCTTGGGGCAGATGGCGGGGGTGGGGGGAAGAATTCTTAAAAGGCTTTCTGTACTTCTGAAAAAAAAAAATCGTTTGGACCTACTCGGCCAATGTGTATCCCACTTTATGTGAACTTTCCAGAACAACTTTAACAGCTCGAGTGATGGGTCTTCCATTGCTTTCCCTCAAAAATGCATTCCACAATTCAAATAGACCTCATGGAGGGAAAACTTCCCCCTTATCAGCCTCAATTACCCTTAGTTATATAATGATAATGTAGATCACGCTTAACAAGCAAGGCCACTGTATCTTAGAAAGCAAGCAGTGCTACAGAAGAAGAAAATGCTGTGCAGTGTAATCCTATGCATGTTTACTGGGAAGTAAAAGCAACAAAGTAAAATCTTTGTTGTACTTACTAGTAGTAATATTACTTACTACTAGTAGTAGTACTTACTAGTAATAGTAGCACACCTCCTGGGGGCCTCCAAATCCTCTTTAGTCTGTCCCGGGTGGTGTGGTCACCATCCTGTGCTAGACTGTGACCTGCACCAGGCAACCAAGCGTGACCTCTGCTTTAGAGACAAAGAGGGTGGTGAAGAAAGAAATGTGTGGGATGGCAATATGTTAAGTTGCATGTTGAAATGTTTCTACTAACGCATATTTGCATAAATATACCTTTTTAATATTCTTACATTCTTGTGAGTTCAGTTGCTGTCTGTGCCCTCAAGAACCCACATGTTAAGAATACTGTGTGTGTCACACAGTGTGTGAGTGTGTGTGTGTAGGGGGATGATGCTTAATATGCAGGGCATGGGGGTGGGGAGTGTGCCTCCAAAGGCCTTTAGGTCCAGGCTCCAAAATTACCTAGGTGCACCTCTGGTCCGAACGCCAGCTATAATGAGAACCAGTTTGGTACTGTGGTTACAATGCTGGACTAAGGTTGGGGAAACCCAGGTTCAGCTCCCTGTGAAGGGGCTATAGGTTGCTGGTAGCTCCTTTGCTTTGCATGCAGAAGATCCCAAGGAAGAACTGGGAGGGAAAGACTTTTTGAAATCTGGAGAGCTGCTGCCTGTCAGTATAGACAAGGCTGAGCTAAATGGATCAGTGGTCTGACTCGATATCAGACAGATTCCTCTGCTCATTACCTTGAAGTTCTCTGAGTGGCCTTAGGCCAGTCACCAACTCTCAGTCCAAACCTGCCTCCCAGGGCTGTTTTGAGGATGAAATGGAGTGAGAACAATGAATAACACTCTGAGCTCATTGGAGGAAGGGCAAGAAAATAAGGCAGTCCACACTATCAACATTAGGGCAGAAGAAGCCTCTTACCTTAATTCGGGAGCTTGGCACGCTCCCAGTTTTTGATTGTGTGCTAGATTTTAAAAGGCCAAGAGTAGGGAGCATGATCGTCAATCAAGTCCTAGGTGTGTGGTGAAGTGTCTGAACAACATGCCCAACTGATTGAGCAAGGCAGCCATGCCCCACAAATGGGCACTGTAAAAAAGCTTAAGAGACACCCCAGTTGCAAGCAGCCAACACTTTCTCAAGCTACTCATCCAGCTTCAACCATGCAGTATGTGCCTGCAGAAGACCCAATGAGGAGAAGGCCCAACTGTGGCAGATTTTATCCCCACAAGGGTGTTTGCCCTGCCAGGGACACAACTTGCCATGGCTGTGGGGGAAAGAACCACTATGCAAGAGCCCTGAAAAGCGGCCGGCATTTGCCTCTCTGTACATCTATTTCATTCAGCTATGAATATTCCTGATTCCACTCCACTGCCTTGTCCTTGTATGCCACAACTCTTTCACTTGGGTTCTACAGGTGGAGTGAGCACACTCTACCCAGATTTCATCCCCAGCTTCTGAACAAGGTAGACAGGAAACTTACCCAGCTGGAGTTTGCCAGACAATCAAGCTCCCCTCCTCTTACCATGTTTCAATTTCATGCACACAGTCGCAAAATGGGAGCACATCCAGCTCCCAGATTGGGGTGGGAGGCTTCTCCTGTGCTAATGATAAGCAAATAAGATAAATAAGCAAAGAAGCACCTTCTTAAAGTGGTGATTCTCTTTATTTAGCAGGGGGAGAGCAACTGGCCCTATCCATTTCCAGCACATCATCCTTCCAGTAGCTGTTGCTGGTGTCTGTCTTATGTTCAGGGGCACACCTAGGTCCAAAAGCAGCCTGGACCTGAAGGGCTTCAGAGGCCTCCCAGCCATGACCCCACCCCCACCCCACAGTGAGGCCCCCTGACTTTAAAAAAACATAGATACCTGCTGCCACCATCCCACCACTGCTCCTGTCTCTGCGGGCGGGAGCTTCAAATGATCGGGGCTCCAAATGATCTGAGGGGGTTCCCCAGAGCCCTACTGATGCACCACTGCCTTGCACCCGCAGTGATGGGCACGGCAGGGGCAATGGAGCGGCACAGTGGCGGGGCTCTGAGGAGGCCCTCCAGATCATTTGGAGCCCTAACCCACCCCTGGAGACAGGAGACCACGGACCTGATCCCCAAGGTCCGTGGTTAAGTGCGCCTCTGCTTATGTTTCATTTTTAAATTGTGAGCCTTTCAGGGACTGGGAGCAATTTTATTTATTTATATCTATGTAAACTGCTTTGGAAACTTTTGTTTAAAAGCGGTATATAAATATTTGTCATTTTCATATTTCTCCACCACATTTTTATCCTCACAAGTTTCCAGTTGCCAGCCTAAATAGTCTACTCCATAGGGAGACAGAAAGCAGCATAAAGTGAGGAGTTTTGCATGATTAAGTTATGTGTGAAGACTTCTAAATAGGATGACACATTATTATGGAGGGTTTTGCTTTAATTTTGAGGGCAAAGTGTCAAATGTAACACCAAAAAAGTATATTTAGCCAGCAAGTTTCGGACTGAATTCTTAGATCATACCTCTTAGACTGGTTGGGAAAAGTCACTTTTCAGCTGTGGAGAAGGTGAAAGTTGCTCACACCTGTTCTAGTTCAAGCAGAAAGTACCCTGCACCACTCTAGTGTTTGAAGATTGTATTAAATCATGATAGCGCATGATGTGAACAAATTATTAAAGAATGTTTTCTCTCTCTCTGTCAACTCCAATGTAGTGTTTCTGTAAAACAAAACAGATGCTCGTGCTAAAAGCCATCCAAATATTTGTGTCTGGCTTATTAATCATCACATTGTGTGTTCACTTTCTTCCCTTTCAATTCAAAATAGGACAACATAAAACTACAGTGCCGGATGAGGCCATCCAGGACTTATGGGGTGATACAACTATCATCCAAGGTTACCTGAGAGAGTGGAGGGGAAGTCCACATTGCCCTCACATGTTTCTACATTCAGACAGTGCAGGGACCCACAGCAAACTGCTGTCCATAGGGCCACTGTTCCTTCTAACAGAGATTCCCAGATGTTGTTCACTACAACTCCCAGCATCCCCAGCTACAGTGGCCTTTGGCTGGGAATTGTAGGAATTGTAGTCAACGACATCTGGGAATCCATGTTAGAGGGAACAGTGCATAGGGCCCATGCTACCTGAAAGAGTGGTTCTGCTACTACCACCATGCAGTGGTGGCTCAGGGCCACTATGCCACATTCCACCCCCTTGTGTGCACCCTCTCACCTTCTCCCCACCTTTTTTTTGAAGTAGGGGGCCAGAAGGGCATCTTGTCACCTCACTAGCACCACAATAATCTGTTGCCTGAGGTGACCATCTCACCTTGCTTCATGGAAGGGCTATCCCTTCCACAGTTTTAAGGCTACAAACACAGAGTTATTTCAGAAATCAATAATTGGCCCTGTATTCAAATTAAAAGATTATTGGTGTCCTAGTGGAAGAAAACATTCATGTTTTAGAACAGGGGTTCCCAACAGAGGGTACTAGTACCCCAGGGGTACTTGAAGGGCTTCCAGTGAGTACTCAGAGTCATCCTGTCTCTCCACACTCCAGTCACATGATTTGTTCCCCATCTGAGGACTGCTGGCTTGATCTGTCTGCTGCCGGAGTGGGGAGAGAGTGAAGATGTTCCTCCTTTGCTCCTGTTTGGTTGGCTGTGTGCTGAAGCTCAGCATACCCTCCTCATCAGCTTGACTGATAGGCTTCAGAAAATTAGCACTCATGAGTACTCCCTTTGAAATTAATGGGACAAGTAAACTGCAAGATGGAACCAGACTGCTGGTACTTAAAATCAAAAAGGTCACAGAGCAGCTTTTAAAATGACACCGGGAGTTGCTGACAGGAACTGTGGTGTCTCCTTGGGCAAGCAAAATATCCCCTAAGGTGAGAAGGTGCAAATGTTTCAATTAAGCCAGAAGGGGACAGAGTAGAATCAGGAGCTGAGCAGACAGAATCACATTGGTCAAAGAGGACAAATGACAGTAAGGGAGATAGCACATGTCAACACCAGGTAAGAGACTTGGTGTATAGGTATTTATTAGGGGTGTGCAATTCGGGTTTTTGGGTGATTCGGCTCGGACCCGAGCCGAATCACCCCTGTTCTGTTTTGTGCCCGAATCTGGGTCACCCGAATCACTCTTGATTCGGTTCGGATTTGGATTTAATCCGAATCTGAATCCGAATCGATTCGGGGGGATAAAAAGGGGCCCAGGGGCAAAATTTTGGGGTGGGTGGTAGTGCCCAATGGGTAGAGTCTACCACCCCAATTTCAGGGGGATTGGGCAAAATCCTGATTTTTGGTGAATTTTTAAAGTTTTAGTGACTTTGGGGCAGTTTGGGGGCATAGCATGGGATTTGGGCAAAAGGAGTGGGGTGGGGTGGTAGTGCCTAATGGGTGCAGGCTACCACCCCAATTTCAGGGGGATTGGGCAAAGGGCTGATTTTTGGTAAATTTCTGAAATTTTCATGTCTTTGGGGCAGATTGGGGCATATTGGGGCAGAAAGTGGGGCCTGGGGCAGAATAGTGGGGTGGGGTGGTAGTGCCTCATGGGTTCAGGCTACCACCCCAATTTCAGGGGGTTTGGACAAAGGGGTGATTTTTTGAGAATTTTTGAAGTTTTGGTGACTTTGGGGCAGTTTGGGGGCAGAAAGTGGATCTGCCCCAAAATAGTGGGGTGGGGTGGTAGTTCCTCATGGGTGGAGGCTACCACCACAATTTCAGGGGGATTGGGCAGAGGGCTGATTTTTTGAGAATTTTTGAAGTTTGGGTGTCTTTGGGGCAGATTGGGGGCAGAAAGTGGATCTGCCCCAAAGGAGTGGGCTGGGCTGGTAGATAGTGCCTAATGGCTGGAGGCTACCACCCATGCCCAATTTAAGAGTGATTGGGCAGAGGGGTGAATTTTGGTGAATTTATTTTTATGAGGTTTGTCTTCATAAGGTGAAGTGTGCTAAATTGATTACTTCCTCATATTATTCATAGTAAAGGAAAGTGTGAAAAAGTGAAAGTGGGGTCATGAGAGTTGTTTAATTGAAAAAAATCTCATTTGCTATGATAGAATGAGAATTCACACCTCAGAAAAAACTTCTAAGGTGTGAATTCTCATTCTATCATAGCAAATGAGATTTTTTTTCAATTAAACAGCTCTCATGACCCCACTTTCACTTTTTCACACTTTCCTTTACTATGAATAATATGAAGAAGTAATCAATTTAGCACACTTCACCTTATGAAGACAAACCTCATAAAAATAAATTCACCAAAATTCACCCCCTGCCCAATCACTCTTAAATTGGGCATGGGTGGTAGCCTCCACCCATTAGACACTATCTACCAGCCCACCCCACTCCTTTGGGGCAGATCCACTTTCTGCCCCCAATCTGCCCCAAAGACACCCAAACTTCAAAAATTCTCAAAAAATCAGCCCTCTGCCCAATCCCCCTGAAATTGTGGTGGTAGCCTCCACCCATGAGGCACTACCACCCCACCCCACTATTTTGGGGCAGATCCACTTTCTGCCCCCAAACTGCCCCAAAGTCACTAAAACTTCAAAAATTCTCAAAAAATCACCCCTTTGTCCAAACCCCCTGAAATTGGGGTGTTAGCCTCCACCCATGAGGCACTACCACCCCACCCCACTATTCTGCCCCAGGCCCCACTTTTTGCCCCAATATGCCCCAATCTGCCCCAAAGACATGAAAATTTCAGAAATTTACCAAAAATCAGCCCTTTGCCCAATCCCCCTGAAATTGGGGTGGTAGCCTGCACCCATTATGCACTACCACCCCACCCCATTCCTTTTGCCCAGATCCCATGCTATGCCCCCGAACTGCCCCAAAGTCACGAAAACTTTAAAAAATCGCCAAAAATCAGCCATGAACCGAATCACCCGAATTTTTCGGGTCCGAAATTCGGGTGATTCGGCTCGTGCCCGAAAAATATCGGGGGACATCGGGGGTGATTCGGTTCAGCCCCGAATCACCCGAAATTGTTCGTTTCGGGCACAGATCGTTCTGTGCCCGAAATTTTTTGCACATCCCTAGTATTTATATACCAATGCCAGAAACTGCTGAGCCAAGATGGGTGAGCAGGAGTGCTTGGTTGCTAATGAAAACATGGATATACTGGGCACAACAGAAACCTGGTGGAAGACTGAGAACCAGTGGTACATTGTTATTCTTGGATACAAACTCTACAGAAAGGACAGGGAGGGGCAGATTGAGGGTGGAGTAGCACTGTATGTTAAAGAAGGGATAGAATCCAACGAGCTAGAAAACCTAGGAGAACCGTAGTCCTCCACAGAAACTCTGTAGGTGAGGATACAAGGCCTGAAAGGAAATGTTCTACTAGGAATGTGCTATCACCCTCCTGATCAAAATGCTGACAGTGACCTGGAGTTGCAGAAGGAAATCAGGGAGGTGTCAAAGAGAGGCAGACCTGTAATAATGGGTGGCTAATTACCCTCACGTACACTGGGCAAATTCACGTCCGGGTATTGACAGAGAGGCCAAATTTCTAGACATGCTAAATGACTGTGCTTTAGAACATTTAGTCATGGAACCAGCCAGAGAGAAAGTGGCTTTAGACTTCATCCTGAGTGGTGCCCAGGACCTGGTGCGAGATATCAGTTGCAAAACCACTGGGGAATAGTGATCACAGTGTGATCCAACTCAGCATACATGCAAGTCGTGTATTGCCAGGCAAGTCCAACACGGATACATTGAACTTCAGAAGAGGAAACTTCTCAAAAATGAGGAGACGGGTAAAAAGGAAGTTGAAAGGGAAAGTCAGGAGGGTCAAATCATTCCAGAAGGCATGGAACATATTTAAAGCCAAAATAATAAAAGCTCAATAGGAATGTATACCAAGAAGAAGGAAAGGCACCATGAAGTTCAGGAGGATGCCAGCGTGGCTAAGTCGAGTCAGAGAAGCAACGAAAGGGAAGTCTTCCTTCAGAAAATGGAAGTCCTGCCCAAATGAAGAGAAAAGAAAGGAACATGAACCAGCTCCTCATGGAGGGGCAGTCTATCAATGGCTACTAGTTTATCAACGGCTACTAGTCTGAGGGCTATAGGTCACCTCCAGCCTTAGAGGCAAGATGCCTCTAAACTCAAGTTGCAGGGAAGTAACAGCAGGAGAGAGGGCATGCCCTCACCCCATGCCTGTTTGCTTCTCGGAGACATCTGGTAGGCCACTGTGTGAAACAGGATGCTGGACTAGATAAGCCTCGGGCCTGATCCAGCAGCACTGTTCTTATTTAAGTCTGGTTCCTGGAAACCTCTACTTCCCTGAGAGAATGCACTTCCAGTAGGCATGTCACCAAAACCTCCAAAGTCCAGATCCTGAGCCGGACTTCCAACATTTGCCCTACATTTTCTGCCCAATTTCAAATGTAGGTTACAAATGTTGGGTACATCTTGGCAGTCTATTTCAGGAACTGGACTTCAATGGGTTAAGACAACACAGCTGCCGGAAGCACGTGCTCCCAGGGAACCAGACTTGTAGCACATCGTGTGAACTTGTCCATAGATTTTTGGAGGGAGGGGGAGGGGGGAGATAGAGATTGAGAGAGAGAGAGAGAGAGAGAGAGAGAGAGAGAGAGAGAGAGAGATTTTGAAGTCCTGTTCCCGTCCATGGTTTTAGTACCATAGATGTCTGCCAATCCAAATCAAGATTCAGTAAAGAAACCTAGCCAGAATTAAGCACTTTTAAGCTTCATAGATTTCAGTCAGTAAGATAAGTCTATGCTTAGCTCTCTCCCTTTTATGTCCATTCCTAACTAAAGTGGCTCCATGAGGTAGGGGCTCACCTCCGGTAGGGTGGGGAGCCCCTCCCTCTTCCTTGTCCACCAAGGCTGCAGCCCAACAAGCTCCATAGCACTCACGTTGCCAGACTGTGATCAGGTGCCAGAATGTCAGCAGGGCAGCAGTCATTGGCCACTATCTCCAAAGGAGTGTTCCGAACACAATTGTGCCTTTTCAGAATGGACCACCTGCCCTCAGCAGGGAAAGGGCATTTAAATCCCTTTCTTAGAGAGAACCTTCTTCTGCATGATCCACACCTCATGTTAAGGTAGTCTGAGGAGGTCCATCTCCAGTTACCACCGGTTTGTCTAGTGGCGACTCAGAGGCGGGCCTTCTCTGTAGCTGCTCCTGGGCTATGGAATGCACTCCCAGCAGAAATCCATAACCAGAATTCATTGCTGGCCTTCAGGAGAGCCCTTAAATACACAGGTACTGTCTGTGTGGCTTGGCCTTCCAGGGTTTTTAAACTGCTGTAAAATGTTTTAAATTGATTTAAATGTTTGTCCTGGTTTTCCAGGTTTTTTAGCTGTTTGAATGTTTAATAGGTTTTATTTTGTTTTTATAGTTTTGATTTTAATTGTTAACTGATTTTAATTGCTTTTATTCTGTTGTAAACCGCCCTGAGCCATTTTGAGAGGGCGGTATAGAAATCTAATAAACAAACAAACAAACAAACAAATAATAATAAATAAATGGCATGCAAGCCCTTCTTCTGACAGCAATTGGACCACAGCCCTTGTAAGAGCCTCGCAGCCCAACAGTCTTGCACAAGCACAATTGCTGGCAATGGGGGATGCCAAGAGACACTCTTTTTCTGTTACTCCAGGAAGGGATCATGATGACCTCTTAAGAGGGAATATTTATATGAAGGAGGGTGAAGGATCGTGAGGTCTGGTCCACTGTGACCAAGGATGCTCTTGTGATGGCAGATTCCCAGCTAAGCAAGCAGTCCAAAGACACCAAACCACACTCCTGCCCCCTTGTTGGCTTGCTGCCCAGGGAGTAATCCTCACATGAGAGGGCCAGTCCATTGAGGAGGACCAGGGGCCACCAGGGGCTAAAAAGAGCCCCTGGTGGCGCAGTGTTAAAACTGCCGCCCTGTAACCAGAAGGTTGCAAGTTCGATCCTGACCATGGGCTCAAGGTTGACTCAGCCTTCCATCCTTCCGAGGTCGGTAAAATGAGTACCCAGAATGTTGGGGGGCAATATGCTAAATCATTGTAAACTGCTTAGAGAGCTCCGGCTATAGAGCGGTATATAAATGTAAGTGCTATTGCTATTGCTATTCTTTATTGGAGTGCACTCTCATTAGGTGGGCTTGTGCAGGGGGCATTCTCTCTGGTTAATCATAGAACCAATATAATATATTGGTTCTATAATCAATATAATGTAGTGGTGTATAAAATAGCATGTAAAGAGTGTGGGGAGTTATATATAGGAGAAATGGGAAGAGAGTTGATCACCAATTTTAAATAACACATAGCAGATGCGAAATACACTAATAGAGAGAGATTGTGGGCAGTGCATATGTTAAAACAACACGATGGAATAACAATGCCCATAAAAGTAAATGTGCTGGAGGTGGAGCAGTGCTTGGTGTGAAGAAAAATTAGGGAGGCGATATACACAGATAAATTTAAACTCAGTGTAAATGGTAAGGAAGAGCTTAAAGAGATTGTGAAGTATATTGGTTACTAAAGGATGTGGAATGAAATGGAGAGATAGAGACTGTGATGATGATGATGATGATTATTACATTTTTATATCTCGCTCTTCCTCCAAGGAGCCCAGAGCGGTGTACTACATACTTAAGTTTCTCCTCACTACAACCCTGTGAAGTAGGTTAGGCTGAGAGAGAAGTGACTGGCCCAGAGTCACCCAGCAAGTATCATGGCTGAATGGGTATTTGAACTCGGGTCTCTTCGGTCCTAGTCCAGCACTCTAACCACTACACCACGCTGGCTCTCACTGGCTTTTGAGGGGTGTGTGTTGAAATGTAGATAACACAGCTGTATGTCTTTGAGTGGCTCCCTGCCTCCCTTTTCTCCCCTTCCTAACCTATTTGCTAATTAAGACATTGCTGCCCAGTTGTGTGTAATTAAAGGAGAATAATATAAGACTGTGATCCACAGAAGGAGAGCCAAGAACACTGAGGCTGACGTATAGACATCAAAATGTTGGTTTTTATAGTGGACTGATATTTGCAATAAACGAAGGTCCTGAAGGAGAAATTATAGAACTGTTACACAGTGACCACTCCCTCCTCTCTAGGCAACCTTTTCATGCACCCAAAGGAGAATTTGCCACTCCAAATTCTGAGCAGTACTGAATGGGCAGACTAGGGAAACACCAAGGCTAGATCTTCACTTTCATTCATATTTCCAGGGTTCAGACACATGTTACGGCATATGCAGTTTGGCTGCCACATGGAATTGCGGGAGAGGGGAGCCCCTATTATTAGCGATCCCAGGAAAGTAGGGTCACTGTGCTGAGCAAAAATAAACATGGATATATTCCAATGGGCAGCTGGACTGGCAGAGAGCCTGTTTGGGCTGCCTCTTTGCAGCAGTCACCAAGACAAGAAGAGGTGTTGTACCTGTCCCCACAGCTTGCTTGTGTGGAGCAACCAGGCTGGGTGGGTGGCATCTGCTATCTGTCCCGCATGCGTACCTCCATGGTCTTTAACTCCCATGAGAGAGCGGTCCTTGGGAGAAGGGCTATCATTGCACATTATTAGCTCTTCTACCTGATCCCCATGTACCCCAGGACAGTTCTTCTCGTGAGTTGTGAGATGGTC
Organism: Hemicordylus capensis; assembly: GCF_027244095.1. Lineage (NCBI taxonomy): Eukaryota > Metazoa > Chordata > Lepidosauria > Squamata > Cordylidae > Hemicordylus > Hemicordylus capensis. The sequence goes on along the minus strand of NC_069659.1, from coordinate 35,289,767 downwards.
TCTCCATGGCCTTTCACTCTCATGCGAGAGCGGTCCACTCCAGAGCATCATCCATCCTCATCACATAGGAGCGATCTATACTTACACTGGAGGCAATATTGTTCCTGCTAGATGGTTCTTCTCATGAATATGGACTGCACTCATTAACCCAAGGAGTAGGGGCTGTGGCACCCTTCCCCAACTTTATTGTACAAAAAATAGAGCAGAACCATTCAAGAATTCCTTGGTATGATTGCCTTTTAAACCTGACCCCAGGTATCACAGACCTACCACATGTTATTTTTGCAGTGATCTAATTAGGTTGCCTGGTTTATGGTGCCACCACGACTGAAGATGCTTGTGCACATATTTCTTTCTCGATTCATTTTCAGAGAGCAAAACATATAGTGCCCATCTTGCCATCCTGTCCCCTTTCTCTTCTGATTGCCAGAAGGGGGGAACAAGGGTCTCAGTGGGAAGTGGACATCCTCCCATGTGACTTTTCCATTTGACAGGCTTAGAGGCTTGGGATGGGATGTAGCAGCATCCCTGTTGCTGGGCAACAGCTTGAGCAGCTCTGAGACAGGGGTGGGGCAAGTGCTTAGAGAGGTGCCCATCGAGAAGCATGGCAAGCATCAAGTGGGAAGTTATTGGGTGGGTCTGGGCCACCCTCTCTATAATTTCAGTTTCAGAAACATACAAAACCACAGTTATGGCAGCGCCTGCATTCTGATGTAACGCTGCCACTCCCAAAACTCAGTTTGGAGCAGCAAAACTCATGTTCCAAACACATGTCTCTGGGTGGTTTACAGCAATCTGGGTTTGATGGTTGTCCAGGAATTGTCTCTGACTATTGTGGCAATCCTAGTTGAACATAATAGGTGTATAGGGCTAGACATCTGAGGCAGGAAACACAATAGTAAAAATATAATAATACATATAATAATACACTAAATAATTGTTTGTTTTACTTCTTGATAGCCTCAAACCTGCGACCTGAGCAAGACCACCTTGCCTTATCTAATGGTAGGCCAAGTCCTGTTAGTACTACAGATAGCATTCTCTTCAATATCTAGAAGGCCTAGAAAGACCTAAAAAAATATGCAAGACAGGGCAATCCAAGGTGTATATGGAGGGAGCGGGGAGGGAGGGAGAGAGCGGGAGAGAGAGATTGAAATGGAAACACTGCAGTATTTGAAACAGGCAGACAGTGAAATGAATTTAACTTCAGAGTCATCACAGCACATGCCTGGTCCCAATATTTCTCACAAAAAATTCTTCTGGGGCTGCATCAGAGCTGTGAGAATTGCTTCTCTTCCAGGGAGCCCAGCCAGCTGCCATCTGTCGTCACTACATTGCTATTAACTTAGTTTTTCTTTTCCTTTCTTGCAAATCTCAATGTTTTTACATTTCTCAAAATACAAGAAAAGGACTATTAATGTCTGGTGGCGTGGTTTTACGGACGTCATTCATGTTCTTTGTGCTTAACTGCTAGGGATGTGCAAACAGGTTCGATGTTGAACGCGTTCAACATCAAACCTGTTCAGATAGACGGTTCAGGGTCAAACCGAAGCATCCCCTGTTCGGTCTGTCTCCTGACCGAACACCCCTCAACTGCTTGCGGGGTTCACGGATTTTTAAATTAAATTAAATTAAATTAAATTAAATTACTTACCCCCTTTGGGGGAGTTGTTGGAGGTGACGGGGGGGTGGGATGGTCCGTGGAGGTTCCTCCTCCCACTACTGGCCTCCCTTTTTGCTTCCACCAGCCATTTGGCCGGCTCTTCTGCCCATTCGGGCCTTCCCCCTCAGTGCAGCAGCCATTTTGCAGGCCACCGTGCCTGTGCAATTGGCCTCTGTGTGGCCTGGTCATGCAGAGGCCAATTGTGCAGGTGCAGCGGCCTCCAAAAAGGGAGGCCAGTGGGGGGAGTGGGAACCTCCGCGGACGGACACACACACCCGCCGCCTCCAACAATTCCCCTGAAGGGGGTAAGCAAAACAAACAAAACTATTTTTATTTTATTTTATTTTTAAAAAGTGAACCCACGCACCAGACTGGACCAGGGGGGTTGAGAGTGTGCCAGGCCAAAATGGCCCAGTCTGGTTCTGCACACACCCCTATTATGTGCCATTGATGATACTGAGTGAGGCTATTCACAGTTCACACAAGCAGCCCAACCCAGGCTAGGGCAGCCCAGCCTGGGTTGGGATGCCTGTGTGGAGTGCCAGGATCAGGAGTGATCCTGGCACTTCTGCCCCCACTAGCCCAACTTTTTAACCCGGCATTTAGGGTTAAATCAGTTAATCTTGGCAGGTGATCATGAGAACCATTGCTGCCAAGTTAAAAGGCTACCCCCCAGCCCACCACCATTTCTGGCAGCGAGCCAGGAGGAAGGAGCAGCCATGCTGAATATGGCAACTGCTCTAATGAGAGCAGCCTCTGTGCTCGTGGCACCGGAAACTCTTGGATGCGGGAGGAGGAAGTCCTCATGCTCCCACAACTGTCCTTCACTGCACCGCTGCTCGTGTGGGACATGCGAAGCTGCAGAGGTGACATACGAACTCTGCTCGTCTGCCAGAGAAGGCAGATGAGCTCCTGTCTTCCCTGCAGCCCTTCCAAGCAGCGGTCGGAGGTCGTGTGAACAACCACAATATGTCCCTGAGGTTTTTGACTATATAGTCACCATTGCCTTTTTATATTGTCTTGAATTCTTCAGAGGGGAAGCCTGTAGAAATGCAAGAGTATATGTGTTGCATCCTAAGCAGTGCAGAGTACCTTCAAGTCCCCATTGAGGTTTTCTTGGTATTTGTTGTACTTCTGTTTTGGCTTTACATGATCAATGCAGGTGTATGAGACTGACTCTATTTGTGGCAGAGATGACATCCTTTCCAGTTTGGATCACTTTAGCAGTATAATTGAATTAATCTTTGCTACAAACCAAAGTGTTTCAGTGCAGATTAAAAAAAGGTCATGGACTGCTTCATCATAAGCTGGAGCACCAGGCTTCCTCAAGGATATCCCAGTTTCTTGTCCTGAATGATCAACTTTCATTTTTAAATACAAGTTTCAAACACTTTTCATGCAATGGTTTCTACCCAGCTCATTGGTAAGATGGAGATCTGCTCCAGCCATCCAGTATTCTGGCCAATGAGGGCAAAGGCACTTGGATAATTTATTAGCAACGAAAGCAGTTATGTCATACTTCATTTCCCTCTACTGTAAAGGTGGCCAACCTGCGGCTATTCAGCTGTTGGACTACAACTCCCATCATTCTCGGCTGCAATTGATTGTGGTTGGGGATATAGTCCAACAACAGCTGGATAAGCAGTGAGTTAGCTCAGTTATCGGTCATGTAAACCAGCATGGAAGATGCTGAAAGACATCATTTCATACTGCATGAGAGATGGCAATGGTAAACCCCGCCTGTATTCTACCAAAAGACAACCACAGGGCTCTGTGGTTGCCAGGAGTCGACATCGACTCTACGGCACACTTTATATTTAAACCAGCATAACATCTGAAATGTTATGCTGGTTCACAAAATGAAAAGGGTTCTTTATTATTTATTTATTTATCAAACTTCTATACCGCCCAAATTTTCATCTCTGGGCAGTTAACATAAAACAATTAAAAGACATATAAAAAGTTAAAATAAATTCAACAATTTAAAATCAACCATAAATTGAAAACAGACAATTTCAAAAAGCTGGGAAAGCTTGGGTGAAAAGATGGATTTTCAGATGTTTTTAAAAAATTGCCAGAGATGGGGAGGCTCGTATCTCAATGGGGAGCGTATTCTACAATCTCGGGGCAGTAACCGGGAAGGCCCGTCTCTGTGTAGCCACCAGATGGGTTGGCAGTAACTGAAGAAGGACGGTAGGTGAATGTCAGCAGAGCAGAATAATCCTGACATGAAGCTGAAGGCTCAGAGTCTACCTCGACCTTCATGGGATATAGTAACCCATTTTAAAAAATACATTGTTCAATCTGTAATGTGTGTATTAAATTGTCATTCTTCCTTAGGATTGGGGATGGAGTGATAGCGGTTTAACCACCAGGCCTACTAGGTGACGCTATGAAACGTGTCTAGTTGATGAGCAGGAGCCAGCGTGGTGTAGTGGTTAGAGTGCCGGACTAGGACCGGGGAGACCCGAGTTCAAATCCCCATTCAGCCATGATACTAGCTGGGTGACGCTGGGCCAGTCACTTCCCTCTCAGCCTAACCTACTTCACAGGGTTGTTGTGAGGAGAAACTTAAGTATGTAGTACACTGCTCTGGGCTCCTTGGAGGAAGAGCGGGATATAAATGTTAAAATAAAATAAAAAAGAAAGAAAGAAACAAGGTAGTTGCACTGTTACTTCAAGATGGTGCCCAGATTCCATTTTAATACTACTCCCAGTTCAGAGCAACGAAGCAGAGTTGGGAACAAGCATCCTTACTGGCAAAATAATGCCTGTTGCAGCTTCCTAAACTTATAATAATTCAACAAGAGGTGGGGGGGGGCATCTTCACTTTTTGCCCCAGGGTCCATTTGAGTCTTGCTATGCCCCTGCTCAAACTAGGTGGGTTTTAAACTGAGCTCTGAAGATATTTGAACCAGGGACTTTCTGGCAGTTTGCCTTTCAGTCTCTTAGGCTGCAACTTACCTGGGAGTAACCCATATTGAGCATAGAAGGGCTTACTTCTGAAAAAAAGATGTTTCGGATTGTGCTGTTAGCCATAACACTACACTAGCTGTACAAATGATTGATGTTGAATGAATAGACATCCATATGTATTCTTGCTGGACCACCAGAGAACAATGCACTATTAAACTTTACTTTGTTATTAGGACCTTCTTGTCTTGAGTGTTTCCAATCTTTCTTTTGCTTACTGTAACAATTCTCCCAGGACAAAAGTAGTATATTTTGGCATGCCATGAGTCTAAAATACTCAAATTATACTACCTCCCATATATGTTGCCTCATAAAAACAGCATTCCATTTTTGTGGACACCAAAATGGGTGTTTCATAAAGTATCATAAACAATTTAATGTGTCTTGAAATAAACTTACTGAATTACCTGGGATTTAAAGTCTGAGCTCACAGCTGAGGAGGGAGGGAAAACAATGGTTGAAAAAGTTGCAAGCTAGAACAATGGGTTACTCTCCTCTGTTTGGGGGTCTTTAGTGTCAAAACTGGAATAACTCCTATATGATGCCACTTGAAATAATAGCTCAATTCAGATATTATGCTGCATGAGAATAATATAACAGATGTCTGTACACTCATGTATGTGTTTGTATATATGACTGTACCTGTGTTCATTTTAAAAGCCCTTCAAATGCATGGTACTGATAGGAAGTGTACTTTTGTACATGTGTTCAACCTAACATGTGAATGGCTGTACCTGTATACACTGTACACTCATTGTATTCATTCATTCATTCATTCATTCATTCATTCATTCTATTTCTATGAGTGTTGAGCATAATATCTGAATGGGCCTGATGTCACCACAGCATTTGAATTTGTGAAATTTCTTTGTGCTTTTGTTGCTGCTGCTTCCTTCTTTTTATTGGGAATCAGGGATGACTCCAAGTGGTAGCAAGAAATAATACTATGCATTCCTGACAGCAAAGTGTCAGACAATACAGTCATCATATATTATAGTCCTATAGTTTGAATTGATGACAAATGATCAGTTAAGGGACTTTGATAATATGGTTACTAAAGAAAAGTTGTCAAAGTCTCCAGATCAAAAGAAAGTTGTAGGAAGATTTCCTTCTGGTCACAACAGGTGTATTCAGTGCCATTAATAAGATAAGTAAACTAACAACATTAATGATCTTACCTCTATAAGTACTCTAGATGATCACTGGCTGTCAAAGTAGTCAGAGTGGACAATAAGGTTGTAGGGATGTGCAAACTGTTTCAACGTTGAGATGTTTCAACTTGAAATGGGCCATTGCGAGGGGTTTGGGGGAAAGGTTAATTTTTTTAAAAAATATCCTGCTTGCTTATTTCTTTTGTAGATTAGGTAGTAGGTAACCCCCATCATGCCCTACCACCCAACCCACTTTGGCACCCCTAGGAAGTATCCATGGGAGGCAATGGTGTGTTTCAATTTCCCCCATTGTTCCCTATGGATGAAACACTCGAAACATTTCAAGGTTTGTTCAGTCAAGCCACTGTTTCGACTGCTGTTCTGATTAAACATTTTGACCATCTGCGTTTTCTTTTGAGCTTGAAACAAAACACAAAATTCATTTTGTTCACATCTCTATAAGGCCGTTCTCACAAGGATTTTGAGCTGCCAGGGAGAACACAGGGGAAGGCAAGATTGAGCTTACCTCCCCCCCAGCCCCCACCCCCAGACAATCATGATCCATGTGTGGGATGTGCAGCTCGCATGCCCACACGATGTATGCTGCTCTGGGCAGAGCGGAGTTCTGGAGGCCGGGAAAATGCAGCCTGGCTTCCAGATATCCCTAAATGAGGTGTGCAGTGCCCTGAGGAATTTCCCCTCAAACGGACACTCTAGATGCCTGGCTCTTTGTCTGCTAAGGCTGCTTGCAGCTTGAGCACACGCATGACCACAGCCCTGGGTAAAAGGCCAGGTAACCATCCCAGGCTACCGAGGAGGGCAGCTGTGAAGGAATGAGGCCTGAGCCTCCTCTTTTTGTGTTATAGATCTCTATACTGCATATGTAATTGCTTAATTCCTATGTTCTGTGTTAAAGAGCTATGCAGGGGTCAAAGATTCACAGCTCCTGTTCTACAGTTGGTTTGGTAGGGAAAGGAATTTTACTAAGTTAACCTTTGGAGGGAAGAGAGGGCTTGATTTGACTGGGTATGTTTTAAAATAATAGAGGGAACCTGAGTTGTCCTGATTGGTTTGTTTAGAAAAAATTTGGAGGGGAAAGAGATAATAAAAGGAGACTTGCCTGAAGCAGAGAGTTAGTACATGATGACTAGATGGAGTAAAAGAGCTAAGCTTACACTAATTTCTTGCCCATTTTATTTTATGTTATCGGTGGGAGGTTTTAGAGGAAAAAATATTGTCTTGCTTTTTAAAAAAATCACTTTAGAATGATTTAGTGCAATTTTCCTCATTCCTGAGTGTCACAGAACTTTTAATACATGTAAACTTGAATTCACATCAAGATCTCAAGGTGAAATATTATGGAAAATGAAAAAAAAAGAAACATAGAAAAATAGTAATTCATTCCTATGAGGATCCTGTATGGTCATGCCACGTACATGATAATTCTATAGAAGCTGTCATCTTCATTCTTTTGGTTTTCACAGTTACCATATATGATGTGTCAAGGAGACCAAACTGTTAAAATCTATGAAAAATCTATTGCCAAGAGATCATCAAGTTCATCCTGGGTAAATTGAGAACTTGGGAAGATAGAGATCTTGTTCTACATGGTGAAAACACAATTTCCAGTCACGTCATCCTGTCCCAAAGTTTCAGCAAATATAAGGTTTGAGGATTCAGTGAAACTCTCACTAACATTCACAGCAGCTCCATTTCATCCATGAAGCTCCCCTTAAATTACAAGCAATAACAAAGCCCTGAAATTCTACCTTACACTAATTATGACAGATTTATGTCTTGGAATTTTTTTAAGCCTTTGCCCTTTCAAAGTGCAGGAGATGATTCCCCCCCCCCTAATAAAAGCAAATATTTTAGTTTGCCTTATTATGTTCCCAATAATCTAGAACTTCAGAACTACCCAGAGTTTTGTATCCACCTTCATCCTCACAGCTGAACATCCTAAAGCTTTGTGCACACAAAGCAGGTTCTCCCATTGCACATACAGATTGCACACACATACAGTTTGTACATTATTAGCTTGGAAAATACTTTGTCCACAGGCCAGACCACATGCAATAAGCATGTGTGCGCACCATGAGCTCACAAATCCTTCAGTGTGCTGGGGTACCTAATCTCATGGAGAGGACAGTTTATCCAAACCACTCTTCTGCATGAGCTACAAATACTAGTTTAAATGAGTATTTGCAGTGATGTAGATGGTGGCTCAGGGGAACCCTCTACCTGAGTAAAGAATAGTTCTCCAGGGAGAAAGGAAGGATGCACATACACATTCTTACCACATGTGGTCTGGGTGGCGGATGGAGAGTCATTTGTGTAGAATCCAAAGGAAAGAGTTGTGGTATGCAAGGACAAGGCAGTGGAGTGGAATCAGGAATAGTAATGGATTAATAAAATAGTATGTAAGTGGTGCAGCGGGGAAAGGCTTAACGAACAAGCAGAAGGTTGCCAGTTCAAATCCCCGCTGGTATTATATCGGGCAGCAGCGATATAGGAAGATGCTGAAAGGCATCATCTCATATTGTGCGGGAGGAGGCAATGGTAAACCCCTCCTGTATTCTACCAAAGAAAACCACAGGGCTCTGTGGGCACCAGGAGTCGAAATTGACTTGACAGCACACTTAAGCTTACAGAGAGGCAAGTGCAGACTGCTTTTACAGTGCTCTTGCTGCTGGCTGTTTGTTAGCTCTACCTTTACTCCAGGACTGGAATACAAGAAACTAAAGCCCCATTCAAAAGCTGGCCTGGATCAAGGAATGGGTTAACCAAAACCACCACAATCTGGACCAGAGCTGACTATGTATTTATTTATTTATTTATTTATTTATTTATTAGCATGTTTATATCCCACTTTTCAGAAAAACAAGTTCTCACATTGGTTTACTTAACTATGGAATAACAAGATGGTTCCTTATCCCACAGAGGTTCACGTTCTACAAAAAGACACAGGAGAAATACCAGCAAACAGCTGCATGGACAGACGCTATGCTGGGATGAACAGGGACAGTTACACTCCCCCTGCTAGATATAAGAGAAACACCCGTTTAAAAGGTACCGCTTTGCCTGGTTTTCTGCATTCTATGCGGAGAGGTTCTGTGTTGCCATTCTGAAGGCAGGCAGATGGAGGGTTGAATCCTGCTTCTCCCACATACCCGTTCATTGTACAGGGCTTAGATTTCTTTATCCTATTTATATTCTGTCATCCTGCACATCTCACTGCTATTGAAATTAGTGGCATGGGCATACATGTAGAGTAGTATATGCTACCACCCCAGTACGTGAACAGGGAAGTCTGTTTGTTCAGGTGCATTCTGCATCCATCATAGCTCACACCCAGTTCTCCATTCATGTTAACATGTGCTGGTCAGTACATGTAATGAAATAATGCTATCTAATGCTGTTATGGAATAATGCTAAAACAGTGGGCAGGTTCAGGCAACCGGTGGTAAGTCAGATTGGCACCATTCTGGCACGAACTAGTACTTTCTCCTCTTTTGCGTCATGCAAACCTGGTAATGTCAGGTTGCACTTCCCTCAACCATCAGCCACCCAGCTTCATATCTTGGATGCAGATGGTAGAGGGAAGTGCAGCTCAGCAATCCAACTCTGGTGGGTTGGCACAACACGAAAGGGGCAGAAGTACTAGCTTTGCCAGGAGCATGCATGTGCCCAGAACTGGTGGTTCATGCCAAGCTTACTTAGGAACATAGGATAGGAAGCTGCCCTATGCTGAGTCAGACCATTGGTCCATCTAGCTCAATATTGTCTACACAGATTGGCAGCGGCTTCTCCAAGGTTGCAGGCAGGAGTCTCTCTCAGTCCTATCTTGGAGATGCCAGGGGATGAACCTGTTCTTCTACTGAGCTACAGATGCCTTTTCAAAGATAGGAACATAGGAAGCTGCCTTATACCAAGTCAGAGCATTGGTCCATCTAGCGCAGTATTGTCTACACAGACTGGCAGTAGCTTCTCCAAGGTTGCAGGCAGGAATCTCTCTCAGCCCTCTCTTGGAGAAGCCAGAGAGGGAACGTGGGACCTTCTGCATGCAGAGGCTCTTCCCAGAGCAGCCCCATCCCCTAAGGGGAATAATTTACAGGGCTCACACATGTAGTCTCCCATTCAAATGCAAACCAGGGTGGACCCTGCTTAGCAAAGAGGACAATTCATGCTTGCTACCACAAGACCAGCTCTTGCTGCCGGTTTTCTGAACGTGCCCAGAATCTTACTGAACGCGTGCATGAAAATATGTGTGGAAATATCTATGTGTATATTATTTGCATAGGGGTGAGAGAGAGTTCATGCTGAGAATGTTTTATTTTTCATTATAAGCTTACAGGTTTTTCTGCAGCAAAGACATACGGGGTGTAGAAGAAGGCAGGGGCCCAGGGGCCCACTTCTTGTCCCAGAGCCTACTGTAACATTGCTATGCCCCTGAGCAGGAGGGATAGCTACACACCCTTTAGTTTAGCCACTGCAGAACTGTTAAAGGAGCAGGGGTGCTTTCTGGGATGTCAACTGGCAACCCTAAGAGACACTAGGATTTGATATGGAGGTGTTCTGGGCCACGGTGCCACCTGTAAGTGCAACTCTTTCTCCTGATCAGAACTTGATTAATCCACGCCTGTGCTCCACAATGTAAATTCTCAATCCACCTCATCTGAATTTCCCCAGCAGACTTCCCATCTGCTCAGACTTTCCATCTGCTTTCTTCCAGGGCTTCCCAATACGATGCCCTGCAAGACTACATGGCTTTCCCAGGCTTTTCTTTCTTGCAAATTTTATGGTACATAAGAAACAATAAAAATGTATGTTTTATACATGTTACCCCTGTTAATTAATTCCATAGCACACTTGGTTTCTAAAATGATATTGTCCAGAAAGTCCACATGGCAACATTTTACAGCTCTTTAATGCCAGGTGGATTGTAAGAGTTCTGACATTAGCGCTAATGTATTTCGCATCGATGTGCAGTGCTTGGGAAAGGCATATTCTAAAGAAAAAGGATTAAAATACTGCATTCTTACAATGGAGAGATTGTTTCTTTTATGGGAGCTCACAGAGTACTTAAAGGTTGCATTCATATGGCAAACACTCACCCAGCGCTGCATAGTCCTTGTGACCTGTCTGTGACAAAAAGCATAGGCAACCTGAAATTTGGCCCATGAAAACGGCAATGATTATTGGTGCTGCATTCGAATCAGTAGCTGACACACAGAACAAAGATTCACCAGTGCAATGAGAGAGAAGTCTAAGAGCACTTCCCAATTGACTGCACTGGTGCATCCGGATGTGGTGTTTGGGGTGAATCCATTCCTTAATCCAGGCCAGTTTCTGAATGTGGGCTTTCGTTACTTGAATTCCAGTCCTGGAGTAGAGGTGGGGCTAACCAACAGCCAGCAGCAAGAGGACAGAAAAGCAGACTGCACTTGCCTCTCCGTACATACTATCTATTTCACTAAACTATTAATATTCCTGATTCCACTCCACTGCCTTATCCTTGCATACCACACCTCTTTCCCGTGGATTCTACATGGGGAAGTGGCGATTTCTGACACCCTTCCCTTCTCCGGGAAGTGATCTGTGCCACTGGGGAAGTGGCAGTTCTGCAAAAAAAAAAAAAAAAGCAGAAAATTATCCATATTTTCTGCAAAATATTTTTGCAGAATTGCCACTTCCCTGCTGCACTGGTGAAGTTCGTTGAGAAGTTCTTTTAGGCCGCTCTCTTGCAGCACCGATGCAGCCTTGCTCGGTATGTCAGCCACTGAGCCATAAATGTTTAAACACACTGCAGTGCTAACACTGTTATAGTGCTATGCTGGTTCCCTACAGCAAAACCTGATGCTTCCAGGTCTGTAGCAGTGACACCGCAAGTTTTACCAGACATGTTAGAAATGTGCATCATGTCAGCCAATGTTTTTGGTTTTTTTTTAAACACCCTCAAGAAGAGCTGGTCTTATGGTAGCAAGCATGAATTGTCCCTTTTGCTAAGCAGGGTCTGCCCTGATTTGCATATGAATGAGAAACTACATGTGAACACTGTCAGATATTCCCTTCAGGGGATGATGCCGCTCTGGGAAGAGAATCTCTATATTTGCATGTGGAAGATTCCCACCCTGGCATTTCCAAGATAGGGATGAGGGAGACTCCTGCCTGCAGTCTTGGGATGCCACTGCCATTTTGTGTAGCCAATCCTGAACTAGATGGACAAATGGTCTGACTCATTATAAGGCAACTTCCTATGTTCCTTCCTATTCTTATCTTCCACAGCAATATCAAAGTTTCTTATCATCTGGCTCACACATCCCATTATACACAAGAAATTATTATTAAAATATTATTTAAAATACCAATTTTCAACAAAAAGTTCTCAGTGAGTTTTACATAGCAAAAGGTGTGGGGAAATTGTTCCCTGTCCCAAAAGGACTCACAATCTTAAAATAAAAATGATTTACACACACACACACACACACACAGAGACACACACACAGACACACACAGCAATAGCCACTGGATTGCTACTAAGTTGGGTTGAACAGAGACAGTTGTTATCCCTAATGGAGCCACATAATGGAGCAGCGGGGAAATAACTTGCCTAGCAAGCAAGAGGTTGCCAGTTCGAATCCCCGCTGGTATGTTTCCCAGACTATGGGAAACACCTAAATCGGGCAGCAGCGATATAGGAAGATGCTGAAAGGTATCATTTCATACCCTGTGGGAGATGGCAATGGTAAACCCCTCCTGTCTACCAAAGACAACCACGGGGCTCTGTGGTCTCCAGGAGTCGACAGCGCCTCGACAGCGCAACTTTACTTTACTTACCATTTGAAAAGGTCCCACTTTGTCCAGGAGTTAAAAACCTCAATATACACACTTGAAAATAAATAGTGGATTTAATGTTACATGAAGACCAGTCAACTCATTGACACCCATTGACCTTTGGATCAAGTGTTCACTTGTAGAAATAAATTCGCCCCTATAGATTAATCTCTGCAGATGGAACTTTTGTATCACCCAATGACAATTCAGTCACAATACTTTTCATTGGGGACAGTTCATGTGATAGCTGACAATTCTCAAGTGCTGAGTAACTAAATGATGAGAGTACAAGAGAAAACTGTGCATTTGTGATCCCGCCTACAGTGCAATTGGCTCAGAAAGTATTTTCTGTCATCTATCATGTTGCTGCTGAATAAATTATACTCCCTTGCCTGAACTAGTACTAATAGTTGTGTCATCAAGCTGTAGTTGAATTATAAATGTGCTAAAAGTTGTCTTCCTAGCTTTTCTGGATGATGGTTACAATTTAGGAATGGTATATCATTAAGAGTCATCAGATATAAGAAGTAAGGAACAGTGGGTTTCACATTAACACATTTCTATACCGCCCCTTACGCAAGTCCCTGGGTGGTTCACACTCTAAAAACACCACAATTAAAGCATTAACACAAATAAAACAGTTTAAAATACAGAGGGAAAACTCTAAAACTTAAACTTTAAAATTATAAACTAAAAGCCTAACTAAACAGGTATGTCTTCAAGTCCTTCTTTAAAAACATCCAGAAAAGGGGAGGCTCTATTTTCATGAGGAAGTGTGCACTGTTCCTTCCAACAGGGATTTCCAGATGTTATTCACTACAACTCCCAGCATCCCCAGCTGCAATAGCCATTGGCTGGGGATTATGGGAGTTGTAGTCGACAACATCTGGGAATCCCTGTTAGAGGGAACACTGGAAGTTTGTCCCATAGTCCTGGGGCAACCCTAGAAAAGGCCCAATTTAGAGCCGCTACCAACCGAGCGAAACCAGACCTCCCCAGATGATCTTAATAGGTGGCGGCGTTCATGAAGAAGAAGGCGTTCTCTTAAATACCTTGGCTCCAAAGCCATTCAGGGCTTTATAAGTAATAACCAGCACTTTGTATTTCGCCTGGAAACTTATTGGCAACCTGTGTAGTTCTTTTTAAATGCTTGTAATGTGATAACTTTGAGTAACCGTGGAGACCAACCTGGCTGCTGCATTGTGTACCAGCTGCAGTTTCCAGACTACACACAAAGACAGCCCAACGTGCAGCGCATTGTAGTAGTCAAGTCTGGATGTTACCAGCATATGCACCACTGTTTTAAGGTGCATATTTCCACATCTCCAGAAATGGACGCAGCTGGCATATCAACCGAAGCTGATAGAAAGCCCTCCTGGCCACTGTCTCAACCTGAGAACTTAGGGAGAGGTTTGGGTCCAGAAGAACTCCCTGACTACGTACCTGTTTTTCTGTATACATTACAATCTGACTAATAACTGCAATTGACATGAATGCTGATAATGCAAAGCTGATATAGTGTAAATCTTTGAAGGGTAAGAGAACTGCAATATTGTCAGATCTAGACTCTTCTGCCTGAGGTTTTTGCCTTCTCACCTTTTAAAGAGGACTATTCGGCATTCTTTTCTAGAAGCCCAGAATGAGACATCTCAGTAACTCATGCATTTCCTATATTCTCCATTAGTTCTGTGCCATTAAGAAGACAAATCTGATTAAAAGCGTCCATTTAAGAGACCTGCTGTCAGCAGCATTTAAACCTGTATTCAGTAGCCAGGAATGAACAGTCTGGATTTCATTATCTAAATTGCTTGATGAAATGTCCACTTATGAACTTTGCCTCTCAGGATTTATTGGTATATCACTAGACCTTCACCAACCCCAGTAATCCCAGAGTCAGTAGAAATATTACATGCATGGGTTAGTTTTCTTTTCTCTGCCTTGTTTTGGTTTTGTTTCATGTTGTTTTGTTTGCATAAGCAACATTGTTTTCTAGTACTGGGATCATGTGGCAGCTGTTATTGGAAAATGGAGAGTGTCACCCCACAACCGCCCAAGCTCCCCACCTCTATCAGAAAAGCAGCACAGATTACTGTTACCCAGAGGTGCATCTATGTAATTTTGGAGCCTGGACCTAAAGGCCTTTGGAGCCCCTCACCCCTCCTCTACAAGTTAAGCATCATTTTTTAACATGTAGTTTCTTGAGAGCACAAACCACACCACCCAGGACAGACTAAAGAGGATTTGGGGGCCCCAGAGAGTGTGGAAGCCCTGGACATTGCCCCCAAAGTCCAGGGGTAAGAACACCTCTGTTGTTACCCCTTCTATAGAGCAGTTCATATGAAAAACAGCTATATGAGTCTTAGTGAGCATGAGTGGGCAGTGTGATTCAGCTGCTAAAAAAGCTAATGCAATCCAAATATTTTAATAGGAGGCTCCAAGAAAGATGGCTGGCTGGGCCTCAGAGCACTGCTGAAGTCAGAATAGACAATACTAAACTAGATGGAACAATTATCTTCCTGCAAATGGGGAGGCAATACTGGACCTCAGACTCTTAAAAAATCCCCCAGTCCCTATCTGTTTGCTTGTATACAGCTAATGTTCTCCCATATGTTCTGTTAGCCCAAAGAATTCCAAGTTTTGCAATAATTTCAAACACTACATCCAGAAATAAGTATAGAAATGAAGCAGCCTCATGGAAATGGGTCAAAAATCCTACAGTTTATTCCAAAATTAGAATTTGGGTTATCTGCTGACAGCACTTTTTAAAAATGCAAAATTCTTGACCTCCTTAGTTACAAGGAGACCAAGAATGCTGCCATGAGAATAAAGGAACTAGTGTTACAGATGCCAAAGGGCTAAGCTGATCTTTTGCAACAGAAACAATCTACAAGACTTTAAGAGACTAACACATTTACTGTGGCATCAGCTTCCATCTAGTCCATGAAAACCTATGTTACAACAAACCTGTTGGTCTTTGCTGTTATTGTTACAGAGCGTTTGCTGTCATAGTTATATTTTGCTTGCTTATCATTAATATCTGGTGATGTGTTTTCTTTTTATATTCCACCAGATTTTTTTTTAGAAGTAATCCATTTAAAAATTCTCATGTTCATTTCCTGCTGTCTTCAAATAAAAAATTTGAGTAACAGAGCTGTGAAACACCTCTGATCCTGAAGAGCTTCTGCCAGTCAGAGCTGGCAATACTAGATTCAATAGGTCAGAGGTTCTCAAACCTGGGTCCCCAGATGTTGACCCAAAGGCTGGGGATGATGGGAGTTGTAGTCCAACAACATCTGGAGATGCAAGTTTGAGAACCTCTAGGATCAGAGGAAACTGCCTTATACCAAGTCAGACCTTTGGTCCATGTAGCTCAGTACTGTCTACACAAATTGGCAGTGGCTTCTCCAAGGTTGCAGGCAGGAGTCTCTCTCAACTCTATCCTGGAGATGCCAGGGAGGGAATCTGGGACTTTTTGCATGCAGATGTTCATCCACTGAGCTATGGCCTCATCCCCTAAGGGGAATATTTTACAATGCTCACATGTTGTCTACCTTTTATTTTATTTTATTTTATTTAGCATATTTTTATACTGCCCAAAACTTATGTCTCTGGGCAGTTTACAAGATAAAACAAAAGTAAAACATTAGTTAAAAACAAAAACAAGAAACACAACAATTTAAAAAATTTAAAACTCTATTCTAAAAACAACATTAAAACAATCAAAACAATATCAGTTAAAAGCCTGGGTGAACAGATGTGTCTTTAAAGACTTTTCAAAAGTTGTCATTCAAATGCAAACCAGGGTAGACCTTGCTTAGCAAAAGTGATAATTCATGCTTGCTACCACAAGACCAGCCCTCCTCCCAACAGTCTATATAAGGAAGTTCTGCAACAGTCCGTATAAGGAATCTCCTTAAGTTCTCTCCTTCCTTCCTGCCACAACTTTCATGCCAGCAGCTCCAATACACACAGTATACCTATGCATCCTGCTCTTCTACAACAAAACAAGCAAGATGCTAAAACAATCGAATCCTGACAAGAAGGTTGACATTCTGAATGTGTAGGAAGGAACCTGGTAGTTATATGCATGCCACAAAATCTCAAATATCACAAAGGAAATAGAAATCTTAGAAAGCATATACCTAGCAACAACATGTCCCCCAAATAGCAGGTTTGTAACCTACAGTCAGTCTAGACCCGATGTTTAAAAAACAGTGTGGGAGGATAAGACAGCACAGCAAACCGAGTCCAGATGTTTATAGCAAACAAAAAAGAGACACTGAATTTGGATGACAAACCAACAAGAAGGGTAGTAATATTCAATGTGAAAAGTCAACAGATATCTTTGTTTATCACTTTTTTAATGCTCAGCATCATAACTCTACCTACTAAATGTATCACAGTTAACAGGCAGTTGCTGATAAAGGCAACATATGGCCACATTAATCACTGTCCCAATATTGTCACTTTTTTTCTCAGCAGAGGCTCTGTATTATTAACACAACAGGAAGAAATTCCACAAATGCAACCCTTTTTGTCATTTCTATGCATAAAAAAAAAGCTACACCTGTTGAATCACTGAATGCTTAGCAACTACTAAAGGCACAGCCCCTCTCACAGGAGGAAAGGTGACACTTTTGCAATTAGGATAATCAGATGTTGTTGGGGTTTTGTTTTTTTTTAAGGAAAGGTTTCTGTATCTTTAAAAGTTCAGAAGAAAAAGATATTTTGGCAAGTAAAGTTTTTCTCATTGCCATACCTGTCAACTGGGCTTTTAGAAAGGAAAATTCAGAACTGTGCAATGGTGCATGAGTACAACTTGCATGTGTGGCATGCGCCCCTACAACACACACCTGTGCATTTTCCTTGTCTGTAGACCCAGACTGTTTTGTCTAGAGTCACAATCCATGACATTTAGAAGCAGAGCTGGAGAAAATACTCAGAACTGAGAATATGACAGCACTATCACAGAAGATATTATATTTATTGGTTAACTCTGTGAGGATGTGGGGTATACTCTGGAGAGTAGCAGTGAAATTGTCAGGAAGTGTCGTTGGCAGGGGGTAGAGAAAAGGGAATGATTGATCAGGCTCTGGGTTCTAGACTAGACTACTTACTTGACTGTTCTCGTTGTTATCATTGTGGTGTAGTGGTTGGACGAGGACTAGGGAGACCAGAGTTCAAATCCCCATCCAAGCATGGAACGCTTTGAGTAACTGTGGGCCAGGCACTTATCTCTCAGCCTACCCTTCCTCACAGGATTATGAGGCTAAACATAGCCATGTAGATTAAGAATAGCCCTGCTGGATCAGGCCCAAGGCCCATCTAGTCCAGCATCCTGTTTCACACAGTGGCCCACCAGATGCCTCTAGGAAGCCCACAAGCAGAAGGTGAGGGCATGCCCTCTCTCCTGCTGTTGCTCCCATCCCCTGCAACTGGTATTTAGAGGCATCCTGACTCTGAGGCTGGAGGTCTTCAGATTCAGATTTCTTGCTTATGGTCAGAAAACATAGCCATGTACACCCCTCTGGGCTCCTTGGAGGAAGAGCAGGATATAAATGTAAAAATAAATAAACGTTTGCATCACCTAACACGATGCAACTTTTGCATGACTTGAATTGTTGAATTGTACAAATGCCCTTTTAGAACTGTCAATTGATAGGGGAGACTGCACATTTTGTGTCTGATTGCATGTTTTTAAAAAGCCCTGCCTGTCAAAATTACCTAATCTACATTGTTGATTCAGCTGGTTTTGATTGCAAAATATCTTTAAAGTGGGTTGCATTGGAGGCATTCAGAAAAGATGTGGGGTGAAAGCAAGAAAATCAAGAAACACACAGGGTTTATTACTATTATTTATTATATTTATAACCCACTCTTAAAGCAATGCACATGGTTGTTGTCCCCCTGCCTCCACCCATTATCCTCACAACAACCCTTTAAGTAGGTTAGACTGAGAGAAAGTGAGCAAAATGGTCACCCAGTGAGTTTCATGGCTGAGCTGAGGTTTAAATCTGAGCCTTCATGGTCCTAGTCTGATACTCCAATCACCACTCTGGGTCTAAATAACTTTATTCACCACAAATCTGGATACACAAGAGCAGGGACCCCACAGGATCTGACACCCTGTCTGCTGACAGAAGAGCCCCAGCCCTTTGCTGGGAAACCTTAAGGAAGTGGCTTGGCCTCTTTAGAAAAGTGATGACGTGTGAGTGGCGTTCCATCAGTAAATAGAGCCAGCATGGTGTAGTGGTTAGAGTGCTGGACTTGGACCAGGGAGACCCGAGTTCAAATCCCAATTAAGCCATGATACTTGCTGGGTGACTCTGGGCCAGTCACTTCTCTCTCAGCCTAACCTACTTCACAGGGTTGTTGTGAGGAAAAACCTAAGTATGTAGTACACCGCTCTGGGCTCCTTGGAGGAAGAACGAGATATAAATGTAAAAAATTAAATTAAATTAAATTAAATTAAATTTAAAAATAGGAATCTGTATTACAAACAATTCCTCCAGCCAGAAGGTGGAGCTGTACCTACCACAGAATTTCTCAGTATTGGGTCCCCAGATGTTGCTGTGCTCCAGCTTCCATCATCCCAAGCCCCAATGGCCAAAGGTGAATGGGAAGCGGATCCTTGTAGATAACATTGTCACTAGGACTGTAGAATCAGTATTTGTTTATGTATGACATGTGTATTCCATCCTCATCTTTCACATTGCTCAGGGCAGCAGTTTATCCTTGAAAGAGGATAAGCTCTAAAACTGCAGCACTATGAGACTTTTTACACAACCAGCCCTACCTGGTTAGGGCAGTGCCAGAGATGGGCAATATCTAAAATACATGTATTCTAAAATATGTACTTTCAATACTTTTGTATTTTGTATCTAAAATACTTTTCAGAACAGTATTTTGTATTTTATATCTAAAATACATTTGTTCAGGTATTTTGTATTTTAAAAATACATTTCCGAAACCAAAATACATCAGCCAAGCATTACTTTGCTTTTTTTGCTTCAGGAACTGCCTTTTTATTGCAAGCAAGCAGCCCATTAGCATCCGCAAGCTTGTATGCTCAAGTCCATCAGTCAGTTAAACAACCCAGTCAGTCCTGTGTTGGTTTTGTAGCAACTCAGCAAGCAAGTTCTTAGGAGGTATTTTAAAATACTATTTTGTATTGGTTGTTTACCAAGTATTTTGTATCTAAAATACATTTTCTCAGGTATTTGGTATCTAAAATACTTTTTCTGAGTATTTTGCCCATCTCTGGGCAGTGCTAGCCCAGATAGGGTTGGTTGTGAGCTGCAGGGATTGCTCCCGATTCCAGCACTCTTCCACCAGGTAGCCCGGATTTGTAACTGTAATGAATAGTGACTACCAAATGGTGGATTTAAGCCTAGCCTTTGTCTCAGAGCAAGTCCATGTTGGGGGAAGAAAAATGCTGATTCATTCCCTCCATGTCTGCTCAACAAAGGCTTAACCTTTAACTTAACCTTTAACATTTAGCTGTTTCTTGGTAATTGCTGCCACCACGCCCTAATTACAGAGTTTAACTCCTCCTTAGATTTTGGTGAGTGTCCAAGGAGACTCCCTCTCTTTTACCAAATGGGAAAAAATATAAAAAACCTCCCATGTGAAGCCTACACGTGGTGAGAAAACTTGGTAGCTTGCTGAACAATTAACCTTGAGGCACGTTTGCAACAGAGTAAAAATCCCTTTTCTTGAGTTAAAAATCCACTGAGAGGCAGGTGTAATTACAAAGAATAAACAGAGAAAACTTTATTTTTTTAAAAAAAATTACAGACTGCTCCAGTCTGAGGCTCTAGCAGCTTCAGTTACAGGTTATAGGAAACACTCAGTACTTTCCAAGATTACTTCCAAAAAGAGCACTCCAGTTGATAGTTGGAGTGGTACACTTTAAAATCTTGGTTACCCAGTTGCAAAAAAAATTTCAAAAAGTACCCCCAGTTGCCAGGAACCTTTAAAAGCACCTTTATAGGTTACAGAGACTTCTACAGAGCCCTGGGTGAATAAAAGGGCTCAGGCTAGGGTGTCTGAGAAGGTTATGTTACAAAATAAAACACAGTAGACCAATTGTAAGGACTTGCAAAGCACTAAAATAAAGAAATCTGATGTCAGCTACCTAACACACGGTTCCCTGGCTAATCCTTCTCCGAAGCCAAGCCCTGGCTTCTTCCCTGAACTCACCAAAACCATGGTAGAGACTTCAGGCCTCTGCAGAGTTCCTAGTTGCTGCCATAGGTTGGCCAGCCAACCTGTTGCTATCCCTGCCTGGCTCCAACTCTGGAGAACAAAGAACCTCCTTCACTTCCTGCCTTAAGGCCCCTCTAGGTCTCGGTCACTGTGTGCTGAGTGGCTGATCCCTAGAGGTTACTGCCTGACAGACAGGACAGGGTTCACTTCTGGTCAACTCTTTAGGGTAAGGAAGGGCTGATTGCTACAATAACCCAGGCTAAAAGTGAGGCAGGAGGATGCGTGCCTGCTCATGTGCATGAGTGGGCTTCCAGCAGCCATTAAAATAAGAGGGCCAGGAAGAAGAAGCAACCTGGTGGCAGGAAGTTTCACAATCCACTGTGCTGCTTACGCAGTGCATTGTGGGAGTCCTGGTGGCCAGGCTTCCTTCCCTCCGCCTCCCACTCACTCACTGCACCATCCACTGCCACACTGCTCATCTGGGGATGGGTCATGTGGTGGGGGACAGGTAGGCTCTTGCCTTCCCCCGAGCCCTCCCCAGTTCCAGTGCAGATGGTTGTCTGAACAAAGCGGGAATAGCAGGCAGCAGCTGCCAGCTATAACCACTGTTGTTGCAACTATGCTGCCAAGAATGAAATAAACTCCCTTCCACTGTCATAATAAGGATAGGAGGGACCACACGGGACCTGGCTGCAAGCAAGAGTCACATTGCCTCCTCATACCTAGATCCCAGCATTTCCTGATGCCAATATAGCAACAACCTGTCTTCTACAGATCTTATGATCCCATGCAAAGAGTCCTGGGTTTAGGTCTGGCATGTGAGTGTGAAGCCTAGTCCATAGGAGTCCCCAAATGTTCTTCAACCACACCAAAACACACTTTCTCACCCTCAATTTTCCACCTAGATGGTGAAAATAATGGTGATCTTCTACTCTATAGGGTAATTGTCAAGTTAGATTACTTCTAGGATCCTCACACAAAGAAAGTGCTGAGCAAAAAATTAAACAAAATTAATAGATAATAATAATTATTAATAATAATAATTAATTAATAACATATCATTAAATTTCGTGGAATGTGCAACATGATATATAAGAAACACATGAAAATGTGCAGCTAAAATTAATGCTCCACTCTGTGTGGATAATGAAGCATTCATTTTAGACAGATCACATTATTCTCCTAGGGCATGAGTACCAGGCATCCAGTCATTTTATTTTGTTAGTGCAGAGGCAGAATGGGATGCAATCAAGATTTCCATCACTCCCACCGATTAACAGACTTTTAAAAGAGCTCCTATTTGTCTGGCCACTATAAAGAGCACTTCTCAAAATTAGTCCTATCAGGGACATAACAGGAAATGTCCTGAGTGCTCAATATTCTAGTTAGACGATGTGATCCTGACTTTGCTGTTAAAATAGAATCTTGATGGTCCACGTCCTGCAAAGAAAGCTTAAAGGAGCTAGATATGTTTAACCTGGAGAAGAGAAGACTAATATATTTGCAGTATTCAAATATTTATTTTATTTATTTATTGTTCAGTTTCTATACCACCTTTCATAAGTCATCCCAAGGTGGTTAACAAAAATTAAAATACAATAAAACTCCATAAAAATCACATTAAAACTATTAAAAATATCAAGAAAAAGTAGACTTGTTAGGAACATAGGAAGCTGCCTTATACTCAGTGGTGCTCTTACCTCTGGACTTCGCGGCTGATGTCCAGGGCCTCCACTCCCCCTGGGCCCCCCAAAATCCTCTTTATACTGCCCCAGGTGGTGTGACGGCTCCCCCAACCCCCACTGGCCTCCCCCAGAGGTGGCCCAATTCAGATCATTTCAGGCCTCTGTGCAGGCATGGAGGCGATCTTTTTATGCACACGAGCCATTTGCATCACCATGCACTTGTTTGGCAACTCAAATGGCCCATGTACATGCACGGTGATTTATTTATTTTTTAATGGCCCAAATTGGGCCCAGGAGGCTAGCAGGAGTCAGGGCAGCCACCGTCACCCCTGCCGCGACTGATAAGTGCAGTAAAGGTAAAGGTGCCGTCAAGTCGATTTCGACTCCTGGCGCCCACAGAGCCCTCTGGTTTTCTTTAGTAGAATATAGGAGGGGTTTGCCATTGCCTCCTCCAGCACAGTATGAGATGATGCCTTTCAGCATCTTCCTATATCGCTGCTGCCCGATATAGTATCAGCAGGGATTTGAACCGGCAACCTTCTGCATGTTAGTCAAGCATTTCCCCTCTGTGCCACTTAAGGTGACTGGTAAGTGCAGTACTCCATATTAATGTAATGGTTAGTTAAGTCCCCCCACCCCTTTACAGGCAAAGGGGAATCCTCACTGGATCTCCCATTGCTGATAGGGCTTCGAGCTGGTTCTGAGCTGGTTTAAGCTTGAGCTGAACTGGGAGCCGGTTCAAAACCAAGCCGAGCCGGTCCAGTTCAAATCCAATTCGGATTCAAACCTAACTGGGAAAACCAGTTTTGTGCAAGTTCAGAAGCTACTAATAGCTCATAGGCTTATCTGAAGTAGTTCTCCAGGTACTGGAGCTTGCTTTTTCCTCCCTTTCCTTCCAACCAATCTTGCCACTCTGCTGGCTGGCTTCATGGGGGCCTGGCCCCACCATTTTTAACCTCCCTCTCTTTGAGTGCTCAAGGTTGCTTTTACCTTCTCTTCCATCAATTCATCTCCCATTATATTATGTATAAATGATGTCAAAGCAACAGAAGTAAGAAGAGAGAGAGAATAAGAAGTTGTCCTTTGTCAGAAGCACAAATAAGAAGCAAATCAAGTCACCTCTGAGCAGTCTAGCCCACAGAGATGAAAGCTAGAAAACACATTAATTCTTGGTGTTCTACCTCATGGAACAGATGGCAACTTATTCCAGCTGAAACCTGAGAGCTCTCAGCCTGTGAACCATCAGTGAGCTGGAAGTCAATGCAAATAGTTAGACAGTCTCAGCCCTCAAAAGATTCTCCCAGCGGCCAGGCCTCCCAAAATGTCATGCTTTGCAAAGTTCCAAAAAATGCAAAAGAATTGTCTTCCATTTTAAAAAAATTGTCAAAATCAAGTTTATTGAACACCAGCCTTTCACAAAAGACAAGATACATTTTTTGCTTCTATCCAGTCTCTTTCGCTTTGTATCACGGAGGCTAACCAAATGGTATTAATGAAGTACAGCAAAAAATATAGAGTACTGGGATCTATACACATGTCTCACAAAAAGCACCAAAAAAATCCCCTATCAAACTAGCCAATGGCCGGGGAGAGAGATTAACCACAATATGATGGAAAATAACTATATTGGAAAGTATATTCAGTATGGATCAATTGGATGTATATAGAACAATGGTATACACAACAAGAAACAATAGAATCCACTATGGAAATGACTATATAAGTGATAAGAGTCCACAGAATATGTATCAAAACAGAACAATGGAGCCCCTAAAATGAGATTATTGGTGAAGACGTCAACACACTACGGTGACCTGGTGACCTCCGTTTTGAAATAGTTCTTTATCAAGTGCTGGTGGACATGGATCTTGTGAGTTGACATTAATTAGTATATTCACATTTCTTGAAAACAGATTGGTTGTATTGCCAAATGCAGTAGAAACATTCTTGTCTTGAAGATATTTGAGCTGAAGGAACAATCAATATTCTGCTACCTCTTCTATGGCTTCTAGACAATACTCTTGTGAAAGAAGGTACAAGGCTTGCTCATCAAGTGTACAGTATACACAGGTACAGATCTTTACACCAGTACAGGTATTCATATGTTATGCTAAATGCAGATGCAGAACCACACTTCCTATCTGTACCATGCATTTGAAGGGCCTGTATCCAGGTTCACTTTTTAAATGGACACAGGTACAGTCATTCACACAAACACATGTACAAGTGTAGACATCTGTAGACTCATACAACAAAATGTCTGAATTGGGCTATACAAATGGGAGTAACATGAACCACATTTTTAACTCAGGAGGGAGTTAGCATTTTCTAACATGTAATAGCCTGCGCCAAGATCCTATTTTCATATAGGCATAGAATTTTATGGTTGGAAGGGAACTTAGAGGTCTTCTAATCCAAGGGTGAGCTGATGTGCAGCTTCTGGGAGCTACCAGCATGAAATAAGTGTTTGGGTGGATACAGTCAGCCACAATATGGCAGCTTGTACCAAAACTTACACTGACAGAATAAAGGATTTTAATATCAAGATGGTCCAGCATTGGTCCATCTAGCTCAGTATGCCTGGCAGTGGCTCTCCAAGGTTTCAGGCTGTAGTCTTACCCAGCCCTAACTGGAGATACCAGGGATTGAAACTGAGACCTTCTGCATGCAAAGCAGATGCTCTGCCACACCCACCTGTAGCTCCCACTATGACCTCTAGAACAGTGGTTCCCTGCCTGGGGTTCTTAAGATGTTGCTGAACTACAACTCCCATCAGCCTCAGCTACAATTTATTGGAGTTGGAAAATGTCTGGAATGTAAGTGGAGGAAAACACGGGGTGAGTCTGAGCAAACACAAGTTAGAACTCATTATCGAGCCTATTCTGTGGCAGTGATGGAACAGAAGAAACTTTTTTCCATCCACCATTGCATCCTCTCAATGTCATCCTGTGGGGCTTTTCGGGGTGGTGTGGGGCCTCTTGAAATCTGGCCCTGGGCAAGATGTGTTAGAACCCTTGGTAGCATGCTATGATGCATCTACACAGAACTTTGAGGGTAAAGTTGCTCACATTCACCATGAATTGGACTCTACAGTTGATGCAGTGTCATTGGGAGAGGTGTCCAGAGTACCACCAGTTTTGCTGAAAGAGTTTCAGTTATTAGTATGATGTAGACAAGGTGTTCAGTCGAGTTTGGCTGACCATGTGCATGTTTGACCCTTGCCCTTCATGGCTTATTAAAGCTAGAAGGGAGGGAATTTTTATCTGGGTCCATTAGGTTCTAAATGCCTCATTGAGAGGGGGAGTGGTCCCAGCTTTGTTGAAGAAAGCTATTCGACCACTCCTAAAGAAACCTAGTCTGGGCCCAGATGGATTATCTAGCTCCATTTCAATCAGGCTTCAGTCCTGGCTTTGGAACATAAACCACTTTGGTCACCCTGTGGCAGAGAGAGAGAAAGAGACAGGAGGAGTGCAACCATGTTAATTCTCTTGGACCTCTCAGCAGCTTTTGATGCCATTGACCATGGTATCCTTTTGGATAGGTTGGCCAAGTTAGGTGTGGGAGGTGGTTCCACTCTTACCTCGAGGCCCATTTCCAAAAGGTGGTGCTGGGGGGTTACTGCTCAACCCCTTGACAGTTATGCCTGGGTTTCCGCAGGATGTCATTCTTTCCCCAGTGCTGTTTAACATCTACATGAAACTGTTGGGAGGAGAGGTCATCCAGAGATTTGGCTTGAAGTCCTGAAGTGTCATCAGTATGCTCAGTTGTATCTCTCTTTTTCATCAGACGCAGAGGAGGTGGTGACTGTCCCGAATCAGTGTCTGGATGCAGTAATGGACTGGAAGAGGGTGAACAAGTTGAAACTCAATCCAGACAAGATAGAAGTACTGCTGGTTGGTGGGTCCTGTGCCCAGGTAAATGATGTTAAGCCTGTTCTAGACGGGGTTACACTCCCCCTGAAGGAACAGGTTCGCAATCTGGGGGTGCTCATTGATCCAGCACTGTTGCTTGAGACTCAAGTGGCCTCTGTGGCTCAGAACACCTTTTATCACTTTAGGCTAATACGCTAACTGCGACAATACCTGGATAGAGATAGCTTGGCCATAGTTACTCATGTTCTGGTGACCTCTCGCTTCGATTACTGCATTGCATTGTATGTGGGGCTGCTTTTGAAAATGGTCTGGAAATGGCAGTTTTTACAAAACAGGGCTGCAAGATTATTAACTGGGACTGGGAGCTTTGAATATATTATGCCAGTGCTTCGTCAGCTGCACGGGCTCCCATTCTATTTCCTGGCCCAATTCAAAGTCCTGCTTTTAACCTTTAAAGCTCTAAATGGTTTGGGACTGGGTTACCTGAGAAAGCACCTTACCCCATATATGTCCCAACTCGGACCTGCTCCGAGTGCCCCTGCCAAATGAGGTGAGGTGGGTGGCTACTACTGGAGAGAGGGCCTTTTCGGTGGTTGCACACCATTTATGGAACAGCCTCCCCAGTGAGGTTCGCCTGGCACCATCGCTTTGTTCTTTTAGACTTCAGGTAAAGACCTTTCTGTTCACTCAAGCCTTTTAAATTTGATTTTAAAAACTGACTTTTAAAAAGCTTTTAGATTGTTTTGTCCTTTACTTTGTATTTTGTATTTTTTTTAAAAAAAGTGTTGTGATTTCATGTGTGTCTACTCCATGTTTTAATGCTGTATTGTGAGCCACCCAGAGAAGAATTTGTTATGGGGCTGCTAACAAATAAAGTTCATTATCGTTATCATTATTATGGGGGTTGTAGCTAGAGGGCCCCCAGGTTGGGAACCACTGTTCTAGAGCAATCACTTATGTTCTGGTGGGGTCTCTTTGCATCACAAACTCACTTTTATGCAACATTTTGCCAGTAAATAGTTATTACCCACTCTGTTTGACAAGTGTTGTTGTCTGCTATAGTATTTAAGAAACTGTGCTTTATGTGTGCCAATAATTTATACTGCTCAGAGAAATCACACACACTAAGGAGACTGAATACTGGGTTGGTTTGTTTATTTAACTTAAGAGCAAAATGTGTGTTTAAAAACACAGTGCCTCCTACGTTAAAGCATGCAAGCTCCTGAAACTTCAGATGCCTGCTTCTCACTCCTCCAACTTTTACATGATTCTTTTCCAGCTCCAAAAAAAAAAGAAAAAAAAGAAAAAAGAAAAACCCTAAGAGATGTTTCAACTTGCACAGTTTAAAAAATAAGCGTACTGTGGGTCACTGAATCCAAGAATGTCTCTTGTGCTATAAAATGGAATTATTTATGACTACATTCGGCTAAAAATGCAAAAGCTTTCGAGTGAGTATGAATTATCATAAAGAATGCGAAGACATTTGCCAGAACTCACAAGAAACCAAGGAGTGAAAGAATCTGCCCGCATTTTCTCATGGTTTCCTTGGTTCCTTTGCCAGAATGTTGCATCACAGAAGGGGCGACAGCCTCATCATATTAACTGCTTCGCAAAGGTGCAGATAGACATGGCAGGTATCCCTGAGTCTACTGGTCACACTCTCTTCTTCATATGGCCACTTGGCCAGTGAAAAATCACCATCTGATGCAACATAATGTCCTATGGTTCTGAGCTATCCCACCAGTGGCAACCAAGAATCTGGAGCAGGGCCAGGGGCATAGCTATAACTGAACAGAGGGGAGGGTGGGCAGACATCCCTAGGCCCAAGAGGGAGGGGGTCCCACTGGCTGGGAAGCAGCCCACTCTTCTCTCTCCCCTCCCCCCCGTCACGCCTCCCTGGCTAATGGCAAGCTGCTGGCTCCTGATTGTTGTGTGTGATA
Source organism: Hemicordylus capensis (assembly GCF_027244095.1). Taxonomy (NCBI): domain Eukaryota; kingdom Metazoa; phylum Chordata; class Lepidosauria; order Squamata; family Cordylidae; genus Hemicordylus; species Hemicordylus capensis. The sequence goes on along the minus strand of NC_069659.1, from coordinate 35,261,441 downwards.
TTAATTGCATACAAGCAAGGAAAATTGCATGTCAGGAATTGATTGTTTCTCACCATATCTATCTCGTTCTTCTGCAGCAAAGACATGGGAGAGAAAGGGGCAGGGGGCCCAGGGGGCCATCTTCACTTAGAAACATAGGAACATAGGAAGCTGCCATATACTGACTCAGACCATTGGTCTATCTAGCTCAGTGTTGTCTTCACAGATTAGAAGCGGCTTCTCTAAGGTTGCAGGCAGGAATCTCTCTCAGCCCTATCTTGGAGAAGCCAGGGAGGGAATTTGGAACCTTCTGCTCTTCCCAGAGCGGCTCCATCCCCTGAGGGGAATATCTTACAGTGCTCACACTTCTAGTCTCCCACTCATATGCAACCAGGTGGACCCTGCTTAGCTAAGGGGACAAGTCATGCTTGCTACCACAAGACCAGGTCTAGTTCAACCTTCCTATACCCCTGGATGAGGCCAGGCAAAAACCTCATCGTTTGATGAGGCAACATCTTACAGTCAGCTTCACCAGATGTTCCTGGCACAGCTGTCTGAAGAGGACATCAGGGGGCAGTAGCCTAGCCCCCTTACCCAACTACAGGGGACCCTACACTGTAGTCCAACACCAGAGATCCTTCTAGTTCTGGAAGAACTGGAACAATGTGGATTCATCCGGCAGGGGGACGTGCAAATTATTTTCACTCTGGATCCCCCAAAGCTAGAGGCAGCCATGATTATGGGGAGAAGAGAAGAGGATACTCATGAAATTGATTGCCGGGAAATCTAAGACCAACAAACGGAAGTAGTTTTTCACACAATGCATAATCCACTTGTGGAATTGTCTGCCACAAGATGTGGTGACAGCCAACAACCTGGATGGCTTTAAGAGGGGTTTGGATAACTTCATGGAGGAGAGGTCTATCATCGGCTACTAGTTGGAGGGCTAAAGGCCACCTCCAGCCTCAAAGGCACGATGCCTCAACTCCTGACTGTGGCTTCCAGCCAAAAAATGATGTGCACACTGGTAATGATGAAACAAGGAAACTGAAACAAAGCTGAAATACCCTCGGTAGAACTGCAGCCTAAAAACCTATATGTATGGGGAAAATTGAAGTTGTTCCCATGAAAAAAATACACAACCCATCTATCTGCTGAATGGAGTAGCTATATTAAAACCCATGTAAAGCATAATAACCACATTAGCATATAACAGCCTAAATGATACAGAAGTAAACTGTGAGAATACAGAAAATAAGACCTATGAAACTTATTGCAATTCCAGTCCTCCGTTGTGCAGTAGCATACTCATAATCCTCTGTTGCACAGTGGCATACTCGTAATGGTTCCAGAGAACAGTTGCAAATTGTGTAAATAACTATTTATATACTGGAACAAATGTCTTGGAAATGCAAACAAAATCCTATGGGAGCGGCGCCGGTGGCTTCCAGTGGCATCTGGTGGGCCACTGTGCGAAACAGGGTGCTAGACTAGATGGGCCTTGGGCCTGATCCAGCAGGGCTGTTCTTATGTTCTTACGATACCCCAGCCTCACCTCATCACAAGAACAGCCACTTGCTTATCCAGTGAATAATAATCTGTGCTTCTATACCAACAATTAATTAATGTATTTGGTTTTGTGCAGCTTTGCCACCAAAGGATAATGACGCACACATTTATTTATTCTGGGGATTTTTTTTCTACCCCACCTTTCCAAGTGAGTATGCCCAAGGCAACTGACATAAAAACCGTTAAAACAATCTAAACAATCTGGAAAACAATCTGAAAAGAAAAAGAAAAAAGAGCAGAACAAATAACCAACGAAGAAGCATATTTATTTATTTAAAGGATTTTTACCCTGCCTAGAAAAAGGACAGAAAAGGAGCTTGGTTTTGCTAAACCAGGAACGTTCCCCAGGCTTCTGCCTATCTTCATCAAAAGAAACCAAGCAGAGAACCCAAAATGTCCAATGTCAGAGTGTTATGTGGGACCCCACTTACCCTACTTGCAGGACCTTTGAGCATGGTTATAAAACAGGCAGTTTCCTAAGAAAGTCATAACCCCAGGCTTAAAAATTAAATAACATGAATGGCTTTATTGAGTAGGTGGTAGTTGTGAGGGGGCCATGGCTAAATATTCTCCCATTACATGTGGAAATGTAAAATCATTACATCTGGGAAACTAGTATGTCAGAGAGAAATCCACTCATATGATTCCCCCATCTGAAATGGTACAGTCCAGGAACATCTGGTGCAAGACTAGACCAGACTTTATATCTTCACTACTGGTTCTTGGAGGAACATGTATGAATCTACTGAAGAATGGGCTAGTTCAGTAGCAGCAAAGGGTTAGCAGCAAAGTCAAAACTTTGTGGGGAGGGCCTATATTTTGATAACTACCAAAATTATCCCTTGTTCTCACAACATGTGAATGGCAAAAGGGCAGGGATTGGCAACAGTCCTGACAACTTATCAGGACTCCTTTTTGACATGCAGAAATAATCACCAGTGACTTGGGACTGAAGAAAGTACATTTTGGCAGGAAAAATCTTATGGCTATTGGCCATGATAATTGGATGGAACCTCCATCATCAGATGCAGTATACCTTTGAATAACAGATGATGAGGACAACCACCAAGGGAGGCTTGTTTCTTTAGGCCCTGCTTGTGTGCCTCCCAGAAACAACAAGAAAGCCACTGTTGAAAACTGGATGCTAGATGAGATAGACCCTTAAAGAGGTCAAATTATGGCAACTTCCTCACTTTAAAACATTGGTGATGTGGATTTTCCTGACAAACTGCCAGAGCTATAAGGACTTGAATACACCACCAGAGGTAGGGAATCTTTTGAGAAGCAGAGATGTAACTTACAACAGCCTAAGTTCTTTTGGTGGGGCAGGGACTTTCCAGCTAACTTTTCCCCAAAAGACTGAGATGGATTTCTGGTATCTCTGGATTCTGCAATGGTTGTTTCCAGCCCTGGGATTTTCCCTTGGCTGCTGCTGCCAGATGGCCTCTCCTCCATCTTGGAAATTTGGCTTTGAACCTGAGCAAAGCTGTATGTATAGAAAAGCATTTGGTGCCAGGAAGGAAGAAGCCTCCATTTGGACCAAATAGCAAACTCAGGCAACCTGAGATAGTGCTAACAGCCCAGAGAGGAAAAGCACCCACCCTGAATTCTGGAATGCTTAATGAAGCCAAATTCTGGAGGGAGCAAACAGGAGTGTTAGACAAAATACTGTCCCTGAAAAATTGAGCAAGCACTGCCTAAAATGCAATTAAGGCAAGCATCACAAGTGTTAATTAGAGTTGGCTTACTAGTGGCCTTTTTTCTTAGAGATCCAGCTGAATAGCAAACCAAGCATTTCCCCTTAGAAATTCCTAATTATCACCTTTGCTTCTTGAACTTTCCTGACACTGCAGCCTCTGCTGGGAAATCCCAGAAGGAAAAACCTCCAGTCTTTGCTTTTAGACACATATGTGTGACTTCCTATGTGGGAGCATGATGGCATTGCTCTGAAACTTGCCCGTTTGTGCCCTTGGGCCTGCTTCCCCTTAAGCTAAATCCCAAACCTGAGCTGAAATATCTATCTTTGGGTGAGGCTTGTATAGGCATTTTACCTGGGAGACCTACACAAGACTGCCCTGCTCATCCTTGGAACAGAAATCACAGCCTGTGGGTCATTCTCTGTGTGGGATTGCTATGGGCTTACCCCCATAGTTGACTGCTGACTGCACTGGAAACCCCAGTGCTCCCATCAGGTGGCTGTTTATTTTATTTATTTATTTATCATATTTATTTATCGCCTGATCTGTGTATCTCTAGGCAGCATACACAATTTAAAACTCAACAAATTTAAAACAGAGTAAAAACAATTCAAACAATTTCATAAAATAAAAAGTTGAAAAAAATAATGGTATAAAAACAATTTAACAGTTTAAAATTAATTTCAGTGAAAAGCCTGAGGAAACAGGTGTCTTCAGGGTCTTCCTAAAAGCAGCGATGGAGATCCTCTTATTTTGATAGAGAGCATATTCTAAAGCCCTGGGGCAGCCACAGAAAGGACTTGGTCCCGAGTTAACACCAAATGAGTCTGTAGCAATCATAACTGGACCTCATCTTAATAGGTGACGGGATTCACCTATTAAGGAGCTTTCTTAACTACCCTGGACCCAATCCATTGAGGGTTTTATAGGTAATAACCAGTACTTTGTATTTAGCTCAGAAACATGTCGGCAGACCGTGCAGTTCTTTTAAAATTGATGTTATATGGTCCCTTCAGGTTGTCCAAGAGAACAGTCTGGCTGTCATATTCAGTACCAGTCGAAGTTTCTGGACTATGTACAAAGGCAACCTCTTATAGTAGTCGAGCCTGGTGGTTACCAGCATATGCACCACTATTTTTATTTTTTTATTTTTTTATTTTTTTTATTTATTTGATTTGTATACCGCCCTTCCAAAATGGCTCAGGGCAGTTTACAATTAAAACACACCAATAAAACAGTAAAGAGCTAAAACAAATTAAAAAACAATATAACAATTAACAATTTTAAAACATTTTAAAACAACAATTAAACATTTACAGTGATTAAAAACCCTGAAATCAGGTTTTGAATTTTAAAATAAACCAGAAATTAAAACCCCCACAATTTAGGAAGCTGGGGAAGCTGAGAAAGCTTGGGTGAAAAGAAGGGTTTTCAGGTGTTTTTTTTAAATTGCCAGTGATGGGGAGGATCGTATCTCAGCAGGGAGCACATTCCACAATCTCAGGGCAGCGACTGAGAAGGCCCGTCTCTGTGTAGCCACCAAACGAGTTGGCGGTAACTGGAGAAGGACCTCCTCAGATGACCTCAATGGGCAGTGGGGCTCATAATGAAGAAGATGCTCTCTTAGGTACCCAGAGCCTAAGCTGTTTAGGGCTTTGTAAGTTATAACTAGCACTTTGTATTTTTCCGGAAACCTATTGCAGCCAGTGTAACTCCATCAGTAAAAGAGGAACATGGTCTCTCTAAAATGACCCAGAGACCAACCTGGCTGCCGCGTTCTGAACCAACTGAAGTTTCCGGACTACATACAAAGGCAGCCCCACGTAGAGCGCATTACAAAGGTCAAGTCTGGAGGATACCAACAGAGGAAGCACAGTTATGATGTTATTGATCTCGAGAAACGGGCACAGCTGGCGTATCAGCCGGAGCTGATAGAAAGCACCTCTGGCTACCGCCTCAACCTGAGAAACCAGGAAGAGATGTGAATCCAGAAGTACTCCCAGACTGCGAACCTGTTCCTTTTGGGGAAGTGTGACCCCATCTAGAGCTGAGAGGCCACCACCCTCTCAATTACCTTGCCCAGCCATGGGAGGTTGGAAACAGGCCTATAATTGCTCAACTCCAAGGGATCTAATGCAGGTTTATTTAGAAGAGGTCTAATGATTGCCTCCTTAAGACAAGGAGGCATCCTGCCCTCCCTCAGAGAAGCATTTATGATATCCACCAGGCTGTTTACAACAACTTCCCTGCTAGATCAAACAAGGCATGTTGGACAAGGGTCAAGAGAACAAGTGGTAGGCCTCACCAATCCAAGCAGCTTGTCCACATCCTCAGGAGCCACAAACTGAAACTGATCCAGTTGAATTACATAAGAGGAGTCATTTGGCACCTCCAGCTCAGACATCAAATTAATTGTGGAGTCTCCATCTAGGTCGGCCCGAATTTGAGAGATTTTATCTGCGAAAAACTCTTTAAACACATCACAGTGGGTAACTGATGACTCCAAATTCTGGTTCAAGGGAGTGGGGGCAGATACTAATCCCCTCACAACCCTGAACAACTCCGCTGGACGTGAACTCGCAGAGGCAATACGGGCAGAAAAGAACCGCCTCTTTGCCGCACGTATTGCCTGAGCATGGATCTTTAGATTTGCTCTATGTCGCAGTCTGTCAGATTTGAGTCGAGTCTTTCTCCACTTGTGCTTGAGTCATCTACCTCACCACTTCAGCCCCCGTAGATCTTCCGTATACCAAGGGGTCAATTTTGAAGCAGATCAGAGGGGACGCTTGGGAGCAATTGTGTCTACTGCCTTGGTGAGCAAGTTGTTCCAATTCTCAACCAGGGCATCAACAGGATCACCAGCAAAGCCAACATTAAATCCCTCCAAGGCTTCTTGGAATCTTAATGGATCCAATAACCTCTTCTAGCGGACCATTCTAATGGGCCCCTCGCCCCTGCGGAGGTGGGAAGTGGTTGTAAGTCCCACCTTAACCAGATGGTGGTCCGTACATGGCAATGGGGAAATCACAGGAGTCCCCACCCATGAAACACCACCCTGATCAGAGTAAAATACCAAATCAAGCATGTGACCTGCAATATGCGTCGGTCCAGAGACCACTTGGGATAGGCCCATAGTTGTCATGGCTGCTATGAACTCCTGAGCTGCCCTGGACAGATTGGTCCCAAAATGAACATTGAAGTCCCCCAGCACCAAGAGTCTGGGAGACTCCAACGTGTGTTCCACAACCAAGTCCGTGAGCTCAGTAAGGGATTCCGCTGGGCAGCGGGGCGATCGGTACACCAACAGAAGTCCCAATCTATCCCTGGTCCCCAAACTCAAGTACACACATTGAATATGGTCCGATACCCTGACAGGGACCCTGGTAAGAGAGATGTTATCCTTATAGACCACAGCCGCCCCACCTCCCTGCCCACGTCCCCTCACCTACTCCTCTACAGAATATCCTGGAGGGAGAAGCTGGGACCAAACTGGACCACTAGCCTCCCCCAACCAAGTCTCAGTAATACATACCAGGTCGGCCGCTTCGTCTATGATCAAATTATGGATGAGTTCATATTTATTTTGGACTGACCTGGCATTACAGAAGAGCAGGGAAAAGTTATGTGGGTTGTTGGCAGTGCTCCCCGAGGTCAAAGAGCTGGCAGGACAGCCGGAAGGGGAGACCGCTATTAAATTTCTGGCTACCCTTCCCCTGGAACGGCCTGCTGACCTGCCAACATTACCTCTTCTATTCCCCACCACCACCGGGATGGCTACCCCATAGTCAACGAAGGCAACCCCTGTCCCCCCATCTTCAGATGAACCCAAACACATTACAACAATTTCAACCCAAGTCTAAAACAGCTTAAAACTAATTAAACAGAAGCCCTCTAGCCCTCACCCTCATTCTCCCCCAAAGGGGCAACGCCCTTTGGTGTCGCCCCTTTGGTGGCGACCCCACCGCCACAAGGAGCCTTCCTATAAAGCCCCAAACTGAGCAGGTGACCCGAGGAACAGCTGAGTCTCTCACTCCAGGCAAGACTGGGTGGGAGCTAGATGGACTCTCCCTTTCTCTCTCTGCTGGGCTTCTAACACTCTGAGTCACAAGGAGCCTTCCTATAGAGCCCAAAACTGAGCAGGTGACCCGAGGAACAGCTGAGTCACTCAGGGGCTGGTCCCAGTCCTGCCCACAGTTCCCACAGATGTTAACCTGAGGCTGAAGCCCCACAGGGGAAGCAAAAGCAGGCAGGCAACAGCAGAAGGAACCCCAGCACCCACCTGGTCTCTCACTCCAGGCAGCACTGGGTGGGAGCTAGATAGACTCTCCCTTTCTCTCTCTGCTGGGCTTCTTTAAATTTTAAGGTCATTTTCCTCCAGAAATGGGCATAGCTGACGTATCAGCTGAAGCTGGTAAAAAGTGCTTCATGCCACTGCCTCAACCTGAAAAACCAGAGAGAGCTTGGGATCCAGGAACACTCCCAAGCGATGTACCTGATCTTTCAGGGGGACTATAACCCCATCTAGAACAGGCAGATTTAAGCTATCTCTTGTGTCTCCTGACCCCCCCCCCACACACAGTCAGTACTTCTATCTTATATCGATTCAGCTTTAGTTTGTTATCCCTCATCCAGCCCATTACCGTCTCCAGACAGGTATTTAGGGAATTTATCCCCCATGTTAGACCAAAGCATAAAAGTCTGAAGAATACAATGGACTATATCTATCTTATTAAACCTCTTTATAGGACTCTCTGAAGAGAATGCCTAGATGAACCATCATAAAGAAAATTGCTTCCCCTGAAGATGCCAAAAACATAAGTATAAACTGAAAACATATAATACATAAATCAAAAACAACATAGTGAAATAATCACACTATAAACAGTAAAAATAAACAGTAGAATATACGAAATCCCAAAATGCTAAATATACAAACATAAATGTATATACAGTACATAGCTTGAATGATATAAATCAACTAAATGTTCACATGTGTGCATACATCAGGAGACAGCAAGAACCTTTATCTCTGTTTATAGACCACTTTCTTAAGCCCTTCGTACCATCCTTTAATTCATACATAAAGGATATGAAGGACCTTATTTCCGAATTGGAAGGGATGAGAATACCAGGGAATTCGGTGCTGGCTACCCTAAATGTTTCAGCACTCTATACTAACATACCTCTGGAGGAGGCAAGAACTGTTATCTCTGACATTTTAGATCAAAGAACATTTATGTATTATATGTTTTCAGTTTATACTTATGTTTTTGGCATCTTCAGGGGAAGCAATTTTCTTTATGATGGTTCATCTAGGCATTCTCTTCAGAGAGTCCTATAAAGAGGTTTAATAAGATATATATAGTCCATTGTATTCTTCAGACTTTTATGCTTTGGTCTGACACGGGGGATTTTTTTTCATTTTTGGCCTCTTAGCCCTGTGTTGTCCCCAGTTTTGGCATTTAGGAAATTTATGCCATCTCCTGATGATGAAAATGGAAATGGAGAAATAGATGTGGGTGTCATCAGCATACTGATAACACCCTGCACCAAACCTCCTAATGATCTCTCTCAGAGGTTTCATGTAGGTGTAAAGAGCACTGGAGACAGAATGGAGCCTGGTGGAACTCCATACTTTAGTTCTCGCTTTGCAGAACAGCAGCCTCCAAGCAACACCATCTGGAATCTACCCGAATGGTAGGAACGGAACCACTGTAAAACAGTGCCTCCCAATCCCAGCTCCTTCAAGAGACCCAGAAGGATACCATGGTAGGTAGTATCAAAAGCCACAGAGAGATACAAAAGGATCAGCAGAGTCACACTCCCTCTCTCGACTGCCAATTAGTAATCATCCATCAGGCTGACCAAGGCTGTCTCAGCCTCATAGCCTCTCGAAAGCCAGATTAAAATGGGTCTAGATAATCTGTATCATCCAAAACTGCCTGGAGCTGAGAGGCCACCACCCACTCAATCACCTTGCCCAACCACGGAAGATTGGAAATGGTTCAGTAATTAGCTAACTCTGAGGGTTCCAATGCAGGTTTCTTCAAATAAGGTCTACTAATAGCCTCATTAAGACAAGGAGGCATCCTGCCCTCCCTAAGACGAGAAGCATTTATAATAGCTGTTGGCACACGGAGTGCCTTAACCTGTGAAACTTGGTGCCAGACTGGAACCATGCTGTCTTCCCTTGGCTGCCACTTTGGCAGAACCTCTGTGGATAGGATCCCTGAGTCTCCCCCAGTGAGATTAATCCCCTTGGCTTTGCTCATAAGATTAAAGGACAGGTATAAAAGTAACCTCTCTCACTCACTCTTTCCACCCACACTCCCGCACTTGCCAACCTCTAGGCCAGCCAAGCCTCTGCCTTCCCCCTCTGCCCTTTCTTCTTCTCTCTCCCACCCTCAGAGTTGCTGTCACTCCCAGTATCACCAAGGTTGCAAAATCCCATGCTTTCATAGTATGCATCTGCCTTTATTTTTCCAAAGCCTTGCCTTTGAGTCTGTTTGCAGCTCTAGGATCCCCTAACATGCTGTGATCCATGGGTATTCATGCTTACAGATCTGGTTTCGAGTAATTTCTCCATTTTGATTTCAAAGGATAGGTACACACATGTATAGACATGTATACACAGTGGCAAGCAAGTGTGGTAGCAGAGCAATATCCAACGCAGGTCTTCTCACTGTTACCATGAGTCTTGTCTTCCATCCCACCATCACTTCTGGATACTCCTGCATTTACTGCCTCTTTATCCAGTCCCACTTCACATTCCCAGTCTACAGATCCCAGTCCTCCTAGATAGTTCTTTTTGCTATGGTCCCTAGCCTAACTTGAGCAGCACCTGGCTTAACCCTCCAAATGATCTACCTGAGTGACTGATCAGGATGGGGACCATAACTCAGTGGCAGAACATCTGGTTTAAATGCAGAAGGTCCCAGGTTCAATCCCTGGCACTTCCAGGTAGGGCTGGCAGAGATTCCTGCCTGAATCTTAGAGAGTTGCTGATGGTCAGTGTAGACAATACTGAGCTAGATGGACCAGTGCCAGCCACTTGGTATTAAACAGCTTGACATAAGCCAGTTTCCTATGTTCCTGTGATCCACTGGTTTCAGACAGTACTCCCTGGACTCTATTTATCCGTCTTTCTATTACATATTTATCCCACTTTCCTATAAGGAGCTGAGGACATGGTACATGAGATACGTTGTACACTATCGTCTGCTGGACACGGCTTTCAGCATTACAATAATAATAATAATAATTTTCAGCATTACTATAATAAAGAAGGGACATCCCATCCTTCAGCATTACTATAATAAAGAAAGGACTATAATAAAGAAGGGATATCCTTCAATCAATCAACCTAAAAGTAAAATGTCCAGCTAGTCAAATGATGGGGTGGAGATGGGGAATCAGAGAGAAGCCAAGGTATTTGGGAGATTTTGAAATATCCAAGAAATATAGACATTTTGGAGATGTGAGCAATCTCCATTTCAAACTCTTTAAAATAATATTGGGCTCCTACTTTGTTCTCCCCCCCCCCTTTAGATATTATGCATTTTTAATGTCTTGTTTAATTCCACCTGGGCCAATTTGCACCAAGAGATTTTAATTTTTTTAAATTTTTTTGCAAATTGAAAACCCCTTTTTCCTGTTACATTATTGGCCTAATTGGAGTGCTTATGTCAAAGGGCTGGGTATGTGTGTGTGTTCTTACCTCCAAGTCCTGTGTGACTCAGAGTCTGGCTGCATAAATGAAAGCAACACAAGAATGAAATAGCAACCAATTCTGGAAGGAAACTGCTGTACGTCAAACTTCAAATAAAAATGACAGAGCAGCAAATCTATTAGGTTTTTCCCCCCATTTGTCATCCTTCAGGCTACTTCAGTTGGCTACTTTAGAGAAACTTCTCCAAAGAGTTTGACTGATAAAGCAGACCACAAGCTTTACAGGCATCCAGCGGGTCAGAGGCAAATACCTTGATCATTTCCCCTTTTCCTTCCCAAATAACCACACACTGAGAAGTCCCCCTTCATGTGGTACAGAATTATCCTCACGTCTTACCGCTAGTCCTTTGTGAGTTCAGGCAGTTAAAGTCAGAATTAAAACATGACTTCCCCAGTTTTGATGTAGGATCATTCTGGCTTTCTTTGAACTTAAACACTACCTAGTCTCTTGTTTTATTCTTCTAGGGGGCTAATAAAGCTGATAGAGCCAAGATATCATCTGATTGCTTCTTAGCAAAAGAGAGGGTTTGCTTGATACGAGAGGCCTATCTTCCCATCAAATACTCAAAATCTGTGTGGCAACAAGCAGGAGAGGAGGAGAGCTGGTCTTGTGGTAGTGAGAATGAAATGCCCCCTTTGCTAAGCAGGGCCCCGCTTGGTTTGCATTTGGAGGAGATATTACATATGAGTTCAGCAAGATATTCCCCTTAGGTGATGGAGCCATAACTACACACTGAATCTATTAATCTGGTGATCATTTTATGTGCCTGCACACACAGTGCCACACCGTACATAGGAACATAGGAAACTGCCATATACTGAGTCAGACCATTGGTCTATCTAGCTGAATATTGTCTTCACAGACTGACAGCGGCTTCTCCAAGGTTGCAGGCAGGAATCTCTCTCAGCCCTATCTTGGAGAAGCCAGGGAGGAAACTTGGAAACTAGATGCTCTTTCCAGAGCGGCTCCATCCCCTGAGGGGAATATCTTACAGTGCTCACACTTAGTCTCCCAATCATATGCAACCAGGTGGACCCTGCTTAGCTAAGGGGACAAGTCATGCTTGGTACCACAAGACCAGGTCTCCTCTCCATTTTTTCCCCTACACCAGGACATGCTGCAACATTTCATTGTGGGCCAATACTTGTAATAATTATAACTAGCTGGGCTGGGCACACAGCATTTGCGCCTCTGGCTGGCCCACCCACCAACACCACTGTCCCCTCCCCACACGCCAGCATGCCCAGCTTTCTGGATGACCGGTTGCTTCCCCCCCCCGCTTCTATCCCTGCACTTTCTGGTGCGACAGCTGGAATGGCCTGCTTCCTCTCCCCCGCACCCTGCAGTTTCTTGCTTGTGGGCCAGCCGGAAAGCCAGCCCGCCAGCTTCTCCTGTCTCCTCCTGGCGGCCGGGTCGGGTCGGCCTGGCCCACCACCATCGCCTCCTCCTCCCAGTGGCTGAGCGGCCCTGCTGCCACTTCCTGTTCCCGCTGGCCAGGCTGGCCCACCACCACCTCCTCCGGCCAACCAGCTGCCACCGCCATTGTCTCCCCATCCCCATCGCTATCCCCTAGGAAGCTGCTCTCGTGAGAGCTTCTACACATGGGATTAGCAATGGGTACGTTTAGGATAATTATATATAGAGATAATGAAAATGAATAGTATACAGAACATACCCATTAATAGGAACATAGGAAGCTGCCATATACTGAATCAGACCATTGGTCTATCTAGCTCAGTATTGTCTTCACAGACTGGCAGCGGCTTCTCCAAAGTTGCAGGCAGGAATCTCTCTCAGCCCTATTTTGGAGAAGCCAGGGAGGGAACTTGAAACCTTCTGCTCTTCCCAGAGCGGCTCCATCCCCTGAGGGGAATATCTTCCAGTGCTCACACTTCTAGTCTCCCTTTCATATGCAACCAGGGTGGACCCTGCTTAGCTAAGGGGACAAGTCATGCTTGCTACCACAAGATCAGCTCTCCTCTCCATTTTAGAAGCTGAACTATTGGCCCAGGTTCAGTTCGCTTCAAAACCATATGCACACCCCTACTGTCTTCTTCACGGGCTTTGAAAGATCACACATGCAGGTAAATGTTGTTTCTATTTTTCAAAAGTCATCAAAGGTGGGAGGAAGGACTAGGAGAATGGTTTCTTTCAAAACTAATGCCTTAACCGGAGTTCCATATGTTTCACTCTCTGGCCTGTTCCCATCAGTTCCATCTTCATATTGGTTGTTTGGAAACCTTGCCTAAACAGGAGCTGGTCCAGCTGGTGAACTGCCATTCAGCTTCTCCTCTTCCACTTACTAAATATTGGGGAAATGAAATTAAAAAGCTTAAAGGGCTGATCCATAATACACAGCTTGAAGTTTTAGTAACACTATCTGCATACTAAGAAGAGCCTTGCAAGCTCTAAAGAGGATGATCTTTGTCTTTAAAATGTATGTCTTCACTCCAGTCAGCTGCATATTAGCGATGATTGCTTTAGGAGCTCCTTAGAACTGCCAACACTTCCCTTTCATACAGATAATTCCTGGTAATTTCAGGTTAAAAGGGAGGTTGTCATTTCTAACATTTAGCTGTGACAGTCAAATTTTCCAGGGGGGGGGGAGTGGTTTTGCATATACACTGGACCAAGATAATCATGTGGGGACTGTGTGTGAAACCTTGAGTAAAATGTCTGCTTTACACGAATATGAATATGACAAATATTTATATACTGCTTTTCAACAAAAGTTCCCAAAGCGGTTTCCATAGATATAAATAAATGAATAAAATGGTTCCCCCTGTCCCCGAAGGGTTCACAATCTGAAAAAGAAACATAAGATACACACCAGCAACAGCTACTGGAGGGATGCTGTGTGCTGGGGATGGATAGGGCCAGTTGCTCTCCCACTGCTAAATAAAGAAAATCACCACTTTAAAAAGGTGCCCTTTTGCTCAGCTAGCAGGGGTTGCTATCTGAGTTCTGTTGTATTCTCAGCTAGCAAAGAATACAACCATCTCCTTGTCACTGATAATTTTTTTGGCTGTCTTAGAAGTCAGAGTAAAAGTCAGCACTTAACAAAATGGGTCCAATTAAAGTTGAACAATTAATAAAGTCTCATTTATTTCAGTGGAAGAAATGTAATCACATATTTACTCTTCCACTGAAAAAGGTCGTAGAAGAGCACCAAAAAGTGCTCCCTACAGATAATACCCTCTGAAGCTCTAATTGGATCTACACTGTCTTCTAAAAGTTTAAAGCTGGAGGGGAGCTGGTCTTCTGGTAGCAAGTATGTATTGTCCCCTTTGCTAAGCAGGGTCCACCCTAATTTGGATTTGAATGGGAGACAACATGTGTGAACACTAATATATTCTTCTTAGGGGACTGGACCGTTCTGGGAACAGCATCTGCATGCTTACATGCAGAAGGTTCCAAGTTCCCTCTCTGGCATCTCCAAGACAGGACTGAGAGAGATCCTGCCTGCAACTTTGGAGAAGCTGCTGTCAGTCTGTGTAGAAAATACAGAGCTAGATGGACCAATGGTCTGACTCTGTATAAGGCAGGTTCCTATGTTCTTATGATCCTAAAGCTTCTTCCTTTGGAAGCCCTAAACAGTTTGGGACCAGCAAACCTGAAGGACCACCTACTCCCCTATGAATGTGCCTGGTAGCTGAGATGATCAAGGGAGGCCTCTTCCATGTCCCCATGTCTAGGCATTATTTGCCTTTTTCTGAGTTAGATCATTGGTCCATCTGGCTCAGCATTGTCTACACTGACTAGCAGCAGCTTTCCAAGGTTTTAGGCAGGAGTTTTTCCCATCCTGGAGATGCTGGGGGTTGAACCTGGGATCTTCTGCATTCAAAGCAGATGCTCTTCCACTGAGCTACAGCCCCATTCCCTCTGAGGAGAATCTCTCACAACAGACAGCACTCACATGTAGCTAGCCACCCGTCTAAATGCAAACCAGGGCAGACCCTGGGCTCTTTCACACGACCATATAGAGGTGGGCTGGTGGGAAGGCATGCTCCTACTTTGTGCCCCACAGATGAACAGAGCCTCCATTGGGCTCTGCAGCTCATGCACCCACACAAACATCACAGTGGCATTCTCCATTGTTGAAATAGGGAGCTGGGGCTTCCACATATCCCACAATTCCTTGCAGGAGCAGTGGAGAGGCAGCCCTCAGTACACCAACCGCTCTCCTCTCCCTGGTCCTGCTTTCCACAAAACTCTATGATGAGCATAGCCATCAGCCGCCCTGGAACAATTTAAATCATACCGGCTGCACAAATGACCAAAACCAAAAGTAGGACAAGTATTTTCTTGTCCTTCCACACTTTAAACCTGTGTAGATGATCTGGTCTCCCAGGTTCAGAACTGCTGGGTCAGGAGGACTCCTGCTGCCCCAGACAACCAAAGATTCCTGGGTTAACCCCCTCCTACTCAGGAATCTGTGGTCGTGAGAACAACCCTCCTCTTTAGCAATGGGGACAATCCCTGCTCACAGCTGCAAGACCTGCTCACCTCCCCTGTGATGACCAAAAAGAGGGGCTTTTCTGTGGCTGTACCCCACTTATGGAAGGCCAAAGTGAGAACCACTTGATGCCTTTATATGCCACTTTGGTCCTGTTGGCTTTCCAACAGTTGTCCCAACTGTTCCAAAAGTTGGCTTTTGTAAGCTGAATCTGGTGGTGCAATTTAATTCATTCTGTTGTTTGCTTTTGCTCATCTGCCAACTGGTTTGGAAGATAAGTTAATTTATAAACATCCACTGGTTTTGTATTATGGCATGTTTTTATTCTATTTGTTTTTATGGTGTTTGTTTTATAGAATGTTGTTAAGCCGCCTTGAATGTCATTTGGCAGAAAGACAGCCTACAGCTCTTTTAAATAAACAAATGTACATAGTGCTTTAGAGCTTAAACAAAAAAGCGGGGAAAGGAACTATTCTTGTGGGAAACCATTTTTTCCAGGTAAGCAGGAGGAAGAAACTCTCAAACCATTTTCAGTCATGCTCCAAAAAACCCATGTCCTTTGGTGGCCACCAATGAAGTTTTCTTCCTGGAATTTCCAGCCTGAAGTTTTCAGGTCATTATGAGGAATCAAATATTTGCAGTGCTGATTTTTTTTATTACGCTTGCATGCGAGACGAATGCAAAACCACTTCCAGGCATCTGTAATCATGAACTGAAAGGAAAAGTGATGAAGTGTAGTGAAGCAGAAGGGACCTATTTGTCCCATAAGCCACATCAGCAATGGGAATGTTCTCAAGTCCCCTGAGAGAGAGATGGCTGATTGAATGGATCCAATTTCAAGGGCCCTTTTATCTGGAGCCTGGGGACCCCACCACATTTTTTATCAAGGTACAGTAAAAAGTAGTCCCCTAATTTCATTCATGAGGAATTAAAAACAGGTTTTCAAGTTTTAAGAAATAAAGATATTCCATATGTTAATGTTACAGCCCTCTTTGAGATGTCTGTAGATAATAGCTGATACCCAGACTGTTATTGGGTGGGTGTGTGTGGAAAAGGGTGGGTGGAGGGCGGTGGGGGGGTTATGTTACATGGCTCCTCAGTGGCGGTGGGCTGGCGGTGGTTCCCCTAGGCCCCGCTGGTGCTCCCCTCATCAGCCCAGGCCAGCAGGGGCTGATGTGGGGCAAGAGCTGGTGGGGCCCAAAGGAGCCACTGCCAGACCAACATAGTGCCATGTAAGATAACCTCCCGTCTGCCCTTTTCCAATAACCACCCCCCCCATGCTTATAAAGGAGAATGCTTACCAGATTCCCTTTTACAAGCATCCACACCGGGTCAAACCAGTTCAACCCAGTTCAACCTGGTTTGACTGCTCAGACTGGACCACCACCGGTTCAAACAAACCACCTCACGGACTGGGCAGTTTGGTTCTAGTTTGGTCTGAACTCAAATTGAACCACCCTTAGCAGTTCTGTTCACATACCTACTTAGAATCAGTTCCAATGTAACATTTTCGCCATATGGAATTACAAGCACAGGTACTCCATAACTGTGAACCGATGCTGCAGAGGACACTTTCAGCCCCTAGACTGCTGTCTGGGTCATAAAGTTCCCCCTTTCCACCAAGAACAAAGTTGGCCAATCCTACTTTAATATTATTTATACATTTTTATCTCACCATTTAATAATGATTTTCAAGAAGGCATACATTAAAGCAAAAAAACCCCACAAAGCCTCAAGTTTAAATGTCATAAAATTGCAAAGCAAAGACAAACTATATTAAAAAGTTGCAACAATACACATGCCTTAAAAGCCATGGGATAAGCAGCAATAAAAATACTAAAAGCAGACAGCCGATAAAAACCAGTTATTAAAAGACCTGGAAGGAGCTTTTTTTTCAGCTGGCACCTAAAACAAATGAAAGGAGGCACCAGGTGCATGAACTTGAGGACAATCCAGAGTTTGGGCACCTGGGGTTGCCAACCCTTGAGGATTGGCCGAAAGTCTCTAGGAATCAGCATCTATCTTCAGGTGATGATTGAAAGCAACCCTGTTGGTTGTAATGGCTTGATATTGCAAAAACAACCAAACAAACAAACACTGGGAAATAGTTGAGGGAAAAGCTTCTGTCAGAGTTGGCAACTCAAAGTAGGATCACTGTGAAGGGCAGTTCCTCTGTCACCACCTGCCCAACCTCAGATGGCAGGGGGGCCCAAGGAAGGGCTTCTCTAGATCAGGGATTCTCAACATTGTTGAGATGTTATTGGACTTCAGATGTTATTTGGACTTCAACTCCAAATGTTGAAGATGTGATTGGACTTCAGCTCCCATAATCCCCAGCCCCAGTGGCCTTTGTCTGGGGATTATGGGAGTTGAAGTCCAATAACATCTGGGGACCCAACGCTGAGAATCCCTGCTCTAGACAATCTCAGGTGGCAGCAAGTAGTTATAAGTACATAGAAAGCTGCCTTAAATTGAACCCAAGTCCCAACCATTGATCCTTCTAGCTCAATATTGTCTACACCAGGGCTGCTCAGCTTTGGCTCTCCTGCAGATGTTGGCCTACAACTCCCATAATTCCTGGCTATTGGCCACTATGGCTGTGGATTGTGGGAGTTGTAGTCCAAAAACAGCTGGGAGGGGGCAAAGTTGAGCAGGCCTGGTCTACACTGACTGGCAGCAGCTTCTCCAAGGCTTCCAGCAGGAAGAAAACTTTTTTAGCCTTACCTGGAGATGCCAGAAATTGAACCTGGGACATTGTGTATGCCCCTACCACTGAGTTATGGCCCCATCCGCTTGAGATACATGTGCTAATAAAAAGAGCCCCCTCTGAATAATCAAATGGATGCCGCAAAAGCCACCAAAGCCCCTCTGGGTAGTCTGCTTACAAAGTAAACGAGTGTCCAGTGGGAGTTTAGACAAGATCAGATGTCTCATCTTACATTAAAGTGCAAGGCAGAATAAACAAGGATTTCAGGAGCAAGAGCCCCATGGCTTATCTGTGAAGCAACCTAGTCTGGCAGGAATCTGAAGGGGTGTGATGGAGGAGAAAGAGAGAGAAAGAGAGAGGATTCTATCTCCAGCACTTTTTATTTCGCTTCAAGGCAAATTGTTTGTGAAAACGTCCCTTTTGATTTTGTTATCCAAATAATTCCAGCTTGAATTGGAACTCTACTATTAATCTGATAATGACATGGCTGAGACGCAGGCATTCCGTGCCGATTGATCTCAAATGACTTACAGGGCTTTGCTGTCCTCCATTGTCTGCATTCCACTTCAGTCAAAAGTGTTGTCAGCAATTCACACACTCGCGCATTCACCTCCCCTCCTGAAACGCAAGTATTAAGATGATTACCATGTACCTGGAAATATCCTTTAATTTTAATTTTCTTTTATTTTTAGCTTCAAAGCTTTCCCAGGAATGAACACCTGTCCTTCGCCGCATTACAAGAAATTGTCAGGTACCTCCGATTCTTTGTTGTGTCAAGTCCACTAAAAAGGGACACTTGGGAGCATGAGTTGCATTTTCACTCACGATCAAAGCAAAGGGGCTGCCTGAAAACTTGGATCTGGTTGTGTCAGTCCTTTGATATCAAGCTTATCCTACCCAAAACACTGTTCCTTTGATCCAAAGCCTGCTGACACCACATATTCTCCATGTCCAGATATCCAAATACCCAACTGAGATTCAACTGTACAGATAGAAATTGTTCTATTCTATCTAGTAGTCCTTTATGTTTTGTTGATTAGAAGTTTGTCCCAGTGGGGATCCTGTAGAGAGTGGGGCTGGGGGAGAGAGTCAGAAAGATTACTTTGTATTTATGAGGGGAGCAGCTATAAAACAGAAACATATCAAACCAGTACTATACAACAGAAATGTGACTGGTCGGTATGTGAGAAGGCAAGGTATGCCTCCTCTATCTCTCTTCTCACATAAAGGTCTCCACATGTACTGAACATGGAGACAGGAAGCAAACTTACTGTGCAAACTTACCCCACCCTGATGCCACTGGCCACATCTCCACAACTGCACAATTGTTGTTCTTGAAAAAGAGATCACACCTACATACACCACACTAGTGGGAACTCTGGTGGGGTATGTCCAGTGAGCACCTTGGCATCAGGATTGATGCAGATGTGATCCTGCTTCCTTTCCCCACATTCAACGAACAATTCATCCTCAATTCATCAATTCAAGCTCCCCTGTTCAGAGATTACGTTGTTCCTGCATTCAGATGTCTGAATGTACACCCGTACTTGTTTTTGTATGAATGTTTATTTTAAAAGAACCTGGGTACAGGCTCCCTGGAATGCAGGATACAGATTGGAAGTGTACTGCTATGCCTCCATGCAACATATCATGGGAATTACTGCACTTGCATCAAGGTCTGTGCCTGTGTACATTGTACAGACTGTATGAGTGCTGAGTGCTGAACATGCCATGTGAACAGGGCTAGGGAGTATGTTAGAACAGAGCTTTGGTCATGGGACACAGGCTCCGGAACTCTATTCCCTGGGAGGCTCATTTGGATCCCCTTCTGCTCACGTTTCGGCATCTGGTAAAGACTGTTTTGCTCCAACATGCCTTTGGCATAAAGAACAATTGAAACTGTCTTTCCTTCCATTTGAGTTGACTTTGTGCACTGTTCCATTTTTATTTAACTTTTCTTTAGTGTTTTGTTTTAAATTCTGGTTATTAGCCACTTGGGGTCGGGAGGGGTGGGGGCTAGATCCCAAAGGTGGGATATAATTTTTTAAATTAATTAATTAGCCAATCCACGGGTTTTCAACACTGTGCAGTATTCCCAGTAATGGGAATTCCCAGATGTTGATTCTGACTCCCATATTCCCTAGCCAAAGGCCCTTTGTAGCTGGGGATGCTGGGAGTTGTAGTCAACAACATCTGAGAATCCATGTTACAGGGAACACTACCTGAGTCCCCAGGTTGTTGGACTACATCTGGGGGTTGGGGGTGGGGCCAGAGCCCAGGGGTAGACCTTTGCATATGCCTAGTGGTAGACCTTTGCAGAGACCAGTGGTAGACCAGTGGAAGACCTTTGCATGCAAAAGGTCCCTGATTCAAGTAGGACAGGGAAAGACTCCTGCCTGGAAGAAGAAGCCACTGCCAGTCAGTGTAGACAATACTGAGCTAGATGGACCAATGGTCTGACTCAGTATATGGCAGCTTCCTATGTTCCTGTGTACAACTCCCATCATTCCCAGCCACAGTGGCCTTGTGGCTGAAGATGCTGGGCATTGTAATCATCTGGGAACCCAAGTTTGAGAACTCTTGGACTAGTCCTTATTTCACCAGTGAGAGTTGAGCTACATTCCACAGGCTCAGGTGCTGTATATTGTTGGACTATTCCACTTCATATGGTGGTGGCGATTCAGGAAATCAAATGTTTGACTGTTCACCCATAAAATAAATCTACTTCCAAAATGGAGAAAGCACATCAGGGAGAAGCTTCCCTTCAGAGCCTTCCCACTAACATGCTAGCTTTGTATGTGTAGCAAGTGCATTTGTACGGGGGAGCATCCAGACATTCATCCTAGCATGCAATCTGAAGTGATCCCGGTTAGAAAAATAATGCCAATATGCAGGCTGCGGGGGTGGGGGGGGGATTGATGTTCTGCCAGAGGGGTATTATGATTCTGCTATAAAAAGATCAGGAAGACTTTCTTTCTGTCGCAGTGAGGTGACCAACAGTTCCTTTTTCATCTGACTCATCCTGGCCATTGCAATGATAAAAATGCAACAGACTCATTGACATTCCCCCCACTGAGCCAGCTGACTGGGAAATGCACTTGCTCTTTAACCACACGGTTTTGGCACACATTGTGCTGCAGTTGATCGCTGTGACTCTGCAAGCTAGAGAGGAGGGAGGAATATTACTGCAGTTGTGGCAAAGCAGCAGGCTGTAATGCGTACAAGCTGGCTTATTCTGCTCATCGTTTCCAATCCTGGCTTAGTGGGTAGGCTGCATGAGGGGTTTAATGCAAGTCAACTGCAGGCCTTCACTATAAAGGGACCAGCTGCGTTGGCCCACCCAGATGCTTATTGGCTTCTAATCGATAAAGCTTGAGCCAAAATTAATTCAAGAAAGAGGGAAATCACCCTGGACACAATCCACTGGTCTTGAACACTTTAAGGTAGAGCTGCACAACTTTGTCCATTCGGCGGTTCTTGGACTGCAGCTCCCATCATGCCCAGCCACAGTGGCCAGTAGTCAGAGATGATGGGGACTGTAGTCCAACAACTGCTAGAGGACCAGTTGTGCAGTCCTGCTTTGAGGCAACAATTCTATGTGCACTTCATCATCACCATCATCATCATCATCTTCATCAATGACTTTTTTGTTGGCTGCCCCATAACAATAGTTCTCTGAGTGGCTCACAAAATAAAACAATAAAACGTACAGTTACACACACATTAAAACAAACAAACAAAATAAAACTTACTTAGGTGTATATCCCATTGAGCTCAATGGGACTTCATAATTGTTATTATTTAGCATATGTATACACTGCTTTTCGTATATGTATACAAAACAGGTCTTGGAAGGAATGAGAAAATTAATCCTTGTCTCACAGAGTCGCACAAAAGAAACACAAGGGAGACACCAGTAACCACCACCAGAAGAGAGATTATGCTGGCTTGATCACAGAGACCCTTGCTCTCCTCCTGCTGCTAAATCTCCTCTGCTAAGTGTGTGTGTGTGTGTGTGTGTGTGTGTGTGCCAGCACTTTCAAAGGTACCTCTTTGCCCAGTTAGCAGAGATTCTGAGTAGACATGCACAGGATCTGGGTACAAGTTCCACTGATAATAAGCATTAATTCTTAGCTCTCTTCAGATTAAATCAGTAGGACTTAAGTACTTTATACTAAAATACCCAAATTGCCTATTATTTTTACAGGACATTTTTCACACGGGGGCTTTTAAAGCCCTTTAACTTGCATCTCCTCCGGAATGGAGGGGGTGCGTTCACATATCAGTCAGATATACCTGAAGTCCCTGTGAATTGTGTGAGTTCACACACAATTCGTGTTTTTCACTGCACGTTAGAGTGCAGTCCACTTTATATCTGGGGGTTTTAAAAATCCACTATTTGCATTTGTTTGGGGGGGGGGGACTTCAGGTTTGCAGTAAAGCCTCCCAGAAAATTCGCTGTAAAGCTTGCTGTGTGTAAAAGTCCCAGCAAAACTAACAAAGTAAAAAAAGCTGTCTCTCGTGCATGGACCATTCTGTCTTCTAGGCTACAGATCCATTTGCTTACTATTGCTCGATCCTCTGTCCAATTGCATTTTTAGAATCTACACATTATAATTGTCCTAGCAGCCACTATTCATGCAGCTTGTACAGATCTTCCTTCATCACCTTCCAGCCTCTGCAGATAGAGAAAAATGAAGTTGAGCGCCATATTTCATCACCTTTTTTCTAATCCTGCAACTATGGCATCAACATGCAGGTGTAGCCAGAAAAGGGGCGGGGGGCAGGTTCAGTGTGATGGATAAAGTCACTTTCTCTACCCCATTATTAAGGCACATTGTACATAGGAAGCTCCCTTATACTGGGTCAGAGCATTGGTGCATCAAGTTTAATAGTTTAATGGCTCTCCGGGGTTTTGGAAAGGGATCTTTCCAGACCCTACCTAGAGATGCCAAAGATTGAAGCTGGGATTTTTCATATGCAAAGCAAGTGAAAGTAGCTGAGCTAGGATCCCATACCAGATTACGGTGAGCCGCTGCCAATCTGGTATGGTCCTATACCAGATTACAGTGAGCCGTTGCCAGTCTGTGTAGACAATACTGAGCAAGAGGGGCCTTTGATCTGACTCAGTATATGGCAGCTTCCTATGTTCTATGTTCCTATGAGCTATGGTCTCCTCACCTTGTGCCTTCAGCAGGATGCCAAGAAAACATTTAAGAAACTCACAACATTTTAAATATTTTATCATTCATCACTACTTCAGTTGTCTTGGCCACTGAGAATGCTCCAAATTATCTTATAACCCCCCCCAACACCCCCCCCCCACATTTGTTTATTGATTGCATAAAACACAAGGAGAGAGGTCAGCACAGGTAGATTTTAAGGAATATACATCCTATTGGTTCTGCCAGCGAGCCTGTCAACGCCCTGGTTCAGACATGGAATAATAAATTAACTAGGGCGCTAGGCATGATTGCTCCTAAGCGCACCTCCTGGCCCTAAACTAAATTAAACTAACCCCTTAGTATATAGAAGAACTATGGGGGCTGAAGCAGTAAGGCAGGCAGTTAGAGTGAAGGTGGAGAAAGACTCTACTTGAATCGCTTCAGGGCTTTATAGGTAATAACTAGCACTTTATATTTTGCCCAGAACTTATCAGCAGCTATGCTATACTATACTATACTATACTATACTATACTATACTATACTATACTATACTATACTATATACGATATCTTTTAGTATAAGAGTGATATGGTCTCTTCGAGATGAATCGCAGACCAACCTGACTTCCACATTCTGTACCAACTGCAGTTTCCGGACTATGCACAAAGGCAGCCCCATATAGAGTGCATTGCAGTAGTCAAGTCTGCATAGTAGTCAAGGTTACCAGCATATGTACCACTGTTCTGAAGTCGTTCATCTCAAGAAACAGATGCAGATGGCGTATCAGCCAAAGCTGACAGAAAGCATCTCTGGCCACTGCCTCAACCTGAGACATCAGGGATAGCTGTGGATCCAGAAGCACTCCCAGACTGCATACCTGTTCTTTCTGGGAAGTGTGATCCCATCCAGAACTGGCAGATCAAAGTCATCTCTCGAGTTCTGACCCCACACAATAAGTACATCCATCTTATCTGGATTCAGTCTCTATTTATTATCCCTCATCCAGCCCATCACCGACTCCAGGCATATTTAGGGAGGATATGCCTTCTCCTGATGATGTTGACATCGAGAAATAGATTTGAGTGTCATCAGCATACTGATAACACCCTGAACCAAATCTCTGGATGATCTCTCCCAGTGGTTTCATGTAAGTGTTACAAAGCATTGGAGACAATATGGAGCCCGGAGGGACACCATACAGAAGCTCACATCTCAAAGATCAACAGTCTTGAAATGACACCATCTGGAATCTGCCCAAAAGGTAGGAGCATAACCACTGCAAAGCAGTGCCTCCCACCCCCGATATGCTCAGATGTTCCAGAAGGATCCAAAAGGACCATCAGAGTCACACTTCCTCTGTCATTTCCTAATTCCTCTGTCATTTCCTAGTCCATCAGGCTGACCAAGGCCGGTAACATCCAGGCTTGACTACTGCAATGTGCTCTAAGTGTACATAGTTGAGAAACTACAACTGGTGCAGAATTTGGCAGCCAGGGTTGGTCTCTAGGGGCCACCCGTAGAGACCACATTCCTCCTTTTTTAAAAGAACTGCACTGGTTGCCAATTGGTTTCTGGGCAAAATACAAAATGCTGGTGTACAGTCCTATAAAGCCCTGAATGGCTTGGGCCCAGGGTTTTGTTAGAAACCACCTTGAGTGGTCTTCCGAGCCTGACGACAAGGGGGCCCAATTGTCAGTAGGGAACTCAGTAGGTGAGGATTGGGGGCCTGCAGAGGCCCCAGAACCCCCCCCCCCAACAGAGCAAACCCCAGAAGAAGACCTCTTTCAAGGACTTCCCAGGACCCGCCCCCCAGTTACCTCTGAGGGAGAGGACACCAAGGAGCCACCTCGGTGTCCTCCCAGCTTAGGCCCAGGATACTTAAGAGAACGTTTACTTCACTATGGTTCTCTTATATTTGGCACAGTAGGGAAGCAACCTGCCTAGAGAGCAGGAGGCTAATGGTTCAAATCCCCGCTGCTGTGTTTCCCAGAATATGGGAAACTCCTATATCGGGCAGCAGCGATATAGGAAGGTGCTGAAAGGCATCATCTCATATTGCACGGGAGAAGGCAATGGTAAACTTCTCCTGTATTCTACAAAAAAACCCCACATGGCTCCGTGGTTTCCAGACACTGACTCCAAAATGGCCGCCGCCACGCACTACAGAGGCCCGAATGGGCCGAAAATGATCAATTTCCCAGGCTGCAGCTGTGACCTTCAGGGACCAGCGGTGGGAGGGGAACCCTTGCAGACCACACACATACACACACACTCATAGCATACAGAAAGCCCTCCAAAGGGGCTAAAGGTACTTTAAATTTATTTTTTAACATTCTTTTTTAAAAAAATTGTGAACGTGTCCGGAGGTTCAGTTCTGGTCCGGATGGAACCGAGGGGGAGGAGTTGGTTTGATCCCGAACCCCCGAACCTCTGGACTGCCGGGCTGCTGGACCAGTCCGCACATCCCTACCATGTAGGGATGGGCCTTCTCTGTTGCTGCTGCCTCAAGACTCTAGAATGTACTCCCTGCTGAGATAAGAGCCTCTCCATCTCTGACAACTTTCCTTCCAGTATTTAGGTCACTTCCTTTCCTGGTCCTCTTGCTGGCAACAACTTCTCAAATATGTCTGAACCTGGTGGGTTCTCAGTCCAGCTGGAGCCCAGGACTCCTGCATTCCTGCTACTGCCTGACCTGGATGATCTTACTCTGCTCCTGAGACTCTGCCCACGTGACCACTGAATTAGGACTCTTGCCTATGACACCTCGCTGTACCTTCTGCTCCTGGAGAGAGGGGGGATCAGCAGTCCATGGGGCCTGGCGTCAATCACTCTGCTATTGGAAAGCTGTGCTGTAATTCAGCTGACTGCCACATGGGGCAGTGGTATGCAGATTCTCAGATTTCCAGCCTGAACAAGGTAGTTCCTGACAGGTGGGTTTTCCAATGGGAGTGGTCCCTTGGGCCTGTGACCTACCTGGCTATAGGGATGTGCATGGAACCTGTTCGGAGGCCCTTTATGGACCTCCGAAGTGGTTCGAATGGTGGGTGGTTCTGCTGGTTCAAAGGTGGGGGGGTGCTACTTTAAGGGCAGGGGAGGGTGCACTTACCCCTCCAGCTGCTTTTCCCCCATCAGCACTCCATTTTTGGCAAAGTGTATGGGGGGGCAGTGTACCTCCCTGCCGCCCCATTGCCCCTGTTTACCAGAACTAACTGGAAGTATCAAACTCACCTGTGCGCATCGAGCATATGCGTGCATCAGGTGTGAGGCACACACACGCTGGCGTATCAGGTACTTCCAGTTAGTTCCGGTAAACAGGGGCAACAGGGTGGCAGGGAGGCATGCTGCCACCCCATTAACTTTGCCAAAAACAGAGCCCTGGTGGGGGGAAAGCAGCAGGAGGGGTAAGAGCAACCTCCCCCACCCTTAAAGCAGCATACACACACACACACACACGCCTTCGAGCCTCCTCTGCCCAGTTCCGTGCACATCCCTAGCTGGCCAAGCCCCTGATCAGGGCCGGATTAAGCTAGTGCAGGGCCTGTAGCATATGTTATAAAGTGGCCCTAATTTTTTTTAAAAAAATGCACATAAATATTAAAACATAAATTATTTACTTGCATAGTAAAGTAATTCAATTTTTTCATTTGCTATATTTTGGAGTATGGGAGACCAAGCCACAAACTCATTTACGTACTACAACATTTACATACTGTTTTCCAATCAAAATTCTCAAAGTGGTTTACATAGAAAAATAAAGAGTGGAGAGATGATTCTCTGTCTCCAAAGGGCTCACTCTCTAAAAAGAAAAATGTGGTTGGCACCAGCAACAGCCACTGGACAGATGCTGTGCTGGGCCTTCTCTTAAAAGGCACATTTAGCAGAAAAGGGATATTTTATCTAACATGGACCAAATAAAACAGGTAAAGTTTTAACTTTAATTTAATTCCCAGAGTTTTTTTTAATATAGGAATGAAAATAAACATGCCAAGGAAAAGTGAAGGGCAAGATTGGAAAAAGGCACAAACCATATAGTCTGTTAGTCCTGCTATTATTTAAATCTACAATCTAGCATTTAGAAATGGTACAGCTGGAAACCTATAATGCACCTGAACCCTGGAAGTGCCACATACCATACAGGACTCAGGAGGCCAGAAGTTTCTCCCTGCCTCGGCCACCCCCCAAGAAAGTCTACTGTTTACAGGAATCTTTCAGCCATGCCCAAGGGAAATACATTAAATACAGTGCTTCAAATGCAGAACAGGGCATTTGCTTTGCAAATGGGTTGGGCCATTACAGTCAGGACAGGGAAGGGACGCACTACAGCTGAGCTAAGCCTGCTAATCGGAGGCAAGTGAAGTGAGAGCAGGCGCTAACTGCAGCTGTGGCAGAGGCAGGAGTCAACAGAGCCCACTTCTCAGCATGCTCTTCCCCATGCACCAAGTAGAGAGAGCAGAGGGGGCAGCTGGAAGCCAGGCGTGTGGGGCCCTCAAAAACGCGGGGCCCGTAGCAAATGCTACATTTGCGACTACGTTAATCCGCCATAGCCCCTGATGCCATTCTGAGAGCATAGACTTTCAATGTATCAAAGCTATTCTGAAAATCTGCCTTATAGTCCTGGTCCCACAGAAAATTGTGAATACATATGTGTTTCTAGCCTAGTTGGCTACAAAACTGATTTGAGCAGACATGTTCATTCTGTATCAATAATTCTGTAGCCACCATTCTCCTTGCTGGTGAACACACAAATGTAGTAACTTTTAAACAAGCTCACTTTGGTGGCAAAAATATATACTTTTTAAGAAACCTTGGAGCCAAAAGAACAATTGCCATTGTGTTAAGGACACTTATAATAACGTTGAAAAATGTGGACAAAGGAAAAACTGAAAATACAATTGAATCATACTTTTCCAGCTATCTATGTATATACCCTGTTTCCCCAAAAGTAAGACCTAACCCAAAAGTAAGACCTAGCAGTCATTTCTGATGTGCCGCTAATTGCCCTAGTGCATTTTTGGGGGCTAAAATTAATATAAGACACTGTCTTATTTTCGGGGAAACACGGGTAATATGCTAAGCTTACTTCCTGCTTTTTTCCCCCTTGGAGATGCAAGACAGAAAAGTGGTGCGTTACCATTAACAACCTGTTTAGTCAACAGGTATATCATCATGCTTATTATTTTTGTTGTTTTACTTCCTAGTGGAGAAGCCCTAGGAAGTTAAATGGAGAAGCAGCTGAAAACAGAGACAGACAAGGGAATTCTGTTGAATCAAAGGCTACAGACATTTTCAAGAAAGACAAGTTTCTTATATGCCAAAAAGCAAAGACAAATATCAAGTTAACATCTACCAATGAGTGTCAAAAATTAATGAGAGAGGCAACAGAAATAAGGCAGGGGGATATTAAAAACAACTAAAGCTTTACTGGATTATACCTGCATCATCTCATATTGCATGGGAGATGGCAATGGTACACACACACACACGTATTCTACCAAAGAAAACCACATGGCTCTGTGGTTGCCAGGAGTTGACACCCACTTGACGGCACACCTTTACCTTGCTGTCAAGTCAATTTTGACTCCTGGTGCCTACAGAGCCCTGTGGTTTTCTTTTGGTAGAATACAGGAGCAGTTTACCATTGCCTCCCCCCATGCAGTATGAGATGATGCCTTTCAGCATCTTCCTATATCGCTGCTGCCCGATATAGTACCAGCAAGGATTCAAACTGGCAACCTTCTGCTTGTTAGTCAACTTTACCTATACCTAAACATACTGGCTAACATACTGTGCAAGAGTATATCAGCCCAGTAACACATTTGCACAAGTTGCACAAACATAAAATGTGTGCAAATTGTGTTACATGTGAGTATGCCCATTACATCCAATGGGCTTGCTCTTGTATAACACAATTTGTGCAAATGCAAAGTTACTAGGCTGACGTACTTGTGCACAGGATGTCAGCCGCTGTGCATTTGTGTTCTCATTGGTATCTGCGCTCTTCAAACTACTTACTAAATCCATCTTACGTTAAACTCACCCCACTGAAGTCAGTGAAATTTCTGGGGAATGGCCCACGGACAGCAGTGTTAAAAGTCATTGAGATGGATTCCAGCCGCATTGCCTGTGCAAAGTAGCAATTTACTCAACAAAAAAAGACAGCTGGCTTGGGATGCAAAGGGTTTATTTATTTCTCTGGATGTCTGAAAGTTATCTCTTGTGAATAAGGATGGTACTGTAGGGCTCAGCAGCAAGAAATACCGATCAATGAACCAAGGATAAGCTTTCACTCTCATTATTTAACTTACACCCCTGTCCTCACCCCGCCCCCAGCAAGCAGACACATTGCCTCTTCATGCATCTCAGCATGAGAATCGTGGATAGGAGAATACTCAAGGGATTCACATGAGTCTCTCACCAGCCTGCTGCTGTCATACATAAATCATGATCCCCCTGCACATTTTCTACTTCATGTTACACCCTCTCAGTCTCCAATTTTAGTTTTGATAATTTACCCTCAAAGGATTCAAGGACGGACTGCCATTGGCATTTTAAAAACACAGGGTCAAGTTTCTTCCCGAAGCATGCAATATTCAGCACGCAAGGTTTCATTAAGGCACATGAAAGAAAACAAAACAGAAGGATATAAGTAAGCATTGTGCATGAAGTTAGAAAACTCCTAAAACAGCAGATAGGTAGATGCATATATGTATAGATATGTGTGTGTGTGTGTGTGTGTGTGTGTGTGTGTGTGTGTGTGTGTGTGTGTGTTTTGGGTAAAATTCCATATATAGATGGTTGCACGTACATACAACTTGGTGAACATGAATATCTGTATTCAAACATTTCTGCATGTGCTTTCTAATGTGCTAATGTATGCATGCATATAACACATAACTTTTGTATAGAAAACGCAGATTTGAGATAGTGTTGCTCTGCGTGTCAAAAAGAATAGGCTCCAATGAACTAGAAAAAAACTCCTTCCCTCAGTCACTTTCAGTGGAAATATCAGGCCCCAGAACAATGGCCCACATGTTGTGCAGCATAACAAAGGCAGTGCTGACCTATCCGTACTGCTTTGGGTTCGGATTAAGTGCTGTCAGTCTTGAACTTTTGCACAAGAGCATGCTTGCACTCTGGTAGTGCTAGCTATTCATTCATTCATTCATTCATTCATTTTTAAAATTATGTCTCACTCTTCTCCAAGGATCCCAGGGTGGTGTACATGGTTGTACATGTACACAACAACCCTATAAGGTAGGTTAGCCTGAGAAATAAGTGACTGGCCCAGAGTCACTGAGTGAGTTTCATGGTTGAGTGGGGATTTGAACCTGGGTCTCCTCAATCCTAGTCCCAACATCGTGGCCAGCCCTGGGGTCACCCTATCATGTTGGCATCCCCCCATTCGGTTAGAATGATATTCTGTAACAGTTCATGTGAGGCAAGGGAGGTTCATCAGGCTGACTTTTGGAATGGCCATTGCCTGTGCGTGTCCAGCAGGTGAGTGGCGGGGGTGAGCTGTGTGGCCCCAGGGGTGGAGCCACCATTGGGCGAACGGGTTCAAAGAACCTGGGCTGCGCCCAATCAGGGGCCGTGCCTCGCAGCCCCAACACACCCACACCCACACACATCTGACGTCAGACGCAGGGGAGCTGGTTTAGCTCTCAAGCGGGGGCCGCGCAACCCCCATTCGGGAGTTAAATGGCCGCTGGATTAAAGGCAGGGAAGAGCTGCTCCTGGCTGTGCTGCGAATGCAGCACCAGCACAAGTCTAACTCCCGAAGGGGCCGCTTGGCCCCTTTGGGAGTTAAATGGGAGTTAAAAGGGAAGAGCTGCTCCTGGCTATGCCGCGAATGCAGCGCCAGCCCAACTAGCTCCCAAAGGGGCCATGTGGCCCCTTCGGGAGTTAAATGGCCGGCACTGTGAATGCAGCACCGGCCTGCCTCCCAACTCCTGAACGGAGCCACTGGGCTCCATTTGGGAGCCAAACCACACACCCCTGCATCAGACATCAAACGGGGGGGCTAGCCCCTGCGTCTGACGTCAGTTGCAGGGGGCAGGGTGAGCGGGGCCACCGCCGCACACAGGCCGCTAGCGGTCAGGCTCCGCGTCTGCTGTGGTAAACGCAGACTCCATGCAGAACTGGGCAGTGGCACTGCTGTGGGTCAGCAGTGGCATTTCTTATGGATTTTAAAAGGTATCATCTCCTTCCTCACCACTACCCAGCCCCAGTTGCCATACAGAGGGTGGTTATTCACAGCAGGGTTAGTGGCCTGCCCCATGCCCCTAAGAACTGGTGCCCTGGGGGACCACTCATATTTCATTAGAAAAGTCACAAAAAAATAAAACAATAAAACAATACACACTTTACATATTAGCTGAAAGCAACATGAAAATGTTTACAGGCACAGAGACAAATACTGCAACAACAGAAATGCACTCGTCCCAATGTCAGAGTTCACAGCCTAGTGGATGAGCCAGTCCTGTCCAATACTCTAACCACTACACCACACTGATGCTCCAATTTAGATCGGAGACATGTTACTTAACCATTTGGGACATGTTTCCAACATAAGTAGTGCTTCTGGATTGTGGGCACGCCAACGTGGATCAGCACCACCCACATTGGGCTGCACACCATGTGAGCCACAATCTGTAATTCACTTAGGTCTAGTTTCCACACTCCTAAACTAATTTTTCGGGTGTATCCATATATGGACAAGCCACCTAATGGTGCAGCAGGGAAATGACTTGCCTAGCAAGCAAGAAGTTGTTGGTTCAAATCCCCACTGGTATGTTTCCCAGAATATGGGAAACACCTATATTGGGCAGCAGTGATATAGGAAGGTGCTGAAAGGCATCATCTCACACATCATCTCACATCACCCCTCCTGTATTCTACCAAAGACAACCACAGGGCTCTGTGGTCGCCAGGAGTCGACACCGACTCGAGGGCACAACGTTACCTTTATCCATATATGGGCACTGACCAGTGAAGGTTTTTAGGAACCAATTTTTGATTAAAATCATTTGTTTTGCTTGTTCATCCTGCCATCCATGTCAAAGTTTGTTCCATTTGTACCTTCTTTGTGGGAGAGCCCTTTCCTGCGTTTTCAGTGGAAATCTAATGGAGTATCCTTGTCCAACAAGGTTTGTCAACACTTTGGGTGTCATCTGAAAATAGTATGGGCTAGACGGCAAGCATGTATCTTTTATGCAGTGTTGGGTGTCCTGCCTGAGCCAAGGCAATGCCCATGGACATCTCTGTCATCACTTAATTATAACCCCGAACTGTTAAGATGCAACAGACGGCACTTACTTAGTTTCGTGATGACGCATTACAGAGTTACATAGTGTAATGCAGACTCTTAAAAGGGTGGAAGTTAATATTATCCCATCGCTCTTGCATTCTTCAACTTCTCAACTAACAGTTCTCAGTAAGTTGTTGCTTCGGACTGCAGTCCAACACACAGTCATTTCCTGTCTTGCCACTATTTATCCAAGACCGAAACAGCTCAAGAACTCTCCCAAGCTATGTACTTGTTTCGTTAGGGAAGGGCTGCCCAACTTTGGCCCTCCTGCAGATGTTCGCCTACAGCTCCCATAATCCTTAACTACTGACCACTGTGGCTGGGGGTTATAGGATTTGTAGTCCAAACACTGTTGTAAGAGCAAAGTTGTGCAGCCCTGCTGTAGCCCCAAATTGTAAGCCCTTTGGGGACAGGGGAGCATATTCCGTTAGAGGGTGTTAATTCCCACCCCCCCAGTGGGCAAAACAGCAGAGCACTAAGGAATGGGCACACACTCCAGTTACAGAGTAGGTAGCAGAGGATGGTTTAGTTATTGCAGCTATTTAGAGAAAAATACATGGAGATCCTTGTAGAACTAAATACTAAGTGTTTATTGGTTAAGGACACATGGATATGAAAGACCTGAAACTAATCTAAAGGACTACATAATGAATAGGTAAGGAGAAAGAGAGATGTTTCCATCTGCTCTCTAGGGGGAAGGGAAGGATTGTGACTCAGCACAAGAAGTGCTGAAGAGTGAGTCCTGGGGTCATAGAGTAGAGACAGGTAAGGAGACCCTCACTCACTACCTCTACTCCCAATGCCCCTCGTGGTCATTAGGATAGTAGGTGCAAAAAGTTGATGCACTCGAACTCCATCTCCAACATATTCTTTACAGGTGCGTAACTATAATAGGGCAAGGGGAGACAATTGTCTGGGGGCCCACTGTCTTGGGGGCCCCCTCAGAGGCAAGTCACATGACTGACTCCCCCAGCCACACACCCGCCTGGGCTTCCCTCAGTTGTATTCATCCTCCAAAATTGATGTGAGTGGTAAGACCTAGAGCTACCAGAACAGCATGTCTTTCTCTAGTACCATTAAATGACTTGCATTGTCCACAATTTACAAAACCTTTTATAAAATAATTTAGGATGATGTTCTATTGTGGCACATAGGTTTTACTAGAACATAGACAATTTTACTATGCTTTTTGTTACCACTATTCAGCCTCATTTAAGATTTCTTTGCTTCATAAGCTGAGCTTCAGTGAGGGGGGCCCATTTTTAAATCTTGTCTCTGGGCCCACCCCTGATTCTTTATTTATTATTTCTTTATCTTTGTAAACTGCTTAGAGAACTTTTGTTGAGAAGCAGTATATAAATACTTGTTGGTGTTGTAGTCTTCGTTTTTAATACATTCTTGTAGCTCATGGTACTCCACTGTGTTCTGAATTGAGCACAGATACTGCCGTCTTTAAAAAAGGTTCTTTCAGCTGAGATGGTGATCTGAGTCACTGTCTTCCCACCCTACCTCCCTTGTGTCTAGGATACTGAAACTGCTCTGTTAGGTGCCAGGGACATCAGGAAATGTACTTTTCCCGAGGCACCCATCCTTAGTATGGAGATCACACACCCTGGAAACTATATTCCCCAGGTTTCCTAGTGCATGGGAAACTGTCATTTCAGACTACCAGACACACTGGGGCGTTTTCCAGACTGCATGGTAACACATATTCCTTAAGTGTACTTCCGCACTGCCTGCACTGTCCCTGTGCTGTAAGCAAGATGCCGTTCCCATTTCCGATGCCTTATTTTGGATTTTGTTGCTGTTTTGCAGCCCTATAATGTTGCATATGCATCGCAGAAAAATAGCTGTATTTCCCCATTGTAGCTTGCAACGGATTTCAACTGCGGTTTGAATTCGGCACACAAAAGCGTTGCAGTTCACTCCACTTTTCGCATTGTAAGGCTCACTATCTGGAAACCACCCAGGGAGAGAGACGGGGTGGAGCTTTTCAGAAGTGAGCTCACCATGTGCCAGGTCCGATCAGTAGGAAGCAAAGAGAAGGGAATGGGTGGGGGATTGGGTACAAGGGCTCATGCAAGGCATTATTCAAATCCCATCATGCTCCCCATAATGTTATTGGAAGCATGGTGTGGTCTAAATTTTGGAACTAGGCATGGGGGAAATGGCATTGTTTTCCGTTTGTGGGAGGGTGGGAAATCGCTTGATTTGCTGCGCTCAACTCCAATCCAGATGAGGGAAGTTGCTTCTCAAAATAATCCCTGTTAACTGGGCAAAGAGCACCTTTTAAGATGGTGGCTCTCTTATATTAGCAGGGGGAGAGCAAATTTCCCTATCCAACTCCAGCACGGAGGGGCATAGCTAGGGGAGAGGGGGCCCATGTTCGCCCTTCTCCCAGAAAGCCCTTTGGAGTGATGGAGATAATGAAGAAAAAAGGGAGGGGTGGAGCTGGAGGGCCCTTATTCCTTTCCCAGTAGCGGCCATTGCTGTGAGAGGAACCTTTAAGCATAAATTAGTAGGTCCACTCCATTTATGTTCCTATAAATTAGTAGGTGCTTACCTCCACTCCAGCCGGACCTGCAACCTGCTCCGAGCAGCAGTGTGCCGCCCAGCACTCCCTGCAGCCGGGGATCAGTTGCACCACTCACCTTGCTTCCACAGAGCCAATCCCTCACCGGCGGCCAATCCCTCACCAGCGGAGCTGATCACCTGCTGCAGGGAGCAGCCCGAAGCAGCTTGCAGGTGCAGCCAGAGTGGAGGTAAACACCTACGAATTTATAGGAACATAGGAAGCACAGGAGTCAGCCATAGGTCCATCTAGCTCAGTATTGTCTACACAGACTGGCAGCAGCTTCTCCAAGGTTGCAGGCAGGAGTCTCTCTCAGCCCCATTTTGGAGATGCCAGGGAGGGAACTTGGAACCTAGATGCTCCACCCAGAGCAGCTCCATCCCTGAAGGGGAATATCTTAGTGTTCACACATGTTGTCTCCCATTCATATACAACCAGGGTGGACCCTGCTTAGCTAAGGAGACAAATCATGCTTGCTACCACAAAACCAGCTCTCCTCAATGCTTAAAGGTGCCTCTTGCCTTTCTCTCTCAGTTGTGCATTGGCCACTACTGTCCTTTTCTATGTAAAGCATTTTGAGAACTTTTGTTGGTTGAAAAGCAATATATAAACATTCTAAATAATAATAAACCATAGCACCTTTTCACATGAAAAAAAATCTCCCCCGCTGCCACTAATACTAATGCATGTTTTTTTGCACCTTGAAATCAAAGAAACTAATTACATTATCAAGAAAGCATACATTCTCTTGACTTTTCGTTTTGGTTAACAGCAACCTACAGTACTCTGGACAAATGTTAGTGTTTGACTTAAGATTGAAGCAATAATATTATTCTTCTCTTGGCAATGGAGCGAGGCTCTCAGTGAAGTGCCCTGTGTGAATAGGAATCCCATGTGGCATAGTTAAACATTGGCATGGGACCAGAATCTCTTGATGGTTTGATCCATGACTCCTCTTGAACCTGTAAAATAACTGCTAGATGCTGTTTCTGTGTGGTTAAGCTCCAGCACTTGGCCAGCAGATCCTCACAGAAGCTAGAAAGAACATAGTGTAATAACTGGTGATGAGCAGCTACTTTAATACTAGCCTTTTCTACTCTTCTTTCTATCAGTGAACGTCTTGGTGGGAAGCAGATGAACAAATTAACTTTAAAAAATAATAATCTAGCTTTAATACAAATACACTGGCTTAAGCAATTTGTGGGTCACGCAGCCTGAATTGTGTAGGAATATGCCAACTGTTTGTTCAAGAAAATCTCCAGAATGTGTGGTTATGGGCAATGCAAACTTCAAGCATCTTTCTACTTTAAAAATGCAGATCCTATGAAGCAGTGCTTTTCAAGCTGTTTTTTAGGGAAATGCAGTTTGGGTTTCCTTGGAAGTGTAAGAAAAGTTCCTGAACAAGGGCGGTTCTTACATGACCCAAGGAGAAGTGGTTGCCTCAAGCAGTAGATTATTGGGCATCAGTGGGTGGCAAGGAGGAGGAGGGTTTGCACTGAGTTAGGTAACAGTGGCAGGTCTTCACATCACAAAGGAGGAGGCAGAGATAAGTCTTTATGTGCATGCCTAATGAAACATTATCATCTGTTGCCCCCTCTGCGAATAACATAGGAGGCACACACAAGGAGGGGAGGCAGCATTGGGCACCCTGTGTCCGGCGTAGTAGACAAACTTCCCTAAATGATAATTTGGCCACCATTATTTATCCTCCTTTACAATGTGCAACAACATTGAGAGGGGAAATCTGGGTATATTCAAGGATGTGCTCTCCATTCACAGAGGGAAACTATGAGGTCTAGCAGACTTTGCCAGTGCCCCAGTGGAACTGAGCATGCCCCCTGGAACATATCACATAATCCTCTGCAAGATGTTGGATTTCCATGGAAGACAGTCAAAGTGGAAAGAGATTCCTGATAGTCGAAAGTTTGAAAACAGCTGGTGTGAGGGAATAAGATATGCCAGTAAAAGGGGGGAGGAGGCCAGAAGAATTATTTACTCATTAAAGATTTCAAGTGGGTACCCATGGCAGGTCCAGCTGATCTAAGATTGACCTCTTCAGCTACTCCAAAGTTCATAGCAATAGCAATAGCACTTACATTTATATACCGCTCTATGGCTGGAAGCTCTCTAAGCGGTTTACAATGATTTAGCATATTGCCCCCAACATTCTGGGTACTCATTTTACCGACCTCGGAAGGATGGAAGGCTGAGTCAACCTTGAGCCCCTGGTCAGGATCAAACTTGCAACCTTCTGGTTACAGGGCGGCAGTTTTACCACTGCGCCACCAGGGGCTCTTCATGTAATCAGAACATAAGAACAGCACTGCTGGATGAGGCCCTTCTAGTCCAGCATCTTGTTCACCACAGTGGCCCACCAGATGCCTCCGGGAAGCCCACAGGCAAGAGGTGAGGGCATGCCCTCTCTCCTGCTGTTGCTCCCCTGCAACTGGTATTTAGAGACATCTTGCCTCTGAACCTGGAGGTAGTCTATCGCCATCAAGACCAGTAGCCATGGATAGACTTGTCCTCCATGAATTTGTCTTAGCCCGTCTTCAAGCCATCCTGGCTGGTGGCAATCACCACATTGTGTGGCAGAGAATTCCATAGGTTAATTATGTGCTGTGTGAAAAACTGCTGCCTTTTGTCGGTCCTAAACTTCCTGGCAATCGGATGACCTCTGGTTCTAGTGTTGTGAGAGAGGGAGAAAACATTCTCTCTATTCATTCTGTCTATACCATGCATAATTTTGTAGACCTCTATCATGTTTCCCCTTAGTAATCTTTTTTCTAAACTAAAAAGCCCCAGGTGGTGTAACCTTGCCTCGTAATGAAGGTGCTCTAGGCCCCTGATCATCAATCAGGCCCCTGAAGGTACTCTAGGCCCTGATCATCTCATGATGATCAGGGGCCTAGAATACCTTTGTTGCAAGGCAAGGTTACACCACTTGGGGCTTTTTAGTTTAGAATAGGTTCCCCTATTCTGCACCTGCAAAACTCTGTTACAAAGACAAATGATTGCCAACAATCAAGTGGTTTTGTCCAGCTTCATCTGATTCACCAATTACGCCCTTACATTGATCGGCAGGCATTAATGACAGTGATCCATGCCCTTGTTATCTCCCGCTTAGATTACTGTAACGCTTTCTATCCAAGGTTACCTTTGAGGACAATCGGGAAGCCTCAATGGGTCCAGAATGCAGCAGCTCACCTACTCATGGGTGCCAGATAATATGACAGGGTAACACCTCTCCTGCAGTCATTGCACTGGTTGCCTATTTGCTTCTGAGTTCAATTTAAGGTCCTGGTTTTGACCTTCAAAGCCTTGCGGGGTTTGGCGCCTCCCTACCCACAGACTATCTCCCATCCAGTTACATCCCGTCTGGTTAGATCATCTCAGATGGCCCTTTTGTCAGTTCCTGATTTCCGAGAGGTTTGGGGTGCTCATGAAAGGGCCTTTTCGGTTGCTGCCCCACTTCTTTGGAACTCTCTTCCACTTCAAATTTGTTTAGCCTCTTCCTTACTGATTTTTAAATCTCTATTAAAGACTTTTCTTTTTCGCCAGGCTTTTGCCCTGTAGTTTATCTATTTGGGGTTTTTTTCTTTTTTGTTAATTACTTAAGTTTTTAATTTAGAATGTAATTTTAATGTTGTCTTGCTTTGCATGTTTTTGTGCACCGCCCGGAGTCTTCAGAGTGGGCAGTATATTAAATGTTTCAAATAAATAAATAAATAAATAAATAAATAAATAAATCACATTAGGAATATCATACAGGCAAAATAAAGTTAAGTGTACCAAATGGCTAAGTATTAAAATGTGAGCTTTGGAACGTCTGATTTCTGTGGTGTTAGACAAGACAAGGGCAGAGTCATACATACTCACAAACACACTATAGTATGTAGGGTGTGTTTGTTTGGTTTTGTATTGGTCCTTACAAGTATAAATTGCACCACAAGTAAAGGCAGATGTATAAGGCAGGGTGAATTTCTGGAAACCTGCTGTCTGTGCCTGAGCCCAGCAGGGTGAAGAGGCGTTATGTCATGCAGAAAAGCCTGACTGGGTCCTGGAATCAGAGCCCAGGCCAGGGTGCAAGGGTTGAGACCAATAGCTGGCACTGAAGTTGACTCTAAGAGGAGTTTATATTGGAGAATATGTTGCTTTACTGATAGGATGTATTTTTCCCTATTAAAACGATTATTAATTTAGTAGGCCTTCTGTAATGAATATTCATTTATGGGATTCAGCCTCCCCAATCATTCATCCTCAAGAGTCTGAAAATTAAACAAACACATGCATAAATTTAATTGATGACTGCAAATCTTCCAAATACCACAGAAAATACTGATTGTTACATTTGTCTTGGCGCTGTTTTCATCATTGCATGACCACTGTGTTGCCTACAGACAAAGATAGCTCCGTGAGATTCCTTAGTATGTATATTTATCCAACAGATGGCCCTACCATACATCACAGATATAGAACAAGTGTCATTTGAAACCCAGAATGCATTCTCTTTGCATGATGCAGCTCCCAAGGAGAATTTGATGGACCTGCTAAAAGTGGCCCATAACATAATACTGCATCAATATTTTATTTTTCTATATAGGTTTAACTGAAATGGCAAAAATCAATATGGAAATTCATTTATTGTAATAAAAAGTAATCAGCTGTTGTGTATCATTTGCTTATGCTCATTTTCTTTTGTATTACCAGAATATGGGTCATTCTGTTTCTAAGGTCAGATTCTTGTTGGAGCACTAAGGGCCTGAATACATTTAAAGAAAGGCGACTACATGAAAGTCTGAAGCTGGACTAGAAGGTGTGCACCAAGCGATCAAAATTTGCGCATTAAGTAATTCTCATATTTAAGGGTGGAGAGTTGGTCTTGCGGTAGAGAGCGTGAATGGTCCCCTTTGCTAAGCAGAGTTTTCCTTGGTTTGCATTTGAATGGGCGACTACATGCGAATGCTGTCTGCTGTGAGATATTTCCCTTAGGGGGATGGGGGCGCAGCTCAGTGGCAGTAGAGGCTGGTGAGGGCTCTGCTGGCCTGGCCATGAGAGATACCTTTAAAAAGTGACTGCCAGCAGTACCGCCGGCACCTGCAAGCCACCGCAAGCAGCAGTGCCTCCCCCAGCATAACGCACGGTAGCTGCTGCAGCTCTGGTACTCCCCTTGCCTCTGTGCATGTGCGGAGGCCATTTCCATGGTCAGCTGACCACGCAAATGGCCTCCGCACATGTGCAGAGGCCAAATGAATGCAGGAGCCACGGCAGCCACCATGCGGGATGCCAGTCAAGGCACTGCTGCTTGCTAATCACTTTTTAAAGGTACCTTTCATCAGCCCTCCAGCACAGCCCTCACCAGCCACCACTTCTCAGTGGTAGAGCAGAAGGTCCCAGGTTCAATCCCTGGCATTTCCAGCTAGAGTTGGGAAGACTCCTGCCTGAAGCCTTGGAGAACTGCTGCCAGTCAGTGTGGACAATACTGAGCTAGATGGATCAATGGTCTTAGTCAGTATAAGGCAGTTACCAATTTTCCTGTGTTCCTAATCAGCTGGAGCAGTCAGAAGTTTCCTTATGGGCATAAATACCAATATCTGTACATTCATGGAGCCATTGATAGATTTATCCTCCATGAATTTTCCAACTCATCTAAGGATGAAACTAGATATTATTTTTGACACAGAGATGCTGCCCAAAATAGACAAGACTGTCTAAACTTTAACTTGACACAGGGATGCCATTTTTGGTGGCAGCTCTGTGGCAGCATCACATGTAGAAGTCATCACTACATCTAGTGCTAGTGAATGCCACAAGCTGATAATGTACTGTGTGACGAAACGAATGATTCCTCTTAGCTACGTCCAGCTTCAGTAGGTCACTTCCAGTTTCTAGTAGTATGAAGAAGGGATTGTAACTCAGTGTTAGAGTGCATGTTTTGTATTCAGAAGATCCTAGGTTCAGTCCCTGGAATTTCTAGGTAAGACTGGGAAAGTCCCTGCCCGAAACCCTACAGACCTGCACTAGTCAGTGTAGACAAAACTCACCTAGATGGCCCAATGGTCTGATTGAATCACATAAGACAGCTTCAACAGAAAGGGGCAAAAATCTTTCTAACCACTCTTCCCCCTCTCTTTTTAAGTTGAATCTCTTTTCCCAAATACAGCAGCCACTTCTGGACCATATCAGGAATCACTGATTTCAGAATTGGGCATGTGCTTTTTATTTGTTATTTATTTATTTTATTTTTGGCATTTATATACCACTTTTCAGGCAGACCTTCCAAAGCAGTTTCCATAAAAGTTTCAATTTTAAAAAACCATGCATCAAGCCACACGTTTAGATCTTCACATGCTGAGCCCTTTAGGCTTTGCTGCTTCTTTCTTCTCTCCTCCCCTCAGAGGAAGATGGTCCCTAGGTAGATCTGTGGTGGCAGTGGGGAAGGGAAGGCATGTGCAGAGACCAGGTGAGTTTAAAGAAAATGTGCAGTTTGGATGTGATTTTGGTGAGAATCATGTTGGGATAATTGGCAATAAAGCAATATTAGAGGAGTAACGAACCTCACTTCTTCTTTTTTTACTTGACTGAACAAACCTTGGATTAGTCTAGCCTAATACCATCGGAGTTCATTTTGCTGAAATTAGAAGAGCCTAAGTTGAAATAAATATACCAAGAAAGTATATACATTCTTGGCAGACACCTATATCTCCTCATCAAAATCCTCATATCCATGACCAGTTGGCTTTTGCCGTTATCACATGTGCTCGGAAGCTGCTGCGAAGTGCCGCTTCCAAGCATGTGGCATTGCTGAAGCTGTTGTGTGGCTTTTAAACTGGTTGAAGCATTCACTTTATCAACAGGTTTTCCTACACCCATGTAGGAAAAATGTCAAGTATGTCCAAACCCAGGTTAACCAAGGCAGCAAGACTTCAAGGCAGACACAAGCTCCCATCGGGAGGGAGACCCTGGGGGCTCAAGGCAAGGGGGCAGTGTAGGTGCTTGCACACTGTCCTGTCTTGTCCAGTCCCGTCCCATCTCATCTCATGGACAGGAGCCCATGAGGTCTGGAAGACAAACAAGACAGGTTACAGCACCACAGACAGCTCCATGGGACAAGTTGCTCCAGTAGGAGTCAGAGGTGGACTGAGCTTTTAAATACCTCTGAGCTCAAGCTCCCTCTCTGAATTCTGCCCCCTGCCTGGAGAGTGGCAGCCTCAAAGGGGAAGGCTTCTGGCCTGGAATCTGGCACTCTTCCTCCTCTCTGGGGCAGTTCAAACAATCAGCAGTTGAACCAGAGACATGGAACATAGGGACACAGGAACATAGGAAGCTGCCACATACTGAGTCAGACTATTGGTCTATCTAGCTTAGTATTGTCTACACAGACTGGCAGCGGCTTCTCCAAGGTTGCAGGCAGGAATCTCTCTCAGCCCTATCTTGGAGATGCTGCCAGGGAGGGAACTTGGAACCTTCTGCTCTTCCCTGAGCAGCTCCATCCCCTGAGGGGAATATCTTACAGTGCTCACACTTCTAGTCTCCCATTCATATGCAACCAGGGCAGACCCTGCTTAGCTAATGGGACAAGTCATGCTTGCTACTGCAAGACCAAGTTAAGGAGCTGTGTGTGTTTCCATTTTGTGATTGTCTGTGAGTTTAAAATAAGGTAGCAAATGGGGAGCTTCATCATTTGCTAAGCCCCACCTTGGCAGGACAGCTTTTTGTCCTACCTGGGTCCATAGCTGGGAATGGAATGTGGTTAGGGCAAGCACATCCTTTTAAAAAAATTTTTTAACAATATCTTAACATTAACATTCCCAACACATTAAACAAATATGGACTTCCCGCTCACACCTCCTCGTGAATTACCAACTATAGAATTAACCCTTGCTATAATAATAATTCAAAACATAGATCTAAACCTTACAAACACGATTTTGATCTACCCAACCTGCTAATATTACTAGATTTCAAACCCTGTTGTAAAATCAATATTAGGAAAATAGTTCTTTAAATATAATAAGAATGGTTTCCAATCTTCTTAGGGCAAGCACATCCTACCCAGCTGGGGTTTAGCAGACACTCAAGCTCCCTGCCTCCAACCTATTTTACACTCACAGACAATCACAAAATGGGAGTGTGCACAGCTCCTGAAATTTGGTGGGACTTGTCTCCTACCCAAGTACCAATCATATGAACTGCCCTTCTATCTAATTCTGCCTAGCCTATTGCTGGCACAGATGTGCAGATATCAGGGAGTGCAACATGCAGGAGGACCCAGTTCCTCAGAGGACTCAACTTCAGGGGAGACAAACTCATAGGAACATAGGAAGCTGCCATATACTGAGTCAGACCATTGGTCTATCTAGCTCAGTATTGTCTTCACAGACTGGCAGCGGCTTCTCCAAGGCTGAAGACAGGAATCTCTCTCAGCCCTCTCTTGGAGAAGCCAGGGAGGGAACTTGGAACCTA
Organism: Hemicordylus capensis; assembly: GCF_027244095.1. Taxonomy (NCBI): domain Eukaryota; kingdom Metazoa; phylum Chordata; class Lepidosauria; order Squamata; family Cordylidae; genus Hemicordylus; species Hemicordylus capensis. Next base: position 35,217,793 of record NC_069659.1, on the reverse strand, counting down.
GATGCTCTTCCCAGAGTGGCTCCATGCCCTGCGGGGAATATCTTGCAGTGCTCACACATCAAGTCTCTCATTCATATGCAACCAGTGCAGCAACTGCTCAGCTAAGGGGGCAAGTCATGCTTGCTACCACAAGACCAGCTCTCCTCTGTGTTGTTTTGGGGAGTCCAGCACTGGACTTTTCTCAGGTTCTGGCTTGGTGTCAAGACACAAGTCTGGGTCTATGCTGGCCTCATGCCTCCTCAGGGTCAAGCTCGGAGTCAGTCCCTGGGGCAGGGGTCATGACACACACATGGGCTTTCCAGCTCCCCCCACCCCAGCAGCAGCCTCCTGCACCCTCCCCAAACCTTCCCAATGTTAGAGGCCCTCCAGAGCAGCATTCTATTAGGTATGAAGAACAGCCATCAGAAAGGAGTACCTTGTTATCCACTGGAGTTCCATTCCATTCCATTCTCCACTGGAGTTCCATTCCCACAGCTAAACACAGATAAAGAAACTGGGGATAATGAGTCTTATGGGGAGTGGGGGGTTAACTTCCTGCAGAGAAAAAAAAAGGCAGAAAAACCATGAAAAACAGCAGAAATAGAAGCAAAGAAGTGCCATAACATGCTCTGTAGGTCTCCAATTGTGCAGCGATGCCCCCCCAAACCCCAATTTGGGGGGTTTTCCTTTAAAAACCATAGGGTTTTGTTTGTTTTTACAGAAGAGCCACAAAATGGCTCCTTTAGCCAAAATGGCGGCCAGAAATGACCTTGGAGGTCATTTCCAGCCATCTAGAAACCATGGATACATGAGTATTAACCCTTTGTATACCCGCAAATGCCAAGGTCGGGTGGCACTTGTGGACCATGAATATGTGAAACTGAACAGTGAGGTCTACCTGTATCCCCAAGGATACACAGAAGTGTTTTCTACTCACACATGTGGTGTGGTGTTGGACTAAGGCTAGTATTAAGAATCCTAAAGTGTAACGTTCATTCCTTGGTTCATAAATTGCAAGTGGACTCAAGAATTTTCATGACTACTACCTCACATTCATTCATATATATATATATATATATATATATATATATATATATATATACACACACACACACACACACACACACACACACACACACACACACATATCCCCATTAGGATTGACACTTGTGTATGAAGGAAGCAGAAACAGAATTTTCCATTCTGACATTTTTAGGAGTTTTAATTACATTCCTCCAAGGAACATTCCATTCTTTCACTTTTATTTTTGATGGTTAAGTTGTGTTCTCATGTTTGTTCTAGTGATTAATTGTCTTATCTTGTGGCCAGTTTATCTCTTAGAAACACATATTATTTCACGATAAAAAGCTAAAACTGAATGCTACCAGGAATCTGTTGTTCTGCTTCTTGTTATTTGGTTGATGTTAATTTGTTTCCACTGAAATATTTGGATCCTTTAAACAGAAATCTCGATTGTAGGTGCATGTTCCTGTCTTAGAAGAATAACTTTCTAGGTTGACTATCTGATTGGTTACATTGAAGCTATGCCTTGCATATCTGTCTTTGATTTTATCATATACTTCCAACTTGGGAATGAACTGTCCCAGGTTCAATCCCTGGCATTTCCAGGTAGGGCTGGAAAAAACTCCTGCCTGAAATCTCAGAGTCTCTGCCAGCCGGTGAAGACAATACTGGGCTGGGTGGACCAATGGTCTGACTCAGTATAAGGCAGCTTCCCATGTTCCTATCTAAATGTCTTTATTTACCAGATCTAGTCTCTGTTTTCTGGTTCTTGCCTCTGTTAAATGACTCTCTCTGTTTTGTCTCTTGTTTTTGCCGTTGGAGAGATGCCTTGTAACATTCTGTTAGCATTTCTTGCTAGAATTGTCAGTCTTCTGTGTTCAATGTATATGCTTTTACATGATCATATTTTATAAGTGTTATGAGCTGCCCTGGAAGTTTTTTACTGGTGGCACAGAAATGTTTTATATGAATAAACAAAATCTCTGCCCAGAGTCTCTAAAGATTAAGTATTGGAGATTAAGTGGTGTTGCAGATGATGTATTGTATTAGATTGCCTGGAATGCCTTCTTCACAAATATTTTATGTACTTGGGATTTCCCCTTTCCTTTTTGTGTATTTGTATGTTCATATTTTAAGACTTAATTTAAAAAAATTAAAAGTAGGGTGAACATGCTAAGTGGGACATAGGACGCTGCCATATACTGAGTCAGACCATTGGTCCATCTAGCTCAGTATTGTCTACACAGACTAGCAGTGGCTTCTCCAAGGTTGCAGGCAGGAATCTCTCTCAGTCCTCTCTTGGAGATGCCAGGGAGGGAACTTGGAACCTTCTGCTCTTCCCAGAGCGGCTCCATCCCCTGAGGGGAATATCTTACAGTCCTCACAGTTCTAGTCTCCCTTTCATATTCAACCAGGGCAGACCCTGCTTAGCTAAAGGGACAAGTCATGCTTGCTACCACAAGACCAGCTCTCCTCTCCATGTCATCCATAGCCAGTCATTTTACAAGCTGTTAAGATTTATTTTGAATGACTGATAAAATATTGTGGGACAATAATATTTTTTCTAGTAATAATGTAAAGGCATCATGGCTTTTTAAACAGAGCAGGACAGCCTGCCTACTGCAATGCAGTAAGCGAATGCAGTGAACAAAAAAAAGCCCAGAGAGCTTTCTGCAATGTGTTATAGGTGTGGGCAGGGAACTGGACAGTGATTCCCTTGCTATGAGAATACGGACAAGTTCAGATGCAACAGTGGCACCTAAGGCAGCTGCCGCCCCAAGAGCATGCACCCCGCCATCCCTTCATGAGCTTCTGTTTCTATTGTAGGTTCCAATAAGGGTTCCCTGTAACAGGGATTCCCAGATGCTATTGACTACAACTCCCATCATCCCCAACTCCGATGGCCTTTGGCTGGGGATTATGGGATTTGTAGTCAACAACATCCAGGAATCCCTATTACAGAGAATGCTGGTTCCAATACACAGACATTAGTAGGTTCAGACAACATAATCAATCTTCGCATACCATGCCCTACTTCACATTGGGAACCCAATATCTGTAAATGAAATGTGAAGTAAATTGCTGATGTTGGGTTCCCTGAAGGAAGTAGGGCAGGATATGCCAAGATGCGTGGGTTTGACCAATCTCAGCATATTGGAACATACAATAGAAGTAAAGACTCACAATGGGATTGGGGGAGGGGATGCACACTCCAAGGATCGTAGCAACCTCAGGTGCTGCCATTATGTCTGAACCCGTCCTAAGGGTATTACCAGTGTGTCCCTTTTTCATCTGTCAGAGGGTACCTTTTAAATACCTTATTCATGATTTGTTTTGCCAGGCTCCTTGCACCCAAATGAGAAACATCAGGTGCAGTATCTTATGGAAACACAGGGTGATTTTCTATCTTAACTTCCTGGTGAGAGAACATGTGAATTCCCTTCTACCCTGTTTTAGAATCCCAAACAACCAGACTCCCATCAGAAGCAAGAAGAGGCAGAAGAGGTTAGAGAGGCATTATGAACTGACTACCCCTTTTCCTTCCCCTGTATGTATGTATGCAAGTATGTACCATATTTCTGTACCACCTGATATGTACATCTCTAGGTGTTGTGTACATCTCTAGGCGGTGAGATAATATTTATTTATTTATTTATTTATTTGATTTATATACCACCTTTCCAAAAATGGCTGCGGGCAGTTTACATCAAAATAAAACTATTAAAATCAATTAACAATTAAAAACAAAACAGCATAAAACTAATTAACAATTAAAACATTTAAACAGTTAAAAACCCTGGAGAACCAGGCCAATCATTTACAGCAGTTAGAAATAATTTTCAACCAATTATAAACCCTGGAAGGCCAGGCCAAACAGATAGGTTTTAAGGGCTCTCCTGAAGGCCAGCAATGAATTCTGGTTACGGATTTCTACTGGGAGTGCATTCCACAGCTCTGAGGCAGCTACAGATAAAGCCCACCTCTGAGTCGCCACCAGACGAACCAGCGGTCACTGGATATGGACCTCCTCAGATGATCTTAACCTGCAGTGGGGATCATGTAGAAGAAGGCGCTGTCTAAGAGGCTAGAGAGGCATTATTTATGGCATTAATGAGAAGGAGCAAGAAAGAGTTGAGGACAAGTGAATCCAGATTTCCTGGATTAGTAAAATGGGTGATCGCATTCAATCAGGAATCATACTACATGAGAGGGATGTCCTCACTATGCAATGTGTTATAGGTGTGGGCAGGGAGTCTGATTTAGTCTGATATAATCAGCCAGTCTGATTTGTTTACTGATGATAAACAAACTGAGGGCAAGTGAAGGCAATTTAAAGAGAGAACAAGGCAAGTAAAAAGGCAAAGAGGAGCTACACGAAGCAAGTCCTCCTTAGAGCAGCAGCACCTAGCTGTATGAAAACATCAGAACTTTACTTGTTCTGGCAGGAACTGCTCTCCCTTTACAGTTAGGCAAAGGCAGCTATCTGAGAACCTCATGCATGGAGGTTTTCAGAGGAAGAGTAGAATAGAAAAGTAATTAATAAATCAATGGTACCATTATAGTAGGGGATGTCAAATATAGATCCCCCAGAATTCTCAAATGTGTGCCCTCAGGGGTTCTCAAACATGGGTCCCCAGAAGGTCATTGTGGCTTGGGATGATGGGAATTGTAGCCTAACTACATCAGGGGACTCAAATTTGAGAACCTCTGCCATATAGAGTTTATCTTTCGAAAATTGAAGATTGTGCTATGCTATTAAATATGGATCAAGTTCTTGAGGACTTCTGGAAGGTAGAAATCTAATACCTCTTGAAAAAAGCCCTTGGTAGAAATTATGGAAATAGTATAATTAAAGAGAGGCTAATCAGATGAGTAGATTCTTATCCCTTTGTAGTCTGTGTCTACCATCCTGTTTTGGAGAGAGTAGATATCTCCTCCTCCTGAGCACCTGGGGAAAAATTATGTTTAAGAACAAAGGGGATGCTAAACCTCTTATTAGAAACAAAGGTATAATTCATGGTTCTGCAGTGATTCTGCATCCCAATGCATTTGGTATGGTTTCACAGCAGGACCATATTGTTATGAGAAGGCTTGTATGAAAACAAAATTTGGGGAATAAACAAAATTATGGCATTGAAAAATCATGAGTCATCTCTTGGTTTCTTAAAGCTGTGCTTTACTCTGGAGGTAATAAATCATGCATAAATATTCATCAAGGATATAAAATATGTAGATGGTGAATAATATTTTCTCATTGTTACCCCCTGATAATAGTAATTGAATTCAGTAAACAACAAGGCTCCTCAAACGGTAAGGTACCATCATAGACTTACACCAGTATACAATTTTGGTCTGTTTCTTGATAAAACACTGATGATGTGATTGGCAAGATGTTCATTTATAACATATGGAACACTTCCACAACAGAGAGCCTGTCTCAATGGTTGCTGTCTTCCTCTACATCAGGGCTGCTCAACTTCAGCCCTCCTGCAGATGTTGACCTACAAGTCCCATAATCCCTGGCTATTGGGCACTGTGGCTGGGGATTATGGGAGTTGTAGTTCAAAAACAACTGGGGGGCCTACGCTGAGCAAGCCTGCTCTACATCCTGCAATGTAGAGCAGTCATGACAGGCCATCCATATTGCAAAGTTGAGCCACTCCTTTGAACTTAACATCATATGTATGAGCTCCCAAAAGTAATGCCCAGGGCTGAATATGGACAGCTGCCACTTCTCAAATACCCTTCACAGGATGGGAAATGGACAGCAGAGTTTTGTGGTCTGTGACCAAGGTGAACTTCCTGCCATAAAGCTAATGTCCAAATTTCCACTCCCCAGATCAAGGTCAAAGCTTCTCAATCTATTTGAGCATAGTTGCGCTCTGCCAGACTTAACAATCTGGATGCAAAAGCTATGGGTCACTCCATGCTATCAGACATGACAACTCCAAGGCCATATGTGGAGGCATCACAAGCCAAGCTAAATGGCTTAGGCCCTGGGTATCTAAGAGAACGTCTTCTTCATTATGAGCCCCACTGCCCATTGAGGTCATCCAGAGAGATCCATCTCCAATTGCCGCCAGCTCGGCTGGTGGCCACACGGGGACGGGCTTTCTTGGTTGCTGCCCCGAGGCTGTGGAATGCGCTCCCTGCTGAGATACTATCCTCCCCATCTCTGACAATTTTTAGAAAGCATTTGAAAACCTACCTCTTCACCCAAGCTTTTCCAGTTCTTTAAAATTTTTATGTTTTAATTTGTGGATGATTTTTAAATTGTTAAATTGTTTTAAGTTCTTCCAGGCTTTTTAGGATTTGTGTCAGATTCTTTACATGATTTTAATCACTGGACCCTCTCACAGTTGCGGTACTTGATCCATGGCCCTGTGCCACATCACAGGTGCTGATGTCACTCCAAACACCAAATGATTGTACTGGAACAGTCCTTTTTCCATTTCGATGGTCAAGAATTTCCTATGTGGTTCTTCCACTTCCATTTGTAGATAAGACTGTCCTAGATCTAGTTTGTCTGTCGACGAGCTAGTAAGAAGATATCTTCAATATGAGGCATGGAATAATGTTCAAATCTCAACATAGGATTTTTGGTAATTTTGAAGTCACCACAAATCCATATAGAGCCATTCTTCTTCATGATGGGGACAATCAGTGTAGCCCACTCCAATCAACCTTAGTCATTATGCCCATGATTTCAAGTATTTCAAGTTCTTTTGCTAAAGCATTCTTCATAGCAAGTGGAACATGTCGAGTTTTTAAGAATTTTCGCTGGGCTCCCTCCACCAAAATGATGCTGGCCATATTATTCTTCAAATGACCAATACTCTGCTGAAGCAATAGACAAAAGGGTTTCCAGCTGCACCTGTGCATCAGTTCTCCGAGGCACTCAGAGAGTCTTGATGGATTTCCAGTCCATTGCCCTTAACCAACTGCGTCCAAATAGTGCTGCCCCAACCCTCGTGGGAACGACATATAGATTTAAATTTTAAGACTGGCCATTATACTGAACTGCCACAGAACACACTCCAAGGTAGGGGTTATTTTTTGTCCTGTGTATGTCTTTAGTTTGATGGCTGCTGAACACATGTATACATTGTTGAATTTCTTTTCATACTCTTTCTGAGGAATAACAGACACAGCCAAATCAGTGTCTAGTTTCATCCAAAGTGCTTTGCTCTCTATTAGGGGAGTGATCCATATGGGCTCTGTATCCTCATCTTGAAAAGAGGCAGTCTGTACACACACAATACTTTACTACCGTCATCACTGCCCTCCAGTACCCATATGCCACGATAGCTGCTCTGCTGCTGCTGCACATCACTGTTGCTGCAATGTTGTTGGGCCTTACTATTGCTCCAAGTTATGTGGTAGACTGACACACTGGTTGTACATGCCCCTTTCCCCCATTCTGTCAGCATGTCACATTTGGGAGGTGGCAGTTAACAATCTTATGTCCCAGCTTGCCACAACGCCTGGTTACCTTAGAGAGCTCCTTCTTCTGTATGTTCCCCATAGCACGTTGAGGTCATTCAGAGAGGTCTCTCTCCAGTTACCACCGGTGTGTCTGGTGGTGACTCAGAGCTGGGCCTTCTCTGTAGTTGCTCCTGGTCTATGGAATGCACTCCCAGCAGGTATCCATAGTCTGGGCTCATTGTTGGCCTTCAAGAGAGTGCTAAATACTTATTTGTTTGGCCTGGCCTTCCAAGGTTTTTTAATTGGTTTTAAGTATTTGTAATTGGTTTTAAATGGCTCTGAACTGTTTTAGATATGTTTTTATATTGTTTTAACTTGTTTGTTTTAAATGTTGTTTGTTGTAGTATTTTACCTGTTGTGCCAGATATTGTTTTAACTTGTTTGTTTTAATTGCTGTTTGTTGTAGTATTTTACCTGTAGTGCACTGCTCAGAGCCTTTGGATGGGGCGGTATAGAAGTCAGATAGATAGATAGATCGATAGATCGATAGATCTATCTGCATTTTCTATCTGCACCTGCATTTTCCCTTGGGTTCTGTTTTGCCCATTTGATTCAGAGTACAATATAGGGGATGATTGGGAGGCTCACTCATACTCACAGCTTGCAACTCCTGTAGCTACTTCCATGGATGAGGCTATTTCTAAGGCTTTTTAAAAGGTAAGTTCAGTTGATATCAGGAGGCATTTCTGAATGCTTCCATCTCTGAGACCACAAACCAGCTGATCTCGCAGAGCCATTTGCAAAGTCTCCAAATATTGGGTAGCAACGATATAGGGAGGTGCTGAAAGGCATCCTCTCATACAGTGCAGGAAGAGGCACTGGTAAACCACTCCTATATTCTACCAAGAAAATAACATAGAATGTGATTGCTAGGAGTCGACACCGACCCAACGGCACAATCTTTCCTTTCTTTCCAAAGTTACAGGATTCTGCTAGTCTCTGTAATACAGTAGCATAAGCCACAATGGCTTGATCAACCCCACCTGTTGATTCCGTTTGTGAAAGCGAAAATTTGCGGCAATCTCCAAGGGCTTAGGTGAAAAATGGTCTTGTAGCAACTTCACCAGTTCAGCAAAGGACTTAGAGCATGGCTTATCTGGATATTTCAAACTGCGAAGGACGTGGTATGTTTGACCTCCCATGTAGTTTAATAATGCTGGCACCTTCTTTTCCTCTGGAATATCACGGAGTACAAAATATTGCTCCAGGTGCTCAACATATGTGGCCCAGTCCTCCACAGAATCATCAAAATGGTCCATATTTTCTCTTTGGGAACCCACATCTATTTATTTCCTGAGGCTGTTAACAGGTCACCTCACACGTCTACCTTCAAGGCCTGCAAGGGGCCCTTCCCTTAACTGTCTGCAAAAAGGTCTTGTCAGGCCTAGTCCTCTGCAAGGCCTCTGGGCCTAAATAACCAACAACAGCTACTAACTTGTGGGTTTTTCTAGTGCAGAAAACAGCAGTACTGCCATCCCAGGAGAATCCCACCTTCGTCACCACTGTTAAGTCCATGGATCATACACAAACTGGACAAGCTAACAGGTTCTTTATTAACAGATGGCTCCCAGAGGCAGGCAGCAGCTTCTTAAAGTGAAACAACAACAGAATCCCTCTAGAAGCTTGGCTTAGCTTGACTGAGCATACACCACAGCTTTCAGCTTATCAGGTCATACTAATTGAAACCGTGCATCACACTAGAGCCATGCTAAAACTACTCACAGTTTTTTTCCCACATTTCCAAGATAGGGCTGAGAGAGACTCCTGCCTGTAACCTTGGAGAAGCTGCTGCCAGTCAGTGTAGAGTAGACAATACTGAGATAGATGGACCTATGGTCTGACTCAGCATATGGCAGATGCTTTGTTCCTATGTATGTTCCACCTTCCCTTCTCAAAGATTTTTCAGTGCTCCTTGCAAAAATGTTCACAAAAAGGTGAGGGGAAATGGTTACATTTCCGTCACTTTTGATTGCCTCTACTTGCACTCAATGAGACCACCACGTCAACACATCTAATTAGCTGTGCAGCACTGTAGTCACATCCCATTTACTCCATGATCCCTAACTGTATGCGCTGAGCATCTGGCTATACAAGAAACAGTACCTCATTTGCCATCATTTATTGGGCCACAATGTGGTAAAACATTGGTAAAACTGCCGCCCTGTAACCAGAAGTTTACAAGTTCAATCCTGACCAGGGGCTCAAGGTTGACTCAGCCTTCCATCCTTCCGAGGTCGGTAAAATGAGTACCCAGAATGTTGGGGGGCAATATGCTAAAATCATTGTAAACCGCTTAGAGAGCTTCCAGCTATAGAACAGTATATAAATGTAAGTGCTATTGCTATTGCTATTGCTATGTCATCATATGGCCAGATCTGACTTTGTCACATCATAATGTCGGGCAATTCATTATGTAATCCCTGACTGACTAGACTCACCAATGACTAATTCAAGAGGGAGAAAGAAACAAGAGTCAGGTGGAATCCCTCAAACTTCTAGGTCTGTGGCATAGCAAGGTTGGTGGCAGCCCAGGGGTAAAATCCGAAACACGGCCCCGTGCTCCTCACTCCCCGCCCCTTCACTCACTGCCTACCACCCCTTCACTTGCCACCCACTACCTGCCGAACCACTTGGCTCTGCTTCCCCCAACTGCCAGCAAGAACAGGCCTGCTTTAGAGGGTTGGCTGGTCTTGCTGTGATTGGGGCTGCAGGGCTGGGGTGAGTGCAGCTCCCCTGTGATGCAGTGGCAGCAGGGGAACGCTGAGGAGAGGGTGACCTCCCTAGAGGGACAGAAGCGGTGACACATGCTGCCCCCCAGCCCCAGGCACCCCACTGTTGTGGCCACCCTGGCTACCACATTGGACCCGGAGTTACTAATCCAAAATTTTGTGAAATCAAGGCCTGTGTCTGATTCTGCTTGATTAAGAAATCAATTGAAGCCTGAACTCTGAGTGAAATGACTGCCTCCTAATAGACTAGCCAAATTGTCTGGACTTTGCTCTCAGGTAATGGCATTGGGGGAAGCTAGAAGCTGATCCCGGATTTCCTCTGGCAGAAGGTTTTACCATGTTGATGTTGCCTACATTGTTTTGCCTTAATCAGATGGATTAATTACTAGTCTCACACATATATCCTATTGCTGTTACTTTGAATGTTTATTATTGTTGTTGTTGTTATTAATTAATTAAATTTATACCCCGCCCAAATTTACGTCTCTGGGTGGCTAACAACAATTAAAACACATATAAAAGTTAAAACAGTTGAACATATAACACATATAAAAGTTAAAACAATACAGTAATTTAAAAACCATAAAATTAACAGTACTTTTTAATTAAAAACCTGAGAAGGCTTGGGTAAAAAAATAGGTTTTCAAATGTTTTTTTTTTTTTAAATAGCCAGAGATGGGGAGGTTCGTAACTCAGCAGGGAGCGCATTCCACAATCTCGGGGCAGTAGCCGAGAAGGCCTGTCTCTGTGTGACCACCAAACGAGTTGGCGGTAACTGAAGAAAGACCTCCTCAAATGACCTCAATGAGCGGTGGGGTTCGTAGCGAAGAAGATGCTCTCTTAAATACCCAGGACCTAAGCCGTTTAGGGCTTTATAAGTTATAACTAGCACTTTGTATTATGCCCGGAAACCTATCAGCATCCAGTATTTAACTCCATCAGCAAAGGAGTAATGTGGTCTATCTGAGATGACCCAGAAACCAACCTGGCTGCCGCATTCTGAACCAACTGAAGTTTCCGGACTACATACAAAGGCAGCCCCACATAGAGCACATTACAGAAGTCAGGTCTGGAGGTTACCAACAAATGTACCACTGTTTTGAGGTCATTGATCTTGAGAAACGGGTGCAGCTGGCGTATCAGCCAGAGGTGATAGAAAGCACCCCTGGCCACCGCCTCAACCTGAGAAACCAAGGAGAGGTGTGGATCCAGGAGTACTCCCAGACTGCGGACCTGTTCCTTTTGGTGAAGTGTGACCCCATCTAGAACAGGTAGATCAAAATCATCTCTAGAGTTCTGACCCTGCACAATAAGTTCCTTATCTGGATTCAGCTTCAGTTTGTTCTCCCTCATCTAGCCCATTACTGCTTCCAGGCAGGCATTTAGGGAGGATATGCCATCACCTGAAGAAGTTGACATGGAGAAGTAGATCTGGGTGTCATCAGCGTACTGGTAACACCCAGCTCCAAATCCCTTGATGATCTCTCCCAGCGGTTTCATGTAGATGTTAAAAAGCATTGGAGGGAGTATGGAATTTTATAATTACACACTAGGTAGATGTACACAAGAAGTTGTTTAATTGCTGTCTCACACATATAGCTTAGCTTCTTCCTTTTTAACACCAACACCTTTGACTTTCAACACTCTTTGAGGCAAGACGCCAGAAGTCTGTGGACAAGGGAGAAAGCCCATCCGCAAAGTTCAGAAATGCAGATGCTTTAGGAACACAAGAATACAATGTTTTCTGTTAACAGCTAACAGGAGATGGAATTCAGATCCTGTTATCCTGGAATAACCTATTATCCTGAACTGATCAATAATTGTCAGGGGACAGGATCTAGAGGATAACAACAATTGACACTTTTGAGATTCATGACAGATCAAAAGGACCAGCCTGCATAAGAGGCCACCTCAGACATGGCCAGTCAAAAAGCTTATGCCTAACAAGCAAAGCTGCTCATTTCTTGAACCTTTTGCTAAACTGTGAGGCAGAACCAAAGGCTCTTCTTGACAAAGGCAAGAAATTACTGGTGATCCTACCGTGGGGCTTGAGATCAGAGTAATTTCTACCTACTATTCAGCAATATCCAACATAACTGCATGAGGCCTGCCTGAACTTCGCTCCGAAGCATCGGACCCAAATTGCTCACACTTGCTGTCCCATGACGAGACCCAGTAATACATCTCTCTCAAGAACCAGCCTTTGCCTCCAACTTCCTTCCTGCTCACTAAAACCTGGTGCTCTGCCATTCCCCCTTCCAAGCAGCTCCCTCCCCTCTCTCCTTTCCAGTTTCTCTATCTCTTGCTAGTTAGAAGTACTTACTGAGATTATATGCTTCTCCACATTAGGGATGTGCACAGAACCACAGAAGCATGGTCCGGCACTGGGGGGAGTGTGTCCTTAAGCGGGGGTGGTAGTACTTCCCCCCCCCCCCGCCGCTCTTCCCCCTCTGGCGCTGGAGTTGCCAAAAACGTTCTTGGGGCGGCAGAGTTCCTCCCTGCCGCCCCTGCCCCCGTCGTTGTCTGTAAGGGTTAAACTAGAAAGAGCTTGCGGCGCGCATACGCCCTTCGCGGTGCACATGCTCGTCTCCACCGCTGGTGCGCGTGCGCCATGTGATGTTTGCGGCGCGCGCGCCCCAGCAGCGGAGATGAGCACGTGCCACGAAGGGCACATGCACGCCACCAGCTCTTTCTAGTTTAACTCCCATAATGCACTGCATGAGTGTGCGACACATTATGGGGATTCTCCCGATACCAGTCGGGAGCCCCACAATGGGGGCAAGCAGCTGGGGCTGGCAGACAATTAAAAAAATATGGGGCTAAGGGAGCGCTAGTTCTCTTAATCCTGTTTTAAGATGGTGGCTGGCTTGGTAGGTTTGATGCCTAGGCAGCACCAGGATCTGGTACGATTCTGTGGATTCTCATGCACGGACAAGACCAGGCTTGGCTTTGTTAGCCTGGTTTTGCCCGTGCATGAGAACAGCCTCAGTGGATCAAAAGCCAATAAAATTAGACATTTTTAAGCGCCATTTATTTCAAGGTCAATATTCAAAGCACAGCTCTTCCATTAAAACCAATGTGACTTGAATGTGCCTGATTTTGACTAGCTTACGTCATGAATAGCTTTTTCCAACTCAGGACAAGATATCTATACTGCAGTGTTTGGGGAGGGCTTAACATGTATTCAAACTGCAAAACAGCAAGGAATGAAACATGTCTCCAAGGCTGGATGTGCCAAATTCTAGAAAGATTGCTCTAGAATATCACCATTCTATGGATTAGACATGCTTTGCTGTTTACAAAGTCAAACAAACACAGAACTCTTTTTTCCTCATTTATTCTTACACGTATGTTTTTCTTTGACCTAAATAACTGATCTCCTGCCCACCCCTCAGCCATACTGACAGCCCACATGTAACTGTCGAACACGAGGGTCCCCACCACACACTTTTAAAATGGGCCCAGATCTTCTAACCTCTTTTGTTATTTATTAAGTTACGTTCATATCAAAAGGAATACATTTCCTAAGTTCTTTATTAATATGTCACATCAGATTTCGAAGTGTAACAGAAGGGTTAAAAAATGAGAAAAAATTAAAATACAAAATGAGCATTACATGTCAAGCTGAATTCATGGTGAAGAAACAGTGGGCCTCTTTACTCTCACAGGACTTTTTTTTAAAAAAAAAAATCTTATTGTGTATTGCAAATAACAGCAAGGGTAACAGAAAATATGCTATAATTAGATACAAAAAATATTATAGCATATAGAACATATGCTGTAAAAGAAAATAGCAAGGGTAACAGAAAATATGTTAAAGGGTAATAGAAAATATGTTTCTTCTTGTCTTCACTTTCCTGTTTACAATAATTAGAAACAGATTAGTGTCAGTGGTATGTAATGCAAAGTAAAATATTTGTGAAATGCACAACATAGAACTAACCATCATGAACATGACGACATTCTTAGGAGACACAGAGGTCATCCACACAATCAAAACGTGTGTACTCCCAATTTTTGGTTGTGTGGAAGCAAGGTAGGAAGAAAAACTGGGTAGAAGTGATTGTGTGGAAGCAAGGTAAGAAGAAAAGCTACCCAGGTTTTCCTCCTACTGTGCTTCCACCCAATCCCTTCTGCCCAGGTTTTCCTCCTACCTTGTTTCCACACAACTGAAAATTAGGAGCACACACAGCTCCCAAACCTGAGTAGAACACAGTTTTTAATTGTGTGAATGACCTCAATAGTTGCTTAAAGGTTTAGCATGTAATAACTTGTGGGGTCATAGAACTGATATATGTGCTCTAAAATCCTGCATTAGAGTGACCCAAGGATGCAGCCACATTTATTTTATTTATTTTATTTATTTAACGTATTTCTATAACACCCCAAACTTACGTCTCTGGACGGATTACAACCAGATTACAACCAGACGGATTACAACATTAGTTAAAAACAGAAACAAGAAATTTAAAAACACGATAATTAAATTTTTTTAAAAAATATATTCTAAAACATTAAAAACAATCAAAACAATATTAATTAAAAGCCTGGGTGAGCAGATGCATCTTTAAAGACATTTATAAAGCTGTCAGAGATGGGGAGGCTCTTATTTCACTAGGGAGCACATTCTAAAGCCTCGGGGCAGCAACAGAGAAGGCCCGTCCCTGAGTAGCCACCAGACGAGCTGGTGGCAAATGCAGACTGACCTCTCCTGATGATTTCAATGGGCGGTGGGGTTCATGATTCATGAATGGGCAGTGGGGTTCATGGCCCTGTCCACCCGCAGCACAGTACCCCCAGTGACTGTTGCTGGTATCTATCTGATGTTTCTTTTTAGATTGTGAGCCCTTTGGGGACAGGGATCCAGCTTATTTATTTATTATTTTTCTGTGTAAACCACCCTGAGCCATTTTTGGAAGGATGGTATAGAAATTGAAATAATAATAATAATAATAATAATAATAATGATGATGATGATGATGATGATGACATTCTCTTAAATACGCAGGGCCCAAGCTGTTTAGGGCTTTATAGGTTATAACCAACACCTTGTATTTTGCCCGGAAACATACCGGCAGCCAGTGTAACTCCTTCAATACGGGAGTAATATGGTCTCTCCTAGATGAAGGAAGTAATGCATGAAGCTGCATGACCACACTGACAGCTCCCTATTCCAGCCAGGCTAAGAGCCTACAGAGCATGAAGACAGACCTGGCAGGCACTGGCTGGCATACTGAGTAAAATTACTCAGAGTAATCCCATTGGAATTAAAATGACCCATTAAGAATTTCTTAACCTGCCCTTTTAATTTCAGTGGGATTGCTCTGAGTAATTGTCAGCCATACTGAGTTCATCTGAAGAACCCAGAAGCACATTCCAGGTAGCAGGTTGAGATTACAAGAGGCAAACTACACATTGTACACAAATGCATGTAAGAAAGCCTCAACAGACCTGGAAGCGGACTTCTATCAAGTCAGACCATTGGTCCATCTACTGGCAGCGGCTTCTCCAAGGTTGCAAGCTGGAGTCTCTCTCAGCCCTATCTTGGAGATGCCAGGGAGGGAACTTGGAACCTTCTGCATGCTGTGTGTGCTCCACAAAGGTGCTTTTCCTAGATCGGCCCCATCCCCTCAGGAGAATATCTTACAGGACTCACACGTGTCTCCCATTCAAATGGAAACTAAGTGGAACCTACTTAGCAAAGGGGACAATTTATGCTTGCTACTACAAGACCAGGTCTCCCATAATGTAAAATTATCCTACTTTCTTATTGATTGGCCTGATGAGAAAATTATTCCACATTTTCCTCATCAGGGGCTAACATGATGATGACAATTACTCCAAACAGCCCCCTTGAACAGGAAAAGGGGGGGGGGAGTACCAGCCAAGCCAGAAGATGTGAGGATATCAGAAACACAGCTCAAATAGGACCATAGGACCAGGACCACAGGAAGCTGCCCTATACTGAGTAAGACCATTGGTCTATCCAGCTCAGTATTGTCTTCACAGACTGACAGCGGCTTCTCCAAGGTTGCAGGCAGGAATCCAAGGTTGCAGGCAGGAATCTCTCTCAGCCCTATCTTGGAAAAGTCAGGGCGGGAGGGAACTTGGAACCTTCTGCTCTTCCCAGAGCGGCTCCATCCCCTGAGGAGAATATCTTATGGTGCTCAGACATCATGTCTCCCTTTCATATGCAACCAGGGCAGACCCTGCTTAGCTAAGGGGACAAGTCATGCTTGCTACCACAAGACCAGCTCTCCCCTCCCATACATAACTAGCATTGTGTAGTGGCTAGAGTGTTGGACCAACACTTTGCTAAAGAGTTTTCTAGGTAACCTTCAGCTAGTTGCTTTCCCGCAGTCTAACCTAGGGCTGCACAACTTGACCTTCCACCAGTTGATGGACCACAACTCCCATATTTCCTGACTATTGGCCATTTGTGGTGGCTGGGGTAGATGGGAGCTGTAGTCCAACTACAGCTCAGAGATCAAAACTGTGCAGCCCTGGTCTAATGTGCAGCATTTCATCTTATTGCTATTGTAAAGTAAAAACTATAAATGCTTCCCTGAGTTTCTCTGAAGAAGGGCAATTTTAAAATGTGATAAATAATATGTCTGTATAAGAATGCTATGGCATGGTCTCATTTTTATTAAAATTATCACCTGAATAAGCAAAACAAAATACTATTCAAGAAGATATAATTATAAAACCTGTTCAAATCCAGAAGAAAGTGTGTTTTTAAGCATTGGCTCCATGACAACGCTCCTGTTAGCTGCTGAAATAATGCCAGTGTTTCTAATCTTCGCCTCGGGTAGAATTTATGCTGTTTGGTGAGAGGACATCCAGTTGAACATAAATACTAAAAAACACACACACACACCCCAAGTGTGCCTTGTGAACAGGTCTCCGGAAAGTCTGGAATGCTTTGTGTGTTTTCTTCACTTGCAAGATGAACAACAGCAGGGAAGATATAAAAGCCACACAGTAATAATGGCAATTTTTAAACAAAATATTTGTAGTAGAGGAAGCCTCGAAGAAAAAGGGAGTGCTGAGAATAGTTTAATATAACAGAGAGGAGGCAGCTTTGCTTTTTAAACAGACCTTCTTAAACTACTGTATAATGGAGTTTTCTTCCCAGCAAAAAGAGCTCTGTTTTCACACAGACTGCCACTTCCATCCCTGGTATATTAAAAGTAACTTTCCTTTAACAGAGAAAGAATCTTGCTGTGCAGGAAAACAAGAAGATAATCAAATGCCTTCAACGTTATCAGAGATAAAATCCTAATTAAGCAAGAACAGCAAAAGCAAGAGCGTGAACGTTAGCAAAGATAGTCAGTGTGAATGAGAAACAGGGCAATACTTCACAAAGGGGGGAAACACTCTTGAATAATTCAATTTTTAAAAAAATCAAATGAAGGTTAGGAAACTAGAGGCATTATACCAGTTAGTGTCTCATATGTTGCGGAAGTGCCTAGTTAGAATTAATGTTAGTTGTTATTAGTGTTAAGGCCACTCATGGTAGCAGGTGCCCACCTCCATGTAGTTTCACTGAATTGGCCCAGCGCAGTTCTACGGGACTCTGGGAGATGCAGAGTGCTAATTGTATAGCACAGGGGTAGGCAACCTGTGGCTCTCCAGATGTTGATGAACTACAACTCCCATCATCCCCAGCTGTAAAAAGTGGCTGATGGGATTTGTAGTCCAACAACATCTGGAGAGCTGCACGTTGCCTACACCTGGTCTAGCCCAATGGTTCTCAATAAGGAGTACACAAACCCTTGGGAATACTTTTAAGGCTTGTATTAATTATTTTTTTATTTAACATATTTTTAGACCGCCCAAAACCTGCATCTAAGGCCTTCATTGCAACCCTACCTATACACATGGACATCGCCACTTCAGTTGTTTGAAGAATGTCTTAGCAATGAAGAGATCATTGGCTTGGCAGAAACTAATAGGTCGTTCTCCTGCTTTGTTTCTGTTTCATAGGCCATATAGGCCAAGTGTGTTTTCCTCCTTACCTTTTCCAACTTTGGCATTCCAGTCTCCAACCACTACCAGCACATCTTGCTTGCATATTCTGTCAATTTCAGACTGAACTTGAGCATAAAACTCATCAATGTCCTCTTCTTCTGCATCAGTCATTGGGGCATAGACTTGAAGAACTGTCATGTTAAAGGGTTGTCCATGAAATCTAATTGATATTAGTTGATCACTGACTGCATTGTACCCAAGTACTGTCATTGCTTCTTGACTATGAAAGTAACACCATTCCTTTGTTTTTCGTGTCCTGAGTAGTAAACGGTATGATTTTCTGATTGAAAGTGTTATATTCCAGTCCATTTTAATTCACTGATGCCCAAGGTGTCAATCTGTAGTCAATTCATTTCATCTTTCACTGTGTCGAGCCTTCCCACATTCATGCTTCTTACATTTCATGTTCCCATTATAATTCTGTCTTTGCAGCTTTGGATTTACTTTCCCCACATGGCAACATCAGCCCCTAGACGTCCAAAAGGCTTTAATCTAACCACATCATAAACACCATGGGTACTCTGAGAGATCCTCAGCAATTCCTCAGTAGAATGTTGATTAGCATCCTACCTGAGGGGCCCATCATCTGACAGTACATCGACAATCATTCTATTTAGTCTATCCATGTGGTTTTCTTGGTAAAATACAGGAGTGGTTTACCATTGCCTTCTCCCACGCGGTATGAAATGATGCCTCTGTCGTTGTCACTGAAGTGATCATCCGCCTCCAGCACCTTCCTATATTGCTGCTGTCCAAGGTGCCTGCTTGCTTTAGCTGGGCAGCTGGGATGACCTTCACGCTTTGGGTGACCCTGCTAGGAATATACCTCCTGGCGTACTTCGCCCATCCCTCCCAGGAACAACACACCCCGCCATGATAAGGCAGCATAGCAGGACTTGTAAGGGACAAACACATATACAGCCACTAAAAATCTCTATGAGGTACCTGTGCAGGTTTCAGACAAAAGCAGTACACTTGTTTTAAAAGGCTGAAACCCTGTGGGCTAGCTGAACTTTAAAAAGGACTCTCTGGCTCCTCCCAAGCATCATTTTAAGATCATAGCAAGAGGTGAGGCAATGGCCAATGCCCCCAGGGTCTTTGGGCTGGCAGCAGGGAACTGCAGCCCACCAGCAGTCAGTCTGGCCCTGCTGGCTCTGAAAGGCGGGGGGAGTGGGGCAAACAGAAGCTACAGTACCCTCCTCTACTTGCCCTGTACCCCTTCCAAAGCCTGCCTGGGTCAGATCTGCCCTCTTCCTTCTCCCTTGCTCACCTTTCAAAGACTGCAAAGGTCAGATTGGGAGCTGGAGCTCCCAATCCAATCTTTTCAGGCTTTGAGATGCACATCTGGTGCGATGAAGAGCTGCCAGCAGTCTTTACGCTTTGCCCCAGAGTTCCTTTAGTTTCCCCAACAAAGGGGAACCCAGGCTGGGTGCCTGGGTCTGTCACCCGCTATGGCGAGCATGGGTGTGCACTGGGCTCCCATCCCCTAATGGCTGGGCTGCAGAGTAACAGTGCTCCAGACCTTTCCTGTGGACCAGATAAACCCCTACAACAACTGGAGGCTTACCTGGGCAACAAGGCAGTAGTGGTGCAAAGTGCTTCGTGGTAACCAACTCCCTGCTACTATTTTCTCTTCAGTGTACCTGCCCCATTGACAGTCATGCAACAATTAGACGGTGGGCAGGGGCGTAACTATAATAGGGCAAGGAGATACAGTTGTCTGGGGGCCCACTGTCTTGGGGGCCCCCCAGAGGCAAGTCACCTGACTGACTCCCCCAGCCGCACACCCGCCCGGGCTTCCTTCAGTTGTATTCATCCTGCGAAATTGATGTGAGTGTTAAGACCTGGAGCTACCAGAACAGCATGTCTTTCTCTAGTACTATTAAATGACTTGCATCGTCCACAATTTACAAAACCTTTTAAAAATAATTTAGGATGTTGTTCTATTGTGGCACATAGATGTATAGATAGGTAGATAGATAGATAGATATTTTACTATGCTTTTTGTTACCACTATTCATTCTCATTTAAGATTTCTTTACTTCATGAGCTGAGCTTGAGGGGGGTATTTTAAAATCTTGTCTCTGGGCCCACTCCAACCTTGCTACGCCCCTGACGGTGAGGGTGGGGGGACGCAAGCAGGCAGCATGGTCATTGTGAAGCACTCCAGACTGCACTCTGAATTGCTGCCACCGCCCGGACTTTCAACCAGTCAGGCACTGAGCGAGACCTCAAGGCATGCCATGGACTTTCTTGTGGTCATGGGCCCTCAGCCAGTGCCCGACTTGGCCAACACCTGTTGCCACCCCTGCATCCAAGAAGGTGTCTAATCTCCTTTTACAGCCAGCTAAATAAGTGGCCATCACCGGATCCTCTGGAAAATTCCATTCATTAATTATGCATTGTGTAAAGAAGTAGTTTCCCTTATCTGCCCTAAATCTGCTGCCAGTGCTAATCACATTGGCTGACACTGTATTCTGGTACTATGAGAAAGGAAGAAAAACTCTTCTGCCACTTTCTCCATGCTGATTCCCTAGTTTATAGAAAGGGGGCAGAGGCATTATTGAGAGAGGGCAGAGCGGTCATTCACACACACATTTGCCCCCATCCTGTGTTTCAAACCACATGTGATTGCAAGTTCTCAAGAGTACCTACATCCTTGGTTGTTAAGCAGCTTTAAAATTAACCATAATAAATGCTTTTAAAATACACTGAGGTTTTGCCCAATTTAATGCTGTATACAAGAGTAGGCCTGTGAGTCTTGTGAGTTTTAGCTACCTACTGAAATCTCTTTACTCTTTCTTTAGCTCCAGACAAACTAGAGCTTAACATACCAGCCTTGAAAAGGAGCAAGTGTTCTAAATCTTGGTCAGGCAACCAAATCTATGTTGGTTATTGATCAACATTTTTGTAAACATTTAACTCTCCTGTTTCCCCCACCCCGCCTTAAGATTTTTATTTTAAATCATCCATCTTTTTCTTCTTAACTAAGGGGGGGGGGGACATTACCAGGGCAATACATGTTACAGACTTTTATACGTAAATACAGGTTTCATTTTCAAACATACAGATGTTCTTTTCTCTCCCCAGAAATCCTTCCTCTGTTCCACCTCCTTGATGTGAGGACTGTTTGTTCAAATGGAAAAGGAAGTCCAACACGTGTGTGGTTTATTACGTTTTCTTGAGTTGTGTGCTTTAATCCATATTCTTGGGCTACATTCCTGACTGCCATTGTAAAGTTATCCACCTCCGTCACATACCTATGGTTAGCTGATAGTTGCTTCTTAGGGATATTGTCCAAGTTTGAGCAGTGAAGTCAATAGAAAGCTTTTCACATCTCTTCAGCTTTGGAAATCCTTTTCTCTGGATGTCCCACAAAGGCTAGGCCTGAACATCTTGTAGAGCCATGGCAAGATATTTGTTTGTTTGTTTGTTTATATATTTGGTGATAAGCAACGGATTATTTTAATGGCAGGTCGGTTTTTACATTAATTGCTTTGCTATTTAAATATTTCTATGCTCATTCACTGTTTTTGAAAATGTCTGGGGAAACTGAAGAAATGGAAAATGTTACAATCCAAAATATAATAAAATGAATGTAATTTTTATTTATTTATTTATTTATTTATTTATTTATTTATTTATTTATTTGATTTATATACTGCCCTTCCAAAATGGCTCAGAGTGGTTTACAGCACGATAAAAACAATTTTGACTTAATAAATACTTCATATTACAGAAAGTTGAATTTAATGAGCCACTGAGGGCATTCACACGACACGACGTGTCGCCTGGTGCATCAGGAGCCTTTCCGGCTGCTCCAGACCTGTGGAGCCCACCTTTTGTAACCAGCATTTTACCAAGGTAGAACAAACCAGGGTTCGTTCCACTTTGGCAGGCCATCATCTGTGTGATTGCCACTGTGTAGATGATTCCCCCCCCCCAGCCTGCTGCCATTTTGTGCAGTGAGCCCAGGGGTGGGAGGGTGTTCGTGGCCACGCTGAACTCAGTGGCTGCTCTACTGAGAGCAGCCACTGCACTCCTGATGCAGGGTACATTGGGGTGCAGAAGGACTTCCGATCCCAGCTCTTGCCTCCACCACACCCCCATTTGTGTGGGTGTGCAGTGCAGCAGAGGCCAAGACAGCCGCCGCTCATCTGCATGGGAAGGCAGGCAACCTTCCCCCCAGCCCTAGGGAGTGCATGATCAGGGTTGTGTGCATGACCTCAGTGAGTTTCTTATAGCAATATGATAACTGAATTGGAGGAGGGGAAAGGGAGAGAGGGAGGAGCCATAGGTGATGGCCTCTGGCTCAGTGGTAGAGCACATGCTTTGGATGAGGAAGGCCACAATTTCAAACCTTGGTATCTCCCTGCAGGGCTGGAAAAGATCCCTGTTTGGAGCACCACAAGAAGTCAGTGTAGACAATACTGAACTAGGTTGACTAATGGCCAGTCTCAGTAGAAGGCAGCTTCATACGTTCAAGGAAATGTCTGAGAAATAGTTATTCGTTTGTTTAATGTTCTCAACTCTTCCCTTTTGACGCATTTCCTCAGAAAACAATAATGGGGAAATGAAGGCCACTTGCAAAAAAATGTCCATAATTCCTTTTTTGCACTTGCAGTCCATCCAAAAGCCCACCTTGTGAATGAAAGCTTTGAGCTGTTTGTTGTGCTCCATTTGTCTGCCAAAAATATGAGGAATGTTTTGCAATGTCTACAAAAGTCTGTGATTAAGCTGATATGCATGTTGACGCATATGAGAAAAATTCTGCCTCTTAGACAATTTCTCAAACTTGTCTAGATTGGCTGAAGAATGATACTAACACCATCATCATATTCTGAATAATTGTAGATAGTCACTAACATGCACTCAGTTTTAATTCCCATCATTTCATAGAAAGAGAAATTACTTTTCTTGAAATCAAGAAACAATATTGCATTCATAGGTCACAACCCATCAGGAATGTCACCAACGCTCCTGTGCATACGCACATGCCCACCGCTGAAATTAACAACTTGCACCACACCACATGACATCACACCTTCTATCTCCCATGATTTGGAAGAAGAGAAGAGTTCTGTTAAAGGACTCATAGAAAATAACCAAGGAGGGGTTAGCCAGATGTGTATGGCAACTGTTATATTAAATGAAAATACAATGAACTCTTTAAAAAGTGAAAAAGAGAGACCATTTTTTTCTGTGTGCATAACATGAGAACTTGGGGTGAGGGTTATTCAAAGAAGCTGGTTAACAAAGGGAAGTATTTCTTCATAGCTCATGCCTGGAATTCACAATCACATCAATATTGCAAACTTAGCTGTCATGGCTATGATGGCTATGGGTTTTAGTAGTGTTAGGGGAAATATAGCGAATTCATGGTGAATATGTCTATCAATTATTCTTAGCCATGACAGCTGTTAACCCAAGAATAGAGGCTGTATACACAGGAACACACAGGAAGAGAGGAAGCTGCCATATACTGAGTCAGACCATATGTCTATCTAACTCAGTATTGTCTACATAGACTGACCGCAGCTTCTCCAAGGTTGCAGGCAGGAATCTCTCTCAGCCCTATCTTGGAGATGCCAGGGAGGGAACTTGGAACCTAGATGCTTTCCCCAGACTGGCTCCATCCCTTATGGGGAATATCTTACAGTGTTCACATGTGGTCTCCCATTCAAATGCAACCAGGGCAGAACCTGCTTAGCTAAGGGGACAAGTCGCCTTTAGATGAGAAGAGCTGGTCTTGTGGTAGCAAACATGACTTGTCCTCTTAGCTAAGCAGGGTCTGCCCTAGTTTTATTTATTTTATTTTATTTTATTTTATTTTATTTTATTTTATTTTATTTCTATACTGCTCTTTCAAAAATGGCTCAGGGAGGTTTACACAGCGAAATAATAAATAAATAAAATAGATCCCTGTCCCCTAAGGGCTCACAATCTAAAAAGAAACACAAGATAGAAACCAGCAACAGTCACTGGAGGTACTGTGCTGGGGGTGAATAGGGCCAGTTACTCTCCCCCTGCTAAATAAAAAGAATCAGCATGTTAAAAGATGCCTCTTTGCCAAGTTAGCAGGGGTTGGTTGCATAGGAATGGGAGACTTGATGTGTGACCACTGTAAGATATTCCCCTTAGGGGATGGAGCTGCTCTGGGAAGAACATCTAGGTTCCAAGTTCCCTCCCTGGCAGCATCTCCAAGATAGGGCGGAGAGAAATTCCTGCCTGCAACCTTGGAGAAGCCACTGCCAGTCTGTGAAGACTATACTGAGCTAGATAAACCAATGGTCTGACTCAGTATATGGCAGCTTCCTATATTCCTATGTAAGTCATGCTTGCTACCACAAGACCAGCCCAAGACACACACGTTTTCTCGGGCTTTAATTAAAAATAATTTTAAACTGTTTCAACTGATTTTATTCTGTGAGATTGTTTTAATTGTTTTTATTCTGCCTTATATTTGTTGTGTTTTAGATTGTGTACACTGCCCAGAGATACACATATCAGGCGGTGGTGGCAGCTTTTGAGGGCGCTGCTGGGCGGGGGAGGGCAGTGAGAGGCACCTTTTAGCGTAAATTAGTAGGCGCTTCCCTCTGGTTCCGCCACACCTGAAAGCCGCTCCAAGCAGCGGCACAGTGCCCAGCATCCCCGTGGCAGGGGATCGGGCCTGGCCTCTGCACATGTGCAGAGGCCAGGTGAGTGGCAGAGCTGATCCCCTGCCACAGGGGGTGCTGGGCGGTGTGCCGCTGCTTGGAGCAGCTTTCGGGTGTGGCGGAACCAGAGATAAGCACCTACTAATTTACACATAAAGGTGCCTCTCGCCAGCTCCCCTGGCAGCATCCTCACTGGCCGCCACTGTCAGGCAGCATACAAATATGTTAAATACATACATACATACATACATACCTCTCATGATCATACATACCTGATCTGAGGCTGCGTGTGTTGCTGTCCTTGTGGCAGCTTGTGGCACTGCAGCAGGTCTTCAAGCCTTCAGACCAGGCTTGCTCAACTTGCCCCTTCCCCACTGCTGTTTTTGGACTACAACTCCCATAATCCCCAGCCACAGTGGCCAGGGATTATGGGAGCTGTAAACCAACATCTGTAGGAGGGCCAAAGTTGAGCAGCTCTGCTTTAGACCCCGGACAAGCCCTGCCCTGCAGGGTCATCTATTGACTCCTCCTGTAGCAGGTAGGATAAGAGGTCTCCGGTCTCAGTCAGGCCTTGCAACAATATCAAGGTTTCTTTCTTTCTTGTTTCTTGTTCCTGGCTTGCTTCTTTGAACTGTCCACTCAGCTCGCTCTCTGGAGTGTTCCTGACCTTTGGCTGCAGGTTCGAGCTCTGATTCCTGACTCTCTGCTCAGCTTAACTTCTGGCTACTGGGCTGGTCCCGGAGCCCCAACTGGTTGCCTGTCTCTCCCACTCCTGGCTTCTGGCTTTGACCCACCTGGTGGCTGCTTCAGAGGTGCACCTAGGTAATTTTGGAGCCTGGACCTAAAGGCCTTTAGAGCCCCACTCCCCTGCAAATTATGCATCATTGCCCTACACACACACACACACACACACACACACACACACAGAGTGACACAAAGTATTTTTAACACGTGGGTTCTTGAGGGCACAAACAACAACTGAACTCATAAGAATGTAAGTGTTAAAAGTATATTTATGCAAATATGCATTAGCAGAAACATGCATGAGCAGAAACAACATACAACTCAACATATTCCCATCCCACATATTTCTTTCCCTACTCACCTCTCGGTCTCTCAAGCAGAGGTTGCGCTAGGTCGCCCGGCCCAGGTCAAAGGCATGCTCAGCTGCCCGGCCCAGTGTGGGCCGGTGGCTCAGCAATCATACCACCTCGGACAGACTAAAGAGAAATTGGGGGGCCCCAAGGGGTGTGTGGCAGTCCAGGGATAAGAGTGCCTCTGGACGGCTGTCTAAGGCTCAGCCCTGACAATATCTCTATCAGAAGACACTGGAAACAAACAGCAGCTAAAGATTATCACGTTCATGCCCTGCTTGTACCTGCCCAAAGGCACTACAGGAAACAAAATGCCAGATCTGGGCATGATTCAGCAAAACATGATAATTAGACCACTGGTCCATCTAATGCAGTTCGACTCCAACTTGCAACATCTCTCCAAGGGCTTAGAAAAGGTCTCAACCCTGCTACCTGAAATCATTCAAGTGAAGATGCCAAAGATTGAACTTGGGGCTGTCTACATGCCAAGCATAGGCTCACCCACTGAGTTCATACAAATTTAAGCAGCAAAATTCTCAGCAAAAAAAAAAAATTGTCTAGAGAATACACAAACCAACTTAGCAACACTGTGTGCAGCATCACCATAACAAACCTTGGTTTTATCATCAATGCCAATAAGCCTTTGAATAAGAAATGAAAAGGGTCTCCTGTGCCAAAGCCTTTCACTTCCAATTTTTATTTTCCTTTTGTTATCAGCTTGTTTCTTTGAATGATTTCTTGACACATTTGGAAATGAGGTAAGCTCCACTTTTTCCTTGCGATTGCAAAACATCCTATCATAAGACATGAGATTGTTTGTTTTGTTCCTCTGGAGTCTACCTTTGCTGAGGTTAAGACATCAGTCTTTCCTCTTCTATGGAGCAATATGAGCTGCCAGGTGAGGACACACCCACCTGTGCCTTCCATAAAGGTAAAATGTAGTTTCGCCCTGTAGGCCACATGCTGTTACACCCTCAAACTGTTAAGAGCTACAGGCTCAGTCCTGCAGGAACTGAAAACCTCACACTCGGCAATTATAGGAAAGTGACCGATCTCAACAGCTTCAGTACCACGTCTTGTCTTATTCCTGGAATCCAAAACACTCTTCAGCATTCTTCTTGGGAGTGTTAGGATTTTTACTTTCAGACAGAACTAAATAGCACAATCGCCTGCCTGAGTCGAGGGATATAAAAGACTTCACAGAAATAACATGTTTTTCCATGTCCTGCATTTATCCTCAGATGTCTTGCCAACCTCCACTGTGGGCTTGTTTACACGGACTTCCATGGAGATCTGTTATTCCAGATCGACAGCCCAGAGCTTCTGTTTCTCAGCACAAACTGAGAAATCCAGCATTGACAAGTGGTCCAGTGATACTATGAAATTAATTGATAGAAGGTTTGGAATAAGGTAAAAAGAAAGTTCTTAACATTGTGTGCAAGTAACATATTATTAATGTCTATAATTCATTACTAAAAGGACAAGGGCCATTAGATTAAATGGTAGGGCTGCACAAAGCTTTGGTGGCTGGATTGGTGCTTAACTGAAGCAGGCCAGTTTGGCCTGATTAGACCCAAACTGAACCATCATCCAGTTCAGGCCAGACGAAGTTGAATCAGACCTGATTAGGCCTGTTTCAATTTGGCACAGTAACACACAGGAAGCTTATACCAAGTCAGACCATTGGTCCGCCTAGCTCAGTATTGTCTACACAGACTGGCAACTGCTCTGAAGGTTTCAGGAAGTAGTCTCTCCCAGCCCTACTTGGAGATGCCAGAAAGTGACCCTGGGACCTTCTGCATGCAAAGCAGATGCTCTACCACTGAACTACAGCCCCATCCCATTTGGTTGGCTTCCAACCCTCCCTACCACCCATCCTCCAAAGATATAATGAAAAGTTAAAAGAAAGGGGGAAATCCAAACTACTCAGGGAAGGCATTTCCATCAGGAGCAGGGGCCACCATAGAGAAGGCTTTATTCCACATCGTCACCAGATGAGTCTCAGATGGCAGCACACACAGGAGGCCATCCCGGCAAGTTCTTATAGCCTGGGCAGATGGGAGAAGACAGCCCTTTAGGACTTCTGTGGAGATTGCTTGGACCATAGGTGGCCAACCTATAGCAGAATGACCATAACTGACAGAAGCCGCAGGAATTTATTGCAGGCCTGGACAAGAACAGGTGGGCCTCCCTATGGTATTGAGGCAAACACTCTCCCCCATACTATCCAGAGGACTTATCCGATGACAACACCCTATGACACAGAGGCCTCCATCTGTACTCCAGTACATAGTACAGGATTTCATATTTTGGACTTGACTTCTGGCACACATACCAAAAGAGTGCATCACTAGCTTGGACAATCCATTAGGGTCTGGCCAACAAGTTTCTTTTGCCTCATCAAAGGCAGCAATCTTGATGTTGTCATTCTGCAGAGGCCCACTGTGACTTGACCTGAATGAGGTAACTTCATGATCTGGATTCATGTCTTAGTGATGCAGCAAACCAAATCCCTTCTTTTCAGCTGCTCTATTGCCCAAACTAGAATATGTTGCCCTCGGTAATGCATATTGTTATCCCAAAGTGAAAGTTTGTATGGTGCATTTTAGTCCCTTTGCAGCTTAGCAATAAGTGCCTTGAGGGGGGAAATATGTCTAATGTAATCACTGAGACAGCTTTAATGATGACAGAACATTTCTGCCAATGCAAAGGATCAAACAAAATTGTTGGGTGGAGAACCAAACCAGGATGTTCTTAAAGTAAATACCAACATTGCTTTTTGCTCATCATCTCCTTTGACGGGTCTTTGTGAAACTTTGAATAGTCTTGATTGTGCTGAGAGTGAAGTCATACTTAATTAGCATAAAAAGAAAGTATCCTACATTTGATGCTTTTTGAGAGAGAGTGTGTGTTTAAGAAACGGCTATTGTGAAACACACTGCCAGCATTGATGCTACGAAGTTCATATATTTGCATTTTTGTGTATGTAAGATTTTTAAAAAACATTAATTATGGATTATCATTAGCCACAGCTAGCTGCTGACATTCAGTAGAAGGACAGAACAAAATGTACCCTATCTCCTTCCAAAAGAACAATTAGGGTAATACAATTGTTAATCGCTTTGAGGAGGTTAATTTCAGGAAATTCTGTCATAGTAATGCAAGAAGGCTGCCCTCTGAAATTAGAACCACTGCATCACAATAATAATTAAGGGTTGACAATATTCCAGCAAAAGCAGCATGCAGCAACCCTTCCTCTGTGACAGCACAGCTCTGAATATGGTACCCTCAACACAGAGGAGGACTATTCTCTAGAACAGAGTTTCTCAACCACCGGTCCCTGGACCGCTGCCGGTCCCCGAAGGGTTGAGAGCTGGTCCCTGACTGGGAGTCAACCCCCCCGCCCCCCCCCCAACTGCAATCAAGGCACTCACTTCCTCAATTTTGCACATGGCACGGAAGAGGAAGAGTATCACCTTCTTGTGCTTTGCCTCCATGGGCTGCTGAGATCTTCCTACAGCTATCTTATTCCCTATCTTTACAGCTTCAAACTGTATGCGGTGCGGGGGCATGGAGGAAAAGGTATGGCAGTGGGTGCCACTTGAAGGGCTGCTGGTTCTTGCATGCTCATTGTTTGCAGCCAAAGGTTGATTGATTGAAACCCAGCTGCCTGTTGTGGTCGAGGCGCCTTGAGAGGGAACGCTGTTTCCCTCTTGCATCGGTGGGGTGTTGTGGTCCCTCTGCCCCCTGTAACCCCCTGGTCTGCACCGCTGGTGGAAGACGGCAGTCCCCTTTGTGACCTCGCCAGGGGGTGGAACCTCTGGCCGGGATCATGCCGTGTTGAGGGCTAAGTGGTGGAGGGAGGGAGGAGGGCCGCCTTGGCTCGGGCTTTGCAGAAAGGGAGTGCAGGTGGACCTTCCTCGGGGGAGGGGAAGCAAGCATGCGTACCAAGGAGGGCTAAGCGGCGGAGGGAGGTGGCATGGTGTGGGGAACAGGCAAATTAACCATTTTGTGCTTCATGCAAAAGGGTCATTGGTTGAATGGCACTGGAATGATGTGATCCTGGATATTTGATGCCCAGCACGATTTGTGTCTGATCCAAACCGATTTAAAACCAGCTGCCTGTTGCGGCCAAGGCACCTTGAGAAGAAACGCTGTTTCCCTCTTGCATTGGTGGGTTGTTGTGGTCCCTCGGCCCCCTATAACCCCCTGGTCTGCACCGCCGGTGGAAGACGGCAGTCCCCTTTATGACCTTGCCGGGTGCAGGGGACAACCTCTGGCCAGGATCATGCCGCGGTGAGGGCTAAGCAGAGGAGGGAGGGAGGAGGGCTGCCTTGGCTCACCTCGCAGGTATGCGCAGGCAGCATGTGGGACCACATGAGCTGCGTGGCCCCAAAGGCAGGCTAGTGTGATTGGCACACGAATGGGAGTTGGGAGGGGGACACAGAAGTGCGCGTTGTAAGAGAGGATGGGGGAACACCTGCTACACTCTGGTGCGCAAGCACAGTGGTGGCAGCTCTTGGACCCAGGCGACCTTCCGAGTGCGGTCCGGTGCACCATTGCCTCACCCACCCTGAACAGTGCCTCGTCTCCCCAGCAAGGAAAATGAGGCATCCACCACTACAATGCCCCACGCCCTCCGCCATCTCGGAATCACCCCCTTCCCTTTAATGCCAGGTCCCCACCGCTCTTCTTCACATTTTCTTTCACCGTTAAAAAAAACCCAATTCCCAGCACCTGTCAGGTAACCATTTTTAAGGAGTTTTGGAGGAGCTGCATGGGTTTCATTAGGTCCGCATCACAAAGTGCACATCTAAGTGCAGGATCCAGATCAAGTAAGGTGATCATGACCAAGCAGCATTGACACAAATGAGAGATGACTAAATTAATTTCAGTGGGTGGTCGTGACTAACGTCGTCTGGATCCAGCCCTGAGAGTACACAACTCCTGCTAAAACTCCACCTCCATCATGAGAGGGTTAAACTGTAGATTTCCGGCTCTACTGAACCTGCCCAGCTCTCCTCTCCTCACCTCCTTTTTGCTTTGCTTGACATCCAGCCTGATGAAGCATTTGGAGGAATTCAAAAGCTTGCTTGTGTGTTGTTTTCATTGGCCCCATGTAGCTTTTGAATTTTTCTAATGGCCCAACATCCCCTCTCCATTGAGTAATCACAAGCACCTCCACCCCCACCCCGCACATACTGAAGACATACTGCAGACAAATTTGTTCACCCAGGCTTTTAAATTCAGGGGTTCTCAACCTTGGGTACCCAGACGTTGGTAGACTTCTACTCCCATAATCCCCAGCCATAATGGCCAAATGCCATTGTGGTTGGGGGTTATGGGAGTTTAACTGAGGGACCCAAGGTTGAGAATCCCTAATATTCCATGTTTGCAAAAGATTCCAAATTTAATTATTTTAATGCTTATATTATTTTAATTGTAAACTGTCCAGAGATGCAAGTTTTGGGCAGTATAGAAGTCTGATAGATAGATAGATAGATAGATAGATAGATAGATAGATAGATAGATAGATAGACAGACTTGAAACCCCTTTACTAACTGCTGGTCCGGGAAACTGCGCATGAAGAATGTAGCGGTCCTTGAAACTCTGCACGAAGAATTTAGTGGTCCTTGACTCCAAAAAGGTTGAGAAACACTGCTCTAGAATATTTCTCCTTTAAGGTAAAGTGTGCCATCAAGTTGGTTTCTACTCCTGGTGCCCACAGAGCCCTGTGGTTTTCTTTGGTGGAATACAGGAGGGGTTTACCATTGCCTCCTGTGCAGTATGAGATTATGCCTTTCAGCATCTTCCTATATCGCTGCTGCCCAGTATAGTACCAGTGGGGATTCGAACTGGCAGCCTTCTGCTTGTTAGTCAAGCATTTCCCCGCTGCACCACTTATGCTCTTCTATTTCCAACATCAACTGTGCACCCCATCATTTTTGAAACATTGATCTGGTAATATCACTAACTGTGAGCTAGTAGATCTGCCCCTAGTTCAGGGGCAGATCTACCATTCGGCGACCATGTGCAGAGCACATGGGCCGTCCACTGAGGCCCAGCCGGGGGGCATGTACCATCTGCTTCTTTAGCCACCCACCCACCTCCTTTCCTGGCCCCCACTCACCTGTGGATTCATTGCTGCCAGAGTGCCTCCCTTTACCAGTGTCACCATGGTATAATGATGTCACCACCCTGCACCATGCACCAGGCAGTGATGTCATTAGACTGCAGTGGGCAGAGAGGTGGTGAGTATGAGGCTGAGCAGGGGCCAGGGAGGCAGGCAGGTGGGCAGAGGTTAGTGGCAGTGGCAGTAGTTGCCAAAAATCTAGCCACAGGCCTCCACCAATGTCACTACACTCGTGATAGCAGTATTGGTTATAACATCAGTAGACCATTGCTACTTGATAAAAATAGATAAAATACAAACAGTTTTGTCCAATGGAAAGAAATGTTAACCAAAGTAGATTCAACCCATGCAGAATATAAACTTTTTTTGTGGATTAATAATCTCAGGCACCCTAATTCAATAAAACAATGCTCACAGAATTGGTTCCAAATATTGGTTGGAACCAATATTTCTCCAAAGTGAAATTCAAAAGAATTCTGGGGTTCTTCTTTCCAAGGAGAAACATGGGGTAATTTGCTCAGACAGTTCTTCCATATCCATGCAACACTCATGGAAAACCATATGTACAATGGCAAACAGTTATTACCTTTGGATAAGGGCCATAGCTCACAGATAAAGTAAATGTTTTGCATAACGTATAGAAGGTTCTGGGTTCAATCCCTGGCATTTCTAGACAGGGCTGAGAAAATACCCCTGTGAAACTCTGGAGAGCTGGTACCAGTCAGGGTAGACAATGTTGACCAATGGTTTGACTCAACATAAGGCAGGTTCATATGGCTGCCATTTCAAGGTATCACTTGTGGATGCCATTGAATAACACAAGAAAGAAAACATGGCAGCTTGAAAACCACCACTAAAACAATACAGAGTGGGTGGGTTCACACATAATATCGCAAATAAGGTTGCCACAAACTGCCAATTCCCAGAGACCAACTTCCAGTATGAGCCAAACTGCACATCGGAGCCCAACTTCCAGTATCAGGACAGCTATGCCAACATTGGTCATGTCATCCAAATCTGCCAATGTCAGCATACTCTGCCCTACTTGCAGTTCTGAACCCAACATCCATAATCTAGATTTGAAGTAGGTTATGAATATTCTGCCCTGCTTGCAGGCATAGACCCAGGACACCACATACCAAATCCAAGAAATAGTGCCAAGACTCAAAACTGAAAAGCTGTATAAAAATAATATGTAACTACCTTTTTAATAGTTTTTCCCCCCCAAGGAATAAGGCAGCACCTTTTAAACTAAATATTTTAATGCATGAGCTTTTGTGGGTTGTAAACCACTTCCTCAGATACAGGATGAAAGCAAGAATGGTCAGTTACAGGCAGGTAGTGACAAACATTCCATATACATTTAACGAGACATTAGCAATATATTTCTGACAATATATATCTGTCAAATGGGCCTGTCATTGAGATGACTGAATGGACACAAATCGGATATTAGGGTCAAATATACTATGAAGCTTGTTAGTGAGCATTTTAACCTCCCAGGATATATGGTTGTAGACCTCAGGGTGGCTATACTTAAGAAGATAAGTTCAGGGGGACATTTGGAAAATGAAACAGCAGAACAAGAACTTTTAGTAAAATTTGACTGTGTCAGTCTTGCTGTGAATAGAAATTATGGGTTTCATGCACATTACAGAGGCATGTAGTTGGTAATTTCTCTCCTTTGCTACCTGGTACGTTTAAAAAAACACTGACATATTGTGAATGTCTCTTTAAATATATGTGGAATGTTTGTTCCTACCTGGCTGTAATTGACCATCCTTGCTTTCACCCAGCATATATGGAACTGGGTTATAACCCACATTAAAAATAAAAAGCTCATACATTAAAAAAATTAGTTACTGTAAGAGGTGCTGCCTTATTCTTTTTAAAATCCATATAATTAACACACCATATCACTCTTACCTTTTTAATAGAATGCACTGAAAGTATTTCAGTTATTTCTAATTGATGAAAATACCTTGCTGTTTATACAGAGCTTCCTAATGACTCACAATGCAATGATGTCAGCAAAATGCCAGACGTTTTTCCATCCAAAACAGAGACAACAACCATATGTTCAGAAAATAGTTTTCTCCTTAGTGAATGTTTATAAAGAGAACAGATAGACATGGCCTAAAATGAGACACTTGTGCAGTGTTGTGTTATTCAAAGATAGCAGAAGTATGTTTGATTGGGAGAAATAACATGGTTTTGATATGTTCATAATATTTTGGTTGTGCATCAGAAAGAAGACGGGGAAGCAAACTTTCCTTCCAAGCCATCCACTTCCAGAAAGAAATGTATGAGGAATATGACATGTGTGTTTGGGATGTACACTTTCTTGATGCTTATCTGTAGGGAAGACTTTTTCATTTGCCATTACCATCAATGGCTGTGGCTTTTTAAAAAAATTTACATATATTGTCTTTTAATTGTCAGCCTCAGTAGTGTAGCAGGCTTGCTGGTGGCTCAGGGACAGGCCGGCTGGTGCCTTGTTTGCCAGCTAGTTTTGCCCCCTTGTTCTGAGCAAGGGAGAGAAAGAAAGCACCCAGCCAGTTAATGAAATGCTTACCAAATGGAAGGGACCAATAGGCCGCATCCGTCTCCCCCAACCACAATCATTTTGTTCACCAACTAGGTTCTCTTTCTCCTTCACTCAGAGAGAGGAAGAGGAAGAAAACTCAGCTGGAAAACAAAATACTTACTAGCTGGGAGTGGATGAGGGGCCAAATGTCATGTTCCCGGCCAGCAAGCGCTTCATTTGCCAGTTGGGTGTGGGAGGGAGGAGGGGTGCCATGGGGGGGGGGGCATCACAGCAGTCTCCCCAACCCTGGAGGCCCAGGGACATTTGTCCCCTCTTGTCCAATGGTGGCTACACTTTGGGTCAGCCCCCTTGAAGGTTTGTTGTGAAGCAGAAAGGTGGGATATTAATATATGAAATAAATAATTCTTGTAAATCAGCTGTTTGTGATAAGCAGCAGATTATTTATTTGTTTCTGTTTGTTTGACATATTTGTATGCCACCCACTACCAAAGTCTCTAGGCAGTTTTAAAACAAACCAAGAAATGTTAAAAGAATTAAAACATATAACAAGTTCCGATTAAAATAAGTACCCATCAAAACTACCAAATAGCTAAAAGGCTTGGCTGAAGAGATGTGTCTTTAGTTGCTTCCAAAAAGCCAACAGGGGTGGAGCAGCTCTGTTCTCAGCAGGAAGTGTGTTCCACAGCTCTGGGGCAACTACAGAGAAGGCACACCTCTGAGTCATCATCTGATGGGCCGGCGGCACCCTCAGACGAATTTCCCCTGTAGATCTTAATAAGCGGCAGGGTTCAGGGCCATTAGGGGCTTGGTGTGTGATAGCATGCAGCTATCTCATGTATATGATGGTGTGCCCATGAGAGAGCTGCATGCTGGTTATCTGTATACAGGAAGATGACTTTTACTGTATACAAGAAGATGACTTTTATTGAGATCATCTGGAGAGGTTCGTCTGCAGCAGCCACTGGCTCGTCTGGTGGCTACTCGGGGACAGGCCTTCTCCATTGCTGCCCCAAGGCTTTGGAACACGCTCCCTTCTGAAATAAGAGCCTCTCCATCTCTAACAACTTTTTAAAAGGCAGTCAAGACACATTTGTTCACCCAAGTTTTAATTAAGGTAAAAGATCAAGTATGCTGTCACGTCAATTTCGACTCCTGGAGCCTACAGAGCCCTGTGGTTTTCTTTTGGTAGAATACAGGCGCAGAGCCAGCTGAGCAGCGGTCTGGGTCCAGCCCCACCCAGCAGCCCCTCTGATGACCTAACGTGCATGTGACGTCATGTGCACAGCGTGTGCCCCGAACTTAAACTACCACCTCTGCCCGGGCTACTGGGAGCCCCGAGTGCTTGCCGATCCTTTGCTGCCTGAAAGCATCTATTCCCCTCTATTCTCCAGAGAGGGAGAGAAAGGGAGAATAGACACTTTAAGGCAGCAAACGCTACATGAAAAGGATCAGCAAGCACTCGCTCAAGGCTCCCAGTAGCCCAGGCCGGGGGGGGTGTTTAGGGCTCTTCAGGAGCCCGAGCCATGCCCCCCCGGGGGCTTTAGCGGTCCCTACCATTGGCGGCCCGGATTATTTGAATCCATTCGCACAATGGTGGCTACACCCCTGGTAGAATACAGGAGGGGTTTAACATTGCCATCTCCCGTGCAGTATGAGATGATGCCTTTCAGCATCTTCCTATATCACTGCTGCCCGATATAGTACCAGCGGGGATTTGAACTGGCAACCTTCTGCTTGTTAGTCAAGCATTTTTCTGCTGCACCATTAGGTGGCTAATTAGATACTGAGGCTATTCACACGATGGTAGAAGAGAACCACCGGGCTCAGCTGCGAGCCTGGTGGTTCTTAAGCGTGCAGTTGTGTGGGCGGCCGCTGTAGCCTCTGGAGCAGACTGACTGCTCATCTGCGGGGAGGTTAATGTTTTAACCTTTTTTATTTGTTGCTTTTATTGTATTGTTGTAAACTGCCCAGAGACTTGCATTTTGGGCGGTATACAAATATGTAAAATACATACATACATACTAGTGTGAGTCACCTCTCACCACCAGCTCTGACTGAAACCCAACAACAGCTTTTGTGATTTTAAGAGGTGAACAGCATGAAGACATAGCTATGGCAGGGGGGCCAACTGGAGCGTCTCCAGCTGTTGTTGGACTGTAACTTCCAACAAATTGTGGCTGGAGATGATGGGTATTGTAGTCTAACAACAGCTGGGGAGCCTCAGGTTGAGCATCCCTGAGCTCTGGCTTCCCCACTCATTCCAGCACCATAGCAAAAGCCTCACCTTTTGAATTTCCCATCCAAGCTTTGGATATATTAGGAAAAGGTGATATTGAAGAAACCAACTAAGGTGTCTTCCTCCCCTAGTAAGGTCAAGGTGCAGCATACTTCCTTTCCTTTGGAAAATCACTTTAAAATCTTAGGTATATCCCAACAAGATAACTGTCAAGGAGTCTTGAATGCAGGCAGACAGTGCGACATGGCTGGCTAGTTGCAATAGGCTGGAAATACTGGTGCACTGCCAACTTCACTGTGTGCCTCTAAAATCAGAGAGAGGAAAGAACACTGGACATAACATAAGCCTTCTCCTGCCTCCACTTTTGTTGCTGTAGATCAAGGCTGCACAACTTTGGTCCTCCTGCTGCTGTTGGACTACAATTCCAATAATCCCCAGACACTGTAGTCAATAGTCAGTGATGATGGGACTTGTAGGCCAACAGCTGCAGGAGGGCCGAAGTTGTGCAGTCCTGCTGTGAATGGTTAGCATTGTAATGTGTAAAGCAGCCCTGATGGAGGAAAGATCCCAATGCAGCCTGTGTTTTAGAGTGGAGAAAAGTTTCTTTTTACAATACATGCATAGTGGCAGGAGCATAGCTATAACTGTAAGGGAGCAAAAAATGTCCCTGGGCCCCTGAGGGAGGGGGCCCCACTGCCTTGGTCACAGCATGCTCTTCACTCCCCCCCCGCCCACCACTGGTATGCTTTTGGCTCTTAACTGCAAGACCTAGCTTAAAACAAGATAAGCCCTCTCCAGGAGATATATATGTAGATAGACAGTATATATATATTATACCGTCTACCTACATACTGCCTAGAGTGTTGGAGTCAGGTGGTATATAATTTAAATATCCTGACCTACTCAGGAAATGGCATATCTTCTCTAAATGCCTGCCTGGAGGCAGTAATGGGCTGGATGAGGGATAACAAACTGAAGTGTAATCCAAATAAGAAGTGGTGCAGCAGGAAAATGCTTGACTAACAAGCAGAAAGTTCGAATCCCCAGTGGTACTATATCAAGTAGCAGCGATATAGGGAGATGCTGAAAGGTATAATCTCATACTGTGTGGGAGGAGGCAATGGTAAACCCCTCCTGTGGTTTCCAAAGAAAACCACGGGGCTCTGTGAGCGCCGGGAGTCGAAATCTACTTGACAGCACACTTTACCTTTGCCTTTACTGACTGTGGGGGGCCGGGACCCAAGTAACAGTTTAGATCTGCCTGTTCTGGATGGGGTTACACTCCCCCTGAAAGATCAGGTGCGTAGCTTGGGAGTACTCCTGGACCCAAAGCTCTCCATGGTTTCTCAGGTTGAGGTGGTGGCCAGGAGCACCTTTTTTCAGCTGATACATCAGCTATGTCCATTTCTAGGGGTAAATTACCTTAAAACAGTGGTACATATGCTTTTAACCTCCAGGCTTGACTACTGTAATGCACTCTGCACGGGGCTGCCTTTGTATGTATTCCAGAAACTACAATTAGTACAGAATGTGGCAGTCAGATTGGTCTCTGGGACAACATGAAGGGACTACAAAACACCAGTTTTAAAAGAACTGCACAGGCTGCCAATATGTTTCTGGGTGAAAAAAAAAGTGCTGGTTATTACCTATAAAGCCCTTAATGGCTTGGTTCGAGGCTATTTGAGAGAGCACCTCCTTTGTCATAATCCCTGCCACCTGTTCTGGAGATGTCCGGTTACGGTTGCCACCAGCTCATTTGGTAGTGACTCAGGATCGGGCTTTCTCTGTGGCTGCCCCAGGACTTTGGAATAAGCTCCCTGCTGAAATAAGAGCATCTCCTTCTCTGTTTGTTTTCAGGAAGAACCTCAAGACTCCTGTTTTCTCGGGCTTTTGATTATAATTAATTTTAATAATGTAAAAAACTTGTTTTAATAATTATTTTATTCTACTTTATTGTCATGCATTTTAATTTTGTGACTTTTAAATATTTTAAATTTTGTACACCGCCTAGGGATTTACATATCAGGTGGTATAAAAATATGATAGATAGATAGATAGATAGATAGATAGATAGATAGATAGATAGATAACAATAATAATATGTTGAAATATGTTTATGTCCAGACCAGGAGAATGCACACATTCAAGTGGATATGTGAAAGTGTCTGTGTGCATGGGAAGTGTGTGATATATATTATATGCATAGGAGTGAAAGAAAAGGCATACTGAGAATGTTTTGTTTTCACCATATCTTTCTGCAGCTAAGACATGGGAGAAGGGAAGGAGCCCATCTTCACTTTTGTCCCAGGGCCCACTCCAACCTTGCTACATCCCTGCATAGTGGGCAGTTGTGAACTCTGACAATTGTGACCATCCAAGAGGCTACTACTGTTGCTAATATACAAAGGACAATTCTTGTGACAGTAGTAACAGGTGCCTGTGTATCTCACAGCATGCTGCTGACTCTTAACCGGAGGACTCATTTAAGCTTCAAAATAAGACAAGCATTCACCATATATGTCAGTAAAAAGTTAAAATATGTGTATATCTGAGCCAAGGCAATGTGCACATTCAAGTATGCATGTGAAAGTGTCTGTGCACATGAGAAGGCACCAAAGTATCTCTGATTTCTCATGATATTAGCAACAGAACTAGCATCTCTTGCCATGAATATGTTACACACATCTGATAGTTATCAAACACTGATACTCACAAAACACCAGTTATGCAGCAAGGTTGGGATAGAGTGGAGAAAATAATCATATAAAATATAGGGCTGCGTGTTATCAGAGATGAGAGAGAAGGCAAGACCACTCATTATGCAAGAGCATCAGATGCCCATGTATCATCTCTTGAACTCAGTGATGAGCTGAGAATGAACCCCAGTGGAATGCAATGGATTTCTGGGTCTTTTCCGGGCCTCCCTTTGAAAATGATGAGGAATCACTCACCAGGCTGAGATGTACCAGAGAGCTGTAATTTCAACTGCAATTTGAATACCTCCAAGCATGGGATGTGAAGTTGTGTTGTGGTATTTGGCTTGGAAACACTCTTCAAACCAAAACAAGGATAGAGAACCCCAAATCAAAGCTCTGTAGAACTGTAAAATAAAAGCAAGTGGACAGGAGGATTTTCTTTCTTAAATGCTGTGGATTTAAATGCTATGGAGTGCTGGCTCATAGAGTGGAAAAGATGCTATTATAATCATGCTTTCATTGTACAAAGTGAAGACTTGTCTGCTAAAGGTACTTGTTTATTGAGCCATTAAAGCTGTCTTTTCCATAAAAGGCCACTTTGGAAACAGCAAGCCATACCTGCCTGCCACGGTGAGGTTTAAGAACAGGGTTCTACCTATCAACATGTGTGTGGGCCAAAAAAAGAGAGATAGTTTTGGTCAGAAGAAGCCTGAATGTTGAAGCTAGTTGGGAATTGAAAGAGATTTCAGTCCCAACCCACATTGAATGACCAGCTCAGGTGCCTGAGGTTAATACTGCAGTGGGGCAAGACAAAAGAAAGCAAGAATTAACTGCATCTGCAGCACATTCTCCACTCCCACCAAGGCCCACCCGTACCGGGCACCACAGGCTAGTTGACAAGAGGAGGCATTTGAGAGTGCTACAAACATTGGTGGATTAACGGAGAGGCAAAGTAAGTATTTGAGG
Source organism: Hemicordylus capensis (assembly GCF_027244095.1). Taxonomy (NCBI): domain Eukaryota; kingdom Metazoa; phylum Chordata; class Lepidosauria; order Squamata; family Cordylidae; genus Hemicordylus; species Hemicordylus capensis. Next base: position 35,177,212 of record NC_069659.1, on the reverse strand, counting down.
AGCAGCAAATTTTTTCCCTCCTCAAATTTTGCTGCCCCCTCTGTTGGCAGCGGCGGCTGCTGCAGCAAGGGTGTAGTGGGTGAAGAGAAAGTCGCCCCTTTTACCTTATATTTTTAAAAGGCAAACCCTTTTTGTTTAAGGTAAAAGGGCGGCAAAAAGCTTAATCCGCCCCAGCTACAAACGCATGTAACGTAAGAACATAAGAACAGCCCTGCTGGCTCAGGCCCAAGGTGGATCTTGTCCAGCATCCTGTTTCACACAAGGGACCCCCAGATGCCCCTGGGGAGCCCACAGGCAAGAAGTGAGGGCATGCCCTCTCTACTGCTGTTGCTCCTCTGCAACTCGTATTGAGAAGAATCATGCCTCTGAGGCTGGAGATGGCCCACAGCCTGGTAAGGAAGAAATCAAAAGTAAAGAAGCAAAGTAGTATATTTATCCTTTTTTTAAAAAAAAAGCGGGGGGAGGGGAGGACAGCCATTTTTGTTTCTTTGTGCCAGTAATCCCTAGTGCAAAAAGAAATCTATCTTGCACCTAACAGAGGCTAATTTAATGAAGACGGCATAAAATCATCTGCATTCCATCTCAAGATTTAATAAACTGCAGACTTTGGCAGGTGGGCGGGGAGGGGTGTTCCATAATGACTAACGTCGTCTCCCTCCACACATACACTCTACCCTGTCCAGCCTGAAGAAGAATTCTGGAAAACTCAAACCTCCTCATTCCTTTATGTTTTATAATCATATAAAATTAGATTTGCTCCTAATAGAAGTATTGCCCAGCGCTGGCATTTGGATCGCCGGATTAGAAGACAGTTTTGTAATACAGATTCACATGGCTCTATGACAGTGCTTTTCAACCACTGGCTGACATACCACACGTGGTACTGCACCATATGATACTGCTTAGCACTGCTGTCATGGGATGCACACATCATTGCTTCATTTGGCCCAACCCTGCCGGAAGTTGAGATGGCTGGAGAGAGATGGTGTCCTGGTGCCAAGGGGTGGCTGAGTGGCAGCCCAGCTCTTCAAGAGAGGCACAGGTCAGGTAAGGAGAGTGCAAAAGAGAGGAGAAATCAGGTGGCAGCAACAACTGAAGAACCTCACTGCAGGAATCAGTCCTCCCCTGCATCCCTGCAGGCACTGGTACTTGCAAAAGTTGTACAGTACCACAAAAAAGACTGAAAAGCCCTGCTCTGTGATGTCCAAAGCAGGTTGTCTCACCGTGTGATTTCCCACACGGAGTTAGGGATGTTTAAACCCATTGTAATCAATGGGCTGAAGTACACTTAGCTTTGTATTGAATGTTGGCTCAGAGGTTTGTAAATTAATGCCAATTTAATAAGTTGAATATTCTTTGTAGAGATCCAAAATTCATCCTAGGCATGGCAACATTTCCCTTGATATCTTGAAAGCAAAATCGTAAGTAAAAGTATGCATCCATGCCATTGTGGGTTTGTTTGTTTTTTAAAGGCCTCTGTGAAAAGTTGTTCCACATTACATGATTTTTTAAAAAAAAAAATTAGTGGGGCACCATAAGCAGCATGACATCTCTGTGAGTCTGGGACAGATTAATGGGAGAGAGAATATGCCTTCCTATGAAATTAAATATGCCAAAGCGAACAGCTTCCTTACCCTAGTGGAAGACAGTCCTAGTCCTGTTGTTTTTCTGCTTTTCAACAAGATATTTGGAAAGAATCCTCAATATTTCTAGCTGTCATGAAGCATCCAAGCGCCTCCTCTCCTATCTGCCTCTGTTTTTCTTTTGCTTTCCACGGATTCTTTTTTTCTTCCACAGCTAATACAGACTTTTAAAAAGCCAAATATTCAGGACAGACAGTGATGGAAGCCAAATGGGGTATATCATTGCAGCAGCTGTAAACGAGATGTGAAAAGCTGAGTGGGAAAGACAGTGATTAAACTGCAAAGAACACCAATTTTATTTCAGTCCTCTGCCAAAGACTTCTTGTGTGATCTTGGACAAATCGCTTAGGGACATATTTTAGAAGAGGACAACATTGCATAAATAGAAATCAAGCCCATGATATCCACACTCCATTGTTCCTTCTTTGGCAAACAGATGATAGTATTAGTCAAAAGTGCATAACTCACAGAAATACAGAGATATGTTGCATCCTGGAATGGAAACATATGATCAGAGAAATCATGTGCTGTAGTTTTTGTTGGACTGTACCAACAAAGGGCAAGCATGCATTGTCCCCTTAGCTAAGCAGGGTCCACCCTGTGTGCATTTGAATGGGAGACTACAAGTGAGCACTGTAAGATAATTCTGCCTGCAACCTTGGAGAATCTGCTGCCAGTCTGTGTAGACAATACTGAGCTAGATGGCGAAGGACCAATGGTCTGACTCAGTACACAGCAGCTTCCTATCTTCCTATGTACCATTTCAGATGGCATATTAGGGGAACGGCCTGTAACATACCTGAATTATCCTATATACATACAGACAATCCAGCACACAGAAAGTAGCTGTAGTTTCACCTTGTCTGACATGCTCATTTTGTACGGAGTTTTTAATATGTGGAAGCATTCGATCATACATTCCTTAAAACTTAATTGCTATAACATAATATTATTATACCATAATAATTGGTATAGTGCAGGGCTGCACAGCTTTGGCCCTTTGGCTGTTGTTGAATTACCATCATCCTAGCCACAGTGGCCAATAGTCAGGGGTGATGAGAGTTGTAGTCCAACAACAGCCAAAGGGAGAAAGCTGTGCAGCCCTGTATAGTGGATAGAATGTCAGCAGAAGTCTGGGTTTCTTAATGAAACTGCTCTTGGAATATTGGCAAACCACCTCTTACTAACCTTTGGGCTTGTGTGGGGAATAAGCGAATCTAAAATGAGCAGTTCAGTACATAATACATTTGTGCAAAGCTTTGGTCTTGGAAATGACTGACAGAAAGTTGAATTTATTTAGGGTTTTAGGGGTAGAAAAAGGAAATCTTGATTAGCAAGTAACACAATAATAACTAGCAAAACTAAAGGTAAAGGTAAAGTGTGCCATCAAGTTGGTGTCGACTCCTGGTTTAGTTTAGTTTAGTTTAGTATTTATTTATGGTCTTTGACCAAATGATACAACACATTTACATTTACAAAAAAGAGAAAACAAAACATACTTTCAGAAAATTTGAAACATTAAATAAAAAACAGTTAATCACTTAAAATGGAGTACATGTGCATATTGTAGCTTCCTGGTGACCACAGAGCCATGTGGTTGTCTTTGGTAGAATACAGGAGGGGTTTACCATTGCCATCTCTTGCACAGTATGAAATGATACCTTTCAGCATCTTCCTATATTGCTGCTGCCCGATATAGGTGTTTCCCATAGTCTGGGAAACATACCAGCGGGGATTCAAATTGGCAACCTCTGGCTTGCTAATCAAGTCATTTCCCTGCTGCACCATTTGTTGGCTAGCAAAACTAACCAGGCTAATAATATCAGGAATACTAAATTGAAGCTCATGAAGAGTCATTTTGGCTTGAGATCGGAATGAAATCCACTCAGGGCTGACCGGGAAAACAGGGAACAGCCTTAGACTTTAAAGAGAGTAGGAAGAGAGGGGAGCAAGAGAGCTCATAACTCTGTACATAGTATACCTCACATCCTTTCCTGGTGGTGTGTTTAGAAACTTGTTACCTCAGGGACCTCTCTCTCCAAGAACAGACAGGGGAGCAGGATGCAAAAGCTGGGACCCCGGTGCCACACGTGGGTCAGGAAGCCAGTAAAAGTTCAAAGGTGGTCCAATCCCAAGAGACCAGTTCCTTGCTGGTGCCAAGTGTGCTACACAGATCAGACCTAGAAGTGGGGCCAATTTGGAGGGGAAAGTTTAGGCGAGCACAAGAGCTATGGCACAGCAAGATGGTATAGCTGATGCCCAGATGCAAGCACACGAAGTAGGTGAATCCAGAGAAGAGACACACTGCTTGGTGGTCTCATAAGAACAGCCCTGCTGGATCAGGCCCAAGGCCCATCTAGTCCAGAATCCCATTTCGCACAGTGACCCACCAGATGCCGCTGGAAGCCTACAGGCAGGAGTTGAGGGCATGCCCTCTCTCCTGCTGTTACTCCCCTGCAACTGGTACCCAGAGGCACCCCACTCCCGAGGCTGGAGGTGGCCTATAGCCCTCCGACTAGTAGCCGTCAATAGACCTCTCCTCCATGAAGTTATCCAAACCTCTCTTAAAGCCATTCAGGTTGTTGTCTGTCACTACATCTCGTGGCAGAGAATTCCACAAGTTGATTATGCATTGTATGAAAAAGTACTTCTGTTTGCTGGTCCTAGATTTCCTGGCAATCAATTTCACGGGATGACCCCTGGTTCTAGTGTTATGGGAGAGGGAGAAGAATTTCTCTCTATCCACTTTCTCCACTCCATGCATGATTTTATAGACCTCTATCATGTCTCCCCTCAGTCGTCTTTTTACTAAACTAAATAACCCCAGGTGTTGTAGCCTCATAAGAAAAGTGCTCTAGGCCCTTGATCATCTTGGTTGCCCTCTTCTGCACGTTTTCCAGTTGTACAATGTCCTTTTTTAGATGTGGTGACCAGAATTATACACAGCACTCCAGGTGTGGCCGCACCATAGTTTTGTATAAGGGCATTATAACATTAGCACTTTTATTTTCAATCCCCTTCCTAATGATCCCTAGCATGGAATTGGCCTTTTTTACAGCTGCTGCATATTGAGTCGACACTTTCAACGAGCTGTCCACCACGACGCTCTGATCCCTCTCCTGGTCAGTCACCGACAGCTCAGATCCCATCAGCATATACTTGAAGTTGCGGTTCTTCATCCCAATGTGCATCACTTTACACTTGCCAACACTGAACCGCATTTGCCACTTTGTCGCCCACTCACCCAGTTTGGAGAGATCCTTTTGAAGCTCTTCACAATCAGTTATGGATTTCACTACCCAAAAGAGTTTGGTATCATCTGCAAATTTGGCCACATCGCTGCTTACCCCTGCTTCTAGATCATTTATGAATAAATTAAAAAGCACTGGTCCCAGTACAGAACCCTGGGGGACCACTCTTCTTACTTCCCTCCATTGAGAAAACTCTCCATTTATACCTACCCTCTGTTTCCTGTCTTTCAAACAGTTAGCAATCCACACATGTACTTGTCCCCTTATCCCATGACCGCTAAGTTTCTTCAGGAGTCGTTGATGAGGAACTTTGTCAAAAGCTTTTTGGAAGTTCAGGTATACTATGTCAACTGGATCACCTTGATTCACACACTTGTTGACACTCTCAAAGAACTCCAAAAGGTTGGTCAGGCAAGATTTACCTTTGCGGAACCCATGCAGGTTCACTCCCAGCAGGGCCTGTTCTTCTATGTGCTTTACAATTTTATCCTTGAGGATGCTTTCCATCAATTTGCCTGGAACGGATGTTACGCTAACTGGTCTGTAATTTCCCGGATCACCCCTGGATTCCTTCTTGAAAATTGGTGTTACATTTGCTACTCTCCAGTCCTCTGGCACAGAACCTGATTTCAGGGATAAGTTATATATTTTAGCAAGGAGGTCAACAATTTCATATTTGAGTTCTTTGAGGACTCTTGGATGGATGCCATCCGGCCCTGGTGATTTGTTAGTTTTCAGTTTTTCCAGACAGTTTAGAACATTTTTATTTATTTATTTATTTTTGCATTTATATACCGCCTTTCATTAAAAAGATAACCCCAAGGCGGTTTACAAAAGTTAAAAACATACAATAAAAACACAATAAAAACATCATATTAAAAGTACAAAAACATATAAAAACAGGCATAAAAACAACACAACAAATACAACAAATAGAAACACAGAGAAGCCGCAGTAGAAAACAATCATGTAAAAGCCTGGGTAAAAAGCCAAGTCTTTAAAAGCTTTCTAAAAGCCGTGATGGAGTCCGAGGAACGAATGGCCACTGGGAGAGCATTCCAGAGTCTGGGGGCAGCAACAGAGAAGGCCCTGTCCCGAGTGCACGACAACCGGGCCTCCCTCATTGTCGGCACCCGGAGCAGGGCCCCCTCAGATGTCCTCGTCCAGCGGGCAGCAACCCTTGGGAGCAGGCGGTCCCTCAAATACCCTGGGCCCAAACCGTTTAGGGCTTTAAAGGTCAAAACCAGCACCTTGAATTGGACCCGGAAACGAACCGGCAGCCAGTGCAGCTCTTTCAAAATGGGAGTGACATGTTCCCAACGGGCAGCTCTGGATAAAACCCTCGCTGCCGCGTTTTGCACTAGCTGCAGTTTCCGGATATTCTTCAAGGGCAGCCCCACGTAGAGCGCGTTACAGTAATCCAGCCGCGACGTGACTAAGGCGTGGGTAACAGTGGCCAGATCTGCCTTCTCGAGAAAGGGACGCAGCTGGCGCACCAGCCGAAGCCGTGCAAAGGCACCCCTGGCCACCGCCTCCACCTGAGCCTCCAAAAGCAGAGCCGGGTCCAGTAGTACCCCCAAGCTGCGTACTTGCTCCTTCAAGGGGAGTGCAACCCCATCCAGAACCGGTAAAATCTCCTCATCCCGATTGGCTCTCCTACTGACCAACAGTACCTCCGTCTTATCCGGATTCAGTTTCAGTTTGTTAGCCCACATCCAACCCATCACGGCCTCCAACCCCCGATTCAGGACATCCACCGCCTCCCTAGGATCAGATGACAAGGAGAGATAGAGCTGAGTGTCATCCGCATATTGCTGACAACTCAGTCCAAATCTCCGGATGACCTCTCCCAGCGGCTTCATGTAGATGTTAAACAGCATGGGGGACAAGACCGATCCCTGCGGGACCCCACAGGCCAACGGCCACGGGGCCGAGCAGTAGTCCCCCAGCACCACCTTCTGAACCCTCCCCTCAAGAAAGGACCGGAACCACTGCAACGCAGTGCCTCCGATTCCCATACTCGAGAGGCGGCCCAGAAGGATACCATGGTCGATGGTATCGAACGCCGCCGAGAGGTCCAGCAGAACGAACAGGGACGCACTCCCCCTGTCTAGTTCCCGGCGTAGGTCATCCACTAGAGCGACCAAGGCAGTCTCAGTCCCATACCCGGGGCGGAAGCCAGATTGAAAAGGGTCCAGATAATCCGTATCATCCAAGACCCTCTGCAGCTGGGACGCCACCACACGCTCCATCACCTTGCCCAAAAAGGGGAGGTTAGACACAGGTCTATAGTTGTCCAGGTTGGAGGGATCAAGGGAGGGCTTTTTTAATAGAGGTCTTACCACCGCCTCCTTGAGGCACGATGGCATCCTGCCCTCCCTTAACGAAGCATTAACGATCACCTCCAGCCATCTACCTGTCCCCTCCCTGGCAGCTTTTATTAGCCATGAAGGGCAAGGGTCAAGAGCGCACGAAGTCGCCCGGACACTGCCCAGGATCTTGTCCACATCCTCAGGCCGCACCAACTGAAAAGAATCCAACACAACGGGACCAGATGGTACCAGAGGCACGTCTGCCGGAACTGCCAAAACTCTGGAGTCCAGGTCAGCACGGATGCAAGCGACTTTATCTGCAAAGCGACAGGCAAACCGATCGCAAAGAGCCGTAGATGACTCCTCCCCCATTGTCCGGGGGGATGTGTGGAGCAATGTTTTCACCACACGAAACAGCTCTGTTTGCCTGCACTGAGCAGACGCAATGGAGGCGGAGAAAAAACATTTCTTCGCCGCCCCCACCGCCACGGCATAGTCCCTAAAATGGGCTCTAGCCCGTGTTCGATCGGATTCGTGACGACTCTTCCTCCAGCGTCGCTCCAGCCGTCGTCCGAGTTGCTTCATCGCCCTAAGCTCCGAGGAAAACCAAGGAGCAGAACGGGCTCCACCAAGCCGGAGAGGGCGCTTGGGGGCAACCGTGTCAACAGCCCTGGCCATCTCTCCATTCCAGAGATCAACCAAGGCCTCGACAGGGTCACCAGCTCTGGACACTGGAAACTCCCCGAGGGCCGTCTGAAATCCAAGCGGATCCATAAGCCTCCGGGGGCGGACCATCTTAATCGGCCCACCACCCCTGCAGAGGGCAGACGGAGCAGTCAAACTAAACCCCACCAGGTGATGATCTGTCCATGACAAGGGAGTGATCTCAAATTCCCCCACCTCCAGATCATTTATTTCCCGATCGGCAAAAACCAGATCCAGAGTGTGTCCCGCCACGTGGGTAGGGCCCGATACCAACTGAGACAGGCCCATGGTTGCCATGGAGGCCATGAAATCCTGAGCCGCACCCACTAAGGGGACCTCAGCGTGGACATTGAAGTCCCCCAAGACAATAAGCCTGGGGGAACCCAAGGCCACCTCCGAGACGACCCCCGCCAGCTCAGGTAGGGAGACTGAAGTGCAGCGGGGTGGTCGGTACACCAGCAGAATCCCCAGCCTATCTCGGAGGCCCACCCTCAAGGAAAAACACTCGAAATTCTGAGATTGCCTGACCGGGCACCTGGAAACGGGGAGGGTCTCTCGAAAGATGACCGCAACGCCTCCTCCCCGACCCTCGAGGCGGGGCTGCTGCACGATCTGGAAACCTGGAGGACAAAGCTGAGAGAGACCAACCCCGCCCAGCGCATCCAACCAGGTCTCCGTCACGCATACCAGGTCAGCACGCTCATCCACAATCAAATCGTGGATGAGAGATGTTTTTGCATTAACTGACCTGGCATTTAGCAGCAGCACCCTAATCCTTGAAGGAGTGTTCTCAGAGCTCCCTAGGGTCAGAGGGTTGGGGGAAGGGCCGGAAAAAGGAACAGGCCTCAATTGCCTGGACCGTTTTCCCCTGTAACGGCCTGCCCAACTCCCACCGCCATACCTCCCTCTGCCCGCTACCCGTGATATTGCCGCCCCCACTCCAGACCCACTTTTTTGCTCTCCCAGACACATCCCCCCAGACTATTCCACCACGGCTACTTGGCTTAATTTAAAACCAAGACCAGACTCATACAGTCCCTGCTGACTTCTTGCTTGGTGGAAGATGGATCGTCAAGGCAGGAGGAAAAGGTTTTCAGGGCCCCAGGCAGCTCGCCCCACGGCTGAGAGCCACAAGGACGAGAGCCCTTGGGCCAGCCCCAGCTTTAAAGCCACAGAGGCTGAGGGTAGATGGCACACACCTGGAGAAAGAGGTGGGGCAGAAGCCCAAACACAGTCACTGCCCTGCCAAGATGTTCCCTCTTCCCTTCCTCAGTCCCTGGCCCAGCCCCAGCTTTAAAGCCACAGAGGCTGAGGGTAGATGGCACACACCTGGAGAAAGAGGTGGGGCAGAAGCCCAAACACAGTCACTGCCCTGCCAAGATGTTCCCTCTTCCCTTCCTCAGTCCCTGGCCCAGCCCCAGCTTTAAAGCCACAGAGGCTGAGGGTAGATGGCACACACCTGGAGAAAGAGGTGGGGCAGAAGCCCAAACACAGTCACTGCCCTGCCAAGATGTTCCCTCTTCCCTTCCTCAGTCCCTGGCCCAGCCCCAGCTTTAAAGCCACAGAGGCTGAGGGTAGATGGCACACACCTGGAGAAAGAGGTGGGGCAGAAGCCCAAACACAGTCACTGCCCTGCCAAGATGTTCCCTCTTCCCTCTTCCCTCTTCCTTATCTCGTCACCTCTATCTGACTCAGTTCTTTAGCCGCCCTCCCCAAAAAGCCTGGTTCAGGAACAGGTATATGCTCAGTATCCTCTGCCATGAAGACGGACGCAAAGAACTCATTTAGCTTCTCTGCAACCTCCATATCCTCCTTAATAATCCCGTTCACTCCCTCATTGTCTAATGGTCCAACTGCCTCCCTGGCAGGTTTCCTGCTTCTGATGTATTTAAAGAAGTTTTTGTTATTCCCCTTGATGCTTTTAGCTAAATGTTCCTCAAACTCTCTTTTCGCCTCCCTTATTGTTGCCTTGCATTTCTTTTGCCAGAGTTTGTGTTCCTTTCTGTTCTCTTCATTTAGACAGGCCTTCCAATTTAGGAAGGAATTCTTCTTCCCTTCTATGGCTTCCTTGACAGTACCCATTAGCCATGCTGGCATCTTCCTGGACTTAGTGGTACCTTTCCTCTTTTTGGGTATACAATCTAACTGGGCTTCTAGTACTGTGGTTTTGAGTAAACTCCATGCACTCTGGAGTAGGGGTGTGCAATTCGGATTTTCCGTGTTTCGGTTCGTACCCAAACCGAAACACCCCTGTTCTGTTCTGTGCCTGAATTTTGCCCACCCGAATCACCCCTGAATCGGTTTGGATTCGGATTAACCCGAATCCGAATCTGAATCAATTCGGGTAAAAAAAGGGTCCTGGGGCCAAAAGAGTGGGCCAAAAGAAATTCACCAAAAATCAGCCCTCTGCCCAATCCCCCTGGAATTTGGGTGGTAGCCCCCACCCATTGGGCACTACCACCCCACCCCACTCTTCTGCCCCAGATCCCACTTTATGCCCCAATATGCCCCATAGACACTAAAACTCTCAGAAAATCACCAAAAATCAGCCCTCTGCCCAATCACTCTGTAATTGGGGTGGTAGCCTCCACCCATTGGGCACTACTCTACCCCACCCCACTCTTTTGGCCCCAGGACCTTTTCAATTAAAGTGACAGGAAAGTAATTTCTGCATTGAAATCAATGGAGGCAAAAAGGCGGGAAATTCAAAGAGACGTCAAACTGAAAACGGAGGGGGAAGAAGAAGACAAGGCTGGCACTTTTCTGGGGCACAAAAAGGAGACCCGAAACACCCAAAAAATTTGGACCTGAAACGGGTGATTTGTTTCGGGTCCGATATTTTTCGGGAATCGTCGGGGGTGATTCAGTTCGGCTCCGAATCACCCGAAATTGGTCGTTTCAGGCACAGCTCATTCTGTGCCCGAAACGTTTTGCACATCCCTACTCTGGAGCGAAGTGACTCTCCTGATTTTCCCTTTCAGCTTCCCTTTCACCATACTCCTCATTTTAGAGAAGTTTCCTCTTCTGAAATTCAAAATGTCTGTGTTAGACTTCCTTGGTGATTCTCTCCCCACATGTATGCTGAATTTGATGGCACTATGGTCACTGGTCTCAGGGACAGAAATAGGCAACATCTTGCCTAGGGGCCAAATGTTGACCACACATTTCTGCTAATAAGGGTGGCATATGTGATAGACAAAAGAACAGATTTTGTCCTGTTCAAACTTTGCTGGGTGTGCTCTACCAGCACAATGAGGTGAATAAGTTTGAGAAACCTGTGCAGGATGGAATAGAATGGGCACATTAGGGCTTATCTCATGTCCAGGAAGGATCTTAATCGGTGCTGGAATGTGTTAACTAGCATGCCTCCCGGGCCTGGAGCCAACCATTAACGCTTCTTTTTAGAGAGATGAGCCTGTTGCCTCTTATCTTATTCCTTCCTGTGAAGGCGCTAAGCTTGAGCTAATCTGATGTACCAACATGGAGGGGAGTATTTGGGTATCCCTGTTAGGAGAACAGCACTTAATTAACTCGCTTCGGCTTCCTCACCTGTGCTGAAATCAGAGAGGAGAGGAGAGGAATAGTCCTCTTCCAGGTGCAAGTTCCACTTAACCTGGAGTTACCTTTCCCCCTACTACCAGCCAAGTGACATACCCTTGTGAGGTAGCTTATTGCAAGCAGATGGTGAGCCCACAATCCCTTGAGTTCAGAGAGACAAAAAGGAAACTACAAGTGTGTAGCTCCAAACCAGGTGTAGGGGTGCTGCTGGGAGCCCTCAAACAGGCTATCTTGGTAACAGGTTCTAATTCCTCCTTGGCCTCTCTCTCTCTCTCTCTTTCTCGCTCTCTCTCTTTCTCTCATTCTAACCTACTTCACAAGCTTTTTGTGAAGATAAAATATTTGATAATAGGGACACCACCTGGAGCTCCTTGGAGGAAGGGCGGGATACAAAGTGATCAATATATCCCTCACCTACAATCTGAAATGGTGGCAACTTGCCATGGCACCTTGCCATTCTTCTGATTATGTTTTCAGCTCTTGCTTTCTGCCTACTTCCTCCCATTTTTGGTGTTCTTACTCCCCAGCTTAAGCAATAAGCATTCCATGTATAGATGCATGCACGAGGCTCACTATCCTGCCCACTAAACCTGCTGCCTTTTTGAGCCCAACTTCCATGACTCTAGAGGAAGCCATACCGCTATACAGACTCTATACAGGAAGCCAATGCACATTGGCCTGGACATAATCCATGCTTTCTATTCTCAAGCATAGAGATAGTATGTACACAGCCTACACACGTTGTTAGTTCATACTGTCCTGTGACATCAGCCCCATTGCGCTGAGGTTGGGTGTGTGGGGAGTAGGGCCAGAGGACACAATCCCAATACACACACACACACACACACCCATTGGTATATCTGTACAAGGATTTGGAATCACAGAATAAGACCGAACAGGGGCGGGGGGAGATAGGCTGTTATTATCCATCCACCATATCATACACACACCCCAAACACAACATGAACTTAAGCAATGTAGCCCACAAGTACAGAAGAGATTCTCTGTAGAAAAGTACCTGTACAGCAAATAAGCACAAAATGACCAAAGGCAGAGAATCAAGCCACCTGCAGCAAGGGTAGACCCCTGCTAAATGAAGAAAGAGGCAGCTTTTACCATGGTGATCCATTTGTTTTCAAGTGCAGGGCATTCCAAATATGCCGCTTCCCCAAATGCGCTCCTTAAGGCAGGGGGGTAGCAAGGTTGGAGTGGGCCCAGAGTCAAGATTTTAAAATGCCCCCCCCCTCACTGAAGCTCAGTTCATGAAGTAAAGAAATCTTAAATGAGGCTGAATAGTGGTAACAAAAAGCATAGTAAAAAATTTATATACACACACACACATAGATACACAAACACACATAGATAGATAGATAGATAGATAGATAGATAGATAGATAGATAGATAGATAGATCTATATCTCCTATGTGCCACTACAGAACATCATCCTAAATTGTTTTTTAAAAAGGTTTTGTAAATTGTGGACAATGCAAGTCATTTAATGGTACTAGAGAAAGACATGCTGTTCTGGTAGCTCCAGGTCTTAACACTCACATCAATTTCGCAGGATGAATACAACTGATGGAAGCCCGGGTGGGTGTGCAGCTGGGAGAGTCAGTCATGTGACTTGCCTCTAGGGGGCCTCCCAAGGCAGTGGGCCCCCAGACAACTGTCTCCCCTTGCCCTATTATAGTTACGCCCCTGCCTTAAGGTGACTCTCTTCACCCTGCTTCATTGATGGGCCAGTCCTGGCTAATGGGCTGCTATTCCAGGGCCACACCCAAGGGCAATGTGGCCAGCCATGTCCCTCGGGCACTGGTGGTGAGGGTCACAAGAACAGTGCCAGCTGTCATCTGTCAGTGGCTTGAGCCTTCCTTTCTCCCTAATAATTGTTGTTCACCTCAGCAGCCAAGCTGGGAAAATGGCTGCCATTCTGACTGCAACCAGGCCACCACTGAGCCAGATCCTCACCCTGTGCTATGCCTGGATTTCCAAGAAGCTGGAAGCAAGAAAGGTTGTGGCTCATTTACCCCTAGCCAGAAGTCTCCTCTTACTACTAAAACTACTACAGATAGTTATATACCACTTTTCAACAAAAGGTCTCAACGCAATTTACACATTAAAAAGGTAAGTAAGTCGTCTTCTTTTCCTGCTGCCAGGATGCTCCCAGCTGTTGTCACAAATCTCTGCAATAAGTCCATTTCAGACATTATGCTGTATGAGTGTACAGCTGACTGTACACAGTGTACACTGCACATGTGTTTGTATGAATGACTGTGTAGAATCCAAGGCAAAGAGTTGTGGCATGCAAGGACAAGGCAGTGGAATGGAATCAGGAATATTAATAGTTTAATGAAATAGATACTGTGTACAGAAAACTAATGTGTTGTGAATGATTATTGTTAAAATTAACAAAAATTTAATTTTTTTAAAAAAGGAATATTAATAGTTTAATGAAATAGATACTGTGTACAGAAAACCAAGCAGAAGGTTGCCGGTTCGAATCCCCACTGGTACTATATCGGGCAGCAGTGATATAGGAAGATGCTGAAAGGCATCATCTCATACTGTGCAGGAGATGGCAATGGTCAACCCCTCCTGTATTCTACCAAAGACAACCACAGGGCTCTGTGGGCACCAGGAGTCGACACCGACTCCACGGTGCAGCTTTACCTTTACAAAGAGGCAAGTGCAGACTGCTTTTCAGTGCTCTTGCTGCTGATTGTTTGTTAGCCCCGCCTCTGCTCCAGGACTGGAATACAAGTAACTAAAGCCCCATTCAAAAGCTGGCCTGGATCAAAGAATGAATTAACAAAAAACACCACAGAATGTACCTGTTTCATTTTAAAAATGACCCTGGATACAGGCCAAATGCATGGTACAGATATAAAGTGTACAGCCCTACCTGCGTTCAGCATGAGATGTGAATTACTGTACCTATGTTCAGATCTTTACCTGTGTTCACTGTACATCTGAGCCAGCATGGTGTAGTGACTAGAGTGGGTGACTCTGGGCCCGTCACTTCTCTCTCAGCCTAACCTACTTCACAGGGTTGTTGTGAGGAGAAACCTAAGTATGTAGTACACCGCTCTGGGCTCTTTGGAGGAAGAGCGAGATATAAAAATGTAAAATAAATAATAAATAAATCTGTACAAGTGTTGAACATAACATGTGAATGGGTCTTATAAATAAGCTTTTTGAAGATGCATGCCAGGTTTGGTCCTTCACTCTCCATTCCATTATCTCTGTGCCGGGGTGACCAACCTGAGGCTCTCCAGCTGTTTTGGGACTACAACCCACATCATCCACAGCCACAATTGCAGCTGAGAATGATGGAAGCTGTGGTCCAACAGCAGCTGAGGAGTCTCAGGTTCGCCATCCTGGTCTATCAACTGAATCAGTGGTTTGGAAGTAAAAGGCGGGAAGAGGAGAGCCTCTCTGACAAATGCTCTTGTTCATTAAAGCCATGAATGGGCGACTTTGTCTCCTTCACAGCAGTCACTGTGTCCCTCCCTCCATTTACTTCCCAGCTTGTTCAAGGCTTCAGATCCCTTTTTAATTAATAAGCACAGAGCAAGTGAGACAATACTGTCATCTGAACCAGCTAAGGTATAAAACGCTGGAAGCAAACTTCCAGAGAGAGGGTGGTGTAGTATTCCTCCAGGTCAGGAAACAGAACAGGAAGCAAGATGATCACTAAACATAACCAAGGGTCAAACTACATATTACCTTAAGGGCATGCTTGCGGGTTTAACGCTAAAATAGCAGCTGGATCAGCTCCCCCACAGACTGGGAGTGTTGTGGCAGGGCTGGAGGAGACTTTAACCTTCTCCCCTGTGGCTGCTATTTGCCAAGGGGGGAAAGCACTCATAGGTCCTTTTTGCATTAGTGCAACATCCTTAGGAACATAGGGAGCTGCCATATACTGAGTCAGACCATTGGTCTATCTAGCTCAGTATTGTCTTCACAGACTGGCAGTGGCTTCTCCAAGGTTTCAGGCAGGAAAATCTCCCAACCCTATCTTGGATATGCCAGGGAGGGAACTTGGATCCATCTCCTCTGCCCAAAGTGGCTTCATCCCCTGAGGGGAATATCTTACAGTGCTCACACATCAAGTCTCCCATTCATATGCAACCAGGGCAGACCCTGCTTAGCTATGGGGACAAGTCATGCTTGCTACCACAAGCCCAGCTCTCCTCTCCTTCCACACCTCTCCTTCCACAAGCAGTTCTTTGCTCTGGGTGTCAGCCAATATTTTTTTAAAAAAACTGATTAGGCTACCTGTATTATGATCTGCAATAATTCCCTGGGCCCACACAACAAATAGATTGGACTAGTACAATGTGATCCATGTGGCTGCATTTGAAGAGTGTTCAGAAACTACAGCAAGTGCAGAATGCTGCTTGCAAGGTGCTTTCAGGGGCCTGATATTCAGAGCACATCATGCCAATATTACCCATTTTGCATTGGTCCCAGGTCATTTCCGAGCCCAGTTCTTTGTGCTGGTTATCACCTTTCAAGTCCAAACAGTTTGGACTCTGGGTAGCCCAAGGGCTGCTTCCTCCTGCACGATTCTCCCTTTGATATTGTCTGCCTCAGGACTGATTCTGTGAGTAGGCGCCAATCAGTGCATAACACCCTCATTTTTGTAGTGACAGCTGGGAGACATAATATTTGCTGTGTGCTAAAAATGTTCACCTTGCAGCACAAGTCCCAGTATTTGCATATTGTGGAATTGCTTTAACCAGCAGGACTGAAGGTTATTTTTAGCATTGATTGTCTAGAATTATGGGCTGTGCTGCAGATTTTCACTCAGAGGTGCTGGTGGGAAGAAAAACTGATGGTGCGACCCTAATTGCATCTCTGTTAGTGGGGTTTTCTTCCAGTAATCCAGATACCAGCAGTTTCAGTTCCCTGCTGCTTAGAGATGAACTTACTGAAGCTATAACTTTTCCCCCTTCTATCTTGGTATTGTATAACAAATCACATCTCATTTTTAATCCTAAAAGTATAGTTTCAATATTATTGTACTGTACAATTATTAAAAATCATTTTTCCCATCCAAGGAACTATTAAAATTGGCTGCCTATCCATTTTTAATTAGAAGTGCAGAATTGTAGAATTTCCATTAACTGAACATTTACAGCTCCTTAATGTTTTCAGTTTCTGGTGCTCCCACTCCATAAGTAAGCAGAAAAATAAAAACATTTGAATTGATGTGCTGAGTCGGACCAAAAGAACATCTAGCATCTAACTCAGCATCCATGCCAATGAGAGTGGGGACTCAGTGGCAGACCACATCCTTTACACATAGGCCAAATTCACCCGTAACATGAAACTGGAGTTAAACAGGGCAGAGGCTGGAACTCCATTACATCCAAATTGGTTCAACCATGGTTTTAAGCCAAAAGCGACCCATAGTTTGCCTCACCAAACTCCAATTTGAACCTTCAGCTTGCACAAAGGTTCGCCACTGAGACATCCAGTTTGACCGCCGAAGCATTACATTTGATCCCAGATGCCACCATAACTGCGGTTTTGTGCCAATTTTCATACTGCAATCATAGAGACAGCGGCACAGACACGCCCAGAATTGTGCCCGCTCCCTGCCTGTGGCGCTTCTCACTGGCCACTTCTCTGAGCAGCAGCCCCAGCCCTCCTGTCTCCTAGACAGCTATGGAATTGTCCAGGGACACCACCACATCCCATCCTCCTCCCACCTGGAAAAACAGGAGAGAAAGAGGATGGGATGACAGCATGGGCACTAAGAGCTTTGATCACCAAGAATGAAGTGGCAATGATGTATGTTCACAAGCACAAACATTCCAGTTGGCAACATAAGCAGGGCACCTTATCACAGCACTGGGAGGGGGACAAATGGCTGTGGGGGGGGGCTGCCCAGGGTTGGATGTAAAAGGCAACCCCAACCAGGGTTTCTTGAGCAGCCAAGTTCTATTTTTTTTCCCGCAGAAAGGTTGGGAAAGGGGACCCCAGCCCCTTCCCTTTGGGGGTTTGCTGTCCCTAGGCTTACTCATGAGCTGGGCCAGCCAACAGGTTCAGCATTGCTCCAGTGAAATGAATTATTCAACATCTGTGATGATGACCTGAGGTGGACTGTGCTTGCTCAAGAGAGTGCCAGGCCCCTTCAAGATCATGGCCAATCGTGGCCACTCCACTGACGTGCTGATGCTTTGCCCACAGTCTGGCCATAGAGCTTACCTGTCCATAACTGGGGTGGCTGTAAGAAGTGGTGCTCCGGCCACGGAGAGGAATATCCTTCTTATAGAGGAATATCTCTATAATGTGCTGTGTGTGTCTTAGGAAGAAGAGCCCCAGTGGCTTTCAGGTAATGTAGTTTTCTTGAGGGCTACTACAGTAGCCCATGGAAAAACTACATTATCCAAGAAGCAACTGAGCCCTTTTTCCTATACACATTGCATGCTGGAGAGGGAAGAGATCAGATCCGTCCTTCCCATGGCCAATGTCACTCCTACTCCAGACAGGTAAATCTTTGATTAAAGGGAGAGAGAAAATAGTCATTTTCCTCATAATTAAACTTGAGTTGTTTTCTGCTCTTTTTGGAAAAAAGCTTATTTCCAGAGCAATCTGATATGAGCCACCGCAAGTTTGATCATCCCTGTTATTTGTCCCTGGCTGATGATAATCAGAGATATGCCTCTAAATATGGAAGTTCCACTTTTAGCTATGATATCTGATTGCTGTTGATAGGATCTATCTCCTTCCTTAATCCTTTCTCAAAGTCATGAAAGCTTTGAACATCTCTTGGCTCATATATTTTCATATATGAGCTTTTCATATATTAATAATACTTTGAGAAAAAGATTGGAGTGGGTGATCACTCAAGCTCTATGAAGAATCAAAGCCAGTCACTTATATCTGAAAGCACTCTTGCTAGATCTGAAATTAACGGTAAGGATATAGAGAAATGTCAATGTCTCTTCGGTGGGATGGGGCACATCAAATGCATGCAATGTGCGTTCCATGTGACAAGGACTTACTTTTTGGGGAAAGAGAAAAGAACAGTAAGCACACATGCATGTAGGATGCTGTGGGTGAAGCCAAAGCATTTGGATTGCTGTGCATGCCTGCTAACTGGGCAGAGAGGCACCTTCGAAGAGGTGATTCTCTTATCTTTAGCAGGGAGAGAGCAACTGTCCCTATTCAGCTCTGCACAGCAGCCTCCCCAGTGGCTATTAATATTTTATTTATTTAACATATTTTTATATCACCCAAAACTTGCACGTCTGGGCAGTTTACAATTAAAATCATTCAAAACATTAAATCAATTAAACAATTAAAATCATTTAAGCACTAAAACCATTAGCATTAAAGTCATTTAAAACCAACATGAAAAATTAAAATCATAACTCTAATTAAAAGCCTGGGTGAATAAATGTGTCTTCAGTGCCTTTTAAAATAGTGTCTTTTAGTTTAATAGTGTCCATCTTGTCTTTATTTTTAGATTCTACGTCCTATGGGGACCATGGGGCCATTTTCTAATGCAATGTAAATTTATAAATCTTCCAGGGAGCCAAGAGTGGTATACATGGTTATGTTTCTCCTCACAACAATCCTGCGAGGTAGGTTAGGCTGAGAGATAGCGCCTGGCCCAGAGTCACCCAGTGAGTTTAATGACTTAGTAGGGATTTGAACTCTGACCTTCCCAGTCCTAGTCCAACACTTTGACCGCTACACCACACAGGCTCTCACTCTGAATACATTTTTGGTAGAAAAAACATATATAAATATTCTTAATAATAATCTTTCTGATTGGCCCATTCCTAACTGGGAATGGGTCCAAAAAATATCTATTTCACAATCATCCCACTGATAAGGCCAGAAGTCCAGTTTTGCTAAAAAAAAAAAATGGATGATTATACCAATATCATAAAATTCAGACAGCAAGATGACAATAGGTTTTATTTATTTGTTTGTTTGTTTGTTTGTTTTATTGTAGAATTTCTATACCGCCTTTCATTAAAAACAACCCCAAGGCGGTTTACAAAAGTTAAAAACATACAATAAAAATGACAAAATATTAAGCTAAAAATATAAAACAAATCTAATTTAAAAACTATAAAATACAAGCATAAAAACACATAGACACAAGAATAAAAACACATAGAAGCAGCATAGAAATGGTCATGTAAAACCCTGGGTTAAAAAGCCAAGATCTAAGAAGCTTTCTAAAAACTTTTTAAATCTCAATCCAGCCCTGGATGTTTTAAAATAAATCTCTACAAGCCTTTGTAACCCATGGGAACAAAAGGTGAGATTATAGCCTCATTCAGATGTTATAAAATCGCCCTGCTGCAGCTGTGTTCAGCAGGGTGAAGGGAGAGGAAGTCCCACACCTGCCATGTCAATCAGCAGTATGCCCCGCCCCTCATACTTAGGACATGCCCCTCATGCTTAGGACATTCTGTTTCACTGACTAATATGAGGGATTTGTGGGGGATGAGGCTTGGCACCTTTAGATTTTTTCTTCAGATTTTTTTGACATTGACATATCTGCAAGTCACCCTAAGTCTGCCGGTACCTCCCACTTGCTCGCAGTCACTCTTGTTCAACATCCATAAGAATTCCAAATTTCAGAACTTTCGGATATAGCATTTAGATACTTCTCCAGTTCTGGTGCTAGAAAGCAGCTTCATGCCAGAGAAGCCAGGATGGAGAAGGTTTGACTCTTGTCACTTTCATTGTGCATCCAGATAAGATCCAGCACCTTGATGGCCAAGGAACTGTCAGCACTTTTCTTTTTCGTTTCCATAGCAATGAAAGGAGTTTTCACAAGTGACAAATGTCATTACCCTGAAAAAAAATGTCAACCTTCTATCAAAAAAAAAAAAGAAAAGAAAAGAAAAGGAAAAGGAAAACAACAACAACAACAACAACAAGGTGAAAAGCCACCTGGGGCACATTCATGAAAATGCATGAGTTTCTCCAAGCCAAGGAATTTATCTGGTGTGACTGAAAAAGCAGACATGTGCAAACAGGGGAGCTTCAGATCTGCATCTCCTCAAGCCATATATCCTTTGCCCCTGTGTAAACTAACACAAAATGGACACACACTGTTTAATCCTGTTGATAAAATCGACAAGAAACATAGGACAGGCACAAGAAAGAGCAGGAGAGAAAAGATATATTGCATGTGGAATTCAGTACCATAAGATGTGACAGCTGCCATCAGTTCTGATGGATTTTTTTAAAAAAATGTATCTATCAACGGCCATTATATCACGGCTAAATGAAGTATCTGTGCTGAGAAGCAGCTTAGCCCCGATTATAGATGTCGGGGGACAAAAAGAGAGGATAGTCCTTTACATTGTCTTCTGCTTATGAGCTTGCAGAGAAATCAAATTAGTCACCCAGAATGCTGGACTGCATGGATAATGGCCCCTCCCCACAACAATGAACAGTAGATTGGGCTGGTTTGGACAATATCTTACTGACCCATGAGGTTAGAAAAGGAACGCACGGAGACCGTATTCATTGTGAGATCTTCTGTGGATGTCTCAGCACTCTTGTAGCATGTCCCTTTATTGCGTAGGGGTGCCTGTTCATCTGAATGACTCTGTGCATGTAGAGCAGCCATTCAGATGAATATAGCCACAAACAATAGCCAAACACTGAAGGTCAGGAAATTTAAGACCAGCAAGCGGAAGTACTTTTTCACACAGTGCATACTTAATCTATGGAATTCTTTGCCATGGGATGTGGTGATGGCCACCAGCTTGGGTGGCTTTAAAAGGGGCGTAGACAAATTCACGGAGGACAGATCTATCAGTGGCTACTAGTCTGGTGGCTGTGGGCCACCTCCAGCCTCAGAGCCACATGCCTCTCAATACCAGTTGCAGGGGAGCCACAGCAGGAGAGAGGGCATGCCCTCACCTCTTGCCTGTGGGCTCCCCAGAGGACTTCACAACAGGCACACTGTCAGTGACCCATTTCTAATCACATGGCCCAGTAAGGTATAATCCGAACCACCCATTGTTGGTCTTGATTGACACAATGAGGAAAATTACTCAATGTAGTCCTACTGAAATTAAAAGAACAAATTTGTCAATGCCTTTTAATTTCAGTGGGACTTTCTCATTTCAGTGGGACTACTTTGTGTAATTTTCCTCATGTCAGCCACTCAGACTATCTCACTGGGGTTGCATATATATAGTTGAACTGTAACTGCATATTTTACATCTTATCCCATTACTGCAGGAAAGGTCCATTCCCCATGCCAAAACAACCCCTATCCTTTCAAAGTCATGTGGAAAACAAGGCTCTGCAGAAACTGTCTCAGCCAGGCTAGCGTAAAATAGCCCTATGAAGCTTGTGTAGGGCAATTAAATCAAAGTGACTGTTTTGGAGCAAGTAGTTTTAGAAGGCTCCCAAAAGCAAAAGAAAAAAAGCAAGTCACCATGTCTCACTCTTTCTCATAAAAGCAGGAGACTGTCTGTCTGCATATGCTACAGTGAATGTCCAAATTTGGGGACATGTTGGCATTCATTTGCAAAAGCTGGCAGTCCCAACACATTCTGGGCTTATTTGGACAATGCTTCATCCACCCACCCAACTCCACGGGATAAGGACATATACATGCCATGAGCATGCAAGTTTTTCCCACTCCCAGCATACAGGGGCACCTTTCCCTAATTGCATGGAGGACTGGTTCATCCAAACCACCCCTCTACACATGCTGGAAATACCAGTTTAAACCACTCCCCCCATGTGATTTGGGGAAAGTGCCCTGGTGCACCAGGAGGTGGGGAAAGAACGTGTACTCACTGCATGTGCACATCCTTACCACTGTATTAGGTGAGGCAGACAAAATAGCATCAGTACTGGCTAGGGATGTGCGAATCGATTCAGATACAAATTGATTTGTACCCGAATCTAGCTGATTCGGGTGATTCGGAGACAAAATGAATCACCCCTGTGGTCCATTGGCTAGATTCGGGTACAAATCGCATCGCGGCTGATTCGATTTGAATCGATTCGGGTTTCGGATCTTTCCTATTAATTTTCCCAGATTCCCAGCTTTCATTTTTTAAAAAATAAGCTCTAGCCCTTATAGAATTGGAGTTATGGAGCAAAATGTGTGGTCACTATTTTTTAAGTGTTCAGATTCTTTGGTGTATAATAACTTTCACTCAATGAATCCTTATGAGGATTCATTACACACCTTCATTTCTTCTATTCATTTTGACTGTCTTTTAGACAGTGCCAATTGTCAACTGCCATGTGCCAACAACACCCCACTCCCACCCGCAAGGCAGTGAGGTACTACTCAGTTTAAGTTAAGTGCCTAATGGGTGGAGGCTACCACCCAAATTGCAGAGGGATTGGGCAAAAGGCTGGTTTTTGGTGAATTGTTGAAGTTTACTCATCTTTAAGGTTTTTCCCTATAAGGTATAATGGAGGTTTCAGTAAGCCCCATGAGTGCACTTGGAGGGCGCTGGGGTGGCCCAGAGTGAGTGGTGGTTTAGTGCACATAGGGTGCCAGCCACTCCCATGGGGTTGCTAACCCATGGGGTACAGGGTTCTGTTGTTTCTGAGGTGGTCTGAGTGTAGATTGTCTGGTTGCAAATGAGATTTTCAATACAAACCATGAATCCACTCTCATTTGCTACCATACAATCTACACTCAGACCACCTAAGACTTCCAGTTCTACAGTTCAACTTCCAGTTCTAAAGTTCTAAAGTTCGACTTCCAGTTCGACTCCCAGTTCTAAAAACAGTTGCCAAAAAACAACTTGCTCAGGTATTAAAAGATGTCAATGCTGCACTTGCAGAAATAACAACCAATAATTTGCAAGAAACAAACCAACTAATGTACAGTGCAGCAACAATAACAACACAAGAGCTCGGATATAAGATCAGTGGACCTGTCAAAAAAGAAAGCAGTACATCACCTAAATGGAAGATTAGATTAGAAAATAAAATCTCCAGGCTTAGATCAGATGCTAGTAAATTGAAAGATATGAAAGACAAGAAGCTGAAGAATGAAAACACCAAACAGTATCTGATCCAAAAATACCACCTAGATTCAAGGAAAATTAGAGAAGTCCTGGAAATAATAAAGCAGCAAATAACAGCAGTGTCAAAGAAAATTAGCAGATATGAAGCCAGAATTACACAACATGGGCATAATCTCCAATTCCAGTTGAATCAGAGATGTTTCTACCAAAGCATAGAAGGAGAAACTGCAAGAAACCTAGAAACACCAAATAAAGAAGAAACAATGCAATTCTGGGGGAAATTATGGGACAATCCAATAGATTATAATAAAAAAGCTGGCTGGATGAAAGAGGTCAAAAAATGTAACCAACAAATGCAAGATCTAATAATAACACCAGAATTAATAAGTGAAAGAGCAAAGAAAATTAAAAATTGGACTGCTCCAGGTGACGATGAACTGCATGGCTTTTGGCTTAAACGCCTAACAAGCCTTCATAAACAACTATCAAAACAGTTCGATCACATTTTGCTGCAAGGAGGTGATATTGAACAATGGCTAACAACTGGGAAAACTCATCTCATCATGAAAGACCCAGCAAAAGGTGCAGTTGCAAGTAATTATAGACGTATAACCTGCCTGCCAACCATATTCAAATTATTAACTGGAATAATAGCAGATAAAGTGATGCAACACTTATTAACTAACAAACAGCTTCCAGTTGAACAGAAAGGAAATTGCCCGAACACCAGAGGCACAAAAGACCAGCGGCTGATTGACAAAATGATTTTAGAAAATTGCAAGAGAAGAAAAACAAATCTAAGTGTTGCATGGATTGACTACAAGAAAGCCTTTGATTCATGGCCTCACACATGGATAGTAAACTGTTTAGAAACAACGGGTGTCAGCAAAAACATTCAGATATTTATTTTAAAAAGCAATGAGCATGTGGAGTACACAGTTAACAATCAATGGCAAGACACCTGGACAGGTTAGCATTAGAAGAGGCATTTTCCAAGGGGACTCACTATCCCCTCTGTTGTTTGTAATCGCCATGACCCCACTTTCACAAATACTAAACAAAACAGGCCTCGGATACCAAACATCTAAAACATCAAGTCAAATCAACCATCTGCTGTACATGGACGATCTGAAGTTGTATGGAAAGTCCCAGTCAGAAACCGAATCACTGCGAAACACTGTCCGTATATTCAGTAGCGATATAGCAATGGAGTTTGGACTAGACAAGTGTGCTGCATTAATAATGAACAGAGGGAAAATAACAAAAACAGAAGGAAGAGAACTGCCCAATGGAAGCAAGATCAAGAACCTGGAAGAGAAAGAACCTTACAAATACTTGGGCATTCTCCAGGCTGATAACATCGCACACACTGAAGTTAAAAGAAAAATTGGAAGTGAATACATCAGGAGAGTTAGAAAAATCCTCAAGTCCAAACTCAATGGTGGGAACACCATACAAGCCATCAACACTTGGGCTATACCTGTTATCAGATACACTGCAGGAATAATAGACTGGACCCAGGCAGAGCTAGAGACACTAGATCATAAGACCAGGAAAATCATGACCATCCATCATGCTCTGCACCCCCGCAGTGATGTCAATAGGCTATACCTCCCTCGCAGCTCAGGTGGAAGAGGAATGCTGCAAGTCCATCAAACAGTAGAGGAGGAGAAAAGAGGCCTTGAAGAATATATCAAGGACAGTGAAGAAGATGCACTTCAAATGGTCAATAACGCGAAACTATTCAACACCAATGAAAGAAAGCAGGCCTACAAGAAAGAACAAGTCAAGAACCGAGCAGAAAAATGGAAAAATAAGCCCCTGCATGGTCAATATTTGCACAATATAAGTGGAAAATCAGACATCACCAAGACCTGGCAATGGCTTAAGAATGGTTACTTGAAGAAAGAAACAGAGGGTTTAGTACAGTGGCTGCACAAGAACAGGCACTAAGAACAAATGCAATAAGAGCAAAAGTCAAAAAATCCACCACAAACAGCAAGTGCCGCCTTAGTAAAGAAGCAGATGAAACCGTGGACCACCTAATCAGCTGTTGTAAAAAGATTGCACAGACTGACTACAAACAAAGGCATGACAAAGTAGCAGGGATGATACACTGGAACATCTGCAAAAAATACAAGCTACCTGTAGCCAAACATTGGTGGGACCATAAAATGGAAAAAGTTGAAGAAAATGAAGATGTAAAAATATTATGGGACTTCCAACTGCAAACAGACAAACATCTGCCACACAATACACCAGATATAACTGTAGTCGAGGTGAAAGAAAAACAAGTCAAAATAATCGACGTAGCAATACCAGGGGATAACAGAATAGGAGAAAAAGAAACAGAAAAAATCACCAGTTACAAAGATCTACAAATTGAAATTGAAAGGCTGTGGCAGAAAAAGACCAAAATAATCCCAGTGGTAATTGGCACCCTGGGTGCAGTTCCAAAAGACCTTGAAGAGCACCTCAACACCATAGGGGCCACAGTAATCACCATCAGCCAATTACAAAAAGCACCTTACTGGGAACAGCCTATATTCTGCAACGATATCTACAACAATTGACAATAAAATTCAGCCATCCCAGGTCCTTGGGAAGGACTCGAAGTCTGGATAAAACAAACCAGTCAATAACACCTGTCTGACTGTGTAAACAAGATATAATAATAATAATAATTTGGGTGGTAGCCTCCACCCATTAGGCACTACCACCTCACCACACTCTTCCACCCCAGATCCCATTTTATGCCCCAAATCTCCCTCAAAGACACAAAACCTTCAACTATTCACCAAAAACTCAGAAGACCTCAGAAACGACAGAACCCTGAACCCCATGGGCTAGAAACCCATGGGGGTGGCTGGCACCATCTGTTCACTACACCACCACTCACCCTGGGCCACCCCAGCACCCCCCAAGTGCAGTTATGGGGTTGCTGAAACCTACACGATTTCCTATGGAAAACTTCAACAATTCACCAAAAACCAGCCTTTTGCCCAATCCCTCTGCAATTTGGGTGGTAGCCTCCACCCATTAGGCACTTAACTTAAACTGAGTAGTACCTCACTGCCTTGCGGGTGGGAGTGGGGTGTAGTTGGCACATGGCAGTTGACAATTGGCACTGTCTAAAAGACAGTCAAAATGAATAGAAGAAATGAAGGTGTGTAATGAATCCTCATAAGGATTCATTGAGTGAAAGTTATTATACACCAAAGAATCCGAACACTTAAAAAATAGTGACCACACATTTTGCTCCATAACTCCACTTCTATAAGGGCTAGAGCTTAGCTTTTTTAAAAAAATGAAAGCTGGGAATATGCAGAAATTAATAGGACAGACCCGAAACCCGAATTGATTCAATTTGGATCAGCCGCGGTTCGGATCTGAATCGAATTTGGGGTGATTCGGATGGGTCAGATTCGGATCCAAAAAGAATCAGGGCTGTTTCAATTCAGTTACAAATCGAAACACAGAAAATCCGAATTGCACACCCCTAGTACTGGCCTTCTGTGAATGTCACTTCTTGGACATACTTCAATCAGTGCAAACAATCATGTTTAGGTTACTGTCTGCATTCCCTAGAACAGGAGTTCCCAAAGCAGTGTTCCCTCTGACAGGGATTCCTAGATATTGTTGACTACAACTCAATCCCCAGCTTCAATGGCTTTTGCTTGGGGATTATGGGAGTTGTAGTCAACAACATCTGTTCCCTGTTAGAGTGAACACTGTTCCCAAACTTTTTGAACAACTGCACCTCTTCTGTAACAAACCTTCAGCTCAGGAATCCCATAGAGATTTTTAGTGCATCCGCATGTATCCGTGTTTGTATTATGCACACACAAATTTCAATGTTACAGTTATGAAACAGGCTGCTCCAGTCACTGGTTTACATCCAGACGAAGTAACTCCCGTTGAAAGTAATGGGAGAAGTAAACTTGCCCCATGAATTTAAACAAGAACCTTATAAATAACATAAAGTACTCTCAAGGTAGCTTGGGAGTGCTCCTGGATCGGAACCTCTCTCTGGTCTCTCAGGTTGAGACAGTGGCCAGGAGCACTTTTTATCAGCTTTGGTTGATATGTCAGAAATGCCCATTTCTGGATGTAAATGACCTCAAAACAGTGGTACTTGACTACAGTGGTCCATATGCACCTCCAGGCTTGACTACTGTAATGCACTCTATGTGGGGCTCAGAGTTCCCTCTAACAGGAATTCCCAGATGTTGTTGACTACAAGTCCCAGAATCCCCAGCCAAAGGCCATTGCCTTCTCAACCTCATTGGGAGAAGGCATAACCTCCCTAAATGCCTGCCTAGAGGCAGTAATGGGCTGGATGAGGGATAACAAACTGAGGCTGAATCCAGATAAGACAGAGGTACTTATTTTGCAGGGTCGTAACTCGGGAGACGATATTGATCTGCCAGTTCTGGATGGGGTCATGCTCCCCCAGAAGGAACAGGTATGCAGTCTGGGGTTGCTTCTGGATCGGAATCTCTCTCTGGTGTCCCAGGTTGAGGCGGTGGCAAGAGGTGTTTTTTATCAGCTTTGGCTGATATGCCAGCTGTGTCCATTTCTTGAGATGAACGACCTCAAAACGGTGGTACATATGCTGGTAACCTCTAGGCTGGATTACTGCAATGCGCTCTATGTAGAGCTGCCTTTGTACACAGTCCGGAAACTGCCGTTGGTCCAGAATGAGGTGGCCAGGTTGGTCTCTGGGTCATCTAGGAGAGACCATATCGCTCCTGTGTTGAAAGAATTACACTGCCTGCCGATACGTTTCTGGGCAAAATACAAGGTGCTGGTTATTACGTACAAAGCCCTAAAAAGCTTAGGCCCTGGGTATTTAAGAGAATGTCTTCTTCACCATGAGCCCCACTGCTTGATGAGATCATCTGGAGAGGTTCGCCTGCAGTTGCCGCCAACTTTTTTGGCGGCTACATGGGGACAGACCTTCTCTGTTGCTGCCCCTAGACTTTGGAAAGTGCTCCTTGTTGAAATAAGAGCCTCCCCATCTCTGGCAACTTTTTAAAAGGCACTGAAGTCACATTTATTCACACTCAGGCTTTTAATTCGATTTATGGTTTAAATGCTTAATGCTGCTTTTAAATGTTTTTAATGTTTAAATGATTTTAATTGTTTAATTGATTTAGTTTTGATTTTAACTGTTAAATCGATTTTATTGTTTGTATTTGTTGTAAACCGCCCTGAGCCATTTTGGAGGGGTGGTATATCAAGCAAGCAAGCAAGCAACGCAAGCAAGCAAGCAAGCAAGCAGCTGGGGATACTGGGAGTTGTAGTGAACAACATCTGGGAATTCCTGTTAGAGGGAACACTGGTGGGACTGCCTTTGCACATAATCCAGTAACAGATGTGGCAGCCAGACTGGTCTCTGGGACAACCCAAAGGGAAGGGACCGGTTTTGAAAGAACTGCACTTTGCGAAATACAAAGTGCTGGTTATTACCTATAAAGCACTCAATGGCTTGGGTCCAGAGTACTTAAGAGAGTGCCTGCTTTGTCATGAACCTTGTTGCCTATTATGATCATCTGGAGCGGTCTGGTTAGGGTTGCCACTGGCTCATTTGGTGGCGACTCGGAACCAGGCCTTCTCTCTGGCTGCCCCAGGACTTTGGAATATGCTCCCTGTCAGAGCATGTCTGTCTCTTTTTGCTTTTAGGAAAGCTCTCAAGACACATCTGTTTTCTCAGGCTTTTATCTGAAATTAATTTTAAACTGTTTGATTGTTTTTATCCCATGAAACTTATTCTGTGAAATGGTTTTAATTGTTTCAACTCCGTTTTACATTTGTTGTGTTTTAAATTGTGTTCACCACCAAGAGATACACATATCAAGCGGTATATAATTATGATAAATAAATAAATAAAATAATAAATAATCTGGATGTAAGCCAGTGACTGGAGTAGCCAAATAATACAGCTGCATCATGGGGCGGCAGGAAGGCTCCTGGGGGTATTAGTACTGTTGCAGAGTAATTATCCTCTATAAGTAATTTGTACAGGAAGCACCTTTAATGAAAAAACAAGAGTTTGATATTTATTACTAACTAAAACATAGGCTAAGTAAACAATAAACAGACTAATAGTCTCCTATGCAGAGTGAAGGAGAACCTCTCAGTTTGCATTCAGGACAGCAAGTGAGGAGCAGACAAACAAACAAACTGCGACGCCACCCGCAAGTCAGTACATAGACACATTCAAACACAGAGAAGCATGTTGCACACATGCGTGTGCAGAAGGCTCCCTGCACTTCGCACTCGGCAAGGAAGGCAGCGGGCGGGCGGACTGACGTATCGCTGCCGCCCGCCCGAGCGCGGTTTCTCCGGTCCGGGCGAGATTTAAGGGGGCTTCAGCGACAGCAGGGGGCTTTGAGGGGGCGGCAGGGAAGCACCCTGCCACCCCCCGATTTTTAAAATAAGGAGGAGCAGAGCCATAATACATAATAGAAGCGGGCGGCGAGGGATCCTGCCGCCCGGATTTTTTGCAATATTTACGGCGCCAACGCGGGAAAGGGCGGGAGGAGTAAACAAAGCCCCCCCGCCCTTAATGGAACCCCCCACCCTAACCCTCCCAAACCAAAACCACCCCTTCTCCAGACCGGTTCGGAGGCCAGTAGAATGGCCTCCGAACCGGTCCGTGCACACCCCTATGCTGCAGACCCAGCACGGAGTGTGAGCGACACACGATTAGCCCAGGGGCATAGCTATAATTGAGCAAAAGGGTTCAAAGAACATGGGCCCCCAGCTCTTGAGGGCCCTCCAGATCCAGCCCTCCCTATTTTCTTCATTATCTCCCTCACTCTGGGGGGCCGCCAGAGAGAGGGATGAACACGGGCCTTCTCTCCCCTAGCTACGCCCCTGCTCCAGCCCCAGATAGCATTGTTGGTCCTCCAGCCACTCCCATAACGAGCAGTTCCCTGAGTGGATGGGGCAAGCACATGACCCAAGGAGACCACTCAGAGGGCTCCAAGCTGCAGTCCCGCTCTGCTGCTCCCTGATTGGTAGCCTCAGTTAACCCTTTCCTGGCAACTGCAGCACTGTCAAAGGCATAGAACTCTGTCCGCATGCCCAAAACGCCCTGCTCACAACAAGGCAGGAGAGAGAAGAGAGCCGCTGCAGCTGCCACTGCCGCAGCCAGCAGAGCAAAAGCCAACATGAACACACACAAACCCCAACACACACCTCAGATCCAGGAGGGACACAGCAGATGCCCCCTGGAGCAGTTGCCAGATGCCGGTGAGAGCAGCTGCCAGATGCCTCACAACTAGCCCAGGCACTAAGCTGGTGGCAAGGGCGATGAGATGTGTCTCCTACCACCCCTGTCCAGTTACCCCCCTGATCACCGTGGATGGGTAGACAAGCAGACAATGGGGAGTGTGCACCTGCCCTCCTTGCCACTTGTGCCACCATCCCCTTCACTCTTGCTGTGGCAGCCCCCATTGCCCCATCCCACCGTACAACAGCATGGCTTGGGAAGGCAGAAGGGGGAACCTGCCCCGCCCCCTCACCCTCCCCACAGCAGGCCAGTTGTGCTTTGAGAAGGGGCTCCCCTGCCTGCAGGAAGGTCGGCCGGCCATCCCACCCGCTCCCTGCCTGTTGGAGACGTTGTCGGACCCACCCAGAACAGCCGCCATCTGCTTGGGAAGGCGGAGAGCGTTGGCAAGACTGCTGCTGCTCCCTACCCTGCCTTTCCCTGGATTCTGAGCGGGGCAGGGACTTGATTCTTGGGCTGCTCCCTCAGCACTTCTGCTGAGCACATCTCTAGCCTGATTCCCTTTGAACTGGCTCCCAGCAGCAGCAGCTACAGCAGCAACACACCCTCGCCCCCATACAGGCACCAGGAAGGGGAGAACAGCAGCCCCATCACCTGTGCAGTTTCCGACTGGATAGAGCAAGGGTGCTGGGGATCTGAACTCGGGTCTTCCCAGTCCTAGTCCAGCACTCTAACCTCTACACCACGCTGCAGGCAAGGGCAGCTGCAGGCAAGGGCAGGGACACTCCTGCTCTTGTCCAGTGACTTGCAGGGGACAGGAAGGAGCACAAAAATCCCCATTCAGCCATGATACTTGCTGGGTGACTCTGGGCCAGTCACTTCACTCTCATCCTGACCTACTTCACAGGGTTGTTGTGAGGAGGAACTTATGTAGTACAGCGCTCTGGGCTCCTTGGAGGAAGAGCGGGATGTTCTATATTATTAATTCTTCTAGACGGGCCATGCGCCCTGTGGGGCGGCTGGAAAGCAGTTTGACAGTTGGATCGGGGGCTATGTGAAGCAGCAGGGAGCTCGGAGGCTGGAGGGCAGCTTTGGGAGCTGGACAGTTGGCTCTGAGGGCTGCGGGCGGCAGGGAGCTTGGAGGCTGTCAGGCGAGCAGGCGACAGTCCCTGGCAGTGGCAGGGGGAAGCAAGGACTGCGAGACAGAGATAGAAAGACGGAGGACAGAGAGCTCGAGCACGAGACTTGCGAGGGGGGGAGAGACTTGTGGGGGGGGCGAGCGAGGGGGGCGAGAGTGAGCGAGAGCATTGCGAGAGTGGCGAGATACTTGCAGGGGTGAGCGGGGGGCAAGAGTGAGCAAAAACATTGCGGGGGACGGTGAGAGCGAGCAAGAGTGTTGTGGGGGTGCAATGCCACAGGCTCAGTGCAAGACCACACAGATGCTCTGTGCAGGGTCAGCTAGTAAAATGTAAAATGAATGAATAGTATGACATGTGTCTGTGCAACTATTCCCCTTAGGGGATAGGGCTGCTATAGGAAGAAGGATTTGAGCTCCCTGCCTGGCATCTCCAGGTCGGGCTGAGCGGGAATCCTGCCTGAGAGCCTCGGGAAGCCACTGCCAGTCTGTGTATAGACAGTACTAAGCTGGATGGACCAATGGTCTGACTCAGTGGAAGACAGCTTCCTATGTTCATATTTTCCCTTGGGCTCATTTGCAAGGTGCCTGTCACTTTAAGAAAGTTGGAGCGAGTGCTGCTGGGAGCTGTGGCTGGCCAGGCTTTTCCCAAACATTCTGCTTGCCTTGCAGGGCACTCTGGTATCCTGGCTCTATGGTATCCCGGTGAAGAGGGGGGGAAGGGAGCCTCAAGCAGCATCCCACAGCGTCCCGTGGCTCCACACGAGCACTGGGAGGGGGTAGGCAACCTCCCCTGCTTGCTGAACCTAGTTTTAGAGGAGGGGCTTGTGACAGAGCCCTGTTTGGGAGCATGCTAAGGTTCCACACGGTAGTGCTAACCCCGCCTTCAGACCTCAAGCCCTGTTTTTGCTGGTCGTGAGAATAGCTTCATTGTGTGGAAGCAAGGCAGGAGAAAAAACTATCCAGGTTTTCCTCTAACCTTGCTTCCACACGATCACTTCTACCCAGGTTTTCCTCTAACCTTGCTTCCACACAATCGAAAATTGGGAGTACATACAGCTCCCAAACCTGGGTAGAACACAATTTTTGATTGTGTGAATGACCTCTTTGTTTTATGGTGTGATGCAGATTATGCAATCTTTTCCTTTCCCGATTGCAGCAATTTATCTGTCTCTGAATCTGGCAAGCCTTCAGTTTTGTGCCAAGCTGTAGGTTCTGGCATTTTCTCCTCTCTCGCTGCCAGTGACAATCTTTTAGGTAGAATCCCTTTATTAATGCAACTTGAGTGTCTCACTTCGTCTTCCATATCAATCTCCCCTTCTTGATTAGAACTCTCAAGTATTCTGTAGCTTTTGCTGTTCAGTGCATAATCTATGAATATTCCTTCTTCACTTCTGCAATCTAATTTTCTTCTTAGTTCTTTAGGAATATATGCATATGCTTTGCATCCAAATACTCTAATATGCTTTACGTTAGGTGATGTCCCATTCCACAGCTCAAAGAGTGTTACTGCTTTAGATTATTATTATTATTATTATTATACATTTATATCCCGCTATTCCTCCAAGGATCCCAGAGCGGTGTACTACATACTTCAGTATCTCCTCACAACAACCCTGTGAAGTAGGTTAGGCTGAGAGAGAAGTGACTGGCCCAGAGTCACCCAGCTAGTATCATGGCTGAATGGGGATTTGAACTCGGGTCTCCCCGGTCCTAGTCCAGCACTCTAACTACTACACCACGCTAGCTCTTGTTGGAAGTCTATTCTGCAAATAAATTGTAGTCATTACAGCTTCTCCCCAATATTTGTTTTCCAGACCCGAGTCTAGAAGCATACTTCTAGACATTTCAAAGTTATTTATTATTTATTTATTTACTACATTTTTATACGGCCTTTCCACCTTGACAAAGGCACCCAAAGTGGTTTACAATACTAAAAGAAGCACATTACAGAAGATTAATAAAATGTCTCAGGCTGTTGGCTTTTTCAGGAGCTGAGGACAAGAGCTCCCTGGCCTGGGCTCACCCTTTCTTGCCTTCCTCTCAGGGCACACTGGTCTTTCCTTACTCCTGGGAAGGTGGCGGGGGGGGGGCTGCCCGAACAGTCTCATGGGCCAGAGCTGGTCTCTATGGGGGCCGATGTAATGCTCTTCCCTGGCCTGGGTGCCTCCTTTCTTGCCTTACTCTCAGAGCACACTGGTCTTTCAGTACTCCTGGGAAGGTGGGGGGAGGGGATGCCCCAACAGTCCTCACAGGCCAGAGCTAGTCTCTAAAAGGGCTGGTCTCATTAAACTGTTTTGCAAACTTAGAGCATAGTAAGCCCCTGGGATACACACTTCATTCACTCTATTTGCACCAAGATTACACTTCAGATAAACTGTCCCTTTTCTTTCTGCAAAAATTTGCTGTCCATTAGCAAGGTATACGGGACTTTTTGCATTGCACAATTTTTCATCTTTCTCAGCATTATTTTCATTTCTTCCACTTTTGCATAGGCAAGTTGGTTTGTTAGAAAGTCCATTTTGTGGAATTTAGTCTTATTCCCTTTTTTCCATTGAGAATAATTCCATTGTTCTTTACTAGGACAAGCATTCCTCATATGCAAGGTGCTTCCACATATAAAATATTGCTTACCATCAGTGACTTTGTATGTTTGATTTTTAACTGCTTCCTCTCTTTCTGTTTGCTTTTTCAAGTTAAACCATTGCAAGCATTCCTGCACAAAACTCAAAGTCACATTTTCTTTGATTTGCATAAAATTGACAATATTCTCATATTCTTTAGGTATGGTATTAAGGAAAAGTCCAATGTTTGCTGGTTCAGGCATATTTATCTCTTTACAGTTCCAGCTCTCTCAGTGTTCCCAAAAATGAGCATATGTGCTCCTGCAGACTCTTTCCCTCTTTGAATCTTTTGTTACACAGCTGCAGCATACGAGAAACTTGAGTATTTATGCTTCTTTGTTGAAAGACCTTTAATATTTCCCACATCTCTTTTTCTGTATTTCTATCTTCTATATGATAAATTAACTGATCACTTACAGTCAGAAATGTGTCCCATGGCTTCCTTGTTTGCAGAATCCCATTCTTGCTGTTTCTTTTCATTCTCTGTTCCTCTGGAACATAAGATAGTACCGGTGTATTCAGCAACAGCTTCACTCTGAAGAACCATTTTCTGTAGTTTGTTTCATTGAGCAGTTCAACAGTGGGATGCCTCCCCACAGATGCAAAAATAATCATCTAGTCCAGCTTTCTTGCCTACATACTCTTTGTTATCTCATTACTTATTGCTTCACAACTGGGCCCATAACCAAATGTTGCAGACAAATTACTTATCCTCTTATAAGTAATTTGTACAGGAAACAACTTTAACTGAGAAACATAAACTAAGAAAACAACAAATAGACTAACAGTCTCTTATGTAGAAAGAGGGAGAACCTATTGGTTTGAATGCTGATCAGCAAGTGAGGAGCAGACAAACACAGTGACTCCACCCACAAGCCAGTGCATAGCTACATTCAAATATATACAAGCATGCCCCATGTAAAGAACTGAGACAAAGTCCATAGCAAAATCCCAACAAGTACTCCCTGATCGGAAACCATGCCTTAGAATATCTCTGAGTTTGGGGACATTCTCAACATTTGTCTGGAATTGTCTCACATGTGGATGTGAACATTTACGAAATGTACTTATGTACTCTTTTCTTTAATTAAGGTGCAATGCCTGTTCTGGATGGGGTCACACTTCCCCAGAAGGAACAGGCACACAGTCTGGGGGTGCTTCTGGACACAAAACTCTCCCTGGTGTCCCAGGTTGAGGCAGTGGCCAGAGGTGCCTTTTATCAGCTTCAGCTGATATGCCAGCTACGTCCATTTCTTGAAATAAATGACCTCAGAAGAGTAGTACATCTGCTGGTCACCTCCAGACTTGACTACTGCAATGCGCTCTATGTGGGGCTGCCTTTGTACATAGTCCGGAAACTGCAGTTAGTCCAGAAAGCTGCTGCCAGATTGGTCTCTGGGTCATCTCAGAGAGACCATATCACTCCTACCTTAAAACATCTACACTGCCTGCTAGTAAGTTTCCGGGCAGAGTACAAGGTTTTAGTTATAACCTGTAAAGCCCTAAACAGCTTGGGCCCTGGGTATTTAAGAGAACGTCTTCTTCACTATGACCATACAACCCATCGAGATCATCTGGAGAGGTTCGTCTGCAGTTGCCTCCAGCTCGTCTGGTGGCTACTCGGGGATGGGCCTTCTCTGTTGCTGCCCCGAGGCTTTGGAACACACTTCCTGCTGAAATAAGAGCCTCTTCATCTCTTACAACTTTTAAAAGGGCAGTCAAGACACATTTGTTAGATACTTTTAAAATTGTGTTGTAATAGTTTTAACTTTTTAATTTTAATTGTTGAAATGTTTTAATCTTTTATTGGCTGTTTTTATTGTTTGTAAACCTCCCAGAGAACTTGTGTTTTGGGCTGTATAGAACTATATTAAATAAATAAATAAATAAATAAATAAATAAAAATGTAACATCATTGAAAAGGAGCAATGCTGCTAACTGATATACTTGAACACTTTCCCCTTCCATTAACTTGGAGTATTTTACTTGAGTAGCCTGGCTGTGGTTTGTCTTTCTCAATAGCAAAATCAAGTCTCTACACAAGAGTCAGCGCTAAACCTGGGTGTGAATTCACAAGATTAACTGTACTGAAATGGAGCTATTTGATTTCTCAGAAGCTTTTTGCACTTAACATTCAGCAAAGTGACAGCTTCTCTTTGTCTGTGTCTTTGCATTCCCTGTCATTAAATACTTTAGAAGAAAGCAGGGCAAAGTAGAACGTTTGCATTTTCCAAAATTATTCCTGGAATGCAAGTGCATAGAGCTGTGCTATGCTTTCTGCACATTTAAAAAGTTCACTTCTACATGCTCCCCTAACGTGGACAGTCCCATTAACAAAGCAGAATATGCACACTAACGACACTCTTTGGATACTAGTGTGTAATCCAAGCCTGGCATTGATCAAACCTACTGTTTAAAGCTAGGTAATGCTCCCCACTTCCCCGAGCAGTGAGAAGTTCCAGGGGCAGTGCTACCTATCTTTTGGCTTCCTTTGGAGAAGAAGTCACTGACTCACTGGGTGCTTATGGCAGCTGACATCCTGACTAACAGAGCATGGATTTTTCCATGAAGATGTACCCATGCTGCAGAGAATGTCCACTTCCCCACTGTGCCCGTGCATGCAACAGGGAGAGCGAATTTTGATGACCTGTTCCATCTCTCAAAGTCCCTGTCTCACCAGAAAGTATGTTCCTTAGGGCTTTGTAACCCTCAGGGAAAACTGTCTGCAATGTAGATTGTCTTCCTAGCATCCGTTAGGATGTCAGCCATTGTCTTTGAAATATTTAGCTGATTTACAAAAATACCTGGGTTTCAGGTGGAGGCAAACAGCTGGCATTCCTGACAGGGAGAAAGTCTACTATCTCATATCACTCCCCCAAAGCAAACCCCTGCACCTCATATGTGCTTCTGGCTCTTAGCCCTCTCTCAGTCTCCTTCAGTCCATCTCTCACACATGTTGCAAAGCTCTAACCACTCCCCCACCCTTCCCCAGCTTTACACCTTACAGAGGAATTTCCTATATCTATGGTCCATTCAGGAACTTTAGCTCTCTTCCAACGATCTTCATTGCAAGGCCCGAGAGCCAGTGGCAGCTCTCATGAACCCTAAGTGCAGCTGCTTATTAGGTCTTTGCAAAGTTTCAGCTGAGAACCACATACTCTGCACAGCTCCCTGGCATTGTGCAGAAGTGACTTGTGCTTTTCCCAGTGCTGGTTGGGCTTTTTAAAGAGAAACAGAGCCCTCTCAAGAATCAGTGCTGTCTTGGAAGATGTGCATAGAGCTTTATGGGGGAAACAATAGGAAGGATTACTTTTCCCAGCAGCCCAGGCATACCTAGGATGGCACTGGGCTTGACAGGGTTCTGTTTCTCTTGAAGCCGCAACCACCTGGCACTGAGGAAAGTATAGCACTCACTCAGGTGAGTATAGTGGGGAATGGCACTCACATTTAAAGTTTTGTTTGTTTTTAACCAAAGTGGTTCCCATATGTAGAATACTGAAGATCACTGATGTAGTCATATCCCAGATTCCGACTAGGCATTGCTTTAGGGTAGGCCTGCTCAACTTAGGCCCCCCAGCTGTTTTTGAACTACAACTCCCATAATCCCCAGCCACAGTGGCCAATAGCTAGGGATTATGGAACTTGTAGGCTAACATCTGCAGGAGGGCCAAAGTTGAGCAGCCCTGCTTTAGGGCAAGACCATAGGGATAGGCCCATTCATCAGCAATCAGACACCAAACCTTTACCAGTAGTAATATTGTCCAGAATACATTCTTACTATAAAGTAAGACAATCAGGAAAAGGTCCCTGGGAACACAGAGCATGCGAGCACGCGGGCAGTGCTGTGCCAAGCAGTGCACAGCTATGGAGGCCGGGACAATGTGTCCCAGCTTCTGGGTATCCCACACAATGCACCATACACCAAGCCATACTCCACCATTGGGGGCTTCCCACTGGAGAGGGGCACTCTAGGCACTCATCTCTGTGTCTCCTCAAACTGAACACAGCCCGAGGAGACACACACTCAGGAAGCCTGGGTTAAGGGAGCACTTGCTCCTTTAACCCCGACTAGGAGCCAAGCTAAAAGGTCAGGCTAGGCGGTGCTGCCCCACCAGGATCGGGTCTGATCCCAGTGGTTCTCACACGCTGCCGAGCCCTGGCTGGGCTTCCCTACCCTGGGTTAGGCTGCACGTGAGAACAGCCTCTAGGTTTTTTCCAAGTTCTTTGATGTTAGAAATTGAGGGTTTCTCTTACATTTAGGGTCCTCTTCCTTTTGGATAAACAGTATAACGTATATTTAACTCTCTTTTTTCAAGAGGGGTCTCTTAAATTTAGGGTCATCTTCTATTTGGGTAAATGCAGTATTATAAATGTCTCTGTTCCAGGTAAGTCCAAAGGAAAGTGGAAAGGAAGGAAGGAAGAGAGAGAGAGAGAGAGAGAGAGAGATCATTCTTACTCCATGGGGGATTGTTCATAAGTGAGAACATGAATGTTCATTAATTCGAACACCAAGTCTCTCCAGCACAGTCATTCCTCTTTCTTTCCCACAAAACCATGATCCACTGAAAAAGAGAAATTACAAGGTATGTGTCCCCATTTTTGACAGTAATTACAGTCAGAATAGCTGCAAAACCACTAAAAGATGTGAGTCAGGCTTATAATTTGCCAACAGGGCTTGAAAAATCCATATTATGCCTGTGCCCTTTTTGAGGTTTCTTCACCACCAGGGTGGAGCGTGTGCTTAGGAGGAGGTTGGAAAGGAAGCGCCAGGAAGCGCCTGGGCTGGATGCAGGAAAACTCTGGGCTCCCCTGCTGGGTATT
Organism: Hemicordylus capensis; assembly: GCF_027244095.1. NCBI lineage: Eukaryota > Metazoa > Chordata > Lepidosauria > Squamata > Cordylidae > Hemicordylus > Hemicordylus capensis. The sequence continues at coordinate 35,137,932 of NC_069659.1, read as the reverse complement.
CTCAGTATCCATGCCAATCCTAAAATTTGCCTCATGGACGTGAGCGTGTTCAAGGGCCCTTTTCAGACCTCCAATGAGCAGTTGGGGAAATTAGGATTTCAATCCCTGTCCCCACTTCCAACCATCACATGTTTGGCAGAAGATCTGAATAGAGTCTATGTGCACCTCTGCAGAGTAGAGAACACAAAAAGCAGGGTCCCCGCTTATGCAGCCAGAGCCTATGTGTGTAGAATACTAGGCATCTGAGTGCCATTCAGGTGAAGGATTCTTCAGAAGTACTTAGAAGTGTGGCCACTAATCAATGGTGGCCCAAACGGGGCTTAGCTACAGTTGGGTTTAAAGAACCTGGGCCCCCAAGCTCATGAGAGCCCCCCAGCTCCACCCCTCCCTATTATCTTCATTATCTCCCTCACTCCAAGGGGCGGCCAGAGAGAGGGGTGAGCACATTCCCCCTCTCCCCTAGCTATGCCCCAGGGCCCAACTCCTCTGAGCATCTGAGCAGGGTGCCAAATGCCATTCCCTTCCCCTGTGCACTCTCCTCTCCCTCTTTCCCTTTTTGTTTCAAGCAGCAATGCTGGCCATAGTGACCCCTGCTTGGTTTTGTGTACACGTACATACACATTCTCACCTCTTGCTTCTCCATTGTGATGGCACTCGTACAACGCATTTTTTATTATTTATTTATTTAAAATATTTATACTCCGCCCCTCCAGTGCAATACTGCTCAGGGCAGCTTACAACAATAAGATAGACACCGATTACAAGTAATAAAATTAATTTTTAAAAAAAGTCAGATTAAAAACAATTATTGATTTCAAATTAAAACTGAAAATTATAAAAAGCTAATTTTATAAGAAGCTGAAGAACCTGCCAGATATAACAAAATAATAATGATATTAAAAAGCCTCCTTAAAAAGGTGTGTTTTAAGATGTTTTTTAAAAACACTGAGGGTGGGAGCATGGCGAAGCTCTTCAGCGAGAGCATTCCAAAGCCAAGGGGCCACAACTGAAAAGGCCCTGTCTCTAGTCCCCACCAACTAGATATCTGTTAGTGTCAGGGTCATGAGCAGGGCCTGAGATGATGATCGGAGGGCCCCGGCAGATTCATATGAGAGAATGCTGTCCGACAGGTACCCTGGCCCCAAGCCGTGTAGGGCTTTAAAGGTCAATACCAGCACCTTGAATCTAGCCTGGAAGCAGACTGGTAGCCAATGAAGCTGACGCAGGATGGGTGTAATACTCGTGAAGCGACTCACACCCACGAGCATCATTCTGAACCAGCTGAAGCTTCCGAACAGTCTTCAAGGGCAGCCCCACATAGAGCGCATTGCAGTAATCCAATCTGGATGTTACCAATGCATGAGTAACTGAGCTCAGGTCCGACTTCTCCAAGTAGGGTTGCAGCTGGCGTACCAGCCATAGTTGGTAAAAGGCACTTCTGCACACCTCCACCACCTGCACCTCCAAGGACAGTGTTGGGTCCAGAAGCACCCCTAGGCTGTGGACTTTGTATTTCAGGGGGAGCGTGACCCCGTCCAAGACCAGATTTACCTCATTACTTGGATGATCAGTTCTACCAACCCAGAGCACTTCCGTCTTATCTGGATTGAGTTTCAGCTTGTTTGCCCCCATCCAGTCCAGAAAAGCCTCCAAGCCCTAGTTCACAGCATCCACTGCGTCCCTGGTGTATGCTTAAAAGATAGGTAGAGCTGGGTGTCATCAGCATATTGATGGCACCGCAGCCCACACCCACGGATGACCTCTCCCAGGGGCTTCATGTAAATGGTGGAGGAAGCAAAAAAAATGAAATGATGGGAGGACAGGAGACTATTGCAGATGCTAGAGCCTTTTCATAACCAGCCCAGCAGCATCCAAGGGAAAAAAGAGAAGAGAGCGCACACACCCTGCACTGAACCAGCCAATGGTGGCAGCAAAGAAGAGGAGGGAAGGGGTGGGTCTTTGCCAAATGTTCCTCCCATCACTAGTTGTTTTATCTTCCATAGAATGAAATCCCTTGTGCTCAGCATTGCCATATCCCCTGCCCAATGAATATTATACAGCTGCTGTGCTGCATGCCGTAGGAGCAACTGATATAAAATCTCACAATCGTTCAAGTCTAGGTTGAAATGACTTGACTAGAAAGCCAGAGGTTGCCGGTTCGAATCCCCGCTGGTATGTTTCCCAGACTACGGGAAACAGCTATATTGGGCAGCAGCAATATAGGAAGATGCTGAAAGGCATAATCCCATACTGCACAGGAGATGGCAACGGTAAACCTCTCCTGTATTCTACCAAGGCATAATCCCATATGCCTACTAAGGCATAATCCCATACTGCACAGGAGATGGCAACGGTAAACCTCTCCTGTATTCTACCAAAGACAACCGCAGGGCTCTGTGTTCGCCAGGAGTCGACACCGACTCGACAGCACACTTTACCTTTACCAACACTGGTGTGAACTGTGTGAATAGAGCCCCTGGTGGCGCAGTGGTAAAACTGCCGCCCTGTAACCAGAAGGTTACAAGTTCGATCCTGACCAGGGGCTCAAGGTTGACTCAGCCTTCCATCCTTCCGAGGTTGGTAAAATGAGTACCCAGAATGTTGGGGGGCAATATGCTAAAATCATTGCAAACCGCTTAGGGAGCTTCCAGCTATAGAGCGGTATATAAATGTAAGTGCTATTGCTATTGCTATTGCTAAGTGCTAACCCATGCCAAGGTGGTTTAAGCCCGAAGATGAATCTGAGATTCCCAATTTGGCCTGGGTTCACACAGTCACAATTTTCAGTAACCCACATTAAATCAAGATTTGAATGACTGTGTGAGCCAGGTCTTTGTCTACAAAAGTAAGTTGCATTATGTTCATGGGACTCACTTTCCAACAAGCATGTTTAGGGCTGCAGCCTTAATATTTCAGTCTTATTGATTGCAGAGAGACTATGAGTGGATTACCTTCTTTCCAATGAAGGGAAAGAAGTGCAAGAAGGGGGCAGGGCAGCAAGTACTAGCTTCCCACCATGATGGGTGCCACTGCCTGGGCCTCCCTGCCACCTGCTGCTACTGCCCTTCCTCACCCCACAGTTTATGTTTCCCTCCTCACATCCCTAGGGCATGCCAGGAACACCTCTTCCACCACTAGCTGCATTGGCGGAATAGTCTGAAAGACTGTCCAGATGATCATCAATGGGTAGGACAAGCATCCTACCCAGCTTTGAGAGCTGTGCATACTCTGATTCTCAGTCATGTGCCAGCAAAAACCTAGCTAGGTGGAGAGGGAGTGTTCATTTGTGAGACAGGAGCTGGGCAGGACAGTCTTTCCTCCTATCTTGTTGAAGTGCTGGGTATGAGTGCTGGGTAGGGTGGCGCCATCCTACCCAGCTCCCTCCTCACAGACAAACACTCCTCTTTCCTCCAGTTTTTGCTGGCACATAACTGAAAATCAGGAGCATGCACAGCTCCTGAAGTCGGGGAGGACACTTGTCCTACTCCATTAATGGTAGTGTGAATGAACAGCCTTTGAGCGTGTTGGCATGTTGCTGTTGCTCAACAGCATATGCTACAGAGTATAGTCCATGGGTGGGGGCTTCACATTGTCCTTCAACTCAGGCAACAAACTGCCTTGGGCTGCCCCTGTGGGCGAGGGGACGTGTTGGCACAGCTCTAGCCATGAAGAGCCACCATGAGTACAGGGCACCCATTCATATCAGTGGAGGATCAGGGTGAAATGGAAAAGAAGCTATTTCAGACAGAGGAATTCTGGGCATGTGAAATTGCCCCTACAAGAAGTATAAATTGCTGCATGGGAGAGATGAGGTTTACATCTCACCTGGTTTAAACAAATCAGAATAAACTGAGTGGAGTTCCTGTTTTCCCCTCAAAGGAAATTTAGTACAAAAGCACTCGCTTGGGTAATCTGTTCAGAATTCTTTGCCTCTTACAAGAGCCGAGGTAGCATTAGAGCAGGAAGTTAAACTAAGTTCACGCTGAGCACCCGAAACCAGATCTTAATGGAATAAACTGTGAAACATAAACAGATTTGGGAGGGGAATAATGGCTCTGCAGAATAAGGCTCCTTTTCTCATTTATTAATTTGTCTGTCTTTCTTTGAAAGAATTAAATTTCCTTCCTCAGAGCAGGTGAGGAACAAGAATGTGAAGCACCCTGATCAAATTTCATCAGTAGCAGTACAAGACTAAGGGAAGCAGCCATTAAACTAATCCTCATCTTCAGACAACGTTGACTTGGAGTCTGTAGGTGGTAAAAGAAAGTGGGCAAAAGGTGACAGCAGAGAGTAATCCTTTCCCTTTTCAAAGCCCATTTTTAAAGCCCAACACCCTTACCTTGGCAAAGCATGGCCTGCAAGAGATCACTTGCTTCAGTGCAGGTGCTTCTTCGTACAGTCCTGGCCATTTTAACCATCCCAATGGTGCAAGCCCTCTTTTCTGAGAGTTTTGTGATTGCATGGTCAAAACGTAACCCAAATGTCATGGGGAACCACTCAGACTAAGTATTTACCAGGTGGTAATTACCTGGTTGGAAGGCACATGGGATGTGCACTCATGTGTTTGCCCGGACATACGAATCAGGTCCAAAGAAGCGGTCTGTGGGAAGAACTGTGTGGTAGGAGCAGCCCTGTCCTCCTGCTCCACCGCTGGACTGGTCTGGGGAATGGGCAGATGCTTCTGGAGAAGGCATGCTCTTCAGCCCACCACTGAGACTGAGACAGCCAGATCCACCACTGACATCAGCATGGGAGAAGGGCACTCAGGGGCGGTCCTTTCATGAGGTGAAGTGAGGCGGTCACTTCAGGTGTCAGATCGGGCAGCACCACCATCAGAGCAGCTCTTCAGGACCAATCTGACCCTTGCAAGCTTTTCAAGGAGTGCCTCTTCTCACCTCATGAAAGGAACCCCACCTCCCCACCCCAGATGCAAGAAACACAAGGGGAGAAGAAGAGACTGATGGGAACTTTTCCTCCTTCCCACCCCCTGTGCCACTTTCAAAGCTTGCAAGGGTACATTTTGAAAGGGGGTGTCCCCCACCACACACCGGGGGGAACGGGGACAAGGCAGTATTTGGACACGCCTCAGGCACAACAATAGCTTGGGCTACCCCTGAGGGCATCTCCATCAAGCTCCCTCCTTTGAGAACACTAACTGCCACCAAGCCAACATGCGCCTCCACAGTAGACACCTCAAGTGAATGGTGAAATTCTATTGGTTTGTTCTAGGGTGGAAATTCTACATGTGGAAAGCCATCCCGTACTGAAACTTTATTCAAATATGTTTGTAAGCCAGCTCATATTCCTTGATGATGGAAAGTGGGAAATATTTCTCAGCTCAAAAACCTAGAAGCGGGTGGGCCACTGTGTGAAACAGGATGCTGGACTAGATGGGCCTTGGGCCTGATCCAGCAGGGCTGTTCTTATGTAAGCGATCCTCACGATCGCTCCAGGAGGCTACCATCTTCTGCAGGGAGGAAGCCCAAAAGCGCTTACCTCCCCGCAGACAATCACTGCCTCCTCCCTGGGCAGCAGGATTGGCCACCCACATGATTATCGGCTCTGTCACAGAGCTGGTTGGAACGATGGGGATCAGGGGCTGCCTGGGCCCCAGAAGTCCCAGAATGCCCCACACAAGGAGGCTCTGGGGAGCCCCCTAACATGGGGAGGCTTGTTGTAGCCTCCTGGTCAGGGGTCTTCTCATGAGTCACCACAGCACAGAGCCACACAGGGTTACTCACAACCAGGGAAATGGGGTTACCAAAGCACTAGCTCCACTAACCTCATTTTAGGGGAGGGGGAATTAGGTGGGCTAGCAGCTGGGAGCCGTGCAACTCCCATTGCTGCACATGGCCTCCCTTAGCCTGGTTTTCCGTGGTCGAGAGAATAGCCTCCTAGTCTCCTTGGCTTGTTTAGAGGTAAGTTTTCAGATGCTGGAAGCCCCCTTCAAAACACACCAACCCAGTGCCTTACACTCCTCCAGTGTGACCCCATAGAAGATGGTGTCAGGCCTCTGCAAGGTCAGCCCTGGGGCAGAGGAAGGGACATGGTCTAAAAGAGGCAAGAGTTCCATAGCAGGCAGACCAAGGCCAAGAGAGCCAGAGACTGGTGTATATTTGGATCCAGGCAGAAAACTAAGCTCCAGCATTAGTATATAGTGGGCAGTTTGGGGTATTGTTTCTTTATGGGCCAAGCCCAAAAGCCTCAAGATATGAAGGCCACATGAGAGAACTCAGGAAACAATTTCAGTTTTGCAGCAGAAGTGAATGGTCAGGCCTGAATAATCTCAGGAACCTGAACAGTCCTAAGCCCAGTTGGGCCACAGACAAACTATGTTTTCCCCCTGCACCACCACCACCACCACCAATCTAAGCTTTCTGCACTGGGCTGTTCTAGTGAGTTGTTAGCAATAAACAGCTGAGTCATTAGTAGAGGAATGCTGCTCTTCTCATATATTCAATAGTCAGGAGGGCCAGAAGCAGAACCAAAACCAGACAGAAGTTGAGATCTGGGGGGCAACAATAGACTGGAGAAGTCCAGTAGCAGATGTGAGGTGTAGCAGGCAGGAGTGACAGTTTGTGGCAGTAGCGATCAAGAAAAGGCCAGGCTTGACCCAGCCTGGCACTAGAGAGATTCTACTCTGGCTGGTGAGTTGCTCAGACTGATGAGCTAACACTGAGGCCCAGACTATATAGGGCCTGGTGTGCCTGTGCCAGAATTGGTCCTTGGGATAAGCTGACTAATATAGCAGCCTGCACAGTGCCCTTAAAGCACAGAGCGCAGCCCAGCTGGTTCATAGTAGGAACAAAGTGTTGGTGGTGCCAGAGGTAAGACACTTGGCTGCCCTGCCCCTCAATCAATAATCTGCAAGGTGAGGTAGCAGCACCCTGGATAGCTCCCAGTGAGCAACTTGCTCCAAGTGCCAGAGTTTAAAATGTCTCCAGGCTCCACCTCCCTGACTGGAGAGCAGAGAGATTTAACGGGACACTTTTCCTATGCTCCATCATGTCCCTCCTGGCTCATTGCCAGGCCTGGTGTGCAGGCCTGAGAGAGAGCGCAAGATATTTGTCATGGAAGAGGCTGATTCTTTGGGGATTTAGACCCAGACTCAGTGAGTGGCATTCTAGGGTCTCTGGTTCCAGCATTTCTGGGCCTGCAGTCTCCCAGCTGGCAGGCTGAGGTTCAGCCTAGTGTCAAGGCTTGAGGCTGAGGATGTGGTACTTTCGGCCTAACTGCTCCCTCCTCCTCCTCCTTTTCCTCCTCCTCCTCCTCCTCCTCCTCCTCCTCAGGGTCAGACTCTGTGCTACTACTCAGAGTGAATGTTATGACATGGATCCTGACACCAGCTTGACACCTGACACCACCTTTCCCACTTACACATGCCTCTCAGTGGAGAAAACACATTGGAAGAGCAATCTTAAAGGAAGTAAGTTCTTCCCTTTTCCACTGCAGGTAGAACTTCATGTTACAAAACCCCCATGTTTGGCTTGTAATACTAATTGGCAGGAAAAGAAAGGGTTAATCATACCCCTCACCAAATTCTCCCCTGCAAATGTCATCCATCCATGCCACCCATTTGCAGGAGAGAACTGGTGGGTGGGAGGAGGTGCCTAAAACAGCCTACCTGTCAGCTTTCTCCTGCAAATGCTCCTCGCAGAGCAGCATGTGTTTAAATGTTGCTTACCCCACTAGACAATAAGACCAAAAGTAAATACAACCGGGGAAAATGGCGAGGGGGCACATTTAGAGGGATGAACTGGAAGGCATGGGATGGATTAAGCACCCACCCACAAAGTCAGCCACACACACACCACAAACAGCAACATTAAAAACAGCAACATTCAGAAACCAATGGGATAACATTTCAATGTGACAGGTCACTCCAGGCCATAGGTTCTCAACTTGGGTCCCCAGATGTTGTTGGACTTTAACTCTCATAATCCCCAACTAAAGACCATTGGAGCTAGGGATTATAGGAGCTGGAGTCCAGTAACATCTGGGGACCCAAGGCTGAGAATCCCTGCTCTAGGCACTCTACGGCTGACTTGAAAACCACCATTTATGTGACTTCCAGTGGAAGCTGCAGAACTAGAATTTGTCAAGCTCAAGGGCAGTGCACTGAGGGATTCCTCGAGGGGGGGCACACTAGGCGCCTGTCTCTGTGTCAGCATGAACTGCAAGCAGCTCACGCTGACACACAATCCCAGAGCCATGGTTTGGACCCTTAATCTTGGCTACACGTCGGGCTTTGGTGCTGGGTTTAGCACCACAGCGCAGCTGGGATCTGTGTGGCTTGGCTACTTGTGAGAACAGCCTCAATGTCCAAATAGGGCTTAGGTCTCATTGATGCGGGTCTGGCTTTGATACAGTTTTCAGAAGGAACTATTGTTCCTATGTGTACTAGGGGTGTGCACAAAACCACCTGGCCCGGTTTCGTTCGAGTTCGAACCAAACCCAAACTGAACCAGGCAAGTTTGGTTTTGGCCCCCTTCAACACCCTCCCCCCGGTTCGGTTTGGGGGTTTGTCAAACATTTGGGGGGAGTTTTTTTTTAAACCTAACCCCCTCTGGGGGCCTTCTCCAAGGTGGTAGTGGGGTCCTCAGAGGTTGCCCCTCCCCCAGTCAGCCTTCCTTTTTGTAAAAATCATGTGGTTCGGGCATCTTCAGCTCTCTCCAGGCCTATTCCCCAGCACAGCAGCCATTTTGGAGGCCACTATGCCTGCACAATGGGACCCTGCATGGCCTGGATCATGACCAGTTCAACCTCGAACCGGTTCAGATTTGAACTTGTTTGTACACCCCTAATATGTACCCAGAAATATTGTTTTATGCACTATTATTACTATTGAGAATTGTCAATATACTAATATTTTACATTTCCAATGTACATAATAATGGCCACTTACTACACACATGCCATCCCAAAGCCTTTTGATCTCAACTTTACATATATATTTTCCCCTGCTTCTCTATGCCTGTGTGCATGTGTTTATTGACTTATTTGTGTACAAACTTACCAAAATAGAATCCATCATTGGTGTTTTTTAAAATATATGTTTTGATTTTGTTTTAATCTATTTTTTATTGTACATCACCCAGAGACATGAATTTTGGGTGGTATAAATATTTATTTATTTATTTATTATTTTTTATTAAAACATTTTTATACCACCCAAAACTTACGTCTCTGGGAGGTTTACAACAGAATAAAAACAAAGTAAAACATTCATTAAGACAGAAATGGGGGTGAACACACACATTACAACAATTTTAAAAATTTCAAAACAATACTTTAAAACAAGAACCAACCCTAAGTACACTCTGCTTGGGATAATCCAGTCAATTAGTTGAACCATCCATTTGACTTTCTACTGGGTTCCTCTCCAATACTTCAGATCCTTCAACGCAATCGTTCCTGAAGTCATCATCTACTTTAGTCAGACCTGGGGGAATTGCCTCTGGACTGGCTACGCCTAGAGAGTAAGTAGGCTGGACAATATTCTCAGATGTGGTCTTCCCTCGATGAAGCTCTGGAGCACACGGGGCCAGATCTCCCTGTTGAACTGTTGTCTTGCTACCTGCTTCATTTAGGGCTCCGATTGATTTAAAGGGAGAGATGAGAGTCACATTGACCGCATTAAAACAGCATTAAAACAGCATTACAACCATTAAAACCATTAATTAAAAACTTGGGTGAAGAAATGTGATTTTAAAGACTTTTTTAAAGCTGTCAGAGCTGGGGAGGCTCTTATTTCACTAGGAAGCACATTCCAAAGCCTCGGGGCAGCAGCAGAGAAGGCCTGTCCCTGAGTGGCCACCAGACGAGCCGGTGGCAGCTGCAGACGGACCTCTCCAGCAGATCTCAGTGGGTGGTGGGGTTCATGCAGAAGAAGGCATTCCCTTAAATACCCAGGGCCCAAACTGTTAAACAGGGCCCAAATATGCTAAATAAATACATATATAAATACATAAATAAACTGAGAATGACACTTCATGTATCTGATGTGGACTACAGTCCATGCAAACCTATGCAAGAATAAATTTGGGAGACTAAGGGGCTGCAGAGCACTGTTGACTTTGAATATGGCTACCCTTCTGGAAGCTCTATATCTGTGTTGCCTCAGCAGATGGGTCTGACCCATATTACAGAAGTAATAGCTCATTCCACCTGAAAGGCTCATTCTTCAATGGTGGGGCGGTACAAGATATTTTGTACAAGGGCAGGGGCAGTACAAGATATTTTGCTGCCTGAGGTGAAGGATAATCTGATGCCATCCCATCTGTGGACAGTTGCTCAGCATTCTCAGGCCATGCTGTGAGGCTGCTGCGGAAGCATCAGCAACATGCAAGCCTCTCTCAGACAATGCCTCCAAGCCTGATGGCAAGAGGGGCATTCCTAGCTCACCAGCAGGGGGAGAAATGGGGAGAGGTGTGCCCCAGCAGGTTGAGGGGAAATGTCAAAGTGAAGTGGAGGTGAGAGGGATGGTAATTACTGCCCCCTGAGGCCCTCTTCATTCAACTGCTTCACTCTGCCTCATGGGAGGGCTGGCCCTGGAGAGAAGAGAGAGAGAGAGAGAGAGAGAGAGAGAGAGAGAGAGAGAGAGAGAGAGAGAGAGAGAGAGAGAGAGAGAGAATATTTCCAGGGGAATATGAACTGAACATTGTCCAGCAAGACAATATTTGTATTCAAGAGCTCAGCCTCTCTTCTGGGACTAAGAGAAGAGACCAATGCACATTTACAGCATTAGCAACAAAGAAAAGCTGTAAAAGGGAATTAGCATTGTAAAATACTTTCCTAAAAAAATTAGTTGTTCCCTAAGGGAAAAACCATTTTATTTTTAGCTCTGTGTTAAAGAAAGTGCTACCACAGTAACCTAACACATAGATAAGTTTCTTGGCTGCTAACATTACTTCTAAAGAGAATACACCAATAGTATGCAGAAATACTCGCAGCTTCTTCAAGGAGAAAAGCATAATAGCGTTGGCACAGCTTTGCTTTCAGTTGCTTAGGATCCTTGTTGAGGACCACTAAGCAAGGACAATTTTCACGCAATGGTGTAGTTACAAACTGGTGACAAGATGCAGGCAAAAAAAAAAAAAAAAAAGCAGCACAGTTGTGTAGTGGTTAAGGCATGGATCATCAGACTTGGGTCCATACATGCTGTTGGTCTAGAACTCCCATCATCCCTTCTGCCAGTGTTGCTGGGGATGATGGGAGTTGCATCTAGGGGCCCAAGTGTGAGAACCCCTGGGCTAAGGGCATGAGTTTTGAACAAGGAAACCCATTGTTCACATATTGGCTCCATCCTTTTGATTTTAATACATCATTAAAATTTTAGTTTTAATGAGTTTTAATCTAGTTTAAATGTTTTGTTTTTATTTTAATTGATTTATTATGTGTTTTTTAATTTTAATGTAAATCACCCTAGGCCAGTTTGGAAAGGGCAGTATATAAATTGAATGAATGAATGAATGAATGAATGAAATCATTAACTCTCAGGGCAAACAATCCTCTCTCAGCCCATCTCAAATATGATGATGATACCAAGCTTCCACGATGCACAGCCCTCTGGCAATGGAAGGAGGGCTACAGGGGCCTTCATCATCCCTGCACTGAAGGCTTCATTGCATAGTGGGCCAGGCATGGAGGGAGAGAGGAGAGCGATTTTCATGTCTTTTCCCTCCCTCCAAAATCCCTGTCCACTTGTATAAATATGTTCCTGGGGGCTGTGTGACCTTCAGGAACATATTTATAGTCGTGTAAAGGGTTTTTGGAGGGAGGTGAGAGATGTGAAAATCATTCTTCTGCCCCACTCCACAACTCCACTATGCACCTCTGAATTCAAGGAGAAAGAAAACAACATAAGAACAACCCACCTGGATCAGGCACAAGGCCTATCTAATCCAGCATCCTGTTTCACACACTGACCCACCAGATGCCTCTGAAAAGCCCATAGGCAAGAGCTGAGGGCATGCCTTCTCTCCTGCTGTTGCTCCCCTGCAACTGGTATTTAGAGGCATCTTGCCCCTTAGGTTGGAGGTGGCCTATAGCCCTCAAACAAATATCCAGTGATATTTCTTTTCCTCCATAAATTTATCTAAGCCCTTCTTAAAGCCATCCACCTGGTGGCTGTCACCACATCGTGTGGCAGAGAATTCCATAGGTTAATTATGTGCTGTGTGAAAAAGTCAGAATTTTATAGACCACCATAATGTCTCCCCTCAGTTGTCTTTTTTCTAAACTAAAAAGCTCCAGGAGTTGAGCCTTGCCTTGTAAAGAAGGTGCTCTAGGCCCCTGATCATCTTGGTTGCCCTCTTCTGCACCTTTTCCAGTGTAGCTCAAGTCCTCTGGAGAAATGCTGCAAACTCTGTTACAAAGAAAAATCATTGCTGCGATGACAAATCATGGTTGCCTCTTCTGCACCTTCTCAAGTTCTATAATGTCCTTTTTGAGGTATGGTGACCAGAACTGTACACAGTACTCCACATGTGACCACACCATCTTCTAGACCATGTATGAAAAAATTAAAAGGTACTAGTCCCAGTACAAATCCCTGGGGCACCCCACTTCTTACTTCCCTCCACTTAGAGAACAGTCCATTTATACGTACCCTCTGTTTCCTGTCCTTCAACCTGTTCTGCAACCACATGAACCTGTCCCCTTATCCCATTACTGCTAAATTTTCTCAAGAGTCTTTGATTGGGAACCTTTTCAAAAGATTTTTGAAAGTCCAAGTATACTATGTTGACTGGGTCACCCTTATGCACATGCCTGTTGACACTTAAAGAACTCCCAAATGTTGGTGAGGCAAGATTTACCTTTGTAGAAATCATGCTGCTTCTCCTTCAGCAAAGCCTGCTATTTTATAAGCTTAACAATTTTATCCTAGAGAATGCTTTCCATCCATTTGCCTGGAACTGTAATTTCCCATATTCCCCCCTGGAACCCTTTTTGAAAATTGGTGTTACATTGGCTACTTTCCAGTCGTCTACTCCAGGGTCTGTTTGTAGGGATAAGTTACATATTTTTGCAAGGAGGCTGGCAATTTCACATTTGAGTTCTTTAAGGACTCTCTGATGGATGCCATCTGGCCCTGGTGATTTTTTGATTTTTAAGTTTCCCACTGATCACCTATGCAGGGTCTCATCAATGCATTGAGATCCCTCAGTTCCACCTGTCTCTCTGGCCCTGGAAGTGGAACAGGGAGCATTTCTGAGAACGCTACTTTGGAGGTCCTGGGCTTCAATATGCTACCTAGCAGCCTACATTTGGCTCCTAGGACCTCCCGACTACATTTCCCAACACTATTGGTGACAATGTGCACCACAATAGCTGACTCCTCCCCAGTACTGCCTAACAGCCTATCTAGATGCTGCATGATGTCCGCAACCTTCACACCAGGCAGGCAAGTCACTATGCAGTAAATATGATGGTCACAGACCCATCTCCCTATAACCCTAATGATCAAATCATCCACTACTAGGAGACCCCTTCCCCAGAGAAGTATTCCCTATGTAGGAAGATATAGGCTCCTCATCCACAGAAGGGGCCATTTCCCTCTTCCTCGGAATGATGTCCTCCTTCCCCGAGACCTCCATTCTCCATGACAGCAGAGTGGGATGCCTCTATCACATCTCTGAAGGTCTCATGCATGTACTTCTCTGACTCTCTGAGCTTCTCAATATCAGCCACCTTGGCTTTGAGGGAACCAACTTGCACCAAGCTCCTTGTGCCAAGCACACACTCATGACTTCTGCCCATCGAGTAGATAGTCATACATGCAACAGTCTCTGCAATACATTGGGAAGTGGCTTACCTGCTGGCTTTCTACCTTCATGACTGTTTTTATTAGCTGTTTAGAGTATTTGGAGATTGTTTATTTGAAAATTAGTTCTTAGCTGAAGTTGTCAGCTATTCAATATTTTAAGCTTTCTTCCCAAGTATATAAAAGAGAGTGTAGTTCTCTTCCCGCTGGGCTCCTTGTTATCAAGATTAGCTCCTTTCAAGCTCTTCTGCACACTTTCCCACTAAACTTCATGCAAAACTCATATGATACCTGTTTGCTCATTCCTGTTTGCTAAGTTCTGGTTGCTAATGTCTTCACCGCCACCTCTTATTTAGAGAATAGGCTTCAAACGGAGGCAAGCAGGCTCATTAGGAATGTGGCCCCTCCCAGCAGGTGTGACTCATCTCAGCCATACCTGGCTCCTCCCACTGACTCTTTCCAGGCAAGAGAGGAATTAAAACTGAAAAGTCACACAGCCACAAAAACAAGCCCTGGCAGCCACAAAAACAAGCCCTGGCAGAAACCATGCCCCCCCCCGCAAACTCCCCCCCCCCCTCTCTCTCTCTCTCACACACACACGGACTTCCCCCCAAAGAGATCTCAGCCCCTCAAAAAAGGGTTTTGCTATTAAATTAGAAAAGCTTGCTGCCTTCTCAGGTCTGCTTCTCCTCTTCCCAGAGCAGGTGACAAACTCAGGCAAACAGTAGGCTTCAAACTGAGCCAAACATAATGCAGACATTTTCCAAGGCACACAACTGACAACTCTGTGCAAGCCACAGCTATTCCCTCAAGACAGGGAGTAGGGTCAGCCCTTCCAGTGTGCAGACCTAGGCAGTCGCCTAGGACACCAGTCCTTGCGGGGGACATAAACAGTGCCAGAAGATAGCACTGCCAATTATTCTTTCGCTCTCTCTTGTGTTGTATCCCTGAAGTACTGCACAGTGAAGGCTATGAACACAAGCAGCCCTATCCAGGTTAGGGAAGCCCTACCTGGGTCGAGCTGCTCCTGTGCAGTGCTGGGATTGAGCCCGATCCCAGCACTGCCTCCCCTGCAAGTCCGGGTTTTGTACTTGGGCTTTTGCCTGGATTAAAGGGTGCAAGTGCAAGGGGCCACACATATGCTCAGGCTGTGTGCAGCCTGAGCATACACAGAGTAGGTGCTTAGAACGCCGGACTCCCGGGGGAATCCCCCAATGCATTGTGCTCATCACGTGGTGCATTGTGGGATTCCTGAAGATCTGCGCTACTTCATGCAGCGTGGATTGTGTGGGAATGCGGCAGCAAGCCAAAGAGAAAGTCAACAGTTGTCTGGGGGAAAGGTAGGTGAAACCCTGCCTTCCTGCTCCTGCCTGCCCACCCGGTCATGAGTATAGACTTGTGGTGTGAGAATGTAAAATGTAATACTGCTCCCTGCTCCCCAAAGGACCTGCACATCAGACTGCATCCCAAAATACAGTCTTCTTTACTCCCTCTGTGATCTATAGCCTTTGTATGGGAGTGGGAAAGCAGTTCTTTCAGGACCCATCCAAGTAGGAGGGAACGAGGGAGGGCAGTTTCTTAAGGGCCCCCTTAAAGCTGGACTCAGAACTGGTCAGACAGCAAGTTCAGAAGTCTGTATTTTTGCTCTAGGTTATCTAAACAAGCGGATGTAATATATAAGTACGCACAGCAGTAAATTCTTAAAGCAAAGCAACTTTCTGCTTTGGCCAAGGCTTATGCAAATAAAACATTTTGTTTGCTCACTGTTATATTTATAGTGCTGATTCAGTGCAATTGGGTGGGGGGGACGGACGGGGGACAAGAAGTTATTTTTAAAAGCCAGGCATTTATGTATTATGTATGTATTCCAGAAGTAGTCTGCAAAACAATTGAGGCCATTCCTGAATTTACTATCACCTAGTACCATCACAGAATGTCTGGCATTTTCTAGGTCTGAAACCTGAGAGGCATTTCCTATATATCATCCGTATAAATCTGCAAGTCCTCTAGAATGGGAGACCTTCTATAAAAGCTCCATAGGTGAGCTGCTGCTTACAGAATCTATGCTTGGTTATAAATAGCTTTTGCTTTTCCCCTGGCTTGTCCTTACCTCTTCTGTTCCATTTCACCTCTTCTGAGGTCATGGATGTGCTGTACTGATACCTACGTAGTAAAGGAGGTCAACCGTTGCTACTTTCTCGCTGAGGCAGATGGCTGATTTCTAAGCGAGAATGCTTTTCCCAGGTACAGCTAGAGCTCCCATGAATTTAGGTCACTACTCAGTCCTGAAAGCCCCCTGGTGTATTTCATTGAAGGAAATGGAGGAGCCCTCACTAGATGAGGGCTCCTGTGTCCATAAGAGATCATCAGATCAGGCCGCATATCTACATCTGTGTATACCTCAGTGAAAAAGCATCAGCACACACCTGACGGTCAGGAAATGCTTTATGGTCCACTACCACTTTACATTCTCATCTTTAGAGCAAGATTTGTAGGGTTCGGACCAGTGCCATTATGTTCTGCTGTGAATGCACAATATACTAAGTAAAAGAGAGCCTTTAAAAATAGGTACAATTTCTCCCATTACCAGCAATGTCAAACCACGACAGAAGCTCTATTCAGACATTATGTTAAATGCTTTAAACACTTGTACAAAGAGTGTACAATGGGCGAAACCACCATTGGGCCAACGGGTTCAAAGAACCCAGTCCGCGCCCAATCAGGGGGCGCGCTTCGCAGCCCAGACACACACCCCGCATCGGACATCAGATGTGGGGGTGCTAGTTTAGCCCCTGAGTGGGGCTGCACAGACGCAGCGCCAGCAGAAGTCTAACTCCCGAAGGGGCCGCGCGGCCCGGTTGGGAGTTAAATGGCCAGTGATGCATTTGCAGAGTGGCCCAGAGTGGCTCTTCCCTGCAAGAAAGAGCCGCTCCGGGCCACACCGCAAATGCAGCGCCAGCTCGAATCTAGCTCCCAAAGGGGCTGTGCAGCCCCTTCGGGAGTTAAACGGCCGGCACTGCTCCAGGCTGACTCGCTCCTCCCAACTCCTGAACGGAGCTGCAGGGCTCCGTTCAGGAGCCAAACCACACACCCCATCTGACGTCAGACACAGGGGGCGGGGTGAGCGGGGCCACCACCGTGGCCACACACGGGCCGTTGGTGGTCAGGCTCTGCCACTGAAGTGTACAATCAGGGAGAGGAGAACTGGTCATTTGGTAGCAAGCATGACTTATCCCCTTCGCTAAGCAGGGTCCACCCAGGTTGCATCTGAATGGGAGACTAGAAGTGTGAGCACTGGAAGATATTCCCCTCAGGGGATGGAGCCGCTCTGGGAAGAGCAGAACGTTTCAAGTTCCCTCCCTGGCTTCTCCAAGATAGGGCTGAGAGAGATCCCTGCCTGCAACCTTGGAGAAGCCGCTGCCAGTCTGTGAAGACAATACTGAGCTAGATAGACCAATGATCTGATCCAGTATATGGCAGCTTCCTATGTTCCTATGTACACAGGTTCAGATTTGTATACAAGTACAGTTATTGACACATAATGTGTCATGTATTTGAGGGACCTTTACTCATGGTCACTTTTAAAATGAAATACAGCCATTCGTACAAAGGTATGTGTGAGTATACAAACATCTGTACACTCATACAACATAATGTCCGAATAGGGCTAGAGAGCTTTATGTAGAAGTGCAGATGCATCCTTTAAAAATTAAAATGACATTTCATTGCATTAATTATAATATACCAATGTGAAAATGTCCACCCAAATTGTAGATGCACAAACATTTTTTGTCTCAAAACAAGAATTTATTTCACTGTTCTCAGGCTACATGTTACATGCAAACACACTTATATGGCCCTGATGATTGCTCCTTCTCGACAAAGCAGCTTTGAGAAGGGATGATCTATAGCTGCAGCGGAGCAGCAGTGAAGAGAGGCAGTGCTTCACCCTTTCACCAACCATTTTGTCTTCTGCAGCTCCACTCCTAGCACCCTCTCCTCCCTTCAGGCTCCAGACATGTCTTTACTTCACAAAGAGAACCTGAAAACTCACCTAATATACTTCAGTATATTAAAGATTTATAGCATAAACGTAGACATGAAACACTATTGCTATAATAAGAGATTATAGGTATCATAAAGTGAATCCCAATTATACAAAGGACTAATTTATTTTTATCTTCACATGTTTCATCATGTAATTTCATAAATGGAAATTGCTCTCTTTTTCCCCATTGAGAGAAAATACTCTGGTCCATTTTTGCAACCCAAGGGGTTATCAGCCTTGGGTTCCCAGATGGCCTTTGGCCATTGTGGCTGGGGATGATGGGAGTTGTATTCCAACCACATCTGGAGACCCAAGGTTGAGAACCCCTGCTCTAGAGTTATAAGAGGGGTGGGCACCTCTTTCTATCCACCTTCTTCACACCATACATAATGTTTTGAATGAATATCATTTAGTCCCTCACACACCTATTGCCTTTTTTCTAAACTAAAAAAAGCCCCAAATATGTTCATCTTTCTTCATTGGGTAAGTACTCCTGGTCCATTTTGATTATTTTTTTCTGCACCTTTTACAACTCTGAAAGGAGTTGTGGGAGGGGGAAGGGGGAGATTACTTAAATGGTTCTGAGAAGTCACCCAAGACCTGGTACAAGTGCAATTTTTGAATAAAACCACAGTTGTTTGTTTTCTCAAGCTAAAATTAGTTAGAGCCATCAATACAAATGGGCTTGTATACCTGGAAGAATATGTGTTGGGCTGCCCACAGTACCCACATGGTGCCAGATAGTAAGTTAAACTAGCAATTTGGAATGATTTCAACATGTGCCCTCATTTGCTTTTATAGGGGCCATTTGAGTAATTAAAGTTGTTCAGACTCTCTCTCTCTCTCTCTCTCTCTCTCTCTCTCTCTCTCTCTCTCTCTCTCTCTCTGCAGGTCATCATATCCTTTGTTTACGTAATATCAGCTTGGAGTTGCATAACTAGTGTAATCCCTACATATTTGCCATAAAACCTTTCCCCCAGCATTCACAACTAGGATGAGCAATGCAGATAAAACCTAACCTCCCCAATTCTTTTTTGACTTGAATTCAATTCACATATGCAAGTAATAATGAAATCCTTTTGTGCAATAAGCTATCTTCAGTGGCCTGTCTTTATGAACAGTCTGTGGCAGGTGAAAGCTTCTTTCTTTCTCCTACAAAACCTGCAAGGAAAGAGGGGATGGAAACCCTTATTATACAAACCGTGTTTATCAAAAATTCCCTATTTTCAAAATCTGCAGGATTCATCCACAAATCTATTACTCTTCAGTATCTGCATGGGAAATCCCAGCCAGGGGTCAAGAACCCTGCTAATTTGGCAAAGGGGCACCTTTTAACGTGGTGATTCTCTTTTATTGAGCAGGGAGAGAGTAACTGGCCCTATTCACCCCCAGCACAGTACCTCCAGTGACTGTTGCTGGTGTCTATCTGATGTTTCTTTTTAGATTGTGAGCTCTTTGGGGACAGGGATCCATCTTATTTATTTATTATTTCTCTGTGTAAACTGCCCTGAGCCGTTTTTGGAAGGGTGGTATAGAAATCAAATAAATAAATAAGAAGCCAGAGTCACACATTGGACTCCAGTCAGTGTAGTGGGATTTTTGATTGATTGATTGATTTAACATATCTTTATACCGCCCCAAACTCACATCTCTGGGCGGTTTACAACAAACTAAAAACAGAAAGTAAAACATTACTTTAAAACACAAACAAGAAATTTAAAACACAATTTAAATTTTTTAAAACAATATTTTAAAACATTAAAACCATTAATACAATATTAATTAAAAGCCTGGGTGAACAGATGCGTCTTTAAAGACCTTTTAAAAGATTTCAAATATGGGGAGGCTCTTATTTCACTAGGGAGCGCATTCCAAAGCCTCAGGGCAGCAGTGGAGAAGGCCCGTCCCTGAGTGGCCACCAGATAAGCCAGTGGCAAATACAGACGGACCTCTCCAGATGATCTCAGTAGGCAGTGGGGTTCATGATGAAGAAGACATTCTCTTAAATACCCAGGGCTCAAGCTGTTTAGGACTTTATAGGTTATAACCAACACCTTGTATTTTGCCTGGAAACATATCAGCAGCCAGTGTAGCTCCTTCAATACAGGAGTAATATGGTCTCTCTGAGATGACCCAGAGACCAACCTGGCTGCCACATTCTAGACCAACTGTAGTTTCTGGATCACATACAAGGGCAGCCCCACATAGAGCGCATTGCAGTAATCCAGTCTGGAGGTTACCACCAGATGTACTACTGTTTTGAGGTCGTTCATCTCAAGAAATGGACGCAGCTGGCATATCAGCCAAAGCTGATAGAAGGCACTTCTGGCCACTGCCTCAACCTGGGACACCAGGGAGAGTTTTGTGTCCAGAAGCACCCCCAGACTGCATACCTGTTCCTTCTGGGGAAGTGTGACCTCATCTAGAACAGGCAGATCAAAATCATCTCTCGAGTTCCGACCCCACACCATGAGTACCTCCATCTTATCTGGATTCAGTCTCAGTTTGTTATCCTTCATCCAGCCCATTACTGCCTCCAGGAAGGCATTTAGGGAAGTTATGCCTTCTCCCAATGTGGCTGACATGGAGAAATAGATTTGGGTGTAATCAACATACTGATAGCACCCTGCACCCAATCTCCTGATGATCTCTCCTAGCGGTTTCATGTAGATGTTAAACAACATTGGAGACAGTATGGAGCCCTGAGGCACACCATACAAAAGTTCAGATTTTGAAGAACAGCAGTCTCCAAGGGACACCATCTGGAACCTGCCCGAGAGGTAGGAGTGGAACCACTGCAAAGCAGTGCCTCCCACTCCCAACCCCCTCAGATGCTCCAGATTCTATGGTTGATAGAATCGAAAGCCGCTGAGAGGTCCAAAAGGACTAAGAGTCACACTTCCTCTGTCAATTCCCAACTGAAGATCATCCATCAGGCCAACCAAGGCGGTCTCCACCCCATAGCCAGCCTGAAAGCCAGTCTGAAATGTATTTCAATTTGGCTTTATTTAACACATTTTTATGCTGCACCTTAATAAAAAGAAAATCTTGAACAGTTCATCCCCAGCACAAACCCCAAGTTCATGGACTAGTTTCACCTGTTCTTTTTCATCCTGCCTATAGATCTCAGTTGACTTGTATGGATTTCTGAATATTTCTGCCCTTATTCTGTATGGATTTCTGAATATTTCTGCCCTTATTGGCAGAAATGTGTATTGCTGCAAAATGTGGCAGTTCATCTCCTAGCAGAGAGGTGGATCACAAATACATTGTAATCATACACTTGCACCTACAGTGGCCCCCTTTTTAAAAATTCCTGGCAAAGACCTTTACATATCAAAACTCCAATTAGAATAGCCATTGCAGAGCTCAAAAGGGTACCAAAAACGGCCACCAAAATTATCAGGCTGCTGGAGCACCTTCCCTGCAAGGAAAGTCTATGTCGACTAAGAGGGGACATAGGAGAGGGTTATAAAATAATGCCTCACACTGAATATATGAAAGTAGCTGCACACAGTAAATTCCTTCTAACAACTAAAGTATTGATTACTTACAATGCACTGCAAAAGCCCAGGGTAGAAAAACTTAGATTGGATAAACAAGAAGTACAGCTACTCTGAAGACTATCTCTGGTTACTGGTCCAAACCTAAGACTGTTCAGGTGCCTGTGGAGGTCAGGTGCCTGTGGAGGTCTGGTTACTGGTCTAAGCCTAAGACTGTTCAGCTGCCTGTGGAGGTCATGAAGACCATGAGTATAGGGATGGGAGGGAGCAGAAACAAATGTCCCCGGGACACCAGTGTCCAGGAGCTGCCAGAGGGTTCCCTCACCCACCCCCACTAGCTCTCAACAATCACAGATGTGTTGCCCAGCAACCTCATTCAGCTGCCAAGTTGCCCATCAGCCTTCACTCCAGCGCTCCAGTGCTCCAGCGCTCCAGCTGGGAGAGGCCAATGGGAAGTGTGTCCATCCCCAGTGCTGGGCATGTCACCCTGGTGCAATGCCTCAGAAGCACATAGACACATTTTAAACCAGGGGTGTAGCAACAGGGCACTTATGCGCTCTCTCCCAGCCAGCAGTGTGCCTCATTTGCTGCCTGGGTGCTTTCTTCCTTTCTCTGTGGCAAAGGAAGATGTCCCTGAGTGCTGCACAACCCTCAGGACATATTTCCAGGTGGCACAGAGGGTTTTCTGAAGAAGGGGATGGCATCAAAGATAGCAGCTTCCCTGCTGCACTGGTGCAATTAGTTGGGAAGTTTTGTTAGGCTGCTCTTTCACTGCCAGTATGTATGTCAGCCAATAAAAATAATTCCTCCAGTTGTCTCATATGACCCATCTCATCCTGAGGCCTTCTCAACTTACTTCTTTAAAGAAGCAGTACTCCATACATGGTGTGGAGAAAATGGATAGAGAGAAGTTTTCTCCCTCTCTAGAACTTGAGATCATCCGATCAACGGACTGGCAGGAGACTCGGGACAGACAGAAGCAAGCCCTTCTCCACAAAGATATAATTAATTTATAGAATTTTCTGTCATGGGATGCAGTGGTCACCACTAGCTTTAAAAGAGGATTAGAAAAATTCATGAAGGAGAGGTTTATCACTGGCTATTAGTCATTGTGGCAATTCATACTTCTGAAGAGTTGCTTGGGAGAGATAACAACATCGGAGGACTATTCATGCCTCCCTGCCCTTCTTGTGGGCATCTTAGAGCAGAGCTGCAAAACGCCTGCCAGCATTTTTGGACTACAGCTCCCATCATCCCCAGCCACAGTGGCCAACAGTCAGGGATGATGGGAGCAATAGGCCAACATCTGCAGGAGGGCCAAAGTTGTGCGGTCTTGTCTTAAAGTCATCTGGTTGGCCACTCTGGCAATCAGAATGCTGGTCAAGATGGAATGTCGGTTGGATCCAGCCGTCCTGTTTCCACATTCTTATATTCTAAAGCAGGGGTTGTCAAACGTGGGTCCCCAGATGTTGTTGGACTACAACTCCAATAATGAAAGCTGTAGTCCAACAACATCTGGAGACCCATGTTTGAAACACCTTATTCTAGAGAAGGCCCACACCAGTGTTCCCTCTAACAGGGATTCCCAGAAGTTGTTGAATACAACTCCCATAATCCCCAAGCAAAAGCCATTGCTACTGAGGATTCTGGGAGTTGTAGTCAACAACATCTGGGAATCCCTGTTAGAGGAAACACTGGTCCACACACTCTAGAACTGCTTCTTGCTGAAAACGTGTGTTTTCTGGAGTATTAAATTCGAAAGTTAGCTAACAATACAGAATCTTTGGAGTCTCCTTTTTAATCAAGCTTTAAGGACATTGTGCATCCAGCCAAAGTTAAAAAGTTTTATGTCCCAATGATTTCAATGGGACAATTAAGCACGCCTATTTTCTCAACTGAAATCAAGGAGGCTTAAAAGTACTTAACTATGACTGGAGAATCTCTCTATAATTTTTAAACTAATCCTTAAAATTTTGGCCAAGATTTTTTTTTAATGGTTTCACTGCTACTTTCAGACATTTTCATCACTGCTAAATTTCTTTGGTTATGACTTTCTGTTTTAAAACACACACACACACACACACACACACACTTTACCAGCAACATGTCTGTGCTTTTTAACACGTACTTTACAAGGCAAATTTGGCATGCAATTCACTTGCATACCCTTATTGAAGGCAGGTGCACGCTTTAATATATATGGGCATAGGGACCCCCTTCCAGACAATAAAACCCTGGCATGACCAAATGTGGAATATCTGTTGGATTTTATTTGTAAGTCTAAAACCACAGCCCTTTCTTATACTCTCCAAAGGAAGTGTGAGAGAGTCAGAGCAATATTCCTGCATTGTATAGATAACATATTAAATCCACATGTATTTGCATTGTCATTGTGTCAGATTAATTTGAAAAGGAAAGGTTAATGCAAGGTAACACTGCTATTACTAGGAAGGGAGGGTCCTTTGCGACAGACAGCATTATAAAGCAACATTAGGTAACACAATTTCACTAGTGTCATTTGGAGTCACTTTGATGAGAAGTTAATCACTTCAGAGTATGGATGGTTTAGCTTGCTGAAGAATAATTTTTCCTTCATTAGCACTAGATCCTGACAGGTAGGGTGAAAAGATATCACCCCAAATATAAAGCAATAAATGTCTGTGTCTAAAATGGAAATGTACACACACACACCAGCCAAATGATCAAACAGCTGAGAATTGTTAGTGCAGCTCAGCCTTCATATTCTTATTCATTAAATGCAATTTCATTCTCTGCCAAATCACCGATATTTAGTTCTAATTTAATCTTATCTGCACCTCTGTAGTATACATCAGGCTTGTTCACATGATCAAGGATATTTAGTCTGTCGGTTAAAAACAAAGTCAAAGGCACCCTCCATAATCACGTGTGGAAGCTGGGTCAGAAAGAATTTCATCCTACCCCATTCAGCAGCTGGGTCCTCCTACCATTCTCATGTGTAAAAACTGTATTGTTATACTAATTTCTTCCCTGTGATGTCATCCATTTTGAACATCTCCAGATCAGAGGAGGAAAGAAGGATACAAACTTAAGAGAAATAAATAGAACTATCTGGGCTGGGCACAGAGCAACTGCACCTTTAGTATCCCCTGCCCACCCACCTGCCACGGCTGCTGCCAATTTCTTTCCCTACCCGGCCACCGCCGCCATTTTCTTCCCCCATCTGCCGTCACCGGTAGCTGCTAAGTGAGTAAAGTTAGTTAGCTACCTGCTAACTTCTCACTGTCGCCTCCACATGAAGAAAACAAGCTGCGCCATGCCAGGCCCATCTATCTGTGCTCCTGCATTACATGGCTTTGCAACCTGCCGCTGAAGCAGAACTTCCCTTCTGCCCTCCCCATTGGATGGATGGTCAGCTGAAAGGGGAAGGAGAAGAGGAGCTGCTCATGAGAGCAGAATGTTCTGAGCCAACAAAATGTTCCAGCTGCTCCCCAGAACTTCAGACTCCATAAAGCATGCCAAAAAAGTTGTTTGGTCCCCAAAATGGTCACATGTCCTCTATAAACATCCCTAGTTGGCAACCCTAGAGAGAATACACTTGAAACCCACCCTCCCCCACCTCAGAGGTGCTCCACACAAGAGGAGTCACTGGACACCTCCACATCAGACACTGAAGTAATTGTGGAGTCTAAGCTGGCCCGAATACGAGAGATTTTCCCCACAAAGAATTCATGAAACACGTCACAGCGGGTAATCAATGGCTCCAGATTCTGATTCAAGGGAGGAGAGGCACATACCTGCTGTTTAACATCTACATGAAGCCACTGGGAGAGGCAGGCTCGGACGGGCCCACAGGACAACAGGGCATATTCCCGGTGCGCCCCACCCGCAGGGCACCCCGTGCCCCGCCGCACTCGGCAGCAGTGAATACTACCACCCTTAAGCACCAATTCTGCTCCAAACCCAGCATCCTCCTCACATACATTCCACTGCCCTCTCAGTGCCTCCAGTGCGGCCCTGGGGAGAGGTCATCCAGGGACTTGGACTGAGTTGTCAGCAATATGCGGATGACACTCAGCAATATCTCTCCTTGTCACCTGATCCTAGGGAGGCAGTGGATGTCCAGAATTGGGGGCTGGAGGCCGTGATGGGTTGGATGTGGGCTAATACACTGAAATTGAATCCGGATAAGACGGAGGTACTGTTGGTCAGTAGGAGAGCCAATCGAGATGAGGACATTTTACCGGTTGTGGATGGGGTTGCACTCTCCTTGAAGGAGCAAGTACGCAGCTTGGGGGTACTACTGGACCCAGCTCTGCTCTTGGAAGCTCAGGTGGAGGCGGTGGCCAGGGGTGCCTTTGCACGACTTCAGCTAGTGTGCCAGCTGCGTCCCTTTCTCGAGAAGGCAGATCTGGCCATGGTTACCCATGTCTTAGTCACGTCACGGCTGGATTACTGTAACTCGCTCTACGTGGGACTGCCCTTGAAGAATATCCGGAAACTGCAGCTAGTGCAAAATGCAGCAGCTAGGGTTTTATCCGGAGTTGCCCGATGGGAGCACATCACACCCATTCTGAAAGAGTTGCACTGGGTGCCACTTCGTTTCCAGGTCCAATTCAAGGTGCTGCTTTTGACCTTTAAAGCCCTTAACGGTTTGGGCCCGGAGTACCTGAGGGACCACCTGCTCCCAAGGTTTGCTGCCCGCTTGACAGGTCATCTGAAGGGGCTCTGCTCCAGGTGCCAACAATGAGGGAGGCTCGGCTGTCGTGCACTCGGGACAGGGCCTTCTCTGTTGCTGCCCCCAGACTTTGGAATACTCTCCCAGTGACCATTCGGTCCTCAGACTCCATCACAGTTTTTAGAAAGCTTGTTAAATCTTGGCTTTTTATCCAGGCTTTTACATGACTGTTTTTATTGCTGGTTCTATGTGTTTTTACCTGTGTATAGTTTTTACACTTGTATTTTATAGATTTTAAATTTGATTTGTTTTTATATTTTTAGCTTAATATTTTTATTGTCATTTTATTGTATTTTTTTTAACTTTTGTAAACCGCCTTGAGATTGTTTTTAATGAAAGGTGGTATATAAATTCAACAATCAATCAATCACTCAATCAATAAATAAAAATACCAGCCCTCTCACAACCCTGAAGAACTCCGCCGGATGTGAACTTTCAGATGCAGTACAGGCAGGGAAGAATCGCTTCTTTGCTGCACGTATCGCCTGAACATAGATTTTCAAATGAACTCTATGTTGCAATCTGTCAGATTCGAGTCGAGTCTTTCTCCACTTGCACTTGAGTCATCTACCTCACCACTTCAGCCCCCGTAATTTTTCTGTATACCAAGGGGCCAGTTTTGAAGAGGGTCGGAGAGGATGCTTAGGAGCAATCATGTCTACTGCCCTGGTGAGCAAGTTGTTCCAATTCTCAACCAGGGCATCAGCAGGATCACCAGCAGAGCCCACATTGAATCCATCCAAGGCTTCTTGGAATCCTACTGGATCCAATAACCTCTTTGGGCAGACCATTCTAATAGACCCCTCACCCCTGAGGAGGTGGGAAGTGGCTGTAAGTCCAACCTTAACCAGATGGTGGTCCGTCCATGACAATGGGGAAATCACAGGAGTCTCCACCCACAGAACACCACCCTGATCAGAGTGAAAGACCACATCAAGCGTGTGACCAGCAATGTGCGTCGATCCCAAGACCACTTGGGATAGGCCCATAGTTGTCATGGCCACCATGAACTCCTGAGCCGCCCCAGGCAGATTGGTCCTGAAATGAACATTGACAGCCAGTGATAACAACAACAATAACAACCGCATGTTGCTAGTCTGTGTGAAATAACCAGATGCACTCAGGGACAGATAAGCTTAAAAGGACAAGGACACTGGTGAAAAAAAAGTGGAAAAGAGCCATCACAAAGACACTAGGAGAGGAGCAGCATGATCACGCCAGAAAATGAGATTATTTTATCGGGGGCACTAGCAACATGCCCATCCTGACAATGTTAGAGCCAGCTTGCACCTCCATTACAGTATCCCTGTCAGCAAAGGTCAGGTTATCCAGTGTCAGAACTGAAAGTACACTGAGCAACATCATTGAGTCACGATCCCTTTGGAAGCTGCCACCTACTGAATCAGACCATTGGTCCATCCAGCTCACTATCGTCTACACTGAATGGCAACGGCTCTCCCAGGTTTCCAGCAGAAGTCTTTTCCAACCCTACCTGGAGATGCCAAAAACTGAACCTGGGACCCTCTGCATGCAAAGCAGATGCTCCAGCACTAAGCTACAGTCCCATCCCCATATCTGCCCCTAGTGCCCCTAGGCACTGAAAATCAAGTCACTGAGAATCAAGGCTGCATCTATCTGTATTGCTCATCCTAGGTTCTGTTTCTTGGTGAGAGATAGATAGATAGATAGATAGATAGATAGATAGATAGATAGATAGATAGATAGATATGCTTAGTGGAAGGAGATGGGAAAAGGCCAGTTAAAAAGAGATTGCACTTGCAGTAGTTCCAAGGGGGATACAATATATTTTCTTAAAAACATTCTTCTTAAAGTTCAGTGGGTCTCTTACGTTCTCTTACCAGAAGATGATACTTTAATCTTCTAGGTGGCCTCCTGACTTTGGATGTTTATGGGTCCTTAAACAAGTCCTTCTGTGTTAACCTGTATATTTGTTTCTTTAAGTGGCCTCTCTTGATCTCAGAAATTCTCCTCCAACTAAAGTAGGTGTGGAGCTATTTATAAATCAAGGGCAAGTTCTGCAGTTTTCATAAGGTGGTTTATATTGCATATTTGAAATCTGGAGGTGTTTCAGGAATGCATCGTAAAACCACCTTCCATAAACTGTCTCTCAGGAAACAGTCATGATAACAGAGGCCGTCAAATCTCACTTTAAACAAGTTACCTCGTATCCCTGATTTACTAAATTTCTGGAATATTTTTTTCTATCCAAGCTGAAAATC
This sequence comes from Hemicordylus capensis, assembly GCF_027244095.1. Taxonomy (NCBI): domain Eukaryota; kingdom Metazoa; phylum Chordata; class Lepidosauria; order Squamata; family Cordylidae; genus Hemicordylus; species Hemicordylus capensis. Next base: position 35,109,659 of record NC_069659.1, on the reverse strand, counting down.
TGTCCAGTGTTTTGAAGTCTTATCAGCTGCATTTTCAGAAGCATTAACTTTATGCGTAACATCCCAACAATTTACGTGCTACATATCTCTGAGTCTGCAATGACGCTCATTTGCTGTATCTCTTAATACAGTACCTGGTACATGGCAATAGAACTGTTTGGTGTTCCCCCCTCTCTTTCCCTCCCCCATAGCACTTTGTTTAAAACAGCTTGTAAAAAGTCCAATGATCTTATTATAATCTTTTGTTAAGATAGTTAAAAGGATAGGAGAGGTTCTCTACTCATGCTAAAGGCCTCCTACTTTTGCAGGAAAATGGAGTGAGGTAGAAATTACCCCCAGGGTCTCCCAAAACAGCCACAGGTGGATAGTTTTTGTATGTGCAATTCCCTCAGGCCATGGAGGACTGTGGGAACTAGTGCAGCATAGCAGCTGAGAGACTGAGCTATGAACGAGATAGACAGTTTGCCTTGTGAGCTCAGGCAGGGCATAGGCAAGGTTCAAACCAGAGAAATCTTGTCCATAGCTCAGTCTTTCAGAAGTCCTCCATTGTAGGTTTTTCTATGGTTTACAATGGTAATCCGTACAAGAGAATGCATTTGGCACACTCTGAATGCTCAAGGGTACTGTACAAATGCTAATTATGTTTATGCCTTCTGGGAGTTATTCGCACATGGCTTCATGCTGCGGGGTAAATGTTGAGCAAGGCCACTTTGAATCACACTCATGGCACTGAAAGAAGCAGCCCTTCCCCTCTGCTCTTGGGTTATGTTTTGGTGCAAGTTCGCATGGCATGCCTCCGGGTTTTCCTTCTAGCCAATGGGCGGCGGGGGGGGGGAGAGATTTCTAAAGAGCTAAATCTGCATTTCTAAAGAGAGTATCCCTCTTATCATGCTAATGGTTCAACATCAGTGCCTCTCTCTATTTGCTCTGGTGTTTTCAGAAAAAGTAGCTTTAAAACCAGCATTTTAAAAACCCGTGCATACACTGGGATAAGCTAGGATTCTCAAGACAAAGCCTGATTTGTGTGTGGAGTGGGTCCAAGGATCTCGAAGGGACTTCCGGGAAAGTGTGGTTGGTATGCAAACGCACACACTCTCATCCGAAGGAGATTCAGGGTAACAGCCCTGTCTGTAAAGCCTCCTGGGAAATATCTCTGGCAGTCAAGAGAGTCATATAGGTGCCTACTTCCAACCATCACGGGGAGTGATTGCCAGAGGATATGCTTTCTCAGATTCTAATTCCTTTCCTAAATGGTTTTTTCAGCAGTGAAGTGGAGCTCACAATGTTCTTTTTAAGCTGACCTAAGAATGACTAGTTCACACTGGTTTGATACAATGGGAGAGAGTTCCCAGTCTATTATGGGGGCAAAACCCTTAGACTTCAGAGAAGAAAAGATGCTGCACTACCACAATTACTCCCATTGTGGCTGATTGCACAACTGCTCAGTCTCTGCAGCCTCAGGAGTCCGCCACATCCTCAGCGTAGTGTGCAACAGCACCACACCACTGTGCATCATGTCAGCCAGTAGCACATAAATCGGAAACATTTTACACACAAAGGTCAAGAGAAAAATATTATAAAGCAGGACTCAATAAAAGATTGCCATTCAGCACAAAAGTTAGGCTTTATCTGTCTACTGTCTCTCAGTTTGGACAAAGGAACATCCATGTGTAAAATCATGTTTAATGTGAAACCTTATCTTTCCCTTGGTCTGCACCTTCCAGCATCTGAACACTCAACATTAGTTTTGTTAAAAATTAGTCTCACCTACTTTAGTTAGCTGCACTACTTGCCACACAAAGGTGTAACTCTCATTACATTTTAAATTAGCAGCATCTCCCCAAAGCCTCCATGAATTTTCACAGTTCCCTGCTGGTTTTGCTTAACTGCGGGTTCTTTGCCATTCCAGCTTATTTGTCTGGTCATGTGAAGTGCTGTGTGTTTTTTTAAGCAATATTTTACTTCTGATAAATCAATGTCTTCATCAAAAAATCAAAGTCCAGAGAGTTATTAAAAAAACTTCTTCTTAATGAATAATAGAAATATAAAATGTGAAGAAACATTTAATATAGTCAAATTGTTATAGTTGCTATTAATAATTATGAAGTGGAATAGAGTACATTCTCTGAATTAATTAATTTTTCTCAGCAGCTTTGGTTTATACATTTCATACCTTTATCTATATGTGACTAAATGGGATATGAAAAGGTAGCGGGGAGGAGAGCTGGTCTTGTGGTAGCAAGCATGACTTGTCCCCTTAGCTAAGCAAGGTCTGCCCTGGTTGCATATGAATGGGAGGCTTGATGTGTGAGCACTGCAAGATATTCCCCTTAGGGGATGGAGTGGCTCTGGGAAGAGCAGAAGGTTTCAAGTTCCCTCTCTGGCATCTCTTGGATAGGGCTGAGAGAGACTCCTGCCTGAACCTTAGAGAAGCTGCGGCTGGTCTGTGTAGACAATACTGAGCTAGATGGGTGGTCTGACTCAGTAGAAGGCAGCCTCCTATATTCCTATAGGAGCGGGGGGGGGGATTTCACACGACTGTGTGAAAATAGGAATTTCACATAGGAATTTCACACGGCTGGGAATAGGAATTTCACACGGAATTTCACATAGGAATTTCATAGGAACATAGGAATTTCACACGGCTGTTAATTGGGTAGGACAAGCATCCTACCCACCTCTGGGAGTTGTGCACACTCCCAATTTTCGGTCATGTGTGAGTTAAAAGCTAAGTTGGAGGAGGGGGAAATGATCGTGTGGGGAGCAGGCAGAGGCTCCAATGCCATTCCCTCCTACTCTGGTAATATGTGGATAAAGTGCAGACAACACCATTGGAGCCTGCGGCCGCCTCCCACACTATGACTTTCCCATTCTCCCACCTAGCAACTCACACATGACCGAAAAGCATGAGTGTGCACAGCTCCAAAAGGTGGGTAGGAGGTCATGAGAACAGCTCTGTTGTATAAACACATAGGCAAACACTGTGATTTGTCCATCACTTCTACTCTTGATGGGCTACTCTTGGATAACACTTTTACATAATGTCCTACTATAAGACAGAGGGTGGGGGTTTTTCCTCCCTGACAATGAAAGAATCCCAATTACTTTAATAGGATTACTCTTGAAGTAGTAAATTATGGATTTCAATTACAGATATGTTTGTTTGGTTTTGGTTTTGTACATATATTCGAATGTAAAATCTACCAGATCTCAATCACTTTGAGGAACTGGAAATGGCTCCTATCTAGGGTTTCCTGTTTCTGAACAATCCAGAATATATAGAAACCAGGCCAAAAACTGGCACTTGTCTAAAGGCAAGATACATTGTAATTTTGGCAGGCTGTTGTATATTTTCCTTCTGCTGCTTCAATTTGTTTCAGATTTCTCTGTCCTCTGATATCCAGCAGCCATGATACCCAACATCACATGGGGGACAGAAACTGCATTTCACAAAGATGTCTGAGCACCAAAACTGTGATTCCTAGATAATGTATGAACCATGAACCACTTGTAGCCCATCATGGGTCTCAAGCCCTGGCCAGCCAGGAAGTGATACCGCATACACACCCCGCACCCCCAGCATTAAGCATTATCATGCTCAGCTGGGCGACCACATCATCTGGGACAGACTAAAAAGGATTTGGGGGGCCCCTGTGGCTGTGGCGGCCCTGGATTTTGGCCCAGAAGTCTAGGGGTAAGAGCACCTCTGTCCATTACCAAGCATAAGTGGCAGTAGGGGAGAATAAGTAGGGCCCCATCACCAAGCATAGGGGAAAGCAGGGGAGGATGGTGCTATTTAAAAGAACTTTAGTGGGAGGGACTTAACATATATAGACATTTAGGACTGAAGCCTAAGCCATGCAAATTATTCTTAGTATCCCAACCAAAAAGTAATGTAAAGCCTCATAAGCTTGCTCCACTATTTATCAGCCCAAGCTAGAACTCCTGGAACAGACACCTATCTGTGCTCAGAAACCAATTCACAAGATCTGAGACTACATTTCAGTTAAGGCTGCCCAAAAGGGAAATGAGTGGGCCAGCTTGCTCATAGCCGCATGCTATGCAGAAATCAGCAGGTAACTCTTGCAGGGAGGGCTATAACTCGGTATCAGACCACATGCTTTGCATGCTGAAGGTCCCTAGTTTCAATCCCTGACACCATCTGCTTGGACTAGGAAAGGAGAAAAACAAACCCAACCCGTGCACAGAATGCTCACCACTCTAAATTAACAAAAAAGTGACATAGAACTATATACTAAACAGCCAGCAGACATAACAGTGTGTGTCATTTTCCCTTTTCCAGTCCTGAGGCTTTGAGCAGAACTGAATATATTTACAATCACTGTTCTCAGCTAACAAACATAACAGAGTGTGTTGTCTTCCCTTCTCCAGTCCTGAGGTTTCTGACCAGATCTGTATGTATGTACAAACACAGGTGAGATATCTAGAGATCATCATTGAATTGCTGGCACCCCTCTGAACTATCCTGGACTTGGTCCGTATAAGAAGAGCTGTAGTTGGGAATTGTGAGCCACTTTGGAGCTACACATTAGGGAACTAGGGAAGGCCATTGAAGGGCATTGTGATTAGGGATGGGAGTTGTAGTCCAACAAAATCTGGGGACCCAAGTTTTGGGACGTTCTAGAGAGCCAATGCCAGCCAGTGTGAACAATATTTAGCTAGATGGGCCAATAGTCTCAGCCAGTATACAGTAGAGAAATCAGTGTGATCCGCTGAAGATCAAGCTGCTGCATAGCAGAGGCCAGTAAATATACTGCAACCTAACAGGAGTGGATATATTTACTCGGGGATAATTCAGCCCTGTCATGTTGCCTTAAATGCTCCAAGATCTTAAATAATGCATCACTTGAAGCTGTAGGAATAAACTGTAGAAGGATTTCTTAAGTGTAAACAGTGAGATTAAAATCTCTCTAACCTGAAGGAAAACATAAGCATTTTAAGCCAGGACATTTTAAAAAAAAATCAATTTCTTCCGTCTGTCTTAACCACCCAGAACAACTATTTTCTGCTTTGGGGAAGGAAAAAAAAGGTTCTGTTTCTCTCCCAGTCTGCCATCTCTTCCTGCATTTAAATTATAATGATGAATTTGTGTTATTGCAATTGCAAACATCTGCAAGCATGATGATTTCACAACAAAAAGAGACCAGGAGTCACATCCTAATCTGATGCAAGTCACCAACATTTAAAGGAACTAAATTATTTCCAACAGCTGAGGATTTGCCCATTAGAACCCTTTCCCCCTAGTGAACTCCTTAACAATTAGACACATCTTGCAATCAAAAATAGCACGCAGGAAGCTAATTCTGTGGAAGAACCAGTGCATTGGCCATATCTCTTGGTTATTTCTTTTATGTTCCCTTCCTAGAAGGAGAAAGTAAACTGGCTCAATCCAGCAGCCTACATAGGAATGTAGGAAGTTGCCTCATAGGGAGTCCAGGTACTGGTCCATCTAGCTCAGTATTGTCTACTCTGGTGGACAGCACCTCTTCAATGTTTTAGACAGGAGTCTTTCCCAGCCACACCTGGAGATGCCAGGGGTTGCATCTGGACCCTTCTGCATACAAAGAAGATGCTTTGCCACTGAGCAAAGGCCCTTCCCCTGCACAGGGTGTATCTATGAAGCTCCTCACTTCATCTTTTTCAGTGGGGAAACCCTTCCATGTGCATCCCTATGTGCTAGGGTCTTCAGAATGTCAGCTAAGGAATGGCATGCTGCATCACCCCATTTTACAGAAAGCAAACAGAGATCTAAGGTCAAGCCACAAGGAATTAACTAAAAAGAGCTGTTTTCGACCAAACGTGCCACATTAACCATATTCTAAAATCCCATCCCCAAAGTACTGAATACAAAAGAGACCTTTAACGTCCCTTGCATCCAGATTGTCGGGAATTAGAAAGCAGTGGCAGAAACTAGGGATGTGCCAGAATGCAATTCGGCATCTAAATTGTGGACACATCCTTATAAAAAGGATGTGTCCACATCCTTATGGCTTATGAGCCAGCGTGGTGTAGTGGTTAGAGTGCTGGACTAGGACCGGGGAGACCCGAGTTCAAATCCCCATTCAGCCATGAGACTTGCTGGGTGACTCTGGGCCAGTCACTTCTCTCCCTGACTAACCTACTTTACAGGGCTGTTGTGAGGATAAACCTAAGTATGTAATACACTGCTCTGGGCTCCTTGGAGGAAGAGCAGGATATAAAATGTAACAAACAAACAAACAAGAGGGCTTACACAGCCCCATTAAAGCAGAGGAGAGCAGGTCCATTCCTGCTCCTCCTCTGATCACTTCCATTGTCATAATTCGGATGCACACACACCCCAGCAATGCCGGCATGCCAGCCGGGCATCTCCCAGCTGCCCCTGTGTGATGCCAATTATGGACATAGCCTCTGTAAGTACTGGCATCACACACAGGGGCAGCTGAGAGATGCCCCGCTGGCACATTGGCATAGCTGGGGGAAGCACCAGGATTAGGGCAATGGCGGTGATTGGAGTTGGAGTTGGCATGGGCCTGCTCTCCTCCACTCTAACAGGGCTGTGCAAGCCCTAATTTTTAAAGGGATGTGCCCGTGATTTGGACATCAAATTGCATTTTGGCACATCCCTAGCATGAAAGTCTGGTTACCAGCCAAATAGAAGAACTTTAAATCCCATTGTTTAAATGGGAGAGATGTAAGCACTTGCTCAGTACTGCCATCCAACTCAGTGGTGTTTATTTTAAAGATGAGGCTTAACTGGCGCTGGATCATGTTCTTTGTTAAGGGTGGATCATAAACCTAGGAGATACATCAGTGTTGGCATTTGGGACCCGTCGTAGCAAGAAAAGCAGTGAAAAGGGGTAATGAGAGCAATGGCTACATAGTTAATTTAAAACATTTGTATTCAGCTTTTTGAATTTTAAGAACATTATTTAAGCGGGTCCCCCAGAATTTCTAAGATGCCATGGTTTACTGTCTTCATAAATTACTGTTTGAAGCTAAGAGGTTCTCCAGATTTCTCCAGAGGTATTAAGTTCTTAATCTTTTACCCTTCCTAAGGAATCTTCTCTTTTCTGATGGCATGCAGAAACATCAGTCATTTTGTAGCCAATTTACAAATGACATCCTATTCCCCCCCCTTTATGAAATATGTCAGAGTGTACATTTAAACATCTAAAAATATTGTAGAATGGAGGGTAGCCCCCACCCCATTCTTTTTGAGAATCTGCAGTGCTGTGTTACATTCTGTCAGATATCAAACAATAAATAATAGAAAAGAGCCCACTCAAATGATTTATAGGTTCAAGCCCACATTGTTCTGCTTTGTGTTTCTTTAAGAAAGGTGTGAGCATGTATGTAAAAGCCTTGAAATACAAGAGTTACCATGGTAATTATCTGTGTTTAGAGAGCAGAGGAGAGTAAAGTTCTATGTAAGTGACCACAGCAGAGAACAAATTAAACAAGCCCTTTTGCAGGTCAGAATCATATCCTGTTTCTCCTCCTGTAAACAGTGCTTTGCAATGCTGCTTGCAATCCAGGGAGCAAACAGCCCCTGGATTTTCAGCAGGAGAATAGCACAAAGAGAAAGGGTTAATCTCCTTCACATTTTACTGGTTAAATTAAGGTGCTATGTTTAAACCGCAAAGTACATGGGGAGCATTGTCATTTGTGAATGGCATACCGTACAGGTGTTCAGATGGCTGGTTTTTCTGCAATACACACAAAAGCTTTCAGGAAAGAATCAGAACATGCTCTGTTTGCAATGGATGCATCTGCATGAGTTACTTACTGTTGGAACTTGGATGTTCTTCTTTGTACTTGAGTTTTAAAGGTTTAAATTGGCCACATTTGGTTTGACTAGCCCCATAAAGATTTGAATTAGCCCCATATAAAGCTGGTCTTGTGGTAGCAAGAATGATTTGAACCCTTTGCTAAGCAGGGTCCACCCTGGTTACATATGAATGGGAGAATATGAGCACTGTAAGATATTTCCCTTAGGGAATGGAACCATTCTGGGAAGAGCACCTGCCTGCTTGCATGCAGAAGGTTCCCTCCCTGCCATCTCCAGGTAGGGCTGAGAAAGACTCCTGCCTGCAACCTTGAAGAAGCTGCTGCCAGTCTGTGTAGACAACACTGAACTAGATGGGCCTTTGATCTGACTCAGTATATGGCAGCATCCTAACTGGCCTGCGTTTTTGATGTCATCTTGAGGGGCATTAGAACAGGTGGCTTTGAACAAGATGAGACACATTTATGGAAGACAGGTCTATCAATAGTGAAGGGCAGCACAGATCTGAGATAAGGAAGATGGGGCTCCTGGTCAGCAACATGGCTTCCAAAAAGGCTTGAGCAATGGTTTGTACCTGGCTAGAATTTGACCAATTAGTCAAGTTTCAGGTCCTTCCAGATGGCAATAAACTGTGCAAACTCAAAGCACCATCTTACTTACCATTCACACACTCCCATAGACTTCTCTGCTCTGCTCCTTCCTATCAGTACTGTATTCTCTGGCCACACGCTAATCAAAGAACTCACAGGATTTTCACAGTTCCACCTACCTGTCAGTGCTTGCATTGCGAGAAGAACCCATTCCCTTGCCAATACTATTTTTGCAGCAATTGCTGATAGGATGCAAGCACTGGCCAACAGGTGGAACTGTGAAAATTGTGCGAGGTCTCAGATCAGCATGCGACCAGAGAATAAGATTTCAATATGGAAAAGCACAGAAGCCTATGAGAGCACATGTAGTCAGTAAGACAGCACTCTGAACTTGCACAGATGCTTTCAGCATTGTACAATTTATTGCTCTCTAGAAAGACCCTCAGCCAGATACCTTGGCAGATACCTGGCTTCAGGTAAAATCTTTGGCCAGTCTAACCAAAGCCTGAGAATCAACATGCATGGTGTTGGAATGCTAACTTTGCACAGAAAAGGTAAAGTAAAGTCAAATCAGCATTTAAAAGAAATGTATTTGTTTGCATTATGTTACAAGATTTTGTCAGCATACAGTTGCTAGAAGATTCCTGGTCTAAACAAAACATATACAGGTGAAACTCGGAAAATTAGAATATCGTGCAAAAGTCCATTAATTTCAGTAATGCAAATTAAAAGGTGAAACTGATATATGAGACAGACACATTACATGCAAAGCGAGATAAGTCAAGCCTTAATTTGTTATAATTGTGATGATCATGGCGTACAGCTCATGAAAACTCCAAATCCACAATCCCAGAAAATTAGAATATTACATGGAACCAATAAGACAAGGATTTAAGAATAGAACAATATTGGACCTCTGAAAAGTATAAGCATGCATATGTATTCAGTACTTGGTTTGGGCCCCTTTTGCAGCAATTACTGCCTCAATGCGGCGTGGCATGGATGCTATCAGCCTGTGGCACTGATGAGGTATTATGGAAGACCAGGATGCTTCATTAGCGGCCTTCAGCAATTCTGCATTGTTTGGTCTCATGTCTCTCATCCTTCTCTTGGCAATGCCCCATAGATTCTCTATGGGGTCAGGTCAGGCGAGTTTGCTGGCCAGTCAAGCACAGTACACTGTATACTTTTCAGAGGTCCGATATTGTTCTATTCTTCAATCCTTGTCTTCTTGGTTCCATGTAATATTCTAATTTTCTGAGATTGTGGATTTGAGGTTTTCATGAGCTGTTCGCCATGATCATCACAATTATAACAAATTAAGGCTTGACTTATCTCGCTTTGCATGTAATGCGTCTGTCTCATATATCAGTTTCACCTTTTAATTTGCATTACTGAAATTAATGGACTTTTGCACGATATTCTAATTTTACGAGTTTCACCTGTATGTGTCTGACCTAAAATAATTTATCAATTTCTGTAGATCATGGGAGCAGCAACTAAAAATGATGGGTGACTTTTCTGTCTAGGTCAGCAGAATATAAATGTATGGAAATGAATTAAGAGCACTTACAAGTGTTCAACAGCTGTCACAAACTTCATTATACCTGCTGTTTTTCCTCTCTGTGAGCAACTCAAGAACACATGGGGCTACAACCAGGCTCACAGCAAGGTAGTTGTGTTTGGATGAATGGTTTGTGTCAGTGTGTGCCTTCACATGATTGTCATGGTTTCTATGAACATGGTGGCACTTTTTTTTTTTTTTTTGCCACTATGATTGCACAAATTCCAAACATCATGTAGAAAGCCTGTGTGTAGAGGCACCAATACACACAAATGACACTTCTCTGTGAGCACTCCCTGCTTGCAAAACCAATGGCTCAATGTACTACAAAAGTTCTCATCTTGTGGCTGCCATCAGGTAGCCTCCATCCTTTAGGTTAATACAGGCCACCATTTTGTCCTTTTAAGAACTGGAATTCCTGAGACCCATTTGGCTGTTAGGACAACTACTGGAAGTGGGTTGTACAAAATAACATAACCAAATATTTTATACTGAGGCCTATCATTGACCAGGCAAAGTCATTTTGTATAGATTACACTGCTAGGAAAAATCAAGAAATGAAATCCAGGAGGCCCTCTAATATCTAACACATACTCAAGATGAAGTACGTCATGAAAAGGGAGCTGGGTCGGAGGCAGACCTACAGAGCTTCTCTCCAACAAAACTCCTTTTCTCCTTCACTTCCCAAGAGGTGCAGCCAGAGGGAAGTGGGTGGAAATTGATTTAGACAAACAGAGAGGGAAGAAAGCCCTTTCCCCATGCTCTGCTGATGTTGCTAGAGTAACAGCAGGAGAGAGGGCATGCCCTCAACTCCTGCCTGTGGCTTCCAGCAGCATCTGGTGGGCCACTGTGCAAAACAGGATGCTGGACTAGATGGGCCTTGGGCCTGATCCAGCAGGGCTGTTCTTATGTTCTTGTGATGTTGTGCTCTGCTGATGTTGCTGCAGCAGCCACAGGCCAAGGGGACATCCAGTAAGCTCCTCCCCAAGTGGGCAGGGGTGTATCTAGGGTAGGGCAGGCAGGGCACGTGCCCCGGGCGCCACTTGAAGGGGGGCTCCATTTTTTAAAACTAAAAAAAAATCGCCATTGAAAACAAAATGGCCACTGCACATGTTCAAATGGCCTCTGTGAGGCCCTAGGCCATGCCAGGTCTCATAGAGGCCATTTGAGCATGCTTGGTGGCCTTCTTTTTTTTCAGCTGCCATTTAAAAAAAAAAAATTTAAAAAATGGCCATCCCATCACACATGCTCAAATGGCCCCTGCGAGGCCCTAGAGGCCAGTCAGGAGGGGGAACCTTTGCATAACCCCCATGGCCTTTAGGAAGCCCCCCGAAGGGGCTACAGGTAAAAAAATAAAAATTAAATATAGTATAAGTCACTGTGCACATATTCAGATTGGCACTATGTACAGAGAATCAGGGCTTGTGAATACTGAGCTGAAGCTTATGAACCAGGATTGTATTCATTTGCTCTTACTTTGCTTCTTGTGATAAGTGAGTTAAATGTGATGTCTTAATAAATTAATGGTGAGTTTGACTTTGAATCAGTGTGAAATCCTTAGTATTAAGGCCAGTGGGAGTTTCTTGCTCTCTTTCTCTCATTTTAACTGTCTTTCTGAAATACTAGAATATATTCCAAGCAGTTACACCATTTACTCTGCATATCCTTCAATTATTTTCAGAGTATCTGGGAAAAGTCAAAATCTCCATTTATTTTTAAAACGTATGTAATAGTGATGCTACAATGCATAGTAGAGAATTAGACAGGCACTTCTGTTTAGTTTTCCAAGTACACCTCCTCATAGTATTTAGGTATTTCATGAGCCCCAGCATACGGAAATTTGTAGTTTTTCATCATTTTTGGTCTGGCTACGTCCACTGCTAAATAGTTTTTGAAATATTAAAAGATTAATGAGCTTGACTCGTATTTTTCAGCTGATATTATGGTAAAGTTATCTGAAAGATGGTTGTCAGATGTTTGGACAGGGGGCACAATTTCAGTGCTTGCCCTAGGTGCTATTTTCCCTAGATATGCCTCTGCAGGTGGGGCAAGCATTGAACCTGTCTGAGCAAAAAGATCTGCCTTCCTCCCCCAGCCATCCATGCTTTTCTTGGGACCCGCTGGTTCCACTAGGCACTGCTACTAAGTTGTCCTCTCCTGAACCATTTCCACCATCTTTAGTGGTGCAAGCTTGAATTCTTGTATGTTTGTGCATGAGAGAATAGCAGGTTTTGGGGAGTGCTTGGCCTAACCCTCAAAATGGGGTTAAAGTTCCTTAGCCAAACAATCCACTCTTGCAGGGAGAGTGGACGGAGCAGCCTGTGTGGGGTGTAAAATTCCAATAGAGACTCTCTCTGCTTATCAGCTGACATGCAGGGAGGTTTAACGAAGTGGCACAAGAGACAAAAGTTGATGGAGCAGCCTGCACCTCTCATGCCATTTTGTTAAATCTCCTCGCATACCAGCTGAGAAACCGGGGGAGTGGCTATTTAAACTGTATACCAGTTTAGTTGGGGGAATAGAAAACCGCAAATAACCAAAACTATCCCCATGGTAAGTACATTGGCACACAGAGAGGTCGCCCACAAATGGGCAACACTGCTATTTGAGGGCCACCTGTATATTATGTCATAGAATTTTTTAATTAATGTGCTTGCAAAAGGGAAGCAAAAAAACAGTTTGAAATTTGTAGGAGTTCAACTTCAAGTATTTTTTCATTTTATTGAACCATTACGATATATGGTTAATTTGAATCATAGTAAGTTTAAATCTGAGAAAGATCTCCTTCTCTTAGACATGATGTCATTTGGAATTATTGATCGAATTATTGAGTATTATAAATCTGTTGAGAACAATAACTCTTAAAATAGGATGATTATATTCAGAATTTCTTCTAAAAATACCAAAAAAAATTTAAACTTTCCCCCATCATATTCCAGTGTAAAAAGTAGTGCATTCAACTAATTTAAATGGCAAGATTGTGTATGCAATGTTTGGTAATCGGGAAATATGATATTCAGAATTTATTCTTAATTTTTTTTTAATTATTTAAATGTTCATCAATCATATTCTGGGGTTTAAGATAGATATATTTTTAGATATATTTATTTATGACCCATGGTCAGCTTACAAATCAACTAGAAATGGTAGAATAAAAAGAATCCTACAAGAGGTTGCTAGAATATAATAAAACATCAAGTACATACAGTACCAATCAAGGACTTAACTAGCAATTGCTAACTATAAAATATAAATTCTGGGGTTAAAAGTAGTGCATTAAGCTAATTTCAGTGGTATTTGTAAATCATTGGGAAGTATGACTTTATTTTGCACAAACCAGCCAACCAACCAACCAATTCTTCAAACTATATAATAGATCTACCTTATTTATTTATTATTTCAAACATTTATATCCCACCTTTCCAGCCCATGAGATGCTTGAGGCAGCTCAGTGTCAACACTGCTCAGGTAAATTTACATTCCAAGGCAGATCAGTACTGAGTCTTGGAGTCTCTGGCAATAAACATCCATATCTGAGCAATAAACATCAGCAATACTGAGGAGCTCTCTCTGGCAATAAACTTCCCTGGGTCTCACAGAATACAGACTGAAAATATGTGCCTGGGTCTTTGGGTATTGTAAATGGTCAGCCATGCCAGGCAAAAACTTTTCATTTCTGCTACAAAAATTAAAACGCACTGTTATGCACTCTTCATGAATGATAAGACACTCCTGGGGGCTGGGGGGACCACTGTACTTAAGCCCCTAAATACTAATAAACCCAGTTAGCAGCACTGGAAGGAGTGAGTTCTCATTTGGAGCCCATGTAATAAAAATAACTCAGATTACAACCAGCCTAAGTGATGATGTCTGACACTTTCTGGAATCCTGGCAAACAGCTTGCTGTGGCCTTTTTCTTGGAGGGAGGCATTTGAAAAACCTCATTTTATATATAATTCAAGATATTAAAATAAAGGGCAAGGATTATTAAATGTCTGATATATATATATATATATATATATATATATATATATATATATATATATATATACACACACACACACACACACACACACACACACACACACACACACACCTGAAATGACTTTGCTGGGGAGATACACATGTAGTGTAAACTTTGAAAAGTTTGTAAAACTTCAAAAAGACATGCAACATTAAAGTAGACTCATAAATCTCTAGTTTGTCCTGATCCATACTGTATATCAAATTATGCAGTTTTTCTGTGTGCTAGATATTTAAAGGGGGAAATGAAAAGGCTCTTCTGTTCTTCTGCCATTTTGCATTGGGTTTGTGTCCACACAGTTACTTTTAAAAAATGAAATGTTATAAGAGAACATTGATGTGTAACTGCTGCTCTCCCACAACAATGAGATACTGAGTGTCCATTTCAGTCAGAGTGGCACAACTTCAGCCCTCCAGCGGCTCTTGGATTACAGCCCCATTATCCCTTGCCACAGTGGCCAAAAGTCAGGGATAATGGGAACTGTAGTCCAACAACTTTGGCTGGAGGGCCAAAGTTGTGCAGCCCTGATTTAAGTTTTTAAAACTTAATTTTTAATGTTGGTTTTAAGTGATTTTAATGTTTACATGATTTTAATGTTTACATGATTTTGATTGTTTAATTGATTTAGTTTTGATTTTAATTGTTTTGTTTTAATTTTGATGTAAACCTCCCTGCACCATTTTTGGAAGGGCAGTATATAAACAAACAAACAAACAAACAAACTTATCATGGCTAATAGCCGTTAATCGACCTATCCGCCATGCTATTATCAAAACCCCTTTAGAGGCAACTACACATGTTCATTATATAGTATGCTGAGACCCTTCTGTCTATAGCTCTCTGTACACATCTATATATTTGTTTCTCTTTAGACATACCCGTTGCTGATCCCATGCGTGGCAGCTCTTGCGAGAGTTCGGAGAGCTGCCGGATAGTGATGGGGATGATAGCGATGAAAATGGACAGCAAACTGGTGGGCCTGGAATTAACAGTGGCGGCAGGCAGGCAAACGACGGTGCCGGTCAGCTGGAGAGTGAGGAGGCAGTGGCGGCGGAGGCAGGTGGACAGGGAGGAGGCAGTGGAGGTGGGTGGGGACTGGGATGAAACTGCAGCGGAGGTGAGTGAGTAAGAAGGAGGAAGGAAACAGTGAGGGGGCAGGCAGCTGAGCGGGAGGGTGAGATGGGGCGGGCAGGAGAAAGCTGCGATGGCGATGGGCGGGGGGAGGAAGGAAACGGCCAAGCGGGGAGAACTAGAGGCACAGATGCTCCGCGCCCAGCCCAGCTAGTTATAATGAATGCAAATAGGCTGAGGAAGGAGCTTGCTGCTGCAGTGCTGTACCCTCATGTATATTCATTTCAGCTCCTATAACATCTGGAAAGGGTTTTAGACTATGACAAGGACCAATAAGGGGTCCAGCTGGAGTAGGCCCCATATGCTGACAAGAACTGAGAGACACCAGAAGATAGTCTAGAGAAGCAAGAAAAGGAGACAGAACAAATGACAGACCCTGAGACTGGAGTGGAGCAGAAAAGTAATGGCAGCCAAAAGACAATACCCTTGCATACATTTAAGAAGGGATAATTTGTTTTAGCAAAAATGAATGCACCAGAAAGATTGTGTGCAATGTTTTTAGCCTACTTTTCAAAAGGAAGAGAGTTATTGATTCAGAGTGGCCCACACTTGGTTCTCTACTCTGGAGTGCTTTAACAGAAAGAACGCACTGGGCCGATTCACTCAAAATGCTTGTCTTTATATAGAGTCTGACTATTGGTTCATCTAGCCCATTATTGTCTCCTCTGACTGGCAGTGGCTCTCCTAGATTTCAGGCAGGATTCTTTCCCAGTCCTACCTGTAGATGCCAGGGATTGAACCTGGGACCTTCTGCATGCAAAGCAAATGATCCACAACCACTCAGTAACAGCCACATTCCCTAAGTTTGGTTCTAGTTATCTGAAAGATAGCTTTCTTCCCTATCCTACTCATCCTCATCTGTGGAAGCCAGGCAACCAGTCAGGGCTCAGGGACCAAACTAGTAGCCAGAGTTCAAGCTGAACAGAAGTCAAGAGTCTAATCAAAGAGTCAAATCAAACCGGTAGTCAAATGTCACAAACATACCAGAAGTAAAAGCCAAAAAGGAAGGAAAGAAGGAAGGGAGGGACAGAGGGAGGGAGGAAGACCAAAACAAAAAGACCTTGGCATTGGTCTCTTTGCCTGTCTCAGAAAGCCTCTTATCCTTCCTGCTACAGGGGCAGCCAGAGGGTGATCCCACAGAGTGGGGCTTGCCCAATGCCTAAAAGACCTGGAGCCTGCTGTAGTTCAGCAAGCTGCCACAAGGAGCAGCAACGTGCAGACCCTCAGGCAGAACAGATTGATTTTTATTAGCGAATGCTTAGCATATGATTTACAAAAGCAATGCAGCAATGAATAAAATTTCCCGATAAAACATGGACGCGTGCAAATGAAGATATGGTTGCAATAGCAGAGAGAAAATACTCCTGTACATGGGTTCCTATGGGTTTGGGTAGAGTCCAGTTAAAAGAGTTCAGTGAGAGGAATGTCCAAAAGGCCCAAGGGCGGGTCAGATCCCGGCCTCACCTTGAGTGTGGCCGGCAGGGTCGTGCCAGTCTTCTTCTGCCAATTGCAGCCTCTGGGAGTGGGTCCTCGATGGCAGAGGTTCTTCTCCAGGTCCAAGGGATCCTCCAGGGATGCTGTCAGCGAGAGTTCCTGGCATTCTTGGCCGTTGTGCTGGTGCAGTTAGCTTAGTATTATTTGTAAAATAAAATAATAGCATGCAAATATGCTAGAGACCACATTCCCGAAGCATGAGGTTAAAACGTGCAGGTCAAAAGGACTATAAGAAAACAAGTGTCCTTCTGAACTAGTCGCGAGCTGTAAGGCATCACCAATGTATGCAAGTCCTCCTTCAGTTTCATGTGTATGTGAATCTGGACAGAGTCCAGGGTAGAGTCCAAGCCAGGGGAGCAGGGGAACCCCATCTCATCTTGTCGTCTGGGGTGTCCTCTGGGGATTGCCAGGCAGTCCGGCATCCTCCTGCAGGGGGAAAACCTCACTGGCCTTGTCCACAGCTCCGGTAGAGCTCCTCTCTACCAGGGTAGGGTGGAGCGTGTGGTGGCTTGCCCCCTGTGGGTGCAGAAGGGCAAGCCATAGGAGGCTCCCCTCCTCAAGGTTTAGGAAGGTGAGCCTTGTCTCCATGCACCCAGTGGCCCCTCCCCTCTGGGGTTAGGGGAGGGGGCTGGTTTGGCTCCCCCCTCAGGCATTAGCGGGGGTGCGATCTGGTTCCTGGTACTGGTGGTGTTCCGGAATGTGTTCTGTGAAGATGTCTCAGGACCACTGAATGCATCAGACACCATCAGATGGCACATGTGTTTGGCATAGCATTTACGCACTCCGCAAGCTCTCAGTATTGGCTCGTTGCTGGGGTCCCAGCCCCCCAGGGCCCCGACCAGTAGGACATGAACAGAGACCTCATAGCCCCACTTTCTGAGTGCCTGTGCCAGTGGGGCATACTTCCGGTGCTTCTTTTCTCTGGCCTCCAACCTTGCTGCTTTCCAGTTTTCAAATGGAATGGTGACGTCAACCATGATTTTCTTCCGTTCCTCATCACAGACCACAATGTCAGGCCGCAGCTGGCTTCCCATCCCAGACACAGCTCAGTTGATGGAGAGCGTGCCTTTGGAGGCTGGGATGGCCACGGCCAGGCGGTGCATCACTGCATCGTGCTGGTGCCTCCAAGCCATCAAGTGGGGTTGGCAGCAGCACAGCACATGGGGCAGAGTCTTGTTAGGGTGGCAGCATTTGTCTCTGCTACCAAATGCAAAGCACGTGAAGCCACCCCAGGACATGAAGTGGTTACTGGTGTCCCACTGCAAGGTAACCTCAAACACTTTGCCCTGGTCTGGTTTCCACTTCAGGTCAGTGCAGTATTTTTCAAGGACCACTGATCTGAGGGTGCTCTCCAAGAACCTCCTATCCCAGGCAGCAAACATCTTTAGTTCTGGAGGATCTTCGCAGATCAGTGTCACCTTCAACTCCCTCTCTCCTCGATCCCAGGCCCACTGGCAGCCAGTGCATTTGTGCAGCCTGCTGGTGGCATTCCAGGTGCAGGTCCAGAGGCTGGCAAAGTCTCCTCCATCATGGCCAAACTCTCCCTCCAGGCATCCGCTCAGGTATGTGGCCAGTTATTCCTCAGAGGGATATCTGGCCATTCTCTTCCATGTTGCAGTGTTGAGGGCACCAAAGGCCACAGACCTGATGGTTATACAAAGTATATACAATACTTTGTATACAACCCAGTGTGTTAAATGCTCCATATGTCTTCTGGAGATCTGAGTTGGGAATCATTTTCAAGCCCAGAAAGCAAATATATACAATACCTGACAAAGCAACCAATGCACACCATACACACGCACAAACCAATTATGTCCATCTCATATTTCCTTCCCAAGTGAATCACTTTCCAAGTGAATAAAGCCCTTAATGACTTGGGTCTGGGGTACGTAAGAGGGTGCCTTCTTTGTCATGAACCCTGCTGCCTATTAAGATCATCTGAGGAGGTCCGGTTATGGTTGTTGCTGGCCCATCGGCAACTTGGAACCGAGCCTTCTCTGTGGCTGCCCCAGGGCTTTGGAATGCACTCCCTGTCAAAATAAGAGCTTCACCATCTCTGATTGTTTTTTTTACAAGACCCTTAAGACGTATCTGTTTTTTCAGGGTTTTAATCAAAACTAATTTTAAACTGTTTAATTGTTTTACTCTGTGAAATTGTTTTAATTGTTTTTATACTGTGAAAGTGTTTTACTTGTTTATATTCTGTTTTTATATTGTATTTTGGATTATGTACATTGCCTAAAGAGATATATGTCAGGTGGTATATAAATATGATAAATAAATAAAAATAATAATTTTCCTCTTCAAGAAAGACTTGGGAACTATAGTCATTCCTAATGATCAATGCCTTTACCAGATAACTGCTTTTAAAGTTGGAGGAAGAAACATCAATAACCTACGCTACGCACATGACAGCACTCTGATAGATCTTGCAGATCTGTCTGATTACTAGATTATCTGCAAGCTCTAGTAATGAAAGTCAAGGAGCACAGTGAAAAAATGGGACTATAACTAAATGTAAAGAATCCTAAACTAATGACAATGGGAGACTCAGACTCAACCAGACCCAACCAGACTCAGAACTGATAATGAAGACATTGAAGAGGTGGATAGCTTCTGCCTTTTAGGATCAAGCATCAACAGTAAAGGATCCAGCAATCAAGAAATACGCCACAGACTAGCACTTGATAGGGTTGCAATGAAGGCCTTGGAAAGGATATTTAGATGCCATGGCGTGTCTATACCTACAAAGATTAGCATCGTTCGGACAATGGTTTTTCCTGTGACACTCTATGGATGTGAAAGCTGGACTTTGAAGAAGCAAGATAGAAAATGTATTGATGCTTTTGAACTTTGGTGCTGGAGAAGACTTTTGAGGATATCATGGACAGCTAGGAAAACAATCAAATGTATAATAGAACAGATCAATCCAGAATTTTCACTCAAGACACAAATGACCAGGCTCAAACTATCATATACCAGACACATTATGAGAAAACCCAGCTCCCTTGAGAAGTCCATAATGCTGGGGAAAGTTGAAAGAAAGAGAAGAGGATGACCAGCAACAAGGTGGTTGGACTTGATTATGACAGCAATGAATGCACCACTGAGAGACCTTAAAGGCCAAGTTGAAGACAGATCATCCTGGAGAGAATCTATCTATGTGGTCGCTAAGCATCGACACTGACTTGACGGCACTTAATCATCAATCAATGTCTACTAATTTCTCTCCACTGAACAATTAAATGAAATTATATAGACATAATAGTTGCTTGTCTGGTATTCCTGAACATTTCATGATTCTACATTGAATTGCCACAGGCACTGTGCAATAATTCTGCCTTTCTCACACCTTCTTTCTAGATTCAGGCATATAATAGTGGAAAGGAGCCAATTACCTAAGCATCAGTTTTTCAGTAATGCTTACATTAAGTGTCTGTCTACTTGCACTATAATTACATCTATTATGCCAACAAATACCTACATACAGGTCTTTGGAGACCAGGTGTACCTAATATGTACTTGTTTTATCTACCGGGAAAGATACTCAGTGTTGTACAGAGGAATTTGACAAGCTTTGAAGTGATTACACCAAACATTTCAACAAAACCAACCATACACTTCAAACTTCTCAGTTCACATTGTTGCATCTAGCAATAATGTCTACCGATATCATTTAAAACAGAACATAGCTCTGTGAGAGACACTTTCCTACTGTTTACTGATAATTCCATAATTATAGTCACTTCAGAAAGTGGCTCTTAAGTTCTCTAGTGTTCGTCAAGGACATGTCCAGTTAGATTCTTAGCAGTCTGTGGATTGTCAACAGCCACGGAACTTGTCAGCATTTTCATGAGTCAGGAGATATGTTTATTTATATTATTTATACATTTGAGAGGAGCAGATTACCAGTCATTTCACAAAGGCCTTCTTTCTGACTAGGAGACGTGCATCTTTATCAGATGCACTACTGCAGTGGTGTTGATCTGAATGGTGCAGAGGGAAGTCTGTGAAGGTTTGTGGAAGGGAAACAGACTTGTGACCAAAGTCAGAGTTGGAAAGGACCATGGAGATCCTCTAGTACAGGGTGGTGGTACTCCAGATGCTGCTGAACTACAACTCCCATCATCTCCAGCCACAATATAGTTGGGGATGATGGGAGTTGTAGTTCAGCAACATCTGGAGTACCACCATTTGAGAACCCCTGTTAGTACAACTCCCTACTTCATGCAGAAATCTGCCTCAGCATTCCTGAGAGATAGCATCCCAGCCTTTGTTTGAAAAATTCCACTGGCAAGCCCACCACTGTGTGTGGCAGACTTGTTCCATTATCAAACAACTCTTAACAGTTAGGAAATTCTTCCTGATGACTAACTTGAATCTGCTTCCTTGTAATTTCAACCCATTGGTTCTAGTTCTTTCCTCAGGAGCAACAGAATATGCACCTTCTCCTATGTGATAGTCCTTCAGATATCTGAAGATAGCCATTATATCTTCTCTTTGTATTCTCTTTTCTATGCTAATCATTACCCATCTGATTTAATGGTTCCTCAGAGGAATGGTCTCAAGACTCCTCACCATCTTTGTTAGAATGTCTTAGAATCATAGAATGTTAGAGTTGGAAGGGACCTTGGAGTCTTCTAGTTCAACTTCCTGCTCAGTGCAGGAAACTGCTCCACAGCCCGGACAGGGAGCTGTCCAGCCTCTCTTTCAAAACCTCCAGTGAAAGAGAACCTACCACAGCATGACTGTTCCACTATTGGAGGAGAGATGGTCTTGTGGTAGCAAACATTATTATTAATTATTTATTATTATTTATTCACAGAGTCAGACAGGTGTTATTGACTGGTTTGTTTTCTCCAGACATCGAGTCCTTCTCAAGGACCTGGGATGCCAGAATTTTATTGTCAATGTTGTTGCTGTTGTAGATATCATCACAGAATATAGGCTGTTCCCAGTAAAGTTGCTTTTTGTAATTGGCTGGTGGTGATTTCTGTGGCCCCTATGGTGTTGAGGTGCTCTTCAAGGTCTTTTGGAACTGCACCCAGGGCACCAATTACTACTGGGATTATTTTGGTCTTTTTCTGCCACAGCCTTTCAATTTCAATTTGTAGATCTTTGTATTTTGTGATTTTTTCTATTTCATTTTTTTTCTTCTATTCTGCTATCCCCTGGTATTGCTATGTTGATTATTTTAATTTGTTTTTCTTTCATCTCGACTACAGTTTATCTGGTGTATTGTGTGGCATATGTTTGTCTGTTTGTAGTCGGAACTCCGAAGTCCCATAATATTTTTACATTTCATTTTCTTCAACCTTTTCAATTTTATTATTATTTTTATTTACATTTTATATCCTGCTTTTCCTCCAAGGAGCCCAGAGCGGTGTACTACACACTTAAGTTTCTCCTCACAGCAACCCTGTGAAGTAGGTTAGGCTGAGAGAGAAGTGACTGGCCCAGAGTCACCCAGCTAGTTTCATGGCTGAATGGGGATTTGAACTCAGGTCTCCCCAGTCCTAGTCCAGCACTTTAACCACTACACCAAGCTGGCCTTGAATTGTACATGAATTGTCCCCTTTGCTAAGCTGGCACCACATTCGCAAGTAATGGCAACCTGCTGGTAGATGAACTCACTGTTAATTTTTGTAACCGTAAATTGGCATTGCAGACTTTTGTCCAGCTGTAGCCCAACAACTTCTAATTTCAGGATAAGTGATCCCCTCCCTCTTCCTGGTCCAGTGAGTTCACATCCCAGCAAGGTCCGTAGAACTTGCATCAGAACATCTGCAGGGTGGCAGCCATTTGCCACAATCTTGAAGGGGGCGTGTCAAGCATGATTGTGCCGTTCCAGAATGGACTGCCCACCCTTGGCAGGGAAAGGGCATTTAAATCCCTTTAAATGGCATGCAAGTCCTTATTCCAACTGCAATTGCACCACCACCCTTGTGAGAGCCCTGGATCAAAACAGTCCTGCACAAGCACAATTTCTGGTAACAGGGGGATGTAGAGGGGCACTATTTTCTATTCCTCCAGGGAGGACTCACGAGGGCTTCCTAGGAGGAAATATGTATTTTATTTATTTATTTATTTATTTATTTATTTATTAGATTTATATACCGCCCTTCCAAAAATGGCTCAGAGTGGCTTACAACAAAATAAAAACAATTAAAGCCAGTTAACAATTAAAATCAAAACTATAAAAACAGAATAAAACCACTTAAACATTCAATTTACAGATTAAAAACCCTGGAAAACCATGGCAAACATTTAAAACAATTTAAAACAGTTTACAACAATGTAAAAACCCTGGAAGTCCAGGTCAAACAGATAAGTTTTAAGGGCTCTCCTGAAAGACAATAATGAACTCAAATTACAAATTTCTGCCAGGAGTGCATTCCATAGCTCAGGAGCAGCTAGAGAAAAGGCCTGCCTCTGAGTCGCCACCAGGCGAACCGGTGATAACTGGAGATGGACCTCCTCAGATGACCTTAATGTGAGGTGAGGATCAGGCAGAAGAAGGCACTCTCTAATATAACTCAGACCTAAGCCATTCACGGCTTTAAAGGTAATAACCAGCACTTTGTATTTTGCTCGGAAACATATCGGCAGCCAGTGTAACTGTTTTAAGACAGGCATAATATGGTCTCTCCGGGTTGCCCCAGAGACCAACCTGGCTGCTGCATTTTGAACTAACTGAAGTTTCTGAACTACGTAGAAAAGCAGCCCCACATAGAGCACATTGCAATAGTCATGCCTGGCGGTTACCAGCTGATACACCACTGGTTTGAGGTCATCTTCTTCAAGGAATGGGTGCAGCTGTCAAATCAGCCAAAGCTGATAGAAAGCACTCCTGGCCATGGCCTCCACCTGAGATACCAGGGTGAGGCCTTGGTCCAGGAGTACTCCTACGCTGCGGACCTGCTCCTTCTGGGGGAGTGTAACCCCATCCAGTGCAGGAAGATCTAACTCACTCCTCTGATTCTGAGCCCCTACAATAAGCACCTCCATCTTGCATGGATTCAGCTTCAATTTGTTATCCCTCATCCAGCCCATTACTGCCTGTAGGCAGGCATTTAGAGAATGAGTGCCATTTCCTGAAGATGAAAAGGAGAAGTAGATTTGGGTGTCATCAGCATACTGATAACACCCAGCACCAAACCTTCTGATGACCTCACCCAGTGGTTTCATGTACATATAGAAAAACATTGGTGAAAGTATATGAGGGAGGGCAAAGGATCCTGGGATCTGGTCCACTGTGACCAAAGATGCTCTTGTGATGGCAGGTCCTAGCAAAGCAGTCCAGGAACACCCAAGCAAAGTCCTGCCCCCATGTCAGCTTGCCACCCGGGGATTAGTCCTTTTATGAGAGGCCCAGTCCACTGGGGAGGACCAGATGCTCCAAGACCTCTGGTCCTCCCTGTCAGACTGCGCTCTCATGGTCTTTCATCAGACTGCACTCTCATGAGGTAAAGTGTGGCGTCAAGTTGATTTTGACTCCTGGCGCCCACAAAGCCCTGTGGTTTACTTTGGGTAGAATACAGGAGGGGTTTACTATTGCCTCCAGGCCATACAAATCAAGGGAGGCGTGCTTGTGTGAGGCCCCTGTTCTCTCTGGTAAATAATAGCCCTTTGCCCAATTCCTATCAAATAATTCTGGTAGCTTCCTTGCCCACCTTGGGAACCACCACCCACCACCCTCCAATCTAGGCTACCCCTTCCCCACAACGTGAAGCAATATATTTGCTGGAATCCTCAATTTTCCCTATGAGGAATTCAAAAATACTTTAAAAATTTACCAATAATTGGAGGAGTGTCTGGTTGCCTTGGGGTTTGATGGGTGGTAGGCACCCCTGAGTGCCTACCCCACTTTTGTGCCCCTAGGTGCTCCACAATAGGGGATAATGGTCTGGTTCGAGTCCCATTATACCGTAAGAGAAAAATAATTAAAAATATTTCAAAAATTCATTTTAAAAAATCATAGGAGTGTCCAATTGCTTCAGAGTTTAGGTGGTAGTTGGCACCCATGGGTGCTCCACAATAGGGAATAATGGGCTGGTTCGAGTCCCATTATACCCTATGAGGAAAAAAATTCAAAAATTCATTTTAAAATTGTATGAGTGTCCGATTGCTTTGGGGGTTGGATGGTAGGCACCCATGGGTGCCAACTACCACCTCACCCACTTTGGGAGGTTTGAACCAGTTTAAAATGGTTCATAATGGTTCAAATTCGAACTGAACCAGAGGGTTCAAGCAAAACCAAAACAGAACCTCCCCCTCCTGGTTCGAATTTGAACAGATCCAGGTGAACCAGTTTTGTGCACATCCCTACTGTGTACCAGTTCTTCTGAGTAATGCCATAGTGTGTTCTTGCACCCAAGGGGTGCACCCAAAGGGCTGGGGCCCCCTTTCCCAACTTTATTGTACAAAAAAATAGAGAAGAGACATTAAAGAATTCCTGGGTTGGGCTGCCTTTTAAAGCAGACACTGAGTATTGCTGCCCTGCCATTTGTTATCTTCCCAGCTATGTAAGTGGGTTGCCTGGTTTATGGTGCCACCGCATCTGCATGTGCTTGTTGAACAGTATGTTGAACATACTGTTTTATCAATTTATTTTTGGTCACCAAAACACATAGTGCCTGTCCTTCCATCCCACCCCCTTTCTCTTCTGGTTGTCAGAGGGGAGAACAAGAGGCACAGTGGAACTCAGGCATCCCACAATGTGACTTGTCCCTTTGACAGCCTTAGAAGCTAGGGCTGGAACAAGGCAATGGCTTGAGATAGGGGGCAAGTGTTCAGAGAGGCAGCCAGCACATGTAATTTTGGTTCCAGGGGGTGCGGCCACCCTGGGAAGAGCATTTGCATGCTTGCACACAGAAGATGCCAAGTTCCCTCCCTGGCATCTCTAGATTGGGGTAAGGGAGTCTCCTGCCTGTAACCCTGGAGAAGCTGCTGCCGGATTGTGTAGACAATACTGAGTTAGATGGACCAATGGCCTGACTCAGCTTCCTATGCTCCTATGAACAACTCTTAAAGTTAAGAGGTTCTTCCTGATGCCTAGCCTAAGTCTGTGTCCTTGTAATTTCAACCCATGGGTTCTAGTCCTGCCCTCAGGAGCAACACAGAAATCTACTCCTCTTGTGTGACAGCCCTTCAGATATTTGAAGACAACTATCATATCTCCCTTTAGTCCTCTGTCTCCAGGTTAAACATACCCAGCTCTTTCATCTGTTCCTCCTGGGCACTTGGTTTCCAGGCCCCTATCTATCTATGCTGCCCTCCTTTAAACCCATTGGACTCTTCCTTGGACCCCCAATTTTTCTCAGGGCCTATGGTGCAGCAGGGAAGTAACTTACCTAGGGAGCAAGAGGTTGCTGGTTCAAATCCCCGCTGGTATGTTTCCCAGACTATGGGAAACACCTATATCAGGCAGCAGCGATATAGGAAGGTGCTGAAAGGCATCATCTCACACAGCATGGGAGATGGCAATAGTAAACCCCTCCCGTATTCTTCTAAAGTAAACCACATGGCTCTGTGGTCACCAGGAGTTGACACCGACTCGATGGCACAACTTTACCTTTATCTTTATGGATGTCCTAATTCTGTACTTACCATACATACATCCCAGAAAAACAAAGGTAGCTCATTAGGAATTAAAATTTCTAGTCACTTTAGCCACAGTTTGCCCCAAAGTTCTTAAATATTCTTTTATGTCCAGGGATAATTAATTGCTCCCACAAATCATTCTTTTTCTGAATTAATTCTTTCTTTTACTGAATTAATGAGCCCTTTCTCACAATTACAGAGAAAGGGCTTGATGGAGAGCTGGGAAGAAGCCATGAAATGCTTACCTCCTCTTCAGCACCTTGGGATTGCCCGCCAAGACTATTGCCAGCTTCTTCTGGCAGTGGGGAGCATTGTGGGGGGCAGGAGGCCCCAGAACTCCCATAATGCACTGTGTGAGTACACAGTGCATTATGGGAATACCCCCAATGCCGGCCAGGAGCCCTGCCATCCCCAAGCCCCAGCTGCAAATAGCCAGGGCTGGCAAACAATTGGGAAAATTGTTGTTAGCCACCCAGAGACATACGTTTGGGCGGGGTATTAATTAATTAATTAATTAATTAATTAATTAAGATGAGGTTAAGGAAGTGCTTGGTCCTTTAACCGCATTTTGAATGCGGGCTCCGGAGGCACATTTGCCACCGCAGGCGAAACCGGGCTGGGCTTCCTTAGCCTGGTTTTGTCTGTGTGTGAGAATAGCCTCAATGTTTGCATGGTACAATTTCAAATCTTTAACTGGCTGTCTTACCTATGAGCCATTGAATGTTTGTGAACCTATGCTAAATATTCTCTTTTTCATATAGGAAACTATAGTTCTGTGGTATTGTAGGCAAACAATCACTAATTCTAGTCTAAATAAAGCTACTGCTCACCATATATGTTTGATTACATATCATTTTTGTGTGCTAGAGTAAAATAAAAGTGGAGATATGTTTAATAAGGAAAGCCATGAGCCAAAATTATTAATGGCTTTCCTGCAAACCATTCCAAATTCCTGAAAGCCATACAATTAATCCAATATGCCGTGTAGCCAAACAGAGTATTTATCCCAAGTTGTAAAATTCCTTTAAGTGGTATAAAAGTTATGTTTGAGCAAATTGGGGATTTTGTATCACTTTGATATCAAAGTTTACATCTTAATTAAAAACAGCCAAATTCAGTGTTGGAGGTCTTTCATATTTTGTTAAATAGTGTGTGCCATGTATGTCATGTGGTCTTTATTAACTGAACTTACTTTCTTTTTACCCTGGTCTTGACCTTGTCTTGGGAACCTCATAGCACATGCTATTCCAAATCCTACACCAATTTGTGGCTGGTTTTCTACAGAGGTACCTCTACCTGCAAGCTACGCCAAATATAACCATGCATTGTAACAGATTCACACCTGTTGGTCTACCATACTGGTTTTCTTTATACATCACTGCAGGGTGCTTTCCAGACTAGCTGCTCAACAGTGGCAAAATGCCTACGTTCAGGCAAGCTGCATTTGAAATGTAAACAGCAGGGGGAGCAGTCTCACAGAAACTAACAACCCAAAAAACCAACAACTTTCTTACGCCGGATATACAACATCCTAGCTCTATATCACAGCGATTAAATTTGAAACAAGGCATTGGAAATGTGAACGGCACCCTGCTGTCCATGTAGGGATGGCCATGTCATAACACAGGAAATGTGGAAGCACACTTCCAAGATACAATGTGACCCCGTTGCAGGATCTAATCTGGAAAGCGCCTGAGTCAAACCATAACATATACATGGTGCTCACAGGACATACAGTTATATCCCATACAAATCAACAGAGCAAACCAGTAAATGTGTTTTTACAAATGTGGTCACCAGGGATATGCACTATATCCCTGGTATTGCAAACGGTGTGGAGGTGAATGTTGTGAGGTGTCTCTGTGTGTGTGTGTGTGTGTGTGTGTGTGTGTGTGTGTGTGTGTACACATACAATGATCAGCAGATTAACAAATTCAGTGTACAACCCCCTCCATTCCTTGGGAGAGTTTACACACATACAGGTTTTTAATGTTATTTGGAGGATTAACCCCACACACCAAGAGCTTCCGTGTGTAAAATCCCTTCCCACTCAGAAACACAAAGGTTTAAATGAAAAGGTTTTAGACACCTTTACCCCTCAGAAGCAGAAGGGGTTGTGACCGTCTTGAGGAAGTATTCTTCAAGTTGAGAAGTTTCCCCCTCTTTTTGTTCAAACCCTCTTCCCCTCTCTTTGCCACTGAGTTCCATTAGCTCCGCCCAACTGGTTGCTTGTTAAGTGCCCTCTGAGTCTGTCAGCAGCTCTCCAAGGTTTCAGGCAGGAGTCTTTCCCATTCCTACCTGGAGATGCCAGGGATTGAATCTGGGACCCTGTGCAAGAAAAGCCTATGCTCTACCATATGCCCTTTGACAACAAAAATGCTAGAACAAAATGCTCTTCTGTTGTTTTGTTTGCAACTAGGATTGTTCTCACAACCACAGATTCCTGGGTAGGAGGAGGGAGTTAATGCAGAAATCCGTGGTCATCTGGGACAGGGGGAGTCCTCCCAACCCAGCAGTTCTGAACCTGTGTAGCCCAGATCCACTACCCAGGTTTAAAGTGAGGAAGGGCACAAAGAGAGCTGACCTACCTTTTTCTTTGGGTCATCTGGAGCACCAACATGTTTTAAATTGTTCCCAGGCAGCTTTACCAAAGAGTTCTGTGTTAAGTGAGGCCAGGGAGAGAAGGGCAGCTGCAGTACTAAGCATGCCTCTCTGCTGTTCCCACAATGCATTGTGGTATATGTGGAGGCCCCAGCTCCCAATTTCAGTAATGGAGAACACTGCTGCATTGTTTGTGTGAGTGCATGAGCTGCAGCCTGCAGAGTCCAAAGGAGGCTCTGGTCATCTGGGAGGCATGAGGTAAGAGCATGCCTAAAAGCCAACTGCCTTGAGGCTGGTGACAGCCAACACCTGGATGGCTTTAAGAAGGGTTTGGATAACTTCATGGTCTATCATCGGCGACTAGTTGGAGGGCTATAGGCCACCTCCATCCTCAAAGGCAGGATGCCTCTGAGTACCAGTTGCAGGGGAGTAACAGCAGGAGAGAGGGCATGCCCTCAACTCCTGCCTGTAGGCTCCCAGTGGCATCTGGTGGGCCACTGTGTGAAACAGGATGCTGGGCTGGATGGGCCTTGGGCGTGATCCAGCAGGGCTGTTCTTATGTAACGGATTGGCCAGGATGTTCCATATTACAGCAGGGAAATGGTCATCCGGGATACCATTGCCCCTGTATTTAGGCTGGTGCAGGGGTAGGCAGCAGCTCTCAAATTGCCCACCCAGCACCAACCAACGCAAAGCTCTCCCCTCATGCCTGCAGCCATCTGGAGGCTCTCCAGAGCACAGGGAGAGCCAGGCTTCTACTCCTGCCCCACCCAATGATCAGCTGTAAGTTGTGTGAGCAGGACTTGCAGAGGCAGAACAATGTGTGGGGAAAGCCACACTACTGTCCCTGGGCTTGCCTGCCTGTTACTGCTCTCCACTCCAGCCAGGTCTGTGAATCAAGAATGCTGTGTGAAACTATGGGGTTCTCCCCCCATCAGATGCAGTCTTTCCCAGACCTGTGGGTTTGTGGTGAATGATCAAGAAGGTGTGTGGATCCATTGGGGGTTGTGCAGTTATTTCCCTAGAAGTGTTCTGTGCTGCACTTGGTGTGTGTGAATGGTTCAGAAGGTGTGTGATATAATTATTTTTCTACAAAATATTGTGTTGCACTTGGTTTGTATGATTGCCCATGCCCCTGAGATGGCTCCACCCCTGAGATCCCCACCCCCGACTTGTTTCCCTTATTTGGGCAAGGGAATGTTGGCACGCCTAACTGCATGCCTTCCCTCCAGCGCACCCACATATGTCCATGAGAAGGAGCCACTGTAGTGCGGCTGCTTCCAGCCATGCAGAAAGAAGTCATTCTCCAGGATCTCCATAAACATGGCAAAATTAGGGTCCTTGAATTGGTGTGATGCAGCATTCAGCCATGGCAGTAGTCTCTGTCACCTCATTCCAGATAACATATCACCTGACTCAGACTACAGCTTCAGTCTATTTATATGGAATGTGAATGCCATCTTCAAACATGCTTTGCCTCAAGGAAAAACACCAGACTCAACACACACCATTTCCTAGTAATATTATGATCCTTAACCAAGATTAAGCGATGTTTTCTTTCTAGCCGTGTTTGCGCTCTTTTGTTTACCTAGGTGTGTTCCTTTGTTTCTTTGACTGTTTTCAATAAAAGGTGTGCAAAACTCTTGCAGTGCTGGTTTTGAAAGAGTGAGGTGGGTAGTTCCTTCCCACACAGTAACTAAATTCTTTGCTGGCAAAAAGTGCTGAGAACAAACAACCAACAAACAGTGGGGGAATGCATGGTAATGAGGAAGGGGAGGCAAGTGGGTTGTGTTTCAGGAGTTCAGCCTACATGCTCACAGCTTTTCTACTTCACAATTTGACCTTATCATCTCACAGAATTTAACTGACAGACTGCTTGTGAAGGAGAAACCACCATTGCACAGGGCAGACTCTTTCAATGTCAAAAAGCTTAGAGTTAAGAAGTTCTTCCTAGTGTCTAGCCTAAGTCTGCTACCTCGTAATTTCATCCCATTGGTTCCAGTCCTAGTCTCTTTAAGAAGCAGGAAGGTTAGGAACACAGGAAGCTGCCATATGCTGAGTCAGACCATAGGTCCATCTAGCCCAGTATTGTCTACTCAGACTGGCAACGGCTTCTCCAAGGTTGCAGGCAGGAATCTCTCTCAGCCCTGTCTTGGAGAAACCAGGGAGGGAACTTGGAACCATCTGCTCTTCCCAGAGTGGCCCCATACCCTGAGGGGAATATCTTACAGTGCTCACACATCAAGTCTCCCATTCATATGCAACCAGAGTGGGCCCTGCTTAGCTAAGGGGACAAGTCATGCTTGATACCACAAGACCAGCTCTCCTCTGTAAGGTTCAAAATACAGTAACAGGGATTTTCCAAGGGCCAACGCTACCATTATTATTTGTATCCCAGCCTTCTTTCACTGAGTTGAGGGTGTCTTTTAAGGATTCTACCACTTTATCCACATACTGGGACCATTCACATGACCTATGAGGGGGCGGGCAGGCAGATGGGGGACAGGGGGAAGGCTTCACAAACCTACCTTGCCCCTCCCCAGACAAACATCCTGTCCTTAGTGGAAATGTGGAGCATGCTCCCACATTATCTGCACTGCTCCATGCAGCATAGAGCAGAGCAGATTGCTCTGAGGTCAGCACTCATTATCTCAGCCTCCAGGTGCCTCACTGTGCGCTGAGCTGCACCCAGGGAAGGGCACACGAGGCCTCCATCTCTGTGTCAGCACAAGCTGCAAATAGTCCTGGCATCCGGGTTAAGGGCACATTTGGACCCTTAACCTCAGCTAAGAGCCAGGCTTTGGTGCTGGGCTTGGTGCTGCGGCACTGCCAAGTTCCACGTGGATCCCAGCAATTGGCTGTCTAAGCCAACAGAACAGCCTCACTGTGGGAGACAGTGATTGGTCCGACCCAGTGAGCTTCATAGCTGAGCAGGAGCCTGACCTCTGACCTCTTTAGTCAGAGTGAAAGGGGACATCTCAAGCAACAGATGTTAAGTACGCTACTAATGGCAGCAAATTGTCTATTCTTTCTTTATCCTTATTTTAAACCACCATATTTTGTATCAATTCATTTTTCTGCCTCAGGCACCTGAATATCTTGGACCACCTTTGAGGCTAGGGATTAAAATGCCATCTTGAAAACGAATCCCACAGCCTAGTGGTAAACTAGCAGTGAACCCCACAGGATTTATTGCTACCCACACAACAGACTGGCATTACACAATGCCACCATCACCTGCTTATGGGTGGAATATAGGAAGATGCCTTACACCAAGTCAGATCATTGGTCTATCTAGCTCAGTATTCTGGCCAAGGATTAAACCTGGGATCTTCTGCATGCATGCAGATGCTCTTCCACTGAACTCTGGTCCCAGCCCCCAAGAGGAATATCTTCCAGTACTCACATGTAGTCACCCATCAAAATACAAACCAAGGTGGACTCTGCTTAGCAAAGGGGACAATTCATGCTCGCTATCACAAGACCAGCTCTCCTTCCCTGGTGATGTGAGGAAAGACTCAATATAACTTTAGATGCTGCCTAGAACTTCCCTTTCACTTCGCTTAAGTTCTTTAGCTACATTGACTCATATAGGGAAGTGGCTGGTAGATGTCTATTTTGCTAAGCTGGTAATAATCAGATGCATGTCTCTCGTGTGTGTGTTCAGCAACCTTATTGTAAGCTGGTGTCTGTGTCTGCATCTGTGCACAGTGAAGTCCAAAATGCTATGCATATTCTGGACATTTACACATCTCCTAGGGGAAAATGGAGAATGACTCTTATAGCCAAATAAGCCAGTTGGAATGTCCAGTCCCTACCCATCACAGATGTATATAGCCAGATTCCAGCGCAGAGCCCAAATTCTAATGCTACAGAATCGAGGATGTACAATGTCAGCACATGTGACTAGTTCCAAAATTAACCACCTATTTTTCATCTATGGTGAAATTGCTGCTTTCCTTAAACAACAGATACGACCTTCAGTTCAGCAGTCTCCTCCTGACATCAGTTAGGACACTTCATAGATTGACAGTTTTCTCATTTTACTTTGGCTCCTTCAGTCAAGCAGAAAGATATACAAGCAATGAAGCAAGCATGGTGATTTTTCTTCCTCAGAATTTTGTAACCTTCATTTTTCATATGTCACTTGTCCTAAGGTGCCTTTCCTAGTTTTGGACACATTTTACTAAAATCCATTAATTGACAGATGAAATAAATTGTGATCTTGAAGAAGAAAAAAAGATCACAGTTCTTTCACTAAATTCTTTCACTATTCTTTCACTAAAAGAAATCTAGGTGGTATTTAAACATAGTAGGAGCCTTCTGCAGCAATGTCCACCTTTAAAAAAAAAGATAAGGATAACTGATGGCAGTGAAATAATAATGCCTTGCTCTTTGATGCCTGAAAGCTATTTGCAGATGCTATTTTTGAATTAGCCTTCCTTTCTAAACTGTCACATGATGGAGGCTTATTCTCAAATACCCCTTTGTGCTTATGTACTATATTTCACTTATGTACTATATATACAACAATCTTTTTTTTTTTCTGCAGAGGGAGCTTCTCCCCATGTGAACTGCACATTTTATTTTTCAAGCACCTGCATGTGTAGCTGATCAAACATTTGTTCAGCACTTTGTTCTTTTAAAAATCAGGGTTTTTTACACTTGAAAATCTGCTCCAAGAAGCAGAAGAGGTTCTATGCTTAATACAAGGGCCAAACCATTAGTAGTGTGCACAGTTCCTTTGACTACAAACTGGAAGAATGGATTTCTCCTGAGCTTGATCCAGGGGAGAAGAAAATTGTATGCCTGCTGCCCAAAACACAGAGGGCAGGTTCACACATAGTGTGGGGAACCTGCAGTTCAAGCAGCCCAAGTTGTAGCTGGAACCTGAATTTGGCACTAAAGACAGTCACATATCTTGGTTTGTTGGAAGTAGCTGAGCTGAGCCAGAGGTACACCCCACATCCACACTTCCCAGTGTGTCTTTGAATGCTATTCCAGCCTGACTTGCACTGCTCTTCAACCGGCAAGCCTTCTCTATGTCATCCACTTTGCAGTTATTGGTCATAGGAACACAGGAAGCTGCCATATACTGAGTCAGAACATAGGTCCATCTAGCTCAGTATTGTCTACAGACTGGCAGCAGCATCTTCAAGACTGCAGGCAGGAATCTCTCTCAGCCCTACCTTGGAGATGCCAGGGAGGGAACTTAGAACCTTCTGCTCTTCCCAGAGTGGCTCCATCCACTAAGGGGAATATCTTACAGTGCTCACACATCGAGTCTCCCATTCAAATGCAACCAGAGCAGACCCTGCTTAGCTAAGGGGATAAGTCATGCTTGCTACCACAAGACCAGCTCTCCTCCATTTTCCTAACTGCAAAGGGTGCTGGCTCACTTGGAACAAACCAGGGGGTCATTAAGAGTGTAGATTCAGATGTAGAACAACCTAAGGTGGAGCATTAGTAGGGCTGACAAGCCAACTTCAGTTCTTGGTTACACATCAAGGTTTCCCATCCTGAGGGAACATGCAAGTCCTGCCATAGAGCAGGTTCACACAATTATAGACATCTGGGTAACCGAGATTGGGTAGCTGGGTAACCTACATGTAGACACCCCACCCACCCACCCACCCCCCGCAAGTGAGTGTGATTTCACAGCACTCAGATCATTATTCTTCCTGAAGTTTCAGGTCCCAGACATCATGGACTTAACCTTCCTCACCTGGAGTAGTGATGGCTCTCAGCTTTTTTTTCAGTCTGAATACCACCTGCTTCTTCATGGGCTTTCACTGGAGTTTGAAAAGGACATCAGACTTTTTAACTGCAAGGTTTTTCTCAACACATCTAGATTATATGTCTAATTAGGTGTCAGAAACCTGCAACTGGATCTATTGTCTTTTTTGCATTTTAGCAAAAAGCAGCCACAAGAAGAAGGGGTAATTCAGACTGGAACTGTGGATCTGGAGGAGGATAGATACTTTCTCCTAGCACTGTGGTTTTGCCAATGAAGATCACACACATTCACACCAATGCTTTTATTTGTTATTAGGAGGAACCTACATGCTCCACATAATGGTGTAAATAGCAGTTTGGGGGAAGGTTTTCATGCAGAAAATGGTACTGAGATAGAATTAAAACTCAGCATCATGGTCCCAACCTGAATTTGGATCCCCTCCCCCTTGCCATGGCTGCTTTTTGAGAAAACGTAAAGAGATAGACGATCATAGCATAGATCTGCATCTGCTTCTCTAGTTAATACCATTTCAAAAGTATGTAAAAATCGCTCCATAACTTACAGACAGGATATGCAGTGCTGCATTCACAGCTGCCTTATAGCCCTAAAACAGGGCTATGCAACTTTGCCCCTCCAGCTGTTGTTGGATTACAACTCCCATTATCCCCAACCACAATGGCCAATAGTCAAGGATCATGGGAGTTGTAGTCCAACATCTGCAGGAGGGATATAGTTGTGCAGTCTTAGGCTAAACTGAAAAACAATTGGAAGTGGAAACACCAGAAAATAAATGGTGGAAATGCATTTATTGAGCTAATTTGTTCCCATGTGTCTAGAATATTTCAGCTTCTTGTTAAAGAAGAACATCCACTGGAAAATAAGTGAGAGGGGCTGGGTTTTTTAAAAAACTCTATGGCCACATTCACACATCACATGAAACCGGAGATAAAGGGACCTCTGATTTCATTTTCAGTACATCCGAATGCGGGCAACCACAGTTTCGCAGATAAATGGACCCACGGTTTCCCTCCCCAGACAGTGATTTGTACCTTCAGTTTGTAGTGAGGACCGCCGCCTGGACCTCCGGTTCCATGGTGCCAGTGTTACATCTGAACGCTGGCACTGCAGTCTGGTTGCTTTGCAAGCGGAGTTGAGGGAGGAAGCTCCTCGCTCACTCCAGCTGCTTTTGGCTGCCAGGGCTGTCCTTTAGTAAAGAAGGATGCCCAGGCACCCAGTTCCCCCTCCTCTCTGCAGTCAGCAAGACTACAGAGAGGGAGTTCTCCTGAACATCTGAATTTGGATGGGAGAACAGGGGGCCAAACCGCGGGACTGTTGGACCCATGTTCCATGTTACGCCCGAAGGCAGCCTATGTATAAAACAATTGCAGTTTGTTTAATTTGTTTTTGAATCAGAAGAGAGGCAAGGGAGTAGGCACAAGAGTCACTTACATAAGAGTGGGAAATCCTCTCCACTGAATACTGACAAATGCTACTGCAGGATTTTCCTGTGCCTTTGCTGACTCACTGCAGCACTGATTTTTTTTTTTTAAAAAAAACCCAAACTTGCCACACAAGGCAAGGCTCAAGGTCTGCCAGTCTGTTCAGTGAATCAGCTCTTTTAATATAGTTTTTGGGTTAGATCTTCAATAAAGCTGTGCTCCAATAATCTTACAAATGCCTTGGGCTATTTAGGTCCTCCTAAATGTCACCTAGATGGTTATTTTTCACTCTCGTTGTGCTTATACATTCTGTCCTAAGCACCTTAATGTCCCTAATGGAATATTAAGATGAAACCTCCTCCCACTGCAGAAAATTATGATATTTCCTATTACCAAATTAATATTGGCCTCCAAAAGCTCCCATTAAGGGTGGGTGAGTATTTGGGGGTGTTTGGAGGGACCACAAGGCATGTCCGAAGTGTTAGTTTTGGAGAGGGATCTGGATATGACCTCAGGGAAAAAAATCTCCAAAGAAGCAGAGAGTGCCTATAATTTTCAGTCATGGAATGTTCGAACAAAGGTTCCAAAAGGAAGCTTTTCTCCTCCTGTCAATCAACAGGCCACAACCAATAACACTGGAAATTTGGGGGGGATGGGAGAGAAAGAATTCCATTCTCACCAGACTCTCCCAACTTTACATTCACCTTCACCTTCCTGCTGTCCATCAATGCCCTGTTCTGTCCCTTCCTCACCAATGAGATTTCTGATCTTATGTGATATTTGTATCATGTGTTCCACTTGCTGTTGTTGCTGTTGTTGTTGTTGTTGTTGTTGTTAAGGTTTTCCCTACTTCTCTTTGAACATGTTATCTCTGCAGGCTATAAAGCACATGAATGTAGACTGATTCGTCAGCTACAAAATGGCCATGGAAAGCCCTTCTGAGAGGATGGATCTTGTGCCATTTTGGTAACAGCTATGACTACCTAGGTTCATAGCTACGTCGGAAGCTGCCTTCTCCCAAGTCAGACCATTGATCCATCTGGCCACATTGACTGGCATTAGTTATCCAAGGTTTCAGTCCCATGTCTTTTCCAGCACTGCCTGGAGATGCCAGGGCAAGGACCTGGGACCTTAGATGCTCTACCACTGGAATACAGCCGCAGCCCCTACTACCCCATGGTCTGAGCAAATGGCAAATGGCATAATTGCTTTGCACCCCAACATCAACAGACCCCAGGAAGGGGAAATGCTGGTGTGGAAATAGCCATGTAATTGGTCAGACCCACATGGATCCTGTTTGGTGTGGGGCAAAACCACACCAAACTCAGGTAACTTATGAGTAAAGCCTCACTTTAGCTCTCCATACAAACACTGACTGCATTTAGTGGACAGTGAGACTCCAGTGGCAACTCCACCCTGACTGACATGGGTTCACTAGACAGTATGGCCTCTACACACATGTAAGTTGTTCAGTTATAGGTTCTATGTATCCTGTCTTGTCCCATGTATCCTGTCCTTCTCGAGTCCATGAGGTCTATAAGGCAAGGCAAATTGCAGCACCACAGACAGTTCTGTGGGACAAGTTACTCCAACAGCAGTCAGAAGTAGACTGAGCTCTTAAATACCTCTGAGCTCAGGCTACCCATCCTGGGCTCTGCCTCCCCACCTGGAAAGTGGATGTCTTAAAGGGGCAACCTTCTGGTCTGAAGTCTTGCACTATTCCTCCTCTATCTGTTGCTGGCACTGGCATGCAGATATCAGGAACTTCAACCATGTGGGAAGGGACAGCTCCTCAGGGAGCTCAGGTTCCAAAGGAGCTGGTTCAGGGGGATCAGGCTCTGAGGGTACTATTTCATGGAGTTCCAATTCTGAGGCTCCCTGATGTTGAGACCCGGGACTGTGTCCAGTGCTGACCCTGCCTCCTCAGGCTCAGACTCAGAGTTGCCTCCCCAAGCCGAGGGTCATAACTGTGTATGGCTGGTTTTTGCTGGGGCCTAGACCACACATATAGAGCCTATGGGTGTACACTTTGCCCAAGGACTATATCGAAGGCCCAATGAATGTGCAGAGTGGCAGTGCTTATTGCTGGCCTCCCCCTCACAAACGCCATCAAGAACTCCTTCATTACTACCCAATGAGTCATTTGTGACTGCATTGGCAGTGGATCACCATTCTCCTTACTCTGGAAGATAAAGGTCAGGCACAAGTGCAGCCATCATATATGCTCCCTGCAGAAAAGATCACTTGCATACCTCACAGAGCAGCACCTTGGCAAGGTGATATGGCAAAGACTTCTTGTGGTGTACCAAGTTTTATTCAAGCAATATAAGTTCCCCATTCCGTTCATTCATTCATTCATTCATTTAGATTGTGAGCCCTTTGGGCTTTTAACATTGTGTGTGGGGAGGGGGGATCTGTTAACCGCACTGAGCTCATGGGATAGAGTGGGTTATAAATCAAACAAGCAAGCAAGCAGCAAGCAAGCCCACTCCATCCTATGCCTGCTGACTTCATATGTATTTGGTCATCTGAAAAGTGTTGGGGTTTTTTAACATGGAAGTTGTGCAAAACTGTATTAATATAGTTCTCTGCTGCTTGCTTTTTAGTTTATCCTTTTAACACAACCCAACATCACAAGGAAAAGGATCAAGACAATAAGGTTGGTCTGGCACTCAGCCTAACCCAGGCTAGGGCAGCCTAGCCTGGGTTAGGCTGCACATGTGAAACACTAGGATCTGTGTGGATCCTAGCACTCCTGCCCAGCCAAACCTTACTTTTAAGCCAGGCTTCTAGCCAGGGTTAAGGGCACAAACACGTCTTTAACTTGGCTGCCAGGATCGTGTGTGTTCTCAGTCTATTTACAGCCTGAGGGCACACAGAGATGAGCCCCTAGAATGCCTGTCTCATGTGAGTATCCCCCAATGCACCAAGCTCATTGTGTGGTGTATTGTTGTATATGTGGAGGCCAGGATAACACATTCCAGCCTCCGGAGATCCGCATTGCTTCCAGCAGTGCACAGAGGTGTATCTAGAGAAAATAGTGCCTAGGGCAAGCACTGAAATTGCGCCCCCTGTCCAAATATCTGACACCCATCTTTCAGATAACTTTACCATAATATCAGCTCAAAAATACAAGTCAAGGTCATTAATATGTTAATATTTCAAAAACTATTTAGCAATGCACATAGCCAGACCAAAAAATGCTGGAAAACTACAAATTTCAGTATGTGGGGGCTCATGAAATACCCAAATACTATGTAGAGGTGTACTTGGAAAACTAAACAGAAGTGCCTGTCTAATTCTCTACTATGCATTGTAGCATCACTATTATATAAGTTTTTAAAATAAATGAAGAATTTGACTTTTCCCAGATACTCTATATTCTAGTATTTCAGAAAGACAGTTAAATATTCTAGTATTTCATATATGAATATATGAAATATTCTAGTATTTCAGAAAGACAGTTAAAATGAGAGAAAGAGAGCAAGAAACTCCCAGTAGCCTTAATACTATGGATTTCACACTGATTCAAAGACAAACTCACAATTAACAGCCATATTATTAAGACATCACATTTAACTCACTTATCACAAGAAGCAAAGTAAGAGCAAATGAATACAATCCTAGCTCATAAGCTTCAGCTGAGTATCCACGAGCCCTGATTCTCTGTACATAGTGCCAAACTGAATATGTGTACAGTGACTTATATTATATTAAATTTTTTTAAATAATACCTGTAGCCCCTTCGGGGGCTTCCTAAAGGCTGTGTGTGTGTGGGGGGGGTGCCTGTAAAGGTTCCCCCTCCCCCCACCGGCCTCTTAATTCACCACCACAGCCCGTCCTGGGCTGATTTTCGGGCCTCTTTGGGCCTGCAAAGATTGGCATGGTGGCCATTTTGGAGACTGCCATGCATGCTCAAATGGCCTCTGTGAGGCCTGGCAAGGCCTAGGGCCTCGCAGGGACCATTTGAGCATGTGTGGTGGCCATTTTTTAAAAAAAGAAATTTTAATGGCTGCCACAAACAAAATGGCTGCCACACATGCTCAAATGGCCTCTGTGAGGCCTGGCATGGCCTAGGGTGTCACAGAGGCCATTTGAGCATGCCTGGTGGCCATTTCTTTTTTAAAAAATTCATTTTAAAAATGGCACCCCCCTTCAAGTGGCACCCGGGGCACGTGCCCTGCCTGCCTCACCCTAGATACGCCCCTGGCAGTGCAGATCATGTAGGAGTATGGCCCACACTTCCCACCTACATGGGATGCATGGGAAGGTAAGGGGTTTTTCCCCCTAAGCTCTATACCTTGGATAGCATTTCCAGATCACCTGAGGCTAAGAGACTAAGATTCAAGGGAGTGAAACCGGGGAACTCAAGCATCCCTTGGGAAAGGAGATGAAGCCTGGCAGTACTCTTTCTAACTGATCTAACTGATCCTAATAATGCAGGATTGTTGCCCTATTTTCCACAGGTTTGCAAATTTGTTTATATCTGTGCTGATGCCTGCCTTTCCATCACTTCTACACACAGACTTCTTCATTCAAAGAACATGCTAAGATAAAGAGGGGGGTTAAATGTTAGGATGGGGGAGAAGATATGATCTTGTAAGAAAAAGAGTAGGGGTTAAATTTTAGGATGAGAGGGCCTGAAGATATGATATAGACTCCCTTGCCAGAGATTTTGCCCTTTGCACCGGAAACCCTGAGAAAGAAGCAAAAAAGCACCTCTGAAACCAGATCAAATCTGAGATCCAGGAACCCTACTCTGCCCCCTTGACCCACCCAGCAGTTAAATCTAATTCTGGCCCTGCTGTGAAGAGCTGGAATCCATCTTGGTTCCAATCCCCGCTCTATTCTCAAGGCTCTACTCTCAGCCCCCTTCCCAATTTCTATTTTTATTTTTAATTTCAAGAGTTGTCACTTCTACTGCTTAGCTATTCAGGAAGTGAGAACATTGGTTGGGCGGATGCATAGAGCATCACTTTCCTAGTTGTCATCCATATGAAATATTTAACCAAATAGTCCATCTGAGCTCAGAGTTCCAATCTTTCCAAAAGCAGTGCATGGCTTCTGATCTTCCTTTCATTTCCAAGAAAAACATGTAGTGATATTTCAATGCTTTTACTGTTATTGTGCTCCTCTGAGGTCTAAATTACCTTATTTTGCATTTGTCATCTTATATCAGAATTTTAATTATTGTTAGGGTTATGATTATTGTGTACTGTCTCTTTAAGAAGCAAGGCCTCCGGATTTGGCAGGACATGTATGGAAACATTTATTATTTATTATTTATTATTTATTATTTATTACATTTATATATCACCCCATCCAAACAACTCTGAGCGGTGCACAACAACAAAATAAAACCCACAAATCCATCCTTTGAAAAACAGCTAGCTGATCCAGCCCAGAGCATCTGCACCCCTAGTCCATTCTCCTCCCTCACCTTCAGCTCCAATCCGTTCTCCTCCTCCCAGGCCGCTTTCCCTCCAGCAGGGCCTTCCCTCGTCGGCCAGCGTGGCTGGCACTTTCCCTCCCTCCCCGTTCACCGGCAGCACTTTCTTTCACTGGCCACCCTGGCCGGAGCTTCCCTTCCCTTCCCCACCCACAGCGCTTTCTCTCGCGAGCCAGCCAGGTGGCCTGGACAGTGCTGCCCTTCCCTTCTCTTCCCTTCCCTCCCCCACCCCCCACCTGCCAGCAGCGCTTTCTCTCGCCGGCCAGCCTGGTCGGCACTTCCTTTCCCCACCCGCCCGCTGGCCAGCACTCTCCCTCACTGGCCAGCTGGCACTTTCCCTCCAGCCAAGCGGCTGCCACCATCATTTTCTCTCCCATCCCCGTCACTATCCCCCGGGCAGCTGCTCGTAAACTCTTGCAAGAGCTGCCACGTATGGGATTAGCGACGGGTACGTTTAGGAGAATTATATCTAGAGATCATTACAGAACAATTTAAAAACAGCATAAAACTATTGACAAAACATTTAAAACAATTTAAAAACCCTGGAAGGCCAGGCCAAACAGATAGGTCTTAATGGCTCTCCTGAAGGCCAATAACGAACTCAGATAACGGATTTCTGCCGGGAGTGCATTCCACAGCCCAGGAGCAGCTACAGAGAAGGCCTGCTTTTGAGTCACCACCAGACGTACCGGTGGTAACTAAAGACAGACCTCCTCAGATAACTTTAACATACGGTGAGGATCATGCAGAAGGCAGCACTCTCTAAGGTAACCCAGTCTATCAGAGGAGGGCTGGTCTTGTGGTAGCAAGCATGACTTGCCCTCTTAGCAGGGTCTGCCCTGGTTGTATATGGATGGGAGACTTGGTGTGTGAGCCCTTAGGGGATGGGGCTGCTCTGGGAAGAGCATGTAGATTCCAAGTTCCCTCTCTGGCATCACCAAAATAGCACTGAGAGACATTCCTGCCTGAAACCTTTGAGAAACTGCTGCCAGTCTGTGTAGATATGGCAGCTTCCTAGGTTCCTATGACCTAAGCCATTCAGGGCTTTAAAGGTGATAACCAACACTTTGTATTTTGCCCGGAAACATATCGGCAGCCAGTGCAACTGTTCTAAAACAGGCATAATATGGTTTCTCCAGGTTACCCCAGAGACCAGTCTGTCTTCCAGCCCGGACAAAGGGCAGCCTGCCTGCCTGTTGTCTTGTTCCAGCTGGCTGCCTTCCAAGATTGCCTGACACTGACTACCTGTCACTTGGTTCAGGAGTTTCTCATGAGAGGAGGGGCTGTTGGGTTCTTGGAGGTATTTATACCAAGAAGGCACGCCTGAGGCATAGCTGGCAGTCCACCTGCAGACGGCTGCCAAAGCCAGCCACCAAAGAGGGGGCGGCCTTTAGTGCTGGGTCTTTGGGATGGAACTGAGGTCTGCAGGGGGAGGTTATATTAGGGTGGGGCAGGAGGTTTGGACTGGAGTTTTAAGAACAGCCCTGCTGGATCAGGCCCAAGGCCCATCTAGTCCAGCATCCTGTTTCGCACAGTGGCCCACCAGATGCCGCTGGAAGCCA
Source organism: Hemicordylus capensis (assembly GCF_027244095.1). Lineage (NCBI taxonomy): Eukaryota > Metazoa > Chordata > Lepidosauria > Squamata > Cordylidae > Hemicordylus > Hemicordylus capensis. Next base: position 35,066,673 of record NC_069659.1, on the reverse strand, counting down.
CAGACAGGAGTTGAGGGTGTGCCCTCTCACCTGCCATTTCTCCCCTGAAACTAGTATGCAGAGGCATCCTGCCTTTGAGGCTGGAGGTGGCCCACAGCCCTCCGACTAGTAGCCATTGATAGACCTTTCCTCCATGAAGTCATCCAAACCCCTCTTAAAGCCATCCAGGTTGTTGGCTGTCACCACATCCTGTGGCAGAGAGTTCCACAAGTGGATCACGCATTGTGTGAAAAAGTACTTCCATTTGTTGGTCCTAGACCTCCTGGCAATCAATTTCATGGAGTGACCCCTGGTTCTAGTGTTGTGTGAGAGGGAAAAGAATTTCTCTTTCTGGTTTTCTGGTTCTCTATTTTTATTGGGGTGTGTCAGGCCTCTCTGCAGGTATGTGTTTGGGCTCTCTTGAGAGGGATGGTGCCAGGGGTGTGCCCGGTGGCTCTGGAGCAGCTATTACTATAGTGGTGAGGAATAGAAGAATTGGTGCTGGCAGAGCACCTGGCCATTTCTGAGAAAGGGGAAGCAGTAATTTAGTAACTGCTTCCACTTCCAGCTGCCCTGTCAACTCTCAGGCCTTGGGGAACAGTTCCAACTACCCACAGAGTCTAACTCCTCTGCAATGCCAGGTCAGTTCAAAATAAGACCGAAATTGTCTATGATTTGATCATGGATGAGGGAGCTGACCTGGCATGTATAACTGAGACCTGGTTGGGGGAGGCAAGTTCTCCAGCTTCTTGCACCAGGTTACTCTAGTGTGGAGAAAGCATGGGGAGGGGGGGGTGGAGTGGCTGTGGCCCATAAGAATACTATCTCCCTTACAAGGGCCTCTGTGAGACATATTGAGTGCGTATTTCTGAGGCTGGCAACTAGGGATAGATTGGGGGTTCTGTTGGTGTACCGTCCACCCTGCTGCCCAACTGACTCCCTAACTGAGCTGACAGAGCTGGTCGCAGAGTTGGTGTTGTAGTCTCCCAAACCTTTGGTGTTGGGGGTCTTCAATATCCACTTTGGGGCTGGCTTGTCTTGTGCAGCTCAGGAGTTCATAGTGGCCATGACAAATATGGGCCTATCCCAATTAGCAATAGCAATAGCAATAGCACTTACATTTATATACCGCTCTATAGCCGGAGCTCTCTAAGCGGTTTACAATGATTTAGCATATTGCCCCCAACATTCTGGGTACTCATTTTACCGACCTCGGAAGGATGGAAGGCTGAGTCAACCTTGAGCCCCTGGTCAGGATCGAACTTGTAACCTTCTGGTTACAGGGCGGCAGTTTTACCACTGCGCCACCAGGGGCTCTTTGAACCAGTTTTTATTAGTTTTTGAACCAACTCATGTTGCCAGCCACACACTTGGTTTAGTCTTTTGTTCAGATCAGGGGGGTGTTCTGAGGGTGGGGGATCCTGTGGTTTCCCCATTGTCATGGACAGTCCACTACCTGGTTAAGGTTGGTTTTACAGTCACAATCCACCCCTGCAGGGGTGGTGGACCTATTAGGATGGTCCACCCAAAAAGGCTGCTGGACCCAGCAGGTTTCCAAAATGCCTTGGAGGATTTTAATGTTGGTGCTACCAGTGATTCTGTCGATGCCCTGGTGGGAACCTGGAATAGGGAACTCACCAGGGTGGTAGGCATGATTGCTTCTAAGTGTTCCTTCTGATCTGCTTCAAAATTGGCCCCTTGGTATACAGAAGAGTTGCGAAGGCTGAAGCAGCAGGGTAGGTGACTGGAACATAAGTGGAGGAGAACTCAGCTCAAATTTGACAGGACACAGCATAGGACCCATTTGAAGGCTTATGCAGTGGTGGTGCATGCAGCAAAAATGGGTTTTGGTCTGCACACATTGCGTCTGCAGGTTCGCATTCAGCAGAGCTATCCTGGATTGTGAGGAGTTTAATTTCCACTCCTTCTTTCTTAAATCAGCCCCCAGAAACGTTCTGCTGTGCTGCTTTTAATGGGTTCTTTGCGGACAAAATCTCTTGTATTCAGTCCGACATGGACTCCACTATTTCTGCAAAGTCTGTGAAAGGGGTGTCCAGCAATCCCTCCTGCAGTGTTAGATTGGGTTAGTTTCAATCTGTGATTCCTGAGGATGTGGGCAAGCTGCTTGGGGCGGTGCAGCCTACCACTGGTTCTTGGGCTGCTTCTATCTAGCAGGGAGATTGTTGGAGGTTAACATCATGAATGCATTGCTGAGGAGGGTAGGGTGCCTCCTTGTTTGAAGAAGGCAGTGGTTAGACTGCTTCTTAAGAAGCCTTCCCTGAATCCCTTAGCGATGGATAGTTATAGGCCAGTCTCCCTTGATTGGGCAAGGTGATTGAGAGGGTGGTGGCCAACCAGCTCCAGGCAGTTTTGGAGGAGACTGATTATCTAGACACATTTCAAACTGGATTTAGAGCTGGCTATGGGGTTGAGACAGCCTTGGTCAGCCTAATGGATGACCTTTATCAGGGAATCAACAGAAGGAGTGTGACTCTGCTGGTTCTTTTGGATCTCTCAGCAGCATTCGATACCATCAACCATGGTATCCTTCTGGATTGTCTGGGGGAGTTGGAGATAGGGGGGCACTGCTTTGCAGTGGTTCCGCTCCTATCTCTCGGGTAGATTCCAGATAGTGGAGCTTGGTAGGGGTGTGCACGGACCGGTCCGGGGCCATGCAAGAAGCCTCCAGACCGGTCCAGAATTCAGGCAGTCTGGCGGGGGGGAGTGTGGCTTTAAGGGTGGGGGGTAGTACTTACCCGCCCACACCGCTCTTCCCCCTCCAGCACTGGACTTTGCTAAGATGTTTTTGGTGCAGCAGAGTTCCTCCCTGCCGCCCCTGCCCCCGTCGTTGTCTCCGAGTTTGCAAGTAGTAGAAGCTGGCACCACACATGCGCCCATCACGGCACGCACCCATCGCCGCCACCGGCGCGCACACACCGCATACATTATTGTGATGTATGTGGGGCGTGTGGCGGCAACAGGCACACACGCGCCACGACGGGTGCATGCATGGCGCCAGCTTCTACTACTTGCAAACTCAGAGACAACGACGGGGGCAGGGGCAGCAGTGAGGAACTCTGCTGCCCCAAAAACATCTTAGCAAAGTCCAGCGCCGGAGGGGGAAGAGCAGCGGAGGCGGTTAAGTACTACCCCCCCACCCTTAAAGCCACACTCCCCCCGGTGCCGGACCACGCCTCCGTGGTTCCATGCACATCCCTAGAGCTTGGTGACAGTTGCTCCTCAAAACAGGAGCTGTTATATGAAGTCCCTCAGGGCTCCATTCTGTCAAAAATGTATTTTAATATCTACATGAAACCACGGGGTGAGGTCATCAGGAGATTTGGTACTGGGTGTTATCAGTATGCTGATGACACCCAAATCTACTTCTCCTTGTCATCTTCATCATCAGGAAAAGGCATTCATTCCCTAAATGCCTGCCTACAGGCAGTATTGGGCTGGATAGCAAATTGAATCCAAGCATGACGGAGGTGCTCATTGTAGGGGCTCAGAATTTGAGGGATGAGTTAGATCTTCCTGTGCTGGATGGGGTTACACTCCCCTGGAAGGAACAGGTATGCAGTTTGAGGATACTCCTGGACCCAGGGCTCACCCTGTTATCTCAGATGGAGACTATGGCTAGGAGTGATTTCTACCAGCTTTGGCTGATTCAACAGCTGTGTCCATTCCTTGAAGAGGATGACCTCAAACCAGTGGCACATCAGCTGGCAACCTCCAGGCTTGACTATTGCAATGCGCTCTACATGGGGCTGCCTTTGTACATAGTTTGGAAACTTCAGTTTGTTCAAAATGCGGCAGCCAGACTGATCTCTGGGATAAATACAGTTTCTCTTTTACAGCAGAAGGATGTGTGACTAGGCTGGGTTCAGACAAAATAAGAAAATGGAGATTCCTTCACCTCTGGTTTCACTAACCGAATGTCTGAACTCGGAGAACTACAGATAAAGGAAAAAATGGACCCATTGTTTCCTTCCCCAAACTCCATTTGTCACCTTCAGTTATCTTTAAGTTTCATTGTCCCAACCTCTGGTATACCTGTGGCAGCAGTATGTTCTAACGTGGCACTGCTGACTTCTCCCAAGCCATAGTTGAGGGAGGGAGGTCCTCCCTCACTCCAAATGATAGTGGCTGTGTGGGTTGTCCTTCAGGACAGTTGTAAGCAATACATAGTTGAATTATCCAAGAAGCATAGTGAGTGCTACTGTTTTCACAAAATCCTAAATAGCAATGTTATTACTGTAGGTTAATAATATCAGGATGTGTTATATTTCATGTGCTGCTTTGAAGCTTCTGCAGGAGGTATAGAAATTTCATAATGTAAAACAAACTCTTTAATGATCCTAATAAAACAGTTTCCTCTGAAGACCATGACAACATTCCTAGTAAAACCTGGTTGCTTAACGTTTCTCAAAAATTATTTGCTGTTATTTTTAATGAGTAAATTAAAGTCAAGTCTGCTAAGCTCCTAAGTGGAGATTAATTAACAAGCTGCATTCAAATATTTGTCTGCAAAGAAAAGACTGATCTAATCAAGGTGACTTTGCTCACAAGCAAAGCAGGGAAAATTTTATTTGCTGCAATAGCCTTTATTGGTCTTGCAAAGATTTTATACGGTCAACTTGCTAAGAAGCTTCATAACGCTTTCTGCATATGAATAACTGTAAAGATCAGTGCAGTGTATGGCAATTTTAGAATGAAGATGCATTCCTCTTACAACTCTTAAGTGCAAGATGTTCCATATATTGATGCAATAATCTTCTTAACCTGATCTGGTCGCTAATGGATGCAAGTGTAACAAAGGGACTAAATTTACAATCCTAAACACATGAATTAGAGAGTGGGTTAGGCTGCATGTAAGTACTGCCAGGATCGGGCAGAGCAGCGCTACCTAGCCCAGCTTTTAGTTGGAGTTAAAGGTGCCAGCACACCATTAAAACTGGCTCCCTATTGTGTGCAAGCTCAGGCTGTTTCCAGCCCGGCCCCACACAGAGATGGGCATCTAGAGCACCCATCTCCTGGGGGAATCCCCCAATGAAACACTCCACCAACATTCAGCATATAGTACATTGTGGTACACCCAGAGGCTGGGATATGTCCCACCCTCCGGAGCTCATCTAGGAGCACAGTCTGCTGCTCATCCGGGAGCAAAATCTGCGCTCCCAGCAACATGTGTGTGATCGTCTGGGGAGAAAGTAAGATTTGTGCAGCCTTCCACTTGCCTGCCCGGTTATGTGAATAGCCCCAGTGAGTCACATAGAACTCAGTGAGTCTTACTTCTGAGTAAACATGCTCAGGATTGCAGTGCACAAGACTGAGCTATACAACAAGAAGTCTCATCCCATTTGAGATGTCTTTTGCAACCAGGAACCAATGGGCTTCTGGGTCTCATAATCACTGCCTGCAAATGACATGACTCCAGTTCTCTCCAACTGGAGCAGGCATCCCCAAACTGCGGCCCTCCAGATGTTGTTGAACTACAACTTCCAGCATACACAGCCACAAAAAATTATGTCTAAGGATGCTGGGAGTTGTAGTTCAGCAACATCTGGAGGGCCACAGTTTGGGGATGCCTGAACCGGAGGAATGAGACACACAGTTCAGAGCATACAAGACACTGGGAAGAACCTATGACCCAGGCCTTGCTTGACCCTGCATTGCCAGGACCCCCCACACCAAGAGAACTACGGGGGCCATAGCAAGCACCCTCACCATATCCCAAGGACACAGTCCTCCATTCATCCTCTGGCTTGGAGGAATCATCCTCTGAAGATCTGCCAATCCAAGCAGAAGTCTCCCAGTGCCACCGGAGCCAATGCTTAGAAAACCATACAAAGTTCCTTTAAACAACAAAACCTTCCCCAGAGAAGGGGCAGGGCCAATCCACTCTGTTTGGTTAGCAGCTATAAAAGTCAGCAGTGAACTCCAAGTGTCTGCTGGGACTTTTACACACAGCAGGCTTTACCGCCAGTTTACTGGGAGGCTTTACTGCAAACTCAAAGTTGTCCCAAAAAACCAACGCAAATAGTGGATTTTTTTACCCTGGATATAAATTGAGCTACACTCTAACGTGCTGTGAAAAACCCGAATTGTGTGTGAACTACTCCCCAATAACAAACAGGGACTTTGGGGTACATCTGGCCAATATGTGAACACACATATCCTCCATTCCAAAGATGCAGGTTAAAAACCCGCATTAAAAGGCTTTTTAAAACCCATGTGAAAAACTTCCTGGAGCAACATCCATCTTATGCTTTTGTATCCAGATTTTTTGCTTGGAGCTATCCAAGGTCCTAATCTCTTTTCCTGGAGCTGTCTGAGGCCAGTGCCCTTCCAGATCCTGCCTCAGCAGAGGACCCAACTCACTCTGGAACAGGGCAGCAAGTGGATACAGCTGCAGGGCCTTCTCTTAGCTGTGTGGAACTGACCTTTGCACCCAAGTCCTATGATCCCCAACTACATTTGATGCTCCACTCACCCAACAGGCCCCTGCAAGGCCTCTTTGGCAGAATGAACTTGTAAAAATGGGTGCCTTCTTCAGGCTGACTGGAATTCAGTGAACACTCAAAAAAGCCTCAGTATTTGTTTATTTATAGTGCAGGGTTAGGGTTTGCAGCACTCAAATCAGACCAGTTTATTTTGGGGTCAGCAAAAGCAGGTAAACCATGTAGGCTTCTACTCAGCCTTTTTGTTTTCTTCTATGTGTCACATTAATCATGATCGTAACTTGTATAGTGCCGGGCACTTTAGGACACTCAGTCACTCTCAGTTATTTGTTTTAATGAGAGACTTGTCTATCCCATCAATCCAAAATCCCCACTGCTTCCCAGAGCATTATGCTCTGAAGAGTGGATGAGTCAGTGGTGCCATATAGGGGTCCACCAACATGGATAGGTGATGGAACATGACTTTTGGCCATGTCTCACTTTACATACCAAAATGGATCGCAAGAATAAACAATCTCAAGGCTGTCCTTAACTTTAGGGGATGATTGCCTGAGAATACTTTAAAGACATTGGGGGTTTGGGGTTGTTTGTTTGTTTGTTTGTTTGTTTTTCTGCCAGATCATCTGTTTCAGAGCAAATTCTGACATATTTCATCAGATTCTTAATAAAAATGCCTTTTTTCATATCAAAATGTGTTTAGAATATTCCCATGTATCATTTGAAACAATCTTTTTGTTTATTCCATCTGCACACCAAGCTCAAATGACTGAGGCATCCAAAGTAGTGGTTTTGATGGATGCTGCATAACTGTGGAACTCGCTAAGCCTGCTCTCACAGGTGGGCTGGAGGGGAGACATGTTCTTATCCTGTGCCTCCCAGAAAATCCAAGCCCCCAGTTGGGTTTTCTTACCCAACCCCCACACTCTCAGGCTGCCGCATGCTCTGGGTGGGAAGAAAAACTCGAGCTGGGTCCATAAGTATCCCACAATGCATTGTGTGAGCACCAGACAATGCTCTTAGTATAGCAACAGCTCTCATCTCCCTGGCCCCACTTTCCACCCAATAGTTTACCTGTCTGCCAGCTGCCCGGGAACAGTTTAAAATACACTGGCTGCACAGACAACCAAAACAAACAGGTAGGAAGGCTCCATTTTCATCCTACCTCACTTTTAACCTGGTAGCAGGTTAAAAGCACAGATCCCCTCTCTAGCCCGCACCCATTGTGAGCTTCTCAGAAGCACTGAAATGTCTCCTATTATATTTTTTAGGGGCTGAATGTGTATGCACTGCACTGTTCAAGCAAGAGAATTCACACATAGCACTATAGCACCAGGCACACATCTCTCTCTCTCTGAAGCAATACACTAGAATCTGTAATACTTTTCAATCTCTTCATTCCCTCTCACCAGCATTGTGAACCTCTTCCGTTTTAAATTGCAGCAGACATGAATAAAGCCATCCCACAAAGCAAGGCTAAGTGCAGACTGGATAGCATGCCATCACCACTGGAATTAGGCTAGCTCCAGCATAACATGAAAGGAATCGTGTGGGTTTCTTCTTGTTTGAGTCTTGGGAGATCATTTTGTCCTAATTCTTCTCTTCTCACAAAAAACAGCCATCCGCTTGTGCCAAGGATATCTCGTTTTTCATTAGATGCCCACTAGAACATTGTGTTAAATTCTGGTGTCCACATTTATAGCACGGAGGATATTGCGGAGAATAATTGGATGGCTGGGAAAGAAGCCTTAGTTGAACAGATTCACAGAGGGCAATCAGAATGTGCAATCTGCTTATCTTATGCAAAAGTGCAGAAGGGGGTTTGATTGCAGAGCATAACTTTAACCTTCATGGGAAGAAAATGTGAAGACCTACAGGGCTTCTCCTTCTCCTCAGTCTAGTAGATGAAAGCATAACTGGAATCTATCTGTGAAGCTAAAAACCAACACATTTCAATAAATTGCAAGACACTTCAAAATAAAAATACCCAAAGGAATTATGAAAGGGGGTGCGAATTCTCCATCTTGTACAGGCTGAAAATGCAACAGAGATACTTCAGTTACATGCAGTTTAACTGGTTTGACACAGTAATAAGAGGAAGACATTAACTTTGCCTGTGTTCTACAGGAATTTACATTAAATTATGTCAATGGCCTCTTGTGACTGCAAAACCAATTGAATCTTGGTCACAGTCCTGGTCCTATTAATAGAAATGGGGAAATCCCATTGACTTCAGAGTAAGAGCATCATGCCCTTTGGGTACTGCACTCAATATGGAAGCAACTTAGGTTTTAACAATATTATTTCCAAATTAATTCTCAGTCCCTTATGGGATTGCAACAGTGGGTTTGTCCGTGCCAAAACCAGAATTGCCCAAGAGATGTGCGGTATCAAATGGCAGACCAAGAGGTGTACCTCAAGATCCCTTGCAATATTGTGGAGGAACACAAGTGTTAGGAGACAAGCACCTCCCTAGACAACCTTTGCTGCATTGCAAAAGACTCCAGAATGCACCTCTCAGATCTCATGGTGCTTGACTGGCAACCTTTAAAATATTGCCACCCCAGGCAACCATTTAAGCTGTTTATGTATTCAAGGAGGGAACAAGGCAGCACCCAAAAAATAACCTAGAGGAAGGAAGAAGAAGCAGCATCCAGCTGGCACTGGAAAGCAATAATTTGTTTTGTGCAGGGTGCCCCATATATTTTTACTATGAGTGCACTTTGGGGGCAAAGTATCTTTGTATAACTTATTCTGGTAAGGGTAAGGTAGAAGTAACTCAGGTTGCTACTGGTGGGGGACTCAATGTTCATTTTGGGACCAGGTTGTCAAGAACGGCTCAGGAGTTCATAGCCATGACAACTATAGGCTTATCCCATTTGGTTTCTGGACCAGCACATGATGCTAGTCACACGCTCGATTTGGTCTTTTGCTCTGATCAGGGTGGTGTTGCATGGGTAGGGACTTATGCCATCTCCACATTGTCATGGATGTATGGCCATCTGGTTAAGGTAGGACTTGCAGCCACAACCCACCTCTGCAAGGGTGAAGGACCCATTAGGTTGGTCCACCCAAGAAGGTTATTGGATCCAATAGAATACCAAGAAGCCTTGGAAGAGTTTGGAGTTGGTTCTGCTAGTGATTCTGTCGACACTCTGGTGCAAATATGGAATAATGAACTCACTAGAGCAGTTGGCACAATCACTCCTAAGCATGCTCTCCGACCTGCTTCAAAGTGAGCCCCGTGGTATTCGGAAGAACTATGGGAGTTGAGGTAAACAACTAGAGCACAAATGGAGGAAGACTCAGCATAAGTCTGACAGGTTGCAACACAGAGCACATTTGAAGATTATCTAGACCCATTTCAAACCAGCTTTTGTGTGGGCTGTGGGATTGAGAGTGTCTTGGTTGGCCTGATGGATGATCTCAAATTGGCTATCAACAGAGGGTCTGTGACTTTGCTGATCTTTTTTAATCTCTCGGGGGGCTTTGATACTATCAACCATGGTATCATTCTGGGTCACCTGAAGGGTCACCTCCGCCTTCACGCTTTGGTGTATGTAGTCAAGTCAGCCCTGAATGGCCAACCCACTCTCCACCCCGCACTACAATCACATTATTTTATTTGCATTTAAATTGATATTCTATTTTCTGCCCCAAACTACTCAAAGCAGAAGCCATATCTTTGTACCGTAATTGCCTCATAGATACAGCTCAATCATAACTCTCTTAAGAGCAACTAGGATTTGTTTCTTTTAAACTGCCAATACATAGAGGCACAAATGTTAGGAAAACACCTTGATGGAACTGCAAGAAAATACCCATTTTCAAAATTCTATAACAATATATTTATACAAAGTACATATTTCCGTACATATTTACACACAGTTACAGAGTATCAAGGGAATGACACCAATTTGTTGAGACTGCTCTTTGTATGAGTTTTAGAGAGGTGTCAGATCAACAGCACTAGAATATATGAAGGCTCCTATATGTCCAAAGCATAGGAATAGCAGCAAAAAAAGCGCTTTCCCACATTACCCCCACCCAGCATAGTGCACTCTCCAGGCATCCAAGTACAACAGTATAAGAAGAAGCTTTAGCTATTTGCTTGCTAGAAGAAATAAGACTTGACTGGAATAAGCAACCATCTCCAGTGAACAGGTTGATGAGGCCAGAGAACTGGTGGACAGGGATCCACCACTGATGTTTTGGAGGTCAACCAGGGTGGCCCTTCCATGAGGCAGGGTGAGGTGGTTGCTTCAGGCATGGGTGTGAGGAGGGATGCAGGGGCCAGCAAATGCTGCCCATCCAGCCACCATTGGCACCCCACAGTGCCCTCCTCAAGAAGCAAAACTTCTTTGACCTCCTGAGATCAACACCCAAATATCAAGCAGAGGAGAATGTCTTTGTGTTAATTAAGGGAGTTAAGTTCCAGGACTCACCTGAGCACATCTCACACTGCTATTATAGGTGCTTAAGCCTCCAAGAAATGCTCACCACATCAGCAGGACAAGGGGAGTGGGCAGTGTATCTTTCAATCCTATTTTGGGGATTATTGCATAAGGAAAACTAGGGTTTGCTAGCTTCCATTCCCAGCCAGTACTGGGAAATAAAGTTCAAGTGAACACATACCGTAAGAAGTGAACTGTGGAAGTTAATTCTGGTATAAATGCAGAAATGGGATTTTGTTTTACAGAAGCAACCAATTAAACTTTTGTTTTACCTCTGTTAGACACTACGAGAAAAGACTCTATAGCCTGCTACCATGTATCAGAGCATTCATTTGCAAGATGATGTCTATGATATTTCCATATCTACAAAAATTCAATAGGTATATACACACCACTATGGGTTATTTGAATAAATTGATTACAGTTTATTGTATCAACTGCCATAAATTCATAACATTTTTTCTTGCTTATTTTTAATCCTTTCTTTAAAAATACAAAAAATAAATTAAATAAAAAACATGTTAAGTAATATTAATGATCTGTCTCTATGATCAAAAATACCAGCAATTTCCACATTAAGGCGAAAAAGTATGGTCTTATTATTCTGGTCAGTTCATAACAAGGTTGACCTTAGTTGTGGGTGTCCTTAACATTTTTGTGGACTTAGTGCAAATCCAGATACTTATTGCTACTTGAATCCACCTTTATATGATAAATATATAAACACACCTGTTTACTGCTGGATGGTGAACATGCTATATGTCCTTTAATGTCATTTCTTCAGTTAGAACAGAGAAGAACATCATCTTCTGATCCAAATTATTGAAGACCCAAATGGAAAGTAATTTACAACTAGGTAGGCCCATTGGGGACCATGGAATTATTCCAGATAAAGTGGTTTGATTATTATGGTCTTACAGCAGGCCTGCACAACTTGGGACTCACCAAGGCCTTCCAGGTGCTTGACAATCTCCCTATTTTTGCCATCGCAGGCAGACCGAGAAAAAAGGAGATGATCAAGCTTCAGGTGGGACGCCATATAGGGCTGGTAGACTGGTCTGGTGGCACATGTCTGTGTTGTGGAAATGTTAAAATGCAGCCTGTTTCATATCTATTTCAATAGTGATGCAAAGATTTAAAACAAACAACAGGTATTGGTAGTGCAAGAGCCACAATAAAAGGGATAAAGTTCTTGAATGATAATAAAGTCCTGTTCAACAGTCAAATCACTCCATATTGCTTGTAGTCAAAAGTGTCCTGGCACTTATTTACCTAATGTTCTTCGCAACGAATCTAGCTGTCAATTATTTACTTAATAAGATCTAATCCACGTCTAATATCCAAACATTTATAATGAATTTGCAACATATTAAGTTTGCTTAAGGTATGAGCTGAGAAAAGATTAGCACTAGCTTTTCACTTTAACACAATTTCCCCCTGTCCTGATCCCACTCAGGGGGAGTTGATACATTATGGTGCTCACATAACTATTTCAGTTATTAGTTACGAATGGGTGGAACTGATCTCATCAGTTTAGCATAGATGTCTACATATTATGAAATCTGAAAGTTACCCAACATTGGGTATTATGGATTGGCTAGCAGTAAGTAGCGGTGGGGCGGGGGGACTACACAATACATACGGTACAGGGCTGCCACTAAAAACAGTCTTCCCGCTCCCCTGCATTGTTTAAGCATACCTAATTCATCATCACATTTTCCTGTCCCTTCTCAACAACATTGGCTGCCACTAGCATGAATGGGGAAATGCACAACTTCAAGACAGCACAATAAGGGTAAGCATGGCCCATTGTAATGGTGGAAATGGACAAGAACGGCACAGGGACACCATTTTTGTCTGTGGCCTCATGTGGAACATAGTGTGACATTCCATCCTAAAACTGAACATGTGAACTCACCCAATACAACAGTCTATTTTATAACATACTTCTTTCCAGTGGACAAGTGTGCAACCAAGCAAAAGAACACTGAATTCATTTTGAACTTATCGATCACTATATCCAATAGGTTCACAAAGGGTACTTAATCTCTTTCTGCACTGGGCTCCAATTTTATTCTATATAGATTGAAACTTCAGTCTTGAAACCACTTGCTTGCTAAAATGTCCATGATACACTCAAGATGGACTGGTCACAATATCAGAACTGTCAGTAATTCCAATGGAAGTAGAATTAGATCATGAGACCATAATTGTCAACCCACTTAATCTACAGCAAGTAGCCTTAGGCAAACTGCATGAGCCATCCCTCCAGCTATTTTAACCACTGACTGCAACCCAAAGAAGCACAAGTTGCTCACATGAAGGAAGGTACACAACATTCCAGACTAAACAGAATCCAGGCAATGATCAAAGCCACGATGAGCTGACTGCATTAGTCCACAACTTTGTGCATTTCTTCTGCACACTTGTGTATATTTTTCTTGGAACAGCATTACAGTGTGTTGGACTGCAGTCATTATCAGCACTACTGCCTGCTTTGTGTTTTTCTCAAGGTTTTCAACAACCAGTCTCTTTTCTTAGGGCAAGTTCCAAAATTATAACCACTAACAAAAGGCGTGTTTGCACTTATAACGTTACATAATCCTAATGACAATACATTATGCAGTAGAGCCTGCATGAAATACTTTAGGAAATAAAACAAGTATAGTACTTTCCCCCTCATTGCAATTCTCAATAGAGATTTATTAGTTTCATTTTGCAAGAGTCTTACTTTAAGAAGGGTGCTAATATGTATTATGACAGTTCACACTGAAAGCAGTTTTTTCCATAAAAGATGTTACAATAATAACCCCTATGGAACTTGTATAATTTCAGAGTAGATAGTCAAGTGCACAATTAAACAAGTTTACAAGAGTGAACCTTGTCCCTGGCTTCTTGTACTAGTTGTGAGAACCTTAATTAGTACAAAATGTCAATATTAGGATGTTTCTGGCATTCTGCTTAAATAAAAAGAGCATATTTATCATTTAGCTTTGGTATAATCTGCAGTAGGTTTTAACAAGTAGAATATATACCAATCCTATTTTCTTTTTTGTCTTCTTCTTCCACAACTGTGAAGCTTACAAAGATGGAATAAGTCGCTTATCAAAGAGGAAATATTACAGACACAGAATTAAAGTTTTGAAGACCCAGTTTTATATTTAATCCTTTGAGAGGGAGGAAGAGGGGGGAATTTAAGCTATGAAACAAGCAGTCAGAAGAGTGAGCACTCAGTGTCATGAGTGGTGTGCATACTTTGACAATAATATGGGCACAAAAGAGATTGTCGCCTTTCGTACATTTAGGGTCACTAGATTTCTCTTTGCCTCCATGCACCTTTATGGTTGACTTGCATGAATTTTATCACAGGTTCAGAGTGGCCTTTGCCACTAAAATGTTTTACAGAGGCTAAAGCTTCCAAACTGCCTATCTGGCCTGTACATATTTCATTAAAAATAAACTCTATATAATAAATAAATATATAAAATAAATAAAATGTTGCCTTTGGAATTTCTATAAATAAATTTAACTTTTTATTTATTTTTTTATTTTTTTTTCTCTTTTTAAATTTTACTAAGAGGTCTTTGCTTTAAACTCAGTGAGGGGTGACTCTCACCTGAGCAGTCAAACAGAAAATAAGTATCTTGTGTTGTTTAAGTAAGACCGTATCCTCCATGCCTTTTTTTTTTTTTAAATGCAGCGTACACTTGAGCAGGCCACCAGCCAAAATTCCTGATGAGTCAAAGTATGGCAGCTATGCTGATATAGGATGAAGTACAACGGATCAAAAAAGTTAAAAGCGTGTCTACTTCCCAGCATGCATCAGGCCTTCCCCCCCATCCTTCTTGCTTCAGCTTCTCTCTTTCATCCTCTTTCTCTTTCATTCTCACACATCCTCATTCTTCCTTCTTTTCTCTCATAATAAATCAAGCGAATGGGCATAGACTCTCCTCCAGGAAGACAGACCCTTTAAGTGCAGAACAAAATCAGCATGTTCCATCCAAGCTTCCATCATACATTATGCATGCGACAAAGTTTGGCAACAGTGGAGCTGATGTGATGACACAGCTAATCAATTAAGAACCCACCGCATGAAACCTTTATAGTGGTTAATTTTTTTTAAGGGCTCAAGTGAAGGAAACGTCTTTGTCAACTTTGGCTTAAAATATCCTTATATAGTTCGGGGACCTTTTCGGGGTCCACAGGTCTAGGTAAAAAATGGGTGAACTTTTGATGCCGTTTAGTCCTAGTCCCTTCTCTTGGAGTCCCGTCTTTATTTAATGCAACATAATAACGTCTTCCAGTGTCCACATGCTTATATAGGTTCGATGAATATGTGTTATACCAGTTCTCTTCAAATTGTTCTCTGAACACACACTCCTGGGTTAACTTTTCCTGTAAAAGGAAACAGAAAAAAAGCAGTCAGGAACAAATGCAGAAACAGGTTTCCAAACACCAACCAGAGAAACCTGGGATTGTCATTTTGGGGTGAGGTGGCTGCTTCCTCCACCCTTACTCCAGTTTCGGCTCACATTTGAATATTATTCAGGAGCACCTATATCTCTAGCCAGCTCCCTGCTTCTACATGTCAAATAACTATTGTTATTACCTCAAGTTCAAGCAGCAGCCAGGACTCTGACCCAGAGGGAGAGGAGCCAGATGAAGAGGACCAGCAGCATAAGCTGTAGAGGCCTTAGACCCAGGCCCAAACCCAAGTCCCCAACCAAGATTTTGAGCCAGATTTGGCTTATTTTAAGCCAAACTGAGACAGCACTCCTAGGCCAGATTTTTCCACGTGTCCAGCGCCCTCCACACTAGAGGCTTCACACTCTCCAATACCTACTTATTAGCACACACAACACATCGGACAGGAATCAAAGGAGAGTGCTAGGCCCCAGGACAAAGTGCTGCCCCTTTAAGGCTCTTCAGGAAGGAGGCAGAATCTTGGAATCTAGGCCAATATGTATATAAGACCTCTCATACTCCAACAGACTTGGTTGGAGCAAGTTGCCAACTTGGAGCTGTCTGAGGTCCTGCAACTCATGCCTGGCCTACTACCCTCACTCACTGACTCACTAACAATGAATTTCCTCACTACTGTTGCTGATGTGTTGGGCATCTCCTCATGTCCTGTGAGAAGTGGTGTGCAAGGAACCAGTGCCTGCCAGTCCAAAGGTGGAGGGGAATATCTTTAAGGGTGGGGGAGTGTGCTCTTACCCCTCCCGCCATGTTTCCCCCACCAACACTGTCTTTTAAAATGGTTCAGTGGGGTGGCAGCATACCTCCTTGCCACCCCAGTGCTTCCTTGGGCCGGAAGTGCCTGGACGTGCCCAGTGTGCACATCATGCTTGTGTGCAATGTGCGTGCAACATGCAAGTGCACCAGGCACCTCCAGCCACTCCCGGTCCAAGGAGGCACTGGGGCATCAAGGAGGTACACTGCCACCCCACCAGACCATTTTAAAAGACAGTGCCAGTGGGGAAAATGTGGCGGGAGGGGTAAGAGCACCCTCCCCCATCCTTAAAGATATCCCCCCACCTTTGAACCGGCCAAACCACCAGACATTCAAACTGGTTTGGAGACCCATAAAAGGGCCTCCGAACCAGTTCAGGCACATTTCTACCTGTGAGTTCCCACTCATTGTCAGGACAGGGCAACTAGTGTAATAAACAGATAAAATGGGCCATTGCAAAAATGTACATGTCAGAAACAAATTAAAAATACAGGAGCACAACCTGCACAGCACCGTTTTGCATCTCCCTGGAAGCTAACAACAGAATTAGTAGTAGAGCAATTTTATTTGGGGGAGGGAGTTGTACCATCCTTAGTACCCTCCCATGCTTTCCTTCTTTTCCCTCCTCTCATACTTCTGCTATATTCATCCCTGAAACACACCTTTTCCCAGAATTCCTTGGCCAACCCCTTACTGTCCACTTGATATGGTACCTAAGCCTACATTCATGTACATGAAATAATTGTTCTTCCCCGTTTTCCCCTAACTGGCCCTATCCACCCCCAGCACAGTACCTCCAGTGACTTTTGCTCGTCTATATTCTATGTTTCTTTTTGGATTGTGAGCCCTTTGGGGACAGGGATCTATCTTATTTGTTTGTTATTTCTCAATGTAAACCGCCCTGAGCCATTTTTGGAAGGGCGGTATAGAAATCGAATGAATGAATGAATGAAAATAACTCCACATTCCTCCTCTTCCTCTGTTGACTCCCTTCAACCTCTTTTTACACTGTGACCCCTTGGGCAGGGAATGGTCTTCTTTTTGGAGAATAGCCTTGTTACTGTGCATCAAGTGCCAAGCACACAAATGGTGCTATATAATAACAACCCATACTTTATTTATTACACTATTCCAAGCATATTTGCTTAAACTATAAGAACACCAGTGGGCACTTCCGGGGCCCAACACTGGCTTTACCAGCTGTTTCCACTGAATTTGCTGTGATAGTAATATACTCACATTGGATCACATTCAATAATGGAAAATAAAAGAGACTGTTTATTTCTACATACCCAAATTTCAGTGTAGTCAATCCCTCATTCTTAAAAAATGTATGGCTTATTTGACATTTTGCGAAACAAATACAGTTCATAATGACAGAAATTAAAATAATATGTACACAATGCAGAGTTATCATATTGTAAGGACATAATTCCAAAATGTATAAATCCTGCATTATTTCTCTAGGTTATAATGCTCTATTATCTAGGAGATTAGTAGGAGATATTTGAGGGCTGAAACAGATACAATAGGGGAAACAGGTAAAACACCTGCCTGTTTAAACCATCCATGCATACTTTATCATATATAAATGCACTTACTATGCAGGGTAACACAGGAAGCATGCCAGCAGACTCTTGACATGGTGTTTATTTATTTATTCCACCCTTCCTCCAATGAGCTCAGGGTAGCACACAGCATTTCCACCCATTTTTTATCAGCTTCGGCTGATAAGCCAACTGTGTCCATTTCTTGAGATAAATGACCTCAGAACAGTACATCTGCTGGCCACCTCCAGACTTAACTACTGCAATGCACTCTATGTGGGGCTGCCTTCGTATGTAGTCCGGAAACTGCAGTTAGTCCAGAATGCGGCAGCCAGGTTGGTCTTTGGGTCATCTCGGAGGTCATTTATATCACTCCCATCTTAAAAGATCTACACTGGCTGCCAATAGGTTTGCGGGCAAAGTACAAGGTTTTGGTTATAACCTATAAAGCCCTAAATAGCTTAGGCCCAGGGTATTTAAGAGAATGTCTTCTTTGCTATGAACCACACCACCCACTGAGATCTGGAGAGGTTCGTCTGCAGTTGCCACTGGCGCCTCTGGTGACTACTTGGGGACGGGCCTTCTCCATTGCTGCCCCGATGCTTTGAAACACACTTCCTGCTGAAATAAAAGCCTCCCCATCTCTTACAACTTTTTAAAAGGCAGTCAAGATGCATTTGTTCACCCAGGCTTTTAATTAGACATAGTTTTAATAGTTTTAATGTTTTAAATTTTAATTGTTGAAATGTTTTAATCTTTTTATGGGTTGTTGTTTTTTTGTCTTGTTGTAAACCGCCCAGAGAACTTGCATTTTGGGCAGTATAAAAATGCATTAAATAAACTAACTAAATAAATAAATTTTATCCTCACAACAAGCCTGTGGGGTAGGACAGACTAAGAAAGAGTGATCTATCCAGAATCATCATGACTAACCAATGATCTGACACTGATCATAGTCCAGCTATATCACACAGGCTCTAATTGTATTTACTGAATATAATATGAGGAGGGGGTGCATGTGGAATGCCCCTACAGACAAGAAGTACTGTTAACCCATGGCCTTTGTCTTTTCTGCATCAACCCAAAATCTCATATTGAAGCAGTACCAATGGATTTGCACACTGAGACTGAATTCAGCAAAAAAAAAGGTAAAAGCTGAATGTGTTCTAATAGTCTTCCATAGCTTAACTAGAGAGAAGAATGCAGGCAGCTTTGTAATCAATGTCTTCTTTATATTTTTTGAATAGTCTTTAAATGCAGCTCTTGTTGTCTGAACATTTCTTGGATCAATTTTTTAAAATTACTTTATGTCATTTCAATTGCAAAAGCAGATGCTGAGCAGAAGTAGTGCATGCTGGGCTCCAGCTTCGGAGGGGGTGGAACATGAAACTCATTCAAATTAAGTTTTTCTGCTCTCTGCAGGCAAATCAGGTCACATGATGAGCACTGCAGAACTGCTTGGTGTTAAAAAAAAAATAGCAAGAGAAAACTCTTCTTAAAATGTCATTCTGTCCTTTCCGAAATCAGTTAATTACCCACTTCATCAACTTCTCATATACACTGATAAAGAGTTATTTGAAACCAAATGTGTATTTTAATACGTATCTTTTTCTCCAGAAAGCTTCAATCAGTTACGATACTGCAGTACACACCACCCGGCTGCCACTAAAAGTTATATCCTTTTACAAAATGGAAACAAGGGGTCTGTATAAAGTACTGTAACACAATATATAATAACACAGAACACACTAAAATAAGGCGTAACACCAAGGTACTGAAGAAGCCAAGATTATGTATGTTGTATTAGTTATTGAATATTACTCTCAAAGTTTTGTTTTAAAAAAATAGTAAACCTTTTTTAAAAAAAAGATTATATCACTCAGGGTTTTATATTCACTTTGCATTTTTACCATAAAATTAATTTTTTTATATATATATATATATATATATATATATATATATATATATATATATATAATTATTATTATTATTATTATTTTAAAGATTTCTGTGGTCACAGACATTGCCAGAATGGCAAAAGCAACAATCACAGAAGATACAATAGAAATAAAATTATTTCCAACCATTAAAAAAAAAACCTCTATTGCACCTCTGCTCAGCAACAGCAGCTCATATAGGATCACTCTTGTCCTTTGGGGTACAATGGATAATTTATTTCCCTGGCACTCTCCCCTAGCACACCCAACACTAGTGCAAGCAGCCAAGCCTCAGCAAAGCCATGAGAGACTAACTTGGAGCCATCAATCAATCAACCAACCTTTATTACAGTCATAGACCAGCCACCAATCAACTGCCTTTCACCAAAACTTCCCCATTTTTACCTTGGTAGTTTCCCAATTGGACAGACCAGTTGCCACAACCCCAGCCAATGAGCACTGCTGTTATTTTTGATAGTAGTGCACTGAATGTGCATGGGTCCCTTACAGGCACACAAGAAGACAAGTCCTCAAGGGCACCCTCCCCACCCCGGACTTCCAGGTGGAAGTCTGATCCCACCGAGGGGGTCCCAAATGCTCTTTAAAATGTCCCAGGGGGTGGACACACCACATCACCAACCCACACTGTGCCAGATGGTGCGTGACTGCAACCAACTCACGACCCACCCAATCTCCTCTCACTCGGCTGGGGTCTGACTGAGGGCCGGTCGAGTGCAGCCAGCCCAAAGCTGCCTGCTTCTGCGGTAGTGGCCATGCCGGGCTTGGCCAGGTAAGCAGGAGCAACCCAAGTCACTACTCCTGGTCAGCAGCGCACCTGCGCAGTGCAGGCAAGCATGTGACCTGTGCGTCGGTCAAGCTGGAGCATGAGGCGGGAGCGGAGCATGCTGTGAGGGGGCAGGTCTCCAGTTCCAGTGAGGCCAGCTAGGTGGTCTTCTCTGTGAGCCTCCCTTTCCTCCCTACAATGCGGGTTTTGGCTGCTCTGCACCAGGTGCCTTCCTTCCTGCCTGGGACAGGGGCTGAGAAGGACGCAGGGACACCCCAGACAGAGCCGCTGAGGTGGGCAGCAGCAGGTGATTTGTGCTAGTCTTTGCTGAGCAGCAGCAGCAGCGAGCCAGCTTGCAGGCGCATCTCTCTTCTTCCGACAGTCCTTGGAGGAGCCAGACTCGAGCAGGATGTAAAGAAATGTGACGTGGCCCAACCAGGGTCCTTAAACAAAATGGGGCTCGCCCACAGTTTGTCTAGGTTGGCCATTGCGGCCTCGGAGAATCTAACCCAGAAAGTTTCAAAAAGGGGACACTTTCCCAGATATTCCCTCAAGGTCTTCACTGGAAGCTCTCCCCAACTTTCAAATGCAGCTCTCTGTGCTCCTGTCTAGTGCAGTTTTGGGGAGGTTTGCCCACTCTCCCAAAAACTTGGTGCTGTTTATTGCTATTGCAATTGTTTAAAATCTGAGAGTCTAAAGTTGCCGGTTAACTCACGCTACTAAGCATGATTTGTCTGTGTGTGTTTTTAAGGGAGTTCTGGGGTGTGTGTGGGTGTGTGGGTGGGTGGGTGTGTGGGGGTGTGTGTGATGCTTATCTGGCAGTGGTGGGCCTAAAAGGCCTCTAGGTCCAGAATCCACAATTACCTAGGTGCACCTCTGCAAGTCCCTGCTAGTGATGACCCAAGACTTCTGTGCGCCTGAGACAGGACACCAAATGCCAAACCCCTCCCCCCATGCCT
This sequence comes from Hemicordylus capensis, assembly GCF_027244095.1. Lineage (NCBI taxonomy): Eukaryota > Metazoa > Chordata > Lepidosauria > Squamata > Cordylidae > Hemicordylus > Hemicordylus capensis. The sequence continues at coordinate 35,045,322 of NC_069659.1, read as the reverse complement.
GGATGCTCCTCCCACTCTTTCCATGTCCCGCCCCTGCTGTCAAACTTGATTTCCTGCACTCACACAAAGATATATGGCACATGCATCCTTCTCCACCTTCCCCCTTAAGTGATGGACTGATTATGAAAAGGAGGAGGGAGCAGAAGAGGAAATTATGAAAGGGCAGTATACTAGATACACTACAGTGTCTTCAGTACTCAATTGCCCTTTCCTTTTCCACTTCCTCCCCCTTTTCACAACCAGCCCAGTGCTCAAGGGAGAAGGTGGAGGAGATGAAGGAAGGCACACACACCCTACACCGAGGCAGGTAATGGTAAAGAGGAGAAGGAGAGTGGTGCCTCTTTGCTGAGTGGGGACAGCGGGGGGGCATTAGGGGGAATCTTGCCATCCCTCTGGCACCCCAGTAATTCACTGCTTGAGGCAACTGACTCGCCTTGCCATATGGGAAGACCATTCTGGCCCCTGCCTAAAAGAATTTACAATCTAAAGGCAATAGAATGAGGGGAAGAAGATGGAGAAGAAGGTAAACCAATAGTAATGTAATCAGAAGTTTCCCTGATCTCTTATGTGAGAGTAAGGGAACTATGCACTACTGGTTCTTTCTTCTAAAGTTTCTCTGCAGAAGTTCCCACAACCAATGAGTTAAGTTGCCATCCCATTTAAAAACTGACTTTTTTTTTTTTGTGGTGGCCTGTACTTTGAGTGAGAAATCTGAAGTATATCAAGGTAGAACAATTAACCTGACAGACTGTCAGGGATGCTTTATATGTAATCTAATATCTGAAGCACTGTTTTAGTTTTTCCTGTTTCTATTCACCTTAAAATAATATTTTTAAGAAGTTTTTTGGGAGCTTATTTTCTGCATCATGTAAGATTTACTTTAAGAGAGTTCAAGAAATGGGGTGGGGTGGGGGGAATCTCCTATACAGCTTTGTCTCACAAATAGGCTAAAACAGCTGTTTCACCTTTCATTAAAGTCTAGCTAAGCCTACAGTCTTTTGTTGAACATATCTCCTGTGCTGGAATCCATCAGTAATTGGTCAAGACTTTATCCACAGTTAATCTCAACTTTGATGAAACCTTATGTCAATTACTTAATAGATAATTACATATTCATTAAAATTTCAACCAAATTGATGAGTGAAGAGGTCAGAGAACAGGCAGCCATCTTGCCAGATGTCATGTGACCCTTTCCTGTACACAAAAATATTCTGTGCTCGGGCTCTGAACTACAAAACGTATTTGTGTGATTATTTTACTATTTTTGAAAGGCTGCACAGGTGGCCAGAGAGACAGGCTTGTTTTTCAGCATTATACCCTATTAAAATAGCTAAAATAAATTCCTTAACATTAGTGGGTTGGTTTGTTTCAAATCAAAAATATTGTTTAAACCCAGAACAAGCACTAGACAATCAGGCGCACACAAATGTTTACAGAATAAACTGTAAATAGATACTGGGGGTATTCACACGACTGCACGCATGCACGGTCAGTTAGGCGGGGGGAGGCAGGGTTCGAACTATCATCCCCCAGATGACTGTTCTGAGCCCCTGCAGCACACAAGCCACATGCCCACATGAACTATCTGCAGTCTCCCAGCAGTACGGATAAACAGAGGCCAGGACTTGTTGTCCCAGCCTCCACATATCCCACAGTGCACCGCACGGCAAGGGCAGTGCAGTGGGGGATTCCCTCAGGGGACAGACACTCTAGCCATCCATCCTCTGTCAACCCATCTCTGTCAGCAGCTTGTGCTGACATATGATTCTGGGAGCCAGGTGAAGGGCGTGTTTGTACCCTTAAGCTCAGCTACGAACCAGGCTTCAGCACTGGGTTTAACACCACAGCATCGCTGGGATCTACACGGATCCTAGAGGATCTCACTGGCAGCCAAGGCCCGGTTTGGCTGCTCATGAGATCAGCCTCACTATAAATCACCATTTTCCAATCAAAGTGTTGCAGCACACTAGTGAGCTGCAAGACACTGGCCAGAGAATGCTGTGACATTCAGAGTCAACTCCAAAAGCAAGGAGTTTAAACACCCTGCCTTTGGAGCCGATTCACCCCATAATGTACCTCTCCTGGTGCATGAGGGACCAGGCCAGCTCCAAAAGTGGGACATTTAAGCTTTTGAAGCAGTAACACTGGCTCCCAGTGCATTACCAAACTAGAATGAGGCCAAGACAATTGTGTTTTGCTCATTCCTTTCTCTCTCCTAGCACAATGTCTGGTCCTCAAGTATTGCAAAATACAATGGTGGGTATTAGCTAGGGATATGACATACCCCAGACAATTAACACAGAACACAGGAAACTGCCTTATATCAAGTCAGACGATTGGTCCATCTAGTTCTTCAAGATTTCAGGCAGGAGTCTCTCCCAGCCCTACCTGGAGATGCCAGGGATTCAACCTGGGGGACCTTCAGCATGCAAGCTCTACCACTGAGCTATGGCCCCATCCCCTACTCTCTACGCAGTAGACAGTGCTCCTATGTAACCACCCATGGAGAACCCTGCTTAGCAAAGGGGACGATTCATGCTCACTACCCCACAAAGCCATCTCTCCACCCAATGCTACTCCCATGCAATATGTAAACATACCCTTGAATTATTGGGCATTGAGTCCTTTGACTACTAAAAGAAGTAGTATCTAAGTAGTATCTTTAGTACTACCAAAAGTAGTACTAAAAGAAGTGAGAATCATAAGATGCTTGTAACAGGACCACTGCTGGCAGGGCTGAATGCCATGTCATCACTTCTGTGTTATGCCACTGTGTGCTATGATCTTGCATTTCATAATAAACTAAACAAGTGAGGTCTGTGGAGCACATGGAGCAAAGCCTTCCAAAGACAACCAAGGACTGGTGGTTCAGTGCTCTTTCCCCAAAGTCAATAGAGAATGAAAAGGATGTTAACATACAGCACACTGCCAAGATTTCAAATGACAAAATAATCTGCAAAACAAGCCCTTATTTTCAGATTTAATGAAAGGCATGTAGTTGACAGCACTCATGGCTGATTACCTGTTGCCAGATCCATATATATATGGATCTGGCAACAGGTAATCAGCCTATATATATATATATATATATATATATATATATATATATATATATATATATGAGACTCAGGTTTTAGAGGGCTGTCTTTGGGCCTCTGCACACTTTGTGCAACCTTTATGCCCTTCTTTTAAAATGTAGGTACCATAAGTCCCTAGTATTTTTTTCCTCACAAGGAAACTAACCCTGTAAAATCACAGATGGTATTTCCTAACCTTCAAAGAAGCAGGGATCAGAAAGCACTGCTGACATCCAGACTAACATTTTGTGCACCAAAAAATGTTTCATGTGTGCATCGTGGGAGATTTTTGCTGATCCCCCCCTGCAGTCCTTTGTTCCTTTTGAAAATAAGTCCTTGAGGGTCCTGCAAGTTAGTTCCGGGGCACAGAGGAAGATCAGATAAAATTGCCTCTTCCTCATTGGATCTCCGCCTTTCTAAATACCTTTCAAAAATGTAGTCATCCTACTTCAAAGCACATTCTCAGCTCTCCTATGTAGGGGAACATCATTAAGCCTCATAATATACTATATTATCTCTCTTTGAAAACATAAGCAGTTTGGCCAACAGTTATCTGCAAGGTTATCATTTGTTTCCTATCTGTTTTCACGCTATATCCAAACGAAGCAAACGGGTTTCCCAGATTATATGGTTCTTCTTTTTCCTTTCATAAGAATAAGCATTTATCAATGCCGGGTCATATATCTTATTTCGTGCCCCCCGTTGTTTTAAATTCAAGGTCACTATAATGTGCTCTGGTACACATTTTAAGGAGAAGGGAGATCAAGTTGCATCAGATGCCTGTATGCTGACAGGAAGAATCCCCATGAGCTGAATGTATAAAATGGACTGCATGGAATGCAAAGCTTGCTACCTGACTTCCAACGACTCCAGGGTCTTCTTGGATGCAATAGATGCAGACGAGAATCAAGGTCACTGCAAGCAAAGGTTCAAGCCAGTAAGTCAGATCTTCTTGGGAAGAAGGCCAGGCAAGTTCCCTCAAAGTCCTGAAGCAGAATGAGCCTTTTTTTTTTAAAGGGGAGTGGAGCCCGGCCACACCCCTTCCTCTGGAGGGCTGAAAAGCTTAAAGGGCCTGTGTCCTATTCTGCAGATGCAGGGTGTGGCGGGGCAGGGGAATCTCCCCCTCAGCTAGTGGGTTGTCTGCAGAGTCCTCTGAGTCCGAGGATACGTAATGATAATGATCATGAGGATCATTAGGAAGGGGATTGAAAATAAAACGGCCAATATTATAATGCCCTTATACAAAACTATGGTGTGACCACACCTGGAGTACTGCGTACAATTCTGGTCACCACATCTAAAGAAGGACATTGTAGAACTGGAAAAGGTGCAAAAGAGGGCAACTAAGATGATCAGGGGCCTAGAGCTCCTTTCTTATGAGGCTAGGCTACAACACCTGGGGCTATTTAGTTTAGAAAAAAGACGACTGCGGGGAGACATGATAGAGGTCTATAAAATCATGCATGGTGTGGAGAAAGTGGAGGGAGAGAAATTATTTTCCCTCCCACACAACACTAGAACCAGGGGTCACTCCATGAAATTGATTGCCATGAAGTCCAGCGCCAATAAACGGAAGTACTTTTTCACACAATGCGTGATCCACTTGTGGAACTCTCTGCCACAGGATGTGGTGACAGCTAAAAACCTGGGTGGCTTTAAGAGGGGCTTGGATAACTCCATAGAGGAGAGGTCTATCAACGGCTACTAGTCGGAGAGCTATAGGCCACCTCCAGCCTCAAAGGCAGGATGCCTCTGAGTACCAGTTGCAGGGGAGTAATGGCAGGAGAGAGGGCATGCCCTCAACTCCTGCCTGTGGCTTCCGGCAGCATCTGGTGGGCCACTGTGCAAAACAGGATGCTGGAGTAGATGGGCCTTGGGCCCGATCCAGCAGGTCTGTTCTTATGATACCGGCTGGGGTACATCCTCTGGTCATAGTGGAGGGATAGAGCTGGTACAGCTGGAGCTTCCCATCTTGACTCATTTGCATCACTACCTGGCTGCAGTGCCTTGGGATATGAAGCGTCCCATCCCAACTCGTCCCTTTAATGGTCTACATCACCCCCTGGCTGAGGGAGTTCAGGGCCCACTTGCAAAACGGCAGCATTTGGCAACCTGTCTCAGCCACCAAGATGTCTTGGGCCACCACTGTCCCTGGGCCTGAATTTATGCCACAGCCAGGCCAAGACACTCTTCAGCCCCTGTCCAGACATCCGACAACCACTGGCCATCACTTTGTTAGGCACCCATGCCACAGGTTAGCCACTCATACACCACGTCATACTGCAGACATGCCAATGGAAGGGAAAACCATTTTTCCCAGCCACAAAATGTTATGGTTTGAGCTCTTGGCAGAAGCAGTTTCATCAGAACTGCTGTCTTGGGGCTCTCCCATAGTACAGTAATAACTGCACATTTACTGCACTTTCAGCAAAGCCTCAAGATGTGGGGAGTTGTTTTTCAACACTGGGATTTTTTTCTCCTCCCCTCTGTATGTGTACACAGCAAACTGGTCATATAAATTGGCCTGTCTTCACCTATTTCCACAGCTGAAATGATTTGTGTCTATAGCAACCCATTGTACATAACCTCTTTGCCATGTGCACCTTGCAGTACTGCAGAGGGAGGGCACTAGATGAAGTGAAATGTATCCCCAAAGCAGTTATATGGATCAGCTGTCAGCCTCTTGCAGAAGACCATTCAGTCAGATGGCATGCGTTTGTTTGTTTGTTTGTTTGTTTGTTTGTACATGTTTTTATCCTCTCCATCCGAGAGGCTCCAAACAATTACAATAGATTTAGCCATATGTAACTGAAGCTAAAATAAAATTAAAGAAGGGTTAAACCCTTCATTCCATCCCCTTGTGAACAAAGCCCAACACATCAAATATTTGCAAACACATTGGTCTAGTGCTTTGGTTGTCTTGCCTCCTGCTCTAGAAAGCTCTTTCATATTTTCCCACTGAGGCTGAAATATCACAAATAAGCAAATGGGGTGGCAAACCAGTCTCTGGAGAACATCGCTTCAAAAGGTAGGTAGGAGCCAGGGAACCATCAGCACATACTGTAGCTCCTTTGAGGGCCCAAGCACAGGGGGGGGGGGGCACCAAGTTTTCAAAACATTAGGCTCGTTCACACAATCCCAAACCGGTTCGGAGGAGCACCTGGCCAAAGTAGGAGGGCCGTGCGCATTCCGATCCATGGTCATGTGAATTCAAAAATTGGAGGGGGGGGGTCATGTGGGAAGTGGGTAGGATGGAAGTGTCTTACCCAGTGCCAGATTAAAGTCTTTGTAAGGCCCTAGGCACTCTCTCAACCATAGGCCACCCAAGATAGATCTATAGATAAATACTTGCATTGCATACAATGTATAGGTCCCCTCATTTGTCTCCTAATATGTCTAATGTCTAGGCTTTGGAGGCTTTGGAATGCACTCCCTAGTGAAATAAGAGCCTTCCCATCTCTGACATCTTTTTAAAAGTCTCTAAAGACGCATTTCTTCACCCAGGCTTTTAACTGATATTGATTGTTTTAATGTTGTTTTTAGAATATTGTTTTAAGAACTTTAAATTGTGTTTTACATTTCTTGCTTTTAAATTTTTTTGTTTTTGTTTTTAATTAATGTTTTACTTTTAACCTTGTTGTAAACCGCCCAGAGACATAAGTTTCGGGTGGTGTAAAAATATGATAGATAGATAGATAGATAGATAGATAGATAGATAGATAGATAGAATGAATAATGTTATGGGGCATATTTTATATTTGTTGTTTTAGATTGTGTTCACCGCCCAGAGATACAAGTTTTGGGAGGTATAGAAATATGTTAAATATTTCTAAAAAATAAATAAATACACTGCCTAGACTAGAGACACATATCAAGCAGTATATAAATATGACAGACAAACAGACAGACAGTGTGTCAGAAGGGACATCCACAGGGCCTGATTATCCATTGACAGCAGTTTTCTTTTCTCATTTTTTGAGTCATCTGAGATTGGCAGGGGGGTGGGCTAAAACCTATTCGTAGGCCCTTGGGAGCTTCCTAGGCCACTGTGCCTAATGAATAATTCAGCCCTGGCCCTCCCCAGCTCTTTACTGAAGATGGACAAAAAGCTGTTCTCTCCAGCTCCCACCTGTTCACCCTCCCCACCCCCTCCATCCTCCTCCCTTGATTCTTGAATTCACACGACCGCGGCCTGGGAACACGCACCTGTTCTCCTACTCTGACCCTTGTTTAGGGTTGTGTGAACAAGCCTATTAATAGTGAACGTGTGGGAGGGATGGCTGTCTCTGCATCATACCCGCCTCCAGTGTGTGGTTATTGGTTAGAGGGCTGCTTGCACACTATGTGCAAAATAAATGTGTTAAATAAATAAATATCAGGAACCCTGCAAAGGGACACTCGCAATTGGCGTATAAAGAATGACGACAAATATGGATAGACCACCTTTCGACAAGAGTTTCCAAAACGGTCTACAGAGATATAAATAAATAAACCCTCTGTTGTACATGCAGGAGCCATCTACATGCATTCTAATGAACCCAGGTAGGTTGTGGAGCAGAGCCTGTTGCCAAGACACTGCCCCCTCCCACAATATGTGCTCCTAATGCATACTTGGGACACCTGAAAAGGGCTGGAGAGCAGAGAAAACAAAAGGAGGGAGAGATAAGGGTAACAAGGGATACGAGCAGGAGCCCTATTGTGGTTCGGTATGAGATCAAAAACAGAATTTGACAAAGGGCTTTATGGAGTAGTAAGTGTTAAGGAGGCACTTTTCAGATATTTTACATGACTTTTGCAGTTGTAAGCACCCTAAGTCCCAAAGAAGAAGTATGCTAGAATTCCCAATAAATTAATACAGCTAAATCATGCCATTTGACAGGGATCCACACATTTAGTCTTAGCTCACTAGCCAGACATTCTCGTGCTCGCCGCCAATCCTCTCTCTTCCCTCAGATCCTTTTCTGGTGCACACGCAGAGGGCTTAGGAGAGAAGCGGGTCTTCTGTCATTTGCATTGGGATAAGGAGATAATAAACAGTGGTTCTTATCTACTCTCTACTGCTCAGAAAGGATTCCTGCCATTTCTTGGTTGGTTGGTTGTGCCTTCAAGTCAGTGTCAACTCCTGGTGACCACAGAGCCATGTGGTTTTCTTGGTAGAATACAGGAGTGGATTACCATTGCCTTCTCCCGCACAGTATGAGATGATACCTTTCAGCACCTTCCTATATTGCTGCTGCCCAATATAGGAGTTTCCCATATTCGGGGAAACATACCAGCAGGGATTCGAACCAACAGCCTCCTACTCTCTAGGCAGGTTGCTTCCCCACTGCGACTTACCTTCTCAAAAATGGCAGCGGAAAAAAGCCCTCTGGTGAGGAGATCTGTGTGCTGCTGGATATCCTGAAGATTTTTGTTTTTAGATAGATATATAATTTAAATTTTAATATGTCATTAATGTGTTTTTCTCTATTATGATTTTATCTTTTTATGAATTTTAAATGTGTTATCTTTTATGTTAACATAAAAGGGGACACTCGCCACTGACGACCTGGCAAGTGAGGAGGATGTGGATTTGTAGATGCCTGCCATTTGATGTCCTGCATGATTTGCAATGTGTCCCTTTCAATGCAAGTATTTTTCGGGGGGGGGGGGAGACACACACCGATCACCCAGCAAAAATTAGTACTGAAATGTCAGCAACCAGCCAGCAAAAGTCATGTGGCTTTTGCACCCTGCGGCACCTCGAAACTCCCGTTTCTACACCGTGGCACCAATGCAACCGTTGGTACAACACAATATCCGGAGCACTTATCTGTTGGCATGCAAATCAAGACCCAGAGGGAGAAGGAAACATACTTTGATTCCAGGCCACAACAGTGTTTGCACAACTGTTGGCAGCCCTTGAAATATGGGTACTAATTTTGCCAGTGTCAACAAGGCCCTAAAGGATCATGAATATTAGATGTTATGTTGCATTGAAGTTAATGGAATTAGATCACAGCCACTGTTCATCACGCTGCAGTCTGACTGAGAGACCAATAATCTGCCGGCAGTTTTTCAAGCCAACTCAGGCAGCCTAGGGGTAGAATCCAACAGGAATTTCTCCCACGCAAGCCCTGCCAGCGGAAATGGGAATTGCACAAAAGCACAGCTTATGCCCCAGATGTATAACTGGCAAACACTTCATCAGCTCCTTGTACATTAAATATTCAGCAAAAATAGCTTCTGTAGTTCAGCATGACATTAAAATTCTCATAAGCGCCAATTGCAAAATTAGCACAGCAAGGACAAATGCCAGCTCATATTCAACACAAGCAACTTTCCAAATCAATTTCATGCCTTGTTTTATGGCATATCCAAATTTGCTTCTTTTTAACCCCAGGACTGGCCTGTTTATAATACACTAAAGCAGGGCAACACAACGTCAACCATCCTGCAGATGCTGAACTACAGGTCCCATCATCCCTGACTATTGGAGACTGTGGCTGGGGATGATGGGAGTTGTAGTCCAGCTAGAGGGCCCAAGGTGTACAGGCCTGTACTCATGAGTTCTGAAGATAATAAAGTTGAGGCAATTAGTTATTTTCAGTCACTCTACTCCTATTTCCTTATTCTTCCTTCTCACATGTCACCAACACACCCTACTTGTTCTATCCCCCATCTTTTACCATTTTCACTGCTTAGCATAGGGGGTGCCAGAAACGGCAAGTGCCCCACAGACATGCTGGACCCTGATGGGAATGAAAGGAGCTTTTACATATTCAGAGTCTTTTCTTCCTTATCATCTATATGATATATATCAATTTAAATTTTTTTAAAAAATATTCCCCGGAGCTCACAGATCTGCTTATTTTAGAATGCAAGCATTTGTTTGAAAGCTATTTCTCTTTTAAAAATCTAATGTGTTGGACAAAGTCTGGCCCTCCAGAAATGCACTTTGTCTCTTCTGTGCCCATCCCCATTTTTTCCTGGTGTTATTATTTTAACAGTTATAACCACTATTAAAGAGCACCTGCCAGTTCTGTGTGTTCTCCATTTTCACCCATTCATCATTCCACATTTCTCCCTAATGGCGCAGAGGGAAAATGACTCGATTAGCAAGCCAGAGGTTGCCGGTTCGAATCCCTGCTGGTATGTTTTCCAGACTATGGGAAAGACCTATATCAGGAAGCAGTGCTATAGGAAGATGCTGAAAGGCATCATCTCATACTGTGTGGGAGGAGGCAATGGTCAACCCCTCCTATATTCTACCAAAGACAAACACAGGGCTCTATGGTCACCTGGAGTCGACACCTACTCGGTGGCACACTTTACCTTTACCCAGACTCAGCCCTGTTGAGGCTTTCAAAGCATGTTCAATGAATGCACATGGTGGGTGGAAGGCTCTACCCTTGATCTGTGTGGGTTCACTGAATGCCTGATCAGAGTCTGTGTGCATCCAGCTGTATGTGGGGAGCGGAGTGAGCTCTATCCACACAACTAGAGATGAGCAGAACTAATGTGCAATCGAACTGGGCTGGTTCGTTGGTTCAACCAGCCCAGCTGGCCAGTTCAACCAAACCAGAGTGGTGGTTCGGTCTGAATGGTGGTTCGGTCTGAACACTTCTATTGGTCTGTGCACACCCCTAATTCATACATTGGAGGAACCCTGCAATCCACACGTTATGCTTTGCATGTATCTTTTAAACTCCAGTTATACCTATTCCAGTCATCCTCTGCATAAGCCCAAACCCTTCTTTTATATATTCTTTCTCACAGACCATATCCACCCTCCAAATACTGCATTATCTTCCAAATATTGCCTTTAGTCCCATCGCTTCCCTCTTGTCCCTACTATGACAAGCAATGTTGCTAGAGGAGAGATTTTGACACCTGGAGTTTAAACAGTCCTTATAATCAGCAAAGTAAATAGTCATGTGTGGATGTATCTTCACAGATCTAGCACCAAACAGAATGTACATCATCCAATGTCGCCTCAAACACAATACTTTTCAACTGAGTCTGTTCACACACTCAGCTGCCAGACATCCAGTGTTGAATAACCAAGAGATAAGTGATATGTATGTAAGTGTGAACCTGCTCTTAAAGGTGAGGCTGGCCCTACCATTAGGCAGAGAGAGAGATCGAGAGAGAGAGATCATTCACACAATCAAAATCAGTGTTCTACCTGGATTTGGGAGCTGTGCATGCTCCCGATTTTCAGATGTGTGGAAACAAGGTAAGAGGGAAACCTGGGTAGCTTTTCCTCCTACCGTGCTTCCACACAATCACTTCTACCCAGGTTTTCCGCCTACCTTGTTCCACACAACCAAAAGTTGGGAGCACACACAGCTCCCAAGCCCAGGAAGAATACAGTTTTTGATTGTGTGAATGACCTCTCTCAGGAGTATAGCTGGAATAACAGGTTAGTGTTTGTTTACTTACATTTTACATGCAACAGAGAGAGGCTGGCCAACAGGAAACTACAAAGCACCTTCAGGAAAGCCCTCAAGTGCCTCAGGGGTACGCAATGTTTTGGAACATCTCTGCTTTGAGGCAAAGGTATAGCAATTTTAATCCCATTTCTATGTCTTCCCCAAAATTTTACACAGGAACATATGAAGCTGCCTTATACTAAATGACATCTCTGGGTCATCTAGCTCAGGACTGTTTTCTCTTACAGACAGCAGTTAGTTCCCCACAGTCTTAGGCAGAGGTTGTTCCCAGCCCTACTATCGAAGAACAGTTTTTGAGTTGCCAGGGACTGACTATAGACCTCTGACTCTGAAAGACCCACTGCTGGCCTATGGCTCTTCTTCATCCTAGGCTTTCAGATAATTCTGCTCTCCAGGTAGCCCTCTGGTGAAGAGAACTCCTAGCAATCCGCAATAGACTCTTGGGTTCCAATTTGGAGAGGGAAAGCAGCAGAAGTTTTTTCTTGCCGATTTCCCCCCAAACCTCTGAGCAAGTGAGAGGAAACTCTGGGGCTATTCACTCGACTACGTGCCTGCGTGGTAGGCTGGGTAGCGGGGAAGGCAGAGTCCAACCTACCTTCCCCCAGATGACTGCTCTGAGCCCCAGCAGCGTGCAAGCAGTGTTTCCACTAGCAGGGATTACCCAATGACTACAACTCCCAGCATCCCCATCTGCAATGGCCTTTGGCTGGGAATTGTGGGAGTTGTGGTCAACATCATCTACGCATCCCTGTTAGAGGGAACACAGCATGCAAGCCGTGCGCCCACATGACCAGCACTGCTGGTAGCAGCATGGATTACTCTCTGCGCTGCTCCTGGAAATGTGGGTAAAGATGCCAGGATTCCTTGTCCTGACCTCCAAGAATTCTACAATGCACTCTGCGCTGAATGCTCTAGGCGCCCATCTCTGTGTCAGCACGACCTGCAAGCAGCTCGCGCTGACACAAAATCCCAGACCTGAGGTGAAGGGCACTGTGCCCTTAACCTTAGCTAAAAGCCTGGGCTTCGCTGCTCATCAGAACAGCCTCTCTGTCTCCAAGCTCTGCAGGAAGGGCAGAGGGCTCAAGCAAGAGGCAGACTCTTCTCTCACTTACATGGAGGTTTGGATAAGGAAAGAAACAGATATAGATATAAATATAAATATAGATATATCCTATGTGTCACAATAGAAAATAATCCTTAATTATTTTTTAAAAAGTTTCGAAAATTGTGGACGATGCAAGTCATTTAATGGTACTAGAGAAAGACATGCTGTTCTGGTAGCTCCAGGTCTTAACACTCACATCAATTTCGGAGGATGAATACAACTGAACGAAGCCCGGGCGGGTGTGCGGCTGGGGGAGTCAGTCAGGTGACTTGCCTCTGGGGGCCCCCAGACAACTGTCTCCCCTTGCCCTATTATAGTTACGCCCCTGCCACCCCCTCATATTTGTGTGGCGATTTAAATAGGATATGAAACTGCAGGATACCCGATATTTCTTATTTTTCAAAGCTTCCACAGGAGAGATGACTCTACCTCTCTTCCAAGGCCTTTAGGTGTGCCGGGGGCTTGAGGCAAAGGTGTAGCTTCCTCTCACTTGTGCAGGCCTTTGCAAAAGACTACTTCTGCTTTTTGCCTACTCCATACTGTGCAGCACAGCTGAGCAATCCCTGCTACTCCTTGGCACATTTCAGAGGACCGTGAGGGTAGTATGCTCCTTCTACCCTAGGGCCTATTTTTTATCTTAAAAAAAAAATGTATTGGCACATCTCTTGGCACCAGGAATTTGGCAGCTTGCTTATTTATTTATTTAAACATATGTGTATACTGCCCACTACCGACGTCTCTAGGCGGTTTACCGCAATTAAACAAAACAAGAAACTTTAACAATTAAAACATATTTAACAATCCAATTAAAATACCCATAAAAACTACCAGACAGCTAAAAAGCTTGGCTGAAGAGATGTGTCTTTAGTTTTTTCCTAAAAGCCTGTTCCCTTTCCCTTTTGTTTCCTAAAAGGGATGGAGCAGCTCCAATCTCAGCAGGAAGCGTGTTCCACAGCTTGGGGGCAACTACAGAGAAGTCACCAGATGAGCCGGCGGCACCCTCAGACAAACCTCCCCTGAAGATCTCAATAGGTGGCAAGGTTCCTAACGAAGAAAGCATTCTCTTAAATACCCCGGGCCCAAGCCATTGACGGCTTTATAGGTAATAACCAGCACTTTGTATTTTGCTTGGAATTCTATTGGCAGTATAGTTCTTTTAAAACTGGAGTGATCTGGACTCTTCGAGACATCCCGGAGACCAATCTGGCAGCAGCATTGGGCACCAATTGCTGCTTCCGGACTATGTACAAAGGCAGCCCCATGTAGAATGCATTGCAGTAGCCAAGCCTGGGGGTTACCAGCATGTGCACCACCATCTTAAGGTCACTCACTTCCAGGAAAGGGTGCAGTTGGCAAATCAGCCAAAGCTGATAGAAAGCACGCCTGGCCACAACCTCCACCTGAGGTATCAGGGAGAGGGTTGCGTCCAGATGTACTCCCAAACTGCAAACTTGTTCCTTCTGAGGGAGAACTGGCAGATCTGTTCCATTTCCCAAATTGTGGCTTCCTACAGTGAGCACCTCCATCTTGTTTGGATTCAGCCTCAGTTTATTATCCCTCATCCAGTTCATTACTATCTTGAGGCAGGCATTTAGGGACGTTATGCCATTGCCCAATAAAGCTGACAAGGAGAAATACATTTGAGTGTCATCAGCGTACTGAAAACACCCTGCACTAAACCCCCTGATAATCTCTCTGAAGGACATCAAAAGCTCTCACATTGTGGAGCAACAGTCTCCAAGTAACACCTTCTGAAATCTACCCGAGAGGCATGAACGGAACCACTGAAAAGCAATGCCCCCTACACCCAGTCCACTCAGGCGATCCAGGAGGATACTAGGTTTGATGGTAAGAAAAGCCACTGAGAGATCCAAAAGGACCAAAAGAGTCACACAATTTCCCTTTGGAGATCATCTATCAGGCCAACTAAGGCAGTCTCCACTCATAACCTGCCTGAAAGCCAGTTTGAAATGGGTCTCGTTAATCTGTTTCATCCAGGACTACCACGAGTTGAGAGGCCACCACCTTCTCAATGACCTTGGGCAACCACAGGAGATTGAAGACAGACCTTTAACTGCCTAACTCAGAGGGATCAAGTGTAGCCTTTTTAAGAGGTCTAATAATTGCCTCCTTTAAACAAGGAGGCAAATCTACCTTCCCTCAGGGAATCTTTTATTATCTCCATATTGTTATCCCATAATACCACAAACATTGGCCCCCTTCATATGTAATTCGGGCCCCCTCCCCATGCTCCCCCATCAGCTTTTGGACATGCAGGACAGCTCCCTCTCTGCAGTCAGCGAGACTCCAGAGAGGCAGGGGAGCTGGCTATGCAGGCTTCCTTCTTAACGTAGCATAGCCAATCCACATAGCCAATCTGGAGGTGTGAAGAAGGAGCTTCCTCCCTCAACTCCAGCTCCATGGGTCCGAAACGGCAGTACCAGCATTCAGGTGTAACACTGGCACCGCAGAACCAGAGTTGGAGGTGCCCAAACTCCACTCTGAACTGAAGGTTCAGAGTGCAGTTCGGGGAGAGAAACTGTGGGTCTCTTCTCGCCTTCAACTGAGGTTTCCCAAATTCAGGCGTGCATCCAAGAAAACCAGAGGTGAAGAGATCTCCGTTATGTCTGAATTCAGCGATTATGTCAATGTGAGGGGGAAATAGTTGCTGCCAGAATAACAAAATGACCCCCACTTCAGGAACTATTTTTTTGCAAAACACTCAGAATAACACAACATGTCAGGCACTGTGCGAAACTAAGATGGCAACCACCAGATACCCAGCACTGAGACTATGGCTGGCAGCAAACCTCTACCTCTGAGTGCCCCATAGAACTTGAGGAAAGCTGACTTAGGATAAGCCCCCTTGGCTGACCCCAACACAAGTAGAGGCTTCACTAGTAAGCCAAGTGGATATACGGGTGGCCCTCATTATCCACAGTTCCAGCAACCACGGTTTAGTGTATCCATGGTGAGGTCCTAGAGACCTGGTTTCCATATCTGTGGGTGCAAAAATAGGCTACTTTCACCTATCTGTGATTTCAGGGCCACTGGAAATGACTTCCAGAGTCATTTCCGATGCCATTTCCAGTCTGGAGACAGCCCGGCGCCATTTTGTGGCTCTTTTAAAACAGAAAACAAAATTTCCCACAATTTTTTGCTAAAAATTGGAGGGGTTGGGGCACATTGCTGGAGACCTGGGGAGTAAGGTAGAATACATTATTTCTCTTATTTATGCTCTCCAGCACCCCCATTATTTTTAGCCATGTGTGTGTGAGAAAGTGAACCTAACCCCTAGATTCCCATAGGGGTAAGGTCTCGTTATTCGCGGTTTCCGTATTCGCACCTATAGCTGAGCACAGAATCCCCACGGATAATGAGGGTCAGCTGTACACAGATCCACAGCCATGACATTGCACGTATCCCAGCCTACATTTTGCCTGATTTGATGGCAACAAGATCTGTTTGTCAAACTTAGAAACTTTATGTCTGCACATTATAGCCAGACAATATCCCCTATTTGTAGAATCATATCTGTTGTCCTAATTGGACTCTAGGGTCTTTTACTAGATGTTTACACAATTTCTGGTACTAAAGGGCCATGAACATATGATTTCTTAATGCTACTTATTACTATTTAGACACTAGGGATGTGCAAGGAACCGCCGACTGCTGGTTCGAAGGTGGGGGGTGGATAACTTTAAGGACTAGGGAGGGTGCTCTTAACTCCCACCACCACTGTTCTCAAAAACAGCCCCACCAGGGCGGCAGCGTACCTCCTTGCCACCCTGGACTAGAAGTGGACGCTGCACTTACACTCATCACAACATGCGCAGCGGCGCAGCAAGGAGGTACACTGCTGCCCTGGCAGGACCATTTTTGAGAAGTGTCGATGGGGGAGAACACGGCGGGGGGCGGGTGTAAGAGCACGTTCCCCAGTCCTTAAAGTTATCCCCCCACCTTTGAACCAGCCAAACCACTGGTCTTTCAAACCAGTTCGGAGGCCCATAAAGGTCATAAAGGGCCTCCGAACCGGTTCCATGCACATCCCTATTAGACACAACAGTAACCATAACAATAATTTGACTAGAAAAAGAGCCAAAATTCTGAAAAACTTACCGAGCCATATAATTCCCCTTTCTCATTCATTCCAAGATAAAGTCCACTGTCTACCCCTCGAATGCTGACCAGGCCCACTGCTATACTGATAAACTCCAGGATACCTGCAAAACACATAACACAAAAATGTACATATTGTTTCCATTCACAAATTTAGGACTTTGGACTGACTTTTAATCGACTCAGAGGTGTTATTAAAATGGCAGTGTTTTACACCACAAGGCTGAATGTCAACCAATGAATAGTCTTTTGACATACAGACATCCTCAGCATATAAAACTCACGGTGCTGAGCCTTTTCCTGAAAGTATGCATTGCAGACAGCATATGGGTGTCAAGCAGAAGCTCCTCCTTTCAGTTAGCCATTTGTGCAAAAAGGTTTTTCATAAAAAGCATGCCAGTCCAAATGTTTTAGCAGTCCTTGGACATGTGGAAAGACTTGTGTGTAGGATGGTTAAACACAATAACCCACGTGTTGCACAGGCTTATATGGGTGTTTCCCAGTGGCCTGCAGAGGGCATCTAAGAAAGCACTGGTGGTCTTTGCAAGAGTGCAAGTGTGCAAAAACTTATAAAGTATAAATAAAAATAAAGTTGCATACCCGAAGTGCAGGGTAAGTTGCATTCCCAAAGTACAGTACACAACTTCAAGTATTTGTGCACTTGTGGTCTTGCACAAGTTTGCCAGCACATGTTTAGATGTCTGCAGTGGCACAGGCCAATCAGAAAAGCTAGCAGAAGCCTGCACAACATGTTGCCAATATATTTGATAGGTCAAGAAATAGTATTCAAAATCTGTTGAAAACTGAAGCAAAACTGAACACTGAGTTCATATTCACAACATAACAATGTGTTATACACACAAATGTGTAATCAGACTCCAATGGCCCTTCAGCTCTTTTACTGATGGAAACACCAAGGGGAGTGAAGGAATTTGGAGTGGAAAGTGGCATGATAAAGGATGTTGGAATCAGCTCCATCTGCCATCTTTATTCATTCGTTCAAGACAATATAATGGCAATGATATACACATACTTCTGTTCTTCAAACAAGTTTTTAGACCTCTTTAATGTGTAATAGAATAAAATAAACAGTTCTTCTAAAATTGAGTAACATTAAAGAGGTCTAAAAATGCATTCACTTGTGTATTTATCAATCATATTTATACACCACCTGATGTGTGTATCTCTAGGCAGTGTACACAATTTAAAACCCAAATATAAACAGAGTTAAACAATTAAAACAATTTCACTAGAGAACAAGTTGTTCTAATAAGAACTAATCTGCCTATTTTCCTTTCACTATCCCTACAACTGGACTAAATTTGGTCCAAATTGGTTAAGCAGTTCACAAGTTAGCTCACATGTGCCTCAAATGTTCATGAGTCTGCCATCTTGAATTAGGGTGGATGACATCATCACAAACTATGTGTTTGAGGTGTCAATATGAGTCTCTACAAATGTGCCAAATTTGGTCCAAATCGGTTCCTACTTACACCTCAAACATTCATCTGTCCATCATCTTGAATCAGGGTGGGACATTATTACAAACTATGACGTTGAGGTGTCCTTGAGTGTCACTCAGTACAACTGAACCTAATTTGGTCCAAATCACTTAGGCAGTGCACAAGTGAGCCCTCTTGCACTCAAACATTCACACATCCGCCATCTTGGATCGAGGTGGATGACATCATCACAAACTACACCATTGAGGTGTCCCTGTGTGTCCCTAAAACTGTACCCAATATGGTTCATATTAGTCCAGGCATTGCAATGTTGATAGGGAAACACACACACGGACACACACGGAACGCTGGTTGATTTCATAAGCCTACTGGAAAGTAGACTAAAAACAATCAAACCGTTTAAAATTAATTTCAGTTAAAAGCTTGAGGAAACAGATGTGTCTTGGGGGTCCTTTTAAAAGCAATTACAGGTGGAGATGCTCTTATTTTGGCAGGGAGCATATTCCAAAGCTCTACTCTGCTTTTCAGTCAAGAAGACTAGATCACATTTATACGTCAATCACACTCTGTCCTCAGAAATAATTTCTGTTCTGGGGTTCCAAATGTGTTTCTGAGAGTAAACATTAGGGATGTGGTTAGGGATGCACATGAAGCCTTTTGTGCACATCTGGGGTGTGGAGAGCAGGCGCTTTAAAAGGAGGAAGGCAGCCTCCTCACCTGCTCCTCCGTCGTTCCTCCACTACAGTGCCCCATCGTGATGCTATCGGTATTAAACACCGCGCCGCGCAGCTGCAAGGCTGCTTCCAGCAGCCTGCAGGCAGCGTCAGCATGCAACTGGCATCTGCACATGTGTGGATGACATTTGTGTGGTCAGCAACACCTTGCAGACCATGCAGATGCCATCTGTGCATGTGCAGAAACCATTTATGTGTTGCCCACTGGCAGCCGGGAGCCTGTAGCTGTGTGACACGGTATTTAATACCTACAGCGCCACAGTGGGGAGGCGGGAGGTGGTGGAGGAGTGGCAGAGGGGCAGGTAAGTCCTGTCTCCCTCTCCTTCGAAAATGCCTGCTCCCGCCCCCCACCAAAACAATTCCGCTGGAGTAGCTCGAAGTGTTCCAGCACCTCAAATTAGAGGCACTGAAACATTTCATGCACATCCATAGTAAACATTCATTTCAAACCCTGTGGGGAGGATATGTCTGGAAGGGTGATCTGCAGCAGCAAAACAAAGGGTCAAGGTTACACATCTTCTCCCTCGCAAGCAAAATTCTCTCTCAAGATCTCTCTCCTGAAGCTTCGTTTTCTGCCACAAAAACGCAATCTGGGATAGATTACACACATGTACATACATTGTCTTGTTAGGCCCAGGAGTGTAGTGATTGGTAGAGAAATGGAGCAGTGCCCCCTCAAATGCTAATTCTGCCCCCTATACAATTTTCTTTCAATCTTCAAATTCCTAACATTTCAGTAACTTAAAACTTCAGCTTCTAGGATGCATCTAGAGCATACCACATGGGGCAAAATTAATTGGTCAAACCAAGAAAATGTAAACACAGATAACAAATACAGCAGATAAAGGTACTGTGAACATCTTGAATGTCTCACTTTGCAAGTCAGAGGAGTTACAATACATGAACTGTTCCAAAGAGGCACCTTTTAAAAGTGGTAATTCTCCTTATTTAGCAAGGGGAGAGCAACTGGCCCTATCCATCCCTACACAGCATCCCCCCAGTGACTGTTGCTGGTCTCTATCTTATATTTCTTTTTAGACTGTGAGCCCTTTGGGGAAAGGGATCCATATTTATTTATAATTTCTCTATGTAAATTGCATTGGAAACTTTTGTTGAAAAGCAATATATAAATATTTGTTGTAGTAGTTGAGCAAACAAGAAAGAGCCATCAAAATTTGTAAACTTCAGCATCAAAATGTTACCGCCTCCTGTGCTATTATTGCTGATGCCTTGAGGGGGTGCTTGTTAAGCACCATTAGCATCCCATTCTGGTTACCTATAAGAGCAATACAAACCAGAAAACAACGTAACTGCCCCTATCCACCCCCAGCACAATACCTCCAGTGACTGTTGCTGGTGTCTATCTGATGTTTCTTTTTAGATTGTGAGCACTTTGGGGACAGGGATCCATCTTATTTATTTATTATTTCTCTATGTAAACTGCCCTGAGCCATTTTTGGAAGGGCGGTATAGAAATCAATCAATCAATCAGTCAGTCAATCAAATAAATATTTGGTGACCTCAGCTTACCAAACCCATTTTCTGTCAATCAATTCTGTCCCTAGACTTTTTCAGAAGTTTTTCCCCATCCCACCTTACTCTTGGCCTTCCCTCAAATCCCTTCATTCCTCTTCCACCTCTCACTGCTTCCTTTGCAACCCACAGCCTCTCTTACCTAAGCCCAGTGAGATTTTCCATCCTTCTTCTGCCATCATCACTGGAGCTCCTTACACAGGAAGCGGCCTTTTACTGAGTCAGACCATTGGTCCATCTAGCTCAGTACTGTTTGCACTGACGGACAACATTCTCCAGAGTTTCAGACAGGAGCAGTGATGTAGTTGCGAATTCAGAAGTGCAGGCACTCTCCAAGACAGCCCCCACGGCCATGCCCACCCAACAGTCAGAGAAGCTAAGAAGTACCGGCGTTCCGTCCCTGCTGCGTGTCCCCCACAACACTCCTGGACAGGAGTCTTTCCCAGCCCTAGCTGGAGATGCCAAGGATTGAACCTAGGACCTTCTACATCCCAAGCAGTTGCTCTGCCACTGAACTACAGCCTCATCCTTGGCCTTTCACCAGCTTACCTTAGCAAACCCACCATCTCCCCAGTGTCCTACTGCACACAGTCCTGCCTATAGGCCCTTGACAACATTTCCCTTTCAACCCAACCAATCTTCCACTTCTATGGCAGCAACTTGCTATGGCATGATTAATGTCAACAGACATTAAGCCCATTCACACGACGGGGCGGGTGACAGGCAGACGGGGGGGAAGGTGGAGTTCAACTTACCTTCCCTCCCCACCCCACCCCCGATGAGTAAAGAAGTGCTACTGGGAGCGCATCTTGCACTCCCAGATGATCCACGCTGCTCCAAGCAGCATGTATTCCAATGCATCACGGCCTCCGGATATCCCACAATGCATTGGGGGATCTCTCCATCTAGGCACCCATCTCTGTCTTCTCAGCACCCATATAGAGCTCTGTGCTCTAGGCACCCATCCCTGTGTGCACTTGGGCTGCAAGCAGCTGAGCACCCACACAATCCCGGTGCTGGGATTAAAGGCACACTCAGGTCCTTAACCTTGGCTGCAGGTCGGGCTTAACACTGGGGTTAGGTGGGCAGCCTAACCCACATGGATCCCTGCGCTACACACGAGTAACCTAGCCCAAGCTGGGCTACCCTATCCTGAGTTAGGTTGCTCATGAGAACAGCTTTATTATTTACTCCCAATACTTAGTGTTTGTTATGATGTCACAATTATATCAAGTCAGACCACAACTGGAGGATTTTGCAGACAAGTATTTGACAAGAGACAGGTTTTAACATATAGTGAAGCTTTTCTCACGCACAGCCTAACCCAGGCTAGGGATACCTAATCTTGGTTAGGCTGCATGTGAGAACCACCGGGATCAGGCCCGATCCTCATGGGGCAGGCCACCTAGCCCTGTTTTAAAACCCAGCTGGTAGCTGAGGTTAAGGGAGAAAGTGCTCTTTTAACCCGAGCTAACTGCTCATGTATTCACTAATTTATTTATTATTAATTACATTATTAAATTATCTATTGTCTATTGTCATTATTATCATTAGTTAAAATGTTCATATCACCAAAATATTAGTTAGATGCTGTAGAAGGGTAAAGTTTAAGACAGACCCTAGCCACAAGCTCAAAAACTGTTTGAGAACAAGACAAGAGATCCATGGAAGAAAAGAAAAAGGAGCGTGTTTATTAATGAAAAGTCAAAGAACAACTATAGGGTTTGAGGCCATGTTTGAATAAAAACATGGCTGCAACAAAAATAATCTGGCACCAAGGAGGGAGTTCCAGTGGAAGAAAGCAATGAAAAAGAAAGGATGGAGGGAAAGGACTGAAAAAAACAAATCCTGGGCATTACAAGGAGAATTAACAAAGAACTAAAGAGTGAGAGTGAGAGTGAGAGTGAGAGTGAGAGTGAGAGTGAGTGAGAGAGAGAGAGAGAGAGAGAGAGAGAGAGAGAGAGAGAGAGAGAGAGAAATACATTTTAAGGTTAAAAGGAAGAGAGAGAAAGCCAATCGCAAGAATGAAGGGGGGTTAACATGAACAATCCAGTGAGCAGTGAAAACTAAATGAGCAGCAGAGAAGGACAAAAGAGAGGGTTTTGAACACAGAGGCATGAAGGCTGGCTATGAGGTATTATAACAATCAAAGTGAAAGAGTCTGTATGAAAATATTGTAAGATTTTAGCAGTGTCCTCCTGAGAAAGAAAAGAACAAATTGTAGAAAGATTAGTAGGTTTAATGCAGCTGGATCTGAGGGGAGGAGGGAGGATGAAACATGAGGATACATGTGATTGACAATGTAATTGTCAACTATAAGAAAAGGAAAGGTTACATAGGAATGGAAAGTGCTTTATATGGAATCTGAGCATTGGTTCATCTCGCTCAGTTTTTTCTACTCTTGACTGTCAGCAGCTCTTCAGGTTTTCAGACAGAAGTCTTTTCTCAGCCCTACCAGGAGATGCCAGGGATTGAACCTGAGATCTTCTAACATGCAAAGCAAATGCTGTATCACTGATCTCCAAACCCCATCCCTAGAGAACATGGTCGAGGGAGATGAGTTCAGAGGGAAAACTAAGCTTAGTCTAGATACACTGAGTGGCAAAAACCAGACCCATGTGGCAAAAACCAGAGACGCTGGCAAAAAATCAGAGACAAAAAACCGCCCGCCCAGAGATGGAAGTTTGGGGCGGTCTACAAATTAGATAGATAGATAGCCAGCCATTAGGCAACAGATATGTTTGCAAGTGGAATTGCTCCTCTACTGCCACCTGAGGGCACATCTACGCTACAAATCTATATTGGTCTTGTGCCAGTTTAACTGTCATGGTTTCACACAAAAAGTTCTGGGAATTTTTGTTTAGAATTCTGTTAGGGATCCCTGCCCGCAGAACTATAGGTTCCTGGAAGAGAGAATGACTATTAAAGTAAATAATGTTGAATAGAGTAATTGGTATGGCTAACACAAATATATGAAAAAGGAAAAGGGGGGAAAAAGGCTTGGTCGAACTTACATCCACTTGAAACAGAAAATAATAATTAGCATTGGGTGGTGTGTAACTAATTAAAAAAAAATTGGAACAATTTAGTCACAAAACAATCACCGCCCTAATCACAATTTGAATATATATCTAACAGGAAAAAGAAGCCCATGGTTAAAATTTTGTAACCAAAATAACATAAATATGAGAAGTACGATTGCACATTCTGTGTGATAGCACATTGCACATTGTTCTGTGTGAACAAAATACGATTGATCAGTGTGTGTATATAATAAACTATATTTCACACACACACACACACACACACACATATATATTATGCATTGTAAAACTTAACATGTTTACAATTCTGATAACCTGACCCAGTAAAGTCTATCAATTTTAAACTGCTTTGAATGTGGACACATGTAAAGAATAAGGATTCATAAATATTGTGCAAAGAATAATTAATTCCATAATGTTCCCCAAGTAGAGAGGGGGAAATCAGTATTATATTAGGTGTAATATTTATGGTAGAATCTCCAATACAAACAAACCATTGAAACTATTTAAACTTTCACCTTGTTTGGGGCTACATAATAGTCACCCCAAATCTTGTTAATGAGGCTTCTTCTGTGAAACTTTCACCAAACTATCATGTTACCTATATGTACATATATCGCCAAGTAATTTTTAATTGAGGCCAATTCTTAGGTTATATATCTACTGCCTGATATTGTAACTTTTAAATCTGGTATCTTTCATGGTAGTGTAAAAGTAAATTGGGAGTGAAATTGCTACTCTAATTTCAGGTGGCTGGGCGCACATTGCTGACCACCTGAAAGTTAAAGAAAGGCTGTCTATTGTTACCACAAACCCTGCAGCAGATTTTTCAAGTTTGTTGGAACTGCATGCCTGAAATGTCTGTGAAACCCACTTACTGCACTTTTTATATATTACAATGGAAAATGCTTCAGTTATGTTACTATTTGCTCTGCACCCCAAGACAATCAAGAGCCAGTTAGCCACATCTGAGTCCAATGGAAATCAGAGTACAAATTGTTCTGGATTGGAGTCATTATATATAACTCTTGTTAACTGGGCAAAGAGAAACCTGTTAAATTTGACAGCTCAGTAATATTTAGCAGGAGGAGGACAACTATTCAACCCAACATAGTGTTTCTCCCAATAGCTGTTGCAAGTGTCTCCCTTTGCGTTACTTTTTACATGATGAGTCTTTGGGGACCAAGAACCACTTTCTCATTCCTTTTGCTACATAAATAGATTTGAGAATAGGAACATAGGAAGCTGCCATATACCGAGTCAGACCATTGGTCTATCTGGCTTAGTATTGTTTTCACAGACTGGCAGCGGCTTCTCCAAGGTTGCAAGCAGGAATCGCTCTCAGCCCTATCTTGGAGAAACCAGGAAGGGAACTTGGAAACTAGATGCTCTTCCCAGAGCGGCTCCATCCCCTGAGGGGAATATCTTACAGTGCTCACACTTCTAGTCTCCCTTTCATATGCAACCAGGGCAGACCCTGCTTAGCTAAGGGGATAAGTCATGCTTTCTACCACAAGACCAGCTCTCCTCTCCTTTTGCGGGGGGGGGGGGTGTTGAAAAGTGGTATATAAATAATAACTAGCTAGCTGGGCCGGGCACAGAGCATCTGTGCATCTAGTTCTCTCCCACCACCACCGCTTTCTTCCCCCAAGCACCCACTGTCATTTTCTTCTCCACCTGCTGCCACCACCACCGTTTTCTTCCCCCAACTGCTCACCCACCACCACCCTTTTCTCCCCCCTCCCACCATTTTGTTTCCCGCCCCGTCCGCAAGCTTGTCTGCCGGCGCTTTCCTCTTCCCCTGCTGGCAGCTCACTCGCAAACTCTCACAAGAGCTGCCACACATGGCATTAGAGATGAGTACACCTTAGAGAAATAGAGAGAGAATATGGATTGTTGCCTACAGTATGGATTTTGTCAAGACTGCATTATTTAACTTAAAACTCATTTGAATGTTTTCTCCTTATGCGAACTACAAGCATATTTTATACACATGTACAACTTGTAAATGTAAAATGTAAAAATAATAACTTAAGAGCTGAATTGTATCATAAATGAAAGGATAGGAAAGAGCAGAAGATTTCAAATTCCCTCCCTGACTTCTCCAAGATAGGGTGGAGAGAGATTCCTGCCTGCAACCTTGGAGAAGCTGCTGCCAGTCTGTGAAAACAATACTGAGCTAGATAGACCAATGGTCTGACTCAGTGTATGGCAGCTTCCTATGTTGATAGCTGAAGTCTGAGTCCATCCCTGCCAATATCTGTTAATGTTGAAATATCTGTAAAATGGTCTTGGATAATCTTTCAAAGATGGCACGTTTATAAAGATCAAGCATAACTTTGCCACTGAGGCCAAGACTTCATTACTTTACCAACAGGACCAGGGAGAGCTCTCCCATGAGGCCTAGTGAAGTGACAACCTCAGGCATCACGCCACCTACCTGCTGTGATACTCTGCCCTTGCTCTGGGCTTTTTCCTTTCTTCTCCCTCATTGGCCCTATCACACCTCATTGGCCCCACCCATATTTCTGGGAGAGACAAAGTGGAGAAGTTTGGCACTGGAGAGACAGCAGAGGAGAGCAAGCTGGGAGCATGAATGAAAAAAAGAAATGGGAATGAAAGAAAGACAAGCGGGCAGAACTGGGCACATGGGGCCTGCAACAGCAGGCAATGGAGTGAGTCAGAGGACAGAGAATGCCTCGTAAGGATGAGGCTGGCCAAAAGAAAGAGGAGCAGTGTCAATACTGAGCTGCAACCCAGGGGGAAGACCAGTGAGCAGGGCCAGTGCAGTGGGGTCTTGCCTCAAGGGACAAAAGGTACCGGCTTGCTTCTGAACAGGATGTCTACTGGCCCGTGACATTTCCAACATATCAACTGGCCAGCTGGTTTATACTTAGCTATTTGCAAGACTGAGTTTTGATTTCTCTAGTTAACTTCAAAACCGAAATGCACTGGTGAAGCTACCTATGAAGGTGCCATGGAGATAATAGCATGTTCTGTGATACCGGCAGGGGCGGATCTCTCATGAGGCAAGGTGAGGCACTCACCTCAGGTGACAGATTACTGGAACATAGGATGCTGCCATATACTGAGTCAGACCACTGGTCTATCCAGCTCAGTATTGTCTTCACAGACTGGCAGAGGCTTCTCCAAGGTTGCAGGCAGGAATCTCTCTCAGCTCTATCTTGGAGAATTCAGGGAGGGAACTTGAAACCTTCTGCTCTTCCCAGAGTGGCTTCATCCCTGGAGGGGAATATCTTACACTGCTCACACATCAAGTCTCCCTTTCATATGCAACTAGGGTGGACCCTGCTTAGCTAAGGTGACAAGTCATGCTTGCTACCACAAGACCAGCTCTTCTCTCCTCAGGAGCCAGCAGGGCAGCAAGATGTCCCCTGAGGTTGCTGTCAGAGCAGCTCTGTGGGACCAATCTGACCTTTGCAAGCCATACAAGGAGAGAAGACGAAGCTGATGGCAACCTTCCCTCCTCCTCCCACTTCAGGCCACTTTCAAAGGTTTGAAAGGAGGATGGCCCCTGCCAGCAATACCTTGGGCCACCCCAGGAAACTATGCTGAGTCACAGTTTGGAAATATCATCCTAAGCACTTCTGTGCGGATGCAATGAGTCTTATAATCCGGTAGATGGGCAGAGATTCCCCATACTGCAAGAGATTTGAGTAGGGGTCATCAGGCTGCCAACATTATTTAAATCAGAATACAGGGTGGGTGCATGCAAGCTACACTAACTGTATTCACACAGACTCTTGTATTCACATTTACTCATTTACATTCGCATCCACAAATATATTCACATTTACTCTTGGACATGCTATGCCGCCTGTAATGTTTGCAGTTGACCAATAGTAGTAACTGTTAAATTAAGATGATTGGCTACCATTTCCCCCAGGATGCTTGAAAAGAACAGGACAAACAGTTCTGGAGTGCAGAATAACTATCGCTGCCCTTCCAGTCAGAAATGATTAGGTAACGTCACTTATTGGGAAGCAACAGCAGGAGAGAGAAAGAGCATGCCCTCACCTCTTGCCTGTGGGCTTCTCAGAGGCATCTGGTGGGCCACTGTGTGAAACAGGATGCTGGACTAGAAGAGCCTTGGGCCTGATCCAGCAGGGCTGTTCTGATGTTCTTAATGTGCCCTTTCCAAAAGCAGCCTCTTCCATACTCTATCATTCACTCTGTCATAAACTCTATCATTCAGTTCAAGGCAATATGTCACTCCTTTGCTCACCAGGAGTGGGAGGAAAGCAAGAAAGCGCAGCAGTAGATTGATCTCCACCAGAATTGCTATACGGAAGTGAAGTCCTTCTACAGCTGGGCAGGACTCTACTTCCGTTTGAAAAAGCAGGTGCAGTTTTGCAGTTTACTACTTCCCTGCTTGTCTGGGGCAACTAGAAACCGCTGCTGGGTAAGCACCCAAGGTGGCCACACTGTCCACTTCATAAACCCTGAGGCAACAGCCATGCCCAGCACTCTCTGTGCCTTCTGGGGCCAGAAGGCACACTGAGAGCTACTGCCGGAGGACAGAACTGGGTCACGTGTTTCTTCTCTGGTTGTTATACCTCTATGGAAGGGCAAGGCAAGATGTGGACAGAGCAGAGCTGGACCAAGCTGGTAGCAGCTGAGGGAGAAGAACACGGATGAAGCTCGAGAGGGAAGAGAAGAGGGTGCAGGAGGAGAGCTCAGGGAAGGAGAGCAGGAAATGCATGAGATGTTCTATACCTCTGCAAATGGAGCAAAGAGATTTCCCAGATGGGCAGCTTTAATCCAGCAGGAAGTCCTTGCAGTTTAAGCCATTTTGGGCACTGCACCAAAGTGCAACTTTTTTAGAGCACATATAATGCACACTAACTGCTAATCTCCAGAAACAAAGCTGAAAATTATCACTGGCTGCACGAATGGCACTTCCTGCCATGGTCCTCCCTGGTTTGCTTCCCTCCCTGGTATGAACTGCCCCACCCCCCACCCCAGCCTATGTGTTGTGAAGCTGCATTCAATCTCCATTTGGAAAAGCTCCAAGAGGTACCTTTTAAAGTGGTAGTTTTTTTTAAATATATACATATACATATACATACATATATATTATATATATATATATAGCAGGAGGAGAGAGCAACTGCCTCCTATTCAACTCAAGCACAGCCACCCTCTAGTAGCTGCTGCTGGTGTCTCCTTTGTGCTTCTTTTTAGATTGTGAGCCATTTGGGGTCAGGGACAAGGAACCATCTTTTTCCTATTATTCTGTTTTCTCCATAAACGACTTTGACAACTTTTTTTGTTGAGAAGCAGAATATAAATATTAATAATAATGTACCACATTTCTCAGAGAAGGTCATGTACCACATATTGAATATGTGAGAACAATAGCACACAGCAGGCCTCTTCTAATAACTGTATTGCTAGCAACTCACTAGAAAATCCCAGTACATAAAAACTTAAGATTGTGATTTTTTTTTAAAAAAATCACTGATTTATCTCCAAATTTTCTTTCATTTCTAGCCAATCTAGATCTAGGACTTCTGAGGTGATCATACAGGCCCAACCTCCTCAGCTTTCTGAGGAGATCATACAATCCCAACCACTCACACAGGCTTCTGCTGCAACACTAAAACTGTTCCCCCTAGTTTCCTCACATGGCCTTTTCATCCTGAGGCATTCTGAGCTTGCCTTAGCACACACCACCACATATTTAACTTGAGCACGTGAGTAAGAGGCAGTGACCTTTTTAATGAGTTGAGAATATATTCAGGATTAAAACAGCTGAAGAATACACATCCCTACGTTTGTATTTCATCTGCGAAAAAAGTACTTTTTGTTAGTTTTACCTAAATCTCTCCTGATATTTCCTGCAGTGACTAGTGAAGGAAAAATGAATTTTTAGATTTTGAATCCTAAGCTGGCATAAATGGACTGTAGGTTTACTTTCCTGGACACAGAGGCACAGCGACCACTGAGCAAGGGGCAACTATTGTCCCCAGGCCCCAAGGGTCTGGGGAAGCCCCAAGGCTTGCCCTTGCCCTTGGCCAAGGCACCCCTTCCGCCCACCCCACAGAACCCATCTGGTGAGCAAAGCGCTCACTGGCTGGGAGCACGAGGAACACCCCTCTCCTCTCCAGCAAACATTTCAATGAAATGCTGGCTGGGGAGGGATGGACTCTGCCCCCAGGCCCTGGCCTTTCCCCTTAGTCCAACATCAGACGCAAGTGGGGTTGGGGCAGTGCCGAGAATGGGGTTTGCACAGCCCCGGCAGAGTTTCATTTCCCCTGTCAGTGGCTGGTGGAATCACTGAAAGGGAGCTCCTTCTACCAGTCCTGGTCTACAGGTAGAAGGCACTTCATTATCTAACACTATCATGCACACATCATTGACAACCTGTTGGCATCAGCACTAGTAGAGGAATAAGACAACCACAATGGGCTTTGTGTTAGACCACATTGTGTTACACTATTACGAGAGCCAGTGTGGTGTGATGGTTAGAGTGTTGGGCTAGGACCAGGGAGATCCAAGTTCAAATCCCCATTGAGCCATGAAACTCACTGAGTGACTCCGGGACAGTCACGTAACTCTCAGCCTAACCGATACCTCAAAGGGTTGTTGTGAGGAGAAACATAATCTCCTCACAACAACGCTCTGGACTTCTTGAAGGATGAGCGGGATCTAAATATAAAAATCAATAAAATAATATAATAAATATATTTGGCAAGCAACACAGCACTTCCAAGCATTGCTCCCAGTGTGATGATAGTAGCAAACCAAAAATGAGAGGAAAGGTAACTAGCATTGGTTATGGAGTTACCATCATTGTCCGGGAGCAATGGTTGTTATGCCATCCAGGCTGATCTTGCTGGTCTGGGAGATGGCGTCTGTGTAGGGGGAGACAGTAAGTTGCAACCCCAACCTAGGGAAGAAGTATGGGTTGGAAAGAGAGGGGATCTCTTGGAAGAAAAACAATAAAACCTAAATCCCACTTCTATTCCCATGATCAATCATGACCTCTAACATTATCGTCTGCGAGCATGTTTCAGACAGCACATGCAAAATACACCAATAATGGCATCAGTAATTATGTCCAAAAATCCTGGTTTTGTTACCAATGTATTTTGCATGTTTCCCATACACTATCGTATTTAAGGGTTTTGTAAAAATAGATGTTCTCTTGCCAGTGGCTATATTGCATACAATATCAACTTGAAAATTTGCTTCTGGCTACAGTCATTGAAAAAGTGGTAACATGCCTGATACCCCTTTAGCCTCAATTAGGAAGAAGGGTGTTACACACACCCTGCTCCTTCTCCTCTGTCACTCCTAATGCTCTCCCGAACTATGGACAGACATTACAAAGAACTCAGCCTCTTTGGCCTCCCACTTCCTCTGCCTTTTTATACATTTTTCAAGCAATGCCCACTTCGTGCCTCCCTTGCTTTGCTCTTAAATAGGCCTTGAATATGAGGAGCAATAGTCTGTTTAGGGTTATTGCTCTTCCAGATCAAGAGAATGGATCACCTAAGAGAGCAACTGCTGCTTCTCAAGAGGCCCCTCATTCCAATCAGCCGTCCTCTTCTGCCGATACGCCTGTCCCATAGACTCGGCTCCCATATCATGCGGTAGAAGCCTTGATAAGGTGCCTCCTGAACACCCACAGTAAATACAGTATTCTCAATGGATGGCTCTTTGGTACTTCAACAAAATCTAAGACTGGGTACCTTCTGGAAGTAGTGCAAGGCCTTCCAGTTTGGGAAGGGCTCAAGGTTAAACCAGCAGGTTGAGAGGGCAGTTATTATTTTTTGGACGCATTCCTAAGCAGACAGTAAGTGTCCCATTGAAGTCTGTGGGGCTTGTCAGTAAGCATGTTTAGCATCAGGCTGGGCGAAGTCTGGCTGAATCTTGCTCGCTTTTAAAGCAATATTTTAATGGGATTGTATATGCTCTTTTAAATTAGATGTACACAGCAAGTTTTAGGAATGGGATGAACTATAAAATCTAAATAAGTTTTTAAACTATGAACAGGGGATGAGATAGGACAATGTTTTACCTTCCTTTTTTCTGTATGGACTTCCTTCTTATATACAATTAGACTGTAAGCCTCCATCACTGGATAAACATATCTTTTCCCCCCTTCTTCTTTGGAATGTTTACATGTCAAAAATGTAATTCCTTTGAGTCTCCGACTGATCTTCAAGGGGATGTGAGAGATGCAAGGGAGTCTTGGGCACTGAGTTCTCATTAGGCCAAAGGGCCATCTGTTGCCATTATTTTTCAAAACAAAATTCTCTTGCTGCAGAAAACCCAGACAAAACAAACTCAGGTCTTCTGGGAAGAAGGAAAATAAAGGTAGGAGCAGCACAAGTTGAACAAGTGTCAGAACTACAGACCCCCTCAAATGCAGGCTACGGAAAAGAAGTGTACTGCTATATGTGCACTGAACATAAGGTGTGAATACTGTACATGTGTCCAATGTACACAGATTGTACATGAATTGAGCATAAAGTGTGGATATGGCCACACTCAGCACACAAGTTAAAAGACCAGTCCTGCTAATTGCCTTGGCACAGAAAGGGCAGGCAGTGAAATCATAGAAACTTCATTCTGTGCTAGAGAGAGCAAGAACAGTCAGTTCATCAAGGACTGGAAAGAAGAAGCAATGAGACAAGACACAGGCGCCTTTCCATTCCTACTACCTCACCTCTGTCATTGCACTGTACTTCCTTTCCCCTTGATACCTGGGGTCATTTGCAGCACATGTGATGCTTAAGTTACAAAAGATTAAGTTCACGAACCAAACTGAACACTTGAAGTCTGCTATATAAACACTTAGCTCCATTTTTGCATTAAGTGCTTATGTAATTCAAAAGCAATACCTATGCTCCCTAGAAGACATTTCCTAGATGATAACCCACCTTTTCCATGAAGCCTCTGCCACTACCCTTTATCCCCATACTCTACTGCAACTAAGTCAGTGTACGTGAAATAATCACATATGCTTCCACTTGCGTACCCCTTCCTCCATTCCTCTCCCCGTCCTCTGTCATTTCCCTTGTGTTGACATCGAGATTGCAAGTCCCTCGGGGCAGAAACCTATCCTCTCATTTGTTGTAAAGAGCCCTGTACATGGATGAAGATGAAGTAAGTAGTGTGTGAGTGTGTGTGTGTGTGTTTTACACTCTCAGTTTTAAAATAGCTGTCTTCACTATACCACTTCAAGCACACAGCATTAATAGGACACAGGCTCAAAGGTATTTCATGTGCAACAGTCCACATATATTGTCCGATCTGAAAGAAAATAATTAGGCATCCCCAGTCAGTCAGTTGGAACAAAAATATCCTGCCAATCACAGCTGTCATCCTGTTTGGCCTCATTAGCCACTTTTTCCAAGACTGAAAGGAGTGCCTGGCTGCCTCCCATGAAACAGCTGGCAAATTAGTTGAGTGTGTGGAGCTGCTACTGCAATTCATCTGCAGTTCTGGTATTGCTCAGATGTGTTGCAGCAGCAGGCAGCCCTCGGCTTTCCCCCTCTGCTCTTC
The DNA here is from genome assembly GCF_027244095.1 of Hemicordylus capensis. Taxonomy (NCBI): domain Eukaryota; kingdom Metazoa; phylum Chordata; class Lepidosauria; order Squamata; family Cordylidae; genus Hemicordylus; species Hemicordylus capensis. Next base: position 35,012,275 of record NC_069659.1, on the reverse strand, counting down.
CAGTGATTCTGCTGCTGCTGCATCACCACCTACGAGCAGAGAGAGCTGGAGTCACGAGCTATGCATGGAAGGTCACAGACTGCAGAAGAATCAAGAGCGGGGACAAGGGCATGTGTGCTTTTACAACACCTTTCTGTACCAGCCTACAGGATTTGTGGTTCACCTCCCATCCAGAGACTTTACCTGGAAAGGCAGGTAAGGCAATCTCTCCTTGAAGCCAATGGAGAATGTAATGAGCAAATGTTCCAAAGGACTGGTGGTTCCTATCCCAAAATAGCATGAGTTTATATGAAAGCTAGCAGGCATCTCTTATTTAAGTAACATAACTCGGGGGGGGGGGGACACAAACACTCATAGAGTGTCTCATCATTAGGGTAGGCAGGTAGGGGTGGGTGTGACCATGACCAGCATACTGCAAAAACCTAAGCACTGCACACATACCCTGAAGGACTGCTGTGGTTGGGCCACTCAATATTGGGGCAGAGGGCAGATGTTCACTGCAACACTGCAACACTTTTTCCTCACTGGCATGGGCACTAGGAGAAAATTGAACCATTTCCCATTGGATTCAATGGGGCATACTCCCAGGTATGGAGTATGGGCGTATTGGATTGCTAGTTTTGTGCCCCACCACCAAGTCCTGTGGACAACCATGCTCATAGGAGCGAATAGCAGCCACCATTTCCAAGGGAACAAATAAAGGGGTGCACCCAAGGACAGTACTGAAGCAGGCTTAATTTGCTTGCTCTCTCTGGTGAACTGAGCTGCCCTATCTACACAGCTCAGAGGTTCTCAAACTTGGGTCCCCAGGTGTTGTTGGAGCACAGTTCTTCAATTATGTTTCTGTTTGCTCAACAAAGTGGCCTCTGCCACAGTTTTGCACGCATGCACACACAATGTAACATTCAGAGGTGCGAGGACAATGCTAGATGCTACTAGGAAATCAAAGGTCCAGCAAGCAGCATGCGCTGGACAAGATTTTTGCCTTTAAGAGTTTAGAAACAGCCTAAAAGTAGTGCTACATAACTCCAGACCTCACGCAGATGCTGGACTACAATTCCCATCATCCCAGACTATTGGCCACTGTGGCTGGAGATGATGGGAGCTGTAGTCCAACAGCTGGATGGAAGCTGTGCAGCCCTGGTTTTAAAGGCTAGAAATGAAGACCTGGACCTGTCCTTTATTAGTTATAGAATCACAGGCCAAGCCACATAGCTCATGCAGTTTCTTGTGAGGCAAGAACACTACAAAGCAAGTGCAACATAGGAACACAGGAAGCTGCCTTATACCAAGTCAGACCACTGGTTCATCTATCTCAGTATTGTCTACACAGACTGGTAGCAGTTTCTCCAAGGTCACAGGCAGGAGTCTCTCTCGGCCGGTCTTGGAAATGCCAGGGAGGGAACTTGGAACCTTCTGCATGCAAGCAGGCAGCTGCTCTTCCCAGAGGGGCCCCATTCCCTAAGGAGAATATCTTACAGTGCTCAAACATGTAGCCTGCCATTAAAATGCATACCAGGGTGGACCCTGCTTCACAAAGGGGACAATTCATGCTTGCAACAAGACCAACTCTCCTCCTCTGTTAAGTGCCAAGTGTTTAGTAATTAGGTACGGAATGATAAGAGGAGAGAATGGAAGGGAGCTGGTGTGTTGTGGGGCAGGGGTTCAGATCAGCTCCCCAGATGTTCTTGAACTACAACTCCCATCATCCCCAGCCACAGCAGTTGGGAACCTACCTCTGGTGTAGGGAACAGAGCCTTGAGAGAACCCAGTCTCCTCTCAGGCATGAACCAGACTGGGTGACCTTGGGCCAGCCTAACCTAAACACCTATATCCAGCAGCAGCAATATAGGAAGATGCTGAAAGGCATCATCTCATACTGTGAGGGAGGAGGCAATGGTAAAACTCTCCTGTATTCTACCAAAGAAAACCACAGGGCACAGCACACTTTACCTAACCTACTATACAAGACTGCAGTGGAGATACACACTTGCCTCACATAACGCCCCCACCCCACACACACACACACACACTTGCCCCCCATAGCACCACCCAAGTACCCCACAGCAGTTGTATTTTTAATCTTCTGTGACTAATTGAACTGTGCAGCTCTCGTGTTTCAAGGGGGGCGGGGGCGGGGAGAGAACCACTAGGCCGAGGGGAGGAGGGGTTGCTACCCTTAGCCTGCATTGTGTGCTCGAAGCTGCTTCGGCTACAGCAGCAAGTACCACTTCTCTGCGCTTCCAAGGTATTGTCTGCAGGAAAAGGTGAGCAGATGTCAGGGCCGGGGAAGAAAGTGTTCTGCCACCGCCCGATCCTCTCTGCCGGTTGGCTCGGAAGTCCCAGCGAGGTCAGCAGGGCCGTTTACTCTGTAGCAAGCAAGTCTTGAGACTGCAGCCTCGTCAGGTGCGCTGCTGCTGCCGCCTGCCCGCGCACTTTGAGAGCCTCTGCAGAATGTCACGCTAAGGACACTCAGCAGCCGGGGCGTGACAATACAGGGCGAGTATTTTTATGCTGATCTTCGCCACCCCCGCATACAAATATCTTATTGTAAAAGTAGTCCACCGTTTGCGCGTATACGCGATGCGTCTCCCAACTACTTGATCTGCTGCTGCTAGAACGGAGTTTGTATAAACCCCACCCGCATTTCTCTCGGGGAGAAACCGGGCCCTGCGCGAGTGAAGCACCCAGCCGAGTGGGGCGGGTGCTACCATCTGCTTGCTTACCTTACCCGTGCTGGGAACTTGTGAGCAGATCCCTCTGGACTGGGGTCGGGAAAGTGGCTCTAACTAGCTCTCTCCCCGTATCTTGCAGAGCCAAGATTTTTTTTTTCCCCCTTTTAAGTTTTTTTAAAGCTTCTCCGTGCAAAAAAGGCACGCGCACGCCTCTCTTCTCCTCCGCTCCACTGTCCCAGAGTTCTTAAATTTACACTGACTCCACTGTCTAAGCAAACGCCCTACTAAAAGGAGACTGCATTAAAAAACAAAAAAAGAGCAAGCACCCAAGAGATCTCGAACGCTTTTGATTACATAGGATCGCATTCTAGGAGGATCCAGTTTACAAGTAGGTGAAAATTTGAGTTTGCTTTTAAATTAAATACTTTTTTCAAAAAGCAAACAAACCTTATATATCAGCAAAGGCAAAAGTCAGCATTATCCGTGCCCGCCCCTAGGGACTGATCTAAAATAGAGTTCAGGTCGATTTTTTCCCCTTTCCTGCACAAACTGCTGAGGTGGTGGGCCCTTTTGGCCTTTTTTATCAGTAGTTTTGTTTCTGATATGGCCCCCATGAGCGCTCAGATACAAGGATAACTGTTCTTATTCTGGAATCGAAAGTATTTCACCGGTTTCTCCTCATAAAAGGGCTCCTTGAAGCTCAGAAACAGGCTTGGCCCACACCAGCTGGAGCCGGAGGTGATAGAATGGACTGTACCACTTCAGACTACAGGTGCAAGATTCTACTTTTGAATGATCCACCACATTTAAAACAAACAAAAAAATCCCTAGAAACAGAATATTCCACAGCAGGGAGAAAGACTCTGTTCCTATTATTTCCCTGTTGTCGTTTTTCGTTTGCAAGTAGGGGACGAGTTAAAACCCACCTGCAATACGAAGTAGTACATTCCATCTCACCTCCTCCTTGGGAGCTAGGCACAGGCTGTACTGGAAGGCACAACACTTGTAGCCGGTTTCCTAAAACCCATGGAAGTATATGGACACATAGTACAAACTGTAACTATTTTCAAAACAAAGGTTCCTTCTATGGACTTAATCAAAGAACCCTTGGAATTGCAGGGGTGCATACAATTGTGATGGTGCTACTGACATGCCCAAACATCTCTCTTGAGTTTGGGGATCTGCAGCCACACCATTGAACTGTAATCCCCAGAGTGTCTTGGTTGGAACCAACCAGCACAGTATTTCTTTATATGTACCTTAAATCCACATGCATCTAAGATTATGAGGAATCTTGAATTAAAAAGTGTGAAGTCTATGCAATCTGAAGCTCTGACACTTCTAATTTTGGAAACTGTAAAGTTGACTCCTGACAACCACAGAACCATGTGGTTTTCTTTGGTAGCATACAGGAAGGGTTTGCCATTGCCTCTTCCTGTACAATATGAGAGGGTGCCTTTCAGCACGTTCCTATATCACTGCTGCCCAATATAGGTGTTTCCCATAGTTTGGGAAACATACCAGCAGGGGTTCAAACCAGCAACCTCTTGCTCCCTAGGCATGTTACTTCCCCACTGTGCCATTAGGTGGCTTTGGAAACTGAAATGACTTCATTTTAGGTTCACATACATTCCAAGAAACAAAGTGTGCCCCATTCACTAGCAGTCAAATTGCCTCTCTCTCTTCCTCCAGTTTGCTCCTTGGAAGCTGCTAGCACACTTCTTAGAAGAAATTAATGGAACTTACTTGCAAGGACCACTACAAGTAATCCATTTGAAAGTGCTATTGAAATATATAGGCCTGTTTTCAAGTAAACGTGTTTAAAACATAGAGTCCATATATCTAGATTTACATTTTTCTTCACTGCCCAGTCCTGACTGGACTATCATTATAGTAAAAAGCTGAAGCCTATATCTAACCTTTCATTTACAACTGTAAGCCTCTGAGCAGGGGTTGTTTCTGTATAGAGCCTACCACACCAGTATTCCCTCTAAGGTGCGTGCACGTTCACAAGTTTTTGGATGTCCGCTCAGTTCATTTTAGTTCCTGCTCAGGTTGAATCAGGAAGGCCCCATTGTGAATGCATGTGTGCGCACACTGCCTTGATACTGCTGCCCAGAACAAAACTCATTCTGCACAGAGATGAAAAAAATTAGAGGGACCACTATAGCACACCCGTGAATTTTGGCTGGTGGTGAAGCGAGTTGTAGTTCAAAAAAGCTGGAGAACCTCAGGTTGGTCAACCCTGAGCCAACATATTATTGGGGCCTGAATTGCATTATGGGGGACAGGCTGTCTTAGTAAAAGTAAAGTGTGCCGTCAAGTTGGTGTTGACTCCTGGAAACCACAGAGCCCTGTGGATGTCTTTGGTAGAATACAGGAGGGGTTTACCATTGGAGATTATGCCTTTCAGCATCTTCCTATATCACTGCTGCCCAATATAGGTCTTTCCCATAGTCTGGAAAACATACCAGCAGGGATTCGAACCAGCAACCTCTGGCATGCTAGTCAAGTAATTTCCCCACTGCACCATTAGGTGGCTTGGCTGTCTTGGTGCACAAGCCTAAATGAGTTGCCCATTCAGAAAGGGACCTGTATGAATCATCAGACCCATCCAGTGGCTTTTCCAAGGCCTGTCATGAGCCAGTGGAATGGATCGTGTGTTGGGCTAGGACTAGGCGGATCCTGGTTCAAATCCCACCCAAGCCATAAAGTTTACTGGGTGACCTTGGGCCAATCACATTCAACTTGACAAAGTTCTTGTGAGGATTTTTTTAAAGAAAGGGTGGGGGAAACAATATCTTGGTTGACTTGCTTGCTTCCTTTGAAGCTATTTGCCCTATGCAGGTGCCATACATGTATGGCATATATGCAGGGGCATATGTAGGCTGGATGTGGCAGGAGAAGTCATTACCTCTTCCAAGTTTACCATTCTATTGTGTACGTCTAAGAGATTCAAGACCCCTTGGGACAACTTGACATGAAAGCAGAATGTGGGCCTTGCAGGTGGTATCTGTGCAGTCCAATCCTATACATATTTACTCAGAAGTAAGCCCAATTGAGCTTAAATTAATTGTGCAAGAGGATTGCAGCCTTACAGTGCAATCCAATGCATGTTTATTCTGAAGCAAATCCTGTTCTAAATTAGGATTACTCCCAGACATGTATTTCTAACTGGGAAATACTTAGTTACAAAGTAGAACCCCCCAGTCTCTGAATCATCACTTTGTACTGTAGCAGGGAGAGCTTCAGCTGAATAGAGGGGATATTTTTATTTATTTTACATTTTCTTTCCCCTCTTCCTCCAAGGAGCCCAGAGTGGTGTACTACATACTCGAGTTTCTCCTCAAGTATATATGTGACTTCACCATATTAACCACTCTGATCTCACCTAACTACTACCAGTTAGATCCTTCTATGCTTTGCACCATTCATAACCTACACCACACCTTCCCAAATAAGTGATAGGACAGCTGTATCAGCTGCAGAGCAGGACAAGGGTCCTTGGGCTATTATCGTACAGATGGAATTTCAGCAGGTGTAACTGCCTGGTAAGAAACAATTCCAAAATTCTTCCTTCTACATGACTATTAAAAGACCCAAGATATCCCATCTTTCCTCACCCTAGACCATGGTTTCCCAACGTGGATCCCCAGATTTATTTATTTTTTTAAGGAATACTTGTATATCACTTTTCAACAACAACAAAAATCTCAGAGCAGTTACCAAGGAGAAGAGGAGGAGGTTCTTGGTCCCTAAAGGGCTCACAATCTAAAAGGAAACACAAGATAGACCCCAGCAACAAGCCACTGGACGGATGCTGTGCTGCAGCTGAATTGGGACAGCTAAATATAAAGGAGTCTCCATCTTAAAGGGTGCCTCTTAGCCCAGTCAACGAGGGTCAGATGTACCACACTGCCAGTTGTTGCACTACAATTCCCATCATCCCACGGTTGGGAACCCCTGGTCTAGACAAAGACCAGGACATTCTTTGGCCTCCTCTTCTCCTCCCCACCACCCCCGGCCGCCAACGAGAAGCTTGCTCGCCTTTGCTTTTCCTAGAAGATACTTAAAAAAAATAAAATCTGCAAGATAAGGGATAAGTGTTTGGTCCAAGTTTATATAAAATAATATTATACACACATAAACATACATACACACACACACTGCAGCGCATTCCTCGTATGCCTTCTCCCTGCCCCCGGCAATACATGGGGAAATCCACTTTCTCGAAAATAAAATTAGCCGCCTCCCTCTAACGCAGTCTCTGCAGGCAGTATTAGAAAGCGGCAGCTGGTGTGGCCGAGCTCGGGCGAGCGGCTGGGAGGAGAGGAAGCGGCGGGATGTAGGACCCTGCAGAGACCTCCTGCTGCTGCCAAAGCAAATGCGCGAGGTAGCAGGAGCGGCAGCTCGGCTGCCGTACACCTGCTAGCGGCGTGAGCCCGCGGGCTGCCGCTGGGCTCAACCACAGCGTGCAAATCTCGCCTCTTAACGCACCAGAGCTTCCTGCTTTTGATCTCGCACAGCAAATGTACCGTAAAGACTGCAGCCGCGTCCTTTAGCGCGCACGCACAGTCCTGCTGCAGACTCCTGCAGCAGACCTCGCTTTTCAGCAGCTTTGCACTGGGCGTGCAGAACCACCCTGGAGCAAGAAGTAGGTGTGTGCGTGTAACAAAATAAGACCAAGCTCCGTTTTAATCCTTCAGCGTTCTGTCTCCACTTGGGAATTACCTACTGATTTTTGTGTCGCTTTGCATCCCGCCCCCCGCTCAAGTTTATCTGCTTTCCGGTGGGGAAAGCATCTTCTGCCATCGTTTCCTAAGAGTTTCCAAAAATTATCAGACTGCACAATTCTTACTTCCCCAAGAAACTGTGCCCGGTTCTAGGCAGCGAGGGTTCCAATGCACAGAATTAGGGGATTGCTCTTTAGGCTCCACTCCAGGCTGCCAGGATGAAGTCTGGCATAGCAACATAGGAAGCTGCCCCGAAAACTAAGTCAGACCATTGGTCCATCTAGTCTAGCTCAGTATTCTCTGTACTGACTTGGCAGCAGCTCTTCAAGGTTGTAGGCAGGAATCATTTCCCAGCAATACCTGGAGACGCCAGGGAGCGAACTCGGGACCTTCTGCATGCAAAGCAGATGCTCTGCCACTGAGCTATGGCCGGATGACTGTGCATGTTCACGCCTTCCCTTCCAATTAGATGGACCCTTTGTAGGTCATTTCTTTAAAACTACTATTGTCTAAACAGTGTTTTGAAAGCAGAGGGTGGGTGACACAAGGTTTAGCTCTTTTTCAGCAATGGCCATGCAGAATCCTCAATAGAGTTTGATTTTTCCAGCCTGCTTTAAGCTGTCAAGTGGATTCATTTTAAGTTAACTCCTTTCAGCTTGGTACTCTTTTACCCCAACCTTCATATGGATCGTATAATTTTAAAAAGTCACAGGGGCGCAGACTGAGGGAAAGCCTGAGAAGAGTGTCCTCTATTTTGGGAGGGATGAGAAACACTTTTTTCGGGAGGAAGGGGGAGATAAGAAGTTTGGTGGGAGGGGAGTTTAGGAAGATGGGATGGGGGGACTCCTCGAATGCTTGCGGGGGAGATCTGCACCCCTGCTGTTCCTGCCCAACCAGCCCATTCTAAGAAGTGGGTGGCATTTCTGCAGGCGACCCGCAACGCCTTTGAAACGGACGCGCAGGCCCATGTCACACTTGGACCATGACTTTGAGGCGTGTCTGAAACCATAAGCCCCTCTAGTGCCGCTGAGTCACGAGCAGGGTCCCTTGCAAATCAAATCCACAGACCGGTCTTAAGATCGTTAGCCGGCACTTCGCTCTAAAGGAAGCCTTGCGTGGTGCTGCTGACGGAGGAGGACAGGCGTGGGTCTTTCATTTGATACCTGCACTCAGGCGCGCACACAGAAGCAAGCGAATGCCTCCTCACCCTTCCAGAGCGGCTAGTATGATTATCTCATGCTTAAGAGATCGCTGCTTTATTATGCAGGCACCTACAGCAGGGCCGGCTGGCTGGCTGGCTGTCCACAAGGAGCTCTCGGCAGGAGCTGGAGGTGGGGGTTCCCTCCCTACGCTCAGTTTTGTAGAGGGGGAGAGACAACTTATAGGAGGAGGGGGCACCTCATTTGCCCCAAAGATACTATCCTTTCCCGCAGGGGTGAAAAGAAAAAAAGATGGACTTGAAACTGGAAACAAGTAACTGACTCAGAAGCGGGGAGGAAGAGGATGAAGATCTTTATCTCAGGAGGACACTCCCCTCCACCACAAATCCTAGGGGGGGGTCATATCTTCTTTATGTCCGTAGGACACCTTATTATCTATTTTCCCCCCCTCTTCCACAAACCTGCGAGCAGGTTCTAGTTTAACGTTTCCATACTTGTGGCTCTTTGGTTAAAAAAACTCTTACTTGCACGGTTGCAGGGGCATCCCCTGTGTGCATGCCATCTGCAAATTCCGGAGGCATTTCGTCTTCGGAGCTGTTCAACCACCACAACAAACAATAATCCTCATCATCGACTCTCCTCCTTTGGCATCCCTTTTTTTTTTTTTTTAATTTCCCCTACCAAAAAAAAAAATCAGAACAACTTCTTCTCATGGCCATCCCACGGCCACCAAAGGGTTAATCGCCCATACCTACCAAATCTGTTGTGGTCTTGCCTGGTGCCTTGGATCGTACCATTGGGAAAAATTTCTAAATGAAATCCAGTCCTGCAGTAGAGCTGCCTCCGCCTCAGGATCCCTTTTAAATGATCCAGGTCCGTCACGGCGGGGCCCCTGGGGAGTCCTCCGGCTTCAGACTGCCCCAGGTGGTCGCTTAACAACACCGGGCTATCTGCTGGCAACACCGGCACGTTCCCAAAGGGTACCGCATCTTGCACACCGAAATAGTTCCCAACTTCACCTAAGGGAGCCATCAGGAGAAAGAGGGGCAGGAAGGAAGGGGAAAGGGGGAGGGAAGGCTGGCTCTTTTTTTCCTCTCTTTCTTCCCCCCCTTTTTTGCAGCAAAACCGTAACTCTGGTGCCCAGACCCAAGATCTTTTTTCCCCTTAAAAAAAAAAAAAGTGTTCCTACTCCACTCTCCCCTCCCACTTGCAGTTACATTGAGGGGAGGGAAAAAATGTTCTTTAATCCATCAATACAAAAAAAAAAAAGTAATTGCTGTTGTGACTGGTTCAGGTTCAAGGTCAAACCGCTGTTAGTCTTAGGAAACCACCACGTTCGACTCGCGCTCTGACATATTTATAAACACAGCACACAGGTCTAGAGGTATAGGGCGAGATCATCTATATTCCTCAGCTCTTAGCAAGCAGTAAGGTCTTCTGCCCATCCGAGCGTAAGGAGGATAAAAATCCGTAGTTTCTCCATTGGGCTGAGGAGCAGAATGAGCATAGCAACTTCAACGCCTAGGCGTTCTGGAGGGAGGTGCATCCATAAGAGATTGTTACATGCATTGAAGATGCACGGGCGACGCCAGGATTTTTATGGATTCTGACTCCAGAAAGACATGCGCTGTTTTTACTCTACAACAGACTGCATACATCAGCATGAACCCTGCAAGGAGAGGAGGGGGGAGTGGATCTCACATCTGCTGGCTGAAGCGAATCCCCCCCTGCCCGAAAAGGGAGAGCTTTTAAAAATAATAAAAGAGAAAACTTTTGGCGTCCAGATCTATCATCCGGAATTCTCAGCAGACTCAGCAGATGCCCCTCGGTTCAGCCCGGCTGACGATCCACCCCGAGCAACGCGAGAGGCTGCAGCGTCCCAGTGCTGGTGGCGTCTAATCGCTGGCTGGCCTCAGAACAGGTGTTGCTTCCGCAGAGCTCGCCGTGCTGCAACGTTGCACTCCAGCCCCGAGCTGCGGCTCTCGACTGTGGCTCTTCCATCCAAGCACGCAGGGAAAAGTGGCGCAGGAAGCGGCATTGGGCTGGGTTTAAGGTAGTCCTTGCTGACGGCGAGGATTCCCCCAGGTCCTAGCGCTCAACCTCACCTGCTGCAATGGAGCAGCCGCTCCTTCCATCCCAGTCCCAGCTCGCACCACGCAACCGAATCGCCTCGCCCCGCGCAAAGGCAAGGACTGGAGCCCTCTCTGTGCGAGTCCCTCTTTTTATCTCACTGCTCTGCGGCACTCCCGACTCGGCGGAGAGAGAGAAGCAGGGAATAAATAAATAAGGGCACGCGCCAAAAAAAAAAAACTTCGATGCCGCGACTAAAACTTGCGCTCGTGGACAACGGGAGAGAAAGGGGGAGGGCGGGGAAACAACATGAATAAAGGCAAGAAGAGAGCTCGGTGGATGGCTGTGCGTGGCCTCGCATCAAAGCGAAGCGCATTTTCAATTCGACGATCACGACATATATGCTTGGTCATTGACTGCCGATGGTGGACCTGGGTGTAGGGAGGCGGCAGATAATAAAACCTTTAGCCTCGCTCCTCTGTCATTTTATTTGATTTGCTTGCTTAGAAATAAAGTCCCACTGGAGTTTAGCGAGGCTAGATTAGAAACTGCACCTTGGCAGCCCGGCCCTCTGCGTGCTTAATAGGAAGTAAGCCGCACTGTGTTATTCAATGAGGCTTACCCCCAGGTAAACTAAGCAGACACTCACCTGGGCATAAGCGTCATGGTATACCGTGGGAAGGAGCAAACGCTCCCAGGATCAGGTCACTCGGATACCTACGCAGTCCGTCCGGTGCGCAGGCAAGTTCTCACGTGTATAGTAGGACAGATGCGTACAAGAAGCCCTCCCACCCGAATGACGTCCATCATCCTTTTAAAAAATGGGAATTCGGTTGATCGAGGCCAGGATTCCGAAGTCACATTGTCTCCCAGTGTGATTCTAAGGCTGCAATCCTGTGCACCTTTACTAGGGAGAAAGTTAAACTGAATTCGGTAACACTTCTGAGTAAATATATACCCAGCACGAACGCTGACTGAAATGGCAGTAGCACTGAGACCAACGGGACCTGCTTCCACACTAAATACATATAGGGCGGCGAGGCCAAGTTTTTTCTTTCCAGAACACCCCGAAGGTGCTCCGTCGTCCGCTTCTGCAGCATCCAGCAGCATGCGAGCGAGAAACAGCCGTAGGGAGGCGCTGGCAAGAAGAACGTCAGACCCGCCCAGCTGCGCCAGCACGTGGCGAGGCAGACTGGAGCAGCCGCCACGTGCTTGGTGCCGCGCGGGCAGGTTTTTGTGACCGGTCGCGCTCTGTGGGAAAGTGCCAGATTCCGACGCAGTGCCAAAACGCAATCGGGGCTGAACGTAGACCTTCCCGCCAGAACCTGATAGTTATGTGAGCTGATGCCTGATAGCCTGAAAAGCATCAGCTGCCTTGGCTCCAAAGGTAATGTGAATCGCGCCCCCAGCTGATGACACGGCACTCCTAAACTGCAGTTAAACAGCAATCATCACGACTTGATTTGAGCTGGGGCTCTGGAGCGCCCGACTCTGTTTTTGGTGCTAGGGATCAGCCCTGGAACATGTGGAGTAATAACAAAGCTGGTGGTGTCACTACTGAGCGTGTGCAGAGTGTTGCCTGTGATTAGGTAGCAGTCAAAAGGTATGGCTTCCATTTGCCTTACAATCCAGAGCAGTTTCAAGTTTATCAGCAGTTTCCTCAAACCATTTTCAGAGTGTACCCCACTGGCTTCATTGTGCAATGGAGAGTGCCATCTTAAAGGAATGACTCCTGATCACTGAAGGCTTCAGTAGTAGTACTCCATGTTTAAACGCAAGTACTCCGGTTTAGTTTAGATGTGAATTGGGAGTCCGTTGCAGCTTGCACAAGGGACCCTTAAAATAATAATAATAATAATAATAATAATAATTGCATTTCCCCAAGGTTGTATAAAGCAAATGAAAAGGCTGCATAGACTGTGCACTCTCTTCTTTCAATTTCACATTTAACAACACTGGAAAAAGATGTATTAGGATGTTTTCACAAGGGACACATTAGGCACAGTCTTACACAAGATTGTGTGTAAGGCCCAGTGAAGCACACTTACTTGGAAGGAAGTCCCATATACAACAAAGTAAGCATGCATAGGCTCAGGCTGTACAAATGCTTTTTAATCTGAAATGGTCTGCTTTTTGTGAATGTTGTTTTATTAATTTGTGACTCACCTTGGGCCAGTGTTCTAGAAAAAGGGTGGTTAAGAAATTTGGGGATTCTCAAACGTGAGTCCCTAGATGATGCTGGATTCCCTTCACACTTCGCCACAATGGCCTTGGCTGGCAGTAGTAGTAGTAGTAGTCCAACAACACCTGGAGCCACAAGTTTGAGAACCCCACAGTCTTATCTATTGCAGCGGGGATAGAAAATGGAAGATAGCCACATTCAAGTCAAATGTACATTTTACCTAGTCTACATATTTCATTGAATTAGAAACACAGAAAATGAAAATATGAAGGTGTCGCTTGTGCAGAAGACCTCAAAGAAACGCATAGTGTTACTGTCAAAAGTGCCTGATTTTTTTTGCCACAGTTCAGCTGAATTCTTTTCTCCAGGGAATTCCTGTTCTTCCATTCAATTGCTTTACACATGTTTCCAATTACAAAAACTGCAGCACCAGGTCCCGATATGGCCCATCTCAATTATTAAAGAAAACCAGGGAGTCCTAGCTGATTCTCTTTTTAATCCATGTCTCAGTCTCTCTCTCTGTGGTGCTGTAACTATGAAACTACTGTAACAGACTCTTTCAAATGAAATCTCCATAACCGGAAACTTGTAAGAAGGGGCTAGATAGTCATCTGTCAAGATGCTTTAGCTCCGCTTTCCTGCCCCAGGGCTGTGGGTATTTCCTACTCTATGATTGCATTCACCTGAACAAAGGCAAAGAACATTAGGTAATTCATTAAGAGTTATTCAAGCTGACTTGCCTGGTTTCTGTATTGCTGACATACTGGTATTCTGTGAAGCCTTATTTTTGTTTTATTTATTTCTTACCTTTCTATACTGCTCCATACAAAAATATCCCTGAGCAGTTCACAATCTAAAAAAACCATTAAAACATTGACACAAAACAACTTAAAAATACAGATAAAAACTCTAAAACCCCAAGCTTTAAATCTGTAAACTAAAAGTCTGGCATACTGCTTATGTAGACATACTCATTGTTTCTAAAGTGTATCGTCTGGTTCCTCACCACCCCGATTTAGAGCTTCATAGATAACCAGCAGCACCTTGAATTATGCCTAGAAACTGACCAGCAACCACTGCCAGCACAGTTGAAGGAGTACCAGCATGGTATGCTCCTTCTGCTTTGCCCCTGTCAAGCTCTGAGCCAGAACATCTATAACCAGCATAATTTAACATTTCTATGGCACATTCTGGTATATATAGAGGTTCAGAAATGTCTTGATTAGCAAGCCAGAGGTTGCCGGTTCAAATCCCCGCTGGTATGTTTCCCAGACTATGGGAAACACCTATATCGGGCAGCAGCGATCTAGGAAGATGCTGAAAGGCATCATCTCATATTGCGTGGGAGATGGTGATGGTAAACCTCTCCTGTATTCTACCAAAGACAACCACAGGGCTCTGTGATCGCCAGGAGTTGACACCGACTCGACGGCACACTTTGCCCTTAGGTACCTGATGGCCCTAGGTCATAGGGGCTATAGCAGGGGATGGGGCCATAGTTCAGTGGAAGAAAATTTGCTTTTCATGCAGAAGGTCCCAGGTTCAATCCCTGGTATCTTCAGGTAGGGAACGACTCCTGCCTGAAACCTTGAGAAGCTGAGGCCGGTCAGTGTAGACAATACCAAGCTAGAGGACCAACAGTCTGACTTCCTAAGCTTCCTATGTCCCTATGACTAACCCGCCACCATCAGTCTGCCTGGAAACTCTCCCTTGGGTGCCCCACCTTTTGAGGTGAGGCAGGTAGCAACTGGAGTGGGGGCTTCCTTGATTATAGTGTTCTGTCTATGGAACAGAAGCTGTTCTGAAGTCATTCCTGTGCCAGGTGAATACTTCCCCACCCCCCCACTCAGGCCTTCACATGGCCATGGCCTGTTTTATCTGTTGTTCCTTCCTGCTGTGTTTTGTTGCTGTTGCTTAGTTTTTATGCTACTGTTCTTCACATTTTGGTTTTTAAAATGTGAGCTGCCCTGAGACTGCTTATGCACTGAATGGCAGAATAAAAACCTATTAAATAAGTAACTGGATAAATAAAATTATTTCACTAATCGTTGCAACCTTTAAGGTGAGCCAGTATTATTATTTCAGTATTGCAGAGGGGCTGGGCTAGAGAAAATAGTGGCTGGCTTACCTAAAGCCATCTAGTGCAAGCAAGACTTCCACAGGGGTGCAGATCCCTCCTAAACATTTGAGGAGTTCCTCCCACATTTTACTGAACTCTCCACCCAAAAACTAAAAACCCATATCTTCAGTCCTCAAAGCATGTTTTTCTTCTCCCCAAAGGTGTCTTTCCTCTCCCTACCAAAAATTGTAGTTGAGTTTCCAGTTTGCATCCCTGGAACTGCATGTTACACACAAATGTGTGTAATAAAGGCTCAATGCCTTCTTATCTGTTTTGAAGAGCTTGTGTGTACGCATGTATGTATGAAATAAAGTCATACTTCCCAAAGATATACAGATCCCAAAACATGCACAATCCTTCTACTGAAATTAGCAGAATGCACTACTTTTTACACCAGAATATGCTTGGTGAATATTTAATATTTTTTTGGTAGTTTTAAAAAGAAATTCTGAGGATCATACTTCCCAATTACCTACAGGCACCAAATTTTGCATGAACAATCCTGCCACTTAAATTAGCTGAATGCACTACTTTTTACACCAAAACATGAGGACATGTTTAAATTACAATTTTTGTATGTATTTTAGCAGAAATTCTGAATTAGTCATCATATTTTAACTGCTGTTGTTCTCAACTGATTTTCAACACTCAATCAGATCAATAATTCCAAAATGACATAATTCCCATGAAAAGCAGATCTTTCTGAGGTTCAAATGTACTATGATTCAAATTGGCCATATATGGTCATTCTGCAATAAAGTGAATAATGTTTGAAGGTGAAATCCTACAATTTTCAAATTGTTCTTTTACTTCCCTTTTGCAAGCACATTAATAAAAAATTCTATTGCATATATTTAATTTCTTGAACTTCCCTAGAAGTGTGATCTATGCAAAATGACGTTGCCCATTCAATGACGGGCCTCACCTATCCTGAAAACATAAAGCTGCCTTATCCCATCAGATCCTTGGTCCATCTAGCTTAGTATTGTTTCCACAGACTGGAAGCAACTCTCCAGGGTTTCAGACAAGTGGTGGTTTCAACCCTGTCTGGAGATTCCAGGGGTTGAACCTGGGAGCTTCTACAGGCAAAGCATGTGCTCTGTCACTGAGATACAGTTGCTTCTTCTCAGCAAAGCAACTTTAGGAGAAGGTGATTTGCAATAAAGAAGTGGGGAGAGGGGGTGTTTAGTCCTTTCCCCATGGGCTGCTTCTATGCTGCAATCCTACTCACAAGTTGCTTTTTCTCTGTGGGGTTTCAGATGCATTATTTGCACAGTTGGAATTCAACAGAGTGAAAAAAATAGACCGGGGAGGAGTTGCAGCATCGCAGTGGCAGGCAAGGAAAGAGCCCCTCTTCCCACACCATGTCTCCACTGCAGATCGCCTCTTCCAGAAGATGCTTTGCCTTGTAGAAGTAGCTGCTGGGGAGTATATTACATGTATTTTGGGGTGCAGCATCTAACTTTACCCTAGATCTGTGACTAGATGAACCTGGGAGTTCTCTTGTACTCTGCTTTCTGGAGAAGTCTCCATGGCGGACAAAAGCCACCAGGGGGCATTCTTGAACCAGTTGCTCTCCTGCAGCACCCATATAATGGCCTGTCAGCAAGCTGGGCAGATCGGGACTCCATGGAGCAAGGGTGCCCTCTAGCAGGCCATGCTGGGCTGAGCACTGTTAGCTGATTTCTAGCCTGGGGTCTGGGTCCTGTGACCCCAGCATGAACCTGTGCCCAGTGCTTCAATATGAGGCTATTCCAGTGGTGCCTGGTGGGAGACAGCAGCTTCAGCACAGCTGGAAGGGGAGAGGCAGAACTTCTGGGCTCAGATGACATCGCCCAAACACAACAGCTGAGCAGCAGGTTAGGAAGGAAGGCAGAATTAGGGTTAGGGAGATTGAAGACACCACGAGACAGGGCAGGAGTGGAAGATGAGACCAGAAGGTGGTCGGTGAGGTTTGGAGAGTCCCCAGGGCTCTTTGAACAGGGTGATGCTGGGGAGGAGGAGGAGAGACAGAAGACCAGAACCTCCTCCCTTGCTGGAGACCAGAGGCTCCCAGTAAGGGACCAGGTCCATAAGCAGGCCAGCTCATAAGATGGCTAGGGTGGCCATCAGGGGCGTAACTACTATTAGGCAAGGGGAGGTGGCTGCCTGGGGGCCCCCACACCTCAAGGCCCCCCCCAGAGAGGCAAGTCACATGACTATATATTGTGACGTCTGTCTGTGTGTATCAGCGAGGGGCCCGTTTTAAAATTTTGTCTCTGGGCCCACTCCAGCCTTGTTACGCCCTTGGTGGCCATAACCCACTGTCCTAATCTGAGGTACTTAGATAACCCCAGAAAGGGGAAGGCAGCCCTAGACACCTGGTGGTCAATTGACCCCTTAGCCCAATGCAGAGGTATCAGCCTTATAAAATTCCTGCTTCCAATCCAGCCGGGCAGTTGTCATATCAAACAGCTATATAGACTCACCTTGTCTCCTCCAGTTAGTACCTGGTCCTTGGCCTCCACTTCATTTTCCCAGTCTGTCTTCACCCACTCCTCGTTCCCTGGCCCTCCACTCTCTGCCTTCCTATGCCCAAACTGAACCACCCCTGCCTGTCTTAGATCTTGGAAGGTCTGATGAGAGGGGAGGAAGAGATGGAACAAGCCCCTGTCTCTTGAAATGTTTGTGTCGGTTTTCATGTACATTTCAGGTACTTAAAGAGGAGCCCATTTCCCTCCTATCTCCTCACTTTCACTCTTCTCTTGCACCTGATGCAAACATTAATGTGGCCACTCAAAATGAAGCCAAGCGGAGGCCGCTCCATATAGCAAGCCATGTGTGCAATGCAGTTTACCATGCAGTTGTAGCAACTGACACCACATTGCTACGGACTTGAAATAACAAGACACAGATTGGCATGGCAGTGAAAACTGTGGCTCGATACATGTGGCTGACTGGCCACATGGAGTTCTCTGTGCTGTTCTGTTACAGGTCGACACAATGCGGATTTGTATGTGTGGATCAGCTCTGAGGGTCCAGGCATAGGCTGATCCCAACACGCAGTTCTCAAAGTCTCCAAAGGGGGATTCTCCGGAGCAGACGATGGTACTGGCGCAGAAATAGATGTGGGGAGCAAGTCTTGGCCACCATAATCAAGGGACACTGTTCCAGAGTCATCTCCAGTGCTGCCAGCCTATCAAGACAGAGGCTTCATCTAGGGTTGTGTGAATCGGTTCGAATTCGAACCAGAGTGGTTCGAAGGTTCGAATTCGAACCGAACCAGCCATCAGGTTCGAGCTGCAGGTTCGAATGCGAACTGAACCAGGGGGTGATTCGATTCAAACCGGTTCGAACTGGTTCGGACATCCAAAAATTGGTAGGATGGTAGCTGGCACCCAGGGGTACCTGTCACCCAAACCCCAAAGCAATCGGACACTTGTACTATTTTTTATGAATAGCTTCCTTGCCCCTACCTGGCACTACCACCAACCCCACACTGCTCTAGGCCACCCCTTTCCCCCTGACGTGAAGTGATACACCCTCCATTATACCTAATGGGGGAAAACCTTAAAGACGCGTAAACTTCAACAATTCGCCAAAAATCAGCCCTCTGCCCAAATCCTTTGAAAAAAATCAGGTAGCTTCCTTGCCCCTACCTGGCACTACCACCAACCCCACACTGCTCTATGCCACCCCTTTGCCCCCGACATGAAGCTATACATTTGCTGACACCTCCATGCTTCTTTATGGAGAAAAACCTTAAAGACGCGTAAACTTCAAAAATCACTTAAAAATCAGCCTTTTGCCCAATTCCTTTCAAATAATTCTGATAGCTTCCTTGCCCACCCTAGGAACTACCACACTCCACTCTACGACACCCCTTTCCCCCCGATGTGAAGCTCCACTCTACGACACCCCTTTCCCCCCGACGTGAAGCCCCTACATTTGCTGCAATCCTAATTATTCTCTAAGAGGAATTCAAAATTACTTTAACAATTCACCAATAATCAGAGGAGTGTCCAATTGCCTTGGGGTTTTGTGGGTGGTAGGCACCCCTGTCTGTCTACCACCCACCCCACTTTTGTGCCCCTAGGTGCTCCACAATAGGGGACATGGACTGGTTCGGGTCCCATTATACTCTATGAGAAAAATAATTAAAAATATTTCAAATATTCATAAAAAATCATAGGGGTGTCTGATTGCTTCAGGGTCTGCATGGTTGTTGGCACCCATGGGTGCTCCACAATAAGGAATAATGGGCTGGTTGGAGTCCCATTATATCCTATGAGGAAAAAATAATAATAATTTTCAAAAATTCATAAAAAATCGTACGAGTGTCCGATTGCTTTGGAGTTTGGTTGACAGGTACCCCTGGGTGCCAGCTACCATCCTACCAATTTTTGGGTGTCCGAACTGGTTTGAACTGGTTCGAATCGGTTCAAACTGGTTCAAATTTGAACCGAACCAGGGGGTGGTTTGAACAAAACCAAAACCGAACCACCCCCTCCTGGTTTGAACCTGGTTCTAATTCAAACCGAACCGGGTGAACCGGTTTTGTGCACATCCCTACCTTCATCATTGCCACCTTTGCTGAACGCCTACTTTGCTTTCCCCCCTTTTTAGTAGCACCCGATGACCCCACCCCTTCATCGGGCTCAGCTTTCTTGGCCCAGTCTAATGCCTCCATTCTAGCGATTAATGCCCTCAACTCACCCATGTCTGCTTCGTCCTCAGATGAGAAAGTTGGAAAGGGGGTGCTTCTTGGGATTCCGGACAGGGTGCCCACCCGTCTTACCTGTGGGTGGGGGGGGGGCATGACCAGTCCGAATTTTACTTAAGACCAAACCACTAAAGGAATGGCCCACAAACAACCCTGCTCCATATATATCAATATATCATAAATGTTGCCCCAATGCTACAGAGAGATAATGTCCAAAATTAAAGGGGATGCAGGCCCCAAAGCTACTGCCACAGGGAAATAAGCAGGAAAGTACACAGGCCTGGTGAACTGAATAGGCAGTTCCAATGGAATTCCAATTCCAATGGAATTGAATAGGCAGGGCCTATTAAACAGGGAGAGCCAAAAACACTTGGTGGAGGGGTGTGTGTGTGAGACTTAACAGGCCTCAGTGCCAGCCGTTCCCAACAAGGAGCACGGTGTGGCCCCTCAGCCCTCTACTGCCCCAACACAAGTGGTCCTCCTGCCAGGGAAAGGCACTAAGGCCTTAAATTGTTTTAAATTGCTGCCCTGATTTCCAGGGTTTTTTAGCTGTTTGAATTGTTTAATTGGTTTTATTCTGTTTTTATAGTTTGATTTTAACTATTAACTTGTTTTAATTGTTTTTATCATCCTGAGCCATTTTGGAAGGGCAGGATATAAATCTAATAAATAAATAAATGAACGGGTCAGAGCAAGACTCTGCCCTGCAGCACCACCGAGGCGTCAATGGTCCACCTTCCAGGCCCTGTGAAAATGGAATGGGGCTTTGCAGACAAAAGAGCGGGAAGCATTGCTCATTGCCACCACCCACAGCTGCCTCCCAAGGAGGAAAGCTGCTGTTGAGCAAGCCACCGAATCTCGCCCTCATGCTGACTGCTGGATCGCCAAATGGCCCATCTGGCTGGGAAGGAGAGATGCAAAAACACTCTCTTCCCAAAGCCAGAACATGGCGGACTGGGCTGGGAGGCAGGCGGACTAATCGTCCACTACTACCCACCCACCCACTCTCTTCCCAGCAACCAACAGGGCCCTGCCTTGCAGCTGTGTGTGCAAGGATGAGGCAAACAGCTACCTCCCAGCACAAGGCAGTGGGCTTGCCCAGTATTATACAGGATGATGATTCTATGCTGGCAGGGTTTCCCTTTCTTTAGAGAGTATTATGAAGGAAATATAAAAGGAAGTACAAAACGTCCAGTTTTCTCATGTTAATAAGGCTGTAACAATTGTGATTGGGTGGGGAGTGGTGGGGGCAGGTTGGTAACTTGAAATTTGGTGTTGAGTATCAATAAGATTTGTTTATTTACTTACTTACTTACTTATTTATTTAAAATGAACCTGGGTACAGTCCCCTCAAATGCATGGTACAGATAGGAAGTGTGTTGCCATTCAACATAATGTGTAAATAGCTGTACCGGTGTAGAGCTCCGCACCTGTATATACTGTACATTCACTGTGTGAGTGTTGAACACAATGTGTGGATATCATGCACCAATCAAAGGCTGCAACCCTACACAAACCTACCAGGGAGAAAGTTCCATGTCACTCAGTGGAGCTTACTTCTGAGAAGACATGCCTAGGATTACACAATTAGATTTCTTTTTCTGTGCTCTGCCCCTGAACATGTTCAGGATGAATGCCCTTCCTCACTGCTGGTTCTCTACAGCCAAACAGGGGCATTATTAGGGGCTGGTCCAATGAATTACTCCAAGCCCCAAATCTCAACAGCTACCTCCCTCCTTCATGACCTTTTCAAGAAAGCAAGTGCAGCAGTGGAGGCACCTGCTAGTTCTCTGCTGCTTCCACTTTCATAAGTGCTGTATTATAGTATTAGAGACTTTTAAAAATGTATTCTTGGGTGGGGGGGTGTAATGATTACATTTAATTATCAAAACGGGGTTGTGAGCCTGAGGCTCGGATCTTTTAAGTACCTAGCAGTGCCCTTGTAACCAACTACTGGTTCCCCCCCCCCCCCCGGGGTCAGGTGGCAATGTTCAGGGGGCTTCTACCACACCTATGTCCATTGGTTCCACCTTGCAGTCCAGCTGATGAAAACAGGTGTATTCCGCAAGTGATGAAGAAGGTCAACACAACAGTGAAAGGAATGTGTGTCACAAATCATGTAATGGGACTAGACAGCTAAAGGTCAAGTGTCCTGATTTCAGTGGTAAGCAGATTGCACCGATAATCAGAATAACATTAAATGTCAGGGATGGTCTCAATAGAAAGAAATTTAGTCTTAGAGCATGCCTGCATTGCAGCATCCTATGTTCCCTAATTAGCCTTTCAGCACAAGACTAGAACAATGTGTTTAAATAAAAGGTACTGTGCTGTGCTGGTTCTTGAGCATCCTTCTCCTTTCAATAATCTCCTTTAAATAATCTGTGCTGATTCTCCCGGTTTGCCATGTGAACAATGAAGTGGTCAACAGATTGTAAAGAGATCTCGGTACCAAGAGATCTCCTTACCAAGAGATCTCTTGGTAAGGACTAGGTCTGTTATCACATCAAAGGCTCTCTGTCTCCCACCACGCCATGTTATATGCTTATTTTGGGGATTTCACTCTAAGCATTATTGTGTGTATTTCACAATTCCATACAAGTACAAAATTTGATACTGGATTCAGTAAAAGAAGGATATGCTTTTGAAATGCTCAGGGGAATCTGTACCCCTAAATGGGATAATGGGGGTGGTTTTTAATTAAAATCAGGGGGGGTCTACATTAAACAAGGGAGAGGTCTAAAAACAACTAGACTAAAACAAGGACAAAATCTAAACTAATATCTGCATGGGTTGCTTTAGGAATTCTAGGTGCAATAGGTACAGTACCTATTACCCCTTGAATTCCCAAAGCAACCCATTCAGGTATTAGGAAATCTTGGGACTGTGAAGTGGGTAGGCTTGAGATTGTTACTTGCCCAAGATCACCCTATAAGTTTCATGGCTGAAAAGGGATTTGTATCAAAGTCTCCTACATCCACTAACGTTGTCATACACACATTTCAGAAATGCACGTGCCAGACACATTGTGGTTCAACAGGGGCACAAGGCTGTAAGAAGGCTTTGAATTTAAATTCAGTGGGATAAGCAGATGCACACTTCTGAAACAGAACATTTTATTTTTCCCCACCAAAGAAGAGCTTCAAAACCACTAACTTGGGACTTTGATGTTGCCATTACTCATGAGTTGCAAACTCAGAATGGGATTGCAAGCTATCATTAATCATCGGTGAGTAGGCGGTGTTCCAGCCAAATCTCATGTGAAATCTGCATTTGCTGTATAATATCATATCTTTCCTCCCTCCTGAGTTGTGGTCTTCTTAAGAATTATTATGCAATAATTAGCCAGGATTTTACCAGTGAAGCACAATTCCATGGGGTTTCCTGTTCTTCCCCGGGTTCTCTTTGATCACATAGCTGGCATGTTTGCCTCTTTTCTGAGTAATAGTGGAGTTTAAAAGCTGTATCTCTCATGATAAGTCATCAAAATTTAATTATCAGCCTCATGTATAGAACTCTAACTCAGACCAACAGCTAGTCAGCAGAAGTGATTTCTCCCAGTTGGGTTCCCTTGGTTCTTATAGTTTATTTTCACCGTCCCATAAAGCTCTACTTAAACACAATGACATCTCTCAATTATCATTTGTGTAAATATTGTAGATTGTAAATTAATGCAATCCAACAAATATCATAACTTTATCAAACAGAAAAGAAAACACATCTATACAAAGTATGAAATGTGTAGATTGTCAAATGGAAAGAATACAAGTGTGTATGGGGAAAGAGAATCAGAGAAAGAAAAAGGTGGGACCATAACTCACTGGTAGAGCATCTGTTTTGCATGCAGATGGTCCCAGGTTCAATCTCTGGCATCTCTGAGGAAAGCTAGGAGAGGCCATGGTGCCGTTGAGGTTGGATTTCCGGGCACAAGTCCAGAGCCCTCTATAGTCCTCCACTCCATCCCTAGTGTGTAGGGGAAACCCCAGCTTCTCTGAAGGAGCACAGAAAGCACCTGAAAAAGTCCTCCTCCATAGCCACAGAGCCAACTTCTTCCTTCCACCCTCTCCCTTCTTGCCGGAGAATCTGTTCAGGCTGAAAGTCCGCAGACAGCAGTTCACCAGGTGAGCCATGGATCAGAGGCTGTGCCAGGTTTATCCCCGGTAGCCAAGGTGAACCACAACTCATAGTCTCCTTTTTGGTGCCTTGAGGGTCTGGGCTCCCAAAAGGCTGCTGCAGAAATATCAGTGGCTTCAGCCTGCAAGATAGAAGTTAGGGCACGCGTCCAGGGCAGTGTAGTGATCGTTGAATGTGATGGAAGATTCATGCTAAGCTG
This sequence comes from Hemicordylus capensis, assembly GCF_027244095.1. NCBI lineage: Eukaryota > Metazoa > Chordata > Lepidosauria > Squamata > Cordylidae > Hemicordylus > Hemicordylus capensis. Next base: position 34,988,304 of record NC_069659.1, on the reverse strand, counting down.
AAACCTTGAGTTTAGTTGGCATTGTGTTTAGCTGGCCAAACAACCCCCTCTTCACTGTCATCTTATTTCATCTTCACACATGCCCTCATTATGTTTTGAAACTGGTGACAACACATCCAGTTTATTGTACTAATTGTATACCAGAGACAGATCCAGGTACTTCCTAGATTTTATGTTTTTTTAAAACATGAGAATAATTATTTTTGCTTTTTTGGGCCCCTTGGTGTAAATTGAAGTTTTTCTTCCATCTAGCAAAAAGTGTAATTTTTTGCAATTGAGTCCTGCACTCCATTGCAAGACTTTTACAACCTGCAGACTTTGGGGCTTTTCTATTGTGCCCCACCTTGTCTGTTCCCTCCCCCTTGGTATTTTGCTTAGGTTTCAGTCTGAAGAAGATTTCAGAGAAGCCAAAAGTTTGCTCACTACTTTGTGGCATTTTAATTGATCTTAATCAAGGTATCATCCTATTTTGGATTTTTCTTGTGGATCAACACACAGCTTCCTGTGGTGTGTGTGTCCCTATCAACTTAGTAATGCTTTATTGGAATCTGTCTTCACTTTGTAAATTTTGCATAGTGATAAGACAGACTTTCAAGCCCTGCAGTGCAAGTTATTTCAGTTATTGAGCATATTCTTCCATGTATTCCACAAGGATCAACTCAACCAAAGTTAAGCATTTGTAAACCCTATTGATTTCATTGGGAGAAAGTTAAATATGTGCTTCAGCATCTCACTGAAATCATTAAAAGGAATTAATGGGGGCCCAGTCGTACCCTATGTTTTCTTTTACCTTTTCAAAGTGCAAAGCTGAACTTTACAATTAAAAATACCATTCAGGTGGTTGACTTCTCACTAGAAGATCCATAGACACATGCTGCATTGTTGTGCTTCTAGGACAAGGATAACAAAACTAATTTTACCAGCAATACCAAAATAGCTAGGGTTGGCCAGCCTGGACAATAATAGCTATCTTGTAAACAGCATCTCTCTATATAAAGACTTGGGCCTCACTCAGTCACTGACAGGGGTGTCAACATTCTTAACGATCTTCCACAACAGATAGGAAGATCCAGTTCAGAAGACATGTAGTGCAACAAACCCCACTTACTGGAACAGTCTAAAAAATTGAAATTTATAGCAGTGTCTCAAATTCACAGCATGTATTCAAATTTATATTGGTGATCAGCAATCTAGCACAGAGTAAACCAAAGTACAGGTGGGGTGAAAACTGGGCTATGTGAATTCCTCTTTCACACTCTCAAGGGAGCCTATGTTTTATTTCTTTATTAGGGAGTTTTCCTTACCCCACTTTTCCACTCACTTTTCCACTATAATTATAATATATAATATTATAATTATAAGCCACTTTGGGCACTCTCTGAGTGGAAAAGTTTGGTTAAACCAAAAAAATCAACAATAAAATAACAGGATAAATTGTTGACTTTTCCTTCTGGATCTTTGTTGTTCTCCTTCTTCTTCCATGGAAGAGGAATGGAAGTATGATGGTGGTTGGTTGTTGTTTTTAATTCTCCTGTTCCTCTGTTCTCCTGGCTACCATGGGTTGCTTCTACCACCCTTGCAGAATGGTGGGCAGGGCCAGACCGGAGGCAGGGTGCCAGATTCCTCACTTTCCCCACCCCTGCCCCCTGGCTTGGGATCATAAGAAGCCCCATCCCACCTGTCCACTGCTGCCACTCCACTTACATTTGAAAAGGAGAGGGACAGAGCAAAAAAGATAGAGGAGAGAGTGGTGGGCTAGGACATCTCCCCACCACTCTATCCCACCACTCTCCTCCACTTTCTCTCCCACTCATCCCTCTCCTCATTTCCAACTGTGAGCAAAGTGGTGGCAGTGGGCAGGTGGGGTGGGCACCCTCATGCTACTGTGCTAGGTGACAGCAGCAATGGGTGGTTGCCCTCATGCTGTGCAAGGACAGGTGGACACTCTTTTGACCCTGCCCTGTAATAATCCACTGCTTTGGGGATAGCACCTCAAGTTGCCTCATTATGAGGCTAGCCTGGCCTGATGTGTGTTTGTTTTTTAATTTATATACCACCTGACTCCAACGGCTTTAGGTGATTCACAAAAATAAACAATAAAGACAAAATAAAACAAACTCTTAAAACATCAATTTATAACAATTTAAAACAATTTAAAACATTCAAAGACTACTAAAAACCAAGCTTTAAAAAGTGACTTAAGGGCTCTTTTGGAGGCTGGTAAAGATGTTAAAACACGAATGTCTATAGGGAGTGCATTCCACAGCCCAGAAGCGACTACAGAGAAGGCCCACTCTCAAGTCACCGCCAGATGGGCTGGCGGCATATGGAGACGGATGTCTCTTGATAACCTTAATGTGTAGTGGGGATCATGCAGAAGAAGGCACTCTCCCAGGTAACCTGGTCCCAAGCTGTTTTAAGCTCTAGCCCTGGAAATGGCTGCTCAGATGGGCAGGTATCAGTTCCTGCAAGGGGGCAGGGTCAGCTGATCTGGTTGAGATGTTCCACTGGCTGCTTCTTCTCCTGTCTGCTTGTTGGTCTGTCTTACCTCACCATTTCAGCATTAGAGGAGCAGGGCCTAAAGGTTGGTGTACCGATTGCCCCACTGCCCAATGGAGTCCCTAACCGAGCTGACAGACTTGGGCTTGGTGTTGGTGTTGGAGTCTCCCAGACTTGTGGTGCTGGGGGACTTCCATGTTCACTTTGGGACCAATTTGTCCAGGGCGGATCAGGAGTTCATAGCAGCCATGACTATAGGCCTATCCCAGGTGGTCTCAAGACTGGTGCATATTGCTGGTCATACGCTTGATCTGGTCTTTCACTCTGAACAGGGTGGTGTTCCATAGGTGGGGACTCCTGTGATTTCCCCATTGTCATGGACAGACCACCATCTGGTTAAGGTTGGACTAACAACCACGTCCCACCTCTGCAGGGGTAGAGGGCCCATTAGGATGGTCCGCCCGAGAAGGTTACTGGATCCAATAGGATTCCAAGAAGCCTTGGAGGAATTTAGTGTTGGCTCTGCTGATGACCCTGTCGACACTCTGGTGGGAAATTGGATTAATCAACTCACCAGGGCAGTGGACACGATTGCTCCTAAGCGTCCTCTCCGACCCGCTTCAAAACTGGCCCCTTGGTATACGAAAGGACAACAGGGGCTGAAGCTGCAAGGCAGACAACTAGAGCGCAAGTGGAGGAAGACTCAACTTGAATCTGACAGATTATTACATAGAGAGCATTTGAAGATCTATGCTCAGTCGATATGTGCGGCAAAGAAGTGATTATTTTCCTCCCGTATTGCGTCCACAAGTTCACGTCTGGTGGAGTTGTTCAGGGTTGTGAATGGGCTAATGTGCACCCCTTCCCCCTTGAATCAGTAGTACCTAGAACCAACTGTGACATTTTAAATCATGTAAAGCACAGAGACCACGTCAAAGAAAAACAGATTTTTGGCTTTTCTTTTTATTTAGTGCATTTATTTATACACCAAACCCAAGTGTCTCATGGTGGTTTACAATTGGTTAAAAACAACTATAAACAATGAAAACAGTTAATAACAGATGATTAAAATTAAAGTTTTTGTTTCTTTTTAAAAAAGACAGATGAGTGGCATCTCATCCTGCTAACTTGGCAAAGAGGCACCTTTTAACATGGTGATCCTCTTTATCTAGCAGGGGTAGAGTAACTGGCCCTATTCACCCCTAGCACTGTACCTCCAGTTACTGTTGCTGGTGTCTATCTTGTGTTTCTTTTCAGATTGTGAGCTCTTTGGTGACAGGGATCCTATCTATCTGTCTGTCTGTCTGTCTGTCTGTCTATCCTCTGTGTAAACCGCCCTGAGCCATTTTTGGAAGGGTGGTATAGGAGTCAATCAATCAATCAAACACATCTGGCGGCTACTCGGAAACGGGCCTTCTCCGTTGCAGCCCCTGGACTTTGGAATGCTGTTGAAATAAGAGCCTCCCCATCTCTGGCAACTTTTAAAAAGGCACTGAAGACACATTTGTTCACCCAGGCTTTTAATTAGATTTATAGTTTTAAATAATTTCAATACTGGGTTTTAAATGTTTTTAATCTTTTAAATGTTTTTAATCTTTTAAATGATTTAATGTTTTAAATGACTATAATTGTAAACCGACCAGAGATGCACGTTTTGGACATTATAGAAATATTTTAAATAAATGATTAATAATAATAATAATAATAATAATAATAATAATAATAATAATAATAATAATAATATTCACCTCAACACCATCGGGGCCACAGAAATCACCATCAGCCATTTACAAAAAGCAGCTTTACTGGGAACAGCCTATATTCTGGAACAGCCTATATACTGGGAACAGCCTATATTCTGCGACGATATCTATAACAACTGACAATAAAATTCAGCCATCCCAGGTCCTTGGGAAGGACTCGATGTCTGGATGGGACAAACCAGTCGGTGGCACCTGTCTGACTGTGTAAACAAGAGATAATAATAATAATAATAATAATAATAATAATAATAATAATAATAATAATAAATAATGGCAAAAAAAGTCTCTTCTGCTTCTCTGTGCTTCTGGATGGTATGGGCTACTTCTGCTGCCAGGCTGGGGTTGGTGGGGTCAGACTTGATGTTTTTTCCTCAGTCCTGGAAATGGCTGCTCGGCTGGGCAAGTGTCAGACTGGGGGAGGGGAACTTTCAGTGTTAATCAGGAATGTATGCTTTAAAATTGGTCGTGTAAAACTTCCTTGTTCACAAACTTTAAAACTCTTCAAGTTGGCAGAAAAGATAGATTTTTCCCAAAACCCAAAACCTATCTGCTTTTGCAGAAATGCCAGTAGCATTTACTAGCCACCATATGTTTGATACAGGAAATGTCAGAAATTGTATAACTGTCAATAACCATACGGGAATGTTGACAACCTTTGTGAATGTCTGAAAATGCAGAAATAGTACAAGTAAATTTGAATATCTTGACATTTTCCTGCATTTATGAAATGCATCTGGGACTGTCAACATATCTGTCAAAGGGGTGGGGGTGGGGGGGGCTGATCTTGGAGTAGCAAGCATGAATTGTCCCCTTTGCTAAGAAAGGTCCACCCTGATTTGCATTTGGATGGGTGACTACATGTGAGCACAGTAAGACATGCCCTATAGAGGATGGGGCCAAAGCTCAGTGGAAGAGCATCTGTATGCTTGCATGCAGAAGGTCCCTGGTATCTCCAAGTAGGGCTGGGAGAGATTCCTGCCTGAAACCTTCAAAAGCTGCTGCCAGTCAGCGTAGACAATACTGAACTAGATGGACCAGTGGTCTGACTCGATATATGGTAGCTTCCTATGTTCCTATGTTACACATTTAATTATGGCAAAAAGCACTGAGAATAAGTTAACTACACAAGAGCATTTTTACTATTATAACTTAACTATGAAAGTTGAAAATTTGGAAAATATATCCTGGAGAAACAATATGATAATGCAACATATCCCCGATAGCTGAGGAAACAGCTCCTTACCTTCATGGAAAACTGTACAATTTCTTATTATATTTACTGGTAGAAGAAACTAAGATGCTTTATTTTGTGGGTTATGCTTTTTGTTTTATCTTGCATGCTTTTTAAAATTTTAATAACTTTGTTGTTGGTGCTTTTATGACTGGTTGCTTTTATTATTGTTCGCCATCCTAAAAGCTGTTCTAATAGTGTGGGGTATATATATATATTAGATAGATAGATAGATAGATAGATAGATAGATAGATAGATAGATAGATAAAAATCAATTGTACTTCCAATGTTTAGACTAAACACTATTATACTGGCTCAGATAAACATCTCAGAGATGTTCTTATAAAACTACATGACAATTTTATAGGCTGCAGTTCTATGTACTTACTTGGGAATAAGCCCCATTGAACTCATTAGGACCTACTTCTGAGTAAACAGGCAAAGGATTGCACAGTTAAAGAAGTTTTGTGCATTACCTGGGAATAAGCTTCATTTAGCACAGTGAGACTTACTTCTGAGTAAAGATGCATAGGATTGCTTTGTCAGTCTACTATATGAACATTTTATTTGGTAAAAATTAATGTTACTCCTGCTAGCTGAGCAAAAATACACTTTTTAAAGTGGTGGTTCTCTTATATTTAGCACTGGGGGAGAAAAACAGCCCCTACTGAGTCCATGAGCCAGGTCCACAGATTTTGGTCACTGGTTGCAACTCAGGGGAAGAATGCTCATACTGGTTTCAGAAAATATCTACCCCCCTCCACCTAGAAATAGAAAATAGGTGATATAATTGTTGCACTTACAGCTTTCTCTGTGTTATCACCCCTTCTTTATCCCTACCCGCAACAATTGTGGTAAAACTGTAGTCCTTTTTTGCACAGGTGAAAGGAATGTGGGTCAGGATGAGGGTAAAAATTGGGGGGGAGGGGTGTACTTTCTTCATGGAGTAATGTCTGAAGCACATTCCTGCCCATTTTAATTTCCATTCCTCTGATAATATCGATACAATTTTATAGTGGTTTTTGTTTTTTTAAACTTTTTAAAAAATTAACACACCATTGCAAATTTGACTGCTTCAGGCCCAATGATCACAACCAAAAAAAGCATGATAATCCGCTGAAAGCTGAAAGTACTGGAGTGCTATCACTTATTTTCCATTTCTAGGAGTGTAGACCTTGTCAAAAAGCACAATGAGCATTTATCCCCCCAGATGTTACCAACCACCCTAGCTGGCTCAAGTACTAATCCAGCTTCAGCACAGAATCCCTCCAGTGGCTGTTGCTGGTGTCTACCTTCTATTTATTTTCATATTGTGAACCTTTTGGAATAGGGAACCATCTTATTTATTAATTCTTTCTTTTTCTTTGTAACTGCTTTGAGAACTTTTGATGGAAAGCAGTAGATAAATATTCATAATACCATAGTACACATCAAAATGTGTTGATTGGTGCATTTTAAATTCAGACACTGACAGACTTATCATCTGACACTTAGAAAACATAGGTTTTTTAAGATCACTTCTGCATTGCAAGAGGAATAAAACTATTATCAGTGGGTTTTCTCCTTTCAGTGTAAACCTTTTTTCAAAGAGGGCAAAGACTATGTTTTGTTTTGTTCATTTTAAAAGAATGCTAAAGGTTAAAGGAGACTTGATTTAAGTTATTGTATGATTGTTTTGAATAGTTCTTTCTCCTGTATGGCAAGATAAATTTCTCTAATTTCTTATGGTCCATGTGTTTTCTGGGTCTGTATCTGTGCTTATAATTGACATTTTGGTTTGAATGCGATTAAATGAGATATTGTGGTATGTTCTAGCAGCTTATGTTACTTTTAAAATTTCTGGATAACAAAAATTAATGTTTTTAATGAAAAACAATAGAACATGAGTTTGATCTCACCAACTGCCTCATCTGTTGTAGAATCAAACACTGGGACATCATTCATATGAGTACCAGGTGGTGATTTGGGCACTCCATATGGAGACTATAAATGCAGAAATCTGATTTACCCTATCTTGTCCACCTTTTGTATCTGAGGGTGAAGAATCATGCAAATTGGGACTCTACACAAACACGGAGGAAAGGTGGTCTTGTGGTAGCAAGCATGACTTGTCCCCTTAGCTAAGCAGGCTCCACCCTGGTTGCATATGAAAGGGAGACTAGAAGTATGAGAGCACTGTAAGATATTCCCCTTAGGGGATGGAGCTGCTTTGGGAGGAGCAGAAGTTTCCTAGTTCCCTCCCTGGCTTCTCCAAGACAGGGCTGAGAGAGATTCCTGCCTGCAACCTTGGAGAAGCCGCTGCCCCAGTCTGTGAAGACAATACTGAGGTAGGTCTGACTCAATATATGGCAGCTTCCTATGTTCCTACATGTTGACCTCTCCATACATATTGCCCCTATCTCATCTTACACTGGATACATAGGGAAAGAAAAGAATAGACCAGCTCCTCTCCCACAGGAATTGGATCACACCTGGAAAAGAATCTATACAAGATGCTGGTGTTCTTTGACAATGTCAGTTGACAAAAACAATTAAGCTTTGCAGCAGGGGCTTCATTAGGGGGTAGCCCCTTCAATGAATTGCATAGTGCCCTGAACCTCATCAGCCACCTTCCTGCTCCATGACCTCTTCCAGAAAGGAAGGGCAGCAGTGGAGGCACCAGCACAGAGCAAGGGAAAGCGCTCTTAGCCTCACCTAGCTCTCTGCTGCTTCAGCCTTTATAGGTGCTGTATTATAATATTAGAGACTTACACATAAGAAAAGCCCTCCTGGATCATGCCAAGGCCCATCCAGTCCAGCATCCTGCATCATGCAGTGGCCAACTAGGTGCCCTTGGGAAGCATACATAATTGTTCGGGAGGGGGAGGAGGTATTATTGAGTTAAATCAAAAGGAGGGCTGTGGGCCCAGGCACTTAGCAATTCCCCATCTTGCAGCCTTCATACTGACAATGAAACATGTTGGAGTCCTACATTAATGAAAGTATCAATTGCACACACTAGAAGACCGAGCCTAGAGCCTATTCCAATGTAATATCCTGTGCCTGCGGATACACTGTTTAAATTGACTGCATGAGCACCTCCCTGTGGAATCATCGTATAGGAACCAGTCATTCATGCAACTTTTCAAGAGCTGCATTTTTGTGTACATGACCCGACAGAAACCTTGGATTCGGGTTTTTTTTTTTTTTTAATCCACTTGGGAAACCTTTCAGCACCCACATAATGTTTTAACTCGGGCGACTCATGAGATCACTTTTAAAAGCCCATCTGTGGGTGCAAAATCTTACTGTTAAAAGTATAGATGAAGATTCATAGAAAGAATAAGGATAATGTCACTACAGTTGCAAGGAATGTACTGAAATTCATTGCTGTCAAATATTTGTTTACCCTATAGTGAATGCAATATTTCTTGAATAGTTTAATCCAGCCTTATTAGGTGGCTAAAAGCCTTTAGAGGGTTGGATAAGTAGAAGAAACAGGTGCAAATAAGATTAAAATTGGAGCCCAAATATACAGACTCCAAAGTAGACCTCAGAACACAACACAACAGTTTGTAATTACATCAATTGCTCCAAGACAAACCTGCCACTTTCAGTGTTATTCTTGATTTATGGCTGCAGTTCTATGCTCTGCATGAATATCCTATGACATAATGATGTTTTATCACTTCTAGGAACTGGCATAAGCCCATAGAGAAAGCTTACTCATCCTCCTGGTGAGAGCAAGGATGGCTTCAGTCTTTGGGAATGAAGTGATTATGTGATTTCAAATGTCATGGCTTAAGAACAGGAGTAATAATCCCATTATCAATCATCCAGAGCCCACGGCCTCGTTGTAAATACTGATGTGGTTTTATATAATTTATATCTGTAGAATATATTTTAAGATAGATAAGAAGGAAGCGTATGTTGAACATGCCAAAAATGCCTGAGGTTGCTCCCACACATTTCTCTTCCATGATCAGGCACATACGTTAATTGGTTGTTCATATCTGGTGTTAACTGGTGATAATTAATTATACTCCTTGTGCTGTGAAGGCGCTGAAAAATACAATGTAAAACACATTAAAATGAAGATCTTTTAACTTCCAACATTTCACAGATGGAGATAAGTGTGCTCCTGCCGTATTCTCACACCAAGGATAACTGGAATCTCCCCCCACCCACTCACTAATACACAATACTTAAAATCTCCTCTTCATCTGCTATATCTTGTATTCCTTTACTCTATTATTCATTCATTCCAAAGGGTGTTAGAAAACTGACCATAATACTTTCCTTCTCATGAATGAATCTCAGGGCTGGTTCTCACAATCACCCTAATGTCGGATTATCAGAAATCTAGAGATTTCCGCTACACTACACGCTCCCACAGAGTCATGTGAACACAGAAGATGTTGGCAATCTCAGATTGACGCCCTACGAAACTGACATAAAACCACAATCATCAGGCTAACTTCAAATCTTAGATCACCAATCTCAGTTTCCTGTCAGGCTGCCACAGTGCCAAGTTCACACCACTTGATCTGCCAGAGTGCAACGGTGGCAGGAATCTTTAAATTCCCAGTAATCTTATGTTAGGGTGATCATGAAAACCAGCCCTGAGAATCGTTACTGTGTAATCCTACGTATGTTGACTTGGGAGTAAAGAAAAGGTAAAGTGTGCCGTCGAGTTGGTGTCAACTCATGGCGAAAACAGAGCCCTGCGGTTGTCTTTGGTAGAATACGGGAGGAATTCACCATTGCCATCTCCTGCACAGTATGAGATGATGGCTTTCAGTATTTTCCTATATCGCTGCTGGCTGATATAAGTGTTTCCCATAGCCTGGGGAACATACCAGCAGGAATTTGAACCAGCAACCTCTGGCTTGCTAGTCAAGTCATTTTCCTGCTGTGCCATTAGGTGGACTTGGACGTAAGTCCCGCTTTTTACCATTTTAGCTCACTCATTTTTTGAGGGGTGGTAGCAATGGACTGGCAGCCGGCAGGTGGGGTGATAACCAGTGGCGGAGCCAGACCACGAGCGGCCTGTGCCCGGCCGCCACGGCAGCCCCGCTCACCCCACCCCCCCGTGTCAGACGTCAGATGTGGGGGCTAGCCACACCCCCACATCAGACGTCAGGCGCGGGTGGGGGGGTGTCTGTCTCCCAAACAGCCTTAAAGGCAGGGGAGTGCCGCTTCTGGCCGTGCTGCAAATGCAGCGTTGGCCGTCCAACTCCTGGACGGAGCCTCGCGGCCCCGTTCAGGAGCTAGATTGTGGCTGCTCCTGGCCACACCATGAATGCAGTGCTGGCCATTTAACTCCCGAATGGGGCCCCGCTGCCCCACTCAGGAGCTAAACCAGCACCCCCCACTTCTGACGTCAGACATGGGGGCGTGTCGGGGCCACGAGGTGCAGCCCCTGAGATGCGGCGGCCCGGGTTCTTTGAACCCATTCCCCCAATGGTGGCTCCGTCCCTGGTGTTGACTGTGGCAGGTGGTGGGGTATCTGCACTTGCCACCCAGGAGCACATGCCACTTGAGGCTAACTCCTCAGTTGGCCTCATGAGAGATCCACCCCTGACTAAGCATTTGCAGACCACTAACTCTAAAGTGAGGAGCAGCTGTTGAGCAATCCTTCTCAGGAATGCCACCACACCCATATTAGCATAACACCCATAAATACCTTTCTAATAAAATAAAATAAATAAACCTGTTTTCTCTAATGGGTGCCATTAGTCTAAGGTTTTTGCAAAAGAGCACAGAAAGGGAATGCTGTGCCTCTTTAGATTAGGTTAGGCATGAGGGACAACTGGCTGGGCTTTTCCACACTGTCTCAGGGTTAAGCCGCTGGTGGCAGCAGCATCCCACTGGGTCTCTTTCCGTGCGAGCATTAAAAGGAGAATCAGTGGAAGCAAGGAAGGAGCGTCCTGCTGCTGCTGACACCTCTGGCTTAATAAGGAGGGAGCCCAGGCAGCCACTCCAGGCTTCCTCCCGCTGGGCACACTGGGAAGAAGCTGAAGTGGCTGCCACCCCACGGTGGTATTATCAAGCCAGAGGTGATGGCGGCGACAGGTCTCCCCTGCCTCACTTCCACATGAGGCTGCCATTGGAAATGCTTGAGAGAGCCTCATGGCAGCGCATAGCTTGTGCTCGCTTGAATACTCAACGTCTGAGCCCTAGTCACACACCTGCAACATACACAGTATTCACAGAACAGATGCGGGGGGGGGTGAGATCGTGCCCACTTGCTCGGCCTCCTGGTCTCTGCATCTTCAGCAGGTGTGAATGAGGCTCGCTGTGTGATCTCTGCATCTTCAGTGTTGGCTCTTCCATGCGGTTGGGGACTCTAGACTATCAGGGGCCCCAACCACATCTGCAGAGTTAGAACTCTGTTAATGTCTTCCGCAGAATAGGGATGTGCACGAACCGGTTTGGAGGCTCTGTTACGGACCTCTGAACCGGTTCGGAGGATCACCGGTTCGACGGTGGGGGTTACCTTTAAGGAGCAGGGAGGGTGCTCTTACCCCTGCCCCCGCTGCATTTCCCCTGCCAGGAGTGTCTTAAAAAACAGTCCCGTGGGGTGGCAGCGTACCTCGCCGCCCCAGGGCACATTGGACTGGAAGTGCCCGATGCACGAGCACACATTACGCACATGTGCATACACATCACACTCATGCACGTACATCATACATACGTACATGCACCAGGCACTTCCAGTCCAACATGCACTAGGGCAGCAAGGAGGTACACTGCCACCCCGCGGGACCATTTTTAAGAGAGCACCGGTGGGGGGAATGTGGCGGAGGGGGACAAAAGCACCCTCCCTGCACCTTAAAGGTAACCCCCCCCACACACACACCGAACCAGCCACCGCCAGTTCCGTGCACATCCCTACCACAGAATGCATAGAAGGCCAGAAAGTGCCCATGGCTGTGGTCCTGTCCCCACCCCCATCATTTCCCCCTGCCATGTGTCCAGCAACACATTTATAAGGTTTGTGTCAGGTTCTACCTGGGCTGAGGCTCTGCATTCCGCTGCCCCTTGTGGGGCAGATTAGATTGTGAGCCCTTTGGGTGCAGGGATCTATCTATCTGTGTAAACCGCTTTGAGAACTTTGGTTGAAAAGCAGTATATGAATAATAGCAGCAGCAGCAGCTTGCTACACTGCAGCAAACTTTTGAGCTTCCAGGCCCTGGCAAGCCGCACCACATGGGGTCAACTATTAGCTCCCCTCAGGGACATAACTATAATAGGGCAAGGGGAGACAGTTGTCTGGGGGCCCACTGCCTTGGGACGCCCCCCAGAGGCAAGTCACCTGACTGACTCCCCCAGCTGCACACCTGCCTGGGCTTCCTTCAGTCGTATTCATCCTCTGAAATTGATGTGAGCGTTAAGACCTGGAGCTACCAGAACAGCATGTCTTTCTCTAGTGCCATTAAATGACTTGCATCATCCACAATTTGCAAAACCTTTTAAAAAATAAGTTAGGATGATGTTCTATTGTGGCACATAGGTTATACATATGTATATGTGTGTGTATGTGTGTATATATATGGCTGTACACACACACACACACACACACACACACACACACACAACTGTGCTTTTTGTTACCACTATTCAGCCTCATGTAAGATTTCTTTACTTCATGAGCTGAGCTTCAGTGAGGGGGGGGGGCATTTAAAAATCTTGTCTCTGGGACCACTCCAGCCTTGCTACGCCCCTGGCTCCCCCTTACAGCAGGAAGGGTATAAGTAGCTTCCTGTCCAATGGAAGACTTGCTTCTGTTTCAAGGTTTCTTTGCTCGTGATGTATTGTGTCGTTGCTAGCTTGACTACTTGGCTTCTCTGACCTTTGGCTCCCTTCCTGACTTCCAGCTTACTGCTTGACCCTTGACTTCTGATTTGTTTGCCCAGATTGACCCTCTGTTCCACCTCTGACATATGGCTTGTTGCCTGATGCCCTGATCAGCTGACCTGGTTCCTGACTTGAACTCTTGCCTGTTCTTCTGCCTCTCAGTTCTTGATTGCCTGCTGGACCCTCCTGGTCTTAGCCTTGAACCCTTTGCCACTTCAAGGAAACTACCCACAGCCCAGCCCTGACAGTAGTAAAGTAAAGGTAAAGTGTGCCATCGAGTCGGTGTTGATTCCTGGTGACCACAGAGCCCTGTGGTTGTCTTTGGTAGAATACAGGAAGGGGTTACCATTGCCATCTCCCATGCAATATGAGGATGATGCCTTGCAGCATCTTCCTATATCACTGCTGCCCAATATAGATGTTTCCCATAGTGTGGGAAACATACCAGCGGGGATTCGAACCGGCAACCTCTGGCTTGCTAGTCAAGTCATTTCCCTGCTGCTCTAATATGGTATTAATGACTCACAACTTAAGCTTTACAGAAACAGCAGACCCTGTGCTCAAACTTCCCCTCCATTGTTAAACAATATCAGGCTGCAGGTGGCAGGTGTGTGTGTGTCACATGACAGAATGTTTCCCACAATTCCTTGCACACAGAAAACTAGATATCCAGGGAGGAAGGTTCTAACCTAGCCTTCTCCCTCAACAGGCTCATTTTCACTGTAAAGATTCCATTCCTCTGCCAGCAGCTGTTATTTCAAGGAAGCTCTATAAACTCTTAACAAAAGGATCTGACAAATGCGGCACCAATGAGAATTCGCTTCTTGGATTTCAACTCCAAAATAGGCCCTGAAGTGCTTTCCTTTTTGTAGCACAGCAGTGTGTGGGGGGAGCAGGGGATGAAACTTTACAAATTATTAGGCGAGATGTCAGCTTGAGGGAGTTAAGCACTCTGATCCACCCCGACTTGTAAGTCTTAACATAAGTCTCACTGATTTTAATTACACTTACTTTTGAAGTAAGAGCCTGTTGCAACGTCCCACTTGATTCAATTGATTTATTCCCAAGTAAGTGGATATACAGCTACAATTCTAAGCACTCCTAGCAAGAAGTAGGTTCCACTGAAGTCAAAGGCCTTGCTTCAGAGTAAGCATGGTTAGGACTGGGCCCATGTCATTTTTCTTTCTTTCAGGATTTGAATTTTTTAGTTTAATTCCTGATAACCTAGTATCAGCTTGAGCCGTGGTATATCATATAGAAGCACATTCCACTTGCTTTCACAATGTGCTCAGAACTGGTGTATGAATCACCAGAAAAGGTGGTTAACATGGAAGCTATTCACACATGCACTGAAATCCGGGCTAAGGAAGCCCAGCCTGGTTTTTGGTGTGTGTGTATACTGCCAGGGGCTACGCAGCTCCCACCAGCTGCACAGCAGGAAGCCCGCTTAGGGAACCCTGTGAAATGCTAAAGCTGCTACTAACCAAAAGCCCAGTAAAGGCATGAACTGGCTTTATATATTTAGCTTTAAAATCTCACAGTGCATACAAACTAACAAAGTAACTGCAGTGCAAAACCATCAGGACAAAGAAGATTGATTGCTGGATGGAAACCGTTCTCTGAGGTGCAGGTGGTAAGAGCTGCTTCCAAGAAGGTAGTGGCAAGTGGTCAGGAAGCCATTCTCATGGCAATACTCCTCTCGGCTGCAGATGGGAGAAGCTGTCAACCCAACTGTCTTTGGCCTTGTGGACTTCATTTGTAGCTTTGAAGAAGTGAGGAAGAAAGCCGTCAGTAAGAGGTTTCCAAACCAATCATAGCCTCAGCTGCTGGTGGTAACAGAAAACCTCTGCCCCTATGAACGGCTTTTGTAGCTTCCAAGGGAGGAGTGGAAAGTTGCTTGAGGTAATAGTTCTCTTGAAAACTTCTGCTAGTCCCGAGTTGCTTTTGTAGTTTCTGAGGAGGGAGTAGACAATTTGAACACTGTCAAAAGACAGTTTGAACACTGTCCTCTCAACAGAAACTGGATGTGGTCAATCATCTGGTGTAACACTGAGTATCAAAGAGTTGGTGCAACTTTCAACAGAAATGGTGAAGTTGGCTGGTTCCCTAGAAAGAAGGGGTCTGCTGCCCTGTGCAGTAAGAGCTTAATCAGCCACTATGTGGTATTGCATAATGAGGAAGAGACATGGCTCAGTGCTTTAGCACGTGCTTTGTATGCAGAAGGTCCCAGATTCAATGTCTGGCATCTCCAGATAGGGCTAGAACAAACTTCTGTCTGAAGCCTCGGAGAGCTGCTGCCAATCACTATAGTCAAAACTGTGCAAGATCGACCAATGGTCCGATTCACTCTAACACAGTTTCGTCTGAAGAAAGCGCCAAATAAACAATCACTGATATAGAAGATCAATTGTCAAGGAACAATTTTAAGTATGTGTAATGGACATCTGAATAATTGCTTTTAACTGACCATCTAATTCACAGGTCTACATTGTATCAACTATTGCAGACTCTTATCATCCCTCTTTTACAACATTCTCTCTCTCTCTCTCTCTCTCTCTCTCTCTCTCTCTTTGCACACACAACCTGATTTGCAGCTTTGGCCATTGCTGCTGCTGCTGCTGTTGTAGTGGTGCTGCCTGGGCCCAGTTGCTGATTTCCCCCTAAGAGCAGGCACCTCACAGGCACAGAACTTGGATGGCCAAGCAGATGATTGAGAGAGGCTTCTCTGCAGCACCAGTCTCTGGTCAGATGCAGATCTCCCTACCGGTCTCCCTCTGCCAG
This sequence comes from Hemicordylus capensis, assembly GCF_027244095.1. Classification (NCBI taxonomy): domain Eukaryota; kingdom Metazoa; phylum Chordata; class Lepidosauria; order Squamata; family Cordylidae; genus Hemicordylus; species Hemicordylus capensis. Next base: position 34,972,190 of record NC_069659.1, on the reverse strand, counting down.
AGGCCCAGGCGGCTGAGATCTCCCTCCACTTTAGCAGAGTCTCCCTCAGCAAAACATTCTTTGGGTCAGATAGAACTCTCTTGGACTCCTGCTGACACCAGCTGATGGCCTCCTATTGTCTTTCTCTCCCCATCACAATATTGCGTTTCTCCCCAGCAACCAACCACATGTCAATCACTCTCTAACCCCAGCCCCTCACAACTGGCCACTTCTTGTACAAGGCTCTGGGCTGTACCACCTCAGGCAACAGGTGGGGGTTCATATAATAAAACACTCATCTATACTCCCTCCAGTCCCCCCTCACAGAAAAGTAGCATGTCAGGCTAGGGCAGGAATCTGCTTATATTCAACTAGATGTCAGGGAAACTCTGCAGGCTTACTGAGAGGGTTTACTGTGAGTTTGAAGTTGCCCCCAAAAGCCTAAGCAAAAAGTGGATTTTTTTAAACCCCGGATATAAATCAGGCCACATTCTAGCACGCAATTAAAAAAAAAAATCTGAATTGTTTGCGAAGTGCTTCCCAATAGTTCGCAAGGACTTTGGGGTAGATCTGGCTGATATGTGAATGTACACCTCCATTCTGGAGGAGATGTGAACTAAAAGCTGGGTGTGAAAAACTCCCTGCTCTATGCTGGCCCTAGGCAGGTCAACTCCCCACATTACCATGTGTGGAAGAACAAACTTGAGGAGCTGAAGTGAGGAAACCAGATAGTGGGGCTATTCACACAATGGTGGGGTGGGCAGGTGGTGGTGGTGGTGGGAGGCAGCGTTCAGCCTACCTTGCCCCAGATGACTGCTCATTGCCCTTGCAGTGCACAAGCCACGTGCCCACATGACATGTGCTGCCAGAAGCAGCGCGGATCAACAGAGGCCAGGACTTGTTATCCCGGCTTCCGAGTATCCCACACTGCACCATGCACCAAGCCCATCTCTGTGTCAGCATGAACTGCAAGCAACTTGCGCTGACACACAATCCCAGGAGCCAGGTTAAGTGTCAGTGGTGCACGTTCCTGCAATAAATTAAAGGAGCTGCTAGAGTGCAAAGGAGTGAAGCTGGTGTTTAGCAGCAGCCCAAATTATGTAAAGTACACGGGGGATGGAAACAAGGGAAATTACCCCTCCTAGAATCGCCAGTCCATAAATTGTAGTCAAAGCCAAGACCAATCAGGGTCGTCGCCAAGAGAAGGGCCAAGTTGTTGGTTCCATGGTCTAAGGGTTACACATCGCTATCCAGAGAAAGTTACACATCGCTATCCAGGCCAAGATCGGGGGTCCAGGAGCAAACAGCACAAGGGTTCTGGGAGCTGGAAACTGAATGTGCACGCCAGAGCAATCAGTTGAAACTCAATTGATCAGCATGATGCAGAGTGAGCAGTCTGGCTTTATAGTTCTTCAAGGTCCCACACCAGGTGAAGCCAATTAAGGCCCCCACCTTCCTTCGGGCTGCAAGTTCAGACGCGCGCACCCCTGTCAGACTTTGCAGCCAACTGGCTGCGTCTACATTGCCCAACACGCTGCTCCTTTCTGTGTTCTCTTCGGCATTCCACATGGCTCGCTCCTCTGCTGCTTGGTCCCGGTTCCTCCCCATCGGAAGAAAGCAATGGCTCCCTGGCAACCTCTTGCGGTTCTACAGCAAGTAAGTGCTCCGTCCAAGGGGCTTCTTCCTCAGCATCCTGCAGGAGGGTCCCCTCAGGGGACTGTGAATCAGACCATTCTTCCTCAGAGTCAAACCACTGCCTGACATTAAGGGCATGTTTGCACCCTGAACCTTCAACGCTGGGCTTCAACGCTGGGTTTGGTGCTGCGGGACCACCAGGATCTGCATCGGTCCCAGAGGTTCTCACAGTCAGCCAAGCCCAGGCTAGGTAGCGAGCCTAAGCCTGGGCTTGGCGGCTCATGAGAACAGCCTCAGTGAGTGTGTTTCTATCTAATGACATGAACATATCACTTGACTGTCAATGTAGACAAGGCTGCAGTAACATGAGGACTGAGCAGACTTTGAGCCGGGTCTCACGATCAGTGAGACCCGGTTTTGTCAAAACTGCGGGGAGAGCGGGCTAAGCGGGGAGGGAGCCCTGGGCGGCCGGATCGGCCGCCCACATGATGGCCAGCTCCGAGACAGAGCTGGTGGGGGCTGGGGAGCTTGGGGGCTGGGGAGCTCAGGGGCTGCGCAGCCCCCAGAAGCCCCAGTATGCCCTGCGTGAGTGCGCAGGGCATATTGGGGAGACCCCCGAGCCGGGAGGCTGCTTTTAAGCCTCCCGGCCAGGGGTCTACTCGCAAGTAGCCACGGCGCGGAGCCATGCCACGGCTACTCACAAGCAGTTAGCCCGGGTTTGTGGAGCACTCGCTCCGCAAACCTGGGCTAAGAGGTAGGCTACAGGAGTGGGTTAGCCGCTCCGGAACCACCGGGCTCGGCTGCGAACGGGGTGGTTCTAACAATCACAAAAATCGGGCTAGGATTTTCCTAGCCCGATTTTTGTGATCGTAAGAATAGCCCCTTTATCTGCAGTTTGTTGTTAGTCTGTATCAGTGTTTGTAGTTTTATCTGACAACTGGGAGGGTAGCTCTTTATGAAGTTACCATGAAGACAGAAAAATACTAGAGTGATAAACTGTTTGACATTTCAGTTTTGGTAGACCTTGCCACAGCCACCACCCATCTCCAGCCCTTGAGCTGCCCAAAGAATCAATGGAGAACCCCAGAATTCTAGTATTGCTAATTTGTCACTAGCCTCTCTAGCCAAAAACAAAAGATAGCAACATGATACTGCCCATCCTTTAAAAATTCGACAGCTGAGGTGCTGCCACTGGGAGAGCCCCATGCTTGGTATTGGCCAAATGAATGGGCATCAAAGGCTGGCCAGAGAGCAGGGTTCATGAGGCGGACCATAAGCCCAAGGAGACTCATGTGGGCAAGGGCAGTCCTTAAGATAACCCAGTCCCTAGCCTTTATCCAGGTCTCCAGCAAAAATCCACAAAATACCAATGAATGCTGATGTGTGTATATTATCCCAGTCACAGAAATTGAGTTTTTCTAGTCAACAGGTTTTCATGGTATTTCGGCCCCCTCTGTTTACATTTGCAGGCTGATACAGATCACATTAACTAATTGAGGCAATCCAGCTGCTCAGATATTTCTTCTAAGATATACCAAAAGCAAAATATTTAGATCTGCTCCACAGATAAGGATGGAATCCAAAAAAACCAATCATTTTTATCTTTACGTTTCTACCCCACCTTTCTCACTGTAGGCCTCCAAGGCAGCTTACAGCCGTAATAAAATGCAATTGAAAACAATGCTATCTGTCCAAACAAGAATGAAAAACGAAAGAAGGGCAAAATATTAAACCATGGCCTAACAAAATAGTACCTGGGACAGCCCTTCCATTCAAAGAAGACTGTAGCCTCCGGCAGGAGATTGTTGGAGCTTGGTGTGGCAAGATGCCCTTTTGTCCCCTTCTTTTAAAAAGGCGGGCGGGGGGGAGGGGAGGAAGGTGCACACCAGGGGAGGGGGCATTTGGCATCCTGCTTCAGGCGCCATGGAACAGTGCAGGGCAAAAATGGTTTCCAAGCAAGGAACTGAGGCAAGGGACATTCCTCTCATGTTTATATGGTAGCTCTCTGGAGCATTTCCAGACAGCAGGCTTTACTGCAGGTTTATTACGAGGCGCTACTGTGAGTTCGAATTTGCCCTCCCCAAAAAAGATGCAAAAAGTGGGGGTTTTTTTTAACCCCCGGACATAAATCGGGCTACATTCCAATGTGTAATGAAAAACCCAAATTGTGTGTGGCGTGCTCCCCAATAGCTTGGCTTTCAGGGACTTTGGGGTAAATCTGGCTGATATGTGAATGCACACCCTCCATTCTGGAGGAGAAGCAAGCTAAAAGCCCCATCTGGACATGCTCCTGGTGTTATTCAGCTTTATTCTCGATCACTGATATCCAACTGTACAGTGCAATAAAATAAATAAATAAATAAAAATATTGCTGTTATGGATGCTCAGAAACATTTTTGCTTGTGCAGTTTTGACATCCCTCCCACAGCACTTTGATTTATTGTATTATTATTATTTTTGGTTAAAGACATAATTGTATCCCAATTCCCATATCATAGTTGGATGAAATGCAAGTATACAACTCTTCTATCATAAGAATCAATCTGGTTTTATGGAAATCTAAAGTGTTGGTCCAGGCTCACCGCCTCTGTAGTGAATGTGTGGCGTTCTTGTCCTAGCTCTGCTCTTTGCATTCTGTGTCCTTGGTCATTTCACTTATGGTGAGTTTAGGCACACCCTTTGCATTTTGGGAATTTCCCTATGTATAAATTTTACACATAATGAAATGTGTATTTTACTGCAGACTATTTTGTGTTCAATGCAGCTGGAGAGATCTCTATGGGATGAGAGCCTTGTTTCCTCCCTCCCCACCAGGGCCAGGCCACTGTGGGGAATTAGAGGTCAGTTTGCCTCCAATGCTCCCTCTTCCACTCAGTCAAGAAACATGCACTCTGAGCTTGCATTCCTTGACTAAGTGAAGAGGGCAAGGTGGATGGGGGACAGGAGGAGTGCAGAGGCCTCCCATTCTAGGGATGTGCACGGAACCGGTTTGGAGGCCCTTTATGGCCTCCGAACTGGTCCAAACGATCAGCAGTTCTGCCGGTTCGAAGGCGCGGGGTTGACTTTAAGGGCAGGGGAGGGTGCACTTACCCCTCCCTCCGCTTTCCCACTGCCGGCAGCATACCTCCCTGCCACCCCGTTCCCTCATCAGACCCTACATCTTTGGAAGTACCCGACACATCAGTGCTCATGAGTGCGCTTGTTGGGTACACAAGCACGATGTGTGTGTGCGCACACAGGTGCACCAGGTACTTCCGGTGACATAGGGTCCAACGAGGGGATGGGGCAGCAGAGAGGTACGCTGCCGCCCTGACGGACCCTTTGCTAGCGGAGCACCGGCCTGCCTTTGGACTTCCCCCACCCGGTTCCATGCACATCCCTCTCCCACAACTACACAACTTTGGCCTTCCAGCTGTTGTTGGATTACAACTCCCATCAGAAGTGGCTCTTTTCTGCCCACTTTGCTTTCGCAAATTCATGCCCAGTGGGGTTGTCTAGGGTTATGAGAGGGCCAATATGTGTCCCCTCCCCCTTGAATTTGAAGCTGGAACCATCAGTCACTCGCTGTGATGTCTTTAATGACTTTTTTTTGCAGATAAAATCTCTCATATTTGGGCCAAACTGGATGCCACAGTTATTACAGAGTCTACTATGGAAGTATCCGGCAACTCCTCTTATAGGATTAGATTGGATCCCTTTCAGTTTGTGACTCCTGGGGATCATGTGGACAAACTGCTTCAGATTGCATGTCCTACAACCTGTTCTCTTGCCCCTTGGCCAACTTGGCTTATTTCATATGGCAATTTACCATCAGAGAGGGTCTGGTAAATATTCCCCTATGATAAATATGGCAGCTTCCTATGTTTCCTAACCCTATTTCAATTTGAAACATTTCATCATTTCAAGCACCATTTTGAAGGCCTGTTTTTTCCTTGCTGATTGATTTTCTGGCATAGGGTAGGTAGCACCCATCATGCCCTACCACACAACCCACTTTGGTGTCCCTAAGAACTACCCATGGGAAACAATGGGGTGTTCTGAGTTTCCCCATTGTTCTCTATGGCCGAAACACTTGAAACGCTTTGAGTTTTGTTCCGTAGAAACAACCGAGCACTGTTATGATGAAACATTTCAGCTGTCTGCATTTTCTTTCGAGCTCAAAACAAAATGCAAAATCCATTTCATGCACATCCCTATTAAGTTCATCTGGGAAGGTCTGGTTAGGGTTGCCACCAGTTTGTTTGAAGAGGACTCGGGGCTGGGCCTTCTCTGTGGCTGCCCCAGGGCTCTAAAATATGCTCCCTGTCAAAATAAGAGCATCTGCATCGCTGATTGCTTTTTAAAAGACCCTTAAGACATACCTGTTTTCTTAGGCTTTAAACTAAAATTAATTATAAACTGTTTGTTTTTATTCTGTGAAATTGTTTTAATTGTTTTTATATTTGTTGTGTTTTAAATTGTGTACTAGTATTCTCCACTAGAGATACGCATATCAGGCAATATAGATATATGATAAATAAAATACAAATAAAATCATCCCCAGCCACAGTGGCCAATAGTCAGGGATGATGGGACTTGTAGTCCAACATCTGTAGGAGGGCCAAATTTTTGCAGACCTACCCTATGGGGATCCCTCCATGTGCAGCTGCATACTTGTTGGGGACTGCACTGAACCCAAAACAGTTTGCAGTAAAATATATACTTAATCTATTACACACTTAAAATATATACTTTGTTAGCCCCTGCTAACTGAGCAGATGCATCTTGGAGACTCTCTTATATCTAATAGGGGAGAGTAACTCTCCTATCCAGCCCCAGCACAGCATTTTTCCAGTGGTTTCAGCCTTTCAGCTGGTTCCTACTTTGTTTTTCCTTTTAAATTGTGAGCCCTTTTGGGACAGAGAATAAGCTTATTTATATTCCTATGCAAACTGCTTTGAGAACTTTTTTTGGTTGAAAATCAAAATATGAATATCTGTAGTTGTAGTAGATATTCATGATATTTAAACATGGGGTAATCCCCCCCCCAATTGCAAAGGGAATACAAAAGGGTGTGCATAAACTCACTTAAGTAGCATGACCAATGACACAGAATATAGGCAGTAGAGCTGGGATCAGAATGCCATGCGCATTTATTTCCAGCACAGTACACCATGTCAGGTGCTGTTGCTGTTTTTAATTGCTGTTGTTCATGATTGAGCGAATACTAATTACATCTAACTATCCCCCACTGCTGGTGTTGGCTTGGTGGAGGGTTGGCAATGAATAAAGTTGAAAGCTTTCTGAGAAGGTTGAAGATAAAAGCAAGGTTTATATAGTCCAGATACAGGGATACCCCTTGATTTTGTTGCATATGGATATCTCAGTGAATCAAATGTTATGTTGTTTTTGGCCAGGGAATTTTTACAGCTGCAGGAAAGGAGGTGGAACCTGGATTTTTATTTAATAGTTTTAAAACTTGGAATTGGCATTTACTACACAAAGATTTTGGGCTTGCTAAGTTTGCACAGTGAGAAGGAGGAATGGTAGTTTTGGAAGAAAAGGAAATACAGGTTTATAGCCCACTGGGTCGTTAATTAAAAACCTTTCTGTACAACCAATATTTGTCCTTAAGGCTACTTTTGCAAGAGACACAAAGACCACGTACTGAATGTTATTTTTGTTTGGAACTCATGAAGGTTGTCAATGAGGTTTACAAGACAGGAAACAGCCATGTTTCTCCATTTGCATGACAGTCCCTACAAATGTCTCTCTTTCATTGTAATGGTCCAGAGAATTGGGATTTCCTGTGAATATGCATTATCAATTACTGATCACTTTTTGTGTTGCAGAGAAATTGCATCGCATCCTTTCTTCAGGGAGTGGAGGTGCAGTTGACTTCTCCCAGTGTAGAAAATGGTAAGCATGGTATTTCTGGAAAGTGTGAAAATGTTAATATTTGATGATGGGTAATGTGGCGCATTTATTGTCACTATCCAGAAGCAGCAGATATAGATATAGATATATGTGCCTAGACAGACACTAATTGTGCTGTTGCCTCTTAGATGCCAACTCATTCTCTACTATTTGGTTGTGTTGGGGTCGCTGCAGGCAAATAGTAGTTTGGGGAGGGAAGTCAGCCCTCCCATGCGCCACAGTCCCAATCTAGATCCTCCCCCACAGCAGCTATTTCTAAAGACTACCTACCAAGTGTGGGAGAGATGATCACATGTTTAACAAATCACCTAGTTCCACGGGAAATATGTTGTAGTGGTTAATTTGGACCAAAGAGAGAGTGCAGAGCAACTTTGAGACCTTCTCGCATTGTCAGAAATTATAAGTGTTGTGTTAGGCAAGGCCTCTTTTCGGTTAAAAGGTTGGCACCAATGAAGGAAGGAGGCATGGTTATAGAAGGAAGAGGTGAGACCAAAGGGGCAGGGCACAAGGGAGCCTGCCCTGTGCCATCCCACAGACAAGAGTCTATACAGTAAGTGGCCAGGTCAGGCTGCAGCACTATGGACAGCTCCAAAGGCCAAGTTGATCCAACAGCAGTCAGAGGCAGAATGAGTTGTTAAATACCTCTGAGCTCAGGCTATCCCTCCTGGGCTCCACCTCCCTGCCTGGGGAATGGAAGCTTTAAAGGAGCAGCCTTCTGTGGTCTGGAGCCTGACCCTCCTCCTCCTCCTCCTCTTGCTGTCTATCTGATCCTGTCTAGCTTTTTGCCAATGCTGCCATGAAGATATCAAGAAGTGTGATGGTATGGGAGGACTCCTCACGAGGCTAAGGTTCTGAGGGTGCTGCTTTGGGATGCTCAGGCTGGATGGTGTTTTGGAGGCTCCAACTCCAGAGCGCTCTCAAGCTCTGGCCTGGTGACAGGGCCCAGGGCTGTCTCCAGTGCTGCCTTCAGTGCTGTTCATGCTTCCTCAGTCACTAACCAGGATGGAAGTCACGATGGAGTCCAATGATACTTTGTTGCCCAAGGGCCTGCAAAAACCTGGCGCTTGTCCTAACCAGTGTTCCTTGTAACAGGGAATCCCAGATGTTGTTGACGGCAACTCTCAGCATCTCCAGCTGCAATGGCCTTTGGCTGGGGATGCTGGGAGTTGCAGTCAACATCTGGGATTCCCGGTTACAGGGAACACTGGTCCTGACCCTAAGTCCTTCCTGCAGTTTAAAGGATACTGGGGGGGGGGGGCGGGAATTAGACATGTGCCCCTCTCCCCTTATGGGAAGCAAGCAAACCACAAACCACTTGCTTCCCTTCAGTTTGATTTCCAGCCCAGCCAGCCAAGAACTTGCACCTGTGCACTGGTCTTTGCTGCCAACATTTGGAGACGACAGGGTGCGAACAGTATGTATGCACAACCATAAGCCCTGCCAGTTTTTAGGGCTGGGGGATAGAGGGTTCCCTCTGAAACATTATTTGTGGCATACTTTGGAAATCCTGCCAGCCTTAGGGGCCCACACCTCATCAGCCTTCTCCCTCCATCTGTTTAGATGCCCAGAGTGCTCACATACGAGCAACCCACTTTACTAATAGGGGGAGTGATGCTCCTGTGAATAAATACTTCCCCCAGCCTAAATTGCACCTCCCAGTTTCATAACATTATAATTACATCAAATTATATTACTCACGTTGTATTTTAAGGTATCAGAGTCCCTAATAAATCTTTCCGCTTGTTTTAGAGACAAAAATTAGCTCTACTAATCTTGACATGTTTTATTTGTAGCCTGAAGGACAATTTCTCTCTCTCCCCCTTTATGTGTGGCATATCGTAGAAGTCCTTTTAAAAATAAAGACCAGATCCTTCCTCATAGTGCTGGACACCTTCCAGGTCTTTCAGTGCAACTTGCACAATAGCAGAGTTTGATGGTTTGTGGCCAAAGAAAAGTTATACATGGACTGGATTAACCAAGTTATTATTAGCACAAATGTAGCATTAAAAATACGCCTTATTAAGAATTAAAATAAACCTGTATTAATTCCCAGTTACCAAATGTCTGTGCAGATGTAAACAACTTACATGTACAAATTCACTGTATATTTGGATCTGTTTTAAAATATGAGAGGAGAGCTGGTCTTGTGGTAACAAGCATGACTTGTCCCCTTAGCTGAGCAGGGTCCACCCTGGTTGCATATGAATGGGAGACTTGATGTGTGAGCACTGCAAGATATTCCCCTTAGGGGGATGGAGCCGCTCTGGGAAGAGCATCTAGTTTCCAAGTTCCCTCCCTGGCTTCTCCAAGATAGGGCTGAGAGAGATTCCTGCCTGCAACCTTGGAGAAGCCGCTGCCAGTCTGTGTAGACAATACTGAGCTAGATGGACCTATGGTCTGACTCAGTATATGTCAGCTTCCTATGTTAACATGGGTCTTGGAGCTGGGGCAGGGTAGGAATTCTGTAGCAGCTGGCCCTAATGAGCCAGAGGGGCACTGCCTCTGGCTCCCGGCAGCCCAGTTGCAGCCCCAGTTACACCCCTCTCTCTCATTCTGCCCCTCCCTGATGCTAATGAGAGCTGCTCTGCCTGCAGGCTGGCTGTTTGTCAGGTAGAACTGAGTGGGCTGGTTCATAATTGATCAGTTCTACCTGATGAATGGCCAGCCTGCAAGCAGAGCAGCTCTCGTTAATGCCAGAGTGAGTGGGATGGCAGGGTGGGGCGGAGAGGCACAACCAGCAATTTAGTTGCAAATTCAGAAGTGCAGGTGCTCTCCATGACAGCAACCATGGCCATGCCCACCCCAACTGCCAGAGAAGTACCGGCACTCCATCCCTTCATGTGCCCCCTCCACTACACCTCTGGGCGCAACCAGGGCTGCTGGGAACCAGAGGCAGCTGTATCTCCCATGATGCCCCCCCTCCACCTGTGCTCAATAGGATGAGCCTCTGTTGATAAAAATGTAAATAAAATCTTTGAATAATGTCTTTCCAAATATGCCTCTGTGGAGCTGCAACATCACACATTAAATTATCCCTAAGAAACCTAAATGTGGATGGAACACAATATCCTGGCAAACACTTGTTCCTAAATCCATATCTATATTATTAATTCTCCAAGACGGGCCATGCGTGGGGATGTGGTAGAAAGGAGGCGATTGGCTGACAGAGTTTTCAAGCAGAAGCACCTGATTGGGCAGTGGGGATTCCATATGCAGATAGGGAGAAGGAGCCCGTGAGAGCAGAAGTACTATGGTGATTGGGCAGTGGGGATTCCATATGCAGAAGGGGAGGAGGAGCCTGTGACACTCTGGTGATTAAGCAGTGGGGATTCCCTATGCAGATAAGGAGGAGCAGCCTGTGATGGTTAAGGTCAGTTGGAATGCAACTGTTACTGGTCGGAAGATGTTCTTGATTGTAGAGGAGAGAAATCTATATATATATAAGGATAGCAGGCAGGGGTCTGCAAAAAGACGGGTCATGAGGGAGGAAGGAGCCCCTTCAGGAAAAGAAGGATGCCGTTGTGTGAATTAAATCTGTTAACTCAAGGAGGGAGGAAGAGAGGGAGAACACATCAAGGGAGGTGGAAGAAAGAATGGGGAAGAGTGAGTGGAGGAAAGAGAAAGAGAAAAAGAAAGGAGTGGGAAGAGAGACAGAAGGAAGGGCAAGGGATGGGCACGACCAAGAAGGGTGAGGGGGATGGAAGCAATGGGATGGAGGAGGAGCAGGAGTGCAGCTCAGGTGAGGGTGGGGAGATCTCTGAGGTGAGGGGAGCAATCAAGTGCTAACGCGCAGATGCTCTAGAGCATGCAAGAGTTCCATCATTGAAGCGGGGAGAAATAATGGCGGCAGTCAGGATGCAGAGGTGGAGGGCTGGCAGGCAAAGCCCCTCCAGCCAGAAGAGGTGAGTGGATGACGGGCGAAGCCCCGCCAGCCAGGAAGAGGAGGTGGTGGCGGGGAGAAATAATGGAGACAGCGAGGAGTTGGGCAGACGGCAGGCAAAGCCCTACCAGCCAGGAGGAGAAGGTGGGAGGCAGCGGTGGGATGGCCTGGCCCTGGCCCACCCAATGGGAAGAGCTGCGGGGAGAGAGAGCTGCAGGGGGAGAGAGTGAGCGAGCGAGGTGCGGGGGGAGAGAGCGAGCGAGGTGTGGGGGGAGAGAGCGAGCGAGCGAGCTGCGGGGAGAGAGAGAGAGCGAGCTGCGGGGGGAGAGGGAGCGAGCGAGCAAGCGAGCTGCGAGGGAGGAGAGGGAGCGAGCGAGCGAGGTGCCAGGGGGGAGAGGGAGAGAGCGAGCGAGGTGCCAGGGAGGAGAGGGAGAGAGCGAGCGAGGTGCCAGGGGGGAGAGGGAGTGAGCGAGCTGCGGGGAGATGCCACAGGCTCAGTGCACAACTGCACAGATGCTCTGTGCAGGGTCAGCTAGTTATGTATTATTCCATTTATATACCACCTCTCATAAAAATCATCCCAAGACGGTTTACAAAAATTAATACAATAACATCCATAAGATCACACTAAAATAATAAAATCTAATTGAAAATCTTAATTAGGCCATTAAAAAATTAAAAACACCATTGCTAAATGACAGCTGAAAACAATATACATCTATTAAATGTGGTGGGCCACTGTGCGAAACAGGATGCTGGACTAGATGGGCCTTCAGCCTGATCCAGCGGGGCTGTTCTTACTTTCTTATGTAAAACTGAACAAATGATAATGTAGCAAAGGCTGTGTCCATGCACTCATGAAGATCCTGGTTAAAGAGTTAACCAGGATTGCTGCGCCCTATGAAATCAATTGCGTGAACCCGGAATTTCTGTGTTGTGGATTCCAATGAGAGGTTCTACACATTATTTAATGGTAAAGTGTGCTGTTGAGTCGGTGTCGACTCCTGGCAACCACAGAGCCCTGTGGTTGTCTTTTGGTAGAATCAGGAAGGGTTTACCATTGCCATCTCCTGCGCAGTATGAGATGATGCCTTTCAGCATATTTCCTATATCACTGCTGCCCAATAAAGGTGTTTCCCATAGTTGCGGAAACATACCAGAGGGGATTCAAACCAGCAACCTCTGGCTTGCTAATCAAGTCATTTCCCCGCTGCACCATTAGGTGGGCAATCTTTATTTGGTGAAAATCTGCCTGTGAATACACAGATATAATTATACAAGCAGAAATGTGAAAATACATTACAGAAAGTGTTCCACTAGAAAACATGCTATATAAATATTAATTGTAAGTGGTTTAGTCTGTCAGCGAAAGCCCTGAGCAAGAGAGGAAGATATGAGAAATGAGGGGTGGTTGCCACCATTCTGGAAAGAGACAAGGGCAGTACTGACATCCATCGTCATACCAGTTTCTCATGCCCACTGTGGGAGGATGTCAGAGTAGTTCATCTTATCATTTGCCTCACCTCTTTTCCATAAGGTGTGGAGAAACCACCTGAAAAAATTCTGAGATATTTCTTCTTGGGAGTTACCCTTAAATTTCTCTTTGAATTTTGTGTGTTCCTTGTTCCTTGTTTTGGTTAATCCATTCCTTGATCCAGGCCAGATTTTGAATGGGGCTTTAGTTACTTATATCCCAGTCCTGGAGTAAAGGTGGGGCTAACAAACAGCCAACAGCAGGAGCACAAAAAGCAGCCTGCGCTTGCCTCTCTGCACATCTTCTGTATATATATTTCTCTATGGCATACCCATCACTAATCCCAAGTATGGCAGCTCTTGCAAGAGTTCACAAACAGCTGCCCAGAGAGCAACGGGGACGGGTGGGGGACAGTGATGGTGGCCGGTGGTGGGCCAGAGGAGGTGGCGGGCCAGCTGGCAGGAGGCCAGCCGGCGAGAGGGAGCAGCTAGGCAGCTGGCGGGCAGGAGGAGGTGGCTGCTGGTGGGAGATGGCTGGCCGGCCAGCTGGCTGGCAGAGGCGACCAGAGGGAGGGAGGGTGGGTGGCTGGGTGGTGGGCCGGCCAAGAAAATAAACACTGGCGTGGGGCAGTAGTGGCGGGCGGAGGGGGGGTGAGAAAATGGCTGTGGCAAACTAAAGGTGCAGTTGTCCTGTACCTGGCCCAGCTAGTACTATCTATTTCATTAAACTATTAATATTCCTGATTCCACTTCACTGCCTTGTCCTTGCATTCTACAACTCTTTCCCTTGGATTCTCCACCTTGGAAGAACCCTGAAATCCTTTTTCAAAGTTCTGTTTTGAGACATTTCAGTTCCAGCTTGGTCAATGATAGTAAACAAAGGCCCCATTTCTGTGCCTTTAACAGCAACCTGGCAGATGGAAATAAAGCAGGTGAATCACTAATCTCTATGTCAAGAAAAGTTTGTTGAACTGTTGTTAAAGGCTAAGGAGCAGGGCTAGTTCTGTGGGTATTTTTAAGGTGGCAACCCTAGAGGTGGATAAGAGAAACAGCCCTTTCAGGATTGATAACTGGTTAAAAAACAGGCAGTGGATAGCATGGACATTTGTAATGGAAGAAGCAAGAAGGTAAATAGTGGGGGCCTCCAAGGATTTTAATTGGGATGTTTGCTTTTTAACTTCAGTGAGATGGAGTCAAGGGTAAGCAGTGAGTCAGCTACATTTGTGGGTGATATTAAATGATTGAGGATGATGAAATCCCAAGTAGACTGTAAACAGTTGCGGAAGGATCTCTCCAAGCTGTGCAAACAGGCAACAAAATGTCAGGTGCTATTTCATGCAAGTGCAATGTTTTATGTTGTGTTGAGGCAGGTGGGCTTTATGTGTTAATAGTTTGCTGCTAGGATGGAACAATGGAACTTTGCTTTTTTCTTTTTTTTTTTTTTAACAGGCTGTTGGGTTGTAATGGAATGGATCTTGTCACATGATTTTGATGTATCTGGCTTGAAATAGGGATCAAACTTTGTAGCATGTGTTGGGGGTCTCTATGGATTTTGCCTTGTGAATTACTATCTCCTCCCTTTTTCTTGGCAGAAAAAAATGGTTGTGTAACTACGCTTTTAAAGATACTATGTTACTGTCCCTATTCATTGTAATTGTTCCCCTATCGGATTATTTATTTATTTATTTATTATTTTTATTTAACTTATATACCGCCCAAACTTTTGTCTCTGGGCGGTTAACAATGACATACAAACAATTAAAACAAATATAAAAGGTTAAAACAGTTTAAAAATTTAAAACAGCATAAAATTTAAACCTACAAATTTAAAAAGCTGAAAAAGCTTGGATGAAGAGATGGGTCTTCAGATGTTTTTTTTAAATAGTCAGAGATGGGGAGGATCGTATCTCAGCAGGGAGTGCATTCCACAATCTCGGGGCAGCAATCAAGAAGGCCCGTCTCCAGACAAGCTGTCGGTAACTGGAGATGGACCTCCCCACCCACAATTGTTCCCATTAGTGTCCCCTACCCCCACATATCCATGATGTGGGTAAACACGGGGTTGGTCATGCATCCCCTGCCCTGCGACTTGTGCAATGAGAGTCCCTGTTCAGCACAGCACAGCATCTCTCCATGACCTTTCCCAGACAGCAGGCTTTCCTGCGAGTTCAAAGTTGCCCCCCAAAACCCAACGCAAACAGTGGATCCCCACCCCCGCCAATATAAATCAGGCTACACTCTAACGTGCAATGAAAAACCCAAGTTGTGTGTGAAGTGCTCCCCGGTAGCTTGCAGGACATTTGGGGTAAATTAGGCCAATATGTGAATGCACACCCTCCATTGCAGAGGAGATTGAATTAAAGTTTGGTGTGCAAAACTTCCACGGGCTTTTACTGGTATCTGTGAGTGAGTCCTTTTTGCACCGAAAATCATTTAAAAAAATATTTTGCTAAAATACACCACTTTGTGATTTTCCCCCTTGCTGTTGAAAAGCAGCATATAAATATTTTATTAATAATAATTTGCTGACATAATAGCTTGTCTTCCCCAAAGTTACTGTAGAATTTGAAATCCTAAGACTTTAGCTTTTAGTGAGACATCTACCTCTTTAGATATCAGATGGGCAGGCATAAATGGCCAAACAACTAACATTACCAAAATTCAGATTGTCTTAGCAGTCACAAGGCCCTGATTTGAAAGCAAATTTGCCATAAACCTGTAACCTTAGAGAAGCCCCTGCCAGTCTGTGTAGACAATACTGAGTTAAATGGACCAATTCAAACCATATAAGGCAGCTTCCTATGTAGGGATGTGCCCGAACCGGTTCGGAGGCCATGCTGGAGGCCTCCGAACCGGTCCAGATCCGAGCCGGTCTGGGGCTCGGCACGGAGGGGGGTTGTAGCTTTAAGGACGGGGGGGTAGTACTTCCCCCCCCCCGCCGCTCTTCCCCCTCCGGCGCTGTGGTTTTTTGTAAAGTTTCTGGGGTGGCAGCGTTCCCCGCTGCCGCCCCTGCCCCCGTCGTTAGCCTACCATTGCCAAAATACGTAACACGCATGCGCCCGCTCCGGCGCACGTGCGCACCCGCTGCCATTGCCGAAGTACAGTGGTCCCTCGACTTACGTATTTAATCCATTCCGAACGCACGTTTGGAGGTTGAAATTTTCGTAAGTCGAAGAGCGCACCACGGAAGTCTGGAAACACTCGTAAGTCGAGGAAACCGCATCTAAAAATTCGTAGGTCGAGTAAGCTGAATCTAAACCAGCAACTACTTCCGGTCTTTTTTGTCGCTTGTAACTCGAAAACATCGGATGTCGAGTAGTTCGTAGGTCGAGGGATTACTGTACGTCGACGTGTGACGTATGCGGAGCGCGCACGTGGCGGCGAGTGTGCACGTGCACCGGAGCGGGCGCATGCGTGTTACGTACTTCGGCAATGGCAGGCTAACGACGGGGGCAGGGGCGGCAGCGGGGAACGCTGCCGCCCCAGAAACTTTACAAAAAACCACAGCGCCGGAGGGGGAAGAGCGGCGGGGGGGGTTAAGTACTACCCCCCCACCTTTAAAGCTACAACCCCCCCCCCCCCCGTGCTAAACCGGACCGGTTTGGAGGCCATGCACATCCCTTTTCCTATGTTCCTATAAACATTTATTTGTTTTATCTGTCAGGTTGTAGAATTAATAGACGAAACATTTAACTCATTCCTGCCCTGGTTCAAAATACCCCAGACCAAATTGCAGGCAAAAACCTCAAACTGAGAGGTACAATTCATGATGTTTTTTCAGACAGCAGGTTTACCACAAGGCTTTACTGCAAGTTCAAGGCATAATCAGAGGTGCACCTAGATAATTTTGGAGCCTGGACCTAAAAGACATTGGAGCCCCCCCCCCCTTCCCCAGCAAATTAAAGCATTATCATGCTCGGATGGGTGACCACACCACCTGGGACAGACTAGAGGATTTGGGTGGACCCAGGGCCTATAAGGGCCTCTGGGCATAATGGATACTCTGACGCAAAAAGAGGATATGTTTACCTTGGACATAAATCAGGCCAGGTTCCAATACGGAGGGGAAAACCTAAATCTTGTGTTTAGTGCTGTCTGAAATATCGCATGAATTTTGGGGTAAATCGGGCCGGTATATGAACGCACACCTACCCTCCCAAAGTAAAATTGCGGTAAAGTCGTCATCTGAAAACACTCCAGGATGGCTTCTGGCTCCAGTTCTAAATGGTTTATAATTATTTTCATTCTGCTTTAACTATTATTACATTTTAGTTTATAGTTTTATTATTATAGTATTAACTTTTAGTACTTATTATACTAAGTAATTCTACAGAGAGGTTGTAGTTGTAAGTTGCTTGAAACATTTCTCTGTTTCCTTGGCTGGTCAAAGACCATAATAGAGACTACTAGCTGACCCCGCACAGAACATCTGTGCAAGAGTACACTCCCCCTACCTTCAGGCTCTCCCGCCCCCCCACACCTGCCCCAGTCTACTGTTCCCCTTCTGCCCCCCCAGTCCCTCCTGCCCTCCTCTGCCCCACCTCCTGCTTGCACATGTTGCCCCCTTTGGGCCCGCCACTGGTCGCAGCTGCAGCGGGGGCGGAGCTTGCCACATCCTCACGCATCCCCCTGGTCCATCTACAGGAATTAATATAGATATAAGATTCTATTCTATTCTATTCTATTCAGTTTTAAAGGATAGAGAGAAACTACTTTGAAATAATATTAATCAGGAACACTAATTTAGCTTCTTCTAACATTTCTACAAACCACAAAGTCCGAATGCAAAAAAAGAAAGAAAGAAAGAAAGAAAAGGCAAGGAGACAATTATTTCACACCTTCACCATCACCACCCCACTCATTGCCCCCTCACACGCAAACTCATATGACCTATTCTCCCCGCAGAACAAGACCTGTGTGCATGAGCACTAAAGGATCATGTGATTGTTAAGTGCAAGTGAAAGCTTCATAGATATACGAAAAGATGAGAGTAGCAATTGAATTATTTGGTGACTAAACTTACTCATTCCTTTTAATGCTATTTTAAACCTCTGGGGCAGAACTGACAGCAGCCCTTAGAAAGCAGTTATTATAGAATCGTAGTTGTGAGTGGGCAGCAGCATGTCCACTTAAGAATACTGCAACCTTGAGGACCGTGTGGTGTGTATGTGTGTGAGAGATTTATAATAATCCTGTAATGTAGGACTGTTAATATTGCAGGTTAAAAGGTGCTGAGCCTTGATTTGGATATGCAGCCCAAATCCTGCATACAAACCACTCCTCAAGTTGTACCAAGCATCAGTCTACTTAAATTGTTTGGCCAGCCCCTAATCCCACATGCACAGACTTGTGCTACGCTGACTTGCATGCAGACACGCAGTACTTTTAAATGTTTAAAAGCTCTGTTTGTTTTTTAAAATCATTTTTCATGCAAAATTGGACCCAAATTAGGCAAAAGCATGAACTCTTCTTTGCTGCTACCTTTGTTTCTGGGCAGACGAGCTGCCGCCGCCGCCATCCAATCACAACTACGCTAAAATCCTGGACTGCTCAATTCTTTATGGACAGGCTGTCTTCTCCACCTTGGGTAGGACCAAAAAAAGTTTGTTTAAGGTTAACCCGGAAACTTGAAACCGTACTTGGGTTTACCCTTTCTGGTCTATGTTATGGCTTTGTGTTGTTGTAGGAGTCCGGTGCTCTTTCTGTTTCCGGGAAAATGGCGGCGGCCTGGAGAACAGCCTTGGCGGCTCTTGCCCGAAGTCCTGTGAGGCGCGGGGTGTCCGTGCTCAGCCCTTCCAGGAACCAGAAGCGTGGGGTGGGCCTCCGGGTTGCAGCTGCCGCGCTGGTGGGAGGTGGCACGTCGGTGGGCTGTTACAGAAGATGGAGCCGGCAGAAGGGGACCGGCGGCGTCATGACAGTCGTCCTGGCTGCTCAGGTAGATGGCAAACGCGCTGCTGCATGTCAAGCAGCTCTGGAGGCATGACAGCAAAAGCGGGGTGTCTGTGTGTGCTGGAAAGACCTCACCTGTCCCTCGGCTTTTGAGGGGCAGTTCCAGGGTGGCGCAGCGGGGAAGCAGCTTGCCTAGGGAGCAAGAGGCTGCTAGTTCGAATCCCCGCCGGCGTCGGTGTGCTTCCCAGACTGTGCCTAGTAAATATATATTTGTAGTCCTCTATATCGGGCCTCAGCGATATAGGAAGCTGCTGGATGCTCACTTTAGTGACAAACAGTATTCCCTCTAATTTTTTCCATCTGTGTGCGAAATGAGTTTTGTTCTGGGTGGCAGTATCAAGGCAGTGTGCGTGCACATGCATTCAGAGCGGGACCTCCCTGATTCAACCTGAGCGGGATCTACAATTAACTGAGCGGACATCAAAAAATGTGTGTGCACACGCACATGCGCACGCCTTGGAGGGAACACTGGTGACAACGGCAAAGGCATCATCTCTTACTGCGCAGGAGGAAGGTAATGGTAAACCACTCCTGTATTCTACCAAAGTCACCTTAAGTGGCGCAGCGGGGAAATGCTTGACTACCAAGCAGAAGGTTGCCAGTTTGAATCCCTGCTGGTACTATACTGGGCAGCAGCAATATAGGCAGATGCTGAAAGGCCTCATCTCAGACTGCGCGGGAGGAGGCAACGGTAAACCCCTTCTGTATGCTGCCAAAGAAAATCACAGGACTCTGTGGGCGCCAGGAGTCAAAATTGACTTGACAGCACACTTTACACTTATTCTACCAAATAAAACCACATGGCTCTGTGGTCACCAGGAGTCTATGCTGACTAATTGGCACAATCTTGCCTTTTTTCTTCCCTTTTTAAAAGCCAGATGATTTACTATCCAGCAGAATAGCCCAGTTGCCTTGATCCAGTTTTGTTTCATGGTCCCAGGTCGCTTGAGGGAACCCTGGTTAGAGCTGCTTTTGGCAGCTTTTTGCTCTTCCTTCAAATCCTTGTAACACTCCTAAAGGGGGAGGGTTGTAGTCTTCTGGACTTCCCTGGCTTTTTGGAGAGGGGCGTTGGAGATATCCATTGCTGACACATGGAGCAGGTTGTACCGAAAAAGCAAAGGACAAAGTCTCTTTAATCTCAGTACTGCACTAGTCTGTAGCATGTGTAGCACTGGCAAGTTGAAAATGAGAAATGTGTAGGTATAAAGCATGCGAAGTAACTCTGACTCTGGATGATGTATGAAATAAATACATTAATGGCTTTTCAGTGCCAACACCTTTACTCAGGGCTGCCCCTAGGGGTGTGTGGTACTGGGGGCAAATCAGCATGTGCAGAACCTCATGGGGAGGTGGATTTGGGGCCCACATGGGACCAGCCGCCCGCCCACCCACCCATCTTCCAGCTGAAGGGAGAAAGCACATAGATGCAGGTGGTGATGGGGTGGGGGGGGAGAGATTACCCAGAGTTCCTCCCAGCCACATGCCTACTCTGTGCAAGCAGAAAGCGCATGCAGCTGCAAATGGTTGGAGGAGGAGTCTCCTCCCCCAGGTCCAGCCCAAGGGTCAGGGATGTCCCAAGCAAGGCCCGTCTGAGCGCCCCTCATCCACCCTGCCTGGACACCCTCTTAGCCACAACAGGAGGTGGTCCGGAGGGTGATGGGGAGCAAGCGCCGGACCTACTCACTCCTGTGCCTTTGGGATGCATGGAGTTGAAGGCAGCGGAGGTGAGGAGGGTGGGTGGACAAGCAGGTGGATGCTTGCCATCGCCAACTCATCCAGCCTTGCTGCCACTGCAAAGTGGTGGGTAGAGGCGGTGGTGAGGAGGGCAGGCACATGCTCCCGGCACCCATCCTCCTGCCCATTGCCTGCTGTGGCCAGGATGGTGAGTGGGTGGGCAGGCAAAGGTGGGGCAGAAGGGCAGCTACCCTAGGTCCCATGTGACCCAGACCCTTGTGAACTTTGCGCCCCGGGCCCCTTTCTGCCCCAAACCTCAGTGCGACTGCCACTCAGAGGAGGCGTGCAGGCTGGGCCAAGACTCATAGGAACTTTCAGCACCCTCCTCCAGTTGGAGAAAGGGGCCCAGAGTTCCTCTGAGACCTGGGCTAGGCCTGCACACACCTTCTCAGAGCGGCAGCTGCTTGGGGTAGCTACAGGTGGGAGGAGGAGAGAGTGTGCGTGCAGCCTGTGCCCGGGCTGCAGGGGGGTGGTTGGGGCAGGTGGGACAGTTGGTGTGCGAAGCCTGGGGAAGCACGGGACAGGGGGCAACTGCCCCGGTTGCCCCACCCAAAGGATGGGCCTGCCGCCACCTCTACCTGCAACTTTGGCGGCAAGGAGGGCAGGTGGGAGGGTGATGGAGACTATCCACCTGCTTGCCCACCCACCCTCCTTGCCCCTGCTGCCAACACATCCATCTGCTGCACATCCACCTGCTGCTCTCGCAGTGAGTGTTGGCGGCAGCTGCAAGAAGGACGGGCAAGCGGGAAAGTGTTCGCCATTGCCCAACCATCCTCCTCAATGACACCTCCCCCTCCCCTGCAAAGTGTCAGGTAGAGGCAACAGCGAGGAGGACAGGCGTGTGCTCTCCGTTGCCCACCTGGCACCCACCCTCTTGCCCACCACCTGTTGTGGCCAGGAGGGTGCTCAAGCGGGTGGGGGGGTTGCTCAGACGGACTTTGCCTGCGGCACTCGTGACCCTTGGGCTGGCCCTGGGGAGGAGGTTCCTCACTCAACCATCTGCAGCTGCATGTGCTTTCTCCCAAGTGGCTGCCACATGGAGGAACTCAGTACACTCCCGAGCACCATCATCTGCGTCTATGTGCTTTCTCCCTGCAGCTTGGAGGAGACATGCGAGTGGGAGGAGGCTGCCCCTACATGGGTCCCACATGCACTCTCCCTCCCAACTACTTCCCATGAGACCCTGCACATGCTCATTCGCCCTCAGCCTCGTGCCACCCTAGGGACAGGCCTGGGCGGTGGTGTGGAGGGCAGGCACATGCTCCCTGGTGTCCACCATGCACCCACCGTCCTGCCCACTGCCTGCTTTTGCCTAGGGGTGTGCACGGAACCGCCAACTGTGGTCCGGCACTGGGGTGGGGGGTACCTTTAAGAGCGGCGGGAGGGTTTACATACCCCTCCCGCCGCTTTCCTGCTCTGTTGCCGTAATGTTCAAGGTAATTGGGGCGGCAGGATACCTCCCTGCCGCCCCTTCCCCGACGTTGCTGGGAAAACCTCCCAGCAGTCCTTTGCGCGCGCGCGCGCGCACGTCACAGAGACGAACGCGCGCTTCACGTCTCTGTGACGTGTGCGCGCGCAAAGGACTGCTGGGAGTTTTCCAAGCAACATCGGGGAAGGGGCGGCAGGGAGGTATCCTGCCGCCCCAATTACTTTGAACATTACGGCAACAGAGCAGGAAAGCGGAGGGAGGGGTAAGTAAACCCTCCCGCCGCTCTTAAAGGTACCTCCCACGCCGAACCAAACCACCCAGGTCCGGACCGGTCCAGAGGCCTTTTCAATGGCCTCCGGACTGGTCCAGGCCCATCCCTACTTTCGCCAAGAGAGAGGGCAGGCAGGCAAGCAAGGGGCAGGAGAAAGGGGTGGAGGGTGATTATCCTGGGTCCCATGAATGTGACCCAGACTGTCACCACCTCTGTGAGCTTTGCGCCCATAGTGGGCACTTATCTTTCTTTAATGGGTGGTCCAGCCCTGAAAATGCTGGAAATTCTGAGTATAGTAACTGGATACCTTCTTAGAGCTGTCCTAGGGGTACACAGGACTGGGGGTGAATCAGCATGTGCAGGGTCTCATGGGGAGGTGATTGTGGGGGAGGGAGTGCATGCAGCTGCAGATGGTCAGGGGCAGGAGACTCCTTTCTAGGGCCAGTCCAAGGGACTGGGGCAGTGGGCACCACCGACAGAGCCCATCTGGAAGTGCCCTGCCCACCCCCCTTGCCTGCCCGGGCACTCTCCTGGCCACAACAGGAAGTGGGCAGGAACATGCCAGGCGCATGATGGGGGACGTATACCTGCCCTCCTCACTGCCTCCCCTCCCAGCCACTTTGCAGCAGAAGTGGAGGCAGCTGTGAGGAGGGTGGTTGGGAAAAGGGGAACACTTGCCCACTCGCCTACTGACCTGCCATCCTTGCCGCTGCTGCCTTCACTCACCACGAAAGTGAGGAGGGTGGCCAGGCGTGCAGGTGGATGCTCCCCATCTCCCACCTGCCCTCTTTGCCACTGTTGCAAAATGGTGGGTAGAGGTGGCGAGGAGAGCAGGCGCCAGTTAGGGCACCCGTTTGGCACCCACCCTCCTGTCCAGTGCTGGCTGTGGCCAGGAGGGAGAGCAGGCAGGCAAGCAGGGGCGGGGGGAGGAGAGGGGAAGCAGCCCTGGGACCCATGTGACCCAGGCTGTCACCACCCCTGCGAGCTTTACGCTCCGAGTGGGTGCATAGTTCACTTTAATGGGTGGGCCAACACTGGAAATGTCTTCAGACCACAGCAGCTGGATACTAGCACAGGGCTGTCCCTGGGGGGCATGGGTCTGGGGCTGAATCAGCATATGCATGGCCTTGTGGGGAGGTGGATGTTGGGGAGAGTGCACATGTAGCTGCAGATGGTATGTAGCATCAGGCTCTTCCCCAGGGCTGGCCCAAGGATCTGGGGCACCCAAAGCAAAGCCCATCTGGGCACCCCTTCCTGCCCCCCTTGTGTGCCACCCAAGCAGTGGTGGCCTCCTGGCTGCAGGAGGTGGGGTGCCAGGGAGGGAGTGCCTGCCTTCCTTGTCACCACTCTCTCTACAGGTAGCCTGGTCCCAAGAGTTCCTCTGAGTCTTGGCCTGGCCTCACACACCGTCCCCCCATTGAGCAGCAGCTGCTTCAGGGACAGAGTCCTGGGGGATCTTCCAGGGCCTGCACTTGCACTCTCCTAGCTGCCCAACCAACCCCTACAGCCCAGCACCCAGCAGCAGCAGTGCAGCTGCCGTTCAGAGGATACGTGCGGGCCCAGACTCAGCTGAACTTTCAGCATCCTCCTCCAGGAGGAGAGAGTGCCCTGAGTTCCTCCGAGTCCTGTGCCCAGCTCTCACATGCCGCTTATGAATGGCAGCTGTTCAGGGGACAGGGTCAAGTTAGAAAGCATGGGCAGCTACTGGTGGGGGGATGAGCCCATGTAGCCTGTGTGGCACTTGCCAGCCGCACTCCTCCTCCAGGAAGCAGATACACTGCTGCTGCTAGGCTGCCGGGGGGGGAGGGGTGGCAGGCAGGAGAGCATGCATGTGGGGCCTGGGGAAGCACGGGGCTAGGGGCGACCAATCTGGTTGCCCCACCCAAAGGATAGGCCTGCTAACGTGCTAAAAAGACAGAGATCTGTTGTGTAGCATGTCTGTGTTTGGAACAGACTGGCACTTCCTAGTGCTTATAAAAGGAAGTGGGTGTGTGGCAATGGCGGCTGGTGGTTCCTGGGACTGGGGGATGCTAAGCAGGGCAAGTGATGAGTGGAGCCACAAGTAGTGAGAAGTGGAGCCAATTGTGGGCAGCTGCTGAGGTGGAGCCAGGTCTGGACGCGTGCCTTAGTAATAACTAGTAAAGTATAGATTTGTAGCTAATCAGTGGGATCAAAATGCGCACACACACACACACACACACACACACACACGCAAGCACACAAATCTCAATTGCTCATCAGTAGAGATACAGAGAAATGTGGAAAACATCAGTTACTTTATAGTGCTTAACAGGACTGCAGTAGTGTGTAGATTCATATCTAACATGACAGGATCAAAACACAAGCGTGTAGACACACACACACACACACACACACACACACAACAGCCAAGAGCAAGATGGTGGAAAGATGGAACTCGAGCCTTGATTCAAAACTCATCTCAGCCATTATTTGACTAGAAAACAACTATTTCTTGGTTTTCACATATGTGCACTCCCACAAACTCATTTGCAGTATGGAGATAATATTGACTCTTGCAGGATTCCTGTAAGGATTACAGAGATAAAGTATGTGAAGCGTTTTGTGATAGAAAGCAGGACTTGTCCCCTTAGCTAAGCAGGGTCCACCCTGGCTGCGTATGAATGGGAGACTAGAAGTGTGAGCATTGTAAGATATTCCCCTCAGGGGATGGATCCACTCTGGGAAGAGCAGAAGGTTTCAAGTTCCCTCCCTGGCTTCTCCAAAATAGGGCTGAGAGAGATTCCTGCCTGCAACCTTGGAGAAGCTACTGCCAGTCTGTGTAGACAATACTGAGCTAGATGGACCAAGGGTCTGACTCGGTATATGGCAGGTTCCTATGATACTGTGAACCCTTTAAATGTCCTACTCACTAATCATTTGTGCTACCCACCTCCAGAAATAAATTTCTAATAAATGTATTACTATTTAATACGATGTAATATAATAATGTTCAATTTCTAATAATTCAGTGTACTGACTTTCATTATTCTTCACAGTTTTAAAAATAGTATTATGAAACTCATTAAATCAAATGATTAATCATTTGTGATCCTCTTTTTCTCCCCCCTCCCCCAACATAAAAACAGCCCTGCTAGATCAGGCCCAAGGCCCATCCAATCCAGCATCTTGTTTTGCATAGTGGCCCACCTGGTGCCTCTGACAAGCTCACAGGCAAGAGGTGAGGACATGCCATCTCTCTTGTTGTTGCTCCCCTACAACTGGTATTTAGAGGAATCTTGCCTCGGAGGCTGGAGGTGGCCTATAGCCAACAGACTAGTAGCCATTGGTAGACCTGCCCTCCGTGAATTTCTCCAAGACCCTTTTAAAGCCACCCAAGCTAGTAGTCATCACCACATCCCATGGCAGGGAATCCCATAGATTAATTATGTGCTGTGTGAAAAAGTATTTCCTTTTGTTGGTTCTAAAATTCTAGGCCTTCAGTTACATGGGATGACCCCTGGTTCTAATACAACACTAGAGGGTGAAAAAAATTCTCTGTCCACTCTCTCTACTCTATGCATAATTGTATATACCTCTATCACATCTCCCTGTAGTTACCTCTTTTCCAAACTAAAAAGCCCCAGATGATGTAGCCTTGCCTCATAAGGAAGGTGTTCCAGACCCACAATCATCTTGGTTGCCCTCTTCTGCACCTTTTGCAGTTCTACATTGTTCTCCTTAAGATACAGTGACCAGAACTGTACACAGTACTCCAAATGTGGCTGCAAAATAGATTTGTATAAGGGCATTATAATATTAGCATTTTTATTTTCAGTCCCCTTCCTAATGATCCTTAGTATGGAATTTGCCTTTTTCACAGCTGCTGCACAAGCAGCTGTGAAACTTTCAATGAGCTGTATGCCACGACCCCAAGATCTCTCTCCTGGTCAGTCACTGACAGCTCAGACCCCATCAGTGGATATGAGAAGTTGGGGTTTTTTGTCCCAATATGCATATATTGAACGGCATTTGCCACTTTTTCGCCCACTCACCCAGTTTGGAGAGATCCTTTTGGAGCTCACAACCTTCACTATCCTAAATAGTTTAGTGTCATCTGAAAATTTTGATGGTTATCCCAACAACCTTTGCTGGCTATCCTAACTTCTAGGTTATTTATGAACAAGTTAAAGAGCACTGGTGTCAGTACAAGTCCTTGGGGGACCCCACTTCTTACTTCCCTCCATTGTGAAAACTGCCCATTTATACCTCCCCTCTGTTTCTTGTCCTTCAACCTTCAATCCACACGTGAACCTGTCCCCTTATCCCATGACTGCTAAGTTTACGCAAGAGCCTTTGGTGATGAACTTTGTCAAAAGCTTTTTAGAAGTTCAAGTATAGTATGTCAACCAGATCACCTTTTAAGGTCCAACCACCTCCCTGGCAGGCTTTCTGCTTCTGATATATTTAAAGAAGCTTTTGTTATTCCCCTTGACACTTTTAGCTATATGCTCCTCGAAACTGTCTTTTTGCATCCCTTATTGTCTCCTTGCATTTCCTTTGCCAGAATTTATATTCCTATTTGCTCTTCTCATTTGGGTAGGACTTTAATTTTCTGAAGGAAGTCTTCTTCCCTTTCATAGCTTCCCTGACACTACTTGCTAGCCATGCTGGCGTCCTCCTGAACCCGGTGGTACCTTTCCTTATTGGTAAACATTCAAACTGAGCTTCTATTATTATGGTTGTAAATAAGTTCCATGCTTTCTGGAGTGATTTTACCCTCCTGACTTGCGCTTCCAGCTTCTTTTTTTACCAATCGCCTCATTTTTGAAAAGTTTCCTCTTCTGAAGTCCAGTGCATCTCTGTTGGACTTCATTGGCAGTGCTCCACTGGTCTGCATCTTTCCTCTTCTAGAGTTTAGGATACAGTATTCACCAACCTTCTGCAATGCTCAAATAATCCCTTTTCTTCAGTACGGATTCCGCGTAGCAATTAGCGCAGTCCTTTTCCGGTGTTGTTGAATGCCAGACATAGTGATACTTCATACTTGTTTATCTTTAGCACTGTATTTCCAATATCGGAGTCACAGTAATGTACTGCAGAAGATTTTGAGATGGGACACTTCTGTCAAGCATATGTTGGCTTTGACTTAATGCTTATTTTTAAACAGCTTGCCGTCCTCTGCATTAATATGCCTCTAATGACATGGCCTTCTCATTAACCAACTTGGGACTGGAATGTCTTGTCTTCACACAGGTTTACTTTTATGATTCTAAGCCTTAAGCTCAGCCAGTTCTTCTGTTCTGTGATTTGTTTTTGCATTTAACGTTCCTTCTAAATTCTGTGTATTAACTCAGACTTCTAAATCAAACTAATCTTTTATCATTTCTTCAGATATATTCTTTGGACACGAAAAGCTTACAGTATTCCAAGTTGCTTAGAGGCTTAAAAAAGCAAAGCTGCTGCCTAGATGGGCTTATAGATCAGACAAATGCTCTAAGGAGTGCAAAACACTTTGGGCCTTGAAGCTGTTGCAGACGTGATTGATAATCTAACTATGCTGTTAATGGTGGGTGATTATGAGCAGACTGTGTACCTGCAGTAGTCTTGGCTGAGGGAAAGTGTGCTTCACAAATGGCATCGAAGGAACGGAATGGTCTAAGTTGCAAGATCCCAAGCTGCTCCTGGATGTCATTATAATAGAGAGGGGTGACCAAAGGCCAGTTCAGACATAACTGGCCCTATCCACACCAGTACAGAACCTCCAGTGACTGTTTCTGGTGTCTATCTTATGTTTCTTTTTAGATTGTGAGCCCTTTGGGGAAAGGGAGCCATCTTCTTTATATATTATTTGTCTGTGTAAACCGCCCTGAGCCATTTTTGGAAGGGTGGTATAGAAATCGTATTATTATTATTATTATTTATTTATTAATGCCAAACCACAGTTAAAAGTACCTGAGGCAGGCATTTCTCACTGTCCAAATGCGGGATTACTTCCCAACTGCTGTTCTGTTGGTGCCTCAAAACCTTGATTTGAACCCTTGGTTTAAAGATGGTCAGGTTGCTGAAACCACAGGTCTGGTAGCCCCATTTGTCATTCAAATTCAGTGCCCACTGTAACCTGGGGTTTGTTTGGAAGCTCCTCCCACAACCATAGAGAAGGAGGCTCAGACCAGCTCCAAAAGACATTGGCTCTAGGTATCTTTTATTGGCTGTTAACTTCCACCTTCTGCTGCCTAGCAACCCATCACCAGGCATGCTGCATTCCTAGGTTTTCCTCATTTAAAGGCACAGAACCAAAACTGGGCATAAAAGCACAGGGGAAAGGGAAAGTCTTAAGAACCATGCCTCCTCTTGCTTCCTTGGCACCTTATCCAAAAACCACCTTTTGTCTACACATTGGGTATGCGTTGAATGAAATCGGCCACCATGCGAAGCAGCACTACCCCTCTTGCACATGGGGCACCTAAAAGCTAAGAAACCGGGGGCCCCGCCAAATAAAACAATATTAAAACACCACACTGGACACACAGTGCAAAAGGGCAAAGCCCCACCACCACTCCAGTCAGACTGTCATGTGATTACACCAAAGGGCATGAAGCTTTCTTCATATTTTTCTGGTTTCTGTTTTTTAACCGCTATATTGGGGGGTGGTTGGGCAGGTTTTGAACACAGTTTCCAGCTCCATACCGGGGGGGGGGCAGTTTCAGCTTTGTAGCAGAGCCATGTGATGGATGGGTTTGGAGGGAATAAAAGGGTATCGCTTGTTGGCTTTTTGGCTAAGATCAAGTGGGAGGAAAGGGTTAGTTTGTCTTTGCCCTTCTGAAGAAGTCTGCCAGATGACAAGAAAGATATGGTGAATGCAAGCGCAATGTGCATGCCCCAAATTCACACAACAGCCAATGACTGCTGGGTGACTGATGCACTGATGCCATTCTCACTCCAGCAGTGCAAGCAGTGTTGCAAATGGTGGGATTGAGCTTGGGAGGATTAGGAAGAGGGAGGGACGTCTCTAGCCAGCAGGTGGAGGTAACAAAACCTGAGTTACTGGATCCAGTGTGGCATGATTCTTAGCTTCAGTGCTTAACCAAAGGTAACGCCTAACTGCGGTTTGGCATTATGTTCAAATTGGCCTCAAGTCTCTGTGGCATTCTGATATTATTTATTTACTAGTATTTTTAAGCCCGTTATGATAACGGGCGCTAGCTTTCTCTCCCGGCTTTAAGTGTTGTTCTTCCCCCCCCCCACCTTTCTGTTTGTCTCTCTCTCTCTCGACGGTTTTTCTTTTTCTTTTCTTTTTCATTTTCCCCTCCTCCCTCTGTCCTCCCGCCGCCCGCTCACCCGCCCTCCCAGCTTTCCAAAATCCCCTTCCCCGCTCCTCCCCCCAATTGATTAAGGGCCAAAATGGCCCATGAGAAGGCCGTTGCCCCCGCCTATTGCCCACCCACCCACCCAGCTGCCGGAGCCCACCTTACCCAGCCGATTGCGTCCTTAGCGTCCATTGCAACAGTATGGGCAGCAGCTTAGCACAGAGAGGAGCTCTGTTCGTGAGCTCCTCACTTCCACTTTGCGAATTATGTTTTTTCTTCGCCCGACTGCCGC
The DNA here is from genome assembly GCF_027244095.1 of Hemicordylus capensis. Lineage (NCBI taxonomy): Eukaryota > Metazoa > Chordata > Lepidosauria > Squamata > Cordylidae > Hemicordylus > Hemicordylus capensis. Next base: position 34,942,364 of record NC_069659.1, on the reverse strand, counting down.
GGGCTGGAGCGGGTAAGGTGGGCTCCGGCAGCTAGGTGGGCGGGTGGGCAATAGGCGGGGGCAACGGCCTTCTCATGGGCCATTTTGGCCCTTAATCAATTGGGGGGAGGAGCGGGGAAGGGGATTTTGGAAAGCTGGGAGGGCGGGTGAGCGGGCGGCGGGAGGACAGGCTTCCCCTGCCGCCTCTTCCCCCTTCAATCACCGGCCGGGCGGTCTCTGGAGGCGCCGCTGCCATCCTCTGCGGCCGGGCCGGGCCCTTCGCAGTCGGCTCTGTGCCGCCGGCCTCCGTTGGCCTCCGCTCCATCCCCCGTCTCCCCGGCTTGGTCGCCGTCTCTTTTGGCCGAGCGGGCCGGGCGGTCTCTGGATGCGCGGCTGCCATCCTCCGCGGCCGGGCCGGGCCCTTCGCGGTCGGCTCTGTGCTGCCGGCCTCCGTTGGCCTCCGCTCCGTCCCCCGTCTCCCCGGCTTGGTCGCCTCGGCCAGTTTCCCCCGCCACCGCTTCTCTGGCTTCTTCAGGGCGGCTGCTTGTGGCCAGCCAACATGGCCGCCGGGTGCTGGCGGTTGTGCCTCCCTCGGACTGTTCTGAGCATGCGCTCCGCGCATGCTCAGAAGGTCCGAGGGAGGCACGGACACATGCTTGGTTGTCCACGGACGGACACCAAGCCTTTTATTATAGAGGATTCATTTATTCAATTTCTATACCGCCCCTCCAAAAATGGCTCAGGGTGGTTTACAATTTAAAACAAAACAATTAAAATCAATTAACAGTTAAAAACGGAGACTATAAAACACCATAAAAGAATTAACAGTTAAAACATTCAAAACAATTTGAATGCCTGTTGCATTTGAATGGAAAACCATGTGTGCACATTGTAAGATATTCCCTTTAGGGGATGGGGCTGCTTTGGGAAGAGCATCTGCATACTTGCATGCAGAAAGTTCCAAGTTCCTTCCCTGGCATCTGCAAGATAGGGCTGAGAGAGATTCCTGTCTGCAACTTTGGAGAAGCCATTGCAGTCTGTGTAGACAAAACTGAGCTAGATGGACCAATGGTCTGACTCAGTATTTGGCAGCTACCTATATTCCTATGCATACCCTGCCCTATCAAAAGGCAGGCAACAGCAATTCTGTCTGAATACATGGCAATTTCCTTGCTCCAAACAGTTCATAATGTAAGTTACATCGTGCCTTAAGAATAAAATAAGGAGCATGGTATAGATGTTGTGTTCTTACAGCATTACACTGTTCACTGGCTTTTACAGAATCTTTGTTGCAGAAAGTAGGAGACGGTGTTTGTGAGCATCACTACCTACACTCTCCACTTGTCTCTTCAATGTTATATATTTATTACACATTGAAGACCTGGTTAGTAAACAGCATAGCATCTTCAGGTTATTGCCTGTAACTCAATTTCTCTCATTAGTAGCACATTTGTCTATCATAAAAGTTATTCCTGGAACTATTTTCATCAAAACTTCTTTAATACAATAGTAAAACATTTACAGTCCCAAATGATTTCTTTTCTGTGTATAATACAGCTGAGAGCAAAGTCCAGCTTCACAATGTCGAGAAGTGGAGGACATGGTTGATCCTCCACATATGCTCAAGATCTCTGTTCTGCCAGAAACTTCTCCCAGATGACTCGCTTGAGTGCTGGTAAAGTCCAGATTTCCCATTTTACTCGCTTTCTTGATATTAAAAAACAATTAGTGAGCAGTGTTCCCTGTAAGAAGGATTTGCATATGTTGGTGACTACAGTTCCCATAATCCCTAGCTGCAATGGCCTTTGGATAATGGCAACTTTAGTCACCAACTACTGGGAATCCTTCTTACAGAGAACATTATTAGTGAGCCTCTTCAAGCTGGCTGGCAGGCAGCTATTGCTGAAAACAAATGAAAAATTCCTAGTAGTGTGCAAATTGCATAATAGGGATTAGGGAGTATAAAATGTACTTACTGATGCTGCTATTGTCTTCTTAAGCAGCTTGCAAGCGATAGTTGTTGTTTCTCTCTCTTAATCTGTACTATAGAAAAGCAATGCAAATGTGATCTGTGTTCCAATAGTCCCTCAGCACTGATGTCAACATGGCTTGTCTTAGTTTACCACTTACTTGACCTAAAGGCAACTGGATGTTTTCTGAAACGGTTTTTCATTGTATGTTAAAATCAAGTTAGGCAAGCTCCCAAGTGTTGCTTTTAATTCTGTATCAAAATGTGTTAAGGATGTTCTCCAAGTATCAGATATCCACCAAGCAGTTTAAATAAATAACTGGGGTATTAAATATATCGTGTGCGTCATACCCTGCATTAGTGACATACGGACATTGTCATGCTGAGTGACCAAAACGGTCAATAATATAGCAAGTATGGAATCTGTAAGGCCATAATGTTATGTTTAAATTTAGAAATGAGTTTTACTTAGCGGTGTACATTGGCTTTACAACTTAGTATCACTTACAGCTTTTTGAATACGAGATATAAATATACTGAAGCTTTTACTTTAATGTTATAGTTCTGCATTCCTACTTTTTTTACTCTTTCACACCGATTTCTAGAAAATGTTCAGCGCAATATTGTATACTGTAGCTTAAGTATTCTAGTGTAGTTTGTCACTCTAAGGATTTTTCAGTTATAATCTGAGGTTAAAGTGAAAGGCTAGTGATTTTTGCACATAATTTTGACCGATGTGGATGTGTATAGTGTAAATAAATCTATTTACATGACAAAGAATCAGTAGTGTTTGTCTCTCTTGCTATAAAAGAACAAGTATATTGATTATTACTAAACTGATCTACTGAGCTACTGAATTATTGTACTGAACTACTGAATCATGGGCTTCCTCACAGCCGGCTTTGACTTCATGTTGGTTGATTACTGTGCCTCCCCAAATTTGACTTTGGAGACAATATTTTGCAACTCTGTCTCTGAAATATGTTGTAAGCTGCCACGAATGAAGAATGGCAGTATATAAATCTCATAAATAATGCTGTTGAATAAGGGTCAAATTATTTGGCTGCCAAAGTGCAATATTATTAAGACTTTTTAAAAAGTCTTTAAAGACGCATCTGTTCACCCAAGCTTTAAACGGATACTGTTTTGATTGTTTTTAATGTTGTTTTAGAATATTGTTTTAAAATTTTTTAATTGTTGTGTTTTAAATTTCTTGTTTTTGTTTTTAACTAATGTTTTACTTTTGTTTTTATCTTGTAAACCACCCAGAGATGTAAGTTTTGGGCAGTATAAAAATATGTTAAATAAATAAATATCTGAAAATATTCTGTAATGGCGCAGCAACGGAGAAGGTAAAATTCTCTGCCATGCTCCTCTTTTGTCTAGTCTTGGGGGGGTGTGTGTGTTTTTAGTACAATCTGGCCTTCCAGCCAAGTTTTGCATGAATATCTTGTGAAGTGTGATATTTAAACACTCTGGCAAAATATTTATCTAACCTGTTTTTATCAGTGTTCCTTCATATGAAACTGCATGGCCTGTCCAAGTCTTATAACTTAAAAAACAAACAAAAACAAAAAACGCTTTGGTGTGTCTGATGGACATCTTTTCACCTTCTGTTTGTTTGATACTTCCGTGTTTTAGCACCTATATCCAATTTCCCTGCTTATACCACTTTTTCTTAGTATTTGAAAACTTTCTTCATACTGCTTGCACTTATTTTGCTTAAGCATACTTTCATTCACTGTTTTCATTGATCTTACCAGAACCTTTGCCTTTTAATATTCTAATCCGAACACTCCCTAGTTTTCATGTTGAACTTGGGGCCCAGAGCAGCATCTTTACATATGATGTGAGACAGTACGGGTATGTACATGTACAGCCTTCTCCTGGCTAGAGCAACCCAGCCTGGGTTAGGCTGTACATGTGAAGCACCAGGAGCAAGGTAGCTCCCAGCACCACCCCTACATCAAGCCCCATTTTTAAAGCAAGTAGTTAACCGAGATTAAGTGAACCCATGGTTTGCTTAACCTCGACCAGCAATCTGGGCAGTCACTGCTGGGTTAAACGGCTCCCCCAGCCCCCCAGCCCACTGCCAGTAAGGCAAGATTAAAACCTGGGTAGAAATGATTGTGTGGAAGCAAGGTAGGAGGAAAAGCTACCCAGGTTTTCCTCTTACCTTGCTTCCACAGAACCGAAAATTGGGAGCACCCACAGGTCCCAAATCTGGGTAGAACACAGTTTTACTGTTTTGTTGCTTTTGTTGATTATTGTTAGCTGCTTTGGGCTTATATTTATGAGGTTAAGCTGGATACACGATAAATTGTGATTCATAATAGTTCTATATAATCTTCAGCAGTGATGATTTTTAAATTGGGGAGGAGAGCTGCTCTTGCAGTAGCGAGTATGAATTGTTCCCTTCGCTAAGCAAGGTCTGCCCTGGTTTGCATTTGTGTGCGTTATCTACTGGCAGATATTTTCCTTGGGGATGAGGCCATAGCTCAGGGACAGAGTATTAGGGATGTGCCAAAACCTGATTCGGGCATCCGAATTGCAGGCACATCCCTTTAAAAGCGAGTGCTTATACAACCCTTTAAAGTGGAGGAGAGCTGTTTCTTACTTGTTCCACCTCTGATGGCCACCATTGCCGTAATTTTGGCACTCTCCCCAGCTATGCCCATGTTTGACAAGGATATCTCAAAGCTACCCCTGCATGATGCCAGCATGCACATGGCCTCTGTGCATGCACGGCAGCCATTTGCCTAGTAAGCAACACTAGTTCACACAATGGAAAAAACTGATGTATCAGTGGAAGGTTAGTTTGAATATCAACCCTTTTCTTTACAGTTTAACCTCTACATGAAACCTCTGGAAAGATCATCAGGAATTTGGTGCAGGGTATTGTTAGTATGCTGATGATGCTCAAATCTTTTTGTCCATGGCACCATCATCAGGAGAAGGCATAACCTTCTTATAACAAGCTGAGGCTGAATCCAGATAAGACGGAGGTACTTATTGTGTGGGGTCGGAACTCAGGAGATGATTTTGATCTGCCAGTTCTGGATGGGGTCACACTTCCCCAGAAGGAACAAGTATGCTGTCTGGGGGTGCTTCTGGGCACAAAACCTATCCTGGTGTCCCAGGTTGAGGCAGTGGCCAGACGTGCCTTTTTATCAGCTTCAGCTGATATGCCAGCTGCGTCCATTTCTTGAAATAAATTTATTTTTTGATTTGATTTGATTTGATTTATATACCGCCCTTCCAAAATAGCTCAGGGCGGTTTACAGTTAAAACAAACCACTAAAACAGTAAAGAGCTAAAACAAATTAAAAACAATATAACAACTAACAATTTAAAAACATTTTAAAACAACAATTAAACCACTACAGTAATTTTAAAAACCCAAAATCAGGTTTTAAATTTTAAAATAAACCAGATTTTAAAACCCCCAAAATTTAGGATGCTGAGTGAGCTCGGGTGAAGAGATGGGTTTTCAGGTGTTTTTTGAAAATTGCCAGAGATGGGGAGGATCGTATCTCAGCAGGGAGCGCATTTCACAATCTCGGGGCAGCAACCGAGAAGGCCCGTCTCTGTGTAGCCACCAAAAGAGTTGGCGGTAACTGGCCACGGATCTCCTCAGAAGACCTCAGTGGGCGGTGGGGCTTGTAATGAAGAAGACGCTCTCTTAGATACCCAGGGCCTAAGCCGTTTAGGGCTTTGTAAGTTATAACTAGCACTAAATGACCTCAGAACAGTAGTACATCTGCTGGTCACCTCCAGACTTGACTACTGCAATGCGCTGTATGTGGGACTGCCTTTGTACGTAGTCCGGAAACTACAGTTGGTACAGAATGCAGCAGCCAGGTTGGTCTCTGGGTCATCTCGGAGAGACCATATCATTCCTATCTTAAAAGATCTACAATAGTTGCTGCTAAGGTTCTGGGCAAAATACAAGGTTTTGGTTATAACCTATAAAGCCCTAAAAAACTTGGGCCCTGGGTATTTAAGAGAACACATTCTTCGTTGTGAACCACACTTCCCATTGAGATCATCTGGAGAGGTTCGTCTGCAGTTTCCACCGGCTCATGTGGTGGCTACTCAAGTATGAGCCTTCTCCACTGCTGCCCCGAGGTTTTGGAACACGCTTCCTTTTTTCAATTATTATTAGAATATTTTTATTTAGAGAATAAGAAAAAACTTGATTACATCTTGTGAGCTTCCAACTTACAAAGGCTATATATAAAATATTACAGATAGCCATCCAAAAAGGAAAAACAAAAAATCCCTCTCCCACCCTATCGCAAAACTCTACCCTGTTACCTAGTTAAAGAAAAGTATGAAGTTATGAATAATACAAATCAAATAGCATTATTAATAAAAGCCAAGTTTCAAATTTCGGTAATAACCCTGCTGATTATGTAAAGCTTGTAAAAAATTCATAGATAATGCAATTAACCCATCTAAGCTAAATCTCAGGCAAGCTATAATCCTGGCCATCAAAGCACACTCCCATAGTTTTTTGTATTCAAAATTTGCTGAACGTAAACTACCTGATTACCAATTATTGCCATCTATTTTTATTGTACTATTAAACTATATTAACAGGGGCATAACTATAATAGGGCAAGGGGAGACAGTTGTCTGGGGGCCCACTGCCTTGGGGCCCCCCCCAGAGGCAAGTCACGTGACTGACTCCCCCAGCCACGTACCCGCCCAGGTTTCCTTCAGTTGTATTCCTCCTCCAAAGTTGATGTGAGTGTTAAGACCTGGAGCTAATTTAAGCTAATTCCCTAATTTAAGCACACCTGTTAAAAAGCTATTAAGTTCTTTGGGATCCACAGTATAAAAACACTGTATTTTGAATGAATTATGATTATCGCAGTATCTCAACAGTTTCTCTAATTTAAAACACACCTATTGAAAAGCTAATATTATTTCTTTGGGAATACAATGTTCAGACTCTATAGTGAATATACTATTATAATCACTGTATTAATGTAGTCCCTGGATAGTGACCAGATTCGGTGTTACATTATTCCATCAGCAGCTGAAGAAATAGAAAAAGAAAAAATAATGTCCCTAATTTAATAGCCAACCATTGAAATAAAGTTAGTTATAAACTTGCAAAAGCTTTTATGTTACATTGTGTTGAGTTGGGACTCTCCAGAACGAAAAGCTTATCAATCCAACAAACATTCCGTTTGCATAACTGTAATGTTCAAATAAAGTCTCCTAATTACAAAATCTCCAATACTCTAGAGACAGTAAATGATGTTCTGGTTCCCTCCTGTAACAATTGGTCAAAATTACAATCTAAAAGTAAGGCATCCCGACAAAAAAGAACAGAATAAAAACGACCTTAAAAAAAAGTCCAGAAGATAAGAAGAAAAAACAAAAGGGGAAGAAAAAATGGAATGGAATTCGTTCCGACTGTGATTTTTTAACTCTCTGCGCATAAAAGATCTCAAATTTAAAAAAATCAACTGGAAATCTGAAATTAAATTAAAGAATCTTTTAAAAGTCAAAAAATAAAATTAGTATTCTTTTCAAATTTCTCCTTTAAGTTCAATTAATCAAAATAGCCACATCAAGAAGTCTTTTCCAAACAGGAGCTATAAAATCCTTCCGCAGCCATTCAAAAACATTAATGGATATTTATAAATGTTCCCAACAGAATCCAGAGTTAAAGTCGTTAGTAAAAGAAACCAGAGCTTAACGGCATTTTAAAATGTTTTTTAAAAGCAAAATTTTATATATATTTATATTTATATTTATATTTGTTTATTTGAGTCTTTTTATATAAGAGGGAAACACAACCAACAGAACAATAAAGGGAAATTCTTGGACTTCATGGGCGAGGAGCAAGATGGCGACCAGCTAACAGCTCAAATCTCAAACTCCTGCTTCTATCTGGACTTCTCCCCACCCCTCCTTCCTAGGTATGCTTTCTAAGGGATTAACACACACACACCCCAGGGTCGGGGGACAGTCTCGGAAAAGTCTTACCAACAAGAGCCCTCCTGAGTATGGGGTGGGGAGCAGGGAAGAAAAAACAGCTGCATATCGAAAACCTCCCCCCCCCTGCACAGAGGCAGTGGCAGCGAGATTCTTTTACTGTGAGTACCAAGAATAGATTCACAGTTCTGGCCACGGATGCTCCCTCTCCACACCAAACAAACTTTGAAACTGTCTTATCAGAGGGCTGAGCAGGGAAACACCTTGAACAGGGGGCTGGGGTTGTATAGCTCCTGACCATGCACCTTATTTCTTGCCTGACTTTGTCACCCACCAGTGATGCCTGTCTAATTTCTGCTGAGAAACTGGGAAGATATACTGGGAAGATTATACTGGGAAGATTACATGAAATTGGAGGGAAATTAGAGAATTTAGCTTTTGCCCGTTTCACTGCTATGAATCAACAGGGGCTTAAAAGGTCAGCTGATGTTAACAATTCCTGGCCAGCTCTTCCCTCTACCTCTGCACCTGACTCACTACGCAGGACACATCCTAAAGCCTCTGGAAATAACAGGGATATGAAGCTGTAAATAATTTTTTAAACCCACCAAATTCTTATTCTATTCCCTTGGAAGAATTCCCATTTATGGGCAAGGGGAAAAAACTATTTCTGTCCTCCCTCTCTGAACTTTTAAAGCACCAAATTAGATCCATAGAGCTGGAGAACTTTCATTTCCTGCCCACTCAATCAGATAAAAGACTATTCTTAATTTTTAAAACAGCTCGTGTGCCTTCACTACTCCTTCGCTCAGCCCAGCATTTTAGGCAATTTAAGTTTTCTTCATTTATTTAGGGACTTTGGCACTAGATCATTAATCACGGGCTTACTAACTACCAACAACAACCTGTTATTCCTTACCAATAAATTACCCCTTCCCAGCCATATCAACTTTTCACAAGCTGAGCCACTGAAGGCCAAATTAAGGCCGTAAGTATCTAGCCTAACAAACTTTCCAATCAAGATAAGCCCCAACCAACTCTCTCTGCAGAGACAGCTAATTTCTAGCCCCACAGCCAAGATGATTTATTGCACTTAAAAAATAAGTTCACTGTGCTTATGCAGAGACTAAGCCCACAGCCAAGGCTATGAGGGGATGTGTGCCTAGACTCAGATTCTGAAAGTGAGCTGGAGCACGATATGGAAGTACAACCATTCCACACTATAGCAAGACACTCAAGCCCCCCAATTCCATCATCAGGCCATGGCTCAGATAACGACAGCCAGACCACCCTACTGGAAATGTCTTCCTGTTCCAAATGGCTCCTTAAAGTACATCCTTTGGACTTTGAAATTGAATCAGAAACAGAATCTGATTTTGAAAGGGAATGTGAAAGTGACTGTGCCCGATCCCCCAGGCTTTCTCCTGACTCCACTGGATGCTTTAGGACATTCAGTACAAAGGCCCCAGACACAGCAGATATGCACCTGGGAGTGCTTCTTGCCTCAGACCCACACTTTGATAGTGTTACTGCTGTCCTTGCTCCAGGCAGGCTGCCTGTGTCATGGACTCCCCAAGCCCTCCCCACAGTGCCTCCTCTCGCATCTATAGAGACGGCCTCTACGATGGAAATCCCAACTCACACAAACCTCTCGGCAATCAATGAGAATGAAGGACAGCCTCCCAGCACCCCCCTACCTACAGCATCCCTCTGTTACCAATCTGTTAAATCTGAAGATGCACCCACCGCTCTGCAAGAGATGAGTACAGAGGTACCGTTGATCAGTGATTCTCATCTTGAGAATATGGGTGAGTTGAACAACCAAGGCAGACTACCAGGGACAGCGTGCACCCAGATCCCTCCTGCTGATCTCCCTGGTATGGAGATCCAGGCCCTTACTATAGCCCCAGAGGACATAGATGCACAAGATGTGGGTCCAGGAACTCTCCCCGACAGCGATGAACCTAGCACCCAAGGTAGTCTATCAGAGACTACCGAGCACCAAGGTAGTATACCCAAAGTAGTCTACCAGAGACTGAGAGTATTCAGGTCTCTCCTACTGACCTCCCTGGACTTGATCTAGGTCAGTTGGCTGCTGGGACAGAAGTGTGGGATTACCTGAGTGATCACATGCCAAATCATAATCAATTTAGGACATCAGGAAAACTTTGTTTAGTGTTTTCGAAGGGGGGATTTTGCATGGGGAATTTTTCCAGTTCAAAATTTTATGGAAAACCTGTATTTAATTCAATTTTGGATAGGTTGGTGCCTAATTGCTTGCATGCATTCCATTCTGAACTTTGGAAACAGGTATGAAAAATGCGTATATTTACTAATTAATATTGAGTACATTTTCTAGAGCTTCTGATCTCCCCCCCCCCCCCCTGCATTTTGTTGCAATTGGGAATATACCATGACTGAACACATGACTGAAGATTATTTCGAGAGAAATGATGTGGTTCATGATATAATAATCAGTCTTTACCATATTGGTTTGAGATGCCATTTGGCAAGATACTGAATAACATAAGTAGAGTTGCAACTCTCACTGAAGATAATCCTGGAGACCTTTCCCCCCAATACAGGTGAAACTTGGAAAATTAGAATATCGTGCAAAAGTCCATTAATTTCAGTAATGCAAATTAAAAGGTGAAACTGATATATGAGACAGACGCATTACATGCAAAGCGAGATAAGTCAAGCCTTAATTTGTTATAATGGTGATGATCATGGCGTACAGCTCATGAAAACCCCAAATCCACAATCCCAGAAAATTAGAATATTACATGGAACCAAGAAGACAAAGATTGTAGAATAGAACAATATCGGACCTCCAAAAAGTATAAGCATGCATATGTATTCAGTACTTGGTTTGGGCCCCTTTTGCAGGAATTACTGCCTCAATGCGGCATGGCATGGATGCTATCAGCCTGTGGCACTGATGAGGTATTATGGAAGACCAGGATGCTTCATTAGCGGCCTTCAGCAATTCTGCATTGTTTGGTCTCATGTCTCTCATCCTTCTCTTGGCAATGCCCCATAGATTCTCTATGGGGTCAGGTCAGGCGGGTTTGCTGGCCAATCAAGCACAGTACACTGTATACTTTTCAGAGGTCCGATATTGTTCTATTCTACAATCCTTCTCTTCTTGGTTCCATGTAATATTCTAATTTTCTGAGACTGTGGATTTGGGGTTTTCATGAGCTGTACGCCATGATCATCACAATTATAACAAATTAAGGCTTGACTTATCTCGCTTTGCATGTAATGCGTCTGTCTCATATATCAGTTTCACCTTTTAACTTGCATTACTGAAATTAATGGACTTTTGCACGATATTCTAATTTTCCGAGTTTCACCTGTATTTTTCACAATATCAAGCCATTACAGTCCAGGATTGTTTTCAGTATGACCTGGAGATTCATGCAGATTCCTGGGGACACTAGACCACGAGGGTTGGCAACCCTAAACATTAGCCTGGCAAAAGGAGGGGTTTTAGCAGTTCTTTAGAGCTCCCTTGTGTCATTAAAATCGTAATGGCTTTTCATCAAAATGGCTAGGTGTTTTTATACTTGGTTCTGGCAGGCAAGCATTTTTTGAAACTAATTGATAGGATTCACCTGAAGAGAATAATCAACTGGAAAAGACTGTAGTTAGAGCAGTTCTATATACAACACTGGCTGGACATATACAACATCTAACTGTTGTAATAGCTGTACTGCTCTTTCCCTTGTTCAGGAAGGAGATAAACATTTATAATTGTCACTCATAACTGTGAGTATTACAGCTGTATTTGTTCAGTGGTTTCCCTTATCGGCAGCATGCTCTTTGACCATAAAAATTGGAGATGTTAATCGCATGTAAAAGTTAATGTATATTGGCTTGTTAAGCACTTAGTGCTAGCAAGAACTGGGTTAAGCATTGCAAGCAAATATGATGTTCTTCTTTCATGCAGAGAGGTTGAAGTAAGAACTGAAGATAAAATAGATTACGTCTTTTGTTGGGTGAACTACTTTCTTTGAGAAGGGAATGCAAGCTTCTGCACATTACACGTCTCGGGTTTCTTTTCCGTTTTTGTCTCGTGTGATTTATAGGAGAATGTTTTTGTCCTAGGTATAGCTGCGGGACATGCTTTGAGTATTTTATGAAAAGTACACTACTTAGCAATATTTCCTGGCTATCTTTTGTCAAATACCATGTATTGGCACATAACACATGTTCTAGGATTTCATATGGTTATTTCAACTCAAATGACACTGAAGTTTCTCAAAGCAACGGTTGTCAAAATGTGATGCAGGACTCCATAGAATATTAGACCGCTGCTTCCTTGTGTATCTTTATTTGACCACATGCAAGATGTACTTGACCATTCTGGCCACTTCTAGTGAGTGCACTATGGAAGACTGGTCCCGTCTTACATTGATTGTTGGTGCTTAGGGTAGCTTAAGTAGACTTTTTGCTTCTGTCAGAATCTTTACCCAGGAGCTGTGTGGACTGATGTGTTCCATCTCCAGAGCCAGCATGGTGTTGTGGTTAAAGTGCTGGACTAGGACTGGGGAGAGCCGACTTCAAATCCCCATTTAGCAAAATACTTGCTGGGTGACTCTGGGCCAGTCACTTTTCTCTTAGCCTAACCTACTTCACAGGGTTGTTGTGAGGAGAAACTTAAGTATGTAGTACACTGCTTTGGGCTCCTTGTAGGAAGAGCAGGATATAAAATGCTAAATAAATAAATAAATAAATAACTTCATGTTTCCATCAGCCATCAAAAGACTAGAGTGAGCTCTGCTAGGTGCCTTTATTCACCATATAAATGCACTTTATGGATATGCAGTAATAGTGTTGCCTTGAAAATACTGCAAAATCTGCCTCATTTATTGGTTTTTGTTTAAGTAGGGGTGGGTGTTTGTGTGTGGTGTTGTTGTTTTTAAGTAACTGTACATCGATTAACTACTCTTGTCATTGGTGATGTTATATCTTTATATTATTATTATTTTATTTATTATTATTATTATTTATTATATATCTTTATATAAGTTGCAAAACATTAAAACTCTTTTAAAACTGAGAAATGTCAGAATGCAGTCACAGTCCACCACATAAAAATACAGTGTGCTTTAAATGGCAAAGAGAGATTCCACTGACAGGTAGGTTCAAACAAAATTACTGGAACAGATCAAAATGAAGGTGGTATGGCTAATAAAATAATAGCAGTCTTGAGGCCTGTAATTCCTCCTTAGATTAGATACATGATATTTTGTTGGCACAGAGTTCAAACGCCTATTCCCATACTATTAGTAATTTGACTTCAGTCATGCACGGGCTTGTTGACAGCTATTTACTAGAAATCTCCTGTAAAGTTGGGAAGGTAGACCAGGTATCCTGCTGTGCAGCAATAAAGGTATTGGCATACCAGCTGCAAGGGTTATTTTTAGCCTGAGCTTTAGGTTTATGGTGGCATTGTGTATTAGAGTAATAAATGCTGTAAAATTTCAAAGTAGTAGAAATCTGAACATGTTTTGTTCCTCCTTTGAGCAATGAGGAAATTCAAGATAGCCTTTTCAGGCTGTTGAGATCAGGATGTGTAGAGAACAAGGGGTCAGATATTGCCTTTCTGGCTTATCCTTTAACCAAATTCTCTTTGGCATCCTGAGTACTGTGTACCAAACGATTAAAATATAAATACAATATGTAATGGGTGATTATGAAACAAAAAGCAAAACATAATGACAAGAATTTAACACTTAGTATAGGGTGTTGTTACTTCCTGTACCATATATCTCTATCATTAGAGCAGCCTTGGAAGATAGGTCTGTATTGTTGTGGCAATTTATTGTCATTGCCATATTGTAAATTAAGGTCTGAGATGAAATTTTAACCAGCACCCCGCATTTCACTCCTCATTTTCTCAGCTGCTAACCATGCTTACTGGCCTAAATACAAAGAGTTGTGCGCGGGGGAGGAAAGATTGTACTGTCAAGTCAGTCTCGACTGCCAGCAACTACAGAGCCATGTGGTTTTCTTGGTAGAATACAGGAGTGGTTTGCCAAAGCCTTTTCCCCATGCAGTGTGAGATTATGCCTTTGCCATTGTCACTGAAGTGAGCATCTGCCTCCAGCATCTTCCTATATCGCTGCTGCCCGATATAGGTGACTACAAATATAGATTTACTAGGCACAGTCTGGGAAGCACACCCGTGGGGATTTGAACTAACAGTCTCTTGCTCCCTAGGCAAGCTGCTTCCCCGCTGCGCCACCACATCTGATTTGTGCATAGAGAGCAGAGGTGATTTTCAGCAGTTTCCCTCCTTTCCTCTGCAGTTGCCTATGCCTCCAGAAAATGTCCCTGAAACTCCCACAACTGTTGGGGACATATTTTTGGAAAGCACAGGCAGCTGCAGAGAGAAACACTGAATGTCCAATTCAAAAATTGGAGGAGGAGACAGACAATAATAATTCCATTTTATGAGTTGTGTTTGATTTTGTGGAATACAGTTTAAGAGATTAGGCCTTTAAGGAATGGAAATCATAGCATTCTCATTTTTCCAAGACCTGCCTACCTTCCACTATCTCTTGTTGGATTCTTCTTGAAATAATGTGTATTCAATGCTCTTTTTTTATCTAGTTCATACAAGGAAATAAGTACTGAAGCTCATCTCTTCATGTTGGTCTTGGAAGGCTAGAAGTAAGCAGTGCTTATAGAATATGGCTTGGTTTGGAGGACAATGGCAGGCAGTTGGGAATATTACCACAGAATGGTAGAAGCTGTGGTACTAGTGAGCTCTACATTGTTTCTTGGGACCTTTGTATGATCATCATTAATTTTGTGTGGCGCAACTGTAGGGCTGTATCAGCACTGACTGTCTCACATATTAGGGGCTGAAGACACAGCATTGATGCCTAAACCTAGAAATCTGAAAAAACTCTTTCCCCCAGCCCCAAATGATAGGCTCTCTTATAAAACACTTTGCTTTAGAAACAAATGATTTTGTTGCTTGCTGTTTCTGGAAATGTTCCCTCCCTGCAAAAACTAAAGATGTTAAATTTCCAGAAATTTTAAAGCCATGGGCAGAGGGAGGTGTTTTAGGTTGTGGTAGTTGTCTTTTAAAGGAAAGTTTGGGGGTTGGCCGGATGAAATACATATATAATACTTACTGTATAGATTTCAACGAAAGCTAGACTCTAAAGAAGCAAGATGCTTTTGAACTTTGGTGCTGGAGAAGACCTTTGAGGATGCCATGGACAGCCAGGAAAACAAACAAATGGATCCTAAAACAAATCAATCCAGAATCTTCACTTGAGGCACAAATGACCAGGCTCAAACTGTCATACTTCATGCATATTATGCAAAAATCCAGCTCCCTTGAAAAGTCCATAATGCTGGGAAAAGTTGAAGAGGACAACCAGCAGCAAGGTGGATGGACTCCATTATGACAGCAGTGAATGCTGTTCACCACTGAGAGACCTTAAAGGCCATGTCGAGGACAGATAATTCTGGAGAGAGTCTATCTATGTGGTTGCTAAGAGTTGACACCAACTTGATGGCAGTTAATCAATCAATATTTCAAATTTGCTCAAAATTTCACACACACACCCAATGAGAAAAGATTTCCCCCCATTGTTTCACGTCTTCTGGAATTTATGTTTTTAGTGTTTTCAGGGAATGAACATTTCCAGAAACAGTGTGTGGCAAAATTTTTTGATACTACTACTACTACTACTACTACTACTACTATGAATATTTATATACCATTCTTCAACAAAATTCTCAAAGCGGTTTACATAGAAAAATAAATAATACATCAAGAAGATGGTCCCCTGTCCCCAAAGGGCTCACAATCGAAAAAGGAACATAAGGTAGATACCAGCAACAACCACTGAAGGGGTGCTGTGCTGTGGTTGGATAGGGCCAGTTGCTCTCCCCCTGCTAAATATAAAAGAATAGCCACTTAAAAGGTGTCTCTTTGCTCAGTTAGCAGGGGTCTTCTAAGCAAAGTATTTTATAAAAGAGCTTATCAGTGGGAACTGGGGGGGGGGGGGACACTTCTAATTTCTAGCCTCAGACATCAAAATTCTGTATTCTTGTGCAGACCTGTTCCTGGGATTTTTCCAGAATCAAAATCTTTAGATGCCAGCCAAATAAATCTACTTTAGAGAACTTGTTTTCTTTGGACCACTAATACTGTTTGGCATCCTGGTAGATTTTAGTAGAATGTTTTTAAAGCAAATTAGACTCTAGATAGGTGTTAAGGAAGATGACGTAATGCCTGTCGAGACACAGTGAGGCACTGATAACCCCTGTCCTACTCCCTACCGGTATTTAGACTGGGAGTTTAAGAAGGGTTAGCATAGATGGCACAAAGAACTATGGCAAGAGAGTGCAAAGATGGGATTTGCAGTACTGCCATGGGCTAAGGATGTTCTGTTTTGTTACAGAGGACTTCCTATAAAATTAAAATTGTTCTCAAGATGAGAGTTTCGCCCTCTTGCACAATTAACTTGATATTTTTTTCAGTCAAAGCTATACACAAGCAACCAATCAATCCAAGAAATAGGGTAAGAGAAATTTGGTCCTTGAAAACCACCATACCTCCCTAACTGCAAAACAACGTAACCTTTATGTCTGTTGAGTCATGAGCAATTTCTTGGCATGTAATAGTGAAAAAAGCCTACAAAACTTCTAAAATTAAACTCGCCATTATACTCCTATTCAAATCTGTATTAATTACATACATAGTCATGTTTATGAAAAATAGTATTAACAATAAGAATATAATTTCAGAGTACTGTACTAATGTATTTAAATATAACAGTAGGTTAAATTATAGTGTATTTTAAGACTTCTCTGCCAAGGGCAATAAACTTAACAACATGGTTATTAAAACCTTTGTATGAAACATCATAAGAATAATGCAGTCTAAACCATTCTTGCATCCGAAAAGCTGGAATGTAAAGAAGCTTTTTATTCTTTATTGCCCCAAGTAAAAACTCTGTGGAAACAGATAAGTGATGACAAAGCTTTGATGTTAATAAATCCAAATGGAAGTCAAAAATCAAAGTGTGTAAACGGCTAGGTTATAAAAAGAGAGATGACAGAGTTATACCCTGTAATTAGGTGTAATTTGTGCTTTTGGCACAGCTATTTGTCCTGCATGAATGAGAGGCTGTCTTACGTTTTCTTTGCTTGTATAATAGAATTACAGTACTGACACATCCCCTTAAACATGTTAAGTTTTTTTCAAGTATTTGACAACAGCGTGATCTGCCACCCCCCTGATGCCTGATTTGTAGATACATAATTTTAAAGATGGAAAAATCCAGTCAATAGTTTTACCTGATGCAAGTGTTGAACAGAAAAAGTAGCACAAAGTTTTGGTAATGGTGAAGGTAGTGAACTACAGGAAATCCACATTTTAGTTTGCTGGCACAAGTCATAACCACAGAGACACTATGAGTTGTCCACGCAGACAAGAGAACAATTGAACAATGCAGTTAAATAATGTTGTGACCTTTCATGTTTAACTGTCTGATCAAGGTTCCAAAATTTAGGATAAAGTCGTTACACACTAAAAATTAATTATGTTGGCTCTGCTACTGGTCTCCACTCCATTGTAACTGCAGCATAAGCAGAGTTATTGAACTGTCTTTACAACTGAAGAGATTTGAGAGGGAATAAACAAGAAATCTTTCTCTTCAGAGGGGCCAGGATTCCATATAAAATTTCTGAGGCTGTATATTAAACTGATGGGTTTATAAAAGACAAACATCCATTTTGCTAAATGAACATTTTTGATATGCCATTGGTTTAACATGTCATCTAGATAGCATTTATTTTATACTGATGCCTTTGTATTTTCTGAGGGGCAATTTAATTGTGACCATGTTTAGCTCTGTGGTAACATTCATGATATACTCCCAGTCATTGTATTGTTCTTTGATCCTTGCTTTTCTATGCTTTTCTGAAACTTAGACACTTGTTACCACATTAAAGCAAATAATAGCAACCTAAGAGGAAATGCAACTTCAATTTTCTTGTGTGTCAGAAAAAGCAACAGATTGCTGAATTCTTGGATTTGAAATGTAAAGTTTCTTAAAGTCGTCCAAAGGTATGGCTTGAAACTTTTTATATGATTTAATATAAATCATTGTAAGTATCTTTATTCTAAGATACTTTGCCAATACCTTCTAGAGACTTGACTTAACATGCATTAATAATATGACCCTTTTCTTTGCTTAGAGGTCTTGAGAAATTTGTAAATACTTTGTTTGTTATAAAATAGGACATAAATTACTGTAGTAGTCACTTTTGTTTAAAGAATGGAACTGTCTTTTTCTAGAAGGACTTTTCTCTCCATTCTCACATCACAGATGCTTATAAAACAAGAGATGCAACTTTAATTTGTTTCCAAAACTTTAATTGGTAACACAAAGCACCTGTTTTAGCAATAATATTTACTACTTTCTAGGGTAATAGCACCAGAGTTGAAACAACAATTTGGCCAAGAAAGGTGTGTGAGCTTTGTATGAAATGTTCCATTATGTGGGCAGTATCCCATTTAGTATGTATTTGCTCAACATTAACTTATTCCTGCCAGGAGCTTTTTCACACAGGGCTTGTAGTTCGCATCTCTTCCAGAATGGAGGGTGTGCATTCACATATCGGCCAGATTTACCCCAAAGCCTATGCGAGCTGTCAAGGAGCACTTCACCCACTATTCGAGTTTTTCATTGTGCTTTAGAGTGTAGCCTGATTTATATCCAGGGTTAAAAAAAATCCACTTCTTGCATTGGTTGTTTTTGGGCAACTTCGAACTTGCAGTAAACTTCGTAAAGCCAAGTTTGGCTTTACCAGCTTGGTAAAGTGTCTTGGTAAAGCGTCTGAAAATGCTTCAGCTGCAATCCTTTCATGAGACAAGGTGAGGCATTTGTCTCAAGCAGCAGATTATTGGGCACCAAGCAGGTGGCAAAATGCCCCTTACCATCACCATCAAAGCAGCTCTCTGGAATCAATCTGACCCTTGCTAGGAGAACCTCTCCTCACGCTCCTTTCAAAGCTTGCAAGAAGCACAAGGAGAGAAGAGGAAGCTATTGGCAACCTACCTACCTTCCTTCCTTCCTTCCCATCCTTTGCGCCACTTTTGAAACATGCAAGGGTTGGTATTGAAAGGAGGCTGGCCCCTACCAGGGGCATGCATGGGGCAAGGTAGCATTTGGCACCTTGTCCCAGGCACTGCAGTACCTTGGGCCTGTCCCCGATTCCTGCTGTGCAACCAAAGACTAGATAGTCATGACAAATAACTCCTGTTTGAACGAGAAGCATAGCTGAAAATAATCTACCTTAGACCAACATTGCTTACTTTGTCCACCATCTGTTTTTACAGTTAGGTTCAGAGGCATCAAACTCTTCCTTCCTTGTATATGACTGCTGCTAACTGAGCAAAGAAGCACCTTTTTAAAAATGATGATTATCTTTATTTAGTAGGGGGAGAGCAACTGGCCCTATCCACTCCCAGC
The DNA here is from genome assembly GCF_027244095.1 of Hemicordylus capensis. Lineage (NCBI taxonomy): Eukaryota > Metazoa > Chordata > Lepidosauria > Squamata > Cordylidae > Hemicordylus > Hemicordylus capensis. The sequence continues at coordinate 34,922,951 of NC_069659.1, read as the reverse complement.
AGAGCATCCCTCCAGTGGCTGTTGCTGGTGTCTATGTTTCTTTTTTAGATTGTGAGTCCTTTGGGGACAGGGAGCCTGTCTGTCTGTCTGTCTGTTTATCTGTCTATCTATCTCTGTGTAAACCACTTTGGGAACTTTTGTTGGAAAGCGGCATATAAATATTTGTCGTCTGTGACTACTGATATTTATATGAATGAAAGGTGATTGGCATCTCACAGGACTGGCTCTCCTTTAATCAAAAGTAATGCTTCAATCATGATCAAATGGGCCACCCACAGGAAGCTGTCTTGACTCAGTTAAGAAGTGGATGTGAGCCCACCGTGCATACCAGTTCCTGTTGAAAGGGGAGGCCCCCAACAATGTGTGTGCTTTGCAGTGCTTCTCCAGCTATTCAAGGTGTGTTGCTTATTTATTTATTGTTAAATTTATATACCGCCTTTCATTAAAACAATCCCAAGGCGGTTGAATGCTGCTTAAATGTTGGTGGCTTCTAAATGCTCACCAAACCTTTCTGTAAACCTATCCACTTGATCTGCATCATGTGGGCCTAGCTGTAAAGGCATTCCAGTAAAGCAGGGATTCTCAACGTGTGGGTCCCCAGATGTAATTGGACTTCAACTCCCATAATTCCTACCAAAGGCCACTGGGGCTGGGGATTATGGGAGCTGAAGTCCAATCACATCTGGGGACCCACACGTTGAGAAACCCTGCATAAAGGCATTAATTTTTGAAAATAATTTTTTATTTTCAATTGGATGACAACTGGCTTTTCTTAAACCTCAAAAAATGAGATGTGGTTTGAAAAAAAGAAAAAGAAAACGGCATGCATGTGTTGAATGGGAACATAAAGGAAACCTCTTGAAGCACCACCAAGCATATGGCACAATACAGTCTAGTTCAGAGCTGCACAGCTTTGGCCTTCCAGGCATTGCACAGCTACAGCTCCCATCCAGTGTTCCCTGTAACAAGGATTCCCAGATGTTTTTGACTACAACAACCATAATCCCCAGCCCAATGCCATTGCAGCTGAGGATGCTGGGTGTTATAGTCAAAAACATCTGGGAATCCCTGTTACAGGGAACACTGCGTGGCAAATATTCAGGGTCAGGGATGATGGAAGTTGCAGTCTAATACTTCCTGGAGGACTACCAGATACCTAATACTACCTGAGTTGTGCATCCCTGGTTTAGCTGCCGCTGCACTATTTAAAAAAAATTCAAATTTCTAAAATAAACCTAAGGATGGGGCTCTTTTTAACCCTTACCTTATCTTAAACGTAACAACATTGAGTTATGCTACACTTAATTTTAAATTACTGGATGTATGTATTGAAAAGTGTTACCAATGAGAATTCTTTTACTGAATGGTACACCATGAACCTTGTTCTGTAAATATTGATGTATGTTGATCATTTTGGCTAGGGGGTACTAAGGAGACAATTTGCAGGAATGGAGTGTTGGAAGTTTCACATGTCAGGTGTGTGTGTGTGTATAATTTGGTGGAGAGCACAGCAGGTCATTAGGAATAGGATTTAAGGAAAATATAGGGTAGAAATTACTTAACTGTCACGTTTACTTCATATTCACAAACTGAATTTGGCAGAATGCATGCTTGGATTCAGCAGTAATGCTCATAAACACGGAGCTGTATTAATGACCCTGAATGCAAACTCAGGCACTTCTTGAAGCATATAGATCTGAAACTTTGCAATGATGCTTTTAAAATCCCATTAGACTGTAATGACCTAGTCCTTAATTGCAATTATTAACCGTTTCAAAATTTTGTAACCTGTGTCCCATTAAGTGCATTCATAGCATGAGCATGGATTTTAACTGATGTGTGTTGGATACTATTGGCATTGTAGTAAACAGCTGAGAGTGTTCCTGATTCTCAAGCTTGGAATTGGCTTTGGAAAATCTTTAACACTGTTTACTGCTTAAGGGAAACTGAGTGTTAATGTCTTTACAATTTCAATTATGTGTATTTTGAGAAATTGTGTTGTAACTGGTTAACTTTTCACTGTACAGTACATAATCCAATTAACCAATTTGTGATTAGCGGAATGAACAATTGATCTGTCTAATGACAATTCAGTGTTGTAGTAACACAAAGGTGCCACTCATCCTCTCTAATAAAACGCTTGGTGTCCGTCCGTGGACGGACACCAAGCGTGTGTCCGTGCCTCCCTGCCCTGTTCTGCGCCTGCGCAAAGCGCAGGCCCAGAACAGGGCAAGAGAGAGACGCTCGCTGGTACCCGGCAGCCATCTTGGGCGGCCAGAAGCGGCCGCCCCGAAGAAGCCGGAAAACCGGCGCCGGGGTAAACTGAGCGAGGCAGCAGCGGAGCTGCTGCCTCGGCCAAAAGAAACGGAGGCCGGGGGCGGAGCGGAGGCCACTTAAATATCAAAAAAAGCACCCGCCGCCGACCCTCCCTCCCAGCTGACCCCCCCCATTAAGGGCCAAATCGGCCCAGCCACTTGCCCCCGCAGCTTCCGCCGCCGACCAACCGCCCGCCCACCCAGCTGCCGATACCTCCTTGCCCCCGGAACACGTCCTCCGCTTGATCCGCTGCTCAATTAACAGAAGGAGAGAGGTGCTCGCATGCAGAGCTCCACTCTCTTTAAAGTCTCTTCCCGAACTGGCGCTTTGCGTCCTTGCCGCCCAAACCGCCAGTTCGGGAAGAGACTTTAAAGAGAGTGGAGCTCTGCATGCGAGCACCTCTCTCCTTCTGTTAATTGAGCAGCGGATCAAGCGGAAGACGTGTTCCGGGGGCAAGGAGGTATCGGCAGCTGGGTGGGCGGGCGGTTGGTCGGCGGCAGAAGCTGCGGGGGCAAGTGGCTGGGCCGATTTGGCCCTTAATGGGGGGGGGGTCAGCTGGGAGGGAGGGAGGGGGAATGGCAGCAGGGGGACAGGAGAGCCGTTACTAGGGCCCGTTGTTCAACGGGCCAAAATTAACTAGTTAGAAGTATAAAACCAGTACAAATATGCAGTTTATAATGCATTATGAGAGCTTATATCTTGCGGCATTATTAAAGAACAGACCCTGCACAACATATTGTCATTGCATCTGGAACCTGCCAGTCTCTTTTGAATAATTTTGCTAAAATGGTGCTAGCCATTCCATACGATTATTGCTGCGATCCAATCTTCTTCTTGGGACTTGGTTACCTTATAATGGTAAAGCTAAAAATTAATTTCTTATAGAGAGACCGAGTCCCATTTCTGAGTCCTGAAATGAAGCTGAGATATTACAGTGGTCCTTGCAAAGCACTGTAGGAAATGAGAGCAGTTACTCTTGCTCCCCACTGGCCACATGAGAACCATCTTGGTGAGTAAGCAGGCTCCGGATTAGTGTCTGCAATTTTATTCTAGACATTTACCAATGTGTTTTGCAGTGACAGAGTGTCATATTCCCTAGATGCTTGACAAGAGCACACTTTTACCATAACCTCCATTTTTATATCTGTAAGATTATTGTTCATTAGATTTGCACACCTGTTTGAATTCCTTTGGTAAAGGTGGGCTTCCCCCCCAAAAAAATGTTAATAGGGAAAAGCAAGAACTATAGTTCACCTGGAATGAAACGCAAGTACTTCCAGCCTTAGGACTACTTTTTTAATCCATTGGGCCTGTGAACAATGTAATTCTTTGCACTCCCTTTTGTTTGAAGACAAAAATGGTTGCCCTTATGAGTGGTTATGCTTGATAATAGGATTGTTTGATAGCTATTGGCCATGCATTGTATATATTGCATTGTAAACTGAAAGAAAGAATGGTGGAATCCACTTCATAACTTTGGAAAGCAGTTTTGTTTGAGAGTGCTGGACTAGAAGGGCCTTGGGCCTGATCATATATTTATACCATCTAATATGTACTGTACATCTCTTTGGAGAGGAGAGCTGGTCTTGTGGTAGCAAGCATAACTTGTCCCCATAGCTAAGCAGGGTCTGCCCTGGTTGCATCTGAATGGGAGACTTGATGTGTGAGCACTGTAAGATATTCCCCTCAGGGGATGAAGCCGCTCTGGGAAGAGCAGAGCAGAAGGTTTCACGTTCTCTCCCTGGCTTCTCCAAGATAGGGCTGAGAGAGATTCCTGCCTGCAACCTTGGAGAAGCTGCTGCCAGTCTGTGAAGACAATACTGAGCTAGATAGACCAATGGTCTGACTCAGTATATGGCAGTTTCCTATGTTCCTATGCTCTAGGCAGTATACAAAATTTAAAATATTTTTTAAAAAACACTGATTAAAATATGCAAGACACAATAAAAACAATAGTATAAAACAGTTATTAAAACAAATTATTAAAATTTAAATGCTTGCAAGAACAGGAGAGTCTTGAGGATCTTCCTGAAAACAAACAGAGAAGGAGATGCTCTTATTTCAGCAGGGAGCATATTCCAAAGCCCTGGGGCAGCCACAGAAAAAGCCTGGTCCTGGGTCACCACCAAACAAGCTGGTGGCAACCATAACTGGTCCTCTCCAGAAGATCGTGACAGGTGGCAGGGTTCATGACAAAGGAGGCACTCTTTTAAATAGCCTGGCCCCAAGCTGTTAAAGGCTTTATAGGTAATAACCAGCACTTTATATTTCACTTGGAAACATATTGGCAGTCAGTGCAATTCTTTTAAAATTGGTGTTATATGTTCCCTTCAGGTTGTCCCAGAGACCAGTCTGGATGCCATATTCTGTACTAATGGTAGTTTTCGGACTACATACAAAGGCAACCCCACATAGATTGCATTACAGTAGTCAGGCCTCAACGTTCCCAGCATATGTACCATTGTTTTAAGGTCATTTGCCTCCAGAAATGGGTGTAGCTGACATATCGGCCAAAGCTGATAAAAAGTGCTCCTGGCCACTGCTTCAACTTGAGAAACTAGGTAGAACTTTGGGTCCAGGAGCACTCCTAAGCTACATACCAGATCTTTCAGGGGGAGTGTAACCCCATCCAGAACAGGCAGATCTAAACCATCTCTTGGGTCTCGACCCCCAACAATTAGTACCGCTATCTTATTTGGATTCAGCTTCAGTTTGTTATCCCTCATCCAGCCCATTACCACCTCCAGGCAGGCATTCAGGGAAGATATGCCATTTCCTGATGAGGTTGACATAGAGAAATAGATCTGGGTGTCATCAGCATATTGATAACAACCTGCACCAAACATTCTGATGATCTCTCCCAGTGGTTTCATGTAGATGTTAAAGAGCATTGGAGACAGTATTGAGCTTTGTGGAACTCCACACTTTAGTTCTCGCTTTGCAGAACAGCAGTCTCCAAGTGACACCATCTGGAATCTACCAGAGAGGTAGGAGCAAAACCACTGTAAAACAGTGCCACCCAATCCCACCTCCCTCAGGCGGTCCAGAAGGATATCCTGGTTGATGGTATTGAAAGTCGCAGAGAGATCTAAAAGGATCAGCAGAGTCACACTCTCTCTGTTGATAGCCATTTGGAGATCTTCCATCAGGCCAACCAAGGCAGTCTCGACCCATAGCCCACACGAAAGCCAGTTTGAAATGGGTCTAGATAATCTGTATCTAGCGAGAATTACAAATAAGGAAGTTTTAGATCGAGTTAAACCAATAATATCGCTAGAAGCTAAGATTACAAACATAGACTGACATATTTTGATCATGTCATGCGAGCTGACTCATTTGAAAAGACAATTATGCTGGGAATGATCAGCGGGAGAAGGAGACGGGGATGGCCTTGTACTCGGTGGCTGAATATTATAAAAAACGGCACTGGAATGACCATGGCGGACTTAAAGGAAGCTGTCAGAGATAGGATGGCATGGAGTGCAGTGATCCATAGAGTGACTGAGAGTTGGGCACGACTGAACAGATAGAGAAACTGCATCATCCAAAACAGCCTGAAGCTGAGAGGCCACCACCCGCTCAATCGCCTTGTCCAACCATGGAAGGTTAGAAACAGGCCTGTAATTGGCTAACTCAGAGGGATCCAGTGTAGCTTTCTTCAAAAGTGGTCCAATAATAGGTGCCTCAAGACAAGGAGGCATCCTGCCCTCCCTCAGAAAAGCATTTATAATATTTACCAGACCCTCTCTAATAATATGATTACCAGATGAGATAAGACAAGTTGGGCAAGGATCAAGAGAGCAGTTTGTAAGGCACACAGTCCGAAGCAGTTTGTCTACTTCCTCAGGAGTCACAAACTGAAAATGATCCAATCTGATCCCATAAGAGGAATTGCTGGACACCTCCACAGTAGACTCTGGAGTAACTGTGGAATCCAGCTCGGCCCTAATGTGAGAAATTTTATCTGCAAAAAAGTCGTTAAAAATGTCACAGTGAGTGACCAATGATTCCAAGTTTAAATTCAAGGGGGGAGGTACATACTAGCTCCCTCACAACCCTAGACAACTCAGCTGGACATGAATTTGTGGAAGCAATGAGGGCAGAAAAGAGCTTCTTCTTTGCCACCCGCACTGCCAGAGCATAGATCTTAACATGTGCTCTGTGTTGTGCCCGATTAGACTCGCACCGAGTCTTCCTCCACTTGCGCTCTAGTCCTCCAGGTCCAGATTAAATTTTGTGCATCAAATCTAACTAGGGAATATCCTTGACATCAAGGGGAAAATTTGATATGTAGGAAGCAAATGCAGATGTCTGCAGAGCAAACAGTTATAATGAGCTAGATGTATGTAGTGTGGGGCAGCCAGGAGTTACTGGATAGAAAAATGAGTGGAGATATCTTTCAAAAACAAGATATCAAAAATGTGAGAAGACTCAAAAGGTATGACTGTGAACCCTTTGGGGATAGGGTTCAACTCTATTTATTTATTTATTTTATTTTTTATTTCTCAATGTAAACCACTTTGGAAACTTGGGTTGCAAAGCAGTATATAAATATTTCTTGCTCTTGAAATTTGCAGAGCGCGGCGGGGGAAACGCGGCAGGGGGTGTGTGAGTACACCCTCCCCGGCCCTTAAAGTACTACCCCCGCCGGTGCCGAAGACTATTCGTGCACATCCCTATTGGAGATGCCAGGAAGGGAACTTGGAACCTTCTGCTCTTTCCAGAATGGCTCCATCCCCTGAGGGGAATCTCTTACAGTGCTCACACATCTAGTCTCCCATTCTTATGCAACCAGGGTGTACCCTGCTTGGCTAGGGGGACATGTCATGCTTGCTACCACAAGACCAGCTCTCCTAGAGAAAGGAAGCTGCATCTATTAATAAAGAATTCATGCAGTGCCTCATCTCCTCTAATGTTAATATTCAACAGACCAAAACAAAAAAACAACCCATGCTATGGGCTTACCCCATTTACTCATGCTTCAAAATGTCCGGAAATTGTGTGTGTGAAGGCTGTCGCCCCCACAGATGCATTATTTAGGCAGTATTGATATGATGTGGTATGTTGTGGTGAAACTAGAACTAAACACTACCTTGGAGCTCAGATGGTTGGCAATGGCAGAATGGTGGAATTACATCACATATTTCTGTTCACTGGGATTTAGACATGGAATCTGCAACTGAAGCTAGCCTTACGTCAGGGTTGGCTCCTCCATGATGTCAAGTGAGGGCACGGCCTTGGGCAGGAGGTGCCCCACAAAGTGACAAATGCAGTTCCCTCACTTGCCTCACCCCACAGGCATCACCCCAAGCCCCTGCTGCTGTTACCCCCACCTCCTCTTCATTTTTGCCTCCTGCCTCTGTGCTTTATTCCTTGCTGGCCTTCCCTCCAGCCAATTGACTTCTTGTTCCATTCTTTGGGCCAGCATTCCGACACTGATCACTTCCCTCCTTCACTCTGTTCTCTGGCCAGAGTCCTTAACCTATTAAATGGAAGGGGTCTCTTTTCTGATGGATTTGTTTATGTATGCATTCACTTTTTATACCACCTTTCAAAATGTATATCAAGGCGGTTTGTGAAAGTTAAAATACAATAAAATTCCATAAAAGTTACATTTAAAACCTTGAAATCAACATTAAAAACCATACACACACGCACACACACACCCCAATCAATTAAAATGATAAACGGAAGCAAAAAACTTGGCAGCCTCTAAGAGGCAGAAGTCTAAGTTAATAAAAAGGTCTGCTAACTGAGCAAAGAGACCTTTTAAAGTTGTGATTCTCTTATATTTAGCAGGGGGAGAGCAACTTACCCTATCCAACCGCAGCACAGCATTCCTGTAGTGGCTGTTGCTGGTATCTGCCTTTATGTTACTTTTTAGGGTGTGAGCCCTATTGGGGACAGGGGACCATCATATTTATGTATTTTTTCTATGTAATCCACTTTGAGAACTTTGGTTGCAAAGCGATATATAAATATCTGTAGTAGTAGTAGTAGTAGTAGTAGTAGTAGTTTGTTTTTTTACAGCAGCCACAGATTTCAGAGAGCGAACATTAACTGGGAAAGCATTCCAGAGCCTGGGGGCAACAACAAAGAAGACCCTGTCCTGTGTGCACGACAATTTAATTCTCTCAACATAGGCACACGGAGCAAAGGCCCTTCTGATGATCTTGTTGGGTGGGCAGAAACCCTTGGAAGCAGGCGGTCCCTCTGGTATCCAGGGCCCAAGCCATTAAGGGCTTTAGATTTCATCGCATTTTGAGATGGCTAAGTACAGAACTCAGCCAAATTAAAACTTAAAATGCACACCAATAAGCTCAGAGAAGAAGAAAATATTTCATGATCAAAAAGAAAATAGTCCTGCCACACAATCTCATACAGTCTACACTTTATCTATGAATGATTGATTTGATAATTTGAAAATCAAGTGTGGTCTTTGACATGTAGGTATCAAAGACCAATCACAGCTTCTCTGGAAAGTTTCCTAATGTCTTCTGATACTGATATTACATATTAGCCCTCATCCCAAGCCATGGACAATATCAAGTAAGGCAAAGTAAAGAAAAAAGATTACAACAAAATGAATGTGCAATGGGAGTTTGCAATGGTACACTCCAAAAACTGTAGAAGTGTACATTGGTGTGTAAAAAGTGAAGCCTCAGGTACAATCCTAGACTAGGAAAAGCTCTTAGACATTCAAAATAGTCTCTCCAAGACTGAGTCCTAGGATCATAGAGGATAATGATCCTAGGATCATCACAGGCTGCAGAGATGAACAAAGATACACAATATATTGAACAAATCCAACTACAACAGTCTTCTTTGCTATGAACCACACTGCCCATTGAGATCATCTGGAGAGGTTCGTCTGCAGTTTCCACTGGCTCATCTGGTGGCTACTCAGGTACGGGCCTTCTCCATTGCTGCCCTGAGGCTTTGGAACACACTTCCTGCTGAAATAAGAGCCTCCCCATCTCTTACAACTTTTAAAAGGGCAGTCAAGATGCGTTTGTTCAACGTTTAATTAGATAGTGTTTTAATTGTGTTTTAATAATTTTAACTTTTAACTTTTAATTGTTGAAATGTTTTCATCTTTCTATTGGTTGTTTTTATTCTCTTGTAAACCGCCCAGAGAACTTGTGTTTTGGGTGGTATGAAAAAACGTCAAATAAATAAATAAATAAATAAATAAATTCAATATACCAGAAGTCCAAGTCTGTGGAAATTCAAGAAAATAGGTTACAGTCCTCCTAATACATACAGTGCATTAATGGAGCTCAGAATATTTATGAGGAGATTCGTTGCACATGTAAATCCTCTATAAAGAGTTGATTCAGAGAGAAAAATGTTGTTTGTTCAGGATTCAGAGGGAGGGTGGGGAAACCCTTAAGCCTGGTGGGGAATCCTGGTATGTGTTTTCTTTTAATGCATGATCCTAAAGTTGTTGGGTCTCTTCAGCATGTGCCTTGGCCATGGTCAGCATTGTGCTCAGGAGAGCATGAAAACTGGGAACTGCCAGTTGTGCCCAAACTGCTGGGTCTCAAGAGTTGCCATTTAGCTCTTACCATATACCAGCCCTTCACCTAATAAGGTTAGTGAGAGCTTTTTGCTTCGGACAGGAGGGAAATGGGGAGCTGCCATCCCTCTCCATTGAGCTTGTACCTTGAGGGAGAGGTCTCCGTATTGCTGTGTGGCTTTTTCCTGTGCTTCAGCCCTGTGCCTCTTAAGAGAAGGGAGGAGCTGCTCACTTAGGAGAGTAAGGGGGAGACTACAAATGGTCATTGCTCCCCATTGTGTTTCTGACTCCAAAGATTGGCTCCATTCCTTCTGTAACTAAACTGCTGAAACTGTATACTGCTGTTTCGCACATTTAATCATGCTCCAGCCATGTACTTGATAAAGCGAAGGAGAATCTATTTGCTCAGGAAAGAAGAGACAGATTTGTGTCAGCCTTCTCCATTTTGTTTGCACTTTAACTGCCACAGTACTGCAATATGGCACTTGGCATGCCGCTGTGCTTCATTCTGGGGGAATCCCCTAATGCATTGTGCACATCACACGGTGCATTGTGGGATTAACAGACGCTGGGAAAATAAGTCCCGGCCTCCAGGGGTGTAACTATAATAGGGTAAGGGGAGACAGTTGCCTGGGGGCCCACTGCCTTGGGGGTCCCCCCAGAGGCAAGCCACATGACTGACTCCCCCATCTACGCACCCACCCGGGCTTCCTTCAGTTGTATTCATTCTCTGAAATTGGTGTGAGTGTTAAGACCTGGAGCTACCAGAACAGCATGTCTTTCTCTAGTACCATTAAACGACTTGCATTGTCCACAATTTACGGAACCTTTTAAAAAATAATTTAGGATGATCTACTGTGGCACATAAGTTTATATAAATTTTACTATGCTTTTTGTTACCACTATTCAGCTTCATTTAAGATTTCTTTACTTCGTGAGCTGAGCTTAAGTGAGGGGGGGCCCATTTTAAAATCTTGTCTCTGGGCCCACTCCAACCTTGCTACGCCCCTGCCGGCCTCAGATCAATCGGCCCTGCACAGAGCAAGACTGATGGTGTGGGAGCTCCGGAGTGTACTCCCACCGAGTAACCAACAATCATGGGGGGAAAGGTTTAAGAAGCTTTCCCCCCACCCGCCCACCTGGTAGGTCGTGCGAATGGCCCCTTTGACTAATGGGAGAACAGTTATAAACTCTGCAAAATAAGGAACAATTGAAAGAGCTGCTGCTTTTCAGCAACTGTTAAAATGTTCCGTGGTTGCCGCAGGCATGCTGAAAATGCAGTCTAACTGTATACTGGATATGAGCAGAACGTTTGGGATGGGAATGAGTGAGATCTGGTGTAATGTGTTACACACAGGGAATGTGAATTCACATTTGGGCAAATGGCAACAAGCACTATCCAGGCATTTAGTGGAGCACTGCTCCAGCGGAAGCTCCTTCCTTGAACAAAAGGAGAGTTGGACTTGTGAAAGGAGTCTTTCATAGAACCCTCTGTTCATGGGTGGAGCTTCCACGGATGGCTTTCTGCTGAAGGTCTGCATGCTACTCTGTGATCAGTGCAAATGGCTAAGCAACTGGGACTATGCACCCTCTATCCTCCCCTTCCATTCCTTTCTGGAATACAAACTATTGCTGTTTGCCTTAACCAAGGTTACATACTCCAATAGCAGCAGTGTTAACCATGGTTAAGACTAAATAGAGCACCTCCTTAATTAGAGTTCTGATTTCAAACCTCACTTAAGCAAAGCTCCCATTGTCCCAAGAGTTTTTTACTTTGTGAGCTGCCTGGACAGTCGATATAGTTGTTGCTTCCACCCATGGCTAAACAATTGGAAGCATTATATCTGTATCAGCTCTTATAACCAGAGTTCTCAGTCTGTAAAAGATTAATCACAGTGATCTTCCTCACAAACTGACCCAGAGGTGGCATTAAAATCCGTGCATCAATGTAAAACATTCAAAGCAATGCTCCCAAAAGCTAGATAAAAGAAGATTGGTTGTGAGGGACAGCCCCAAATAAATAAAATCAAAAAGGCTTTTGCTTTAAACAAATTTCACTTTCCTGCTGTGGAATGTCTGTTTAATGTCTTAAGAATTGATGAACCAAAGGATGAAAAACTGCAATTATACGATATGCTGGTTGGCTTAAACATGTAGCCTACAGTGTTCAAATTCATTTAGGTGCGAGACTTTATTCAAAGCACATTTTGATGTAGCACTTCAGAAATCAAACTGAATTACTTTTGTAAGTTATTTATTAGTACTTTGAATCGCTTTCCTACTCGAAACTTGATTGGCAAACACCAGTTGGTGTTGGGGAATTTAGGACACCCATTTGTAGATATGTAGCGATTTAAAAATAACACATTCTTTTAAAAACCTCTACTAGCTAGCTTATTCCTTGCAACCTTTGTTTTTAGAGATGGCTTTAGAAAGTATGGTGCATTTAGAATCTGAGCATGGATTTAGCACGGCTTTTGAAACTGTTCTTATTGTGGCAGAACAGAAATAGTGTGACATAACTACTTAATCTCTAGCTGGAGCAAAGATTCTTTTTACACAATTCCAACTTTCTTACAGGTTGTTAATGCATGCATGTAGTTTACTGAGAGCAGTTTTAAGAAAACTTAGTATGCCCATTAGAAGCAGTAGTATTTGTTTAATTGCTTTTGAAGATTAGTCTAAGTTTTTAGATTTACGTGTATTGGTATTGAGTTTGTGGAGGCCAGCCAAGCATATCATTTTGTAGGTCAAATTATACTCAAAGATGGCATTGCCTCCCTTTTGGTTAACTCTTTTTTTTTTTAAACTATTAATCAAAAACAATAAAAATTCAGAAACGTTTTGCAGTTGAACATGAGGCTATTTGGCAAATATAGAAGTTCATCAGCTTGTAATTACAGCATATCAAGGGGTTCTTTTTATACTAAGGATTTCTGCAAATTTAAGACTAATAAAGGCTTTTGTTAGCTGTCAGCTAATAAAATAGAATTCAGCCAGTGTCCAAGTTTGATGCCAAAAACACACTCCAAATTGTTTTTAGAATGATACTTAGTATGTTCTGCTACTAGATTTATGTGAAACTTCTTTAAATTAGTCTCCAAATTCCAACTTGTTGGGCCTGTATTCAGAGTTGTAGCTTCAGGAGTGAGTGTTTGTGTGTTTGTGTGTGTGTGTGTTTAAAATGTTTTAGTACCATTAAAGGAATATCACAGATATTGAGTTGGATCTTGGGTTGTGGTAGCTGCTTGCACAAGGTGCATCTATCTGACTTTCAGCAGGGTCTTCCCTCCCCCTGCAGCCACCCATGCCCCATCCCACCCTCAGAGTCCACCAACCCTAAGGAGGTTTTTTGGAGGAGGGGGGACAGGAAAATTGCACTGTGTTAGTGGACTTCTCACACAACTCTATTGGATCAAACCCATTGAGTTTAAATAAAATACTATTTTTCCCCTTTTATGGTAAATAAGACTGGATTTAGTTATTTAGATCTGATTAAAAATATGGATTTTTCAGCCTTGGTTTAATCAGAAATATTTTCCTTGGATAAATACAGTGCTTTCGAAGAATGCATAACTTTTCTTTCACACAAATATTTCTGGACCATTTCCTTTAATTGAAAGCATATGTTTGGTTGTTTCATTTGTTAAGTAAGGTTTAGCAGAACTGAATGGGTAGTTCTTAAATATGAATGGAAATAAAACTGAAGGAAGTGTAAATATTGCAATGTTTTTCTGAAGCTACTGCAAATGAAAAAAGTGAATGTAGTGGATTTTTGAAACTAGTGCATGAAAATAGTGGATTCTTTTACCCCAGATATAAATCAGGCTACACTCAAATGTGCAGTGAAAAACCTGAATTGTGTGTGAACTGCTCCCTGATAACTCGCAGGGACTTGGGGTAAATCTGGCTGATATGTGAATGTACCCCCTCTATTCCAGAGGAGATGTGAGTTAAACGGCTTTAAAAGCCCCATGTGGAAAAACTTCCAGGTCACTAACTTCTGGGTGCTTTCCCCATTACATGCTACAACACAGTGTCACTAAGTGTCCAAGAAGTGTCCTTCCATACTGTCTGTGTTTCAACATTGCAGTCCCTGCTCTGTCAGTAAAGTGCTGTTCACATTTCTGATTCTTTCTTTCAGGTTTTATCTTTGTGTTACAAAGTTGCAAAAAAAACCAACTGTCTTTTCCTTATGTAGGAGGTTAGGTTTAGCAAGCTAGAAAAGCCTGCTCCCCCTGCTAGTGGCTTTGTGCAACTTTATTTACAGTTTCAATACAATCCTGCCAAGCCAAAGTAAACTACCACTGTTGTAGTGTATAATCTGGAAAGCGCCCTGGTGAGAGGAGCTTGCATCCTTGGAGCCTAGAGAGGAGCATGCATGCCAGTGGACAGCTGTGACTGAAGTCTAGGATGGCCTTCAGCTAGGGGCGGGTTGGATTCAAAATGCCTAGGATACCTAGGATGTGTATACATGGAGGATTCTGTGTCGGTGGGAGGGGATGGGTTATGCCATAAATGATTAGAACACCCGACTGAACATAAAATGAAAATATTTGATCAAAAGACTGAAAGCTAGACATGAAGCTAAATTTAATGTTTTGGTGAACAGTATGGTTGGGAGGAAATCTTATTTTATTCTAAGATAGGCAAACAACAGTGGATCAACAGACAGAAGAGCTGGAAAATAAAAGCTAGAAAAATATTACAATATATAACTTGTTAGAAGAAGTACTGTAGATGGTAAACAACTAGTCTCACTTTAGAACATCAAATTGCCAACTTCATCTAAGTGATCAGAATGCACACCTGAGATATTCTGAAAAACAAATATTTATGAATATAACTAATAAGCCAAATGGACATATTCAGAGGCCCTAATGGGGGTGATTTACTATGTTTAGAGTTATTTATTGTTTGATGAAGTTTATTTTCTCCTTTGATTCCTCTGATGAGGAAGAAAGCTTTCCTCAGAGTTGATGAAGTGATGTTCTCTTTAGTTTTGTGCATGGGTTTTGGTCACTTAATATTGTGGTATCATTTTAAAGTGAAACAAATGGGGGTACAGTGGTGGTGGGAGTTTCCATTAAGCTGCTTAGTAAGTTTAGTCCCCAGCCCTCAGTTTTTTAATATAAAACAAAGAGCTTTAAGTGGCATGTCAGATTTTGACGGAGTGTTCAACATGCTTTGAATACTCAAACATATTACATCATTATTAAATTATTTTTATTTATAAACCACTCTCCAACAAAGTTCTCAACGCAGCTTACATAGCAAAAAGGATGAGAGAGTTGTGAGCCCTTTTGGGACTGGAAACCCGCTAAAAATGTAATTCTTTAAGTTTGTGCTGTAAGGGGAAAAGTGTACCAAGAAATTCAATTTTTTAAAAAAATGCAGCAACTTTGCACTGGTTTTGGTTAGAAAACTCACTTTGTGCTCTGTGATGGACAAGAGAAGCCGCAGCCTTTAGTTGTTGCCTTCTGTAGCTAATGGCTTCTGTGTAAGTGCTGTGCACTACATATACTTAACATGAGCTTTGATGTCTGAGAAATCGCTAAAGGATCTTGTTTGAAAAACAAACCTCTTGCCATATGTGTCGGAACAATGAAACGAGCGTCTTTTGAAAGTAGCTATGTTGCTGTAGGGTATTGAAACAAATGCCCCTCAGAAATCTGAGTGAATTGTAAGGACAGCTCAGTTGCTTTATTCTTTATGGAAATTTTGTCCTTCATGAACCAGCTGTGTGGGCTTGCATAGTTTGCTTCTGTTCTTATGAATGACTTGCTAAAATAAATGGAACTAAAGAGAACTGCATTGGGGTCAAGAGGTTGAGTGAATTACTTAGCGACATTAAGGGCCTCTCCTGACATGCCCATTGGACATATTGCTGGGATAACTTTATGTAATGTTCTCATGTGGACCCATATAAACGCTTCGTCAGCATTAGTTATCTGGATGAGTGGCAAACTAATTCCATATCTTTGATTTAGTCTTGTGTTGTTCTGAGATAAATAAATAATAAACAAACATTGAAACAATAAAACACATCAAAATCCTTGTCGAACTATACAAAAACTATCAAATTATGTTCAGTTACACCAAATGAGAGTTTCTGTTTTGTTCCAAAAATTCATAAAAGGACTCTAGTTAATAACCAATCTGGTAGCAGTTAGTAAGGAGGCAATCAGCTGCCTATCTTCAGAGAGTATTGTTAAAGGAAAATTACAGAACCTAGCAGTCAATGGTTTTATTGTTAATTGGTATCAGTCATTTCTTCGATACTGTATAATGAAGAAAAAAATCCAAAAATATTTCATCTTAGAACAGTTCCAAAACATGAAAAAGATCTTCCTACATCTCAACAAAGAACTAAACACATTGGATAAAGTACTAGTGTTAAGTACTAGTGTATGGCCATTATTGTTTTTTAAAATCTCCTTCAGGTTGGTAGCAGTAATGTAAGCTTAGGGACTTTCATATTTGAGCCCATGTTCTATCTGTAATATAACCCAAATCCATTTTCCATCTTAATTAATGTTTTCCTTTATTTAATAAGCAACATGTAATCAGTCAAGGCTCTTACCAAAATATGCCAGCAAATTTGGAGAACGACACAATGGCCAACTGACTAGAAGAGGTCAGTCTACATATACATACCAAAGAAAGGGGACTTATTAGATTGTGCAAACCATTTCACAATATCCTTAATTTCACATGCTAGCAAAATAATGCTCAGGATCATCCAACGCAGATTAGAAACCTACGTAGAAAGGGAAATGCTGGATGTTCAAGCTGGTTTCAGAAAAGGCTGAGGAACAAGAGACATCATTGCTGATTCATGCCGAATAATTGAGAAAACCAAAGAATAGCAAAAAGAAGTCAAAATGTGCTTTATTGACTACAGAAAATCCTTCGATTGTGTTGACCATGTCAAGTTGTGGAATATTCTTAGGAAAATGGGCATCTCAGGAACATCTCATTGTTCTCATGAGAAACCTATACACAGGACAGGAAGCCACAGTCCAGACGGAACATGGTGAAACTGATTGGTTCCAGATCGGCAAAGGAGTAAGACAAGGCTGTCTACTTTCTCCTTATTTATTCAACCTATATGCTGAACATATCTTGAGAGAAGCTGGATTGGAAGAAGATGAGCATGGTTTTAAAGCTGAAGGAAGAAACATCAATAACCTGTGCTACGCTGATGACACCACTCTGATAGCTGAGAATGTGGATGATCTGCAAGCTCTAGTAATGAAAGTCAAGGAGCACAGTGAAAAAATGGGACTACAACTAAATGTCAAGAAGACTAAACTAATGACAAGGGGT
Source organism: Hemicordylus capensis (assembly GCF_027244095.1). Classification (NCBI taxonomy): domain Eukaryota; kingdom Metazoa; phylum Chordata; class Lepidosauria; order Squamata; family Cordylidae; genus Hemicordylus; species Hemicordylus capensis. The sequence continues at coordinate 34,905,787 of NC_069659.1, read as the reverse complement.
ACAGCAACCAGGCTCGGAACTGATGATGAAGACATTGAAGTGGTGGATAGCTTCTGCCTTTTAGGATCAACTATCAACAGTCAAGGATCCAGCAGTCAAGAAATACGCTGCAGACTAGCACTTGGTAGGGTTGCAATGAAGGCCTTGGAAAGGATATTTAGAGGCCGTGATGTGTCTATACTTACAAAGATTAGAATCATTCGGACAGTGGTTTTTCCTGTGACACTCTATGGATGCGAAAGATGGACTTTGAAGAAGCAAGATAGAAAATGTATTGACACTTTTGAACTTTGGTGCTGGAGAAGACTTTTGAGGATATCATGGACAGCTAGGGAAAGAATCAAATGGATCATAGAACAAATCAATCCAGAATTTTCACCTGAGACACAAATGCCCAGGCTCAAACTATCATACTTTGGACACATTATGTGAAGACCCAGCTCCCTTTAGAAATCCATAATGCTGGGAAAGATTGAAGGAAAGAGAAGAAGAGGACGACCAGCAGCAAGTTGGATGGACTCTCAGCATTATGACAGCAATGAATGCAGCCCTGAGATACCTTAAAGGCCAAGTTGAAGACAGATCATCCTGGAGAGAATCTATCTATGTGGTTTCTAAGAGTGGACACTGACTTGATGGCTCAATCAATCTATATATATATATACACTGAGGGAAATAAGTATTTGATCCCCTGCTGATTTTGTCCATTTGCCCTCTGACACAGAAATGACCAGGCTATAATTGGAATGGTAGGTTTATTGTAGCTGTGAGAGACAGAATAACAACAAACAAATCCTCAAAAGCCCAGTGCCCAAAAGTCAGCGATGGATTTGCATTGTAGTGAGGGAAATAAGTATTCGATCCCCTATCAACCAGCAAGATTTCAGGCTCCCAGGTGTCTTTTCACTATATGCAGGTAACGAGCTGAGATGAGGAACACCCTCTGTAAGGGAGTGCTCCTAATCCCAGCTTGTTATAGTACCTGTATAAAAGACACCTGTCCATAGAAGCAAGCAATCACTCAGCTTCCAAACTCATGCCCAAGGCCAAAAAGCTGTCGAAGGATGTCAGGGACAAGGTTGTAGACCTGCACAAGGCTGGACTGGGCTACAAGACTATCGCCAAGCAGCTTGGTGAGAAGGTGACTACAGTTGGCACGATAACTCGCAAATGGAAGAAACACAAAATAATTGTCAGTCTCCCTCGGTCTGGGGCTCCATGCAAGATCTCACCTCATGGAGTTGCAATGATCATGAGAACGGTGACAAAGCAGCCCAGAACTACACGGGGGGAACTTGTCAATGATCTCAGGGCAGCTGGAACCATAGTCACCAAGAAAACAATTGGTAACACACTATGCCGTGGAGGACTGAAATCTTGCAGTGCCCGCAAGGTCCCCCTGCTCAAGGCAGCACATGTACAGGCCCGTCTGCAGTTTGCCAATGCACATCTGAATGATCCAGAGGAGAACTGGGTGAAAGTGTTGTGGTCAGATGAGACCAAAATCGAGCTCTTTGGCATCAACTCAACTTGCCGTGTGTGGAGGAGGAAGAATGCTGCCTATGAGCCCAAGAACACCATCCCCACCGTCAAACATGGAGGTGGACACATTATGCTTTGGGGGGGTTTTCTGCTAAGGGGACAGGACACCTTCACCACATCGAAGGGACGATGGAGGGGCCATGTACCGTCAGATCTTGGGTGAGCACCTCCTTCCCTCAGCCAGTGCATTGAGAATGGGTCGTGGATGGGTATTCCTGCATGACAATGACCCAAAACACACAGCCAAGGCAACAAAGGAGTGGCTCAAGTAGAAGCACATGAAGGTCCTGGAGTGGCCCAGCCAGTCTCCAGACCTTAATCCCATAGAAAATCTGTGGCGGGAGCTGAAGGTTCGGGTTGCCAAACATCAGCCTCGAAACCTTTCTGACTTGGAGAGGATCTGCAAAGAGGAGTGGGACAACATCCCTCCTGGGTTGTGTGCAAACCTGGTGGCCAACTACAAGAAACGTCTGACCTCTGTGATTGCCAACAAGGGTTTTGCCACCAAGTACTAAGACATCTTTTGTGAAGGGATCGAATACTTATTTCCCTCACTACAATGCAAATCCATCGCTGACTTTTGGGCACTGGGCTTTTGAGGGTTTGTTTGTTGTTATTCTGTCTCTCACAGCTACAATAAACCTACCATTCCAATTATAGCCTGGTCATTTCTGTGTCAGAGGGCAAATGGACAAAATCAGCAGGGGATCAAATACTTATTTCCCTCACTGTATAAGACTCATCAGCTGTGGTGGCGCAATGGCGAAGCAGCTTGCCTAGGGAGCAAGAGGCTGTTTTTTGGAATCCCCGCCACCGTGCTTCCCAGACTATATATTTGTAGTCACCTATATCGGACAGCAGCAATATAGGAAGGTGCTGGAGGCGGATGCTCACTTAAGTGACAGTGGCAAAAGGCATCATCTAATACTGCACAGGAGAAAGTCAATGGTAAACTACTCCTATATTCTATCAAGAAAACCACATGGCTCTATGGTCACTAGGAGTTGACACCAACTCAATGGCACAATCTTTCCTTCCTATATAAGACTCAGTGTTCTTTTAGCTCAAAATCACATAAGTGTTTATACGAAGTTTGTCAATTCCCTTAAAGGCCCAGAATCCTATATATCCTGTTTGTAAATACTGAAACCATGGATGTCTAATATCTTCCATTAGTTAGGTGATTTCTACCAATATCTTAATCGTGTTTTCTTGAATTAAACTATTAATAGATAGAAGTAGTTTCCTGATTAATCCTAAATTGCATTATCAAGTATCATTCATTTGGACAGGTTTCTGTGTATTCAGTTCTGCTGTGAATGACAAACCTTGTATCTTAATTGGCCTCAAAGCTGATACTGGCTGAATGGGGATTTGAACTTGGGTCTCCATGGTGTTAGTCCAACACTCTAACCACTACACCATGTTGGCTGTGATGTTGTGGTTTTAGACTGTGAGCCATCTGGGAACAGGGGGCCATCCTCTCCTTATTCTTTTTCTACATAAACTGCTTTGAGAACTTTTTTTGTTGAAAAGTGGTATATAAATCAGGCATTTAGCCATGGTGGGGAGGTGGTGGCACATGGGCTGCCAATGCTGAGGGCCATGCCCTCCCGCACCCCTTGGGCATGGCCTCCCCTGCACATGCACTACCTGGCCCATCCATCCTGCCTCCTTTTGCCATCCACAATGCAGAATAACGACATCACTGTTTCAACGCCTGTTCTCACTGGGATGAGGCAGCTGTGCTGGTGTTGATTTGGTGACATAATTAGACCACATCATGGCCAGCAAAGGGAGGTAGGATGGGCACCCAACTCATGCAAGCAGCACATGGACGGAGGTCGCCTCAAATCTCACCCTGGGTGGCTCAGTGTTGCTACTCGCTTGATATAAATAATAGTATTCATAATATTGTTGCATTGGGGAAAGTAACAGCTATCCTTGATGTTGACAACTGAGTAACTATAGTGAAGGAGCAGGATGACCTGGCTTCTCTTCTGTAGTGGAAGGAAAGGAATGCTGAAAAGGGCCAGAAGAGTATGTGCTTTGCATGCAGAAGGTCCCAGGTTCAATCCCTGGCATCTGCAGTTAAAGGATCTCAGATAGCAGAACTGAGAGAGACGGCAGTCCGAGACCTTGTTTGTTAGTCGGAATAGACAGGCTGGATGAACCAATGGTCTGATTTGGTATCCGGCAGCTTCACATGCTTAAAAATAGCGAGAAGCTCAATTCCTGTAATTTTTCCACTATTCATACCCTTTTAAAATTACAAGTAGTGATGCATTGCCTGGAGCAGATTATTGTAAAAAGCAAATATTAAAATTGTAAAGGGTAAATAAATGACAACCAGATCTGTTGCTATATTTATGCTGTGTCTGTTTTTGCCAGGAAAACTATGTGCTATGTATGTGACCTTAAAATGGTTAACTGAAATCCTTTTAAGACAGAAGCTTCCATACCACAGTATAAATAACTGTGTAGGTGCCAACCACAAATGTGCAAAAAAACATGTCTGACTTTAAAGTCACATGATTTGCTTGCATCACATTTAAAAAATAAACTGGAGGGGAATTTTAGTTAATGGTATATAGTACAGTTGAGCTTGTTTCTAACACCTGTGAGGTTTGAGGGGAAATATGTTAATGAAAGCTCAGGCTTTCAGCAGCTGGGATTTCAAGAAAACACCTGAGATATTGAAGGTGGTAATAAAACCATAGTAACTTGTAAATAACTGGTGGGGGGGGGGGGGTTTGTTGTTGTTCTTTGCCTGCTATAGTGGAAACCTGAAGCTAATTCGGAAAATGGGACAAAATAATGCCCAAAGTCGCACCATTTCATATAATGCATCAGTAACAGAGCTATTTGGTAGTTAGATAATGGTGAAATAGATTGCATAGAAAAAGATTAAATATTTCTAACAACTTCTGCTAAAATGATCTTTAAGGAAATAAACAAGTAGAATAACAGGTGCTTCCACTTTTGTTCCCCATAACTTATAGGAAACAACTGTGCTGTTGATTTGGAATCTTTGTAGAGCAGATAGTGCAGAAGGATGGCACAACTATGATGGGATCATAGATGTACTTGCATATATCTTTGTGAGCAAAACATTGCTTTTTAGTTATGTGAACGGCACAGTTTTCTTCAAAAGCTTGCCAAATGCATTCAGTTGTTGATTTTATAATGCCTAGAGGCTATTCTCACAAGCAGCCAGGCCCAGGCATAGGCAGCCAAGCCTGGGCTTGACTGCCTGTGGGAACCGCCGGGATCCATGTGGATCCTGGCAGCCCTGTGGTGCCAAACTCAGCTCCGAAACCCGGCTCTTAGCCAAGGTTAAGGACACAAATGCTACTGGGATTGTGTGTCACTGTGAACTGCTTGCAGCTCGTGCTGACACAGAGATGGGCACCTAGAACACCCGTCCCCTGGGGGAATCCCCCAGTGTATCACGCTTGGTGCACGATGCACTGTGGGATACTCAGGGGCTGGGATAATGACTCCTGACCTCTGTTAATCCATGCTGCTCCTGGCAGCGCGGGTCATGTGGGCACATGGCTTAAGTGCTGCAGGAGCTGAAAATGGTTATTTGGGGGAAAGTGGGGTTGAACCTTGCCTTCATCCCACCCCCTGACCACATGGTCATGTAAATAGCCCCCTAATTTGCTCTGAGCAGGTTACATGTTGAGCACTGTGTTTAGCTGGTCTACAAGCTAAATGTGCATATTGTTGAAGCTGGGGCTAAACCGATAATGGAGTCCATACTGCTTTTATTTGTTTGGTTTTCTAGTATAATATAATATAATTATATTACAATCAGGGTTGAGTAAATTTTGAAGGTCTCAGACAAGTTCTTATGAGAATTATGCAAATGTATAGGCTCAAGGCAAGTTCCAACAAACTTAAATAGTACTTTCAAATATGGACATCTAAATTTAGAATTCAGATACTTCACTCAGTTTTCCTACTATTCTGTGCCAACTCAATCCTCACCGATTCAATGCAGGTAAGCCCAAATCTGAAGGTCTTGTTGCTCGTTTCAGACTTAGAGTCCCAGGAGAGAATACCAGGTTACCCCTTGGCTAATTGGGTGAAGAGGCACTTTTCAAAGTGGTCATTGCCTTTATACTTAGCAGGATGAGAGTAACTGGCCCTATCCAATCCCAACATAGTGTCCATCCAGAGGCTGTTGCTGGTGTTTACCGTGTGTGCATAAGATGAGCTTTTGGGGGACAGGGAACTTCCTTCTCCTTCTATGTAAACTGCTTTGAGGTACAAAGCAAAGTGTCTTGTAGAAAGGTGTCACAGGCATATTGGATTGTGACACTTTTGTACAACAGCCTTCCATTCACATTCACTGTTACAGCAGACATGCTGAGTGGAAAATTCATTTTTCTTCTTCTTCTTCCTTGGATGATAAAATATTGTAACTTGAGTCCTGGGGAAATAAAGTTTCCTTGCAACAGTCATGCTCACTGGGGTCATCTACAACAAGTGAGTAAGTAGTAACAACTACACATTTATTGTGCAATCAGTGATTGTCTGTAACATCTCTAAGAAGTTAACTTTCTCAATGTTCATTGCAATGAATTGGGAAAGGAAAGAAAATACTTCAGTCAGTTAGGTAACTGACCCAACAGCTGGCAACTGCAGCTGATGTGGAAAAATGTAAAACAATTTGTCTGGAACTGGAAACCAGAGGAAATACAGTATGTGTCTAAATGGAACAATCATTCAGCACCCGAAAAGGATTTGAAGACTGCTTTGATGGAAAAAATAATAATTGGGATAAAGCAGCTAGTGCACAGCTGCACCAAAGTTACCAGGCTGCACTGGCAGATGGCAAGAAAGCTGTAAACTCCACCTGAAGTATCTCTTGGTTACACGAGGAAGGTGGGTTGCTGTGGGGACAATGCAACTGCCCACAAAGAAAAATTGCAAAAATTGTTAACTGGAAAACCAGTTTTTAAAAAATAAAGTTGGGACACATGATCCTGTAAAGCAGATCTCTAGATTTGACGTTGGGAAGAGATTCTCAATAGAATCTTAAGAGCATAAGAACAGCTCTGCTGGATCAGGCCCAAGGCCTATCTAGTCCAGCAGCCTGTTTCCCACAGTGGCCCAACAGGTGCTTCTGAGAAGCCCACAGGCAAGAGGTGAGGACATGCCCTCTCTCTTGTTGTTGCTCCCTTGCAACTGGTGTTGTGAGGCATTGTGCCTCTGAGGCTGGAGGTGGTCCACAGCCACCAGACTAGTAGCCATCGATAGATCTGTTCATAAATTTGTCCAAGCCACTTTTTAAAGCCATCCAAGCTAGTGGCCATCACCACATTCTGTGGTAGAGAATTCCTCAGATTAATTATGTGCTGTGTGAAAAAGTACTTCCTTTTGTCAGTTCTAAATTTCCTGGCCTTCAGTTTCATGGAATGACCCCTGGTTCTAGGGTTGTGAGAGAAGGAGAAAATTTCTCTCTGTCCACTCTTTCCACACCATGCATAATTTTATATACCTCTATCATGTCTCCCCTTAGTCGCCTCCTTTCCAATGTAAAGAGCAGAAGTTGGTAACTGGGCAGAATTTGGTAACTGGGCATTTCAGTGGGTTTGGATAACTTGCCTGCTGGGAGCTCACACACCTCGAGAACCTCCTGTTTCCTCCTCCTCACTTTATTCTTACAGATGATTGTGCAAAGTTGCCCATGGTCAATGCTTCAGGGGCTACAGAGGTTGCTAAAGGCTTGTAAATATTTCCTGAACAATGCTGACAATCTGCTTAGACAAGGCAGATATTTTTCTTTTTAAATCACACCATGATGTCCCACCTTATGGATTGGATGACATTCAAGAGTTAAACTAGTTAAAACTTCCTATAAGTGATAACTATGCAAACCCTTTCCGGATTAGGATCAGTCTAGCTACTTTAAATGTGTCACTTGTCTTTGTTGTAAAATACAAATTGGGCTGGTTAATAAACCATCAGTTTACAGTTAATAGTGGCAATTAAGAAAAAATGAATTACGCTTTATTTTTACCTGTTAAGTCTTGACAGCCAGGTGCCATTCTTGCCGTACAGTCATTCCTTGCCAGCCTCAGGTTTCCCAATCACGGTTTTGCGTATCTGCGACTGGGGAATTTCGGCAGGTCTCGCCAACCACAACCTGAGTTCACCAACCTGGGTTGGTGAGATATTTTTTCAGTGGGAGGTCATGGTCATTTGTCGGGGTCAGAATCATTTTTGCGGGTCCCTTTCACTCCTGTTACTGACTCCTGGTGATTTGGGGGGTGGGTTCCTATTTTTTACTGTATTTTTCACTGTATTTTTCAGTCTTTTTGTGACCACAATTCCCCTAGCCACTGTTTGCCATTGATTTCAGTGGCTCATCTACCTCAAATTCGCCAAGCGCAAGCTTTTCCCAGAACGGAACCCTAACAGTTGGCAAGGGGTGACTGTACCATGATGGTCCACTTATGTGTGGAAATGTGAGCATGCAGTAGATCTACGTGCAGAAGTTGCTTGGCATATGCCTGTGCCTTACATTCTTCTGCATATTTGTTTGTTTGTTTAACATTTTTATACCGCCCTGAACTCAAGTTCTCTGGATGGTTTACAACAAAACAATAAAAACAACCAATAAGAAAATTAAAACATTTCAACAATTAAAATTTAAAATGTTAAAACTATTAAAACAATATCAAATTAAAAGCCTGGGTGAACAAATGAGTCTTGACTGCCTTTTTAAAAAGTTGTAAGAGATGGGGAGGCTTTTATTTCAGCAGGAAGTGTGTTCCAAAGCCTCGGGGCAGCAATGGAGAAGGCTCATCCCCAAGTAGCCACTAGACGAGCCGGTGGAAACTGCAGACGAACCTCTCCAGGTGATCTCAATGGGCAGTGTGGTTCATAGCAAAGAAGACATTCTCTTAAATACCCAAGGCCCATGCTGTTTAGGGCTTATAACCTATAAAGCTATAACCTAAAAACTTTGTACTTTGTCCGGAAACTTATCGGCAGCCAGTGTAGATCTTTTAAAATAGGAGTGATATGGTCTCTCCAAGATGACCCAGATACCAACCTGGCTGCCGCATTCTGGATTAACTGCAGTTTCCGGACTACGTATAAAGGCAGCCTCACATAGAGTGCATTGCAGTAGTCAATATGTAGGTATCTGGTCAGGACATTATTCTTAAATTCCTCCACTGAAATAAGAAAATCCTGAAATGCAGGCATCCACCCTGGCATACATCCCAGCTACTACTGCCATTTTCCTTTATCTGGCTTGGGCTGAAATCCAGCTGACCTGCTAATGAGCCTCTTGCCTCCCCTCCTTCTTGGTGTGACTCCTTTCTCCTCAGGCCCTGCCCTTCCTGCTTACCTTACTTTGTGACACACCTGAGTGAGGTATTGGTGCTGGCACTGCTCTCCTCTTCCTCCTCCTTCTCTGCTCCCACTTCTGGCATTTTAAAAAGTCAGCCATGAAAGAAAGGATCAGAAGCCAGTGGAGAGTAGGGTGCTGCCCTAGCACAGCACTAGGCTCTCCTCCTCCACACTTTCCTCCATTCCCTTCTCATCTGACTTTTGAAAATGCCAGAAGCGGGAAGGAAGGAGGAGAGCAGTGCCATATATATATCCACATATAACTGAGTAATTTAAGGGGGAAGGGCACGGCCTAAGAAAGGGGTAGTGTTCATTCTAAGGCGTGCATGTGTGTGCACACTCACACATTCTTTGATGTCTGCTCAGTTAATTTTAGATCCCGCTCAGGTTGAATCAGGAAGGCTCTGTTCTGAATGCAGGTGCGCACACACTGCCTTGATACTGCTGCTCAGAACAAAACTCATTCCACACACAGATGAGAAAAAAATTAGAGAGAACACTGGAAAAGATTTGCTTGAAAATCGAGGTGAGTTGGAGAGGAAGAGTGGTGTGCTCCTCACTGCCAAGAAAATGGGAGTGGGGATGGCAGCTCAGCTCACGGCCTCAGGCACTTGGGCTGAAAAACAGTACAAAATCAGACACATCATGGAGGTTTTCAATGTTTATATGCACAATTCAAATAGAATTCTGTTTCAGCAATACTACACGACAGGAACACGTCTTTCAGGCTTGATGTTATTTGTTTTAATCAGCTGTCATGTTTCTGTGAAACAAGTAAGATGGAAACCTAGATGATTTGAATAAATATATTTTTGGATGTATTATTTGCTTTGGATAAAGCTTGAAAATGCCCAAATTAATTCACTTCCCCCTATATTAATTCACTTCCCCCTATATAATTCACTTCCCCCCTATATGAAGTCATATAGATTCCACCCCCGGCCCGAAGAGTCTACCTGCTGCATTTTAAATACATCCTTCTTGTAAACCAATTTCTCTCTCTCTCTCTCATATCAGAATAATACAGTTAATATAAAATACTTTTTTCTGATGGGAGGGAGAGGGGGGCGCGTTTCCAGGCAGCAGGTTGGTTCTGACAATAGCTTGGCCCACCACAAGCAATAAGGATATGGACAATCCATGAGCACACACACCCTGTCCCCAGTGCACAGGTCGCCTTTCCTTAATCACATGGGCAGTGCCTGATTTCAACCATTCCTCTACACATGCTAGAAATGCTAGTTAAAACTAGTATTTCTAGTGTGTGTAGAAGAGGGGCCACGCATGCAATGCACACATTCTTTTCATTTGTGGTGAGCCAGGGAGACAAAGTAGCCCAAGTATGTTCAGGGCCATTAATAGTTCTGCCCTTGATGCTAGGATTCTGTCAAACCAGAGGTCTGTCAGGCCAGAGGTTGTACACTTTGACAGAATCCAAATTGATTACTAAGGGAGAAATGGGACAGCTTTATCTGGTACTCCAATGTATCCTAAAAGGAGTGCAGAATTGTTTATTTCATCTTTATTGGACACCTCTGTGGTTTTTTCAGAAACATATGATAGCCTCCCCCTCATGTTGCTATTGGAACTGCTGCTGAGGGATTGTTAACTCTTATGTCATACAGTTGCTCCGCTTTGGCTGAAGGTCATCTCATGTTTTAATCTGGTATTGAAGGGAGTTCTTAAAATGAATGACTAACATCTGTCAGGGCTATCTGCCATGGGTTTGGAGCATATTTTCTGGGCATAGGTAGGTTGTGGCTTTCCTGAGCATTGTTGATGGCTAAATGCAGTATTGCAGAACTAGAAGATTAATATAGTCCTTCAGTACAGCCGTGGATGGAAGATCTCTTCTCTTTAGTATTATCTGAAGTGACAACATATAGTCAGCTTTGGAAGCAAGATACCTACACTAAATCTAGAAGTCATATATGAGCATGTTCACTTGATCTTGTCCTTCATGGGATTGACTGAACCCACGTTCACTTCTGTGTGCATCATTTTGAGGTTCCTCTGTCACAAACTTGCCCTGTTTATGACTCTGATTACTTCCCACTCCAATCCCTTTCTTTCTCTTTTTTTATCTCCTAAGATCCTGGTATGTTAAGTATTCTGAAAAAGGGGGGGAAATCAGTAAAATTATAAATTAAAACATGGTTTTGTGTTACATCTGAACCAAGCCTAAATGTTTAGTAGCTGTGAAAGTAGGTTTCCTATTTTTTTTAAAAAGTGTTGCTAATTTTAAAAAAATTCTAGCATTGCCTTATGCCATACATTACTTACATGCTTGTTTAGCACAAGCATTGTAGGCTAGTGCTGCGATTATTCATTTTAAACCCAAAGCAGCAACACAGCTCTGAAGAATGATCCTCAAACCGAATGCAAAGTAGCTTTCTGCACAGAGGACCAAATAGACTAAAGAAATCTAGGGAAGAGATATTTAAATACTTGAGCAGAGCAAATTGTGACTGCTAACTTGATTTAAAACTCAGTGCTAGAAAAGACAAAGGTGTGGGGAATGAGTAAAAAGGTTGACTTTGCTTCAAGAGGAAGTGATGTTGGAGAGGAGTAACAAGGTATTCACAAATAAGCTTGAAGGATTTCTTAGAGCTAGCTGGGCAGGGCACAGAGCACCTGCGCCTCCAGCCGGCCCTCCCACCCACCCTCTGCCACCTTTTTCTTCCTCTTTTAGGCTGGCTGGCCAGCCGACCCACTTCTTCTCCCCCCACCGCCTCTGCACCCTCCCATTAGGCTGGCAGGCCATCCAACTGCCTGCTTCTTCTGGCCGGCTGCCCACCTGCCAGCCATTTTTTTTCGCCGGCCGCAGCTGCCATTTTCTTCCCTCCCGCCCATACCCATGTCTATCCGGCAGCTCTCCAAACCCTTGTGAGAGCTGCCACAAATGGGATTAGCCATGGGTATGCCTTAGAGAATTAGATAGATAGATGAATAAACTTAGTTTATATATCAGAAAAGTAACATGAACACTATAAAGATTTTCAATAACAAACAAAATCATTGCTTGATCTTCCAGTTTGAGGAAGATTTTGTTAGGTGAAAACACAAGATGGCTCCACTAAACAATAATATTAACACACTTTCCCTTATAGAAGTCTGAAGAAGGCGTGTTTGGTGGTGTCTAAAGGTATTTTGGGCCAAGAAACTGGTTTTTCTCAATGTGAAACATTTATTGAGTTCTAAAATAGTTTATTTTGAACTTTAATGGGTCTTTGTATATAGTTAATACTTAACAAAAGCAGATACCTCAGCCGAATATGCCATCAAAGACACCTTCCTATGTAAGGGGGGAAATGTATTTTTTTTTTTTTTAAAGACTTCTCTGAAAGGGGAAAATGTATAAAAATTACTGATTGGTATTCACCATCTCCAATGTTTTAGCTAACTTCAGATTTTTGTGAAGGTCATCCTGGCCCAGTTGATCCTCCACTGTTTTTAAGACAGCCCCATGAAATGGTCACGAAATCCTGTTATTACCTCTGCTATTGCATGTTTAAAAACAATAGGTTGTGTCTAAAGCTTTCCTTCCTTTGGAGGAAGTGAACCTTTGGATCCAACCCATTAGATTGCCGTTTCAGCCTTATATTGCATTGTTTGATTTATTCACAATATTTATATCCTGCCCCTCCAGTACAATACTGCTCAGGGTGGCCCACAACAGTAAAACAATAAAAATAATATGAAATTGAAAACAGTAAAACAAATAAAACACACTGTAAAATAAAATCAGTTATAACACACCCAATTAAAAATTAAAAACGCCTCAAACTGTAATTTAAAACATTAAAAAGCATCTCTAAACAAGTAGATTTTAAGATGTTTTTTAAAACCCTAAGAGAGGGAGCATGGTGAAACACTTCTGGGAGGTCATCTCAGAGCCGAGGGGGCAACAACTGAAAAGACTAACACCTGCGAGCATCCTTGCGGCAGCATTCTGGACCAGCTGAAACTTTCATACCATTTTCAAAGGTAGCCCCATGTAGAGCACATTGCAGTAATCCAATCTGGATGTCAGCAGTGCATGAGTGACTGAGGTTAGGTCCAACTTCTCCAAATAAGATCCCAGCTGATGTACCAGCCATTGCTGGTATAAGGCACTCTTGTACACTGCCATCACCTGCGCCTCCAAGGACAGCGTCTGGTCCAGAAGCACCGTCAAGCTCCGAACGGTCTTTCAGGGGGAATGACCCCATCCAGGACCAAATTTACCTCACTACCCACATAATCAATTTTACTGACCCAGAGCACTTTAATCTTATCTGGATTAAGTTTCAGTTTGTTTGCCCCCATCCATTCCAGAACAACTTGCAGACACCAGTTTAGGACATCCACTGCCTCCTTGGCATTAACTGACTTAAATGACAGGTAGAACTGGTTATCAGCATATTGATGGCACTGCAGCCCCTACCCGTGTATGATCTCTCCCAGTAGTTTCATGTAGAGTTAGAGCATGGGGGACAGAATAGAACCCAGTGGTACCCTCTAGGCTGATGGGTAGAGCAGGCATCCCCCAGCTCCACCTTCTGGGTACAGTCCCCAAAGGTAGTACATGAAATGGAAACAAATTCAGCTAATCCAAACCTCCCTGTCCCTCCCCACTTCCACCACAGCTAAAAGCGACTTGGACAAAAATAAAGCAAAATCTTATTTACAGTGATAGCCAAAAATACCACCACCATGTATAAATAAATACTTTGACAGCGTTGAAAAATGCAGGCGTATGTGAAATCTTGAGATATTTGGATACATTTATTGAGCAAAAGGAGATAGCACCAATTTGAGTGTAACTTGACTCAACCTGTTTCATGCATAACTTCATCCTTCTTCAAATAAACATTATTGCACAGAAACTACTTTTGAAAAAAATCCAGAGATGTGAATAGTGTTGAAAACCTATCGCAGGAGGTGAAAAGGATTGCTTTGCTTTGAATTCTGGACCTCCCAAGGAAGTTTAATGGGGTACTATCAGCCTGCTTCCAAGAATACAGGAGCTTCTGATAAGAGCGACTTCATTGGAAGGAGTGGAGGCCTAGAAAAGGGAAACCTGCACATTCTTTCTCCAGAACAATCTATTATGATGGATTGGAATGTAATCCCGTTGCTCAGTGTTTGAACCCAGGTTAGGTGAACTAAGCTCGTAGGCAAGCCAAGCAGGCTACAAGGCAGGGAGCTGGAGACATGGGATCATAGAGGATCTGTTGAACCAGCAAAGGTGCAGGTGAGATCCTATACATTCAGCAGGAGCTCTGCCCCTTCCTGGACTCTTAGGGTAGCCCTTAAAATGAGACATTAATGCTGGTTTCCCCCTGCTCCTGTGGAGACAACATGTAGCCAAGTATGTACTCCATCTTTACAGCTGGAGCTTGACCCAGGCCCAGCATCACCTCTGCTCCTGGGGGCCTGGGAGTGATGGAGGGGGCTTGAGGGAAGGGAGGAGGGTCCCACCTGAGTTGCCTGCCTCATTTCATTACCAGTGAATTGTGGTGGGTGGGGTGTGTATGTGTACATGTCCACATGAGCCTACTTGAAGAGCAAACGGATTAGTTGTTGGCTCCTACAGTTTACCAACCAGAATATCAATAGCTTTATGCAAAATCGAACTGAAACACAGCCATGCAAGAGACAGAAGAATGGAACCTTTCACAATGCACAACATGGCTTAGTATTGTGTTAACCCTTTTCTAGTATCATTACAAAAGAGAGGAAAAACTGGAGACAAAAATAGATAAATGCTACATTCTGGTTTTCTGTTAAACCGGGTGTGTTTTACCAAGGGGAAGCTAAAAGCGCAAAACAGGTAATAGTAGCCTTTATTTAAAGGCTTCCAAGCTTCCCCGTACTGCTGCTCTTGAATTCCAAAATTTTCTATAGAGTTCTAGGCAAAAATTAAATATATCTACGCATCACTTAGTGAGTTTAAAGGCTTTATTTTCCTCCTGCACTTTCAAATATGAAGTGATCAGTTGAACCGGTTGTCCTTATTTTTAGATGTTTGTCAGCAAATGTTTCAGTTCCCTTGACTTCCCTTGATTTTGTTTCTCATAACATGATTCAGAATTGTGCTGGAGACAACAAACAGTTTTGGTATATTTGTTTTAAAGCAAACACGGAAAAAAACCCTTAAAGCGAAAAGACTGCCAAGGCGCAATGCTGAATTTAGAGACAAGTTTGTGTGTCTCTGGGGGAAAGTGGAGTGAGCCCCACAGCAGGGCGCTTTCCAGATTGCACATTATTGCCGTGTCACTACGTGTCTGCTAAGTGTGCTTCCTTACTGCCTGTGTTTCGACATCACCGTCCCTGCGCTGTCAGCAAAGTGCCATTCACATTTCCGATGCCTTCTTTCAGGGTTTATCTTTGTGTTTCAGTGCTACAACCTTGCATGTGTGTTGCAGGAAAATAGCTGCTTTTTTCTAGTTATGGGAGGGCTTAGGAGGTTTGCACAAGCTATAAAAGACTGCTCACCCTGCTGGTGGCTTTGCACAACAAACTGCTTTCATCATTTATTTGCATTTTCAATATGATCCTGCCAAGCTGAAGCTTTTTGCCGCTGTGGAGCTCACAGTCTCGAGTTAATCTGGAAAGCATGCAGGAGAACCTGCATTGGCTCCTGTGTGGAGGAGGTATATCTGTATACATTCTTTAAAATGTATCTTTGATACTGATAGTATAACATTACTTTTCATTTAATAAATACTGAGGCTGTTCTCACAAGCAGCCAAGCCCAGGCTTGGCTGCCTGTGAGAACCACATGGATCCCGGCAGACCAGCAGTGCTGAGCCCAGCACCAAAACCCAGCTCTTGGCCGAGGTTAAGGGTGCAAATGCTGCCGGGATCATGTGTCATTGTGAACTGCTTGCAGCTTGTGCTGACACAGAGATGGGCACCTAGAGTACCCATCCCCTGAGGGAACCCCCCAGTGCACTGTGGGATACTTGGAGGTCAGAATGATGGATCCTGGCCTCTGTTGATCCACGCTGCTCCCGGCAGCACAGGTCATGTGGGCATCCAGCTTGCGCACTGCAGGGGCTGAACATGATTGTCTGGGGGAAGGTAGGTTGAACCCTGCCTCCCCACCCACCCATGTGCACAGTCCCCACTGTGTGCATTGCTACTATAGGCTTCTCTCATGCCCTCTTTTAACCCCTGCTGGTCATATCTTCTCAAGCTCTGCTGTGTAAACTGTAATGATCCTCCAGAGTTCAAAATGATTTACTTCTCATCAGCCATTTCTGAAATAATGTTTCCCTCTGTGTGCTAGGGTTCAGCTTCAAAAGATGTTCAGCTCCATAATTCTCAAAGGGTTTGTGTGGATATATGCAGAGTGCTTTCCCCATCTCAGTCTGCAGTCTCTCAATGGAGAATTTCAGAGGGTTAGCCATGTTTGTCAAAATCAGTGTGCGTGCGCACATGGGTCCACACACACACACACACACACACACACAAACAAACACACACACACACACAGTCTTGTGACACCTTAAAGTTTAACAAATTTATGTGGCATAATAGAAAATCATAAACAGTGGGATGAAATGGCCACAAATTCAAGTAATGTGATCTGTGACATTTCTGTGTGAAGCTCAGATGTACAATGACTATTCACAATAGGAATTCTATCTAACAAAAGTTACTGTTACTTGCCAGTTACTTTGTGGAAGATCACTGAGCTTATTTTGTATACATCTGAGTGTAGCCTAGAGATGTTGGACTATTCTACTTGCATTTCATGGCTTTTTGGCCCCTCTGTTTACAGTTTCCCCCCTCTATAGTCCTATGCATGCATGCACATGCATGCATGCATACACCCCTTGCCCTCCGCCAATTTAAGATAACACTTAATTCACCTGATGAACTGGGCTGTAGTCCATGAGAGCTTATGCCACAATAAATCTGTTCACCTTTAAGATGCCACAAGACTCCTTTTTTTCCTTCATTGAGGAAAGACTTCCCAGTCCAGAGACGTCCTAGTGGACGTCAAACCTGGCACCTCTCAATTAGTCACTGTCTAGAAGGTACTGGAGTGGAAGAGGAGCAGGATACAGCAGTGGGATTCCTCTTCTTCAATGTGTGTAGGCCCCTCTCTACAAACTGGCTCCTAGAAAATCTGGCTTACTTCTAACATGCAAAAAATGTTGCGTCCCTGGATGTGTATATCTATCTATCTATCTTCCAAAGTGATGTGTGCAAGCAATTATTACTGTATTGTAGTGTCATTTTGAAGCAGTGCAATGCGATAACTTGCAGGCTGGAGTGTAAATATATAGCTTGTTAAACAAGTTGGTTCCTATCTTGTTGGAACTTGTGGTCCCTCCCTGCCTTTATGTTCTGTGTAGATGTCGTTTTAGCTCCTCACCCCCTTCAGCTTATATTTCAGGGAAAATCTGAACCAAGCCAGAGCTTGCTAGATTAAAAAAATGAAACACAAACTGAACAATGTAAGGCTTGAGCAGCCAAAACGGCAATATTAGTGACACATTTTCATTCATAATGCAGCAGCTGCCAGAAGGATTACAATACAATTGTAATTGGAAACTTCCATCTACTGTGTGTGATTTCTCTTCTTTTTTGTATCATGGTTATGAGGACCTTTTTAACATTTTGTATTGATAGAGGAGAGATCCTGGTTGCTTTCAGGGATGCTTCAAGCACTGTTACAAATGTCTGTAGAAACTGAATTGCAACCTGCTTGTAGAAGGCCATGTCTTATGATAGAGCGTGTGTGTGCTTGAGGTTTGGGCTTCTTTAAATAAACACAGCATGCTTCATCAAACATAACAAAATTCTGACAAACAGTTCAGTGTAGCAACTAGCACACAGTTCACATGTCCATACAGCAAAACACATTTTGCTTTTTGTATGCTGCTGTTCTTTTCTCCCCCCACCCTACTGCAAATACCTGTTGGTTTGATATTGAATTGAGATCATTTATTTGTTGGATAAATAAATGACAGTAAACTACCCCTAATGACAGTAAAGGCTGTTGTTAGGGGTATCAAGAATTCTGCTTTTGCACCACACCTTGAAACAGAACAATGATGTTCACGAATTTTCAAGTGGAGGCCCTTTGGCAAAACACCTTCAGTGTAAGAGCTTTTAATTTTATACTTTTATTTATTGTTCAATGTATATACCGCCTTTCATAAAACTTATCCCAAGATGGTTTACAAAAGTTAATACAATAAAATTCAAAATCAATTAAAACCATAAAAACATCAAAAAGCAACAGCAATTTCCTACTTTGCTGGCCTCTGTGCAGTCCTGTGCTTTCCTCAGGCCGAAGAAGGGCCCTTTAAGAAAAATGGAGCCCTAGGGCCATCTCAGAAGCTGTTCATGGAGGGCTGGGAAGTATCATCCTTCCCAGAGCTTTTTATGGGGAAAGCGCTCCATACGCACCTTCCAGCATGGTGCTGGGGCTTGAGAGGTCCATAAAGAACAATGAAACGGGATGTTTAATTGAATCAAGTTACTGCTACTGGGCTAAGCAAGTGATAAGGTGACCCATGCTCCTTGCTTTTCAACCCCAAATATTTCATTTATTTAATAATTAAATCTCCCCCATATCGAATTAATTAGTGGCTTTGAGCCTTTTGGATGGTATGCAGAGCAGACCTCTTGTGTTAAACCTACAAAGTTTGTGTATCGTTCACCAGCCGGATACTAGCAAAAGTAAAGCTGAATCAACTTTTCATCCACATGACTTGGAAAGACAGTAATACATCCTCTGTTGAAGCCTAGGAAGTAGCCTGCTGTGTTTGAACTGGTGTTATGTTGCTTGTCCTTCCATGCATGTGGAAGGTAGGTCCCCCCCCCCCGCCACACACACACACACCTCTTATGACTTTGGAATACAATTATTGGTCTCTCATTTGAGGCATAGGAAATCAACATTAGCTTTAGGAACTACGCAGAGCTTAAGCAGTGCAGGTTAAAACAAGAGGTGTGCATACCACCCCAAAGGCCTGAAGTTGCTTCCAAAAAGCTCTCACCCATGGAGCGCATCCATATGTCAGGAGTTAAACACCGAAAGAAGCACTTCCACATTCTCTGGTTTAATTGTGTGCAGTGTTAGCATGCCAGCCAGCATCAGCTTAGTATTAACGCTTTTTGTGTGTGTTTTTGAGAAATGCATAACTGCTTGAAAAGAGAAGAGGATAGTGTTGATCCTGACCTGCTTAACTTGGGTACTTTAATTTTACAAGCCCTACCTCTGTTTCAGGAGTCTGCAAAGTAGTCCTAGTGTGTATGTGTTGTGTTGTCTTTTGTTTAAACCTGTCTGCCACACGGAATGAGTGGCTCTTTGCACCTTTTTATCAACCAGACTCGCCTAGAAAGCAAATTGCGTATTCCTTCTAGTCTGCCTATACAATCTTCTTTGTTACTTAGTGAAGGTATGTCCTTAGTGAAGGATATCCTGGAGGCATGGATGTCTAATCTGGTTATTAAGGTGGGAAGTTTAAGTTTTTTCAATAAATAAAAGTGGCAAGTTTTATGTGAAAAGTATTAGAATTATACCTGGATCCTTTCACCTGAATTGCATGGCTTGGCTTCTGCTACTGTAGATGGGGCAGGACCAGAAACAATGGGGTGAGGTGTTTTTGTTAAGGTTAGGGTTGTGGGGTGGTTGTTGAAATGCTGAGCTCCAGGAAAATAAATGTGTTTAAAACTCTATTTTGATAAATCTACCCATGCTAAGTAGCAAAATAAAGCAATACTTCAGAGTCCTTTCTTCATTTAGTTATATGCTACATTTTTCTCCTGGGCATTTTCACACAGCAGGATGTACCACACAATTACTGTGAGGCTTTACTGCAAGTTCAGAGTTGCCAAAAAAAGACACAAAAAGTGTATTTATTTTTTTCACCCTGGATATAAATTGGGCTACACTCATATGCAATGAAAAACCCGTATCGTGTGTGAAGTGCTCCCTGATAGCTCTCATGAACTTCGGGATAAATCTGGCCCATATGTGAACGCACATCTACATTCCGGGGGAGATGCAAACTAAAAGCCCTGTGTGGAAAGCACCCTCGTGGTTTCTGCTGCTACCTCTACCAATTGATTATGGTCCTACAAGATGCTTGGCTTTCTGCTCCCTCAGCTCAGGAACTGGAAACAATGCAGTTGATCTGTTTTGATCTGAATTGCTAGAATTGCAGTGATATAATGTGGGATACCAGTATCGGTCTCAGGTGATTGTGTTCATGCTGACTTTTCTTTTCCTCCTCTGAGATTTAGTTAGGGCTATGAACCCTGGAGGGGTGTAGGAATTTATTCAGTATTTTGCTGGAGTTGTCTGTCTTTGGTGCTTTCTGCTTTTGATAATGGAGGAAGGGGGAAAGGGACAGTCTCTTCAGCCATATAAGAAGTCTGACTGCATCCTAGGATGTGGTTTTATTACTAACTGATGGGTATGGCACTGGAGATAACCCAAGAAGGGTAACTCTCATTCAAGAACTTAGTTGACAATTGTGCTGCATCTCTATAATAAATTCATTTGATAGGTTTTGTCTAAAGGGTATCAGAATGCACAAATGTATTATGAACAGACTGTCTGAATTGCTTCATTGCACGCTTTCTTAGAAAGAGGCTTTATGCCCAGATTAGGAGAACCCAAAACTCTGGCTGGGACATATGGGGAGGTCTGGGGCCTTAAAACAGTTTTTCTACATGGTGTGTGTGAATGAGCTGTTCAGAGCACCTATAAGACCCTGATGGCGGTGGCAGCTGTTGCAAAATAGTCCGTGCTAACAGATTAAATTGCTGGATTGATTGTGTGCAAATACACCCAGGAATTTAAAAGCAGTAAAAAGTAGAGAGCCCTTACAGGAGTTTTATCTGTAAAATGACCAGGTGAGTTTTTTCAAGAATTAGCAGAACAAAAATGTATGCCCAGATATATGTGTGCATGGGGCATTGTCGGCAATGGTTTTTTGGCAGCAAGCAGGATGTGAGAGTGCTTTAGCTTCCCCAAAACAATTGGGAATGAATACTGATGTATAGTTAAGAAAGAAACTAAGTGGAAACAGAAGAGGGAAAATAAATGGGGGTGGGTGGGAAGAACAATACAAGGAAGAAGTGGATTGTTTTAGACTATACTGGAGAAACAAGATGCCAGTAACAATTAATCAGAGAAGGAAAATATGGTCAGTGAAATACTCTGCTGTAAAAATGGTGAAAGAACATGAAAAAGAATAAACACCAGGTATTTAAAAACCTTAATATCTGTTATACACATTAGGATCCAGCTTGTATGAAATCTAGTTTTTGAAACTACACAATATAACTGACGTACTTAACATATTTTTGGTACATGTTAAGATTTGAAGAAACAAATGTGCAAAGCTCTTTATTGTTTCTTTGTAAGAACTAAATGATCTATAAGTAAGGTCTATTGTTCTTCTCTGAGATAAATTAAACAGCTTTAACAGGGCATTGTGGATGGATGGGGAAAGCATTGTGTATTTGCTGCTGTAGCTGCCTTAGGCCAGATTACCTACGTAGATCAAAACGTAGAGGAAAAGTCTTGCCTTTAAAAATAAAATAAAATCAGTTAACCTAAGAAGATTTATAACTCAAACATAAAAATTAGCTTGCGGGGGAAATAAAATTGCTGCCTTCAAGTATGACTCTCTGTAAGCAGCAGATTGTGTGTGTTCAAATAGTGCTCAGACATAAAATTGCTTCCTAACAGCTGATCAGTTGCCACGTCAATGGAAAGGGAAGACACTTGCGTCACTGCAGACTTCTTTGAAGTAATTCAAGTCTAATTCACCGTTAACTATCGGAGATCTGCCATTAATATTCCCAGATTAACACTGGAGGTCTGGTTTAAAACCACAAAAGCCGCTACATTCAGAGTTAATGTTGAAACCCCATCCTTCATTCATTCAGTTGTGCCTTGCTATTGTGGAACATATGATATGTGGGAACGCCCTTGCTGTGTCTAAGCACAATAAAACTACTGAAGTATTTAGTTGAAATTCTACTCTTCATACTAACTGAATATATTTCATTGTGATTTAATATTTTTCTAATATGATAATAGAAAAGACAAGACCAAATCTGTTTGGTGTGCTTACAAACATATATTTTAAAAAGAACATTTTGCCACTTGTCTTTTTTTTTTAAGTTTTAATATTAAATACACGTCATTGAATTCTCTTTAGCTTTAAAAAAAAAATCCTGAGCAACGAACACAAAGTTCACAATATTTGTTGTTGCAGTTTGTCATTGGTATCAACACATGGAGCATTGGCATAGGTTTTGTATTTGCAGTAAGAGGTTTCAAATCGGAGTGAATACTTATATCCTTAATTAAGACTGCATAAAGATAACATTGTACCGTTGAGTCCGTGTCGACTCCTGGCAACCACAGAGCCATGTGGTTTTCTTTGGTAGAATACAGGAGGGGTTTACCATTGCCATCTCTCGCACAGTAAGAGATTATGCCTTTCAGAATCTTCCTATATGGCAAGTTGTGGCTAATGTATTGTATAAAAATCAATACAGGTAATACTCTATTTCCAAAGTCAAAACAGATCAGTGAATTACAGTGATTGACCACCAGCTGGATACAGCCATTTGAATTATTTCCAGTGTGTAACTTGTATTTGACTAAAGATTGATTTTTGTAAGGAGGTTGTTGATTTTGTTCTGAAAACTGCCAGAGGTAGAAAACCCACTGCGTAGTCTGGTCCAGCCCCTTTTTTCTTCCTCAGAATGGCATGTCAAGAATTAATTGCTTGTCTTCTTATACAAGTCTTCAGTAAAGTAGAAAACAAATTATACTGCTTATGTATTCCCTCTTAATGCATGCACATGTCGCACGCACACAAGTTTTTTAATATCTGCACAGTTAATTTTAGATCCTGCTCAGATTGGATCAGGAAGGTCCCACTCTGAATATATGTGCATACACAGTGCCTTGATTCTGCCTCCCAGAACAAAACTCATTCTGCCCACAGATGAAAATAATTAGAGAGAACACTGGTTTGATCCACTTCAGATGTTTAGAGATGTCTCTTTATGATGATAAATAATTAAAAAATAAATGACAACACTGTTCTACTTGTTTTCAACAAATGACCAAGATTCTTGTGGAGGGCATCCTGATACTTTTCAACATGGTTCTGAGTTCAGGAAAGCCAGAGTGCTTCTTACCAGCTGCAATTGATTCGACAACTCTGTCTGCTCCTCGAGGAGAATGCCCTGAAAACAGTGGTACATCAGTTGGTAACCTCCAGGTTGACTACTGCAATGTGTTCTATGTAGGGCTGCCTTTGTGCATAGTTCAGAAACTTCAGTTAGTTTGAAATGCGGCTGCCAGATTGGTCTCTGGGGTATCCCAGAGAGACCACATTATGCCTGTTTTGAAGCAGTTGCACTGGCTGCTGATATGTTTCCGGGCAAAGTACAAAGTGCTGGTTATTACCTTTAAAGCCCTGAATGGCTTAGGTCCGGGTTACCTGCGAGAGCGCCTTTCTCTACAAAATTCTCACTGCTCATTAAGATCATCAGGAGGGCTCCATCTTGGGTGCCACTGGTTCATCTGGTGGTGACCTAAGATTGTGCCTTCTCAGTTGTCACCCCTGCATTGTGGGACGCACTCCCTGTTGATATAAGAGGATTATCTTCCTTGTAGACCTTCAGGAGAGCCTTAAAGACCCATCTTTTTAGTCTAGCTTTTAATATCTAATTAAAATTTATTTTTAATCTTGTTTAAATGGTTTTTTTTATTTTAACTGTTTTGTTATGTGTGTTTGATTTTCATGTAAATCACCCTGAGCCACTTAAATCACCCTGAGCCACTGAGCTCTTCCACTTTAAAGGAAGAGCAGTACAGAAAGTGAATGAATGAATGACACATGATTGGGCTAAATTATAAAAATAGAAATGAACTTTTAATATTTTGGCATTCTCCACTAAATAGGATTATACAACTATTGTAGTAGGCAAAATAGCAAGTGTGTGTGTGTGTGTGTGTGTGTGTGTGTGTGTGTGTGTTAGAACTAAAACAAATATGAATCCTTTTACTCTTGCAGACTACTCAAGAGAAAAGTAAACATTTTCTGGTTAAAAGTTTTTTTTTCCTTCTTGAAGTGATAGACTGGCCATTGAAAACTGAGATAGATAGAAACTATATAAATCCAAATAATTTCACTTCTTCACCTAAGGCCATGTTTCATTAAACTCTTGCACAACTATAACCTACTCAGCATTCCTAGATGCACAAGTACACCCTTTAGCTTCATCCAGATTGCTTTGTGCAGTTGCAAGTCTGCACAACCCCACCCATGAACAGGTGCATTGCCTAAGAGTTCATAGTTTTTATAACAAATTGGCTTATTAAATAAGCTATAAGATGTCTAGCATGAAACTACATAACTGGACATGTATGAAGCAGTTTAGTCCTATCCGAAGCTCTAAGGTTTCATTGCACTGCTACCTTAAATAAGCATTTGATCATCTTTCCTAAAATCTTTCAAAGCTTAGTAACAGCTTTCCACTTCAAGAAAACTATGAAAGAGTAGAAGATGACTCCCAAAGGGATGAGAAAAATAGATGACTTCCATATTTTTCTTCAGTTTAAGATCAGAGTCCTCGGCAAAGACAAGAAGCAATTTAGAATAATTTTAAAACAATCCAAACTGGTGTCATTAAATTCTCTATCAACACCTTGTGGCAAGATGAAATGTGATAACTCTTCGTGGGCAATAGCTTTGCATAGTCCTACCGAGAGACTGAAAGTTCCAAAGCTCTTCAGGATGCATGTCGGCCTTTTGTCTGAAGCAGCTTGTTTAAAGCACTCTTGCTTCAGTTTTGAGCATAGATGTTAGAAAGTGACTTTATTTCCTTTTACAACCTGGGGTGTGGAGGAAGCTGTTCTTAACCTACAGGTGAAACTCGGAAAATTAGAATATCGTGCAAAAGTCCATTAATTTCAGTAATGCAAATTAAAAGGTGAAACTGATATATGAGACAGACGCATTACATGCAAAGCGAGATAAGTCAAGCCTTAATTTGTTATAATTGTGATGATCATGGCGTACAGCTCATGAAAACCCCAAATCCACAATCCCAGAAAATTAGAATATTACATGGAACCAAGAAGACAAGGATTGAAGAATAGAACAATATCGGACCTCTGAAAAGTATAAGCATGCATATGTATTCAGTACTTGGTTTGGGCCCCTTTTGCAGCAATTACTGCCTCAATGCGGCGTGGCATGGATGCTATCAGCCTGTGGCACTGATGAAGTATTATGGAAGACCAGGATGCTTCATTAGCGGCCTTCAGCAATTCTGCATTGTTTGGTCTCATGTCTCTCATCCTTCTCTTGGCAATGCCCCATAGATTCTCTATGGGGTCAGGTCAGGTGAGTTTGCTGGCCAATCAAGCACAATACACTGTATACTTTTCAGAGGTCCGATATTGTTCTATTCTTCAATCCTTGTCTTCTTGGTTCCATGTAATATTCTAATTTTCTGAGATTGTGGATTTGGGGTTTTCATGAGCTGTACGCCATGATCATCACAATTATAACAAATTAAGGCTTGACTTATCTCGCTTTGCATGTAATGCGTCTGTCTCATATATCAGTTTCACCTTTTAATTTGCATTACTGAAATTAATGGACTTTTGCACGATATTCTAATTTTCCGAGTTTCACCTGTACTCTTAGGAAAATGTCACATAAGTGGTTTGTTCCACTGGCATTACCCTCCCCCACCTCAGCAAAATACCAGTTGCAGGCGAGTAACAGTAGGAGAGGGGGCATGCCCTCAGCTCTTGCCTGTGGGCTTCCCAGAGGCTTCTGGTGGTCCACTGTGTGAAACAGGATGCTGGACTAGATGGGCCTTGGGCCTGATCCAGCAGGGCTGTTCTTATAGCACTTACAATAGCAATAGCACTTACATTTATATACCGCTCTATAGCCGAAGCTCTCTAAGCAGTTTACAATGATTTTAGCATATTGCCCCCCAACATTCTGGGTACTCATTTTACCGACCTCGGAAGGATGGAAGGCTGAGTCAACCTATGTACTTATGTGTTCTGTATTGCAGAACAATAATAACTTACTTACAGCCTTGACTTGCTTTCAGAGTGTTTGAAGGGCATTGCTGTGGGTGCGCCCTTTTGGCCATGTTATTGTGAGCGATTTATAGAAGGAGTAAATATTTGAGTGATAGGAAGAATGTAGTTGAATATGAGGGGATGCTGTGCTTCACTTTATCCTTCAAATGTAAGCGAATGCAGCGTTAAATCTCAGTTTTTGAATAGTCCACACAGCAAAAGACACAGAAGCGCAGGACAAAGCGGGCTTTTTCTAAACTTTGCTTTGTACCCTCAGTCTTCACTTGCATCTAAGCTTCCTTGCCCAGTCTAGCAAAGAAGACCCACATGTAGAAGCAGCCTTCTGTGCATATGTTACTATATCAAAAACTGTGGGCCTAAGGTGGTTATACTCCTATGTGAACTGCTCAGCACAGATAGCACATATCTTTGCAGCAATCCTTTTCAATGGAGCAAACACTTGGATGTGCATCTGGATGGAGATCAGTGTATTGGCATTGAGAGCAATATTGTTCAAAGAGACTGCATCTTCCCAAGTACATATTTGGGTGCACATCTAATTCACCTTACAAACCACCTTTTCAGTGGTGACTCTCACACTTTTGAACTCCCTCTGAAGGCATGTATGTCTGACACCTTCATTGTTATCTTTTTGGTGCCCAGCTAAATCCATTCCTTTTCTCTTGCATATTTTTAACATTGGTTAGCTGTGGTGTATTGGCATCTTGGCCATTACTGACTCTTATGCAGGGAACCTCTCAATTTGAATTCAGAATAGCAAGAAGAGAGCAGACAAACTGTGACTCCACCCCCAAGCCATTACATAGACACATTCAAACATAGGCCGCATTCACACGTAATGGGGTACTGTAAATTCAGGGGCCCACAGTACCGTTACATCTGAACACGTGCAACTCTGGTTCCATCCGTAGCGTGACCCAAGGTTGTGCTGAGGAGGTTCCAGTTTAAACCCTCGGTTTGTAGTGAGTTCCACTGCTCCAAACCAAGGATCAAGGGAGCATCTATCCCTCCCTAATGCAGCAGTGGAGGCTGCATTCAGCTGAACTGGAGTTGAGGGAGGAAGTTCCTCCTTCTCTTCCTCCCTGATTGGTTGTATGGGCTGTCCTTCAAGCAAGAAGGAAGCCCGCACAGCCAGCTAACAGCAGAGAGGGCGCCCTCCAGTACGGAAGAGCAGGGCGGGGGGGACCCACAGTTCCATGTGAATGTGACCATAGACAAGCATGTCTAGTACAAGAACTAAGACAATGTTCATGGCAAAATCCCAACGTTAGCAACTGTGTGTGTGTGTGTGTGTGTGTGTGTGTGTGTGTGTGTGTGTGTGTTTAATTATTGTGTTTTTTCAGCTGTCTTGATTTTCATTTTGATAAGGTGAGATGGATCCTTTATCATGGAGGATTGGTTTATTTTAGCTGTTTCTTTTTGCTCTCAATATGTGGTGCTCTGATGGTGATTCTTGGATACAACTAAATTAACTTGAGGTACATGGTGTGTCGATTTTAACTTTCATTCTCAATTGTCTTGCAGATTTTGCTGTTGCTAATGCTTATGTCTTTACATGATTCTATTATCTAAAGAACTTGAAACATAAAACACCATTTGACAGAGCAATGGTAAAACAGGATTAACTCTGATTTCTTTCAAAAATATCAACTAAAGATTAGCATTGTTCTGAAATATCAACTAAAATATGACTACAGAGCAATTTTCTGATTTCAAATGTTCTTCAGGGCACAAACTGACATAGTGGAAAGAAGATTATTCTGATAATAATTTTGAAAGTTAATACCTCACAAATATGTTGTTCACATGAAAATTGGAGCAGCATTTGTCAAAGCCTGTAAGAAAGGAACATTCATAATTATGAGTCCTAGTTATTGGCATTCAGTCCTGAAGGATGTTTGCACAGTTACACATTTCTCTCTGCTATTTATCCATGCATCTTGTGTAGTTAGAACATAAGAACAACCCTGCTGGATCAGGCCCAAGGCCCATCTAGTCCAGCATCCTGTTTCACACTGTGGTCCACCAGATGCCGCTGGAAGCCACAGGCAGGAGTTGAGGGCATGCCCTCTCTCCTGCTGTTACTCCCCTGCAACTGGTACTCAGAGGCATGTTACTCCCCTGCAACTGGTACGCAGAGGTGTGATTTGTTGATGAGTTATAAAAGTGTAAAAACAAAAACGCCAATGGCTCATAAGAGTGGTAGATAAGCAAACAAGGTGCAAGAAGAAAATGACACAATAGCATCTGGAGATTGGTTTGGCACAGAATAGCCTACTGTGGTGTAAACATAGGAGTCATTGTGAATACAGTAGCAGCAGAAGATAAGTGGTGGGAACTTTGCGGCATAGACTTGTGCAGTAATAGGAACAATCTAGCATCTGAATTTTAAATATCGGCTGGGATTTAAAGAGTACCTTTAGTCATGCCTAAGGGCTTTGGTGTGCCCAATGCATTTTTTTCTTTGAACAGCAGACTTGCACATGCATGTACATCCATGGAACTGCTGTGGAAAGCTCCCTCAGTTTTAACAACTTGTTTTGGTAAGAACTAATCAGCCTACTTTCGTTCCACTATAATCTTAATTGATAATTACCATCATCACAAGTCCGCCCACTTCAGCCTATGTATCCCTACATCTGGACTAGACTTGGTCCAAATTGGTTCCCAATTGCACCTCAAATGTTCACACATCTGCCATCTTGAATTGGAGTGGCTGACATAATCACAAACACTGCCATTGAGGTGTCCCTTTGTGTCACTCACTACAACTGCACCAAATTTGGTTAGAATTGGTTAGGCAGTCCACAAGTTAGCCCACTTGCAGCTCAAATGTTCACACATCCACCATCTTGAATCATGGTGGATGACATCATTACAAACTATTCCTTTGAACTTTCCTTATATGTCACTACAGTTGTAGCAAATTTGGTTCAAATCAGTTAGGCAGTCCACAAGTAAGCCCACTTGCACTTCAAACATTTGCATGTCCATCTCGAATGGGGTGGATAACATCATCACAAATTACGCCGTTGAGGTTTCCCTACATGTCCCTACGACTATACCTGATTTGGTTCATATTGGTCCAGGCATTGTGAAGTTGATTGGCAGGGGACACGGACACACACACAGAACTGCAGGTGGTATTGATCTCATAAGCTTACTTTCCTTAAGGAAAGTAGGCTAAAAATGGTTTGCCATGCACCTTTCTTTTGTGAAACAGCAGGACTAGTGCGATTTTGGGGGTCCCAGCTTTTTGATTGTGGTAATTAATTGTATTAATTACAAATACTTTGTTTTAGAAAGAAGACGACGAAGAGATGGTAGAAAAGCTCTCCATTCGGAAGAAACGCTTTATGCAATTTGCTTCCATGGAATATGAAGGAGAATATTACATGACTCCAAGGGATTTCCTCTTTTCAGTGATGTTTGACAAATCAGGACGTAAGTTCAGTTATTCTTCTTATTAAAACTGGGCTATTGAATGAATGATCACTTCTGCTACAGGCAAATGATGTGTCCCATTTTATTTCAGTAAATTCTATGTTGTCTTATTTGTGCATTAATTTAAAATGTGATAAAGCCTTGACTAATGCAATGCGCTCTATGTGGGGCTGCCTTTTTACATAATTTGGAAACTTCAGTTAGTTCAAAATGCGGCAGCCAGATTGGTCTCTGGGGGAACCTGGAGAGACCATATTATGCCTGTTTTTAAGCAGTTGTACTGCTTTAGATGTTTTCGGGGCAAAATACAAAGTGCTGGTTATTACCTTTAAAGCCCTGAATGGCTTAGGTCCGAGTTATCTTAGAGAGCGCCTTCTTCTGCTTGATCCCCACCGCATGTTAGAGTCATCTGAGTGGTGACGTTTGGTGGCGACTCAGAGGCGAGCCTTCTCTGTAGCTGCTCCTGGACTGTGGAATGTACTCCCAGCAGAAATCTGTAGTCTGAATTCATTGTTGGCCTTCAGGAGAGCCCTTAAGACCTATCTGTTTGGCCGGATTTTCCAGGGTTTTAAAAACTGTTTAAATGGTTTTAATAATAGTTTTATGTTTTTATAGTTCTTGATTTTAACAGTTAATAGATTTTAGATTTAGATAGAAATAGATTTAGATTTTAACTGCCCTGAGCCATTTTTGGAAGGGCAGTATAGAAATCCAATAAATACAAATAAAATAAATAAACAGAAAATTAACTCTGACAAAGCCACATAAATCACTTTATAAAGTACAACCTTTCAACTTTGTTATACTGTGGTTAGTTATCCTTTCTGAAGGTACTTATAATAGTAAATGTTTGTGAAAATAGTTAATACTAGCCTACCTGCACAGAGCATCTGCGTGCTCTTTGAGGCCGGCTACTCCCTACTGCCCCACTCTCTCTTGTTCTCCCTTCCCCTCCCTCCTGCCCCACACTCTCGTGCCCTCCCTCCCCCTCCCTCCTGCCCCACTCTCTTGCCCTCCTTCCTGCCCCACAATTTCTTGTCCTCCCTCCCCCTCCCTCCTGCCCCACTCTCTTGCCCTCCTTCCTGCCCCACAATTTCTTGTCCTCCCTCCCCCTCCATTCTCTCTTGCCCTCCCTCCCCCTTCCTCCTGCCCAACTCTCTCTTGCCCTCTCTCCTGCCCCCTCTCCTGCTCTCCTTCCCCTTCCCTCCTGCCCCACACTCTCTTGTCCTCTTGTTCCCCTGCCCCCTCCCTCCTGCTCCCCTCTCTCTTGCTGCCTGCCCTCCCCTCTCACCCCTCTCCCACTCCCTCCTGGTCCCTCTCTCTTGCCCCCTCCCACCCCACACTCTCTTGCCCTCCCTCTCCCTCTCTCTTGTCCACTCCCCCTCCTGCCCCACACACTCTTGCCCTCCCTGCTGCTCCCCTCTCGTCCTCCCTCCCCTTCCATTCCTCTTCTCCTCCCCCCCCACCTGCACTGTGCATCTTACCTCAGTGGGTGGCGAACAGGGAACCTTCTCCCAGGCAGTGAAGTCCTACCGCCCGTTTCCCTCCCACCCCAGCTTCCAACGGGAGCCGGGGCTTCACACCGTCGCCTGTTTCCCACTCACCCCTCTTGCCTACGCCTACTCTGGCCGTCCTGCCGCCGCCTCCCGCTCCCACTCCCCACGGCCAGATCAGGCTGCGCCGCCACCTCCTTGTCCTTACCTGGGGTGGCCTGACCTGGCCGTGCCTTCCCACCACCTCCTGGCGGCCAGCCAAGCCCGCCTCCTCAGGCCGTTTTGTGGCCCGCCTTTACCACCTGCTGCCATTTTTCTAGCCCAAAACTTTTGCCCTTTGGCGGCGGAACTCTCGCAACCTGTCGCGAGAGTTCCACTGCCAAATCCTGGGCACGTATGCTGGCTAAGCAAATTAAATATATAGATAGTACTGTTACTATTAGTTCATTATTTTGTCTCTCTCCCCCCTAAACAATCAGTGTTTCATATTTAAGTGATACCTATGGCCAATCACTCTCTTGATTGTCCATGCTCACACTGTCACAGCTCACAGGATTTAAAAACATATATATATAAGAACAGCCCTGCTGGATCAGGCCCAAGGCCTATCCAGTCCAGCATCCTGTTTCACACAGTGGCCTACCAGATGCCGCTGAAAGCCTACAGGCAGGAGTTGAGGGCATGCCCTCCCTCCTGTTGTTACTCCCCTGCAACTGGTACTCAGAGGCATCCTGCCTCTGAGGCTGAAGATGGCCCATAGCCCTCCGACTAGTAGCCGTTGATAGACCTCTCCTCCATGAAGTTACCCAACCCCCTCTTAAAGCCATCCAGGTTGTTGGCTGTCACCACATCTTGTGGTAGAAAATTCCACAAGTTGATTATGCGTTGTGTGAAAAAGTACTTCCGTTTGTTGGTCCTAGATTTCCTGGCAATCAATTTCATGGGATGACCCCTGGTTCTAGTATTATGTGAGAGGGAGAAGAATTTCTATCCACTTTCTCCACTCCATGCATGATTTTATAGACCTCTATCATGTCTCCCCACAGTCATCTTTTTTCTAAACTAAATAGCCCCAGGTGTTGTAGCCTTGCCTCGTAAGAAAGGTGCTCCAGGGCCCTGATCATCTTGGTTGCCCTCTTCTGCGCGTTTTCCAGTTCTACGATGTCCTTTTTTAGATGTGATGACCAGAATTGTACACAGTACTCCAGGTGTGGCCACACCATAGTTTTCCATAAGGGCATTATAATATTAGCCATCTTATTTTCAATCCCCTTCCTAATGATCTCTAGCATGGAATTGTCCTTTTTCACAGCTGCCGCACATTGAGTCGACACTTTCAGTGAGCTGTCCACCAGCACCCCAAGATCCCTCTCCTGGTCAGTCACCGACAGCTCAGATCCCACCAACATATACTTGAAGTTGTAGGTTTTCGTGCATCACTTTACACTTGCCAGCAATGAACTGCATTTGCCATTTTGTCGCCCACTCACCCAGTTTGGAGAGATCCTTTTGGAGCTCCTCACAATCCGTTTTGGATTTCTCTACCCCAAAGAGCTTGGTATGATCTGCGAATTTGGCCACCTTGCTGCTTACCCCTACTTCTAGATCATTTATGAATAAATTAAAAAGCACCAGTCCTAGTACAGATCCCTGGAGGACCCCAGTTCTTACTTCCCTCCCTTGTGAAAACTCTCCATTTATCCCTACCCTCTGTTCCCTGTCCTTCAACCAGTTAGCAATCCACACATGTACTTGTCCCCTTATCCCATGACAGCTAAGTTTTCTCATGAGTCTTTGATGAAGAGCTTTGTCGAAAGTTCCTATACATACATATGTACATGTATACAGAATTTATACATTATTTATTTTTGTGTTTACTGTATATCCTGCTCTTTCTACAAGGAGTAACTGGTAATGTTTATCCTCACAACTACTTTGTGAGGTAGTTTAGGCTGAGAGATAAGTGGCCCAGAGTAGGGTTGCCAAGTGCATATGGTGAAAAAAGTCGATATCCATCACCAAAAAAGTGGAAATAGAGGATGATTTTCACCAAAAAAAGGAATCTCCAAAAAGTCTCCACTCTGCATAAAATTTTCATAGGTTTATTGGTATTATAACTGCATATTTTGATATAAATTGGATAATTTGAGAATAAATACAGCTCACCACTGTGAAGCTGATGACCAGGTGAGCTGAAAGTCTGCTGTCTAGGTGCAGAGGTCTCAAGGCCCCTGCTTCTCAACCATTAATTCATCTCCTGGTTCGGTTTACCACACACACAGTCCTCTCTCCTCCTCCCCACAGAACACCCAGCCTGCTCTTTCACCTCTTGGCTCAAGGCAGGGTAGCCAGCTACTTACTGAGCCAGCCTCTTTGCATGCTGACACAGTGGTGCATGCACAGCCACCCACTCACTACTTGCTCTCTAGGACTAAAAACATGTATAGATCATTTTTCAACAGAAGGTTCCACAGTGGTTTTCAAAGAAAAATAAATAATAAGATGCTCCCCTGTCCCCAAAGAGTTCACAATCTAAAAAGAAACACAAGATAACCCCAGCATCAGCCATTGAAGGAATGCCGTGCTGGGGTTGGATAGGGCCAATTGCTCTCCCCATGATAAAATAGAAGAGATTCACCAAGTGCCTATTTATTTATTCATTCATCCATTCATTCATGTCTTCCCCATTGGATGAATGGTCAGCAGGAAGGGGGAAAAGACAGAGGAAGAGAAGCTTCTCATGAGAGTAAAATGTTCTGAGCAACAAAACATTCCAGCTGCTCCCCAGAACTTCGGACACCACAATACATGCAAAAAAGGGTGCTTGGTCCCCAAAAGAGTCGCTTGTCCTCTCTAAAAGTCCCCAGTTGGCAGCCCTAGCCCAGAATCACCCAGTGAACTTAGTGGCTGAACAGGGATTTGAACTCTGTGCTCTTAATCCAACATTCTAACATTCTAATCATGACACCACATATATTTTCGTTCATATTAGAATGGATGTTTTAAAACTCAACTAAAGTTTAAATTAGTTGTCTCATAGTTAAATTAGTTGTCTCTCATATTACCAATAAATAATTATGCATCATGAGAAATACCTCAAACCCAAAAAGGTGAACACCCTTGAAAACTTCCAAAGTTAGGAAGTTAAGTCCCTTTACTCATTGTGATATTCCCTTAGTTTACTGGTCAGACATTTGGACCATTCTTTTAATAAAATATATGCACTTCCTGGTGAGTATTTTTCTTTTCTAGGGAAAAGAGCTGGAAATTATATGTACTGAGATTTGTTTCTAGTTTGCATGTTTCCCTGCATAAACAATAGGGAAAGAATACGGCAAGATATGGAAAATTCTGCTTCATTCAAAGAGAAAAAATATGCACTCTTTCTTTGGCATTAGATGCCCCAGTCTCTCCTGCCCCATGTCCTCCTCTGTCCCGGCCCTCCAAAGGGTGGTGGGGCTTCGCCCGCTGCCCGTCCTCCTCCATCTCAGCCCTCCATCTTCCTCGGCTACCTCCCCACCGTTTTCGGGAGCCCCGTTCCCTCAGCCTCCTCTTTCCTCGGCCCTCCAAAGGGCGGCAGGGCTTTGCCCACCGCCCATCCTCCTCTGTCCCAGCTCTCTGTCCTCCTCAGCACCCTCCCTGCCAGACGTGGCATGGCTCAGTCGCCCGCCCAGCTGGCCTGCTTTCGGCAGCATGGCTCTGCCACCCGCCGTCTCCGCCTTTCCATTGGTCGTGGCTGCAGTGGGGGCAGGGCTTGCCATGCATCCCCACGCATTCTGGCTAAGAAAATTAATTATATATATAGAAGATAGATTACAGAGATTAGGTTTGGAGAAACCTGAGAGCCATTCACATAGGACTGCTTTAATAGGGTTCCTGCCGGTTCTTTCCCATTTTCCCCCATGCACCGTTCATACTGTGCACTGTTCAGATCTATGTAGGGTGTTCCACTCCCTGAGTGGTGTACCACTCCCAGTGGTACTTTGTGGTGAACATAAAAAAGAACATAGTCTTTGGAAGAGGCGGTATATAAGAAAATTTTAATTAATAAATAATAGTAAATAATAAATAGGCTTTTCTTAAAGCCTCACTTTTTGCTATGTATTCATTTTGACATTTGCTTGGTGATCTTATGGAACATCATATGTGCCCACCCTGTGCAGATGTGGGTGCATACGATGTTCTGCAAGATCACCAAGCAAATGTGGTTGGGTTTTTTAAAAAAGAAAAAAGTGAGGGCTTAAGAATAACCTACTTATGTTTTTATGTTCACTATAAAGCACCACTGGGAGTCAGTCAGGAGGCTTTTCAAAAGGAAAAAAAGAGATAAATTTTATTAAGAGTAAAATAAAATTCACTGTGTGGGTGCATAGAACGATGGTCCGCAAGATCACCAAGCAATTTTTTTATAAAAAATGAAAAAGGTGCGGCTTTAAGAAAACGTGTTCTGACAGCATGGCCCTTCCATACATCTCAGAAGAAACATTGGTGTATATTGAATATCTCAAATATCCCCAAAAGCTGTTGTAAAAAGTAGAACTTTTTAACACAGAGATAATGTGGGCTAAGCTCCAACACGCACAGAAAAATCCAAACCTGATCTCACACTGACTTCAATGTAAATCCGCCCTGTGTGTGAATGCATACCTGCCCTTCCCGTGGTGAAGCAAAGTAAAATAGCCATCTGGGAACGGCCCTGGAGGACTCAAAAGTTTACTGCTCACAATGCTGACATTTTGCATTGTCTTACACAACTGTGCCTTCCAGATTATTTTGAATGGACCGACACGGCCACCTACTATTTTTATCACAAATGGTTTCTCTTGATAGGGTTGTGTTTTTTTTTAAATGATCTTTCCTTCCAAACATATTTTGTTTGTTCTAAGTCTTTTCTAGCTGCATAGAAATAATGTGTCCAAGAGCACACTAGCCTAATCCATTACCATTGTAATACTAATCCAGCACTGATGTCAGGTTCATTTTGAACATTTGTGAAGAAAGGAGCTGATAGATGACAGAAAATCTGTTGTTAACATTTACATGGCAAAAAAGACCACACCTGCTTATAGCAAAGTAAGGCTAAACTAGGGGTGTGTGTGTCTGTGTGTGTGGTTTTTATAGTTGTGGCTGTCAACAGATTCTCTTGACCTCTGGAAAAGAATTTTTGTTTGCATATGTAGCCTTGATATTTAATGTGGTTTTATTTTTAAAGCTAAAGATGGCCCTTTGCCTGTAACAAAATGTGCTTGTACCAGGTTGGTGCTTCATGGTTATTCTGCATATTGTTTGAAAACCATATAATGGAGTCTCCAAGAGAGGTGGGAACATTCTTTGAAAAACATTCATTTTATTTTCTGAGCCAAAATT
Organism: Hemicordylus capensis; assembly: GCF_027244095.1. Taxonomy (NCBI): domain Eukaryota; kingdom Metazoa; phylum Chordata; class Lepidosauria; order Squamata; family Cordylidae; genus Hemicordylus; species Hemicordylus capensis. The sequence continues at coordinate 34,869,457 of NC_069659.1, read as the reverse complement.
CCATCACAGTCTTGGAAGATCTGAGGCTTGAAGTAGTTTCCATTCTTTCATGCTCATAACAATAAAAATTCAAAATTGCATTTTTAAAGCATTGAAGGTTACATTTTATTGCTGCAAATAAGTTTCATCATCTTTGCCATCAGTTTGCATGAGTAAAAAGTACATGGAGTGAAAATGATAAAACTGTAGAAAAATTGAGCCTTGTACTTACCAGAACTTATTTGGTATGTATCTTGAGAAGCAGTTCAAGACCATAAGTTGACTCCCAGGAAGTGTTACAAAATGTGACAGTAAAGTGGCAAGCCTAATAGCTTTCATATGCCCACTGCATGCCCACTGTAGATTGTGCGAAATGGTGCAAGGATCCTTTTCTTAGAAACATAGGCAGCTGCCATATACCAAGTCAGACCAGTGGTCTATCTAGATCAGTAGTGTCTACACAGACTGACAGCAGCTTTTCCAAGGTTGCAGGCAGGAGTCTCAGCTCTATCTTGGAGAAGCCAGGGAGGGAACTAGAAACCTTCTACATGCAAGCATGCAGATGTTCTTCCCAGAGTGGCCCCATCCACTAAGGGGAATTTCTTACAGTGCTCACATGTAGTCTCCCATTCATATGCAACCAGGGTGCACTCTGCTTAGCAAAGGGGACAATTAATGCTTGCTACCACAAGACCGACTCTGCTCTCCTTATTCACACTGAACTCTTCAAATAAGAGCAATCATATTGATGTCGTGTTGCTCTGGAATAAGTGGAGATGTTACATGTGAATGCTAAGATATCTTGTTAAGACTCACTTCTTTGCCTCTTCTTCACCAAGCCAACTGGGTTTATAAGATTTTCTAGCATCCATAACTTTTTGTGTAATCTATTATTTTTGTTTTGTTTGCTCGTTACATTTATAAGCCGCCTAACACCTAGATCTCAAGGTGGTATACACAACACAAAGCAATAAAGAAAACACAATATTTAAAACTCAATAAATAAAACTGACTGGCTGCCGATACGTTTCCGAACAAAATACATGGTGCTGGTTATTACCTATAAAGCCCTAAACAGCTTAGGTCCCGGGTATTTAAGAGAACGACTTCTTCACCATGAGCCCCACTGCCTGTTAAGATCATCTGGAGAGGTTTGTCTGCGGTTGCTGCCAACTCGTCTGGTGGCTACTTGGGAACCGGCCTTATCCATTGCTACCCCTGAACTCTGGAATGCACTCCCAATTGAAATAAGAGCCTCCCCATCTTTGTCAAATTTTAAAAAGGCACTGAGGATACATTTGTTCATCCAAGCTTTTAATTAGATTTATCGTTTTACATTTTTAATGTTGGTTTTAATGATTTTAATGATTTAATGATTAATGATTTTAACTGTTTAATTGATTTAGCTTTTATTTTAATTGTTTTGTTTTTATTTTGATGTAAACCATCCTGAGCCATTTTTCGAAGGGCGGTATATAAATCAAATAAATAAAAATAATCAAAACAATTTTTAAAACATGGACATTTTAAAATAGTTTTAACAAAAAAAAACTTAAAATAAATTTAGCAAAAGGCCTGAGAAAACAGGTGTGCATTAGTGATTACATAAACAAAAACAAAAAACCAGGCAGCTGACAGGGAGCACATTCCAAATCCCTGGGGCAGCCACAAAGAAAGCTCGGTCCTGCGTCAGCACCAAATAAGCTGGTGGCAGCCATAACCAACCTCCCCATGTGATCTCAGTAAGCAGCGGGGTTCTTGACAAAGAAAGTGCTCTCTTAAGTACCCTGGACCCAAGCCGTTAAGGGCTGTTGAAGCAATCCAATAGAATCTTCAGTTCCCCTGTTTTTCAGTACCTTCTCTTACAAATCAGTTTTGTCTCCAAAGTCAAACTGTGCCCCCCCCCCACCTCCAGCGTTTCTACATTTGCCAGACTTCATGAACCCATTAAATCACCTGGAAGATGGAAGCCCAGCTGAGTTGTAAATGTGTGTTGACAAGACTTGCAGAAGGGCAGCCAGGAAGCTTTTGGGCCACGTGTCAAACAAAGTTACTCTATAAAACCTCATGAACATTTCTAGTCCCTAACACTCTGTCGCACACTAGCAAAACCAGGATGGTATTATAAAGAGAAGAGCAGGCTTGTGGCATCTGGTGGGCCACTGTGTAAAACAGGATACTGGACTAGCTGGGCCATGGGCCTGATCCAGCAGTGCTCTTCTTCTGTTCTTGATTCTTAGTGGCTGTGATTACAGGGTTCAAGGAGTGGCTTTAGACCCTTTCCCAATGGTATACCCATTCTTATATATGTGAACAGCTGCTATGGAGAGAAGCAGAGTGTTTGTATTTGGCCAAGTTCTACCCTCGCCTGCTGTAGCGTTGTCCTCATCACCTTGGATTGGGAGTGACTGGTCTCCTCTGACTGGAACACAGTGGGGAGAGCAGATTGTCTCTTACCTCCTAAAGGCAGCTCCAGGGTGGTGAGGGGATTTGACAGTATTTCTGGAGTACGTGTGTGCATGCATTGAAGAGGAGGGAGGAGGGGAGACAGCAGCATGGAGAAAGGTAGAATTCCACACTGCCTTTGGGGGGCCTGGAAGTCGGCTTCAGTTTAAAGGTATGGCGGTAGGGCTAGGCTTGGAAGAGCAGGCCTGGCCCCACCTCTTCCTCTGCAGGTAGCTCTTGTCATTTTCCTCCACACTTCCCCTTCCCACACTTAACATGGTTCCACGTTTATACCATACAAGCCATCCCATGTGTTTTTCCCCTAGTTCTCATTGAGTACCTTGGCACTGCAGGGCGCTCTCCAGATCGCATGCTACCACAGTGTCACAGCGTGTCCCTCAAGTGTGCTTCCAAACTAGCTGTGTTTCAACATCGCAGTCCCTGTGCTGTCAGCAAGGTGCCGTAAATATTTCCGATGCCTTTTTTCAGGTTTTATTGCTGCGTTACAGCCCTATAACTTCACAGGTGCGTCGCAAAAAAAAAACAGCTGTTTTTTCATGTTGTAGGAGGCTTGCCCCGTTGTTTGTGCGTTGCAGTGTGGTGTAGTGTGGAGAGATCAAATTGCAGTGCGATTATTGGTTGATTTCTAGAGCCCCTTTCCCTTTATGAAATAATATTTTTTTAATGTTTTCACCTTGAGTTCTTGCGTAATGGTGAAAACTGATTTTAATTTGCTTTCTGCTTTTGTTTTTGATCACATTTGTTTTTTGGAGGGCTGCCCCACTGTTTCCCTGTTCTAGTGCAGTGTGGAGGGCTCATTCCACAGTTTGAGGAGGTGTTGATATGTAAAGCCCTTTTCCGCATATTAAATCCCCCCCCCCACTGGGGTTCTTGTGCAATTCCCTTTTAATTTGCTCCTTCGGCCAGAGACTCTCACTAGTGCAACTGAGTGGATTTCGGAATCCAGCCTTCACCTTTTCTCTTTCACTTTTACTGAATAGGAAGACCATTGAATTAAATCATTTACTTCTGTGCAATCCCATTTGTTTACTAGAAGGTAATGGACTTTCCTCCCTTATTTAATGCAAGGAAGCCCATTGAACTGAATCATTTACAAGTAAGCTTGCAAACTGTTCTCAATGTGATGTGGTGCGGAGGGCTCATTCCACAATTTGAGGATTTGTTGATATCTAAAGCCCCTTTCCATATATGAATCCCACCACCCCCCACTCAGGTTCTAGTGCAATGGCACAATTTCCCCATTCTATTTCCTTAATATAGAGAGGCAATCAAGGAATTGTAGTTTGAACTATGGTGCTCCCCCCAGTGGTGGTTTTGCGCAAGACTGCCTAGAGGAAAAAAAATTGTAAAGTAATAATAATAACCTCTTGACATCATCCCCCTCTGCAACCCCATTGGCAAAACGAGGCAGGAGGAGGGAGTGGAGAACACATTTTAAGCATCATATATGAATTGTCCCTCCTGAGAAAACATGTTGCAATGGACGTCAGTATGTGTACCTCTGCCAGCTTACTACGGACCATTAACATGATTTTGACTGTGGTTTGAATACGGCACCACAAGTTGTCGCAGTTTACACCACTTTCTGCCAGTGTAAAACCCGCTATCTGGAAAGTGCCCAGCCGCAGCAAACCAACACATCAGGTGAACATAGGAGCTCCCTGTTGCAAACACTGTAAATAACCATCAAAGTGGGGAGGTGCATGGGGAAAGCATGAGACGAGGAAAGCATGGAAGAATTTGGTCCACCACCCCACTGCCATTTGTGCTTCCCACTCCCACCCCACCCCAAGACTATTACTGTTCCTAGTCGTTTTCCCAGTGGTTTGTAGGGAAACCCTAGGGGCTTCCTATGATATGTTTATTAAGCACCTTCTTGTTCTATGATTTCTTCAATGTTATATTTGGCCCTACCCAACACAGCATACCCTATACTGGCCCTGTCCATACACAGCACAGCATCGGTCCCATGGTTTTTGCTGCCGTTTCTTATGTTTCTTTTTTAGATTGTGAGGCCTTTGGGGACAGGGAGCCATTTTATTTATTTATTTAATAAACCACTTTGTAACTTTTGGTACCAAACTCTTTGGTATGTAAATATTTTTTGTATTCATATAGTTGGTTTTACGCTCAACATTCCACATATTCCAGCTTATTCCAATTTAGGCCCTGGGTAAGTCACCATGAACCCATCTCCCATTAAGATGGTCTGGAGAGGTTCATCTGTGGTTGCCACCAGCTCGTCTGGCTGCTACTTGGGGATGGGTCTTCTCCGTTTATGCCCCTGGGTTTTGGAATGCACTCCCTGTTGAAATAAGAGCCTCCCCATCTCTGGCAACTTTTACAGAGGCATTGAAGACTTATTTATTCACCCAGGCTTTTAATTAGATTTATAGTTTTAATACTTTTAATGTTGGATCTTAAATGATTTTAATGTTTGTTTAAATGATTTTAATGTTGAAATGATTTTAATTGTAAACCACCCAGAGACACAAGTTTTGGGCAGTATAGAAACATGTTAAATAAAATAAATAAAAAATAAAATATTGCATTACCTGTTATGTCAATAAAATAGATCCCCCCCCCCATGTTGTAAGAATGTTTGAACAGCCTGTTCCTATTTATTTTGAACATTTGTGCTTCTTGAGCATTGTGGGAATTAGACTATTTTGAAGCTGGCAGTTCTGTTTTATATTACTTCCATTTCCCCCATAAAAATCTTAAGAAATGCCACAGGACTTGTTGTTTGACTTGGAGATGATTGAGTGGTGATATGTACATTTTTTCTTTACAGGTAAAACTTTGGCCAAGAAACTGACAAAAAAGGTAAGCAAAGTGCTTCTGCTGCTTTTCAAGGGAACTTGTGTTCTTTCTGCTACTTGTTTTAATGGATTCCTTTTTCACAACTGACTTTTTATTTATTTTGTTTACTCAAAGGAGGTAGATTCTGCACTAGCAAATGTTGTAAAGGCTAAACCAGGACCAACCTTTTTTAGAGACCTCGGAGATAAAGGTAATGGTTTAAACCAATGGAATTTCTTTTTAAGAAAATTACACTTCAAATACGTACTTGCACTTACCTGTCAAAAATCTATGCTGCTGTTTGTTTATTTCAGTGGTTAGTAAGTATTTATTTACTTCATTTTTATCCCAAGTTTTTTCAAGGAACTTAGGGCAGTGTACAGGGCCCTGCTAACTAAGCAAAGAGGCACCTTTTTAAAATTGGTGAACAGGGGCATAACTATAATAGGGCAATGGGAGACAGTTGTCTGGGGCCTACTGCCTTGGGAGCCCGCCCAGCAGCAAGTCATATGACTGACTTCCCCAGCCACGCACCCGCCCGGGTGTTCTTCTCAGTCGCTGCCCCGAGATTGTGGAATGCGCTCCCTGCTGAGATACGATCCTCCCCATCTCTGGCAATTTTTTAAAAACACCTGAAAACCCATCTTTTCACCCAAGCTTTCCCAGCTTTTTAAAATAGTCTGTTTTTAATTTTATGGCTATTTTTAAATTGTTGCATTGTTTTAACTTTTATATGTGTTTTAATTGTTTTTATGTTAATCACCCAGAGATGAAAGTTTGGGTGGTATGCAAGTTTAATGAATGAATGAATGAATGAATGAATGAATGAATAAAATAGGTTAGTTTACCTAAGAAACCTCTCGCAAAATAATTAAGATCGATTATTTCATATCAGTTATGAAGTGCCACTAGCAGAGCACAGTAATTGGAAGTGAATGTGCTTCAACAAGTCAGGCATAGGAGAGGGACTGCCTGCTTATCACTTACATAAATTTAAATTACAGCAATAGTTTTCCTCTGGATAGCGCAGCTCAAACATCTGTTTTCACCAGTTTCTTCCATTAAGCAGGATGGTATTTAATTATGCCGTGGTATTTAAATTTTGGTTTAAAAAGGAGGAAAGGGTTATTTATGAAAGGCCTTTCCCTCCCCCCCCCAAAATCTCAAAGTGCTCTTACCGAGGAGATGCTTCAGATTCTTTTGTTTAAACCCTACTCTTTATATACTTCTCTATCTTTAGCTGGCATGTTGCTATTTTGACACTGTCGCATCTTTGTGTTTGTTCAGGCTCTTCATTTAAGTCGGCCTTTCAAAGGGAAATGCTGGAATTTTCCTTCAGAAAGGAAGGGGGGAAATACACTTTCACCTTGCCGAAAGGACGTATTCAGATTTTTTTCCTTTTTCAAGTGAAGCCTCTTCTTGGCTTAAGGCCCAGCGGCCCTATCAGTGCAATCTAGCAGCTTGGCAGCTTTGTGTTGCCATATTCCCCTTGAGACTCAGAGAAAATCTGGTCTTCGCTTTTCTAAGACTGCCAAAGGATGAAATACTTTGATCCTTCAGAGTAACGTTAGGGTAGCTCTCCTCCCAGGTACTAAATATGACAAAGCACACTTAATTTATTCATCCTTCATATAAACACAGAATATTTTCTGGAAAAATCCAAAGATTTAGTGTAGGTCTTTTATTAATGCCAAATAAACCCAAGTCTTTTAATGAGACGTCAACGTGATGGGGATATTAGAACAAGAAGTTCACTGCCAGAGCACTAGAATTGGGAACAGAAAAATCTGACTTGACTGATAAATAATGGCTACTACTTCCTTTAGCTGATGCACTGTATTAAAAATCCTTTTAAAATGGTATTGAGTTTATAAGCTCTACTGTAAACAGAGCACATTAATGTGCTGATTCTAAATTCCACACTGTTCACATATTACTGTTGTGTTCCTTCAGGGTTGATCTCCTACACAGAGTACCTGTTTTTGCTGACTATACTCACAAGTAAGTATTCTGCTGGTGAGCAGACATTGTAACATGAAAAAATATTAACCATTTTTATTAGCTTCTGTGTTACTTTGGATTCTTTATGACATCATAGTCCAATTTCAAGGTTCAGTTAATAAAGAAAAACAGTGAAATGACCACCCCCACCCCAGTTCTAAAATCGGCTTGAAATGAACTAAACTGTCCCAACCCCCACAAACAAACAAAAAATTAGAGAAATAGTTCTGATTATTCTGAACCAATTCTGAGATGCAGCAGGGCCTGATTTAACTTAATTAGTGGCATGACCAAGTGCCCAAACTACCCATCCATCTTCCTTGCTGCTGCTACAGCTTTGGCCGAGGCAGTGGGCATAGGAAAAGGAAAGAGAGTTCTCCCCAGTGTTGGGCAATGCTACAGCAGCAGACCAAGAGCACTGGGAAATGGGAAGGATGGGATGGAGACTCGTGAATGGGAGATAGCAAGGGGCAGGAGGATGGAGGGAGAGGATGAGGCATTTGGTTCTTGCTAACTTGGAATAACTCAAGGGCCAGTCTGTCCTGAGCCAAGCATTATGAGTTGCTTGAGTTTGTAATCAGAGTGTAGGGATTACGGCCTCCAGCATTATCTCTAGTTATATTGTGCCAATTTTAGCACATCATTGGATAATCAACATGATTTAAAAGCCTTGACAAGCTGTGGAATAAAAGGGAATATTGTGTTTCTCATTTTTGGCATAGCAGACAGTGGGAGAGCTCATCGTTCAATGGCAGAGCATGTACTATGCCAGTGATCTTCACTGTTTTTCAAGAGGGGGCCACTTTGGCCAAAAAAATCCTTCAGTGCAAGATCCATTTCTCTCCACACCATACTGTTCTTTTTTCAATACTGGGAGGGCCCTTTAGTAGATATGAAGCCCTCTCTTAAGAGCTCCATGAGAAAAGCATTTCCCAGCACTCTGTGCATGCCTTCAGAGTTGGTGCAGGGCCTCAAGTGGGCTCAGTTTCTCATAAAGGAGACCCGCTGGTGGCAATGGTCACCTCTGCATGGTTGCAAGGGGACCATGCAGATTATTCAGCTTCAGTCGAAGCTTCTTAAAGAACCAATAAAGCATTAGTCCAGGAACCACACTTGGGGTTGATGGAAGCTGCCACTGGCTCCCAGATCTTACCATGATGAACACTATACTACACTATGCATGCAGAAGATACCACATTTGAGAACTATCATCTTGCATTTAAAAACAGGTTTCAGGTAATGAGACTGAGAGAGTAGTGTCCTGAGACCTTGAAGGCCCATAGCCAATAATGAGCTAGATAGACTAATATCACAAGGCACCTTTCTATATATAAATAAAGTTTAAGTGGTTGTAGCCTAATTGCTCATAGAGCAGAAATCCAGCTTGTGCAAGGGGGAGGTGTGACTTTCTCTGATTGCCCCCCCCCACACACACACACACTTCCCTTTGCTGTCCCCTCTGCTCTGGGAGTCCTCCAGAGCAGGATCACATGTGGCACAGAGGGCCGCAGCAGGAAGGGATGAATTGCTTCTCCACCTTGTACACGCAGAACCTTTTCCACTCTCTAGAACCACTTAGAAGACAACCCACAGTTTTTCTAAATTAACCCTAGAAGAAACCATAAACCTTATTGGAACTAATAATGTTCTAGTTTCATTACCATTCATCTTTCCATTTTTAATGATGTGCCATATTTTTGTTTGTTGAATTTGTAGACCTGAAGTGGCTCAGGGCAGTTAACAATTAAAAGCAGAAACCATTTAAAAGCAGATTAAAATTAAAACTGGATATCATTAAGCCAGGCTACAAAGATGGGTCTTTAAGGCTCTCCTGAAGGCCTCCAAGGAAGATAGGAACATAGGAAGCTGCCATATAGTGAGTCAGACCATTGGTCTATGTAGCTCAGTATTGTTTTCACAGACTGGCAGCAGCTTCTCCAAGGTTGAAGGCAGGAATCTCTCTCAGCCCTATCTTGGAGAAGCCAGGGAGGGAACTTGGAGCCTAAATGCTCTTCCCAAAGCAGCTCCAACCCCTGAGGGGAATATCTTACAGTGCTCACATGTGGTCTCCCATTCAAATGCAACCAGGTTGGAATCTGCTTAGCCAAGGGGACAAGTCATGCTTGCTACCACAAGACCAGCTCTTATATTCCTCTCATATTCACAGGGAGTGTGTTCCACAACCCAGGGGCAACAACTGAGAAGGCCCAATCCCAGGTCACCACCAGATGAACTGGTGGCACCCACGTAATGATCCCTTCTGTGGCGTGTTTGTAACTTTCCTTCTGTAAATTGTTTGACTTTTAATTTTAGCTGAACAGCTTTATTGGTCTTGTTCATTTGGCTCATTGTTTATAGTGGGCAAACAGATCTTGCCAATCAATTCCAAAACACTCTAGATAAAAACACCGGTGATTTTGATATTTGCACTGCCTTGTCTAATACTGCAAGGTGAAATATAGCAATTGAGTAGGGGCAAGAGGAACAGGACAGCTTCAGGGTTCATGCTGCAAGTGAGGTATGTATTTCTTCAATCAGAGTAACTACTCCAGACTTCCTATATTTGAATATATGTTTGTATATATTCAGAAAATGTCCAGTAGTAGTGTCTGAATCTTAGAATAGAAAGCTGAAACCTAGGCATGACTTGCACAGTAACTGAGCATTTTGTTTGCTGCCATCTCCACCACTGTTGCCAGAATACACAAGTAGACGCCATACACACTGGCAACATGGCGTGGGAACAACCATGGAGATAGTGGCAGTGGTGTTGCTCAGGTAATGTGAAAATCAAGCTTTAGCTTACCCTCAATTTTTCTCCTGCATATCATAACCCATCAGCCAGTACTTTGGCCTGACTTTGTGACACATCCAATCCTTTTTATGCATGTAGTCTCACTCAGATAATTAGGACTCTGAAACAGGAGCATCTCTTGAAGCTAAAGCTCCTCAGTAGTAGATGCTCCTAGTGGCTATTATTTTTAGGCTGGTGTAGACGCAAAGTTCGCAGTTTTAAATGCCTTTGAGTCATGTTTTAAAGGTTAGCTGAGCAGCTATAAAAGCTAGGGATTGTGTTTTTGTTGGCTTTTGTAAAATGAAAGCTGAGATTCTAGAGAATCACTAAGTGACCAAATCAAAATGATGGAGAATTATGCAACCACATAAACATGTTTTACAAGGGTCTCTATAAAATGTCACTATAAAGGCAATACATGTAAGAAATATACACTCCCTCTACCAAGTGGTATTGACCTCCAGTGCAGCTACATCTTTTGTTAAAGGGAGTAAGTCCTTTTCCATGGCATATCACACTAAGCTTTTATAGGCCTCTTTGAGGAAAAATTACTCTCTTCAATATTTTTAAAAGAACGTGTTGCCTCAAGCGCCTGCTTTTGTCTGGTGAAGTGCCTTTTTCTGATACATTGTGAAAAACACTTTTCTGTTCATCATAAAAGATTTTTTAAAAATAAGCACTTATAGAAATTGGTCATGGATAACTGTACAGTGGGTGGTTTAAAACACCTCTGAGAACAATACCAGTTATAGGCTGCTCTTTCAGCAGAACAAAGCAGTCCACAAAAACCGGTATTGCCCTGCTCCCCTGGGCATTTTTCACACAGCAGGCTTTACCACAACTACTCTGAGTTTGAAGTTGCCCCCCAAAAATCAACACAAAAAGTGGAGTGTTTTACCCCAGATATAAATCTGGGTATACTCTAACACGCAATGGAAAAACCTAATCGTGTGTATGAAGTGCTCCCCGAAGCTTGAAGGGACTTCAGGGTAAATCTGGCCACTATATGAACGCACACACCCCATTCCGGAGGAGATGCGTGCTAAAAGCCCTGTGTGGAAAATGCCCTGTAAAGATATCTAATCTTATGAGAGCGATCCTCTCAGAAAAGTGATATCTCTCACACAAGTTTAGGAAGATCTTGTATTCAAATAAATGCAAAATCTCCTAGTTTACTTGTTGGCTTCTGTCCATGATGAGATAGTAGCATGCAAAGTTGGGACCTAGCTAAAATTCTGTGGCTAAAATAATGTGTGAACTGCCCCAAGTTATGAAAATATTAAATTCTGAGAGAGAGCCTAGATTCATTTTTGAATAGCAGCATGGGAAGCTGCCTTATACTGACTCTGACCATTGGTCTATCTAGCTCAATATTATCTACACTGACTGGCAATGACTCTCCAAGGTTTCAGGCAGGAGTCTCTCCCAGCCCTACCTAGAGATGCCAGCAAGTGAATCTGGGACCTTCTGCTCTTCCACTGAGCTATAACCCCATTCCCTAAGGAGAATATCTTACAATGTAGTCACCCATCCAAATGCAAACCAAGGTGGACCCTGCTTAGCAATGGGGATAATTCATTCTTGCTTCCAGAAGCTCTCCTCCCTATGTTTTTTCCCCATGACTGTTCTGGGCAGGGCAGGAATGCTGAGGTCTTTCGGTAAGATTATTAGTATTATTTCTGTGTAGACAAGCATCTCCATTGTCCTCGATGATGTCAGGCAGAACTTGTACACCTCAAACAAATAAGCCATGAACAGTTCCTTTCCCTCTCTTTCTTCTTTAGTTACAGCTGGCAGTAAATTGCCTTGAAATGTAAAATGTCAGAGCCATAATATATGAGGCAGCAATAGCAATCTCTTACCTAGTGATGCTTGCCTAGGGTATACTGAGTATGGGTGCTTTGCAAGGCCATTTTCAGCCCATCAAAATTAAACAATGTGCACCCTTTTAACGTGCATTTGATGTATGTTAAACATAGGAACACTCCTGTTGCAGTACCAGCTTTCCTTAAACCAGTGTTCTTCATTGTAAGACCCGGGGACCAGCAGCAGCTCCCATCAACCCTCAGTGCAACTCCCTGACTAATTGTTCATTGGACGTTGTGTAAAGCTTCGGCCAAAGCTAAATACTCTGTACGGTCCCCCTGGCACCATGCAGAGGTGGCCATTCTCACTGTGCAGAACTGAGTTTTGCCCACCATTGGTGGGGGGGGGGGGCTTCGATAAGGGGAACAAAGCCTTCTTGAACCCCTGCACCATCTTGAAAGGTGTGCACACAATGCTGAGAAGTGTAGCCCTTCCCAGTGTATTGTTTTCCTCCTAGATCTCTGAAGAGAGGGGTTTGTTCTCGTTCTCTCTCTCTCTCTCTCTCAGTCTCTCTCATGTAAAGGACTATCCCAGCACTGAAAAATGTGCACTACTGTTGGAGGTCAGCAGAGTGTGAAATGGCCCTCACACTGAAGGTATTTTGCCAAAGTGGCACTCGCTTGAAAAACAGTGAAGTTCACTGCCTTAAACCATGTTTTAGTAATGAAGCAGAAACAGCTTGGTAAGTGATAAGGCTGTCATTCCTGAGGCTTGTGCTAAATAAGTAGTTGATGTTGATCCACTGAGAGAGGGAAACTTCATGGCATCAAAGCAAGCCCTTTCCCACTCTCTTTCAAAGGACTGAATGACATTATTTCCTTGGTATTTAAGAACTGACTGAATGTCAAAAACAAAGGAAGCCTTGTATGTGGAGGAAAACTCATGCTCCTATTGCTATAAGTTCATCACATACATCATTTTGAAAGAAAATGTCAACAGGTGCTGCTGGTATCTCCATCTGTATCTAACAGGTTTCCCATTTCAATCTATCCTTGATACTTCTTAGTTCTGAAGTATATATGAAATTCTAGTTTATCAAAAGCTACTAGATTATTCAGAGTAGCTGGCTTCCTACCCCAACCGTGGGATCACCTCGATATTAAGTGCACCTACTAGGCAGACTGGAGTTCAAGCATCTTTCCTCAGAAATATTACCCACTACCCAATTCAAATTCGAGCTCTGTTACTGCTGGGTTTTAGCACTTACTTGGCCCACTCCACCCAGCTGGGTGTGGTGTTTTTGGTTAATCCATTCCTTGATCCAGGCCACCTTCTGAATGAGGCTTTAGTGGCTTGTATTCCAGTCCTGGAGTAAAGGCGTGGCTAACAAACAGCCAGTAACAAGAGCACTGAAAAAGCAATCTGCCCTTTCTGCTCTGTACATAATATCTATTTCATTAAACAATTAATATTTCTGATTCCACTCCACTGCCTTGTTCATGCATTCCACAACTCTTTCCCTTAGATTCTACACTAGGCACGCTGCTGCTGTTGCAGTTTTTCCTCCTATTCTTGAGAGTAGGGTGGAGAAGGGGCAGCAGGTGCATCAGTAGACTGAATGTGGGGAGAAAGGATGGAAGTGTGTGTTTCTTTGCTACTACTCACATAACTTGACATGATAGATGTATAAAATCATGCAAGGTGTGGATAAAGAGAAGTTTTTTTTTCTCTCTCTCTCATAATATTAGAACCTGGGATCATCCAGTAAATGCTGGAAGTACTACTTGACACATGTAGTTAAACTGCAGAATTCACTGCCACTTGATATGGTGATGGCCACCAATCTAGATGGTTTTAAAAGGGCATTAGACAAATTCATAGAGGATAGGGTTATCTGTGGCTACTTGTCATTGTATTGGGGGAGACATGACCCTGAACACCAACTGCTAGGGGACACCAACAGGAGGGGACAGTTGCCTTCTTTTCTCCGCTTGCAGGTTTCCCAGATGCACCTGGTGGGTGGGCCACTGCGTGAGATAGACTGCTGGACTAGATGATTACATAGCTCATTTTTTCCTCCAGAAAACTTTGAACAACGTACAGGCCGAGCCCCTTCTCCCCCCACCCTTGCCCAGGAGAGCTGTGCTTCAGTGTCTGGTCACAGGGTCTTTTGAGGCTCCTGTTGATATAAGAACAAGTTGAGTCACACTTTTTGAATCTTGTCTCTTCCCTCCCAGCAATTCTAGTTAAGTTAGAAATGGGAGGAAAACATTTTCTGTCCTCTAATTGTGAATCACAGTGGGTCTCGCCAACCCTCAAGTGGGTTGCCACTAGCCTAATAGCCAATCTAAAATGTTGGGAGTGGGGGAACGCACTCTCCTCCCCTCCCTTCAATCTTGCATGCTCTATTAAGGTATTGGGGGAAGCATTTAGGATAGGGCATCATAGGGAAGTCCCTCTTTTCTTTCTGATTTTTCCCCCTGATACTGTTTCTTTCCCTCCTTACAGCTGTAAAGTATGGTAAACTGCTCCAGTTATAATTACAATATGTTTCTTAGACTTCGAATGAAATCTTACAGTAATTTGGAACGTGAGAGGTTCCTAAATAACTGGTATGATCTGGGCAAGGCAGGAATAGTTTCATCTTGGTTGATGTCATCAGTTTGAGGGCTCTGCTACCAGGAAGTGATACATTCCTGAAAGGCAGATTTCCTTGGGTCCTCTAAGAGAAAAAGAAAACAGGCAAGCTCAAAATTCCATTTTCTTGCCATTCCCTGCTCTGAACCCTTACTACTTTTTCCAGTCAGAGAAGGATTAAGGCATTCCCTACTTTGATGAGGAAACTTCAACACTGGAATTTTATAGCTGTAAAATTAATGAAAAGTTTAATCCAGCCCTGCTTCTCCACCTCAAACTGTATTGCAGAGAGCCATTTTTGAAAGCTGTCTCATTTCAGGCTCTCTTTGCACAACACACCTGAATATAACTTCCACAAACAGCCTGTGTGAAGATTTGAAACTCACATGTTAGAGTTATCATTTGTGTAATTAAATGCAAGTGTGTCGAGCTTTTCTTTGAACCTCACTTATTTTATAAATGCATACCATTGAAGCTGCATCATATCAGATAAAGAGTGTCATCTTGTGAGCTGTATGAGCAGCTTTAGCTCCTACTATGTTTTACGTGGGACTTCCTTCTTATCAGCATGTTGCAACAGATGGTATGCATCACTGGAGAATAAATCATTCTGCTTTTATTCTCCAATAATTTTATAGGCTACACACATATTATTACTGACTCAAGTTATACTTGGTAAAGTGTTTAGAATGAAACACTCCACTGGGAAGAAATCAGCTGTCAACTTCAATTATTATGGTGTTTTCCCTCCAAAATTATTAGCACTCTCTGGCCCACGCTAGATATTATGTTAAACACATAATTGTCTAGTTTGGGGGGAGGGGGACTGTTCCCACTTAAAATAGCAGCTGGATTGGGCCCATAGCACAGGAGGTAGAGAGCATTTAACCCTATTAATTCCACATTAATCCCACATCAATTCCAAAATTCCATTTTTCTCCTGAAAATGGCACTCTCCCCAAAGTGGCTGGCTTGTCTTACTGCAGTGCCCCCTTTGGGGGCAAATAGCAGCTCTGAGGAAGAAGACTTCAGCAGAAAAATTGTGTGGAATTAAAAGGATTAAATACCCTCTGCTCCTGTGCTATGATCCTGATCCATCTTAGGGCTGGATATTTTAAAAGGAAAAACTAGACTGGTGTACAGGTGGACCCAATTATCCATAGGGATTCTGTTCCTGCCAATTTCCATAGGTAACAAAGCCACAGATAATAGGGCATCAAGTCTATGGTGATACGGGGAGGTCAAAAAGGCTGGAAACTGTAGTAGTGTCATACCGTGCACTGCAGGTCTTCTGCTGTCCAACAGTAGGAACATAGGAAGCTGCCATATACTGAGTCAGACCATTGGTCTATCTAGCTCAGTATTGTCTTCACAGACTGGCAGTGGCTTCTCCAAGGTTGCAGGCAGGAATCTCTCTCAGCCCTATCTTGGAGAAGCCAGGGAGGGAACTTGAAACCTGCTCTTTCCAGAGTGGCGGCTCCATCCCCTGAGGGGGAATATCTTACAGTGCTCACACATCAAGTCTCCCTTTCATATGCAACCAGGGTGGACCCTGCTTAGCTAAGGGGACAAGTCATGCTTGCTACCACAAGACCAGCTCTCTTCCCCCTAGAAGCTGTAATTCCACATTTTTCTGTGAGAAATCGCAGTGAAGGAAAAAAAATTATTTAAAAAGCCACAAAATTGACAAAATGGTAGCAAACCATGGATATGCAAAATTATAACCCCTTTTTTCCTCATATACTGAGGTCAAGTGTCAATTGCCGAACTGCGGATATGCGGAACCATGGATGTTGGCGCCACATATGTGGAGGTTTCTAACAGCAGTAACAGTTTTTTTCTAGTTTTTGTGCAATATTTGTGTCTCCATCAATTCATGCTCGGTCATGAATGTTGGTTGTCTACCCAGAACTGAAGGAATTTGAATGCCATCTAGTTTAAACCCATTACAGAGACAAGACTCTTCACACCTAAACATGGCTAATTGCAAATTGTTTGGCAGCAGGAGAGAACAGGAATGACCACAATCAGTGTGTAAAATATTTTTGAGAGCGCTTTGAGAGTGCTATGGAAACACTGAAAGCTAAGGTACAGTAGTAAGAGTGATTATCAACAGATTCATCATTTGACATTTCATTTTTTATTATGTTTTTATATTGCTTCATCTAATAGCTCTGGGCAGTTTACAGCAAATAAAAACACCAACAAACTAACAATCTAAAACAACTTAAAACAAAAATGGGCTTAGATAAATTCATGGAGGACACAGGTCTATCAATGGCTACTGGTCTGATGATGCTTCTAAATACCAGATGCAGCGGAGCAACCATAGGAGAGAGAGGACATGTCCTTACCTCTGCCTTGTGAGTTTCTAAGAGGCATCTAGTGGACCACTGTGTGAAACAGGATGGTGAACTAGATAGGCCTTGGGTGTGATCCAGCAGGGCTGTTATTAATTTTAAAATCTTGGGACTCAGACTAAGGAAAATTGAGCGAAGGGCTTTTGTGAAGGCAAATAAGATTGTTAAGCCTCACATTTCTATGGGGAGTGAATTCCATTGTCTAGAAGTTGCTGCAGAGAAGGCCCAATCCCAAGTCACCACCAGGTGGGCTGGTAGCAGCTGGAGACGGATTTCTCCAAATGACCTTAATGTGTGCTGCGTATCATTCAGAAGGATGCATGATGTTTAACATAATTAGTTAAACTTAATTAATCTACTAACAAAATATCAGTATAGATGCCCTTTTTTTTGTTACTGTGGAATTTGCCTATTTTCTCCTACATGAGAGAATCTTACATTCATTCTTACACAACGCCACTATGCACAGAATTTTTAATGTTGGTTTTTACAATAATAATAGACTAGATTGGTAATATTTTATGTCTTATTGTTTGACTGTAGCTGGGTCTAGAAATGGTGTCACAGCACTTTACCACATTCAGTTATAGCTGTTTATGGACCCTCTACCTCTATATGAAACCAGAAGCATTTGCTTCATTATGGGAAACTAGAGCAGCAGGCACTATTATCTTATGCGTATATTATTTCTGAAGAAATCTATGTGCTACACTTCATTGCAGAACCACAGACTGGATTTCATATTGCTTTTAAAATGTTGGATGCAGATGGGAATGAACAAGTAGAGAAGAAAGAATTCTTTAAGGTATGATTGTCAATATTTTAAAATATTTCCATTTCTTAGTAGAAATACAGTAAACTGCTCAATGAAGGGTGCAATGGATTAAAAAATATGCCTTCCCCATCTGTTTTGTGATAATGGTGTGCACATGGGAGCATGAACATGCTAGAACTGAAGGAATTCACACCTTCTGCCTTTTTTTTTCCTTTCAAGTTCTGAGTTGACTCAAGTACACTTTTAACTTTAGGCCAGATTTCAAATGTAAAAAATATGATCACAGCAATGAGCATATGATATACACACCCTTCCTTTACTAAGATATGTAGTTAAGAGTAATGTTGTAGTGTTGCATTATAGGACCAAGCATTTTTTTTAATTTAAAAGTTCTCAGATTTCTCAGGAAGAGAGGGAATAACAATATATTCCCGAACACAAAAACAGAAATTATGTGAGCACTTGACTGTTGAAAACTCATAACCACTGTAGAAACAGAAAGAGAAAGTACATTTACTGTGATGTGATAAAATATATGCTTATTCAAGAACAAATTCCCAGGCCTTCAGTTAGCTTGAATAATGGAAAATGTGGCCTTCTATTCAGACCATCTGGAGAGGAGATGAAACTATTTCCATCTCCGTTTGAAAAGAAAAAGTAGCATGGCAGATATGAAGGACTGAGCACTTAGCTGACCTGTCCAGTTCTGACAGACATGCTTCCTGGAAGTTTTTTACACCCGGATTTTAGTTTGCATCTCCTCCAGAACAGAGGTGTGCGTTCTGGATTTACCCCAAAGTCCCTGCGAGCTAACGGAGCACCTCACACACAATTCAGGTTTTTAATCATGCATTAAAGTGTAGCCCGATTTATATGCGGGGTAAAAAAAAATCCACTTTCTGCGTGGTTTGGGGGGCGGCAACTTTGAACAGTAACGCTTGCAGAAAACCCGTGGTAAAGTCTGTTGTCTGGGAAAGCTTCTGGAGGTGGATGAAAATGATGCTTCCCATGGTCTAATCAAGGTTGGGTACCATAATGCACAACTTGGAAGAGCATCCTTATACAACAGTGCCTCCTTGCTCCTCATCCATAGGCAAGGAGGTACTGATTTTGCCTTAACAGCAAATGGCAGCTGCTTGTTTATGGGCACAGTTGTTTCAAAGTGGCTCCGCCCCATGCCCCTCTGTACCTTATTTAGTAATCTCTGAGCACTTGCTTGAAGGTTGGAAGGAGCAGAGGAAACCTTACCTATCCCAGCTTGTCTTGCCTAAACAAATGGATTCAGGGATGTTTGGTCTTGCTACATGCAGTACTAGGACAAGGGTCTTTCTGTGTTGAGTTTCTACAGGGACCACTCTTCGAGAATGCCTTGACAAGGCCAAGTGCAGAATATTTAAGGAAATGCTGCCATTTATATCCTAATATACCAAAACTCTCATCTTTTTTTCTGGTATGAGGAATCAGAAAAGACAGTTAAGGACAATAAAGCAGGAGACTCGGGAAACATTGTTCAATCACTGTATTCAGAAGGGAAGTCTGAAAGAGGCTGTCAAGCTGCTCACAGTGATAAACATACTTTTAAAAGCACCTCTTCTAAGCAACTCTAAATCCTCTGCTTTTGATCTCTATCCACGCTGTTATAAATAATAAGTCCCTTGTTCTCTTATTTTTGCTGTCCATTGGAGGACTGGTGCTAACATCTCTGAAAGGTAGGTGTATTTTGCAGTGTGCTGTGTTAAATCTCTTGTAAGAATCCTGGCCTCAGAAGAGATTTGTGAGTAATTATAAATGTTTTACAAAGAGAGCTTGCTTCTGGGAGCCTGCAGAATGATTTGCTAGAGATTTATAGGAAGTTGCAAATGGGTTTATTTGCCAGAAGCCTTGTATGGGATCTTAATGTGTTAAAGAACAATATAATACAAAAACATCAGATCATGTCCTGGTTTTATTTATTTTATTTTATTACAAAAATACTTCAGGTTTTATAGTGCTTCTTGAGTATTCAGGGTGCTTCACATACTCTCAGTAATCCTTACACAGCCTTAGGAAGCTGCCTTATTCAGAGTCAGACTGAGGTCCATTGAAGGAGGAGAGCTGGTCTTGTAGCAAACATGACTTGTCCCTTTTGCTAAGCAGGGTCTACCCTGGTTGCATATGAATGGGAGACTTCATGCATGAGCACTGTAAGATATTCCCCTTAGGGAATGGAGTCGCTCTGGGAAGAGCATCTGCATGCTTGAATGCAGAAGGTTCCAAGATCCCTTCCTGGCATCTCCAAGATAGGGCTGAGAGAGATTCCTCCCTGCAACCTTGGAGAAGCCGCTGCCAGCCTGTGTAGACAACAGTGAGCTAGACCAGGGATTCTCAAAGTTGGGTCCCCAGATATTATTGGACTTCAACTCCCATAATCGCCAGCCCCAGAGGCCTTTGGTTGGGGAGTTGTGGGGACCCAACATTGAGAATCCCTGAGCTAGACCATTGGTCCAACATGATATATGGCAGCTTCCTATGTTCCAGCTCTGTAGCTTTGACTGGCAGCAGTTCTCCATGTTCTCAGGCAGAGGCCTTCTCCAGCCCTGTTGCCTGTGATACTTTAAGTGAAGATGGCAGAAGTTGAACCTGGGACCTTCTACTTAAACATGATCTGCTACTGACAGGGTCATCCTGTGCATGCTTGCTCAGAAGCCACCTTACTGTGCCCAGTGGGGCTTAATCCCAAGTAAGTGTGCACAGGATTGTGGTGTGAGCCTTGTAAGATAAGTCAGTATTATTATCCTGCATTTCAGATAGGAAGGCTGAGGTGGAGGAAGAGTGGTTTCACTGGCTTGCCTAAGGCCATTGAATGCACTCCTATCTGAGGTGATGAACTGCGACGGGTTCAGCAGAAGGCAACCCAGATGTGAGAGATCTGGAAACCAAGTCCTATGAAAAACAGTTGAAAAAGCAGGGAATGCTTAGGCTGGAGAAGACTCAGAACAGAGAAGACAGCTGTTTTCAAATATACAAAGGGCTGTGAAGAAGATGAAGACAACGATGAAGACGAAGAAGACTATGATGAAGAAGCCGACGATGAAGAAAGAATTGTACTCTGTTGCTCTTGAGAGCAGGACTAGATAGAACCAGTGGGTTGAAATTATAAGGAAGCAGATTCGGGTTAGGCATTAGGAAGAATGTCCTAACTGTAAGGGTTGCTCTGCAGTAGTGGGCTCTTTTTCACTAGAGGTTTTAAAACAGAGGCTTGACAGTCATCTCTCAGGGATGCTGTCGCAGTTTCCTCCAGGGAGCAGGACTTAAAGGCCTCCAAGCCCTTCCAACCCTGGCATTCTATGATTCTGTGACGTTTGAATCAGAGACCTCAGGCTCACAACTCAGACTCAATTAGGCTTAACATTAGATTGTTGTTGTTGTTGTTGTTATTCGATTTCTATACTGCCCTTCCAAAAATGGCTCAGGGTGGTTTACACAGAGAAATAATAAATACATAAGATGGATCCCTGTCCCCAAAGGGCTCACAATCGAAAAGAAACATAAGATAGACACCAGTAACAAGCTCTGTAGGTATTGTGCTGGGGGTGGATAGGTAATGGGTGGATAGTAAATGTGTTGCTTGCTTTTACAGTAAAGTAGCAAGTGCTTAAGGCCCCAATCTGCATTAAAAATATGGTGCAGAGGTAGTGGGGGGAACCTGTGAAGCCTTCTCAACAACAACCCCTCCCCCCCCCCGTATCAGCTGTTTTTGGTGTCTGTCCTTACAGTAGTACTTTCCGGATCACACAACTGCTCGGGAGGGGGTGATTTTTTTAAAAAAGTGTGAAAACTGCATGGATGTAAAAGAGTAAACACCCCCTCCCTCTGTGCCACATTTCTGATATGGTTCAGGGCCCCAGGCAGCTGCGACTTTAGTGTAAAAGCAAGCACTTAACTACATGACATGTTTGACTTTTGCATCTAGGTTGGCTTTTCGCCACTGCACTAGCTAGCACTACACTTGCTTAAGCACATACTTTGAAGTTTTCAGTAGATTGTTGTTTTTTTTTAATGGTTCCAAAAGCAGCTACATTTTCCTTACAGTACTTTTGTCTGATGTCACCTTAAGTGGCGCAGCGGGTAAATGCTTGACTAACAAGCAGAAGGTTGCCTGTTTGAATCCCAGTTGGTGTCTTTCCCAGACTATGGGAAATACCTATATTGGGCAGCAGCGCTATAGGAAGATGCTGAAAGTCATCTCATACTGTGCGAGAGATGGCAATGGTAAACCCCTCCTGCCAGAGAGAAGCACAGGGCTCTGTGGGCACCAGGAGTTGAAATCAATTTGACAACACACTTTACCTTACCTTCATCATGCACTCCAAAACCTTATTTTAAAAATGGAAAATCACCATGTAAGATTGCCATATGAGAACCTAGAAGTGGGCTTCATGTTGATTCCTGCATGGAAGTGTTTTCTGTATAAGGACTTCAGTAATGTCTGAAGAGGCCTTGAAAGACAGGCCCAAAACATTACAATAAGATACTAAATGGGAAAATAACACTTTTGTTCTAGCTTCAGAAAATAATTGGGAAGCAAGATGAGCTGAAGCCATGTTCAAGAGACAAAGTATTATCTCAGGTAGGCTTTTTTCAGAGAATAAGCTATGTTCCTTTCAACAATAGTTATGGCATGAATGTGCTGTTCTCTTCTAGCACTGATTCATTGCACAGCTTATATGGACTGCACCCATGTCTCTGGTTTTTAATTAAATGAAAGTGCTTGGTCTGCCAACCTTGCTTTTGCATTTCTGCTTTTGTTCTTCCTTTTGGGTCTTCTAAAAAAACCACTGTGACTTGGAATCAAAGGTGTCCTCCTGTAGCAGAAAGCCTTTTCCTCTCATAGAAGGGCTGTTATGGACAGTAGAAGAGTGGTGCGTGAGATAAATGATACCAAATTCAGATGAGTTTCTCTGTTTTGTGCAAGACTTTGCACAAACTCTCTTAAAAACCATGTTTATGGTCCACTAAAGTTTGTGTAGAGTCCATGCTGAACTTTCTCCCCCTTAGAAGTAGCTCAGGACTTCATGGACCTGCTAATTAAGTGTCCAGCCCTACACATGTGGCAGGTCACATTTCTGATCTGTTGCATTTGCGAGAGAGGCTGCAGGTGAACTGAGGGTGGGGGGATTTGTTATAACTAGATTGTCATGGATAGATACCTATCAAATAGGCTTTAGGTTCCCTGCAGCCAAACCTTTGCAGGGGTGATGATGGCCTGAACCCATCAACCGCCAGTTCCTGCCTTCCGCCTGAGATTCTCCACCCAACTTCAAACATCAGTGGCAAGCTGGACAGAAGTCTTGAAGCAGCCCAGGACCCAGTTTTGAGAGGTAAAATCATGTATTTCATACTTTGATTGGGGGCATAATTTTCAAACTTTGCCTATAGTGCACAAATGCCTTGTCCCAGCTTTGTGGAACAGCACTAAGTAATTTTCTTCTCCTGTTCTCTGTTCTTCAGATCCAAGTGATTGAGCTGATTTACTAGATATGAAGTCACATGGTTTTAGAATTCATAAGTGTGTATCAAGGGAACCTTTAACATTGTTTGGTTGACTTGATTAAAAAACCAACCAGGGCACTGCCAGGCTTGAGAATATATCTTGCCACATAGGTGCTTTTCAGGTCACCACCAGTTAAAATTAATCCACAAAAACCCTGCCAAAAAAATCAGTAAACTACTGCGTCGGACTGAGAAGCTAGAAGGTACATTATTCTGCCCCTCTCTCCTGTTCCAGATGTCCAAAGATATTTCAAGGCTGTACTCACAAGCAGCCTAGCCTGGGCTAGGCTGCTCGTGTGGAGCACCAGGATCCATGCAAATCCTGGCACCCCTATCCAGCCTAGTCCTGCTCCTAAGCCCAGCTCTTAGCCAAGGTTAAAGGAGGAAGCACTCCCTTAACCCAGCCTCTGGGCTCGTGTGTCTCCTCGTGTGTCTGATGGGGGGATCCCCCAAGGTAGCATGTGGTGCCTTGTGGGATATGCAGAGGCGGGGGAAACGAGTCCTGGCCTCTGTTGCTCCACGCACTACACGTGGGCGTGTGGCTTGTGCACTGCAAGGGCTGCAAATGATCATCTGGGGGAAGGTAGGTTGAACCCTGCCTCCCACCACTCCCACATGTGCAGTCATGTGAATAGCCACACTATGTAGATAAACTACGCTGTTAGGAACATGTGTTTCATTTTAAGCCTCTTTTTAAAGATTGGATAAATATTATTTAATAAAATGTTTTACTTTTCAACTTTCAGTATATAAATTTCCAGGTAGCTTAACATTGGCTCAGGCTACTTTTATATAGTGAAAAGTAGCATAGGACAGAAACGGCGAATGCTACCTGAACTATAAAGTGTGTTGAATCATATGTGCAGTAAGCACAAAACATGCTGAACTAATGTGATGATGTTACTGAAAGCTAAATAACCATTAGTATTAAATCCTATGAACAGATGGTTGCTTTTCATCTTGCCTCTTCAGCAAAATAAAAGACACAGAAGCAGTTTACGTAGAAAACTCTTACATAGGAACAGTTCTGTGGAAATCCCTGTGGACTGCATGTTGCATAGTGTGGTGTTGTGTTAAAAGAAATGCTATTTTGACTAAGTGGCGAAAGAAATGCATAGCACAGAAATACTGCACTTTACTTGTTGAAAGGATGAAATTACTGACTTAAGTGAAATACATTTTTTTGTTTTCTGTAGACTCCATTCAATTGAACAACATACACAAAATTCATAGGAAAAAAAGAAACATACACTGCCCAGAGCCTCTGGATGGGGCGGTTTATAAATGTAATAAATACATAAATAAAGCCTTAACTCATGCAGACTTAGGCTTGCCGGAAACCCTACTGCATAGGATTGAAGCTGAACACAATACCCCAAGACTAGCTGATGTTTATATCTTATATCTAGCTGATGTTTATACCCCAAGACTAGTTGATGGTGTATATCTTTGTATTCTTTACCTCCTCCATTCTTTCTCATACAAGGCTGAAGGGTTTTTCTAGCAAATCATGGTTTCTTAATTGCCGGCATTCAGAACTCACAAAGCTGACCTCTGTGAATGAATTCTACCTCCTTGGAATTAGGCTCCATTGAACTTAATATTTATCTATCTATCTATCTATCTATCTATCTATCTATCTATCTATCTATCTTGACACATCTACCCTGCCTTTCAACCTTCACAAGGGCCCCAAAAGTGGCTTTCACGCTTTAAAAAATACAACAGAACACAAAGCAAAACAAATGTTAAATAAAACTATTAATGTTGAAAATGTTGAAATTGTGATTGTTGAGGGGATTGTCAGGGATACAAGGCCCCAAACCAATTCCCCACCAAACCTTCTTCTAAGGAAAAAACTGCTCTCCAGGGGGCAGCCTGTAATGTCTTTACTGAGTGTTGGCAACAAATTGTTCCTGGGTTTCAGCTCTTGTGGGGTACAAGAAGGAAATGGCAAAGGGACAGAGAAGGGGGGCTTTGTGGCTTAGAGAGGAGATTTGGGATGGGGTATGCTGTGTGGCTCCAGTGAGAGTGATACCTTTCCTGATCTGCAAAGTGTTCCTAGGCCTGAAATGGAAGTGAAGTAAAACAGACCCGTGCCACAAAGGGGTTCTGTCTGGGAGACAGCAGGTCATTCTCTCTGGTTGAGTGTCAGACTGTGCTCTGAGTAGCTGATCTCAAAGTGCAGATCTGCAGACTTGGCAATTATACCCAGATTTGATTTGATTTTTAACAAAATATTTCTGTAGGCTTGATTGTCCTGTAAAGGTCAGTCTTGACATAGGAGCAGGCAGAAGAAAGCAAGATACAAAGGGTTCTTCCCTTGCTCACCTACCTATGGTAATTTGAGGATTGATTCGCTGTGGATAGGTGTCCACCCTCTTTCCTGAGAAAACAGATTGATTGACTTAATTCCTGTTATCTTGATAAAGTTACAGGGGACTTCTGATTGGTCTTTCCATGAAGTGGGTTACATATGGGGCAACCTTGTCCTTATTTGTATTTCCATGGTATTTGTATTTCCAAATTTCCATTTGATTGGATTTATTCATATTCGGGTTCTCTGTAGAGGAAGACTCTGACTAAGGGGTCACATACTTCCTAAGTTAATTTGCTTTCTGCTGTCAAAAGGGCACCTTTGGTCACCAATATATTTCAAAACTACTATCATTCTTATTTTCTGATATAAGAAAATGTTACCTGTTCTACATCAGAGTAACATTGTGCCTCATGTTATACACTGTAAGGTCTAACATCTAAAGAACTGCCCAAGTAATCAAATGTACTGTAGAGATTTGGAATTGTATTTCCTGAACAGCAACTCCCTGTTGCTACACAGCAAGTCAGTTTTTGAAATGATTTTGGGTAGGCATAAAGTAGCCCTTTGGATCTCAACCAAAGTCCATAATCACTTAGCTATATTAAGCTGGAGAAAGATGTCCCATAAAGGAATGCCATAAGTTTTTCCAGACCACTGTATTCCATCTTTCTTCTTCCAGCCATAAATATAATATTGTTTCATTTCATGATTTCTGGCTTAATACCTTGTTCCTTCACTTGAAATTCACATTGTATATTGCATAGTATTCTGCAAATGCAACATTCAGTCTTTGCTTTGGAACATTCAGTGTGTGTTAGCTAGAAGAAGGATCCCCACCTCAGGGAGCATTCTGACAATATTGATATGCATGTCTTTTCAGGAGCCAGAACTAGAAGATTCTGATATTAATACCATGTTGCTTGTCCATTTCTTTGGAAGAGGAGGGAAAGATAAACTTCAGTATTCTGAATTCTACAGGTACTGCACTCTGTTAATGGTTGTTGCTGCTTTCTCTGTAGTGTGGGCTGGGCAGTTTAGTTACTGAACTATTGCAAATGAATTTGGTGTTTTGAGTGTGGTGCTCAAAATTGATTTTTTTTTTAATAGCAGCTCTTAAAGAGATGTCAAATAACTTTAAATAGCTTTACATACTTGGCACATTGCTGGAATGTCATCAGCCATCTTGTCAACAGAACGCTTCCCTTTGATCTGCTTCCATAGCACCAGTTTCCACTAGTGGATGTGCCCACAACAATGACATTGGTTTTCTTCCAACCGCTTTTGCAAAACACTTTGCCCACTCTTCTTCTTGTTGACGCCATAGAATAACTTTGATTATAGTGGTGCCTTTCAGAAAGGGTGGAGCTTAAAGCCAAAATGGCTCAGAGCACCAAGATATGGACATATAATGTATCAATACTGTGGCCCCAGCATGAACTTGAATTGTTTTATCTTTTTAGCTGCTTTATTGTATTTTAAAATCTTTGTTCCCAATCATTGATTGATTTTAACTGTTTTGTGATATTTGTCCTAGGACCCATGTCCTAGGTAGTATTATTTATTATTTATTTATTTGTTCGATTTCTAGACCGCTCTTATAGAATAGCTCAGGGCAGTTCACAAATATCACAAAACAGTTAAAATCAATCAATGATTGGGAACAAAGATTTTTAAATACAATAAAGCAGCTAAAAAGATAAAACAATTCAAGTTCATGCTGGGGCCACAGTATGACAGTATGACACAGAATGTTGCTTAACTTTGCTGTAACAAATAAAAAGTGGTGAAACCTGGAATGCATAAGCTCCATAGGAAAAATAAGGCAGTTTGTCCATGTTCTGTTTAAGATCTAGAGAGCCCAGTGAATCCTAGATTCACATAAGATTTAGTCTGTGGGTATGCCACATGTTGTGGCGCTGCAACTTTGGAATGCTGTTCTAAGAAAAGCATGCCTAACCCAATCTCTTATTTTCAGATGCATACTAAAGACCTGTTTGTTTCATCATGCGTTTATAGTTAGCTATTGATAAAGGTACCCACTCAGGTTTATCCTTTTGTTGTTATCTGGCTTATATGTGCATTGTCTAAAATGAATTTGAGATATTTGTTATCTTATGTTGTGCACCACTTTGTGTATTCTTTGAGCAGGCAATGCAAAAATGTTATAAACAAAAATAATCTGCAGAGCTAACTAAAACTGAACTTGGCGTGCATAAAATTAGATTTTAGTAACCAGAGCTTAACCAGAGCTGGCATTAATTCATGATAGAAAATTTGTTTTAAAATCATTCAGAATTATGCATCTGTATTTGGGTTGCAGTGGGTGATCCATCTTGAAGCTAGGCATCTGTCTACGAAAGAAAAAGAAAAAATCTAATTAGTACAATTAAACTTATGTGGCTAACTCAATTAACTCCTTTTTTCTTCCTCTTTTTTTTTTTTTTTAAAGAACCATCTTGCAAAACAGGGTTGCTTGTTTGAACTCTGTTTAAAAAAATACTCTTTCAGGGCCACTTATGTGTTAGTTTTCATTCACAGAGGTTTGCCTATAAATCACGGCTCTCCTGAAAAGCACAGCTTGGGAAGTATTTATACCTGTGTGTATTCAGGAGTCAAAATAAGTGTTTAGAATCTAGGAGTGGCCTGGCTTGCCATTTTCTGATGTAACATGTTTTTATGCAGGAGTTGGGAAAGGGGGATTCTGAAAAAGCAACTGGGGGAGAGGGAGAGAAATTGGACTGCAAGAAGCATGTTGACAATGCCCATGGTCTGGAAGTTTTCACATACCAATCCACCAAGGTCTGACATCACACTGAACTGACTGCCAACTTTGCAGGCTAACTTACCCTTCCTTCCCACCCATGTAAATTCTCATCTCCCTTTTCTGCTTAGTGTTAACTAGTGCATTTGAATCAGCATAGTCATAATTATTACTGCTAGCCATAGTTAAACCAGAGATGGCAAACAGCTTTCTAAGGCTAACTGTGGCTTTATCTGTTCATACTTTAGCACAATAAACATTGGCCAGAGTGGTGGAAATAGATTTCTCACTATGATCTGGGCTAACGGGGAAATGGTAATCCTAGATCCAAGCAGTATATGTACTTCTGATTTTATGTGGTGAGAACCCAAAAATTTAGGACTTGCAATTGCACCCAGCCCACACATCGACCCCAGATCAGTGATCTAGGATTTGATCTGGGGTGGCTGCTCTGGGGTCACTGTGGGCTGGGCACAACTACAAGTTCTAAAGTTCTGGGTTCTCACAAGACAAAATTAGGAACACATGTGCCACTTGGATAGTCGCTTTCCCACCAGCCTGAATCATTGGGAGAAGGCACCATATGTGGTGATGTACAGTCGTTGGTCCTAATAAAGCTATAACCCTACTGTTGTGTGTGGATTCCTTCCCCCGCCCCTGCAATGCACCACCAACACAGCTACCTGCAATTTTTGTCTACTCTCAGCAGAATTCTTGTTTTGGCTCTTTCAAAGATGAGTGTGGCATTCCTAATGCTTTGTGAAATAATTTCTTCTACTGGTTCAGGTGCACACTGGCCTTCAAGCAAACAAGCCTTTGAAGTCCTTAAACGTATTTAGATTCCTATTAAGCTAACATTCCCTTTGCACCCATTTCTCCCAATACAGTAGGGCCTCTTAACAAAGCAAAGGCCAGAGTGCACCCGTAAAAGACTGTTTGCGTTTATAGTGTGAACTGGAATGTCTCGGGTAATTAGATAAAATCCTGCATTGACCCAATGAGGCATAACACTGATAATACTGTGTACCTACTACATTCAGCAAATGTGGGTTAAAGACCTTTGCCTACCACACAGATAGAAGCCTGTAATCAAAATTGGACTCCCACATCTTGCTCTTAGAGCGGTGGGATAAGTGTAGAGTCTAATATAGGTAATTTTTCAACAATGGCATTTATTTTTCATGCACTTGGAGTCTGTCTCCTTATCACTTCCCATATATATACCCGCTCCATTTGCATTGTGACATGACAGTAAAGTTTGTTCTAATGCATAGAAAAGTGAATGAAAGAACCGGTGTGTGTCTCCTAAAAAGCTGTGTGGAGATATCATTTTTCACGTTATTTTATTTGCAAGTAACTCAAGCACATCATTTCTGGGTTTCTGTTGTTGGGGGCAAATGTGATTTCTATCTGGCTTTTCACAACATTTTTACCTCACATGGGAAACCATTGTTGGCTTTTTGATCAAAGTGCCATGATGTTTTTACAAGAGATGACTGATGAGCTGTACAGACATAGATCATTGTCAAAGCTGGGGTGGGGTGGGGGGATGGTAAATGCTTTTATCATTTTCCAAGTTCTTGTTAGAAAGGCTTTCCATTGATCAGCAGAGTAGCTAGAGAAAGCAGGAGTGATTACATTTGATTAGGCTGCCTTAAAAACCTGTCATACAAGCTTTAGATATAGTTTTACCTGTGTAATTTATTTTCCTTAACACAGAACAAAATCACTCATAAGGCTTAATAGTGTTTACATGTGGTTAATAGACTTATTTTATTGTTTTTCAAAATGCTATAATGAAACTCTTTCACCTCTCAGGTTTTTCTTGTTGACATAGTTTGGAGCTAGTGTGTCTCACGGAAGCCATTTTAAATCATGCCACGCGGCAGCCTATTCTTGTGTAGCGCTTCGCTACATGGATCAAGTGATTTATTTTTTCTCTGTGCCACTCCAGACCTTTTTTCTTTTTCCTTTAACCATTTATGGTGGCATGGAGAAACTTGCCCAGTCTGCATGGTGGACTGCTGCACATCTGTGGTTGTTCTAGCACTCAGACTAGCTGTGTGGTTTTTCTTCTGACTCTTAGGAGACATAGGAAGCTGCCTTATACAGAGACAAACCTTTGGTCCATCTAACTCAGTATTATCTACACTGACTGACAGTGGCTCTCCGCGGTTTCAGACAGGAGTCTCTCAGTCCCACCTGAGCACTTTCCAAATGGCAGCTTAAAATGGCTTTGCAACATAAAGGCTTGGTGTGCGTCTGTACAATCTAGATTTTGACACCGTCTTGCATAGGGGAATGTTCGCAAATTGGCTCTTATCTTGACGTTTCAGACTTAAATCATTTTGTGTGAAGAAAAAATAGCTGTGTTGGGGTGTTTTTGGTTTTTTTGGGGTTTTTTTTGTTTGTTTGTTTGTTTTTTGCAGGCTTGCTCCATTCCCCGCCCCCATCTCTGCCTCTCAGCTTCCCCACATGCGCTCTCCCTCTTTGTGTGGTGTGTATTTGTCTCTCATTCCCCTCACCTCTCTCTCTCTCTCTCTCTCTCACTCTTCTCATTCTCTTCTACACCCCCAACACCACCCCATCGCAACTCCCAAGTTTTGCAATTTTCCTCGTGTGGGGGTTGTTCTCTCTCCTCCTCCTTGCTCTCACTCTCTCCCTGACGCCTCAAAAAAGGTTTAGAAAGGATAATAAATTCTTCAGAGATCCTTTGTGGAACACTCAAGGCTTAGTCCAGGCCTGCTCAACTTGGGGCCCCCCAGCTGTTTGGGGACTACAACTCCCATAATTCCCAGCCACAGTGGCCAAAGAGCACATTGTATGTGTTGTGCCCAATATGCCTATCCCCTGCAATCTGATGGTAACTTGTTTAAAAGGTGCAATCCCAGGGCTAACTTTATACAGTACTTTGCTAGACTGTTAGTCTAATAAAGCCTATCTATAACCCATTTTGGGGTTCTTTCCAAGAAAAATAAGCGAGAGACTGAAAGTGGGACTTGAGCTCATGGGCTCCTTAGCCTGTTCTCATTGCCCTGAAAGTTTGCCCTCCTTTTTTTTGCTCTAACTCCTACTTAACTCTAAATTCTTAATTGAATGATAGGAACACAGGCTTGAAAGGCTTCAAGTACAGCAGAATAAATTATTTTCACTTGCTGTTAATTATCTTGGTGATTTAAAATGTGCATGTTGTTTTTACCTTGAACTCTTGTAAACTACAGCTTTCAACTGTGTGGTGACCTTTTGGACTGTTAAAAATGTAGGCATGAACATCAGAAATCAGTGATACAGTTTAATCAAAATATAACAAAAGAGCCAATATATCTGGTGCTATTTTACGCCCAATTTCCCTACCCCTTCTCCAGAACACAGATATATCTTAGATTATGTGTTAAGTTCACAGAAATGGAACTCACCCACCACATGTGAAAGCATCTATCGACGGATATTGTAAAAGATTTCTTCATTTCCTTCTAGGTGTCAAAAGTGAAGAACTGTTGTAAAAAGGGAGGAGAGCTGGTCTTATGGTAGCAAGCATGAATTGTCCACTTTGCTAAGCAGGGTCTGCCATGGTTGAATTTAAATGGGAGATGATATGTGTGAACTCTGTAAGATCTTCCCCTTAGGGCGGGCCTGCTCAACTTTGACTTCCCTGCTATTTTTGGACTACAACTCCCATAATCCCCAGCCACAGTGGCCAGTAGCAAGGGATTATGGAAGCTGTAGGCCAACATCTGCAAGAGGGCCGAAATTGAGCAGCCTTGCCTTAGGGGATGGGGCTGCTCTGGGAAGTGCACCTGAATGCTTGCAGGCAGAAGGTTCCAAGTCTCCCCCTCTCCACTGCCCGGCATCTCCAAGATAGGGCTGCGAGAGGCTCCTGCCTGCGACCTTGGAGAAGCCACTGCCAGTCTATGTAGAAAATACTGAGCTAGATGGGCCAATGGTCTGACTCAGTATATGGCAGCTTCCTACGTTATTACAGCAGCAAAGATAGTTACAATTAACTGTCAATTGGCAAAGTTCAAATTCTTTTCTCAATTAAAGAAAATCTGGGGAATTGCTCAAATGGCAAAGGTAATGTGATTAGCATGAGAGGGTACACACACAGCCTGATCGTAGAAATGAAGATGCTGTTAGTTTCTCCCTACCTATAATGACATCTCCCCTTTCCCCCTCAGGAACATAGAGGAGAACAAATAAGAAAATCCTCCTTTCTATTTAATTAATATAGAGGAGATTAATATTTCTCAAACTGATATCTGTCTTTTGCACAAGATTGATCATTTATTCTATTATAGGACTGTTGATGCACCTGCTGTTCTCCTGTTCTAGCGGTTGATTTTCAGCTTTCCCAAATGATCCCTATTGTAAGGCCTCAAACCTCTTTTTTCTTCACTCTTCCATATTTTGCTCACACAAGTTGTACAGCACTTCCCTGTTAGTTTCACCTATCTCATTCAACACAAGTTAACAGCTAAACATGCATGTGGTTGCACAGGGTTTTTTCCATCCCTCAGCTTGTTGCTACAACATCCATAAATGTACATGGATTTAGAGAGCACCCTAGTGGTAGAAGCACTGAAAGACAAGTTTAGAAAACTTATTACCAAGTTCTAATTCCCACTCCCTTCTGTCAGCCACATAAGCAACTTAACCTGCAAGTCAGTAGCTCATAGACATCTTCAGTCTCACCTTATTGTAATCACCAATGGTCTGAAAGGTGTCTGAGATAATAGAAATTGTTGATACCTGGAAACTAACAGAATATGTTGCATTTTCTACATAAGTAAATAATATCTGTGAATGAAACCAGTAGACCAAGTTGCTGCTGCTTATTGACATAGTGCCTGCCATTGGTACAGATCTGCAATGTGCAAGCTAGCTGTAAATCTGAATACAATAGTTGCCGTCCAGACTAAAGCTGTGCTGGTGCAACAGTGTATTCCATTACATGCAGAGGAGAAGGATATTTTCTACAATTCCCCCTTTCTTCTGTGTCTCCTGAAAATATGTGCCTGGGAGTTGTGGGACCCTCAGAGACATATTTTTAGGAGGCACAAGCAGCTGCAGAGCAAAGGGAGGATTGTTGTAAACTGCCCCCTTTCGTGTGATGGAAAACACTGTTGTGTCCACATGTCATTAGTCAGATGCCAGCCATTATTCATCACAAAGTAGTGTTGTATTATTTTTCTACTCTTTCTTAGATTTATGCAGAATTTGCAAACAGAGGTGCAAGAAATGGAATTCATCCAGTTTTCTAAAGGTCTGAACTTCATGAGAAAAGAAGACTTTGTAGAATGGTTGCTATATTTCACTGATGAAGAAAACAATGACGTTTATTGGCAAAATGTGAAAAAGAGAATCCAGGCAGGAGAGGTTTGTACTAGAGTGCCTAAAACTGAATGATTGCCTAAAAGTGAATCGGTTGTCATGCACGCGGGACAGGGCCTTTTCTGTTGCTGCTCCCGGATTCTGGAATGCTGTCCCAGTGGCTATTTGCTCCTCGGTCTCCATCATGGCTTTTAGAAAGCATGTGAAGACTTGGCTTTTTACTCAGGCTTTTATGTGATTGTCTCTATTGCTGCTTCTTTGTATATTGTATGGTTATTTTTATGAATATATATATATATATATAAATTAATTAGATCTGTTTTTATATTTTAACATAATATTTTAATTGTGTAATTTTTATAGTTCTGTTTTAATTTTTTCTATGTGAACAGCCTTGTGATTGTTTTTAATGAAAGGCAGTATATAAATTTAACAATAAAAATAAATAAATACATATATAACTTGACTTTTCTGTTGTTTAGGTCAAGAGTATTCTTAATAAACACTTATGTGCTGCAAAAATGTTACTTTTTATTTTATTTATATTTTACAATTTTGACTAATTTTATATCTCAGCATGATAATCTGACAAGTTCCTTAAGAATATATTTGGTCTTAGAGCTTTTGCCTGAAAGCCTTAACTTACTCTTTTTTTATGTTCTAGAGTATCAGTATGGAAGAATTTAAGACTTTCTGCCAGTTTACAAACCACCTAGAAGACTTTTCAATTGCCTTGAAAATGTTTACTGTAGCCAGCCGTCCTGTTAAACGCGGTAAGAAGTGTATTCTTTGGTAACTGACATCCTGACTAAATTTCTAGAAAGAAGTCCTAAATAGATTAAGTGATAGGGATGTACCGAAACGTGATTCGGCTGTCTGAATCATGGGCAACTCCCTTTAAAATCGAGGGCTTACACAGCCCCATTAAAGTGGAGGAGAGCAGGCCCATACCTGCTCCTCCTCCACTTGCCACCATTGCTGCCATCCTGGCAGCAATGCCATCCAGCTCCCCGTAGCTATGCCTGCACACTGGCAGGGCGTTTCCCAGCTGGCTTGCACATGGCCTCTGCGCATGTACAGTGGCCATTTGCATGGCCAGAATGTTTGATGGCCACGCAAATGGCTGCCATGGATGCGCAGAGGTCATGTGCATGCCGGCGCCATACAGGGGCAGTTGGGAGACACCCAGCCAGCGTAGGGGCATAGCTGGGGGCAGTGCCGGGATGGTGGCAAAGGCGGCGAGCAGAGGAGGAGCAGGTATGGACCTGTTCTCTGCTTTAAAGGGGCTCTGTAAGCCCTCGATTTTAAAGTGAGGGTGCCTGCGATTCAGACAGCCAAATCGTGTTTTGGCACATCCCTATTAAGTAATCCTTTTAACTCCGAAGTAGTACTATTGAGTAATGTAGTCTGGGATGTCAGCCACTACATTTAAATTTTAGTACGGTAAATTTTAACTAAAGGGAAGGCAATATGATGTGCATGGTGTCTGAAAATATGTACTGTAAATCCCAGTCATAGAAGAAATATCTTCTTTTTAAAAGATTCTGAGCCAATTAAGGCAAAATCTCTGAATACCTTACTGACCAGAGGAACACAGCAGATTGCCATCTTCTCTCAAAACAGGACCAACAGCAATGGAGATTGTTCCCAGCATCTACTCTGTCTCTGTAGGCAGGCAGGGGCTCTGACTGATCCCAAGCCACCACAGCTGCCAGTTCTGGCTGCTGGAAAATGGTAGCTTGATGGTCAAGTAGTAATGAATTGGATCCACGCACTTCCTTGTTAAGATGATACTGTGCAAATTGGCCCTTTAAAGTACAATATTTCTAAGTGACGTTTTGAAAGGCACAAGAGGCACATACATGCTCTCCAGCTCCTGCATTTTTACCCAACTTGCAAATGGGTTGGATTCCAAAAGTTTGTAAGTTGGATGTTCATAACTCAGAACGAATGTAGTTCCCAAAAACGATGACTTGTTTGTATATGCAGATTGGCTTTTGTAAGTTGGGAACTTCCTTAATGTAATCTGTTGTGGAACTTGGTTTGGATGGATGGATGTTTGTAGCTCGGGGAGTGCCTGCATTTGCATTATACAAAAATGGGAATGTGTGCATGTCCTCCGTGGTGAGATCTGTGGATTTTTCTCTGCAGGGGAGTGATGCAAATTTCTCATCCTTTAAGACATGGCTGCAGAACTTCAGCCCTCCTGCAGATGTTGGGCTGCAACTTGCATCATCCCTGACTATTGGCCCCCCGTAGCTGGGAATGGGAGGTTGTTCAAAAGTAGCTGGAGGACTTAAGTTGTGCAGCTCTGAGAGAAGTGCTAAAAACAATCTTCTAACACACACACACGCATAAGTTTTTCCTCACTGTTTATGACATGTGAAGTTGTGCTTAAAGGCGCCCTGTGTTTCAGAGCTGAACAATAAAGAGGGAATACAGAGAATCATTTTGGCAGTTCCTGTTTGTCTTGGCTATTGGGGAAAAGGCATTAGAACTGGAAGATGTAATGAACCAACCTAGTATGATATATTCCAAAATAGCAATATCTACTGGCATGCTGTTTCATCAATACCCTGTTTCTCCATTGTTTTATCTGCTGCTTCTCCATAGCCAGGGCAATGGTCTTTTGCCATGCCCACACAAAAACCCATATCTGAGGTTAATGTGTATTGTTGCTCAGATTTCCAGGCAAATGTCCAGCCCCCCACAACCCCTGGGTGCCCCAAATCCTGCCTTAAATGTTGCGGGTGGCTACACTGCCAGGCTGCACCACCGCCCACTGCCAGGCCAGAGCACAGTTGAATGCAACTGTGCTGAGGGTGGTGGCTGAGTGCTGCGGCCAGCCCCCTCTCTCCTCCGCCATGCGTGCGAGCCACACACCCCACACGTGGACTCTGGTTGTCTGTGGGGAAGGTAAGCTGGATATTGCCGTTCCCCCCACCCCATGCCCTCCCCACCCACCAACAGTGGTTGTGTGCACCATCTTATTGTTTTGCAAAAGACTAAAATTACACTGACACTATTTTTGTAGAATTTGTGGAGCAAATTTTGCAAAATGCATATACAGTCAATATGGCTATTATAAAACTGTGCATAGACCAGCTTTCCTCTATTCAGTGTCATAAAACTAATCTATAATCTTACTCGTTATTTTTTTTTTCTTTTTTAGTAATTACATGTCATATGCTGGGTTTTTTGTTTTTTATTTGCTAGCTGAGTTCAAAAGAGCTGTGAAAGTGGCTACAGGACAGGAGCTCTCAGACAACATTTTGGACACCATCTTCAAGATCTTTGATTTAGATGGAGACAATTGCCTCAGCTATGCAGAGTTCTTGGGAGTTCTAAAGAACAGGATGCATCGTGGTTTAAGGGTAACAAAGCCTTAATAACCTAGTATGTGCAATTGGAATGATTTACTGTCTAACTGCCAACATCACACAGTAATGGAAATACTTTGTTACAATAGATGGTGATGAAAATTGTATAGGCTACTGCTTTCAAGATGATGGAATTATAAATGGACAAATAGTGAGCTTTCTAATTAAAATGAACTTTCCACAGAGTTAGCTAACCTATTAAATTGTTTACTGTTGATATATGCTCATTATTTTTAGTTAGACATACAGTTCCATGGATTAAGGCGTGATTCAAGTAGATCTGTTAAGCATTTCAAGAAATACAGGGACCTGAATGTCCTCTATCATAATCCCTTGTGCTGCCACAGAATCCTTTCCAGTTTGTCCATCAGATTAGCCTACATTATTCAGATTGCTCTATCACAAGAGGAGATTGGGAGTGGGTAGAGTGCTTTGGGCCAGAGATGCCAGTAAGCTAAGAACGAAGATTAATTATATCCAGATGTCTCAACAATAAGATGTGACAAACTACTGCTGGGTGGGGGGTAAAAATCTGTCTTTTTGGCAGGGTGGGGGAGATCTCCATTCTGAATCCAAAGAGTTGAACAGACCCTAAGTATGAAAGCAAAAGCCATGACAGAACCACCCTTTCTTTGCTGCCACCATAAACCTTTCCCTCTTAGTAGCTGATTCTGGCTTTGGGCATGGTATGGAACCAGATATCTGGTAGATATCTTGCAGATAAGCTGATAAAGTTGTGGCTTCGCTCAGAGGATCCAGTCACTCCCTCTGTTAAGTTCCGCTTGCCAATTTACCCTTTTTGTACTAAGTTAATTCTTTACACTCTTTCCTTAATTGCCCAATGTGGTTTTTTCCTTCTTTTCAAGATCAGGAAGTTGGTCTGTAACTTCCTATAAAGCTCTCAGCACACTGTCCCCGTCCCATCACTCCCCCTTCAGCATTTTTTCAGGCTTCCTTCTTGGTGACCAAAAACTTTTTTTCCCTTTCAGGGTTCCTTCCTTCAATTCTCCAGCAATTCCTGTTCATCATCAGGCAACTGTAAACCTCCAGTTGATAACTCCCAACTAATACCTTTCCCCATTCTCTTTCCCTAACAGTAATCTCACCAGCCCAGTTGAAGCCATATCCCTTAACAATGCCCCTTGCAACAACAGTTACATTCCTTCCTAAAAACATGTCAGTGGGGGTGGAGGAGGGGATCAGCACATTGCCCCAAATAAAATGGACTCTACAGAGTTACCATTTGACCCACACCCACCCCCATTAAACATTTTTCTTAGTCCTACAACACAAAGCCAACAATAGTTATTAGAACACACCTAAAAGCTTCACTAAAGGTACAGGTAGGATCTTTCTTGCCCTAGACAGATTACTACTTGGAAGGATTAGATTAAAATTCGCTAGATATTTTACTATACAGTATACAGAATAGCAAGGTCTAAAACTGGATTCTCAGTCACTTAAATCCGTTATGTTAATACTTGAGGC
This sequence comes from Hemicordylus capensis, assembly GCF_027244095.1. Taxonomy (NCBI): domain Eukaryota; kingdom Metazoa; phylum Chordata; class Lepidosauria; order Squamata; family Cordylidae; genus Hemicordylus; species Hemicordylus capensis. The sequence continues at coordinate 34,831,025 of NC_069659.1, read as the reverse complement.
AAACGATTGACTATGTAGTCCTACACTATAGTTGCCTCCAGGGCTTTGTTATCTCCTCCAATGAAATTTTAATAGCAAAGTTTTAATAGCCTTATTGAATCAAGGGTAATGGGACTTTAAGGAATATTGTACTAATTCCTCAGTAACTATCTAACTCAAGATAGTTAACAAATTTAAATACTAGCTTACAAATTTAATTTGAATCAAAATAGATTATTTCAGTCCACAGAATATAAAAGCTTACAAATTTAATACACTGTGCAAAAGGAAAAAGAGATAAGGGGCAAGAGCAAAATAAGCAAATTTCAGGTACTGTAGTTACCTGAATCTAAAACTAGTTTTTCCCCCAGTTATTTGAAGTTAGAAATCAAGGGGTCATCTTAAATTCAGGGCCCTCTTCCTTTTGGGGCAAATATAGGTATGAACTGTACTTAACCTCTATTTTTGAAGGGGCGTGCCTTTAATTGAGAAGCGCTTCATATGAGCAGTGTTAAGTGCCGAGAGGAGGTTTGCAGGGAGAATGGGTTTGACCCACTCTCTCCACAGATAATCACTCGCCCGTTACCAGGTGGGCATATCGTCTGCCCAGATGAGTGGCGGCTTGTCTCCAGCACACCCGGCTGCAGCTCTCCCTGCAGCTCCGGGGTCGGGCGCAGGGAAGCACCGCTGTGCAGCGGCCCACCCTCCGGAGCCCCAGTAAAGCACCATGCAAGGGGAAAGGAGGAGGAAAGCTGTGCATGCACTGCAAGTGCACGGTGCATTTCTGAGATCCCCCTTCCCCCTCCCTCCCCTCTGAGTGTGCCCACCAGGGCTGCAAACAGCCACAGCAGACACACGATCTGGAAAACAGGGTTAATGGAGCACTCGCTCCGTTAACCTCTTTTAAGGGGGTGGCTACTTAGGCGGGCTTGCTGCCGTGGAGCCACCGGGCTCACCCTCGAGCGCACGGTGGTTCTCACAAGGGAGCAAAACTGGTCTCGGCTCCCTTTGTCTGGTTTTCTCGCTCATGAGAATAGCTTCAGAGTCTTCTTATATTCAGGTAAATATGGTACCAACTCTTATGTCATGATTATAGAATCACCAGATAGAATGGTTACTATAGAGATTTCTAAGAGGAGAGAGACCAAATAGCAGTTTGTCCCAAACAAGTTGGTGATGAGGCATTCTGTCTTGCCTCTTCCTCCGATGCAGTCAGGTGGAATGTAACTCTTACACTGAATGATAACTATACGTTATTTTTTTAAAAACAGGTACCTCAACAGCAAGGAATACAAGGTTACTGGAAATGTGTGAAAAGAGAAAGTATTAAAGGAGCAAAAGAAGTCTGGAAGCAAGCTGGGAAAAGCCCTTGTTAAATACACCAATAAGAACGTCATTTTAAAACTATAAATAAATACCCGGGTTTGCTGCTTTCTTGATGTATTCTTGTTTACATGTTGGTTTTAGTAGGTACAATACAATCATTGTATACAGTTAAGTATGGAATGCATTTATTTTCTCATCGTGATTTTACAGTATTTATCAATTTAATCAGTTTTGTCTTGGGGACAATTATGATTTCCAGATTTCATAATTCTGTGGTCTAATTCCAGCTAGGACTGAAGTTCTCAGAAAATGATACTGTCAAAATCCCTGTGTTGATCAGAATCTGCCTAGAATTTAGTTTATGTTGCAGAACACACACAAAAAGTCTTGTTGATGATGCTGGGAGATGTAAAATGCCCTCCTTCCTTATAAGAGCTGGGGAAGGGGGGGAAACCATGAAACCTACAATTCCACAGTGAATTTTTCAAGATCAATAGCCTTTTAAAATCATTAGTCACTCATTAATGGCCCTGTCAATTTTACTAGTTCTGAAGGGATTACAGGATTGCAATTTCATCCAGTATATGTCACAAATCAAAATTTAATACTAAAATGCTAGGCAACAAAACTTTGTAGGTATTGAAATCTCTCTTGCCTAGGGAAGATTGTTTCATATGTTAATGATATTCTTGTATATTCCTGTATAAGTGTTTCTATTAATTTATACAAATGTATTTTTGTCTATTATGTATTCAGTAGGATTCTTGGTGTCTCTCACTCCAAACTGGAAATATGAACATGTTTACATAAACTAGGAAATGTAAAATCGTGTGAATGTTATAGACTAAATGTTCTATCCAGTTAAGTGAAATGAAACAATGGCCTCTTGAGTGGTTATAAATGAAATGGCTTCTGATCTTGCTTACCACCAGGATTCAGTGTGTAATCTTATGACAAGTGGCAAACACATTTGCTTTGTTTGCTACAGTTTTTGTAATCACTTAAGTAGTCCACAGCCTATGCTAAAGTAGTTCCAGGAGAATATATCAAGGCGAAAAGCAGTCTAAAGACAGCATAAATAAAAAATATGTGCACATATATCACTTGAATACAAATTGTGAGAAACAAACTCTTTAATATAGAGATCAGCCACTAAAGGTCTCAGAGTAAAATCTAGTCTGATGAGGAGTAATAGGTAGGCCCAGTAGCCAGTCCAGAGTAATAATAGCCATTTAGTGGCTGTAGCAACGGGATTTGCTGGCAATTCACTTTGCGGAATGGAGGAACTAGCCTACCATTCTCCATCGCCTCCTAAGAGTAGACCTGTAAAACTATGTGCTGTCTAAGGCCATAAGCCTTGAAATGAGGATCAGAAATCAAAATCTGCATATAGCAAATATCTTTAAACCTTGGCTTGCCTGTAATTTGCTGTATGAGTTAGTGCTGCCTAAATACATAAATGCATGTGTTTTGTATGGAAGAGGTTAGTATAATTTTATTTTTTGTAGAATACCAGTGACTCATATATAAGATTACATTTCCTTGGGCTGTTCCCTAAAAGTTGACATTGTGCTTTTTAAAATAAATGCTTATTAGTTCCATCTCCAGGGCAGACACTTTAGGTTTCAAAAATGGCTGCTTTCAGAGACAAAATATGTGCCTGTTGAACTCAGCGTGAAGCTTGCAAGACATGGAACAAATGGTAAACAAGAGGAAAATTGTGTCTATGTAACTCTCAGATGCTTACCGTCATAGTGGGGGGAGGGGAAATATTTTTTGTAATGTTAAACATAAATTACATAAAAATAAATAACTCCATTTGTATATCACCCTGTTTTTGAGTACCAAGAGCCACCGAAATAAAAGCTTCCAGAAGAGCTTTGGGGCCAACTACACATTGTATGTCAGCATGCATAACTGTGCTCCTTTAACCTTTTTTTTTTTTTTAAGCAAGGACAGTTGGAGAGGAGAGAACTTGAAGAAGTAACAGGGGAGGAAGAGGTGCTAAACTCTCTTTCCTGTCCAGTTTCTCTACTTCAAGTCTTCTGCTCAGTAGATTCCTCCCCTACTCCTTTTTGCAGGTTCAAAATGCAGTTAACAGCTTCTGTTAGGGCTGCTGGGCACTTTCCAGATTACATGCGACAACAGTGTCACTATGTGTCCGTTAAGTGTACTTCCGTACTGCCTGTGTTTCAACATCGCAGTCCCTGCACTGTCAGCAAGGTGCCGTTCACATTTTGGATGCCTTCTTTTGGGTTTTATCTTTGTGTTGCAGTGCTACAACGTTGCCAAAAAATAGCTGTATTTTCCCATTGTAGGAGGTTTGCACGAGCTAGAAAAGATTGCTCCCCCTGCTGATGGCTTAGCACAACAGTCTTTATTTACAGTTTCAATACGATCCTGCCAAGCCGAAATAAACTACCACTGTTGTAGCGTGTAATCTGGAAAGTGCCTTGGAGACATCTACAACTGGAATGACCAGGTTGTAGCATCCGACCCAGAGCTCCAAGACCATCAGCTAATCATCACCTTTTGAACATGACTCTGTGAGGCTGTTCTCACAAGCAGCCAAGCCATTAGAACTGCCAGGATCAATGCAGATCCTGACAATGTCGTGGCACCAAACCCAGCACCGAAGCCCAGCTCTTAACCAAGGTTAAGGGTGCAAACTCTGAAGGTCATGTTGCTAGAACATTGTTCCTCTGCAATAGCTCTGGTTTAGCCCCCACTAATTTTTTGTCACTGTAGGAATGTAATATGTTGGTCATAGAGACATATGACCATCTGCCCTTGACCTAGAAATGCTACTTTTTCTTTTGGCCATTCTGTTGCAATGGCCAAAACCATTGGTTTGGTAATGACAAGTTAACCATTAGTCAGTAACCACTACCTTACCAACTTCCAAGAAAAAACTCTGCAATATGTTCATTCTTTCAATCTGTACCCAGAGTTTTATTATAAGAAGCTTGAAGGGGGAACACCCACCTAGTTGTGCATTCAAATGCATAGATGGTAGTTAAATCTCCATTATTGTTAATGTTCCATAAATGTCCAGATAGAAGCCATCCTGTGAAAAGGAGTGTGGAGGGAGACATGGGCCATTGTTTGTGGTGCAGTCAAATAAGAAAAGGCTTAGGTTTCCTTTATTAAGATCTCTCTCAGAACTTCCACAATAGGATGGTCTGGGTAGCAAGTAGGATAATGCTACAATCCTGTGCCCATTTATTTAGAGGCAAGTACAGTTGTACTCAGTGCCATGCATTGGATTGTGATATAAGTGCACTGATAACCAGTGTCTCATTCCAACACTCTAGTGGATTTGGTCAAACTGTAATGTCCATTATTCATTCCAGGGAAGAATTGTTGTTGTAAACTTATGTGAGCTGACAAATTTGGGGATATAAGAAGATGCAGATTTGTCTTTGCCATGGTAGACAAATAATGCCAGTTCCGGCCTCCCGTTTTGCTAGCATGAACATGTGTTTAGGACCTCCTTAAAACTAGCGGTATAATGTTAGAACACCAAAATTTTTATTAACACAACACAACCCCTGTTGATCTGCATTTCCCAGGACAACAACTAACCCTACCCATTTTATCCTATCTAAATTCAGGATTTAATGAATGCAATTTAGCTCTGCCTTTATAATTGTGAGGGCTGAAAGTTGCTCTTGTACCTCCTTATATCCTATGGGTTTTTCACTTTTTTGTTTTTATACTTTGTGTGATTTCTTTGTTTGCTAATAAATTTTTGATTTGGAACCATTTAACCTTTAACCTGTATTGTCCTGTCATTGTTGGTGAGAAAATGCATTCAGTAATAAATGTAAACATTGTCCTATTTCAGTCAAGGAGGGGAACTGTGTTACGTCCTCATACTAAAAACACTTCCCTTGAAAGAAGGTGAAACAGCACACTAAAGATAGAGCATAGACTATCAGCACTAGCTGTATGTAATGTTGATTTTCCAGCTGAATAGCTTGAGTCACATTTCTGAGTCTCCTCAACCCTTGAGCACTGATCCTGCTACAAATGGAAGAGGTAGTAGCACTACACTGGCCTGATTTGTACAGAGCCCAAACCCATGGTAGCATGGAAAGCACTTTGGAATCTCCTTGTTGACTAATCATGTTTTTACAGCTCATTACTTTGAGCACCTTTCATGAGCACCTCAACTTGAAGGCATTGTCACTGTGGGTATGGAGTAGGAAAGATGTCTAACCTGCATCTTCAATCCAGAAACCACAATCATGGAAGAGTGAGGGAGTGGGGCCTGAAGAATTGGTACACGTGATGAAGCCCCACCTCTTAGGAACCCACGACACCATAAGAGTTCTAATAAACAGAGATCACAAATGTGTACTGTTGACAAGCAGTTATGTCTACAATCATACTGGGCTGATGGGAAACCACTTACATTCTACCAGCATGGTGTAGTGGAATGCAGAGTATTGAACCTTGGACCAGCCATGAAACTCACTGGGTGACTAGGCCAGGCACTTATCTCTGTCTACCCTACCTCACAGACTTGTTGGGATAAACATAACTCTGGGCTCCTCTGAGAAAGAGTGAAATATGCATGAACAACTAATAAACATATCTATGCTTAAGGGACAATTATCTCTTCACTGAGGAGGCACAATATTTCTTAATGATCTCTCACACTCATCAAGGTGAATGCAAAACACCATAACTATAATATCAGTGGTACCACATGGGCTTACACGAGAGGCCCTTCTTGGTTATATTGCCTTTTTAAAAAACCAATGTGGAAGGCCCTCCCTGTGGTGATCCATTGGGCTCCCTCTCTTTCTGTTTTAAGTTGACCTTTTTGTTTCAACAAAAACCCAAAATGACCAGGGGTCTAGAGCTCTTCCTTTATGAGAAAAACTGTATCATTTGAGCCTTCTTAGTTTAGATAAAAGGTGACTAAGGAGAGACATGATAGAGGTTTATAAAATGGTGTGGTACAGAGAGAGTGGACAACAAGAAAGTTTCCCCCCTCTCTCACAACATTAGAACCAGAGGTCTTCCCATGAAACTGAAGGCCAGGGAATTTAGGACAGACAAAAGGAAGAACTTTTTCACACAGTTCATAATTAATCTATGGACTTTTCTCTCCCACGGGATGTGATGGCCATCAGCTTGGATGGCTTTAAGCAGGGCTTGGACAAATTCATAGAGGACAAGTGTAATGATAACTACTGGAGTTCAGAACTAAAAATAACATGGAACAAAAGTGTGTCTGAAACGTGTCTGAAATATTTAGCATGGAATACACCTCCCTCAGTCCTAGATCATACCGTAGTATACAGAGGCTGGATGTCCCAAAGCAATTCGTAGAAAAAAACTAGTAGAGACATGCATGAACTGGCTTGGAGGCCGTTTTACAGATCTCCAGGCTGGTTCAATGACAGGGGATTGTTACCTTTAAGGAGCAAGGAGGGTACTCTTGTCCCCACTGCTGTGTTTCCCCTGCTGGCACTGTGCTTTAAAATGGTCCTGGAGGGTGGGGGCAGCAGCGTGCCTCCCTGCCATATTGGACCAGAAGTGATGACCACTAGCTTGGATGGTTTTAAAAGGGGCTTGGACAAATTCATGGTGGACACATCTATCAATGGCTACTAGTCTGCTGGCTGGCTATAGGCAACCTCCAGCCTCAGAGGCAAGATGCCTCTGGATACCAGTGGCAGGGGAGCAACAGCAAGAGACCAGGTATACCCTCACCTCTTGCGTGTGGGTTCCTCAGGGGCATCTGATGGGCCACTGTGTGAAATAGGATGCTGGACTAACTAGGGCTTGGGCCTGATGTAGGACTGTTGGGCTGTTCTTATGTAGATATTGGGATACATTCCAGCTCTGCTGAGATTTTAAACCTGAAGTTGTTAGTTTGCTTTAGGCTGATTCAGACTATACTGGCCCTAGGAGACCTCAGCACATGTGAAGAGGGCTCCAGGAACACACTACAGAGAACACCCACCTTGACGTTACAGAAGGACATCCTCATGTGCTGATGGGACATCCTTTGATCGTGTTGATCTGAATCACCCCTCTCTACATGCACCCTGAAACCCTTTTCCAGTTTGTTGTTGTTATTTCAATATATATTTTGTTACATTGTTTTATTAGATGTTTTATACATTTTGTATGATGTGCAGTTTGGGAACGTTTGAAGAGAAATGTTAGTACATTATAAAAACACAAGATTATAATATAGGAGATTTAGAATTAAAACTATGAGGAAGTAAATGGATAAAGTGGTTGCTAGTTCATACCTGTAGCAAAGCACCTCACAGATCACTGGCCCAGCTATCGCAAAGAGATAAATTGTGTTACAAAGTGGAGTTTGTAGAAACAGAACTGACTGAAGCAAATGTGAAGAATTGTCTTTTGTTTTAATTAGGTTTTGTGGCTTTGCCTGGAAAAAATATATATTGCCATTTTCCACAAGATGGAGCCCTAACTTTTCTAATCATTTCCCTCTTAAATAATGTGCTCAAGCTAATTAAACCTTTTTTTCAAATGGAAGAGAGAATATATGGCTTCAATAAGCTGGTTAACTTTCCAGATCTAGCCCAAGGGTGCAATCCAGAGACAATCAGGCAGTCCTAGGTCAATGGCATTTAGATACTAACCTATCATTCATTTCAATGGAACAGGGGTACATCCAATTTTCTCTAGATTATGCCCATGTCTTTTTGTTCTTCATTGTGTCTAAAATTTCTTCTTCCTGATCTGTAGGGGTTGTTTGCACCCCTGTAATAGGCCAATAATAAGTACATATTCTAATTTTATGCATTTTAGAATCACAGAGTAATAAAGTTTATTCTTCACCAGATTATTGTTACCATGCATTGTTTAGCATCTACAGATGAATTAGTCTAACAAATAATTAGATGACCAGTTCCTTTTCCCAAGGGGCTTGCAGTCTAAAGTCAACATAAGGGAGACAGATGAACGTGGTTTGTACTTTGGGATCCACCTACCCCCCATTAGTATTTTGGGATCCACCTTTGCTCCTGGAGCCCCAGCCGGTCAAAGCTGTGGTCTGGAGTGCCTTTGCCCTGCTTAGAAGGCACCTACTGCACCTGTTTCTGGATTTAAAAATGAGCATTGTTGGCTTCTCGCCGGCTTCTCATTTCAGTTTAAGACCAGGATGTTTAAGATTGTCTCCTTTCACGTTTTATGAGCCTGCCCATTCATTCAGATCAAGTGGTGATGCACTCTTGTGTGCAGGGGCGTAGCTAGGGGAGAGGGGGCCCGTGTTCATCCCTCTCTCTGGCGGGCCCCCAGAGTGAGGGAGACAATGAAGAAAATAGGGAGGGATGGAACTGGAGGGCCCTCAGAAGCTGGGGGCCCGTGTTCTTTGAACCCTTTTGCTCAATTATAGCTATGCCCCTGCTTGTGTGTCCTGCCACCCTCTGAAGTGCAGTTGGCAGGACTGGGTGAGGCCTCCTCTCTGTTCCTGCACCTAGGCTGTGGAACTCATGGCCAGGGGACAGCCATATTTCCTCCCAATCCCATTTGGTCCTCAGAGCCTTTCTATTCCAGCAGGCATTTGGCCTGATGGATATTTGATTTCATGATGCTTTCATCATCTCTTATTATTGGGTTTTTAATTTGCTTCTTTGTTTTTTATGCTTTTGGTTATAGTTGACTGTTCTACATTGCCTTGGGTATTTCAGCTTGAAATGAATTAGAATTAGAATTTAAATGAATAAAATGTTGTACAAAATTCTAGCGTTAATAATAATTGTAAATTTAAGACCTTTCTCAAGGTCTTAAATTTGTACAGGTTTAGGGCAGTCCAAGTGTTTGTTTGTTTGTTTGTTTGTTTGTTTGTTTGTTTGTTTGTTTGTTTTTAAATGATTCTACACTTAAAGGCCAATCAGCCAAGAGGACATCTTACCACTGGGGACTGAGTGAGCCATGCTGCTGAACCACATCATGTTGTTGTTGTTTGTTTGTTTGGTAAGAGCAACTGGATTAATACTCCACCAGGGGAACACACAGCCATGTGGAAATAAGAACAAATTTTAACAAGCAAGTAAGGATTCCTGAACTTGTAAAGATATGTAGGGGGAAGGGAACACTCTTGCCTGCTTTTTCCATTTCTGTCCCTATGCTAGTTAGCACTGGATACATGTCTGGAGACTTTGAAACAAATGTTATAAACAAAAAGTGTTTAAAATGGCTTGGGCATGGCATATACTTGTATCACTCATCACCAGTGATGGCACAGGCACTATTCAGTATGAGCCTGTGATGCTTGAGGAGCCACATTGTGTACAATTCTCAGAATAAGAACATAAGAGTCCTGCTGGATCAGATCTAAGGTCCATCTAGTCCAGCATCTGTTTTCCCACACTGCCTCTGGGAAATCTCAAAGTGAGGCATGTAGGCAAATAGCTCCCTCCCATTTCTGCTTCTCAGCAACTGGTATTAGGACAGGGCCATATTGTCATTGAAATTGGAGGTAGCATGTCATCCTCATGACATGCAACCAACTTGTCTTCCATGAATGTGCTAAAGGTAAAGTGTGCCGTTGAGTTGGTGTTGACTCCAGGCGACCATAGAGCCCTGTGGTTGTCTTTGGTAGTAAACAGGAGGGGTTTACCATTGCCGCCTCCCGCACAGTATGAGATTATGCCTTTCAGCATCTTCCTATATCACTGCTGCCCAATATAGGTGTTTCCCATTGTCTGGGAAACATACCAGTGGGGATTCAAACTGGCAACCTCTGGCTTGCTAGTCAAGTCAATTCCCACTGTGCCATTAGGTGGCTATGAATGTGCTAATCCCCTCTTAAAGCCATCTGGGTTTCTAGCCATCACCATGTCATATGGCAGTTAATTTTATAAACATACACTAACTGGAGAAAGAATTAAACTTTTTCAGTGAGAAAACGTTATCTTTTGAGTGTTGGGAATATGCAGTGTGTCTGCAACAGAAATACGGCCTTAAAAAAGACATCTGGATTTGTTCCAACAAATGAGTAGAAGATACTCATTTATTGCTGGTAAAAACTAAGCTCGAGGGAACTAAGCCTATTGAACAAATAGAATGCTGCTCAGTAAATATGCTTATGAAGGGGGTGTTAGTTAATAGTCATCTTTCATAATATTTGGAAGTATTTAAATGAAAGGTCAATATTTGGCTATCAAGGCCAACAGCTGCTGCGGGACCTATTATTCATAGGTGTGATTAATCCTTTTTAAAGCCATATAATCTAGTGCCCAGAACATCTTGTGGCAATAAATTCTATTCATTATTTATGCCTTGTGTGACATAATTCCACCCCCCCACACACACACTTTTATTTTACCTGAACCTATTGGCAATCAATTTTAATGGTGGCTTCCATTTGAAAGCCAGGAAACATTAAGACAGATGGAGCTTTTTTATTATATTTTTATGCTGCCCTTCCTCCAAGGAGTGCGCCGCACCCATTTTATCTTCACAACCACCCTGTGAGGTAGGCTAGGCTGAGTGATTGGCCCAATGAGCCACATGGCTGAGTAAGGTTGTGGTTCTCCATGCATTGCGATGTGCCTGCCCAGTAACTTCTTTGGGAAGTTGCCTCAGCTCCTCACAACACTCCAACCCTGCCCTCATATGCCCAGCGTGACCATTAAGAAAGGCTGGTTGGAGTGTCATCTTCCTCCGTTCATTTCTGTCCACACATCAGCAGCATCATGGGGTCACTGCTGTCTTAAAGAATTGTTTCTCATCGTCCTCCTGAGTGAGAAGGATGTCCAGGTTATTGTTACTCTTGCGCTGTGCTTTTAGAGCATATCTGTTTCACTCATGGACATTAAAAAGTGCAAGAACTGCTGTTCTAAATTACCACCCACAGACCACCATGAGCTTTGCTTAATTTGTCTTGCAGAAAACCATAAGATTAGTTCTTTCAAAATTTATTTGTCTCCAAACAAATGAAAAAGTGTACAGAATTAAGATGATGAACGGCATTCAATGATCTGGCATCAGGCATGTTGCTATAATGAAGTTGGGGGACAAATGTCCCTGGGCCACCAGTACCCATGGGACTTCCAGGGGCTGCTGTAGTCTCACCACCACCCTCACCCCCATACTCTGTCTCTTGATCACCTGGAAAGCGCCCGCCGGCCCTTTGACAACCCATCTGCCCCTACATACACTGCCACTGCTGCAGGCCTGCCTACTTCGGCCAGCCACATGGTTAAATAATGTGAAGCACTGGCTCGCACCACTGCGGTGAAGCAACCTGGGTGGTTGGGCAGTGTGTGACCAGCAGGTGGGTAGTGGGGGAGTGTGTGAGCATGAGCAGTGCACCAGCGGCAGGTGGGTGATGGGTGTGGTCACAGTGACCGTAAGTGATGGGTGGCGGTGGTGGCAGCCAGGGGTGTAGTTAGGGGAGAGGGGGGCCGTGTTCACCCCTCTCCCTGGCAGCGCCCCAGAGTGAGGGAGATAATGAAGAAAAGAGAGGGGTGGAGCTGGGGGGGGCCCTCTGGAGTTTGGAGGCCCAGGTTCTTTGAACCCATCCGCTCAATTATAGCTACGCCCCTGGCGACGGCAACAGGGACAGCTATACCACTGTCTGACATTCTGCTATCTCCCTGGTCCCTAGTCTGATGCTCTAACCCAGGGATTCTCAACGTGTGGGTCCCCAGATGTAATTGGACTTCAACTCCCATAATTCCCACCCAAAGGCCACTGGGGCTGAGGATTATGGGAGTTGAAGTCCAACAACATCTGGGGACCCACACGTTGAGAAACCCTGCTTAACCCATTACATTCCACTGGCTCTCAGGTTACAGCTCTGAGGCGGAGTTCTTTGCCTTCCCAGGATGTTTCTCTTACCTTCTCGTTCTTACCATTGGTATACCAATTATAATCTCCAATATAATGCAATATTGGTGGTGATCTTTGATCATAAAAATAAGGCCTAAATGGCAGATGAGAAGCAGACCCTGAAAGTGGGTCATTTTGAACCCAAAGGACTCGCATTTTTCAAAACAGACTCCTGTTTTGACAAACGTCGTCCTAAGAGCATTCTCTTGCAAGCTAGCTGCCCCGACTCCTTGGGAAGCTTGCAAAACAAAACAAGCCATGAAGGCCGGCACCCAAGAGACCCAAATATTGCTCATGCAGTTCTGGGCAGGGGTGCGCAAGAACTCTACCAGCGGTGTGTTTATTCAGCTGTGAGAAACATGTTTCTGCATGCAGAAGAGACTCCCTGGAAGCCGCTTCGTTGTCGTTCTCACACACGGTTGCTGCACAAGCTGCTGCTTGTGCAGGGTAAATAGCTGTTCTGCATGCAGAGGACGGTTGCTGGATTCTGGCCAAAGACAAGCACATTTCATTAGACCAGCTCATATTGATTCCAGGGAACGGCGTCAGCAACTGACCTGAGTCTGAAGTCTTGGCCTAAAGAAGTGTATTGGATAGAGGGTGTCACTTGGCACCAGAATGTGCGGGTTAATATCTCTAATCATGTATAAACCCTTTTGGGAAATTCGCTCTCTGTCTCAGCAGGGAAATGCTTGACTAACAAGCAGAAGGTTGCCGGTTCGAATCCCCACTGGTACTATATCAGGCAGCAGCGATATAGGAAGATGCTGAAAGGCATCATCTCATACTGCGCAGCAGGAGGCAATGGTAAACCCCTCCTGTATTCTACCAGAAGAAAAACACAGGGCTCTGTGGGCGCCAGGAGTCGAAATCAATATAACAACACACTTTACCTTTACTTCAGCTCAGTATTGATATCCTATCTGTCAGTCATGGTGTATACATGTCAAGATACTAAGAGTTACTTTAAAGGACATAATCACAGAAATCTTATGACTGACCAATTGTTGCCTTTGATTTCACTCATCCATTTGCCATTCTGTTTATGGGGCTTAGAAAAATTCATGGAGGACAGGTCTATCAATGGCTACTAGTCTGGTGGCTGTGGGCCACCTCCAGCCTCAGAGGCACAATGCCGCTCATTACCAGTTGAAGGGGAGCAACAGCAGAAGAGAAGGCATGTACAGACTCTTGTCTGTGGGCTCCCCAGAGGCATCTGGTGGGCCACTGTGTGAAACAGGATGCTGGACTAGGTAAGTCTCAGGCCTGATCCAGCAGCGCTGTTCTTATGTTCTTATTATTTGTCAGTTTGCTTGTAATGCAATAACTTCGCTGACTGATGAAGTATCATAATTGTTTGTCCTGCCAGCTTCTTGACCTCGGGAAGCAGTGCCAACTGCCCACAGTGCCTCACCTTGCTTCTTTGTAATGCCAGGTCAGTCCAGAATAAATCAGAAATCATCCATGATCTGATTATGGATAAGGGGGCTGACCTGGTATGTATCACAGAGACTTGGTTGGGGGAGACTGGTGGCCCAGACTGGTCCCAGCTTCTCCCTCCAGGGTGCTTTGTTGAGGAGCAGGTGAGAGGACATGGGTGGGAAGGCGGCATGGGTGTGGTCTATAAGAACAGCATCTCCCTTACCAGGATCCCTGTCAAAGTATCTGACCTTATTGGATGTGTGTACTTAGGTTTGGGGACCAGGGATAGACTGGGACTTTTGTTGGTGTACTGACAGAGTCGCTAACTGAGCTGATGGACTTAGTCTCGGGTTTGGCATTGGAGTCCCTCAGGCTTGTTGTGGCAGAAGACTTCAATGTTAACTTCGAGACCAATTTGTTCAGGGCAGCTCAGGAGTTCATAGTGGCCATGACAACTAGGGGACTATCCCAAGCAGTCTCCGGACTGACACATGTTGCTGGTCACATGCTTGATCTGGTCTTTTACTCTGATCAGAGTAGTGTTTTGTGGGTGGGGACTCCTGTGATTTCCCCATTGTCATGGACAGACCATCATCTGGTTAAGGTTGGACTCAAATCACATCCCACCTTTGCAGGGGTGAGGGGCTTATTAGGATGGTCCACCAGATAAGGTAATTGGATCCAATAGGATTCCAAGAAACCTTGGAAGGATTTAGTGTTGGCTCTGCCAGTGATCCTCTTGATGTCTTGATGGAGAACTGGGACAACAAATTCACCAGGGCACTAGACATGATTGCTCCTAAGCAGCCTCTCCAACCTGCTTCAAACTTGGCTCCTTGACATATGGAAGAACTACAGGAGCTGAAACAGCAAGTTAGATGACTGGAGTGCAAGTGGAGGAAAACTTGACTCAAATCCGACAGATTACATAGAGCACATTTGAAGACCTATGCTCAGGCAATACGTGCAGCAAAGAAGCAATTCTTTTCTGTCCGTATTGCATCTGCAAGCTCTCATCCAGTGGAGTTGTTACGTTTGTGATGTTTTTAATGAGTTCTTTGTGGATAAATCTCTTGTATTCTGGCTGGCTTACTCAGACCCCACAATTTTTGCAGTGCCTAATGCAGAGGTGTCCAGCAACTCCTCTTATGTGGTTAGGTTGGATCAGTTTCAGTTTGTGACTCCTGATTATTTGGATAAACTGGTTGGAATGGTGCAGCCTACCACCTGTTCTCTTGACTCTTGTCTGATATGGCTTATACTATCTGGCAGGGGGATCCTTGTAGAAGGCCCAGTAGATATTATAAATGCTTATCTGAGGGAGGGCAGGAGGCCTTCTTGTCTTATGGAGGTAATCATTAGACCTCTTCTGAAGAAGCCTGCATTGGATCCCTCAGAGTTAAGCAGCTATAAGCCTGTCTCCAACCTTCTGTGGCTAGGCAAAGTAATTGAGAGAGTAGTGGTCTTCCAGCTCCATGCAGTCTAGATAATTATTCCTAGATAATGAGGAAATGGATTATCTAGACTCATTTCAAACTGGTTGTTGGGTGGGCTATGGGGCGGAGACTGCCTTGGTCAACTGATGATCTCCAATTTGCTACTGACAGAGAAAGAGTGACTCTGCTGATCCTTTTGGATTTATCTGTGGCTTTCAATACCATTGACCATGGTATCCTTCTGGGTCACTTGAAGGACATGGGATTGGGTGCGGTGGCACTGTTCTACAGTGGTTCCATTCCTACCTCTTGGGTAGATTCCAGATGGTGTCACTTGGAGACTGTTGCTCTGCAAAGTGAGAACTAAAGTATGGAGTTCCACAAGACTCCATACTGTCTCCAATGCTCTTTTTCTCCATGAAACAGTTGGGAGAGATCATCAGGAGATTTGGTGCAGAGTGTTGTCAATATGCTGATGACACCCAATCTTTTCTCACTATCAGTTTCATCAGGAAATGGCATAGCTTTCCTAAATGCCTGCTGGAGGCAGTAATGGGCTGGATGAGGGATAACAAACTGAAGGTGAGTTCAGATAAGATGGAGGTACTGATTCTGGGGGGTCAGAACCCAAGAGATGGTTTAGATCTGCCTGCTGTGGATGGGATTACACTCCCCCTGAATTATCAGGTACATAGCTTGAGAGTACTCCTGGATCCAAAACTCTCTCTGGTTTCTCAGGTTGAGGCAGTGGCCATGAGTGCTTTTTATCAGCTTTGACTGATAGGTCAGCGCCCATTTCTGTAGGTAAATGGCCTTTAAAACGTAGTGCATATGCTGGTGACCTCCAGGCTTGGCTACTGTAATGCACTCCTTTGTACATAGTCCAGAAACTACAACTGGTACAGAATGTGGCAGCCAGGTTGTTCTCTGGGACAACCCAAAGGGACCATATAATACTAATTCTGAAAGAACTAGCTGCCAATACATTTCTGAGCGAAATACGAAGTGCTGGTCATTACCTATAAAGCCCTGAATGGCTTAGGTCCAGAGTACTGAAAAGACCTAGTTCTTTGTCATGAAACTTGCCGCCTATTAAGATAATTTGGGGAGGTCTGGTTATCGTTGCCGCCAGTTTGTCTGGTAGTGCACTCAGCCTTCTCTGTGGCTACCCCAAGACTTTGGAATGCACTCCCTGTCAAAATAAGAGCTTCTCCATCTCTGGTTGCTTTTAAAAGAGCCTTAAGACACACCTGTTTTCTTAGGCTTTAAATTAAAATTAATTTAAAACTGTTTAACTGTTTCCATCCTGTGAAATCATCATAATTGTTTCACTCTGTGAATTGTGCTTATTCTGTGAAAGTGTTTTGTTTGTCTTTGTTTGTTGTAATTTGGATCATGTACAGCACCTAGAGACGTATATATCAGGCAATATATAAATACTAGTGGGCCCAGAGCAGAGCATTTGTGCCTCTAGTTGGGCCCAGCCATCCCCCCCAACCCTAGGCAGCATGCCCGGTTTTCTGGCTGACTGACCGGCCGCTCCCTCCCATGGCCATCCCCCCAAGCCAGGCTGTCGTGCTGCCGCTGGCCAGGCTAGGCTGGCCCGCCGCCACTTCCTCCATGTGGCCAGACCAGGGCCTGCTGCTGCCACCACTGCCTCACCCCACTCCTCCTTTCAGATGACAGGGCTTTGCCCGCCATCCGCCCACTTTCCACCCACCTCCTCGCCACCACCATTATTTCTCCCTGCTGCCGCCTCCTCTTCCTGGCTGGTGGGGCTTTGCCCGCTGTCCGCCCACCTCTTCCAGCCGGCGGGGCTTCGCCTGCTGGTCCTCCACCTTTGCCTCCTGGCCTCCACCATTATTTCTCTCCGCTTCAATGCTGGAACTCTTGTGCGCTCTAGAGCATCTGCGCGTTAGCACTTCATTGCTCCCCTCACCTCAGAGATCTCCCCACCCACACCTGAACTTCACTCCTGCTCCTCCTCCATCCCGTTGCTTCCATCCCCCTCACCCTCCTTGGTCGTGGCTGCAGCATTGCTGCCGCCTATTGGCCAAGCTGCAGCCCCCTATCCCCAGAGACCTGCCCACCCGAGCCCGAGCCCCGCTCCCCGCTCCTCCCTCCAAGAGCAGCAGCAGTGGTTGACCGAGCCGTTCCTCGCTGCTGCCACCACCATGGCCGCTCATTCCCCTCGGGCTGCTGACAGGCCCAGGCCCGTCCCTTGCCTGACTGCCTCCCTCTTACAATGGCCTCAGTAGCCCCAAACAGCAGCAGTGGTTGCCTGGACCCTTCCTTGCTGCCATTGCCACCATGGCCACTCATTCCCCTCAAGCTGCTGACAGGCTCAGGCCCCTCCCTTGCCCTTCCTTCTGTCTCTCTTCCCCCTCCCTTCTTTTTCTCTCTTTCTCTCTCCTCCACTCGCTCTTCCCCACTCTTTCTTCCCCCTCCCTTCATGTTTTTTCTCATCCTCCCTGAGTTAACAGATTTTGTTTCTCTTGTTTCCTCATCTAATTCACACAACAGTAGCCTCCTTCTCGTGAAGGGGCTCTTTCCTCCCTCACGACTCGTCTTTTTGCAGACCCTCTGCCTGCTATCCTTTTAAATATATATAGAGAAATTCCTCTCCTCTACAATCAAGAACATCTTCCAACCAGTAACAGTTGCATTCAAACTGACATTAACCATCACAGGCTCCTCCTCCTTATCTGCATAGGGAATCCCCACTGCCCAATCACCACAGTGCCACAGGCTCCTCCTCCTATCTGCATATGGAATCCCCACTGCCTAATCAGGTGCTTCTGCTTGCAAACTCTGTCAGCCAATCGCCTCCTTTCTGCCATGTTCCCATGCATGGCCGGTCTTGGAGAATTAATAATATAGATGATAGATAATAAAATAAAATAATAAATCTGGAGAAGACCGTCTGCGGTTGCCACCATCTTGTCTGGTGGCACACAGGTCTTCTTTATTGTTGCCCCAAGGCTCTGGAATGCGCTCCCTGCTAAGATAAGAGCCTCCCCTTCTCTGTGTGGTCACAAAAAATAAAAATAAAAAGACTGAGGGGCGATACTGATGCCCAATTTCATTCAGTGACAAGGCTACCACAAGAAATGATTGCAAAGGGAAAGAGGATGTGAAAATCAAGCAAGTACTGTGAGCTAGGAACCTAGCAACATCTCTGGCCAAAACATGCAAGAAATAACAAGGATGTCCTGCTGATTAATGGCTTTTAAAAATGGATGTTGGATCCCTTTAGAGAGCATGGAATCAAAAGTGGAGGTGGGGGGTGGGCAGGGGCCCAGATTTGTTAAGGGCCTAGCAGTGCCTCTGGTTTCCACTCAGTTTTTCATTCCGTCAAGGTCATTTTGAATTTTATTCATGTCTCTTGAGGTGTTGGCTACCCCTCCCAGTTTCATGTCATTTGCAAATGTGATGAGGATTCCCTCCATCCTGTTTTCCAAGCCATGGATAAAACTGTTGAGAGTACCAGGCCCAAGACAGAGCACTGTGGCACCCCACTCAGAATTCCCTCCAGTTCAATGGAAAGCCACTGATGCTCCCAGAGCATGGTCTAACTAACAGCACATGATACAGCCACCTTGCTGTAGCTAAGCAAGTGTTGGTGTTATCAGTGCCTGCCTGGATGGGAGACCTATCATGTATCTATGCTACCTTTGGGGATGAGGCCATTGCTCAGTGCTAGAGCATCTGATGTTTTAATTGCAATGGCAGCTGGATTATTCCTAGCCAGACAGTAAAGAGTTAACTTGAAGGGAGCTGGGGGATTAATATGGTGATGGATTCTCTTTATACCAGCTTTTAGTCACATAGGCAGGTTGACACTGACTTCTCTCTCTACCCAACTAAACAGACATGTGGCCCAGCTGAAGTAAAGTAAAGTGTGCTGTCAGGTCGATGTCGACTCCTGGTGACCAGAGAGCCCTGTGGTTTTTCTTTGGTAGAATACAGGAGGGGTGTACCATTGCCATCTCCCACGCCGTATGAGATGATGCCTTTCAGCATCTTCCTGTATTGCTGCTGCCTGATATAGGTGTGGAGATTCGAACCGGCAACCTCTGGCTTGCTATTCACATCATTTCCCCGCTGCGCCATTAGGTGGCTAGCCCAGCTAGGTTTTCCCTGTTTTAAGTAAAGTCTCTTACAATTATGAATTATGATTCCGAATGGTTTCTTCAGAACCCAACTCTGCAAACATCTGCTTTGCATGCAGAAGGTCCCCGGTTCAATCTCTGGCATCTCCAGGTAGAGCTGAGAAAGATTCTTCTTGAAACCTTGGAGAAGCTGATGCCAGTCAGTGTAAACAATACTGAGTTACATGGACCAGTGGTCTCACCTTGCTATAAGACAGCTTCCTATGTTCCTCTGTCCTTTCAGTACATTTGCCAGCCATATTCAGCCAGAAGGTTTAGACAGCATGAATAAGGCATACAGCAGAATCTTACATTATTGATGTGCTAATTTTATCCCTTACGACCCTTCATGTTGCCTAATGGCACAAACAAATGGCTCATATTAAAAATAAGATGAGACAGGGAAGAGAGAGCATCCCTGCCTTCTTCCCCCATGGCAGTAGTTCTCAGCCTTGGGTCCCCCAGGCCATTGTGGGTGGGAATGATGGGAGTTGTAGTCCAACAACATCTGGAGACTCCAGATTGGGAACCCTTGCCCTGTGGAATTTAAGGCTTAAACCAGATGTCTATTGATTGAACTCTGGTGGCTGGAATACTGTACAAAAGTTTAATCCAGTTAATGCATTGTGTAGACCTGCCAATTTTTTTCAGTTTGAGTAAAGCAGTAATGGTATAGTAAATCCAACTCAGGCAGGATTAAGATGGCAGTATTGATTGCATAGTAGTTAGGATTGTAGGAGGAATGTTAAAATCCATATTTAATAAAGATTTGGCAATAATCCATATCATAACTGGATCTTGTTTAGACATTAGTATTACTGAATTTGGGCCAAGCCACATGTAACTCTAAATGTGTCATCGATAGACATGTTTAAGTATGGCAACATCTTTCTCTTTTAAAAAACATGGGAGCCTCAATCTGGATTAAGACTGCAGCATGCAGAAAAAAGTTGAGAAATGCTGGGAAAAGTTGAAAGAAAGAGAAGAGGATGACCAGCAGCAAGGTGGATGGACTAGATTACGACAGCAATGAATGCACCACTGAGAGACCTTAACGGCCAAGTTGAAGACAGATCATCCTGGAGAGAATCTATCTATGTGGTCACTAAGTCGACACCGACTTGGCGGTACTTAATCAATCAATCAATCATCAATCGTGCAGAGAGGAGTGACAATTATTGCTGCTGCTGCTACTACTACTACTATGGGTATTTATATATCATTTTTCAACAAAAGTTCTTAAAGTGGTTTGCATAGAATAAATAAATAAATAAATAAGAATAAGTAAATGAGTAAATAAATAAATAAATAAATAACCTTCTGCACTGCACTAATTGTTTGCCAGAGGCAGGCTGCCAGATTTAAATATGTCTCTTGATGACACATTTTAAGTCACAATTTCCCCCTGACACAGAGAGAGGTAACTCCAGGATGCTGTTTTGATAGCTGCTTCAAAGGTTTTTGATAGAAATGTCAGTAATTCATCTTTAGTCATTTTATTTTTAACACTTCACGTTAAAAATAGCTGGTCCATTGTTTTTCAGATTTTCAAATGATGTTTTATATCATCAAGCACTCACTTATAGTCACTATCCAAATGCAAACCAGGGTGGACACTGCTTAGCAAAGAGAACAATTCATGCTCACTACCACAAGACCAGATTGCCTCTGGTCTTTAGCTGACAGTCTTTTCTTAAGGCTCAGATCTTTTAGAGAGGGTTAAGGACCTAATTAAAAGCATTAGAATGGGATGGGTGCCCAGTTCTATGATTGCATAAAAGACCTCATGGAAGCAGGAGTCAACATTAGGACATAGGATCAGCTGTTGGTATAAGTTCTGCTTTCAGTATCAACAATAGGGTATTTGTATGAAGATTGCTACATCTCTGACTCTTGGAGATGATTCTACTGAGAGTGACCTGGAGATGGAGAAGCAAATCATAGAGGCATCAAAGGCAGACAGAGCTGAAATAATGGGTAACTTCAATCACCCTCACATAGATTGGGCAAAGTCATGTGCTATCATTGAAGGAGAGGCCAAATTTCTAGGCATGCTAAATGACTGTGCCTTAGAACAGTTGGCCACAGAATCAACCATAGAAAGGCAACCTTGGACTTAATCTGAGCGGTGCCAGGACCTGGTATAAGATGTCAGCATCTGTCTTCACGGCAGAGGATATTGACCATATACGCACTCTGGAACTGAGCTTCTCAGGCTTGGAGGCTGAAGAACTGGGCCAATTTGAGGTAACAAGGGAGAATGTTGTAAACTGTCTTGAAAAACTAAAAATTAACAAATCGTCAGGGCCAGATGCCATCCACCCGGGAGTTCTGAAGGAACTCAAATGTGAAATTGCTGATCTCCTGGCAAAAATATGTAACATGTCCACACAATCAGGCTTTGTACCAGAGGACTGGAAAGTAGCTAATGTTACTCTGATTTTCCAAAAGGGATCCGGGGGAAAACTACAGGCCAGTTAGCTTAACTTCTGTACCAGGTAAATTGATGGAAAGCATACTTAAGGACAAAAACACATAGAAGAACAAGTATTGCTGAAGGAGAATCAGCATGGCTTCTGCAAGTCAAGTCTTGCCTCACTAACCTTTTGGAGTTCTTTGAGAGTGTCAACAGGCATGTGGATAAAGGTGATCTGGTTGACAGATCAAGGCTAGGCTGCTCGTGTGGAGTGCTGGTATCTGCGTGGATCCCAGTGCTTCCATCCAGCCTAACCCTGCTTCTAAGCCCAGCTCTTAGCTGAAGTTAAGGCAGAAAATGCTCCCTTAACCCAGCTGCTGGGCTTGTGTGTCTCTGTGAGACACAGAGACAGGCGCCTAGAGCGTCTGTCTGATGGGGTAATCCCCCAAGGCAACACACTCATCACGTGGTGCCTTGTGGGATATCGGGAGGCTGGGAAAACGAGTCCTGGCCTCTGTTGATCCATACTGCTCCTGGCAGCACAGGTTATGTGAGCACACGGCTCACATGCCAAAGGGCAAAGATTGATTGCATGGGGGAAGGTAGGTTGAAACCTGCTTCCCCCTCGCCCCCATCTGCATGGTTGTATGAATAGCCTCATTGTATACTTGGACTTCCAAAAAGCTTTTGACAAAGTTCCCCATCAAAAACTCTTGAGTAAACTTAGCAGCCAGGGGATAAGGGGACAGGTTCAGCTGTGGATTGGTAACTAGCTGAAGGACAGGAAAAAGAGCGTAGGAATAAATGGACAGTTTTCACAATGAAGGGAAGTAAGAAGTGGGGTCCCCCAGGGATCTGTACTGAAACTAGTACTTTTAAACTTGTGCACAAATGATCTAGAAGTTGGGGTAAGCAGCAAGAACTCTTGCGTGCTCTAGAGCATCTGCGCGTTAGTACTTGATTACTCCACTCACCTCCGAGATCTCACCTGAGCTGCACTCCTGCCCCTCCTCCTCCATCCTGTTGCTTCCATTCCCCTCACCCTTCTTGGTCGTGGCTGCAGCATTGCTGCCGCCTATTGGCCAAGCTGCAGCCCCCTATCCCCAGAGACCTGCCCACCCAAGCCCGAGCCCCGCTCCCCGCTCCTCCCTCCAAGAGCAGCAGCAGTGGTTGACCGGGCCGTTCCTCGTTGCTGCCACCACCATGGCCGCTCATTCCCCTCAGGCCGCTGACAGGCCCAGGCCCAGGCCCAGGCCCATCCCTTGCCCTCCTCCTTCCCTCCGCCAATGGCCTCGGTAGCCCCAAACAGCAGCGGTGGTGGACTGGGCCCTACCTTGCTGCTAGTGCTGCCATGGCCGCTCATTCCCCTCAGGCTGCTGACAGGCTCAGGCCCATCCCTTGCCCTTCCTTCTGTCTCTCTTCCCCCTCCCTTCTTTTTCTCTTTCCTCCACTTGCTCTTCCCTACTCTTTCTCCCTCCCTCCCTGAGTTAACAGATTTTGTTCATCTTGTTTCCTCATTTAATTCACACAACGGCATCCTCCTTCTCCTGAAAGGGCTCTTTATATAGATTCCTCTCTACAATCAAGAATATCTTCTGACCAGTAACAGTTGCATTCCAGCTGACCTTTACCATCATCATCCTCCTTATCTGCATAGGGAGTCCCCACTGCCCAATCACCACAGTGCCCCAGGCTCCTCCTCCCTATCTGCATATGGAATCCCCACTGCCCAATCAGGTGCTTCTGCTAGCAAACTGTCAGCCAATCACCTCCTTTCTACCACATCCCCACACATGGCCCATCTTGGAGATATATATATATACACACACACACACACACACACGTTTTTTATTCATTGAAAGTTTTTAGAAGTGCACACCACGCATGCACAGAATGCTGGACTAGATAGGCATTGGGCCGCCTGATTCAGCAGGACTGTTCTTATGTTCCCTTTGCAAATGCTTTCCTCACCCATCTATGGTCTATAAGTTTCAGTTGTTTTCAGATGAGCTTCTTGCTAAAATGTAACATCAGTCAATTATGGGGAGGTTGCAGGTTAAACCCCTAGCATATGACCCCTTTCTTAAGCCCCGGAGAGTTGCTGTCAGTCAGTGGATAATACTGAGCCGGATCGAGCAACGGTGGCAACAGGCGGAGAATATTTGTTAAATCCACTACTACCCCAGACAATCCACCGTATTTGGGTAAGATTGATGATATCTTACAGACAGCAAGAAATGTTTGGTCCTGTCAAAATTCATTACTGTCATGCGATCATCCATTGGCTCCCACTGTTGACTCACGTGACAAGGAGATTGAAAAGGATGAAGAAGGGGAAAGAGCTAGATCCAAATGGAAGTATAATATATTTTTAAAGTATTTGAATAATATATAAGAATTTGATCAATGTCCACCCATTAGCAAAAGTAACGTCCTTTGCCAGTACTGCCTTGCAAAACCTATGTGGAACGCTGGTTTATAAGTACTGTTAATGTAGAATTAAATCATGAGTTATGGTATCTAGGAACGATTTTCCAAGCAGCCCCTCCCGGACAGAAAAGTGATGCATAGAAAGACGATGTTTGGCAGCACTCACAACTACGTAACAGGGAATCGCTATCCCTTCAATAAAAGGTCTTTTATTACTTCCCGGTTGGACTAACGAAGTTAGTACACAGGTGGTGCATCTTTTCCAGGCTTGGGCCAATCCGTGCTGACGGTGCCCAAACTAGAACTCTGCTGCCCTCCGTGACCTCGAGGACTGCAGCCTGGCCACTTCGGGTGCCTGTTTCCTCTGTAGCAAATCCCCCGCGGGGTGACTGGGGCTTGCCGCTCTCTAGGAAGGAGCGGGTTCAGGGGCTTCTTTCTCCAGTCTGACTCTCCGAATGTGGAGAGAGGAGGGCAAGGGCGTCGCCGTGACCTTGTTGTGCCCGTGCGGGGCAGCAACGCGGAGCTCGGGCAGCCGAAAAACGGGTTGTGTGCGCGCGCGGGGAAGATAAAAGAGAGCTCGTGGTGGTGGTGGGAGGGTTGCCCAGGACGGAGGAGGACGCCGAAGAGGAGAGGAGAACGAGAAGGCGGCAGCACGCTGCGCTCGTCCGCCGCTTCCTCTCCAGTGGGGAGCAAATCCTACGGGCAGTCGGACGAGGAGCGCCTCCCTCGCCGCCTCCTCCTCCTCAGCCCGAAAGCGTCCCCTCGCTTTCCTTTGCTCCTCGCCCGCCGCCTCCTCGGTTGTTCCGTGAGGGCGTCCAAAGCCGCCTCTTCCCGCCCCCTGGGCTCGCTGCGGAGAAGGCCAGCAGGCCCTGCCCACTTAGCGTGCGACTGAGGGCGGGGGCTGCTGAGCTGAGGAGGCTTCGCCGCATCGGCGAGCGGAGAGGCGGCGGCGCTGCTGCTGCTTCTGGTGGCGGCTGTGGCGGCAGCAGCAGCAGCACCGATGGCTCCTGCGGGCGGCGGCTCGACGGCGGGGAAGATGGCGCCGTCTCACGTCCTCAAGTGCTGCCAGAGGGTGCTGGCGTGGGTGCCCGTGGCCTTCATCGCCCTGGTCGTGGCCTGGTCCTACTACGCCTACGTGGTGGAGCTCTGTGTGTGTGAGTAAGCTGGCCGAGTGCCGCCGCCGCTGCTTCCTCCTCCTCTGGCTGGGGACTCGACCTGCTTGCGGGCAGGGAACATAGGAAGCTGCCATATACTGAGTTAGACCATAGGACTATCTAGCTCAGTATTGTCTAGCTCAGACTGGCAGCGGCTTCTCCAAGGCTGCAGGCAGGAATCTCTCTCCGCCCTATCTTGGAGATGCAGCCAGGGAGGGAACTTGGAGCCTAGATGCGCTTCCCCGAGCAGCTCCATCCCCCAAGGGGAATATCTTATAGTGCTCGCACTTATAGTCTGCCTTTCACATGCAACCAGGGTGGACCCTACTTAGCTTAGGGGACAAGTCACGCTTGCTACCACAAGACCAGCTCTCTTCACTGCTTCCTGGGTTGCCTGACAGCACTGTAGAGCCAGCCTCTGATGCTGTAGCTGTGGGGGGCGAGTAGCAGAGGGATTCCCCCCACACACACTTAAACCGGAGCTGCCCCTCTCCTCAAACCATCTCTGCTTCTTATCCTTTCCTGAATCTCCCGCAGCAGAGCGCTGAGGTGGCTATTCAGCCCCAAAGCCTTGGGGAAGACCTGTTGCTGTGCTCCCCACCCACCCCACCCAGCCCTTATCTTCCACGTCGTATTCCCTATCTTCCGTGTGCAGGACCGCCTTTGAGTACTCTGTATTTATTAATCTGGAAGAACTACTCCTTTCTCTCCCCCCCCCCGGACTTTTAGGAGGCGCCAAGTATATATACCGGGGTGAGGAGTAGAAGGAAATCTTGTCTACTCGTCGGAGGAGAGCTGGTCTTGTGGTTAGCAAGCATGAATTGTCCCCTTTGCTAAGCAGGGTCTGCCTTGGTTTGCATTTGGACAGGAGGCTACATGTGAGCACTGTAAGAGATTTCTCTTGGGGGATAGGGCCGCTCTGGGGAGGGTGAACGGTTTCTCCAAGTTCCCTTCCTGGCATCTCCAAGATAGGGCTGGGAGAGACTCTTGCCTGCAACCGGAGAAGCCGCTGCCAGTCTGTGAAGACAGTACTGAGCTAGATAGACCAAGGGTCTGACTCGGTATATGGCAGCTTCCTGTGTTCCTGAAATCACCTTTTGCAGCCCTGATTGTGAGTGCAGCAGGGTGTTAATAGAACACTTGTTTTTGTGTGTGTGTTGAGTGTGCAGCCTGAGAACTTGTCCTCTTTAGTTTTCTCCTTTCATATTAGGCTTTGTAGTGCTGGCTGATCAGTGGTGTGAGTTGATAACTGAATAAATGCTGGTGTTCTTGGATATTGCACTATGCTAAAATCCTTGAGCTGTCATTTTTTCCTTGTAAGCCTTTGCTCCATATCACATGCCTTGTATCCCTGGAGCACCTTTCAGGTTGTTTAAAAGGTGAGAATCGGGTGGTTTAGTTGATGTTCAGATGTTCTTGCAAGTCTCTTTCCCTGAACAGCATTTGAACCCAAAGTTGCAGGCAGCAACATCAGTGCTTTAGCATTCCTGTCATTGCTCCTTGATTGAATGCACTGAATAGGTTCCTGGTGAGGTGGTCCAGGAAGGGCTTCGTCCTTCTGGAGAGCTTAGTGCTAAATACGCAATCCTAATAAGTATTAAAATTGGGGGAAAATGCTAGGTGAATACATGATAAACTGTACTTTAGTATCATTAGATGATTCTGAGTCCTCCTGTTCATGAAATAATTAAGGGTGACTACTCAATATCAATGCAAGCTATTTACCCACTTTAACACTTGTTCACACAATTAGGATAACTAAAAGAGATGAAAGTGGATTTTTGAAAGCAGTTTTAATGCTTATTTATGTGTTGAATGGTAAATCTGCTTTGGTTGACTTCCAGTGTAGAAGAAGCAGGAGCTGCTAACTGTTCATATTAATTCAAAGAAATGGTATTAATATTCTTTTGAATGTATTTCCTTAAAATGATTGTTTCCTTCCTAGAACACTTTGCTAAAGTAACATTTGCATTAATTTGCTCACCACTCTTGAGCCTTGTTGGTTCTGTAAATCATTTGAGTGTTCTTATATAAGAATATGTGTGGGGAAACATGGGAATATTTGCATTGATTTGCTAATGTTCTGAATGAGAAGGGGCTCAATCTTCATGTTTCATACATAGAAACTACAGCAAATAAAATATTTTTGTTCTTTTCATGTTAGAACTAACACTTAGTACTTCTTAAATATAAGTGGACTTGTAGTGCAATCCTAAATTTATTTGAAAGTAACATCCAGTGACTTCAGTGGGATTTCTGGGTAAGTTGTTAGGCTTACAACTGGATCTTGTGCATGCTGACTTGGAAGTAAGTCCCACTGACTTCTGGGTTAACAATAAAGGGTTGGACTTTTAGACTGCTTCCAGTGACTGGTAGATTTGCTCTTTATTATCTGGATATTATTTGTAAATTGTATTCTTCTTTATACCATTCTTGGTGAAACTCGTGTTTTCCATTTGACTTGGTGTGACATCTTGACCTGGAAGAACTGCTTTCAAATTCTGTCTTGGTTATTTATTTTATTTTATTTTATTTTATTTATTTCTATACTGCCCTTCCAAAAATGGCTCAGGGCGGTTTACATCAAGGAACTCCTTAATTTATGAACTCCTTTCGTGGTTTGTTCAACACCATCATCTCTCAGACACAGTTTTTCATCTGTATTCAAAGGAATAATAATAAATTACCTTATAAGGGTTATTAGAATTTCATACACAGTAGCCTTATTCAGTTGATCATATTGTTTTAACACACGAAGCAGATGTCTGGATAAATGTCTGCTTGCTCCACTCCCAACCACCATGTGCTGATCCGACTCTTCTGAATAGAACCTGTGAGTGTACACACGACATCTATGGCTTTTGCACACATCTGGTGTGTCATTACACAGAAGTTCTGTAACCAGTCAGCATATGTAATTTGAATGGAATGTGCTATATATTTTTCTGTTACATGTGTTTGAAACACAAGGTGTATAAACTTGTTGAAGCAAAATTATGCCATTTAATATTTCTTCAGTGGTGGCAGGAGAACAATTAAGTTCACTAGTTTTCAGCATGTTAAATAGCTTGCACATCAGAGCCTCAAAAAGATAAGAACTGACTGGTTTTCTGCCCTACAGCTTACAGTGTTCTTTCTGCTGGGTCTGCCTCTGACTGAGGAAGACTGTGAAGGGGGCATTCTCCCATTAGTCAGCCTAGATTTTGATGGGCAAAATAAAAGGGAGATAAAACTTCCAGGGTTGGCTGTCACTGTAATGAATGGCTGTCACTGTAAGACAAGTTTATAGATGTGTATTACTGATATGTAGACAGTTATGATACTCTAGAGCAGGGCTGCACAACTTCAGTCTTACTATTGATGTTGGACTACAACTCCCATCATCCCTGGCTATTGGCCACTGTAGTTGGGGATTGTGGAAGTTGTAGTCCAACAACAGCCAAAGTTGTGTAGCCCTGCTCTAGTGTTTCATCAAGGAACACTTATTGGTGAGGAAAATACTGATGAGGACCTGTCTGTTCCCTACCCGCAATGCATTTTAAATAAAAAATCAGCATTGGAGAAGAAGAGATATGAGTGAATACAGTTACACATGATTAAGGCTGAAATCCTATCCATACTTATATGGGAGTAAGTTTCATTGAGTGCAGTGGGACTGACTTCTGAGTGAACATACATAGGATTGCTCTGTAAACGTGGGTACAATTGGGAATAAGATTAAAGAGTAAAGCCACAGGCCTCACATGAAAATCGGGCTTTGAGAAGGGGTTTTGGTTTTTTTTAAAGATAGGAGGCATAATATAGTATAAAAATGTATGTGTTGTGTTGAAATACATAATTGAAATAAAAAGCTCCAATCAGTATACACTAGGACTACTTGCTAGGATAATTTTTTCGTGTTCCCAAGTGTTTTATAACCTTTAGCTCTGTCTCATATTTACTTCATGATAATCAGCTTTTATTCTAGCAAAAGGTTTGAGACTCGGTTTTTAGTCACTAAAATTGGAAAGGCAGGGTTGGAAGGGGCTGAAGGTTATCTGCTCAAGCCTCCAGGGAAGGATCTTTTTTTAGTGTGAAGACATTCTCTTTATTTTAATCTGCATCAAGCACATCCTACTACCAGGAGCAGGAGTGAACAAACTGCGCCACACCCAGAAGTCTGTGGATAGAATTAAGGTTGATGAAATTGAATAATTCTGATCTGATCTTTCGGCAAAGTGTATGCTTACAGCTACACTTCAGGAAACAAGAACTTCTTTTCTTTGCCACCTACCCATTATCAGTTCAGAACTGGATGGACAAGAATAGTGTGTTCTTGCAGTCCAGTATCACAGATGTATGTTATAGTAGCGACTTTGCTGATCTACAAGTCAGTCTGAGTGGTCTTCTAGCCTGCCAGCATGGATTCTGGGTTTGTTTTCCACAGCATAAAGAGGGTTTTCTTGTGTAATATACTCATCAGTTCTTCTCTTTTCCAGTAGCTTCCTGGCTGAAATAGCAGTAAAGTGTGCCGTTGAGGCAGTGTCGACTTCTGGTGAACTTCTTTGCAGTACAGCAGGGAAATGACTTGACTAGCAAGCCAGAGGTTGCTGGTTCGAATCCCCGCTGGTATGTTTCCTAGACTATGAGAAACACCTGTATCAGGCAGCAGAGATATAGGAAGATGCTGAAAGGTATCATCTCATACTTTGCAGGAGATGGCAGTGGTAAACTCCTCCTGTATTCTACCAAAGACAACCACAGGGCTCTGCGGTTGCCAGGAGTCAACACCAACTCGATGGCACCCTTTACCTTTACCTTTTGCATGAAGTTATAGACAGTGTTCTCAAAAAGGGGAAATTTGGCCCTTAATAGCAATGAAACTTTCCCATTGTTTTGATGGCAGCCTGCTGTCAGTTAAAAGTCATTGCATGCAACATGTACCAAGTTACCAGCTTTTTCTGATAAAGCACTTGACATTTTGATTTTATGGTGATGTATGAAAACATGAGGCAGAGGTTGATTAATGTGAGCAGTTTGCAATAGGGAACAAAGCAAGGATAGTGACAGGGCTTTTCCCTGAAACATTGTAATGGCTCAGAATGTTCATTGTTAGGTTCTCACCTTCAGCTAGCAGACAAATATCTCCCTCTAGATATGTAAAATTATACACTTGCTTTTTGTGGCATGCATTTACTTTTGGGTTGTTAACCAGTACATTGTGTGATGTTAGACAGGTTCAGGCATAGTTCTTTCTTATGCCATCCGTTAAAATGAAATGGACAGTGGTAACTATCTGCTCACACCATAGTGAGAGTATATTTAGTAGGCCTGTTGAAAGATTTGGCCTTGAAGCCCAGAAGCTATTGGACTAGGACTGGGGAGACATGAGTTTAACCCCCCATGCAGCCATTAAACTCACTGGGTGACTCTAGGCCAGTCATGTATCTCCCAGCCTAACCTACCTCACAGAGTTGTTGTGAAGGTAAACATAACCATGTACGCTGGGCTTCCTTGGAGGAAGAGTGGGATATAAATGTAAAAATAAACTTTTAAAAAATAAAATTTGCATCTCTCTGTTGGCCCCATGGGATGGTAACTACTCACAGCACTTTCCTGTGAGCAGAGCAGTCTTGTTTGCAGAGTCAGGAAGGACCTTAAAGGAATGTGGAGCTGTGGGAAGCCCCAGGGACATGATGGAAGCCACATGTGGCAGTGCATGAGGAATGCTTGGCAATGCAGTTCTTTCTAGTGCTCTCCCCATGGAGCCCCTGCTCCCCAATCCAGATTGGGCCCTGCAGTTGCTTTCTCTCCCATGACAAATAGCAGCCATGGAGGACCTTGATCTGGATCGCGACTGTAGTGGGAGTAAAAGGATAAATCCTCCTACACATGGTCTCAGTCTGGATTGGGGAGTGCCTGTAGGTGCTATTTACCAAAGAGAAACCAAACACATCTCCAGTTTATGAATAAAGTCCTACCTCGGTCTTTATACAGGACTTAGGTCTAGGTCTTGTTTACTGGTTGCCATAGATAGGACATAGGAAGCTTCCATATACTGAGTCAGACCATTGGTCCATCTAGCTCAGTATTGTCTATGCAGACTGGCAGCAGCATCTCCAAGGTTGCAGGCAGGAATCTCTTTCAGCCCTATTTTGGAGTTGCCAGGGAGGGAACTTGGAACCTTCTGCTCTTCCCAGAGCAGCTCCATCCCCTAAGGGGAATATCTTACAAACACAGTACTCGCACATCAAGTCTCCCATTCATAGGCAACCAGGGTGGACCCTGCTGAGCTAAGGGGACAAGTCTTGCTTGCTATCACAAGACCGGCTCTCCTCCCCTAAAAAGGGTAGGGAGTGAATGCTCTTCGTAAGGTAAAGGCAAAGTTGTGCCGTTGTGTTGGTGTCGACTCCTGGAGAAACATACCAGCAGGGATTCCCCGCTGCGCCATTAGATTGCCATAAAAGTATCCTTTTAACAGACCCATCTTTCTTACTGGACCAGCATGTAAATATTTGGGATAGAATCTGTCAATACACTATTGAAAACTCCAGTGTGTTATGTCACCATTGTCAGAGCTGGCAAGAAATGAGCACAGCAGTTCCTAATTACTATGGGCAGAGGTGTAGTCAAAGCAGCATGTGAAGATAAAGGGTCACAACCAGGTGTGCTGGGAGTTTCCATAACCTAGAAAAACGATTGGAGCGAAACTGCCTGGGCGAGCAGCTAACTGAGCAAACAGGGATCTAGTCAGCAGCAGATTGATTAGGAGTGTATTGTTGGCTCACAAGATCATCTGATAGACTTTTGAATCAGCAGGGCATAGAATAGTATTTCCTTCTGGCCGGTTAACATTCTGCCCAAGAGCAGGAGATAACTGGCCCAACATACATGCAGCTGCCTCATCAGAATAGCTGGTGCAGAGAGAAAGTGTCTGTACCCTGGTCTAGCAAGGCAGCAAGAGGCATGAGCTCACAAAAGGAGCTGTTGCACCAGCAAAAGACGGTTGCCACCTGAAGCTGTTGGAGCAAAAGCCTTGCCCCTTCCTGGATCTTCAGCCCAGCCCTGCTTTAGAGGAGGCACCTGAGCTGGCTACCCCCACCTCCTGAGTAAGCCCATTGAACGCTGCAAGCATTCTGTCTCTGGAGCTCAGCCCTGACACAGCATCTCCTCCATTCCTGGGAGTTCTAAGGATGGGGTAGGAGCCTCTGGGAGTTCTGTGGGCCAGGGGCAGGGGGAGGGTACTAGGGCTCCAGGTTTTGAGAGAATGGCAAGCTTTGGTTGTTCCAGGTCTGTTGGCACTGAGGGAGTTTTCTCAGGGCCAGGGGTCTTGGCTGTGGCATACTACTCCTTTTTCTCCTCTGAATGGGTTTCCTCCAGGTCTCAAGCCAGGAGGGCCCTGACAGTAGGCTATTGAAGTTGGTCTCCTCATGTTCTTACTTTGAGATCATTTCACCTTAACACAGTGTTATGTTGGTGTTGCAGATAGGAACAATGGTGTAAAGGTTCAGCATTGCTTAGTTATGCTTGTTAAAATACCTGCTTAAGGCTCTAAGGTCCAGGCGGCTTAGGAAGGCCGTCAGAAGGTTAGAAAGAGAGATTTACAGGAGAATCTTGAAAAACAGGGATTCCCCAAGGACTTATGAGGATATGTGTCATTGTTAGTGCAACATATAGTAGAATAGGAAACATCGGTGTGTGTGTGTTAGGATACTAAGCCTGGTATTGCCCATCTGTTTCATTTCCCCCTCTCTTTGATGTAGCTCTTTCTTACTCACCAGCATTTAATAAAACAAATACATAACCTAATGGTCATCAGAATAATCCTGGTTAATGTAAGTGGGTTATGCTATGTATAGAAGTTGTGGGATTTATTTGAATCCCACCAATTTTGTTTCTGCAAGTATTCCATCAGTGCATAATACTTTTGATGAACAAACAGCAGACTATTTCAGTGCCATTTGTAAACCAGCTAAAGTTGGCATACGGTGGCTGATCTCCTGATTGACAAAGCATGTGCACTTTGAGGGCTGCAGGGATGCTCCTCACGCAACTCCCTCCATCCCCATGTGCATGTGTTGTTGCGCAAGACGTGCAGTGATGTGTTTCTGACCTTAGAGAGTGCTTCAGGAGTGCAGGCAGCACTCTGAACTCCAAGGGCTCTTGTGCAACAGCACATGCAGGGAGACTGGGCAAGTGGCACATGGACTTCCGGCGCATCCGGTGCATTCCTGCTGTCCCTTGAAGCATGCATGCTTTGTTAGGATGTCAGCCAGAGGATCAGTTCATTGCATGATCAAGCTGCATTCAGGCAGGAATTTGCAAAGCAAGGTGCAAATGGAAACTGGCAAAGGACCTGCAGTTCCCTACTGTATTGATATTTTGAAGAACAAAACGTTTGCATAGTAAGCTGATAAAATGGGAATGAACTCGCTAAGAGAAAAAGTCTGTCAGGGAAGAGAAGAAGCCTGTTATTTCTAGGTAATCTGGAACACTCTTGGGTCATTCCTAGAAACAATCAGCCAGCCAATCTCTTGAGTTTCCAAAATAAACTTTTAAGGCTTAAAATAAATCTTTATTGATCGTAAGGCTCATAGTACAAAAATAAATTTGTAGGCCTGTCAGAAATGATT
This sequence comes from Hemicordylus capensis, assembly GCF_027244095.1. Taxonomy (NCBI): domain Eukaryota; kingdom Metazoa; phylum Chordata; class Lepidosauria; order Squamata; family Cordylidae; genus Hemicordylus; species Hemicordylus capensis. Next base: position 34,797,266 of record NC_069659.1, on the reverse strand, counting down.
CAGTATCAAATATTTGTGTATGATGCCTAGGTGACTTAGGGTGGGTTTAAAAAGAAAATAAAAGCCGAGACTTTCAGAATGGTGCCAGGCTGATTTGGATCAGAAGTCATCAAAAGATGCTGGACACAATTCACAGTGGAACTTCTCCTTTGCAAATTTCATTGACATTGTTAATCACTATGGGATCTTCATTTTATGAGAACGAGGGAGATATTGCGCTGGTGCACCAGTGTTCTGCTCTTCTCTATTCTCAGGGATTCCTCTGATGATCTCTATATCATTTTGCTTAACAATTTTGGGGAGGGTTTGACCAATAGATGTGTGAGGAGACATAAGGAACCAGACCATGGCTATATTTTGTAAATGTACCTAAGAGATCAATTTGAAGAATTACAGAAGGCAATTGGTCCTGACAAGCAATCCTTCTAACCTAAATATAAGCAAATCTATCTAGCAAGTGGGGGGGGAGGGGGGAATGCCTGTTACCAAAAGAGGCAGGGAAACCAATGAATGCCCATTTCATGGTTTCTCCTGGTGATTGAAGATGCTGGGGTTCGAAGGGGTGCACAAAGCTAGTGTACAAGGAATGCTGCGGTGTGGGAGAGGGTGAAGATGCACCATCTGGGCTGGCATCAGGGTCTTATACGTCTCTTGTCCTTTATACTCCTCTCATCCTTGGGGAGAGGTCAGCTCTCATGTCCGCCAAAGGTGTGATGATGCCCTCTCCAATGCCATCTCTCTTGGCTCAGAAAAAAAATTGTTCTTCTTTCTCCCTCCAGTCTTGTAATCACAAGTGGTTCCACATTATCATCTTTAACTCTTGCAATCCATTGGTTGGCACAGGAACCTCCTTGGTTTTTGGCCTTGATTGATATGTGCCAGTTGTCAAACAGCTATTGCCTTCCTTCCTGGCCCCTCAGCCATTCATAGGAACATACATAGGAAGCTGCCATATACTGAGTCAGACCATTGGTCCATATAGCTCAATATTATCTACACAGACTGGAAGCAGCTTCTCCAAGGTTGCAGGCAGGAATCTCTCTCAGCCCAGTAAATCTCTTCTGGAAAAGTTTGTATGGTTATGTGCAAAAAGACAAGAGTATCTCTTCTAAACAGCAATGGGACAAATTGTGGAAATGGACGTTGGACGTAAACCCCCCCCCCCATTACTTGATGTGCCTTGTAATCCCCCACCCCGAGTTACAGTACTACCTGCATATTCCTCATAACCTTGTGGGTTTCCAAATCCTTGTGTGTAAATCTCTGTAGATATATCATGTACAAACAACCACTTTGTATATAATTGTGCTTTGGAAACGTACTGTATGCTTTGGTAGTTTGTTGGTTCAATAAAAAAAAAATCTTGTCCTATAAAAATAAATAAATCTTGTCCTATCTTGGAGATGCAAGGGAGGGAACTTAGAACCTTCTGCTCTTCCCAGAGCGGCTTCATCCCCTATGGGGAATATCTTGCAGTGCTCACACATCAAGTCTATCTTGCAGTGCTCACACATCAAGTCTCTCATTCATATGCAACCAGGGCAGACCCTGCTTCGCTAAGGGGACAAGTCGTGCTTGCTACCACAAGACCAGATCTGAGCCCCCACTTTAAAGTGTCTCTTATTGACACTTTAAAGTGGGGCTTGGGAGAAGAAGGGGGAGGGTCACAATGGGGTTATTTTCTCATACAAAGTAAGGCTGCCAGTTACCAATAATAGTAACTATAGCATACATAAAATAGTAACTGATTTTCTCCTAAGCTATGGCTCTAATACATAAATGTAAGTAAGATGGGATTTGGGATTCTGCTTAATCTAGCTTTCAAAGCCACAGTAACAATCAGCAAGGCCATTCTCAGCTGTTGGTGTAAACAATGCCTGCATTCAAACTGGATGTGGGTAAACAAAAGTTATAGCAGTGCAGAAAAGAAAAGCCATGGGGTTCAATATAGCATAACAGCAGAAATAATCATGAGGAATGGGGTGCTTGTGACAAAATGACTAAGAGCTTACTGAAAGCAGTGATCACGATCCAAATGAAATAGTCTAGAGAGAGAATGCTCTGACCACCTTGTAAACAGCCATTCTTCATGCGTAACAATTCTGGACAAATTGTAAATGGCTTTCCTATTTGTTTCTCAAACATAGTAACTCATATTATATCGTATCATTAGTGTAATTATTTCATGTGGTATTGCTATTAACTTTTGAAATGGTTCACACAACCCATAGCAAAGATGCGAGAGAGCTAGCACTCTCTCTCTCTCTCTCTCTCTCCATATATATCCTCTATAATAAAAGGCTTGGGCGTGCGTTCGTGCTGCCCGTGTCTTTCTCGGCAGTTCTGGGCATGCGCAGAGCGCATGCCCAGAACTGGCGAGAAAGATACGGCCGCCCAGACACGGGTGGCCATGTTGGCCAAAGTAGCTGAAGTGCCCCATAAGACGGTTGATGTCCCCATCGTCTTAGCAATAAATTGCTCCCGCGGCCGCCGCCGCCAACTGCCCGCCCACCCTCCCAGCTGCCCGAGTCCTCCTTTTTGAACCAACCCCCCTCCCCATGATTAAGGGCCAAATCGGCCCATGTAATTGCCACCGCCTGCCCGCCCGCCCGCCCTCCCAGCTGCCGAGACCTCCTTACCAGAGTACGCCCACGTCAGTTGGGCGATAAAAGTTCCTATTTAGAGAAGGAGAGAGGCGCTCGCAAGCAGAGCTCCTCTCTGTGCAAAGTCACTGCCCGAACTGGCGCTATGGACGCAAAGGACACAATAGGCGTCCTTTGCGCCCAAAGCGCCAGTTCGGGAAGAGGCTTTTCAGGGGAGGGCGGGCGGCGGCGGCGGCCGCGGAGACCTTGGGGCCCTTGCCCGGCCGGGAGACTGGCCGCGGCATGCAGGCTGTCGGCGGGAGGGGGAATGGCGGCGGGGGGCTGGAGCGCCCGTTACTAGAGTTATTTAATGGGCCGAAATTCACTTGTATAGAGAGAGAGAGAGAGAGCGCAAACGCAGGAAACTAGCATTGTTACCTAAATAATTCTCATGCTAATCTGTAGTCTTATCTGGAGACACCTGAAGAACTGCTGCATGTTAGAAACACATTATTATTAATATTTGTCTATTTACATATTTCTGCATAAGAAATTCATACCTTGTGGTATATGTTTTTTCCATAAATTGTTTTCTGTGCTTTTACAGGAATGTTGCAATGTGTAGCCTTTGACACAAATGGAGGAAACTTGATTCTTGAGTGTGCTCTTCTTTCACCATCATCACATTGAGTAGAATCAAAATAACAAAACAGAAAAGCTCGGTGAAGCGGTTCAAGTAGCACTGTAGCAGTCTTGTGTCTGAGGGTAGTTATTGATGAAAGCATTTAACATCCCTAAACATTGTCATTTCTGGTACTATAGTTGTAACCTCCAAGCCTGTTGATTGGTTGTACTGCTTGGCCCAACATTCCTTCATTTACCCGAGAGACTAATAGAAACAAATGTGCTCTAAACATAGTAGTTGCCAATGGGAGCTTCCTCTTGGGGTAAACAGCATGCATACGGACCTCAGTTGGGATGCTAGCTGGGGAAAAGGATTTAAAACCTCCTGGCTGCAGTTTCAATCCAAATTGGATTTGGGACAGAGGAGCCTTGAATGTGCTCTTCTTATTGTGGTTTTAAAAAAAGCAAAAAAGCATAGAAGGCTTAAACTACAAATTTAAAGTATCTTATAGTTTGACCCTAAGATGTCTTGGTGCATAGACTCTCCTGCTTGATTTTATTTTATTTCATGATCACTCAAGCTTATTCTTTATATAATTTGAGCTACAATATTATCATCTGGTTTTATATCTTGTAACACACTTCTTTTTGTTTATAAGCATGATCTTTGAAACATGCTTTTTAATCTTGTTTAGTGTGCATCTGTAAATGCAACCTGTTCTCATTCTCCTTGAGAACCTTTTGATCAAACTGAAGCATGATTTATTTTACCACTAACATGAATTGAAACATTTTCATCTTTATATACAAGAGAATACATCCTTCTAATCAGCTATAGTTACGAGACATGCATTACGGATACTTCAGTTCAGTTGTGAGGGTGTTTAATAATGAAAAGAGAAAATCTCCCCCCACATACACACCCCACACCAAAAAAGTCTTAACTCACAACTTTGGTGTTCTCTTCACAGCTTCACAATAATTCATAGGAATTATTCCAAAAAGTCAGCAGACGAATTTAACACATTTGGGCTAGTTGATGAACCTTGGGATATTTGGTTTTGGAAAATAATAGAGCTAAATGTTACTGAAATAAACTCTTAGTAATGCAATAGTTAGGTTTCTGTGCATTTTTACTGAATCATCTACCTGCTTTGGTGGTGTTTTTAGATGGACAGCATCTGTTCATCATTGTAGCAGAGGATACTTCAGTAAGGTTTAGGGTGATAGATTAATCAATATAAGATTTAGAAAGAGATTAAGATTCATAATAATATAGAGCAAGGCATAATAGGCGTGCTGACAATAGAGAAATAAGTCTCATGCTGACAGTGAGGGGAAAAACACAAAAATAGAAGAGATGGATGTTGATTGTTGATGGTGCAACAGGATATGAAGAAGCTGTTGCCCCTAAAACGGGCCCAGTGTCTCAACTAGGGATGAGGTAATGAAAATTATCTAAGTAGTCAGCAAGAATGAAATGAAGTTGACCTTGACAAAGATATATGAATCCAGCAAATTAAAATGTCTAGTTCTGGGGAGAAAGATGAAGGGGCAGAAGATGGCCATAAATCCACCCCCAAATTACCCCACTTTACCTTTTGAAGATGGACAGGGTTTAAGGAGGAGGAGTTGAGGGGTGAGAGAGAAGTTAGAATTGGCATGTTTTCCTTAAGGATTAAGGGACACAGTGGTTTTCAGGTTGAACAAAAAATAAGTCAAAGAAGGCAGGTGAGTGGCACAGAGTTCTGAAATACAAGAACAATTAAGGACATTAGGAATAGGAAATATATAAAACATTTATCTGCATAATGACAATTGTGAGGAATTTTCTTACTGTGATTTTGATAAACTTTTTGTCGGAAAGACTAAAAGATCTCTTTTGGAATGGTGTGGCTTCCTGTAAACATACCTGGATTGGGGGGAAAGTGAGGCGAGCCGAGCCTCCTACCATCCTAAAGCCCAATATTGGGACAAAATAATTTTCTTTCGCCATAATAAAGTATTAACTTTATTAATTTATTTATTAACACCATCCATCATGTTGCTTATTTTACCAGATGTGGGAGAGTTCACCATCATTCCATTTCACAGATTGAAATGAAGTTTGCAAGATGGACTTTGGCAAATCTGCTTAATGTGTAGCTGCTGTTTACTGATCTCAAAACAGGTGCTGAAGATGGTAGTGCTTGTCTGTGTAACTTTGCTTAACAAGTCAGAGTGTAGGTAAGGTAAAGTTGTGACATCGAGTTGGTGTCGACTCCTGGTGACCACAGAGCCCTGTGGTTGTCTTTTTTGATGGAATACAGGAGGGGCTTACCATTGCCTCCTCCCGTGCAGTATGAGATGATGCCTTTCAGCATCTTCCTATATTGCTGCTACCCAATATAGGTGTTTCCCATAGTCTGAGAAACATACCAAAGGGGATTTGAAGCAGCAACCTCTTACTCCCTAGGCAAGTTACTTCCCTGCTGTGCCATTAAGGTGGCTTGGAGTGTAGTTACCTAGAGGTTATTTATAAACATATCTCAGGTACATTTTTTAGTTTACACCAGTGTGATAAATTAAGAAATCAATATAATTCAACATAATTCCTGTTCATTCTTACACATGAGGTTTGTATTGTTTGTTTAAGTATGTTGAATCTGCTACTGGACATGTGTAATCCTGCTGTTGTAGATAAAAATAGTCTAAGACCATACCAACAATAGTAACTGCAATCTATTTTAAACCCCTCTTGTGTTCACATGGATGATGCTTTAACTACCAAAACTTACACACTGACCCATGCTTCTATGAATCTCTTTATGTAATCTGTAGTTTGAGTTCATTGTTGGCCTTCAGGAGAGCCCTTAAAACCTATCTGTTTGGCCTGGCCTTCCAGGGTTTTTAAACTGTGTTAAATGTTTTCATTGTTAATGGTCTTATGCTGTTTTTAAATTGTTTTGTTTTTAAAGGACTGATTTGTGGGTTTGGAGGGGCAGTATATAAATAAATATGTAGTTGAATCAGCAGACGGATTTGTTCAGCATGGTCCATCTGTTTGGCATAATATTAATCCAAGGAAGCTTTAGAGAAAGAAAATATATGTTATAGACCTTGAATGACTAAATGCCAGATCATAGGAGCTATGCACTGGAAACTGTATTATTTCTTAGTAAGATCATTCGGTGACTCTTACTTGGTGATGGAGTTGTATTTCAAACATCTCCATCTTCAGCAAGGGAAAATCCAAACTTAGTTGTGATAAACTTGGGCTGGGTTAATTGCATCTTTCAGGGACGCCTATTAATGTTGGTACATTTCACTCCTCCATTACAGGGGAATGTAAACAAACTGCATGCTCTACTTCACAGTTGCTGTTTGCCTCTTCTCAACTGCATGCTCCCAGAATGGCAAGTGCATTACCATTAGTTTAAAACCTCCCATGGGAAAACAGCAAAGCACACTTGTTTAAGCATAGATTAGTTATAGTGGTGACAGTTCAGTCATTTATATCCTGCTTTTTCATAATGAGTTACACGCAAAGCAGCTTACATACTTAAGCCCAAATTAATAATAAAGCAGAACATAAGAAAAATATAAGATAGAACTACAGTTATAAAAAATAATATTGGCTTGACAAATCCCAGGTACTCGAGAACCATGGTACTTAGAAATTTAATCATGGCACCTAAGCTAGGATATTCAGAGGTAGAGTTATTTAATTAACTTTTTATTTGTTTCAGGCAGCCCTATTTCTATTCTAAGTATGTTACTTGTAAAGGGGATAAAGAGAAGCCAGTTTACCTTCCCCCTCCACAATACCAGTCACTAAGTTTTCGGTTATGGCCCCTTGGCTTTGGAACACCCTGCCTGAAGAGCTTCGTCATGCTCCCTCCCTCACTGTTTTTAAAAGATGTCTAAAAATGCACCTTTTTAAGGAGGCTTTTTAGTGTTCCATTTTTATTTATTTTTTGTTATATCTGGTAGCTTCTTTAGCTTTTTTTAAAAAAATTCAGTTTTTAGCTTTTAAAATAACCTTTAATTTGAATGTAATGATTGTGGTTTTTAATCTGACAACTTTTTTGTTTAATTTAGTTAGTTTTATTGTATCTTGTGTCTATCTTGTTATTGTGAGCTGCCCCAAGCAGTAGTCCACTGTAAATAAATAAATAATAAGTCTGGTAAATTTCTCAAATGTCAATTGGCTGGCTCCTAGCTCCAAAGAAAATTTGTCAGAGCCTGCATTAGAACCTCCTTTGTTTCCCTTTATAGGGTAAAATAAAACTAAAGGGGTAAACTATGCTTAATATCTGCTACAACTTGTAATAATTCCTTACAATTTAAGTATAAACCTCCCCCTTGGAAATAATGTCTAATCTTGTAGGAGAGGAGATGTTAGAACTGTTTTTCAATATCTTCTCAACCATACTTGTTTTACTATTGGGGTCAGGAGCAAATTAGGATTATGTCTAGGCCTCTACTATTTTGTAATCTATCTCATAGTTCCTTTTTCACCTGAGCACATCAATCTGTGCAAGTTGATTTTTTTTATTCCAGTGGGCAATCCCTGAGAAGTCAAGACCTGCCATACATCCCAACTTCTCAGCGTAACTTGTGGTTTAACATAAATGGAAAATCTGTTTGTTTTTGAAATTATGCTTATAATGTACTCAGAGTGATCTTGGATTATATTTTAATCAGGTTTATTGTAATAGTAGTTCTATGACCAAACTAACTGGCTAAATTTGGCCACAAAAGGGGAAACTGGCTTATGATTAAGAATTATTTTCAACATTTGCTTTTTTGAAAAATAAACTATGACTTGGGGTTGGCATTTATTTCAAATATTTATATTCTGCATTTTCAAATACATACAAGCAAGTCTTATAACAATATAAAACAAAAACTAATAAAATCAAAGATTAAAAACTAACCTGACCAAAAATAAAACCTAACAAATATTATTAAATACTGATCAATTATTTAAAGAATTAATTTTATAGAATAGTAATAGAGGGAACTATGCTAATTGCATTGGTGTCTGCTAGATGAATCCATTTTCCTCCCAGAGACTTTATAGAGCACCAGTTCACATGAAAGCCCCACCTCTCCACAGCAAATATAATTGACTTGGTGATAGTCTTGACTCCTGGGCAGTTGTGACCTTAGCCTCCTTTTACATACAAATGTTCAGGCACACAGAATTGGGTGCTTCTGAACTAGGGATATGCAAAACATTTTGACGTCAAAACGTTTTGACTCGAAACGTGCTGTTTCGAGTTTGGAACAAAACACCCTTTAAATAAAGGGCTTGTTTTGAGCTCGGAACAAAACAACCTGTTTCAATCAAAATGTTTTGAGTGCCATTTTGGAGTCCTGTTTTTCCCTAGCTGATCGGTTTTCTGACACTGGGTTGCGATCTCCATGCTTCTTGGTTGGCTTGTTATCCTACAGATCAAGTGTTGTCCTGGGCAACTGTGCCTCTATTGGCTGGGGGGAAGGAGTGGGGAGCCCCAAAGGAGGGAATTTCAGAATGTATTCAAAGGGACTAGGAGGCAGAGAGAGCCCCTTATAGTGTGCCTCTCTTGAAGAGGATACCACAGGAGCGGAGGAACGAAGGTGTGATTTTGTGGTTTTCTTTTTTCCGCACAGAGTATAATATTCTGTGCTATTCCTGCTAAAACTATCTGATTTTGCTGGATCTCAGATTCATCAAAGGCAAGAACTTGTGTGTCTGCCTTCCTTGAGTTGTGATTTGTTTTGTTTGTGAGATAGTGTTTTAGCGAGAAATGGACAGTGTCAGCACTGTGTGTGTGTAATGTTGGTGATTGCTGTGATGAGCTCCATGTCTGGCCTTGAGACTAACTTGTGCTTTGCTCATGGCTCTGGTCTGCTCTGCAGTCTGCATTGCAAGTTGTTGTACTCAATCAAAATGTGGCTGAAACTGCTCTTGTTGAGCTTATGGTTATACTTGCTGCTGAGGGTGCTGCTGTGGCAGCTGTTGCAATTCTAAGAATTAAGGAGTCAAAACTGTGTGTGAGAGAGCAACTTGTGCCAATGATGTTACTGCAGTACAGCCACTGTGGTTGGCAATAGGATCTGGGTCATTGATTGTTTTTTGGCCATTTTTTGACTGTTGGAAATGTGTGTTCTGTGTTGGGAGGGGCAGATTCCCTTCTACTGTATATTTCTGCACTGTTTTTCAAGGCAGCGGTACAAAATGCACTGCAAATTGCAGTACAAAACTTGTGTGTGCACTCTGTGAGTGCAAGTTGTTCTGATCATAGGGAACAATGGGAAAACTTGAAACATCTTATTGTCTTCCATTGGGTGGTAGGGCCTGATGGGTGCTACCTACCACACAACCTACGAACGTAATGGGCAAGCAGGCGATTTTAAACAGATTTTTAACGTTTTCTACAAACCCCCATTAGATTCTATGCGGGGGTCAGGGGAAAGGTTAAAAATGTGTTAAAAATCACCCGCTTGTCCATTTCTTTTGTGGGTTGGATGGTAGGTAACACGCATCAGGCCCTACCACCCAACCCACTTTGGTGTCTCTATGAGCTACCCATGGAGAACACTGAGGTGTTTTGACTTTCTCCATTGTTCCCTATGGCCAGAACACTTGAAACGTTTTGAGTTTTATTCCACCAAAACAGCCAGCTGTTTGACTGTTCGACTGCTGTTTTGGCGAAACATCTCGGCCACCTGCATTTTGTTTCAAGCTTGAAACAAAACGCTGTTTTGTTTCATGCACCTCCCTATTCTGAACATATTAACTTCCTCCTCCCCAGGGAAAAGAAAAGGGGGGTGGGGGAAGGGGGAGGAAGCTAAGGACAAAGTGCTACCAAGCATTTGCAGAGTGCTTTTCCTTTGCAGTGGGAGTGTATCATCACCTGTCTATAGAGAAATAGTCATATAAGGGACCTTCACATGTTCATTTACCATGTTCCAAGTCTGTTTTTTTGTTTTCATGGTTCTCCATCACATACACAAATATGTTTGCAGTAACTTTGGATAATATACTACTGAGGAGAGCTGGTTTTTCAAGGATGTATGTTTGGAAACAAAGTGGTGGAGAGTGCCATGAATACAGAAAAAACTACACAATATCCAAAATATAAACTGAGTTGTAGTGGCTAAAAACAAGTTGAAACATTTTAATAGATTTTCAGTTATAATCTTCCCCATTTTAAGACACAAATGGATGATGTTCTTTCTTTCTCATTTGTAATCGCAACAACCCTATGTGATTAGTCATCGTTCTTCCCATTTTACTTGGTCTGAGAGAAGTGGCTTATCTGATAACACAAAATGAGGGCCACCTAGACAATAATGTGATTGGGATCTGCTTGGCTTTTTAATGTAAAATGTGCAGGGCCCTGATTGGCATTCAGACCATGAGGGAAGGGCAGCTTTAGTCATTTGTCCCTGTCTTGGTCCCAATTTTGGATTGACCTCCCCATTTTGTCAGTAGAGCTTCCCTGCCAGGACCACACCAGAACTGGAGCCCTTTGCGATGGAAGCAAAGGCCTAAAGTCCTAATCAGGGCCTTGCACTGATGCCACTTATTTATTTTATTTTATTTTATTTTATTTTATTTTATTTTATTTTTGGTGTGTGGCGGGTGGTGTTAAGCACGCAAGTCCAAATCATACTATTAACTTGTAATCTGGTTTGGCCCTGAACCTGGCCCTTATCTGTATCTAGGTCTTTCTACAGGTTTAGCACACTGGCACTCGCACTGATGCTCTCAGTGCATCAGATGTATTGGACATCTTAGTTTCCCAAGCTTCAAGAACTTGACGGAGAAATGAAATAAATTTTCAGCAACTTAAAAAAAACACCAAAAAGCAAATACTCATTTCCAGTAACTAAATAGGCAGAGCTTTCATCACTAAGCTATTAGCTAATTAAACAGACACACCTGTATTTATGAAAGGGCTTATGAAATGTGCATGTGGTTTTCTATCTTTATTGCTAGGTTTCTCCAAATATGTGGACTTTGGGAAATGGCAAAACCTTTGCAAGTGTTACTTTTTATGTCTGGATCAGCTTCCTTCATATTTTTAATGAATGTTGTTTTCTGGAAAACTACAAGTTCATTAACTCTAGTTTTCTGTTTTTCCCTAGTTACAATTACCTCAACTGGAGAAAAAGGTAGGAATCTTTCACTCTATATGAAATAGAGTTTTGAATTGTTTGTTTTTTGTTACATATATAAAGTGCATGTCTGAATGCCATAGTTGTGATATTACTTAGATGTTATTATGTGAGAATTATAGTTTCTGCACTAGGTGAAATAGGTCCGGCACTAGTCATGTCTCCTCTGGAGTACTGTGTCCAGTTCTTTACAACACACTTTAAGGAGGATGTCTTGGAATGGTTTCAGAGGAAGGAAACAAAGATGGTCAGTGGTGCAGAAAACAAGCCCTATGAAGAAAGGAACTTGGTATGTTTAGCCTGGAAAAGAGAAGGTTGCGGAAGGACATCACGTCACTTTTCAGATAGCTGAAGGGCTGTTATGTAGGAGAGTGCAGAGAGTTGTTCTCTGCTGCCCTAGAAGGCAGGATTCGTTCTAATGGGCTTAAGTTATAGGCAGGTAGCTTTTGGTTGAGCTATAAGAGACACTTTTTATTGGTAAGAACAGTTTGGCAATGGAACCAATTACCTAGGAGGGCTGTGGGCTCGCCCTCACTGGAAGTCTTCAGACAGAGTCTGGATAGCTTTCTGTTGAATATGCTCTTGCTCTGGATTTCCTGCATTGAGTAGGTGGTTGGACCCGGTGACTTATACAAGTCTTTCTCCAACTCTATGATTCTGCACTGGAGTCCCAGAATTCCATTTATGTAGATCTTTCAAGAACACAGCCCTGTACACATTTCCCTGTTTTGTGTTTCTGTATATACCATTTGCGTATTTTCTTGCTTGCTTATTTCTCATTCCTCACCTCCCAATGAAGAAGCAATTCCTCTTCCTTCCTATTACAATCCTGTCATTAATTCATATTAATTGCATTACATTAATTACTGTAATTAATATAGAGTTTCATGACATAGTTTAAAAGGGTGGTGGGGTTGACTTCCTTTAGAGAAAAATGGCCAGATAATGTCAGTTCAGTTCCCTAGGGATACGTTTCGAAAGAATGCAGAAGTCATTGAGCAAATATGTCTCTGCAGAGTTAAGCCGATGCATAGATCTGTTGATGTCCTTGGACTTGACGTTGCATGGAGCGGCAGAACTTGGAACCTGTAGTGCCTTGCTTATGAGGCAAGGCTACAGCATCTGGGGCTTTTTAGTTTGGAAAAGAGGCGACTACAGGGAAACATGATAGAGGTGTATAAAACTATGCATGGAATGGAAAGCAACTTGCTGTAGTCTTCTGGACTTAGTGACAGCGCAGTTCAGGAAATTGTGTGGGCAGGGAAGTGCTCCAGTGGCTGGATATCCTCTCCTGCCGGGAGCTAGGACTGCAGCAGCCCCACCCGGCCTGAGACTTTAAGAGGGGTGCCTGCACACAGCTTGGGCATGCCCTTGCTCAAGTGGTGGAGGGCGGGCAGCAGCCCCTTGGGGGGCGGCAGCCCGGGTTCTTTGAACCTGTTCGCACAATGTTGACTCCACCCCTAATGCCTCTAAATATCAGTTGCAGGGGATCAACTACATTTAACTACATTTTGAACTGACATTTATTTGTTTTTAGCAGTAACATAATTACTAGAACTTTGCTTGCAGCATTCTGCCTTAGTTGCTTCTTCCTTGGAGAGGCTTGCCCTCACCTCTTGCTTGTAGGCTTCTCAGAGGCATCTGGTGGGCCACTGTGTGAAACAGGATGCTGGACTAGATAAGCCTTGGGCCTGATCCAGCAGGACTGGTCTTATGTTCTTAACTACTTTTTATGCCTTTTAATATTTAAAATTTTCCAGTTTTTATGTTGTTGTTGTTGTTGCAAGAATTCCAAAGTGCTTCAAACATACTTCCTGAAACTTCATCATCACAAAGCACAATTTAACAGTCATGGCTTTCCCCGCAAATTCCAGAGAATTAATTTGGTGAGAGTGCTGAGAACAGAATTAAATTTCCCAAAGAAATGACTATTTGATCAGTTTAAGTCAGTGTTCTGCTTGTTTCACATTTTAGTAGTTCCTTGAGATACAAGCTAGGGGCATTCCTGAGTGTGTGCCTGTGTCTGTGAAAATATTCTTACAAACTATACATTCTGATCTGTAATACAAATATAGCCTTATTCTCCTGTCAGCTTAATTTTGCCACTTGGCACTTATACCTTGTGGTTTCTTGTGGTTGATATAGCTAGTTTACTGTTGATTTCTCTATTTGGTTTCTTCCTCTTTCCTTACTGTAATTTTTTTTTAACACTGTGTCTAAATTTGTGGTACAATGTTTGTCATTCTATAACAGGCCTGCTCAACAAACGCCCCCTTAGCTGTTTCTGAACTACAACTCCCATAATCCCCAACCACAGTGGCCATTAACCAGGGATTATGGGAACTGTAGGCCAACGTCTGCATGAGGGCCAAAGTTGAGCAGCCCTGTTCTATCTATCTATCTATCTATCTATCTATCTATCTATCTATCTATCCTAAACGTATCTGTCGCTAATCCCATGCATGGCAGCTCTCATGAGAGTTCGCGAGCAGCTGCCTGGGGGACAGTGACGGGGACGGGGAGAAAATGGCAGCAGCTGCTGGCCGGCAGAGAGGGAAAGTGCCGCTGGTGGGCAGGGAGGGAAAGCTCCCGCAGCCCATCATGGCCGGGTGGGGAGGGAAAGCTCCCCCAGCCCAGTCGGTGGAGAAGGAAAGCGCCGGCCACACCTGTTGGCGAGGGAAACTGCTGCTGGTGGGCAGGGAGGGAAAGGAAAGCCAAGCGCAGAACAGACTGGGGCTGCGGGGGTGGGGAAGGACAGAGAACGGACTGGGACTGAAGGGAGGAAGGGAATGACAGGGAGAACTAGGGGTGCAGATGGTCTGCTCCGGAACAGCTAGTACTCTGTAAAGTAAGACTCTTCACTGAAAAATAATGTAACGGGATGGCACTAGGATTCTGCATGTGCAAAGTCACAAGGGCTACAGCGATGAGGTCCCAGTAATGTTTCAGAATCTCTCTCCAACTAAAGCAGAATGCTGCAAACAAAGTTCTAGTAATGCTCCTGCTAAAAAAATCCTCAGTTCAAAATATAGTTAAATTTGTGCACTTGAAATAGTTGAATTCAAGAAGTTGCTAATTGCCTCAACTGAAGTTAAACTGAGATTTTTGTGAATGAAGTCTAAATTTAGGGACTTCAATATTCAAGCTTCATCTCAAAAATCCTGTATTATAGAACTTAAATCTGACAACTAACTCAGGTTGGACTTTAAAATCTTAATGTTGGTGACTTATTTAAAAAAGAAAGAAAATTTCTTTTTAAAGAAAAACCTGTTGGAGGTTCAGAATATACTTTTAACAGCTGGCTTCCGTTCTGGTGACAGAAATGTTGTTGTGAACGTTTAAGATTTTTTGTACAGTAATTGTGGTTATGGATAAAATACAGGCAGTCACAGGAGGACCTAGTGTGTGTATACATAGTATCTTTTGGAGCAGGTGGAATCCCCTAATGTTTCTGGGATTGCACTGTATGCTTAATTGTATATCTTCTTAAACTTTCATCCGTTATCAGCTTGGGGAAGTGGGTCAACAAATTCTCTTTCAGCATGAGATTGTGACAGAAGTAACATTAAACATTCATGTTACAAGGAGCTCCTCTGAACTTCATGCAACAGTCTCCCCCCACCCCCCACCAATTGGTTAGTCAATTGGAAGGTGCATTCCCCACCAGTCCTAAGATTTTAGAAGCTTAGCAGTAGCATGTATTAAGTGATTGATGGGGGCATTGGCATCAACTACTGGATTTAGGAGGATGGTGATAAATCTTTTAATTAGTATTGCCTTATCGTCTTAATGTAGCTTACATTGGGAATATGTCTATTTCGGAAACTAGGTTGAATTAGGCTAGTGGAGGAACAATAAGGCAAAAGCAACAACAAAGCCATGGCTGCACTTGGTAGTCTTCTTGGAGTTCTCTTCACAGGATCCAATAAGTACTGGTCTTGATTTCATAAGGTGTGCTCCACAAATCTACAGTGCTGTTGTGTGTCTCTTTTGCTAGGACTGGCAGCTAAGCCCTGAAAAACCACGGGCATAACTGAGATCCAGATACTTCACAGTCCAGAGGCCATGCAACAGTTGCCAAAGCAGCTCCATTCCTGGCTCAGAGTAGTTACTGCTGCAACTCTGACCTGTCACAGTAGCATTAGTGGCTGTTACATGGGTTTGGCACCATGGCATTCCCAGATCTGCCAAGACTCAACTGGTTATGCTGGTTCAGAGATGTGTTTATGTCTCTTCAGTGCAGGCCAAAAGGTTTCTGATTCTCACTCTTCACTTCCATGTTTTTAAATTTCTTGTTAAATTTATATACCGCCTTTCACTAAAACAATCCCAAGGTGGTTTACAGCAAAATTTAAAAACAAGATTATAAATATGGCACAGTTAAAATATTAAGCTGAAAATATAAGACAAATCTAATTAAAAATTTAAAACACAAGCATAAAAACAATACAAAGTACAAAGATCAGCAGCAGAGAGTATCATATAAAAGTCTGGGTAAAAAGCCAAGATTTAACATGTTTCCTAAAAGCTGTGATGGAGACTTCCATGACTGTTAGCTTCTCGTTAGACTGAACTTAGATAAATAATGTTTGCTACTAAGAGTGCCTAATGCTTGAATACATATGATTTGGCCTAATAGCACCACTTTTAATAATAATCAACCACCAGTTTCATAATGTGATGCTGCATTTTATGCTAAACACTGGTGCTTTAAATATGCATTCAGATCTTAAAAATCAAGTTAATGGAAGTCTGTGGTCAAAGTTAAATTGTCTCTTTTTCTTTATAATCTTAAAGATGACTGCCTCCTCTGTGACTTTAAATTTCATTGGGGACTGCATGGTTGCATCATACCCATTGTCCTCTTCGGCATAATTTCCCTAATCTGAATCTGGCTGTAACTATAAATTGCTGATCACCTATTAACACATGATTAAAACTTTGCCACTTTCTCTTTCTGTTTGAAGGAAAACTGGAATGACAGACTATTTCAGTCAGCAAGCAGCTAGTTTTGTGCCTGAGAGATAGCAAACTGAATTTTCTTTTTAACTAAGTGTCAAGGTGAGCATCTCACGATCATTCTTCTTAAAATTATATTTAGAAAACTGTTTCTCTCTTCGCCACACTAAAGTTTGCCCTCCTATAGGGACATTACGTGGATATCCTGGAGGTGCAGTAAGACATGGATCCTTGGGAGCAAATATTTCTCCAAACTTCATTAACCAATTTATAACAGTACCTGTTGGCCCGATGGACTGTATTTACTCTTACCCATAGAGCTAAATTGAAACCTTTTACTTTTATAAGATAAAGTTTAAGTCTGCAATCAAGGGACACAGCTGAAGTGGTGGCAAAACCTGCCTCTCTTCTCCAGATGTAGGGACTACAGTCATATAATTTTTACCATTATACTGATGGGCACATGACAAGCAGTCCAGTAAGAGAATGAAGCCATTCAAATGACCTACCAGGTGGACATGTGGGGGGAATGCTTCCCAAACCTTGTCTTCCCCCGCCCCAGACAATCCTTCATTGCAAGCCCATTCTGTGCTCCCATGCAATCAGCCCTGCTCCATGCAGTGTAGATTGATCGGAGGCCCGGGCTCTTTGTCCTGGCCTCCATGAAGCCCACAATGCACTGCGCAACACGCATGATGCATTGGGGAGTCTCCCAAGATGCGGACACTCTAGGTGCGTCCGCTGGGGCTAAACATAGCCCCTTGAAAAACACAAGCCGTTAGCTTGGGTTAAGGGAGTGTTTGTTCCTTTAACCTGAGCTAATAGCTGGGTTTGAAAGCTGGGCTATGCGGCACTAGCCCGGTGCCAGCGATTCTCACGCACAGCCTAACCCAGGCTGGGCATCCCTATCCTGGAGTAGGCTGCTTATGAGAGCAGCCTCCCATGTATTGGAGAATTTATTGCAGATTCCTTTGTATAAAAGAACATTCATAGAAGCATTGTATGTAAGACAGCAGAGGCAATGCTGACATGTGTGATATCTCCATCTGGCATATGATCCCATTTTTTATTGCTTCGTATTCACAAAGATACAAATAGATCGGGGAGAGTGCAGAGACAAACATATGACAAGAGGGTTAGACATTTGTGAAAGAAAACAGAAGGCAGTGGGCATATTTAGCTTGGAGGAAACAAGATTATGGAGGAGTGGGATGCAGTTTGACAGTCTTCAGATATTACAAAGGAGTCTGTAAAGGAAGGGAGCGAATGGCTTAACAGGATACTAGGAGTTGTTGTTGCAGCAAAACAAATTGGGTTTGAGCCTAAATAGTTTTTCAGGAAACAAAAGGCACTTTGATTCATGTTGAAGATTTTTCATTGATCTCCCCCCCCACCCCGTCCCTCTGCAGCCAGCCCCCTGTGCTCCCTCCCCAAAGTCTGCTCCTGAAAGTTGATGGACCTCCACAGAATAGTATGGCATGCTGCACGAGGGATGCAGCAGGAAGGAGGGGTTGGTGAAAATCAACCCTCACCCTTACATGGAGTAGAAGTGCTTCTGTGTCATGAAACAAACACTTAGGCTCCAACCCATTGAATTTGGGTGTCATAAGCATTGTATGTATGTATGTATGTATGTATGTATTCGATTTCTATACCGGCCTTCCAAAAATGGCTCAGGGCGGTTCACACACAGAAATAATAAATAAATAAGATGGATCACTGTCCCCAAAGGGCTCACAATCTAATCTTAGGACATTGTCCTAAGAATGATTTAGTTAACAGATATTCTGAATAATTTTTCATAAATATTGGATGTTTTTACTGTTTTAGAAAATGGTATGCAGTACTATGTGATATGCTCTTTCCTTTAGTCTTTTTTCGAGCTACACTTAGGTTAGAAGTTAACTAACCTAAACAATAGAACACACAAATTTGTCTGGTTCAGACGTCATGCAGAACCACAGTTAAAGGCTGGTCCAACATCAGGGGCACACATTCCCCACTCCCCTGCCTGCATAAGCCTCTACTTCCAATTTAGGTTAGAATAAGGCAAGATTTGTTATAATGTCCAGACTGACCAATACTGATTTATTCAAACCTACTTACCTGAAAGAAACTGTGATTTGTAATTCACTCCAAAACTTGATTACAGATCCCTGTTTATTTCAAACCATTATGGCTTTCTGTTTGCCAGTCTCTCTCTCTCTCTCCCCCCCCCCCCCCACGTGCAAGAACAGTAAGCAAGGGTATTAATTGTAAACAAAGTGCTCAGAATTTTCAAGAATCCACGGGCTGATAGAGAAAAGGTTTTTTATTTATTTTCCACAGGTTGTAAATCTGCTCGTAGCCACCTCAAGTATTCATAACTTAGGAACTGAGCAAATGGCAAAAGTCAGGTACCCTGTTTCCCCGAAAGTAAGACCTACCCCGAAAGTAAGACCTAGCAGTAATTTCTGATATACCATTAATTGCCCTAGTGCATTTTGGGGGGCTAAAATTAATATAAGACACTGTCTTATTTTGGGGGAAACACGGTAGTTAGAGTTAGCTAGGCATAGACTAAATGGCTTGGGACCAGGTTACATGAGAGAGTGCCTTGCCCCATATGTTCCGACTTGGACCTTAAGATCTCCTTCTGAGGCCCTGCTCGGAGTGCCCTTGCCACACAAGGTGAGGCGGGTGGCTAATAGGGAGAGGGCCTTTTTGGTGGTTGCACCCCATTTATGGAACAGCCTGCCTAGTGAGGTTCACCTGGCACCATCACTTTGTTCTCTTAGATGCCAGGTAAAACCTTTCTGTTTACCTAGGCCTTTAAATTTGATTTTTAAAACTGACTTTTAAAAGTGTGTGTGTGTGTGTGTGAGAGAGAGAGAGAGAGAGAGAGAGAGAGAGAGAGAGAGAGAGAATCCACCCAGATAACAATTTGTTGTTTGTTTGTTTGTTTGTTATTAAACTGGGAGTACCAGATAATCCAGGTAGGCTCAGTGAGTGATCCTGGTGAGAAACAGGGCAGAATCTCCTGGAGCAGGGGCTGGATCCCAGGGCCTGTACTGATTTGTTAGCTCTGAAGCCCACAATAATAAACAAAATACTTTGCCATATTTATCTGAATCCAAGACAAGGGTTTTCCCAAGCTTGTTGATGTTGGAAATCAGGGGGTCATCTTAAATTCAGAGTTATCTTTCTTTAAGGTGAATATGGCATCTGTTGCATGATATTTATAATTTTTGACCTCCAAAAGACACATATTTTGCCACTGTTCGTTCTCCAGAGGAAAGCAGACTTTAAGTCAGTGACTCATTCAGAGATATGCTTCCCACTGCTGTGCTAGCACCACCTCCAACCATGCAAAGCCATAATGCTCAGATAAATTAAAAGGAAACTACTTTAGGTACAAATTATAGGACTGATCAGCTGATTTTGCTATGAAAGAAATACATGTGACTTCAGCCTGTAAGCGTCTAGTTATGTTCAAATGTCAAAGGCCTGTGTAGGATTTCTGAAGCTTTCTGGGGTCTGGTTCATCAGATGGGCAGGTGGGGCAGGAACACTTTTGAATTATTTCACACATGGATTGGATTGGCCTGAGGTATCATCTGATCCAGCCCATTGCTCATCAGTCTGTTGTTTATATATTCTGCGTTAAAGAATAAAAGGGTATCAAAGCAGTTCATGCAGAGAAAGAATAAGAATACGACGATAGTTCCCTGTCAGCAAATTATCCTTCACAAACTGTGTTTGGCATGCTATCAGAAGTGAGCCAGTGTCTTCGACAGTGGATCAAGGGATTCTGTCTTAAAGAGTCACTGACACACATCCAGACTGGTGTTGTGCTAGCATAATGCGGAAAAGTTGCACGCGCACTTTGCAGAGCTGTGAAGTTGCAGTGCTCCACGATGTTGTGCACAGCTAGTGGAATACCTTCTCTGGGACACCTGCAAGGCATTGCTCAGTGCACTGTGCAGTGTGTCAATGTCTTCTGCTAGTTCAAGAAGAAGTTTGGAACAGATGTTCCTTCTTTTGAACAATATAGTGCAAGGACACAGCACAAACACAACAGCATTATGCTAGTGCAACACTAGTAGGCCTATTGTTGGAGGTAGATCAGTAGTAGGCTTTACCTAAACCAAGTACAAACATTATTGTATTAATAGCATTTAGATAGCAAAGATCACATTTAAAAACAGACAATTTAAAGATAGTTTAATTTAATACAGTTTTTTAAAATAAAAAAAACCACACAAAACATTTATTTCTATTCTTCCTTCCTTTTCTTGTTTAATTGCTCAGAACTGGCCACACTAGCATGCCTTTTGTTGTCTTGCGAAAGTCTCTTCAAAACTTGTTTTACTGAAATGCTGAAGAAAAAGTTGACATGTTTTGCACCCTAAATCATTGCATTTTTGTTCTGTTGTGTTTTGCTCTCTTTTGCAGTACTCACTGAAACCTTATTTGTATTTTATTTTTATTGCAGTTGTCTACCTTGTGGTTTTTCATCTGTCGTTTGTCATGTTTGTGTGGTCCTATTGGAAGACAATTTTTACATCTCCCGCCTCCCCTTCCAATGAGGTAAATGTCAATGTTGGCATATTGATGCCACTCTTACTACTGAACTACTTTTGTAACTGATGCTTGCTTTAAAGTACATCTGTGGCTTGCTTTTCTTGTTACCATTCAGTAAATGACGTAGTGTACTGTTTTTGAGTGAAAATCTTCAAGAATATTTTCTAAAAGTACCATGCTGCCTTGGCTCACTGAGATTCCATTAATTTGAATGTTGATGGTTTAGATCAGGGCTGCTCAACTTTTGCCCTCCTGCAGATGTTGGCCTATAACTACTGTAATCCTTGGCTTTTTGCCACTGTGGCTGGGGATTTTGGGAGTTGTAGTCCAAAAACAGCTGGGGGACCCAAGCTGAGCAGGCCTGGTTTAGATATTCCATGTGCAGTAACCCAATAATTCAGCATTCAGACAAAAGACCTTGTTCAGCTTCTTAATCTTTTATTTAAAATCTATCTAAATTGGTTCACTGACTCAATGTGTGCACATTTTTACAAACATCCTTGTTTGAATAATTTCCCTTTATGCTCAATGTCCAGTCTCCTGCTTGTTTAGGAGCTGCTGTTAATTTTGAGCAAAATGCCAAACAATGCACGTTAAATTAAACAAAGGCCACAACCTCATTGTAATTCATTTTGTTAAAAAGCCAGTTTGCCCATTCAAGAAGATGTTTATTTGGAATGCTCATGGATTTTAAGAACCCTTAAAGTTGTATCTTCCTCACTCCTTTTTCTGTACTTATTTATTTATTTATTTAGCGCATTTTTATACTGCCCCAACCCAAGGTCTCAGGGCGGTTCACAACAAACAAAAACAAAACATTGAAATCTATTAAATACGAAAGACAGTTTAAAACAAATAATAAACAATCCAAAGTTTAAAAAGCTAAAAGGCCTGGGTAAAAAGACGAGTCTTTAGACACTTTTTAAAAGCCACTAGAGATGGGGAGACTCTTATTCCCACAGGAAGCGCGTTCCAAAGTCTTGGGGCGACAACAGAGAAGCCCAGATGATGTGAAGGTAGCCACAGACAAGCCTCCCCTGATGTACGCAGTGGTCGATGGGGATCACGCAGAAGAAGACGCTCTCTTAAGTACCATGGGCCTAAGCTGTTTAGGGCTTTATAGGTTACTAGTGGTTTTGTAGCCCGTTGGATAACGGGCGCTAGGGGAGCTCTGCGCTCCAGACCACCGCCGCCATTACCCCTCCCGCCCGCGGCTCTGGCCGGGTCCGCCACTCACCGCCGCCCGCGGCTCCGGCCTGGTCCACCGCTGCCCGGGCCCACCGCCGCATTCTTCTCCGCCGCCTCGTCCGGCGGCCATCCTGGGCGGCCAGAAGCGGCCGCCCCGAAGAAGCCGGGTAAGCGGCAGCACGGCCAGGCCTCGGCCATGGCTCTGCCGCCTCCCTGGCCGCGCCGTCTCCTCTGGCCGAGGCGGCGGCTTTGCCGCCGCCTCGGCCAGTGTCCCCCGCCGCCGCTTACCCGGCTTCTTCGGGGCGGCCGCTTCTGGCCGCCCAAGATGGCCGCCGGGTGCTGGCGGTCCTGGCTCCCTGGCCTCTTCTGGCCATGCGCTTCGCGCATGCCCAGAAGAGGCCAGGGAGGCACGGACACACGCTTGGTGTCCGTCCACGGACGGACACCAAGCGTTTTATAGATAAGGATAACCAGCACTTTGTATTTTACCCGGAAACCTACGCAGCCAGTGCAACTCCTGTAATATAGGAGTAAACATGGTCTCTTCGAGATGACCTGGAGACCAACCTGGCTGCCGCATTTTGTAATTGTAGTTTCCAGACTATGTACAAAGGCAGCCCCACATAGAACGCATTGCAGTAATCAAGTGTACTACTGTTTTGAGATCATGAACCTCAAGAAATGGGCGCGGCTGGTGTATCAACCAAAGCTGATAGAAGGTGCTTCTGGGCATTGCCTCAGCCTGGGGAACCAGGGAATGGTGTGGATCCAGAAACACTCCCAGACTGTGTACTTGTTCCTTCTGAGGAAGTGTGACCCCATCTAGAACAGGTGTATCAATATTGCTTCCCGAGTGACGATCCCGCACAATAAATACCTCCGTATTGTCTGGATTCAGTCTCAGTTTGTTATCCCTCATCCAGCCCATTACTGCTTCCAAGCAGGCATTCAGGGAGGATATGCCTTCTCCTGATGATGTTGACATGGAGAAATAGATTTGGGTGTCATCAGCATACTGATAACACCTAGCACCAAATCTCCGGATGATCTCTCCCAACGGTATACTTGGATGCTCCCAGCCATACTTGGATGTCATGGCTGATTGAATGTTCCTACATTTAAAGTTAGGCCTGTCAGTGAAAATATTCAAGTAAGCTCTTGATAGTCCATCTTCCTATTAAGGAGGCCCCTTATGTAATGTTCAGTCTTACCCTGAACTATTAAGTTGACACATCATCACATTCTCTGGAAATAATGCATCAGCCCATAAGGCTGAATTAAATTTTGCATGTCTCTTCCTGAAAAATCATTTTTTAAAGTATGCGTGTGATCATTTTGTATGGTTAAAGATGTAGCCAGAAAGAGGTACTGTATTTTATGGACTATAAGACTCACTTTTTTCCTCGAAAAATATCCACCAAAATTCAGGAGCGTCTTATATGTTTTAACAGTTTAATATGTTAAAACTCTGAAAAACTGGATTAAAATTAAGGTGCGTCTTATAGTCCGTAGTGTCTTATAGTCGGTAAAATACGGTAACATTCGTGTAGCTGTAGCATTAAGATTTAGTCTGTCTCTTTGAAGTTCAACTCACTTGAACTTTTTAATCTTCTCCATTGTGAGCCTGGGCTCCCTTACTACCTAAAGTTAGCCTAAAGATATGAATACAATGAATATTTATATACCACTTTTCAACAAAAGTTCCGAAAGCGGTTTACATAGATATGAATAAATAAAATGGCTCCCTGTCCCCAAAGGGCTCACAATCTAAAAACGAAACATGAGAGACACCAGCAACAGTCAATGGAGGGATGCTGTGCTGGGGATGGATAGGGCCAGTTGCTCTCCCCCTGGTAAATAAAGACGATCACCACTTTTAAAAGCTGCATCTTTGCTCAGTTAGCAGGGGACACAAATAAATAAATAAATATGTCCATGAGAGTTTTGCCCAGGACTTAGCCCTCAGATCACATAATACCTGTTCTCTTGTAACTGTGCCTTACCTGCCAGTGTAGGAAGCTGCCTTATACCGAGTCAGACCATTGGTCCATCTAGCTCAGTATTGTCATCTTAGACTGGCAGTGGTTTCTCCAAGGTTGCAGGCAGGAGTCTCTCTCAGCCATGTTGGCAGTTATACTGCACTGCTTACCAGTGTGTTTCTGAGCACAATTCGAGGTGCAGGTTTTGACTTTAAAGTCCTAAACAGACTGGAATCAAGGTACCTGAAGGACTGCCTGCCACATGCATTTGCCTGTTTCATAAGAGAGGTCTTGTTGAGAGGTTTTCCTGAATGTGCTACTGCCTCCTAAGGCTTAGCTGGTGGCCATGTGGGAGAGAGCCTTTTCCGTGGTGGCTCCCTCTCATGTGAGATTCATTAGTGCCCTCCCTCCTGAGGTTTTGCTAACTACTGAAGTTGTGGCTTTTTAATTGGGCCTTGTTGCTTTACTTGTTGCATTTTAAATACTGCCTTTCTGTCTTGACAAAGGCACCCATGGCGGTTTACAATATTAAAAACAAGTTCTAGTAAGAACTAATCAGCCTACTTTTCTTTCACTGTCTCTACAACTGGACTAAATTTGGTTCAGACTGAGGTCCACAAGTTAGATCTCTTGTGCCTCAAATGTTCATGTGTCCACCATCTTGGATCGGGGCTGATGACATCATTACAAACTACACCATTGAGGCATCCCTGTGTGTCACTCACTACAACTGTACCAAATTTGGTTCAAATCAGTTAGGCAGTCCTCAAGTTAGTGCACTTGTGCCTCAAAAGTTCACATGTCCACCATTTTGAATTGTGGTGGATGACATCATCACAAACTACACCATTGGGGCATCCCTCTGTGTTCATAAAGGTGTAGCAAATTTGGTTCAAAGCGGTTAGACAATCCACAAGTTAGTGCACTTGCACCTCAAATGTTTACGTGTCCGCCAACTCGAATTGGGTTGGATGACATCGACATAATCTACACCATTGAGGTGACCCTATGTGTCAGTCACTGCAACTGCACCTAAGTTGGTTTAAATTGGTTAGACAGTCCACAAATTAGCCCGCTTGTGCCTCAGATATTCATGCGGCCACCATCTTGAATTGGTGTGGATGACATCATCACAAACTATGCCGTTGAGGTGTCCCTGTGTATCACTCACTGCAACTGTACCCAATTTGGTTCAAATGGGTTAGACATTCCACAGATTAGCCTGCTTGCGCCTCAGATGTTCACGTGGATGCCATCTTGACTTTGAATAGATGACATCATCACACATCATGCAATTTGGACATCTGTATGTGTCCCTACGGCTGTAGCAGATAGCCCACTTGCACCTCAAAAGTTCATGCGGATGCCATCTTGGATCGGGGAGGATGACATCATCACAGACTACACCGTTGAGGTGTTCCTACAACTGTACCCAATTTGGTTCATATTGGTCCAGGCACTGTGAAGCTGATAAGGGTGGACACACAGATGGACACACACACAGAAAGCCGGGTGATCTCATAAGCCTACTGGAAAGTAGGCTAATAAACATGTTATCTAACATTTACAAAGCAGTCTTGTCTCAGGCTGTAGATGGCCTTCTCAAGGACTGAGGACACAGCTCCCTGACCTGTTGGGTGCCACTTTTCCTGCCTTTCTTCTCAGGGCACACAGGTTTTTCAGTACTCCAGGGAAGATGTGGGAGGAGCTGCCCCAACAGTCCTCACAGGCCAGCGCTGATGTGTCTGTAGGAGCCATTGTTACCCACTCTCCTGGCATATGGGTGCCTTTTTTTCATTTCTTTTCTTTTTGGTCTTCCTCTCAGAGTTTTTCAGTTCTCCAGGGAAGGGATTCCCCAGCAGTCCTCACAGGCTATCACTGGTGTCTGTATAGTTGGTGTTATCCTCTCTCCTGGCCTCCTTCCCTTCTCTCACTCTATTGGATGCCTGATTTTTTTACGGCATATTTTGTTTTTGCCCTCTCTGGTGTGTGTCTGATGTTTTTATCTCAGTGTTTTATTCTGTGTATTACTTTATTCATTTTATTATATTGTTGTTGGCCACTTTGGATTTAAAAAACAAAACAAAAGTGAGACATACTTAAAAATAAAACATTTTGGGGCAACATTCAGACTACTTAGCCATAATA
The DNA here is from genome assembly GCF_027244095.1 of Hemicordylus capensis. NCBI lineage: Eukaryota > Metazoa > Chordata > Lepidosauria > Squamata > Cordylidae > Hemicordylus > Hemicordylus capensis. The sequence goes on along the minus strand of NC_069659.1, from coordinate 34,771,072 downwards.
AGCAACATTGAAATCAATGAGAAAAGTTAGTCATGACTAACTCAAGCCACATTAATTTCAATGGCACCTAGTCATGACTAACTTAGTCTGGTCATTGCCCCCTATAAGAAAGAAACTGCAGCGCTGCTATTGTCCTAGAAATACATAATATGGATGGAAGGATATTCACCGGCCAGAGCTGTGTATTCTATGCACTTAAAAATAAAAATCCAACTCCTGGGTCTAGGAAACACACGTTTGTGACTCATACAGATTAATTTTTCATTCATTAACCTACTTTATGCCTACTCTAGATAGGCTGTTAGGCAGTGCTGGGGAAGAGTCAGTTGTCATGATGCACGTTGGCACCAACGATGTTGGGAAAAGCAGTCGGTAGGTCCTTGAAGCAAAATTTAGGATGCTAGGTAGCATATTGAAGTCCAGGACCCCTAAAGTAACATTATCAGAAATGCTGCCTGTTCCACATGCAGGGCCAGTGAGACAGGTGGAGCTGATGGGTCTCAATATGTGGATGAGATGGAGGTGCTGGGAGGAGGAGTTTAGATTTGTTAGGCACTGGGATACATTTTGGGACAAGACAAGCCTGTACAAAAGGAACAGGCTTCACTTGAACCAAGATGCAACCAGATGCTTAAAATCAAAACGATTGCAGAGCAGCTTTTAAAATAACACCTGGGGGATAGCTGACAGGAGCTGGGCAATATACAGTTTGGCAAATGCCATCCCTTAAGGTGTGAAGGTGTAAATGTGGTGTAGTGGCTAGAGTGCCGGACTAGGACTGGGGAGACCCGAGTTCAAATCCCCATTCAGTCATGAAACAAGCTGGGTGACTCTGGGCCAGTCACTCTCTCTCAGCCTAACCTACTTCATAGGGTTGTTGTTAGAAGAAACCTAAGTATGTAGTACACCGCTCTGGGCTCCTTGGAGGAAGAGCAGGATATAAAATGTAAATAAATAAATAAATAAATAAATAAATGCTTCAGATAAGCCAGAAGGGGACAGAGTAGAATCAGGAAAAGAGCAGACAGAAGGATGTGTTAGCTGGTCAAAGAGATCAAATGGCCATAAGAAAGATAGCACATACCAAGGAGTTTTTCACACAGGGCTTTTAAAGCCCTTTAGTATGCATCTCCTCCGGAATGGAGGGTGTGCGTTCACATATCAGGCAGATTTACCCCAAAGTCCCTGCAAGCTATTGAGGAGCACTTCATACACAATTCAGATTTTTCACTGTATGTTTGGAGTGCAGTCTGATATATATCCGGGGTTAATAAAACCCACTTTTTGCATCAATTTTTTGGGACAACTTCAAGTTTGCTGTAAAGCCTCGCAGAACGCAGTAAATCCTGCTGTGTGAAGAACTCCCTGGTAAGAGATTCAGCATATAGGTGCCTATATGCCAGTGCCAGAAGCCTCCAAACCAAGATGGGTGAGCTGGAGTGCTTGGTTGCTAACGAAAACATAGCTATAGTGGGCATAACGGAAACATGGTGGAACAGTGAGAATCAATGGAACTCTTTTATTCCTGGATATAAACTCTATAGAAAGGTCAGGGAGGGGCAAACTGGGGGTGGAGTAGCACTGTATGTTAAAGAATGGATAGACTCTAACAAGTTAGGAAACCTAGGAGAACCAGAGTCCTCCACTGAAACTCAGTGGGTGATAATACAAGGTCTGAAAGGAAATGTGCTGCTAGGAACATGCTATCACCCCCCTGATCAAAACACTGACAGTGACTGGAAGTTGCAGAAGGAAATCAGGGAGGTGTCAAAGAGAGACAGAGCTGTAATAATGGGTGACTTCAATTATCCACACACAGATGGGGTAAATTCACATTCAAGAAATGACAGAGGCCAAATTTCTAGTCATGCTGAATGACTCTGCCCTAGAGCAGTTGGTCATGGAATCAATCAGATAGAAGTTGACCTTGGACTTAATCCTGAGTTCTACACTGGACTTGGGGAGAGATGTCAGTGTTGTGGAACCTTTAGGGACCATAGTGTGATCAAATTCAGAATATATGCGAGGAGAGAATCACCAAGGAAGTCTAACGCAGATACTTTGAACTTCAGAAGAGGAAACTTCTCTAAAATGAGTTGGGTGAAAATAAAATAAAACTTAAAGGTAAAATCAAGAGAGTCACTTTGCTCCAGAATGCATGGAGTTTATTTACAACCACAAATAGAAGCCCAGTTAGAATGTATACCAAAAAGGAGGAAAGGCACCACCAAGTCCACAAAGATGCCAGCATGGCTGACAAGTAAAGTCAAGGAAGCTATAAAGGGGAAGAAGACTTCCTTCAGAAATTGGAAAGCCCGCCCAAATGAAGAGAATAGAAAGGAGCACAAACTCTGGCAAAAGAAATGCAAGGAGACAATAAGGGAGTCAAAAAGAGTTTGAGGAAAATTTATCTAAAAGCATCAAGGTGAATAACAACAACTTCTTTAAATAATCAGAAGCATGAAAATGGCCAGGGAGGCTGTTGGTCCATTAGATGATGAGGGAATAAAAGGGATTGTTAAGGAGGATATAGAGATTACAGAGAAGCTAAACTAGTTCTTTGTTTCTGTCTTTATGGCAGAGGATACTGAGCATATACCTTGCCTGAAGTGAGCTTCTCAGGGACAGAGGCTAAAGAACTTAGTCAGATAGAAGTGACGAGATGATGTTCTAAACTGCCTGGGAAAACTAAAAATTAACAAATCGCCAGGCCAGATGGCATCCACCCGAGAATCCTTAAAGAACTCAAATGTGAAATTGCTGGCCTCCTTGCAAAAATATGTAACTTATCCCTACAATCAGTCTCTGTACAGGAGGACTGGAAAGTAGCCAATGTAACACTGATTTTCAAAAAGGGGTCCAGGAAATTATAGGCTAGTTATCTTAACGTCTGTGCTGGACAAATTTATGGAAAACATTCTCAAAGAGAAAATTATTAAGCATATAGAAGAATAGTCCCTGCTGAAGGAGAACCAGAATGGCTTCTGCAAAGCTAAGTCTTGCTTCGTCAACCTTTTGGAGTTTTTTGAGTGTGTCAGTAGGCATGTGGATAAAGGTGATCCAGTTGACATAGTATACTTGGACTTTCAAAAAGCTTTTGACAAACTTCCTCATCAAAGACTCTTGAGAAAACTTAGCAGTCATGGGATAAGAGGACAGGTTCATGTGTGGATTGGTAACTGGTTAAAAGACGGGAAACAGAGGGTAGGTATAAAAGGACAGTTTTCTAAATGGAGGGAAGTAAGAAGTGGGGTTCCCCAGGGATCTGTACTGGGGTGACCAGTGCCTTTTAATTTATTCATAAATGATCTAGAAGTTGGGGTAAGCAGCAAGCTGGCCAGATTTGCAGATGACACCAAACTACTTGGTGGAGAGCAGGTTTTATGGTAGCAAGCATGTATTTGTCCCTTTTGCTAAGCAGGGTCTGCCCTGGTTTGCATTTGAATGGGAGACCATATGTGAGTGAGCACTGTAAGAATGGGAGACTACATGTGAGCACCCCTTAGGGGATGGGGCCACTCTGGGAAGAGCATCTGTATGTTTGCATGCAGAAAGTTTCAAGTTCCCTCTCTGGCATCTCCAAGACAGGACTCGGAGAGACTCCTGCTGGTAACCTTGGAGAAGCTGCTGCCAGTCTGTGTAGACAATACTGAACTAGATGGACCAATGGTCTGACTCTTTATATGGCAGCTTCCTATGTTCCTATTTAGGGCAATGAAATTCAAAACAGATAGTGAGGAGCTCCAAAAGGATCTCTCTAAACTGGGGGAGTGGGCAATAAAATGGCAGGTGTGGTTCAGTGTTAACAAGTGTAAAGTGTTGCATATTGGGGCAAAAATCCCCAACTTCACATATATGCTGATGGAGTCTGAGCTGTCAGTGACTGACCAAGAAAGAGATCTTGGGGTCGTGGCGGACAGCTTGTTGAAAGTGTTGACTTAATGTGTAGCAGCTGTGAAAAAGGCCAATTCCATGTTTGGAATAATTAGGGAGGGGATTGAAAATAAAACTGATAATATCATAATAAAATGATATTACAAATCTATGGTGCAGCCACATTTGGAGTACTGTGCACAGTTCTGGTCACCATATCTCAAAAAGGACGTTCTAGAACTGGAGAAAGTGCAGAGGAAAGCAGGCAACCAAGGTGATCAGGGGCCTAGAGCACCTTCCCTATGAGGTAAGGCTACAACATCTGGGGCTTTTTAGTTTGGAAAAGAGGTGATTATGGGGAGACATGATAGAGGACTATAAAATTATGCATGGTGTGGAGAGAGAGATTTTTCCCCTCTTGAATAACACTAGAACCAGGGTTCATCCCATGAAACTGATTGCCAAGAAATTTAGGACTGAGAAAAGGAAGTACTTTTTCACACAGTGCATATTAACAATGGAATTTTCTGCCACAAGATGTGGGGACAACCATCAGCCTGTATGGCTTTAAGAAGAACTTAGATAAATTCATGGGAGGACAAGTCTATCAATGGCTACTAGTCTGAGGACTCCAAGCCACCTCCAGCCTAAGAGGCGAAATGCCTCTGAATACCAGTTGCAGGGAAGCAACAGTAGGAGAAAGAGCATGCCCTCAGCTCTTGCCTGTGGGCTTCCTGGATTTGGGCAGTCTATAAATTTGATAGATAGATAGATAGATAGATAGATAGATAGATCTGGTAGGCCACTGTGTGAAACAGGATGCTGGACTAGATAGGCTTTGGACCTGATCCAGCAGGGCTGTTCTTATGTACGCAACTCCACATCTGTTAGGCCTAATACAAACATAGCATTCTTGATATTCTAAATACTGTATGAACATACACACTGCTGCCTCCCCCTACTTTCTCCTGCACGGATTTCTGCCTTTCTTTTTGTGGTTTGGTTTCAACATGTTGTATCAGCAGTTTGGTTTTTTTACAATAAACAGATCTTGTAATCCTCAAGATGTAGAATTCTGGTCCTAATGTGAAATTCTTTGCTTGCATAGTATCTCAGAAGACTTAATAATTAGATAGTTATTAGAAAAAACACCTGTTAGTATATAGGACCAAAATATTACTTAAAAGCTGTTCCAGACTGTTGGTCCGCTAGTACCTGGGGTGGGGAAAGAGCTTCTTCAACTTGTAATTGGCAACATGGCAATTTTAATTATGGGCTTGAGTTTTTGATGTTGTTAGTCTGGTTCTGCTTTTTAGGGTTTAAAGTATTCTAATACACTGCATTATTAAATGCATTTTAATAATAGATTTTTTAAAAGTGGTAATTCTCTATAGAACACACTCCCTACTTAAAGATAGCAGAAAATATATACATTATTTTAGTCATATATTAGGAGTGGATTTTATTGTTTCCCCAAGTAGGCTGTTGCTTTAAATACCTAATGTAAAGTTTTCACATCTGTGCATGTGTGTATAGATAGATAATCTCATATATTAGAGTTGTCATTCTTGAATACTGTCATCCTGTGATGTGTCACCTTACACTGCACAGCTGGTGGTGTTGTGTTGCACCACACAATTTGTACTAAGGAAAAACAATTGGCACTACTTGCTTTCCAGGCCATCAAACAAAGTAAGAAAACAAAGGGATGTTGTTTTCTCTCTTTCATTAAAAGATGGACTTGGGACTTTATTTGAAATACTATTAGTTTTTTGTTGGCTCACATTCATGTGTGTGTGTGTTCGGAAAGAATAGTCTTGTAATCCCCTTAGTGGGGAGGGGCAGAGCAATTGCTTTGCATACAGAAGGTTTCAGGTTCAATCCCTGGTGTTGCCAGGTAGGGACTGGAAAAGATTCCTGCTACCGATCATCATAGATATTTCTGAGCTAGATGGATTTGTGGTCTGGCTCTGTATCAGGCAGCTTCATATGTTAGCACCTAAAAATATAGAATGGAGTATTGCTTCAGAAAACATGCGGACGGTGGCCGCTGGCAAGTCCACTTCCCAGGGAAATGTCAGGAGCATGCCTCCCAGCAGGTGTGCCATGCAAACCCACCCAAGTTCAATTTCCAATCTGTCCATCAGATATTCTACAACTCTCTTCACCCAGCTGGAACCAAGATTTGAAGTTGTGCAGAGAAAGTCGGAATGTTGGGTGGATGGTTCGGGTACTGGACCCAGGCGAGCTCACATGACACGCCTGCCAGGAGTTTATGCTCCCGGTTTCCAACGTTTCCCCAACCACCAGACTTATGAAGCCGCCCAGTAACTTGTGGTGGTGGTGATGGTTTGGAAACTCTTAAAGTGTCAAATTTCCTCATGTATGCTTTTAACAGCACCTTGCCTTCCTTATCCACTTGGATAACCTATTTTATTTCTATCTTCCATAAACTTGTTTATAGGAACTTGCTCTGGAATCGTTATCAGAATATTCACAAAATGATCTTGCTCTGGACTAATAAGCCCAGTAAAGTAAATTTACATTATCAGCCTAACAATTTGCACAGACAGCCTGGTGCATAACTACAGATTACAGCAGTTATTTCTATCTTCCTGGGTGCATTTACTTGATTTGTGAACTGTCCCGATTAGGAAAACTACTTTAAAAAAAGGGGGGGGTTCTTCTCCTATGCCTTTAATAAGAGTCTCTCTTTCTGGCATGAACCTTCATCTACTAAACTTCTGTGCATCAGCATACTTTAAAAGGAATAGGAGCAAGGCCAGAAAAAAAGGTGGCAATCCTAGTTATGAAAACCAGTTTATAAGTCTGAGTCTCTGGGCTATACACATAAGGCAACCATGTAGATAACAAGATTCTCACGTGTGTTTAGAAGTTGATTCTACATTAGCTGTTGAGTCTGGAATGAACATCCCGCCCACATTCATTCTGTTTTTTTAATGGAGAATCCAGATGACATCATTGCTAACCTGTAGCATCCCATTGTTTTCCATGTTGTCCTCAGACCTGATTTGTGGTGTATGTTTCTCTCCCAAAAAGCAACTGCAGCTTTATTTTATTTATATATTTAAAATATTTCTATACCACCCAAAACTTGCATCTCTGGGCAGTTTACAGTTAAAAGTGTGATTTGGGAAAGTGCTTTTAGGCTTTTCAGGACCTTCCACCCTGCCTCCTTTTATAGGAACAGCTAGTTTATTGCTTCCTGTTTAGTCATTGTGGCCATGGTATGATGCCCTTGATTAGTCAGTTACAAGGGGTGGGGTGCATATTAATTACTGAATTCCTCTTTGCAGCATAGGAAGCTGCTGTATACAGAGTCAGACCATTGGTATTGCTCAGTATTGTCCACACAGACTGGCAGCGGCTTCTCCAAGTTTGCAGGCAGGAATCTCTCTCAGCCTTATCTTGGAGATGCCAGGGAGGGAACTTGGAACTTTCTGCTCTTCCCAGAGTGGCTCCATCCCCTAAGGGGAATATCTTACAGTGCTCACATGTAGTCTCCCATTCAAATGCAACCAGGGTGGACCCTGCTTAGCTAAGGGGACAAGCAGCAGAGTTTGCATCTGTCAGGGCAGCTGTACATGTTATCTGACAAACGTGATTGCTGTGTGCATATTGGTTTTGAACTGGTGTTTTCTGCAGCTATGTGGCTTATGGATACATCTTTTTAAACACTAGTTAATAAATATTGGATAACAAGGTCTTGTGAATAATTGAAGATATTCCCTTCCCCCACCCCTAAAGTAATGAGGGCATAAATTAGTCTCATTTTCGTCCAATCTCGATATCATCATCATCATCATCACCACCGCCACCACCGCTGGCAATCATTTCATTGGCAAAAGAGAAGTCCCCCTTGTGTCTGAATCCTTTGGGGGAACTGAGTTTGGAGGATCTTCACCTTATTTCCTTAGCAACAAAGGTGGAGTCCCCCCTTACTGCCAAAGGGTGCTGGGTTGCCCTTGGAGGACAAATGCCCTGTACCATTCCTCTCTCTTTAGTCCCCAGGCAGTATATGTAGACTTCAGTCCCTGTCAATTTTTTTTAGTTGGGGGGAGCTTATTCTAATTCAAAAGACTTTTCTGCAAGGGCCAAGGGTCTCAGTGGTAATTAATACAGGCCCTCTCTTACCTAAAGATCTTCCACATTGGGCTGCTGGAAAAGAGACTGAATAAGTTATCCCACTTTATAGTTAAGGGATGTGATTTTAAGCCTGTTAAGGTGGTAATCGTATTAGACTTTACAGCTAGCCTGTGATCAGTTTGATTTCTGGCTCTTAGGAGATATGGTTTCAGTCACCATGTTAAGGTTACGTGTTATGTTAAAAACATCATTATTGCTGACATTTTTTGCTTTTCCTCTGCTTTCTAAATGGGAGCCGGAGGGGGTGAAATCTGAATCAGGACCACCATGGTGTGAAGAAAAAGCAGCTTTAACCCTTTGCCCTCATCATGAGTTGAATTGGGACCCTCCCTGCACCCCTATTTAGAGAAAAACCTAGCGAGCACGTCAACTCTAATGATGCACTGAACAAACATCTGGTTTGGATCTAAGACACGTTTAGTCTCTATTTGCAGTGGGTGGAATCCAGACCTTTGACAGCTGCGCACCATTAATGATGGCTCCTTGTGTGAGTGGAAGGAGAGTTGTTCTCACACAGGGGCTTCTTGCACAAGCCCTGTCTCATTGTGCAGAAAACTGAGTAGTGACAAAGAGCCAAAACACTAAATGGATGAGGCAAAGGAAGTGGCACGTGCCACTTGGAGGTGGGAGAGAGTAAGTAAGGACCCTGAAAGCCATCATAGGTCCTAATATCCTTCTTACAAGTGATATTTAACTTCAGTTGTAGGCTTATTTTGTTTTCTGCTTGCTTCCTGAACCTCTGAGCTTTACTCACAAGGGCCTAAAAGCTCCTTGTTTACACATAAATAGCCAGGGTGTGTGTCTTTTTATCCCTGGCAATGCTAGTTATATTTTAAAGTAAGATTTTTGAAATCAATCTGACTTTGGTTTCTCCTGAAGATTCTGCTTTGGATTGTTCACACACAGAAATCTTTGCTTTAGATGAAATAAAATTTTAATTCTATAGTCTGTTGCCTAAATTTTGACTAGCATGTGTAATAAAAATACTGTTTTTGTCCTCCCCTTCAGTTCTGCTTGTCCAAATCCGATAAGGAGCAATATGAAAAAGAAGAGAGACCAGAATCCCAACAGGAACTTCTGAGAAGAGCTGCTAAAGACCTGCCCATCTATACAACAACAACATCCAGAGGTGAGCCTATAAACAATCCCAGCATTGCAAAACCTCTTTATAGCCATGATCAAATTTTACTGTGTGGAATCATTAAGTTATTCATTCTGGTTTTAAGAAGCCTATAGACAGACGGGCTTTCTAAAATGAAACCAGCTCTAGAAGTAAATTCGGCATGAACAGTTATTGTTTCTTGCATTCCAAAAGAACAGCTGTGTTTGTAGCAACAGACAAAAAATCTACACAAGTACTGTGGCTGACATCCAGACGAACACTGTGCTCGTTAGTTGCACTAAACTGGGGTTTTGCATTCCAGATCACTCTTGCACTAACTTAACAGGGTGTGTAAGTCTGTGGTATATGCCCAAATCCTGTTCTGCCATCCTTGTTGCGCACACACAAGTGTGCAAAAGATTGTTCAACTTTGAGCATCAGTGCTTTCCTTTCCTGCATGTGTGCAACTTTGTTGCGCTAGTGCAGCATCCATCTGGGTGTCAGCCTGTGTCTATAGTCTGATGCTCCAGCTAATCTTTTGGTTATATAATTATATTATATTCCTGTTTAGCACTTCAGCTATGCAGGACTATATCTTGCATTCCTGCCACCTTTCATTCTTATCTCAATCATTTGCCTTAATTCATATTTCTGCTTAGTGATGAAAAGTAAAATGGGTTGTACACACCTGTTCTATAAGGTGAGAGGAAATTCCAAATTTGGATCTCAAGTGAAGTAGGATTTTCTTCTCCCCTTCCCCCGCTGTCCTAGTTCCCTCAGTCCAAAGAGAGACGTGTATTATCTCATTGCCACCTGCATGGGGGACTCCTGAGAGGTAATGCTGCTTACGGGCTCATATACGCACCTCTTTAGCAGGCTGTGGTATCTTGCCCTTGCCCTGGGCTAGGATAGCTTTCCCATGTGACTACAGGAGAAAGTATTTGCTTTTGAAGAGGTACGCTGTCATGCTGCAGGCAGGATGACATTATCAAAACTAAATTGGTTTCAGGCAAATTAACTCTAGAGTCTAAACAGTGTACAAATTAAAATGTATCATATAACAAAAGGACAAGTTTTCCCAATTACATGTGAGAGGAGAGGAGAGCTGGTCTTGTGGTAGCAAGCATGACTTGTCCCCATAGCTAAGCCGGGTCTGCCCTGGTTGCATATGAATGGGAGACTTGATGTGTGAGCACTGCAAGATATTCCCCTCAGGGGATGGAGCCACTCTGGGAAGAGCAGAAGGTTTCAAGTTCCCTCCCTGGCTTCTCCAAGATAGGGCGGAGAGAGATTCGTGCCTGCAACCTTGGAGAAGCCGCTGCCAGTCTGTGAAGACAATACTGAGCGAGATAGACCAACGGTCTGACTCAGTACATGGCAGCTTCCTATGTTCCATGTGAAATGCATTTTACCAGTTACTTGATCCACCCACCTCCTTGTATTTTGATGAAGTGGGCTATCAGCAGCATTCTCGTCATGTCACTGTTTGCAGATTACCCAGAGCCCTTCTAGCATTTTGAGAGAGGATGAATTCTGTTATGGGACTCTCTGAATCGTTAAACTTAAAAATATACTAGCTGGGCTGGGCGCAGAGCATCTGCACCTCCAGCCGGCCCACCCACTGCTGCTATTCACCACCACACTGGCATGCCCGGCTTTCTGGCTGTCTGGCAAGCCCCACCCCCTGCTTCTTGGGCCCCCCTGCTTCCTCTCCCCCCCTCCCCCCGACACACACTTTATGGCTTGCGGGCCGGCCGGAAAGCCAGTCCATCCCCTTCTCCCGGTGGCCAGCCCAGGCTGGCCCGCAACCTCCTCCTGCCTCCTCCTTCTGGTGGGCGGCCAGGCCAGCTCACCGCCACCTCCTCCAGCCAACCGGCAGCCAGGCCTCCGCTGCCTCCTCCCAACAGCCGGGCCAGGCTGGCCCGCTACATCCGGCTGGCCCAGACCAGCCCACCGCCACCACCACCACCATTGTCTCCCATCCCATTTCTATCTCCCAGGCAGTTGCTCTCGTGAGAGCTGCCACACATGGTATTAGCGACGGGTATGTTTAGGAGAATTAAATATATTGATGATTGATGATGATATTTAACCCATGATCTTTATATGTTCATTGCAGCCATAAGATACTGTGATCGGTGCCAACTAATCAAGCCTGATCGATGTCACCACTGTTCTGCCTGTGACCTGTAAGTACTTGTTGGGAATTCATGTATCTTCATACTTTCAGTAGCAAGTACATCTTCAGATCTGAAGCCTCAGTGAGATTTCTTTTCCCCTCCGGACTCGAGTGTCTTCCCCAGAACAATCTGTTCTGGAGCATTAAAGTTGGGAAATTGGTTACACATCATGTTTGAGCATCTTGATCTTATACCAGCTGCTGCTATTATTATTTATTTACACAGTCAGACAGGTGTTATTGACTGGTTTGTTTTATACAGACATTGAGTCCTTATTATTTATTATCTGAAATTAGATTAAATGAGAATGCACCATTCTCTCTGCTACAGATAAAGTGTAAGGGCTAAAGGTACATGTTAAATTAATTGTAAAACAGTTAAAGTGTGCTTGTTTCTGTTGTTTAAACAGGAGCCTTGGCGTTATCTGCATTAGGACTGCAGTGTGGAGAGGGGACTTCTAACCCTTTCCCCTTGCTGCAGTGCCATATGGGTCAGATCTCCTGTGGCCACTATTTCCTCTGGGAGAGAAGTTCCCATTGGTGCAAATAGGAGCTTCTCCAGGGGGAAAATAGCAGCTGCTGAGTGGGGTGATGAGGACTGGGGCTGCAGTGGGAGTGAAGGCTTAAAGCCAGCCTCCACCCATGTCAGTTGCAATCTGGATCATACATACCCATCACTTTGTTTAAGCAAGAAAAAACAAGCACAACGGGGCTAATAATACAATTAGTGTATAGTTGGTCCAAAGGGAAATTATAGCAAATGAATAAGCTACAGAGATTGAGCCATTGATTGTTTTTTATTTTGTTTTGTTTTGTTTTTTATTTAACATATTTTTATACCACCCAAAACTTACATCTCTGGGCGGTTTACAGCAAAATAAAAACAGAAAGTAAAGCATTAGTGGTATAAATGAAAGGGGGTATAAAAATAACTATCAGTCAGTCTCAATTAGTATTGATTCTGGCAGTATTGATCGTGGACAGCATCCAGACTAAGACTTTTTGGGTGGAGTGTTTCTGCTTGCACCTGAGAGATGAGGAGCAACATTTACTGGTTCCTCCCTTTTCTCTGTAGCCTCCTGTGTCTACCCTAAGAATGTCCCCCACCCTTATGGATATATTTTCAGTGGACATGGGCTGCAGAGGGAAGCAGAGATTGGTTCAGGTGCACAGCAAGGTTGGAAGTGACCCTGGGACAAGGTTTGAAGATGGGTCCCACCTTGCCATCCTGCTGCGGCCACCTTCCTGCTTCGAGCTGCTATGGTGGCTCAGCAATGTTCTCCATCACGTTGCCTGCAAAAGGTGCACAGAGTCGGGCACGGGGAAGGCAGCAGGTGGCCCCTGCCACAGCCTCACCCCCTGTCGCCATTATATACACGCCCCAGGATTGTTGAACATTGCTCCCCAGAAACGGAATGTTTCTGCTCATGCAAGTCTTACTCTGGATGCTGCCATGTTTCGACATCATTTTTAATAAGCTTTATTTGTTTCAGTGCTTTCCTACTATAAACTTTCTTTAACAAACTAGAGATTATGCATCACTATTAAGTCTAGAAAAATTTAAGTGGCAGCATCAACTTGTTAAGTGACTTACTCCATGCCTGGGATTTTTTCCTTGCCTTTCTGTTTCTCAGAAAGCCAGAAGACGACAGTAGTGCACTTAGCATCCAATCTATACTTTTATACAGGAGATTTGTGACCGGTGGGGAGCAAACGGCAGCTGGGGTGCATGGCTTTGATTGGGAAAGTGGCATGCAGAAGAAAGGGTTTAGACCGCCCGCCCCCCGGCCACTGCTTTATACAGTCTGACCGTGCCTTCCCCCTGCAGCTGCACTTCAGTTTTAAAAAAAGGTTAGGTGCTCAGTTGTGGATCCCTTGCATATCATAACAGCCCTACTGGATCAGGCCAAAGCCCCATCTAGTCTAGCAACCTGCTTCACACAGTGGCCAGCCAGGTGCATCAGGGAAGCCCGCTAGTGTGTGAAAGAGGGCAATCACCTCCTCCCGTGGGTATTCCCGAGCACCTGGTGTTCAGGGGCATGCCCCCTCTGATCCTGATGGGAGTATACCACTATCAAGGCTAGTAGCCATTGGTAGCAGTGGTGTAGCAACATTGGCGGCAGCCCTGGTCTCAGTTTTTTTGGCAGACCACTGCTGCTGCCACAGCCACCCATCTGCTGCCACTGTGCCACTGATTGCCCGCAACATAGTATAATGATGTTACCTCCCAGCACAAATCCATCCCAGGCATAACAAGCACTGAGCAGTGACATTGTTTTATTGCATTGTGTTTGGTAAAGGAAAGCAAGCCAGTTGTGGTGGAGGCCAGCAAGGGGCATTGGCATATGGCAGTTCAGTCAGGGAGTCTGCAGCAAATGGTGGGGCCCCCAGCAGCCCATGTGCATAGCACATGGATACTGACTGGTTGAACCACCCCTGATTGACAGCCTTATCTTCCATGAATTGGTCGAATTAGATTTATAGTTTTAATACTTTTAATATTGGGTTTTAAATGTTTTTAGTGTGTTACATGATTTTAATAGTTAATTGATTTGATGTTTTAAATGATTTTAATTGTAAGCCTCCCAGAGATGCAGGTTTTGGGCAGTACAGAAATATTTTAAATAAATAAATAAATCCCCTGTTTTACTCCAAACATGGTGTTTGGCTCTAAAGCCATCAATAGGTTCATGGCTGAAGTGAGAGATGCCTCATGCTCTTAACTGCTATGCTCTACTTGCATTGTAGGGCCCACAGCATTCCTTTGCACAGCCCTTACATTCCAGCATTCTAGATTTGCAGCAGAATTACTAGCAAGATAACCTCCCGTGTCACGTATGTGCAATGTTCTGTCTGCATGCCAACATCACTACTCGGTTGTAACCACCTGCTTTAGAGCCCGCTATGTGTTAGTATGTGAGAGAAGGATGTGATCTGTGGAAGCAGAGCAGGTTGCTTAGCGTTAGCCATTTGGTACCGATTAATTCAGCATGCTTAGAAAAACTACTGGAAGACTTTTATGCGTCTTTGCCATGTAACATCTCATTTGGCCCCGAAACGGCCATCTTGTACTCAGTGGGAGTTTTTGGCAGCTGTGATGAGACATTTTTCTGAATGTTGAATTTATTTTTTCTGGCTTTAAAAGACTGACATTAAATATGCTTGTTGGTGATTTTTTATATCTTCCTTACATTGATTGGAAATATCTTTCTCTTTCCTTAGATGTGTACTGAAAATGGATCATCATTGTCCTTGGTATGTTGTTTGTCCATTCTATCCTTTTTAAAATTTGTGCCCATACAGAGAGAATCCAATAAGCTACCTGCTGTAGGCTATGCTGCAAGATGTGCCAGGGGCAGAAATAACTAGGAGTGACTAGTTTCCCATCTGGGGAAATATGAATGCTATATTGGTAGAGGTTGTTTCACTGGAAACGTAGGAGTGAAAATGCACACAAGTTCTGTATTCCATGCCAACCTAAATTTAAATGAGTTCAACTAGATTTTTATCACTGGTTACATTTACAAAAGACAGACGAAAGAGTTCAGTCTTTTTGCATTAAAACTGATGAGAGCTTTGCCATTGATGTATATAGGAGTTGGACTGCATTCTAAGAAATGTTAGCGGACATATTCTGCTGTACAACATAGGCGCTTCTGAGCCAGCCATGCTCCTGAGCCTCCTAAGGAACCACCAGTGGTCCCGTGTAAGAGCACAAATGCATAAAATAGTGTGCCCCAATCTAAATAGCTTTCCTGAAGCACAGGTACACTATTTTAAATCTTTGCGTACTTTAATTTTAAGTATAAAATTAAGTATTTAATAATTATTACTTGTGCAAGACTACTGGCAATTCCTTAGGGGTCCACCACAGCAGCAGTTCAAAAATGCCTGTGTTACAGTGAGGATCATGCCAGCTAGTGGTGTTAACTTTCATGAGTGTTTGAACCTATGGTTTAGATAATGGTTTATTTCAAGAATGTTAGAATAAGCCAAGATGGGTTGGTTTAGACATCATGAGTAATCCTGATGTTTTTAACCACGGCAGAAAGTACAATGCTTCCAAGGCTCACATGTGAAGGGAAAGGGGGAGCATGTATTTTCATGTTAAGAGATGGCGTGTAAAGCCAAGATTTGATTTTGACTTCATGCAGTGCCTGAACCAGACCACTGTCTAAAATAGAAAACCTAGGAAAGATATCCTCTTTATACCTGGCATTGTTTAGAAGGAAAGGGGGCTATTTTGTAACTTAGCAATGTTTCCTTTCTTTTCTAGGGTGAATAACTGCGTGGGATTTTCTAATTACAAGTTTTTCCTCCTGTTCTTATTTTATTCCCTCCTGTATTGTCTGTTCGTTGCTGCTACGGTGCTACAGTATTTTATAAAGTTTTGGACAGTAAGTTGGCTTTTTTCAAAAAAACATCTTCACAATGTATGTTTATGTCAAAGCATCATTTCATTTTTGGCATACAACATGACCAGCTGAGCTGCTGAAGCTATAAAAACTTACTAAATAGTTAAATATATATTTCTTTTTAGGTTTATTTGAGCTGGCTGAAACATGAAGAAGGAATTTGCCATTTTGCAAATAACATTTCTTTTTATGTTGGCTTTCTATGCATGTTTTAAGATTACACACTGTATGACATTTATATTTCAAAAATGTCTACATTGCCCTCCTCTAATTTCAAAGATCACATCATCTTTACTGCTGACTTCAGCAGCACAATTAACTTGAGGTATATTTAAATTAGTGCTTGAAAAGAATATGTGATTAAGTTGGCTATAGTCTACAAAAGTTATGCAATGAAAAGCCAGATAGTCTCTAAATACTGCTTGATGTTGTGATGCTATATACTTGCACTGCTATACTTCCAAAAAGAGATGGCTAACTGTCCTGAGGACAGTGTCCTCAGAATTAAAGAAGTTACCTTAGTGAGAACTTGTCATGGTAAAAAGTCAAAATTGAAATATCTAATTTCAGAAACCCATTTTTCATGTATGCTTTACAGGTAGAACAGGAAACCTATCTTAAAAAAAAAAAAGAAGCTCACTCATAGTTCAGCCTCTTAATATTTCATGCTGTCTCCATGTTCTTACCTTATTTATCCCCCTGATACCCTTCTGTGAGATTGATTTGGCACAGAGAGCCAGAGACTAATTAAAAGCCATGCAGTGAACTTTCTGGCTGAACTAGCCTTCAAACCTGGATGATGCCTTTTGTAACATAGCATTCTTTCCTTGACATAGAATTTGCTTTCTGTAGTTAACAAATGGACAGGAAGACATCTTTTCTGCTTTTTGTTTCCTTGGAGACGCTGGCTTATGAGTAGGGAGCAAGTGCTGAAGAAAACATAGAAGATTGGGATTTGGTTAAATGGGTGCATTGGGGAAGAAAGATAGCTGTTGAGTGCAGAAGGACCTTGTAATTCTTTGCTTCTGGTCCAGGTGAGTGATATTGCATCCTTGCAAGAGTCTTCTGGGCTTCCCAGTGTTTTGACCCTATTTGGATGCATCTGAGAGTTGATCTAGGGGTTACAGAAAAAACTTCCTGGGCCTCCAGAGGTGGCCTATATGAAATGTGAAACCCTGTCACGCGGCTTTCATTGTTTCCATGTACTGTATGTATCAAATATAACCGTGCATAAAATAGTCTGAGCATTTTGTAGGTAATCTGTCTAATTTTCCTTGCACAATTATTTCATATATAAAAAAAGAATGAGCCTGGTCACTGCATCCATTATTTTACTGAGAAATGTGCTAAGGCCTGTACCCTAAGTTGTTGTTGAACATAACCATTGTATATGGCTATTTAAAAAAAGAGTCAGGAGAATGTTGGCCTGTTTTTATTAGACTTTTCTGGGCATATAAACACAAACATTTTCATATGATGATAGTGATTGAGTCACTGGTGTTGGCAGAATATAAATCTTCAATTATAAGAGGAAGTCTGGTAATTGTTGTCTGTTATGACTGTCAAGAAATCTGTAAAATAGATCTCTCTATAACAGAGGAAGTATAACAAAAGCTCCTTTTGGAGGATCTGAATCTTCCTGTTTTAATTTCAGTTCAGTCGTCAAGCAACATCCAGTCAGAGTCACTACTGCTTTACAATGGGAAACAATAAAGCACATGTTAAACATTCCAGGTGAAATCAATGGGACAAACTGGTTCACTTTGGCTGGATTGTGTTTTTCATTTTCACTATTTTTAACTTCAGAAGCAAAAGTGACAAGTTTCTAGTGAAATAATAGTCAGACTTGGTATATAAGGCAGTTTCCTATGTTCCTCATTTGTTTTAATGGGAGTTCTGTGCAAGAGTGCTCTTGTGCAAATTCCCACTTTTTTTTAGTACATCTAAGCCAACTTATTGCACTATTGAAAATCTGCTGATTCCAAAAGTGCTCTGTTGCTCTAGATGCCAACCACTGTAATTCTGTGATAATGGGGCAAGGAATGCTATAGGAATATTCAGATTTTACTGCTGGGTAACACGTTTTATCTAAAACCTGGCATCACCGTCGACCTGAACTTGCAAGAGGTTTCTTGACTATATACAACAGATGATTGGCTTCAGTATACATTTTCAAATATGGTAAATTAGAGAGAGCAATGGATAAACTTAATTTTGAATGGTGTGTCCTATGGGCACACCATGGAAATCAATGACCCTCTACTGCAACCTCATTGTGCAAACACAAGCTCACCTTCACATGTTCATTCATTGATTAAGGCTTCTTGCCTTTGGAATGCTGCACGCCTTACACCTTGGGCACGCACAAGCCATTCTTTTTCTAACAACATTGTTACTGTTTCTGAACACCAGCCTTAAAGGGATGTAGCTGTTTTAATACATTGTCTTTGTTTGCACAAAGCTTTGCCGCAGGAAATCTGCCGAGAATTGTCCAAAGGTAAAATGCACTTTAAACTGAAGTCTGTTCTTGTGTGCGTTTTTTGTACATTCATTTCTGATAGTGTGATGCAAGATTATAATAGTAATCTTGTAATACTCCTCCTGTAATACATTGAGAGTCTTTGTATTTATTTAAAATGTTTTGTTTTAATCCTGAAGGTACGAATTTGTGCTCTTAAGTGTGTTGGATAGTCTGACAGATGGTATTAAGATCCATTTAATTTTCTAAATCTATTAATAGAGAGACATTTTCCTTTTTTCTGTTTTTAAAGGTCATCTTTTAGAAAGGATTCATGTTTGAATTTATGTAACTAAACTATTCAATGAGATGGAGTACGTATGGAAAAACTTTCAAGTAGATCAGAAATACATGACTCTCTTTGTCTCCAAGTGATGTTTTTACTCACTCTAAAGAAGATATTATTCAAGAAGAAAAAATCTGAACAGTCTACTATAGTTTTTGCTGCCTTACAGACACTTACAATGTCTTATGTTCCCTAGTTTGTAACTCTTAAATGTTTTGAGATCTGGTGGTCTTTGACATTTTTAAAATATTTGTGACAAACCTGCATAATCTATCCTGTGCGGAAAGGGGAGTTGTTGGCTGAAGAGTGCAGCCCCCCGGGTACCTCTCACTCACAGCCTTCCTATTCCCTGCAGGGGCATAGCTAGGGGAGATGGGGCCCATGTTTCCCCCTCTCCTAGCGGCCCCTGAGAGTGAGGGGTATAATGAAGAAAATAGGGAGGGGTGGAGCTGGAGGCCCCCCAAGAGGGCGGGCTCTTTGAACCCGTCTGCTCTGGGTAAGAGGACTGGGTGGTGGGGAGAGGTTGCCTTGTCCTTGCGCTCCCTGGGACATCCCAACCTCTCCGCTCCCAGGAGCCGAAATCCCTCCTGTAAGCTATCAGTCTGGAAACAAAGGAATTGCTGAGTCCTCCATTTGCCACCAAATAATCTTGGGGTGGAGGATATTTGGCTTGGACTTGGGACTTGGCTGCCTCTGACAAATTCTCTCCTCCTAACAATCAGTTTTTTGTGAGAAGGCGGGAAATAAAGAGCCCTTTTGCTCTCTTTCTTCCCTTCACAGTTTCTTGCGACTTTCCCTCTTGTAGTAGTGTATTGTTCTAGGTCAGATCAGTGAACAATTTTACTCATCATTCTCTCTCTAACATAGGTCAATCAGGTGCTCTAGGAAATAAGGCTGTGTTTCATCAGCAATTTGGCAGACAAAATTATACAGCCTTTGAAAATGTGCCGTACACATGGCTATTCCTCTTGTCCAGGAATGTATCTGATCCTTTTGAATCTTTCAGCTCAATTAGATTAACTTAAAATCTTGTATTTGGGAAGTTTCTTCAGATTTCTTTCCATGCCGTTCACAAGTCAAAACTCGGTATTCTTTCCTCCCTCACTCAGTGATCTGTACTAAAAAGTCTGAATATTTAAAACCTTGCTTCATCTGAAATATGATTCATGCTTCCAGTTATTTTAGTTGTCCTTTCCCACAACTTATCTAGTTCTCCTTTAGCAAGTAGTGAGCTTCTATATACATAGAACAAGCTGCAGTCTAGTCTGTTACTTTCAGGGCCCCCTCCTCACTTATAAATAGACAATTTCTCTCTCAGTCCTCTTAGCAAGTATTTTCCCCCTGCCAAACAAAAAAACAATGGGGGGACCACCTTTCTCCTTTTTGTCGGTTAACTCTGTGGTTTTAAAAAACGAGGCAATATCCAGACTAGCTAGTTATGATGACGCACTATTAAATCAGTGAGACAAGTCATGATTAACTTAAGTCCCATTTCATTTCAAGGGGACTGTTTTATGGCTGCTTCCCTCCATAGACACAAAGAAGTCTTATGTAGATTTAACTAAAGGTTTATTCAGAAATATTCTCCTTTTCTTTTCCCTCCCTTTTCCTTTCTGACTCCATTCCCCACACTCTGCAGGATCTGCACTGGGACAAACTTCTCAACAACTCAACATAAATAATTACTAGATCAAATACCACAGGGACTTAGTCATGACTGACTTGGTCTGGATGCTGCCTACAATTTACGGTCAAATGTAGAATAATATGTTGTTTACAACTGATAGGCATGTTGTAGCTTATAAATAACAGTAACCAGGTTGCTTCATACTGAAACTGTGTTGCTCTTGCTGTATCCTTTTCTTTCCAGGAACTTCATGCTCTCATTCCTAGGAATCCTGAACCCTTGTACCATAGGAGCCTTTCCCACAGTTTAAAAACTAGATTTAAGTTGTTTCAAAAGATCATGCTTTTACTTTCCACCTCTAATAGACAGAGGAAGAGGAGGAGAGAAGTAGGGATAGCAGAGCATGTGAGCCTGATGCTCATACGTGTTTGTTCTTGTAACAAACTATGATTTGCAGTTGCAAATGAACCAGGCCAGTATGTAGGCCTGCTCCAGCTTCATGTCCTTACCAGTTGGTTTAGATAACATACAGAAAAATCTATACAAAAATGATATCATAAAAACAGCAGCACTTAAAAACCACACATACATTTAAGAAAGAAATTGTTTTCCAGATCCTTTTACAGTTAAACTTATTACTTGGTCGTGGGGTAATAGTCAGCTCTGTGACTTGGTTGGTTTCACATGATCTAAATCAGAAGTTCTCAAGTACTAAAACATGCCCACAGCAAATCTAGTGATATCTGGTTTAATTCTGAGACTGTTTTTTAGGAGAGTAGTAGCTGAAAAGAAAGTTGACTAAAATAATTTAATACTAACTTTCCCTCCCCTCTTCTTCCCAGAATGAACTGCAAGATACACGTGCAAAATTCCATGTTCTCTTTCTCTTCTTTGTGGCTGCCATGTTCTTCATCAGCATACTGTCACTTTTCAGCTACCATTGTTGGCTAGTGGGCAAAAACAGATCAACAATCGGTCAGTAAATGATGGGGAAACAAAGCTGCTATTTGTGTGGAAAGTAGATATTGTTACAAGTAGGTGGTCTACAAGCAGAAGTCTAAAATGAGTTCTAATTCTTAAGTTGGTGATGCTTACCGACAAGTAAATTTCCTGGTGGACAAATTATAACTGTGATTTTTTTTTTAAAAAATGCTCTTTTCAGAGCTCTTCCAGTTCTTGGACCAGTTTTGCAACAGATTTTTATGAAATGCTTTTCTTTTTTTTTAAAGTAAGGAGACTGAACACAAATGCATATATATTATACGGCTACTCATTTGCCCTCACAGAAATGCCCACCATTTTAACGATACTGTTCTTAGCTTGGATGAAACTGTGATTGGTCTAAATAAAACATTGGTTTTGTGTTATGTCTGAACTTGAGCCTGACCATAAACCAGGTTTGAGAGCCAGCAAACCGCAGTATGAAATCATGGTTTGAAATTGGTTTACAAATAATGGTTTGTGCTATCTGTGGTTTTCTGTAATGTCTGGATTTACAAACCATTGATAAACCACAGTTGAAGCCATTGCTCTGTCTCAGGAGGCTGCTGCACCATGGCAACAGAGGTGACCTTACAAAGCCGAGTTCTGAGCGGATGGAAAACAAAAGCAGATGAGTTTGCCTGTTGGACGTCTGGAAGTTCAGACTAAGATTTGGATTCTTTATTGTGTTTAGCACAAATCATGGCTCTGTATTATGCCTGAACCCAACTAATAGATGGCATCAGACCTTTGGTGGAGCTGCACACTGTAGTTTTTTGCACAAGCAGAAAGAGAATTGTGCTCACACAAGGGCTTCTTGCACAAGTGGAGGGGATCCTTGTATGAACATGACTCTCCTTCTGCTTACAGAAGGAGCTATCAGAAAGGCAGCTTACTGCTCTGCCAAAGGCTGAGATTTATTTATTTATTTGGTTGGTTGGTTGGTTGGTTGATTTCTATACCGCCCTTCCAAAAATGGCTCAGGGTGGTTTACCAGAGAAATAATACATAAATAAGATGGATCCCTGTCCCCAAAGGGCTCACAAACGAAAAAGAAACATAAGATAGACACCAGCAACAGTCACTGGAGGTAATGTGCTGGGGTGGATAGGGCCAGTTACTCTCCCCCGCTAAATAAAAGAGAATCACCACGTTAAAAGGTGCCTCTTTGCCAAGTTGCCAAGTTTATCCACTCATCTGTCTTTTTTTTTTTAAAGAAACAAAAACTTTAATTTTAATTATCTATTATTAACTGTTTTTAACCGATTGTAAACAACCATGAGACACTTGGGTTTGGTATATAAATAAATGCACTAAATAAAAAGAAAAGCCAAAAAACTGTGTTTCTTTGACGTGGTCTCTGTGCTTTACATGATTGGAGTCTTTGTGCCTGTGCAGAGACCTCATCGGAATTGTCCACGCTAGTTTCTCTCTTAGATAGGTGGTAGCTCCTCCCCTTCCTGTGGTCGCATGTCCTCCCTCCTTCAGTCTTGCTTCATCTGTCAACAGAACAACAGTGTTTGTGAGTTGGTTTCTGCTACCAAAAACACACCCCTGTGTTCTTCCACCTTCCCCCCACCCCCAGCCACCCCATTGGGGTTGGCATTTTCAACCCTAATCTGCCGCTTATTTTATTCATTCATTCATTTTGCATTTTATATCCCGCTCTTCTTCCAAGGAGCCCAGAGCAGTGTACTACATACTTAAGTTTCTCCTCACAACAACCCTGTGAAGTAGGTTAGGCTGAGAGAGAAGTGACTGGTCCAGAGTCGCTCAGCTTATGGACAACAGGACTACTTTTAAGTTTTCTGTGCCTGCTGCAGCGCCAAGTTTCCCTCCACTGACAAGCACTATCTTTGTCTCTTTTGCCTTGGCGAGGCACACAGAGTGGAGACTTGTGCACACTGTGCCAAATTCATGAAACAGGCCAGAAAAAACCAAGCCTCTCACCTCCGCTCGTGGTTTTGGGAACGAGTCTTTCAATCTTCTCAGGCGGCCTCCTCCTCTGCCCTCATGCAAACCTCTGGCTGCCCCGTCCTCGGGCTCACAGCCCCTTGCCTTCAGTGTGGCCGGCAGCTCACCCACTTAGGGGTTCTCCATCCAACGTACAGAGCCTGCAGCTTACTTACTGTCTGAGCCACCACCCTCATCTAGTGCCACAACACAGTCTATGGCCTCTGTGCCCTGGAGCTCCAGCACTGCAGCCTTGATACTGAAAAAGAAAGCGACAAGAGGCAACCCAATTACTGGCTCAGTCTCTAAAATGCAGCACACCATCCGCAAACCCTGCCTCACTTAAACCTAAAAAGAAGTGGAAATTGTCTGCTCAACAGGAAGAGTCCCAGTTACAAAAATGGGCACCCTCGCCCCACGAACCCGAGCTCAGTTCCGGTACACTTGAACCCAAGGCCCTCAAATCTGAGGCAGACCAGCTCGATCCCGAGGAGTTCCTCGATAACGAAGAACAAGATAATTTCTTGGAAAACAAAGGCCATGAAGGACAAGACAGCCAGTCAGATCAAGAGGCTATCTCCAGGAGGATCTCTAATATGAAGATGATATGCCATTGGAGGACAAGTATTTTGCAGCCAAAATTGAGATACTGTACCCTAGACATCCACAGGTTGCCCTGCCCTGTTCCTATACTTCCCATTATTTGCGAAAGGATTCTCATCGCATTAATGTTTATTACACTAAAAACGTCCAGCCTACAGATCTTACAACACTTCAGCCTCTTACCCTAGGGAGTCAAATCCATGTGACCCCGCTCCTTGGTGCTATACCTCTGGGAACAGCCCCACCAACCTTTCTGTTCCCAGCTGAACCAGTGGGACTACTACCAATCCAGAGAGAGATCTTGGTCTCCTCAGCACACCATCTCTAGACCTCTGAGCAGGCCTAAACAGCCTATGCCTTCACCCACAGCACCACCTAATCAGCCCCAGCGCCAGCAAAGAGCTAAACCACAAAACCCATCTACAAAGATAAACCAAACACCTCTGCTCTTAGATCAGGAACCCCCACCTCAGGACCAACCACCAGTTCCTCTTACTCAGGTCACTCCATCAGAAACAATCCAACATGACCCTTTGGAATCCCCACAGAAACACAGCACTGAAGAGGCCTCTGACGAGGGTGATGCCTAGTCCCGGGGTTCCTCTCCCTCAGACCTGCAATCTGATCCCAAACAGGGATCTCCTTCAGAAGATTTCATACTTAATTCAGAATACATTTCCTGCATGGCAACATCACTAGGCATACCCCTCGCTCAACAAAGCAAGGCCAAGCCAGACACTCTATTTGGTTACTGAGGCAGACACACGAACCCCTGTCTCCCTCGCCATTAATTCCACACTCATGGACATTGCTAAAACCTGCTGGTCCCGACCATCCACATTGCCGCATAAGAACATAAGAACAGCCCTGCTGGATCAGGCCCAAGGCCCATCTAGTCCAGCATCCTGTTTCGCACAGTTGCCCACCAGATGCCGCTGGAAGCCACAGGCAGGAGTTGAGGGCATGCCCTCTCTCCTGCTGTTACTCCCCTGCAACTGGTACTCAGAGGCATCCTGCCCACGAAAGCTGGAGGCCTCCACCTACTAAACGCCTGGAGACCTCCTAAAGAGTCCACACAGATGATGACCAGGCAGGAACCTTCTTGCAACGTCACCCCACACCTAATTTGGTGGTGGTGGAACCTATCTCTCTACCTCTACTCATGGTGCATCAAACACTCCATCACCCCCGTTGTGGTTCACATCCAAGGAACTTCCAGGGTCCAAGCCGACTCCCTCAGCGGAGCAGAGGTGGACTCGCACAAATGGCAACTAGACAGGGACTTAGTCCTCGACCTATGGTTCTGCCCAGAGGTAGACCTCTTTGCATCACACCTGAACAACCAATACACCCTCTACTGCTCCAGGGTGGGCAGGGGGCTCCACTCTTAGGCAATGCTTTCGTGACTTCATGGACAGGATGGACAGCCTACCTGTTTCCTCCAGTTTTCTCATGCTACCCAGAGTACTTCAAAAGAGCCAGCAGGACCAAGTGGAGTGCATCCTCATAGCCCCATGGTGGCCCAGGAGACCCTGGTACCCTCTCCTCCTGCACCTCGCAACGGGCGATCACTGCCGGCTGCCATTATATCCTCACCTCTTCTCCCAACGCTCCGGAAAGCTCCTGCACCTGGACCTCCACAGATTGTACCTCACTGCATGGTGGATACGGCCCTCTTCCCACAGCCTTTACGAGTCCTGTCCATGTCCAAGAAACCTGCAACAATAAAGTCTTATCATTATAAGTGGGTGGGTGTTCTCGCCTTCCTTCACTCTCGCAACATCGCTCCTGAACAGTTCTCCAGAACACGTTTGCACTTGCCTCCTTTTGTTGAAGGAATCCAGTCTCAAACTTTCTTCCTTAAGAGGAGTACTACTACTACTACTACTATGAATATTTAACAGAAAAACAAAACAGAACTTTATTACGGTCCTTGACCAATATACAACAATGCATCATGTAAATTCAATTTAAAAAGAAGAGAGAAATATATAAACTATTTATGAAATGCATTGCTAAAGATCAGATCGAGTTTTGCAGATTATAAAACAAAACCTGGCCACTATATTAATAATTTTTTCATCTGGGTTAAGTAATAAAAACTTCAAATAAAAATCATCAGAGTGTTCTAAAAACTTAGACAATAAGGGGGAGATTAATCTCAAGCGGGCTTCCTTAAAAAAATCACAATGTAAAATTGAATGTGTACTGGTCTCCACTTGGCCAGAACTGCAAGGGCAGAGGCGGGCAGGGAAAGGGGTGCTATGAATATTTATATACCCCTCTTCAACCAAAATTGCAAAGCAGTTTACATAGAAAAATAAATAATAAATAAGATGGTCCCCTGTCCCCAAAGGGCTCACAGTCTAAAAAGAAACATAAGGCAGATACCAGCAGCAACAACCACTGGAGGGGTGCTGTGCTGGGGCTGGAGAGGGCCAGTTGCTCTCCCCCTGCTAAACAGAAGAATATCACCACGTTAAAAGGTGCCTCTTTGCTCAGTTAGCAAGGGTTTGTTAGCATCTAGCACCACTGTGGCCTTGACCTACATCCTTCTTCAAGGACCCTATCATCAAGAATTTTCTAAAAGGCCTGGCCCACCTATACCCAGACCCACCCATCATGGCCCCATCTTGGAACCTCTCACTAGTACTTGCCTGCCTCATGCAACACCCTTTCCAGCTGCTGCAAACCATCTCTCTAGATCTCCTCTTTTTTTCTTTGTAGCCATCATGGCCACCAGAAGAGTGAGCAAGTTAAGGGCCCTGAGAGTGGGTGCATCTTACCTGGTATTCCACAAGGACAGGGTGGTGCTTCACCCTGACATTGCCTTCCTTCCCAAAGTTGTCTCCTCCTGCCACCAGTCCCTACCACTTACCTTGCCAGTGCTTTTTGGTAATTTTAGCCGCCATGTGCGGGGATGGGGGGTGAGTCGAGCAGGCCGAGCAGCCGCTGGGCCTGCCCATCCAGCCTAGTGGCCCTCAAACTGTGAGGTGCGCCTGCACAGTTCGGATACATAAGAACAGCCCTGCCGGGTCAGGCCCAAGGCCCATCTAGTCCAGCATCCTGTTTCACACAGTGGCCCACCAGATGCCACTGGAAGCCACAGGCAGGAGTTGAGGGCATGGCCTCTCTCCTGCTGTTACTCCCCTGCAACTGGTACTCAGAAGCATCCTGCCTTTGAGGCTGGAGGTGGCCCACAGCCCTCCAACTAGTAGCCGTTGATAGACCTCCATGAAGTTATCCAAACCCTTCTTAAAGCCATCCAGGTTGTTGGCCGTCACCACATCTTGTGGCAGAGAATTCCACAAGTGGATTATGCGTTGTGTGAAAAAGTACTTCCGTTTGTTGGTCCTAGATTTCCCGGCAATCATTGTTGCAAGTCTGTGACATCACGGGCTTGCAATTATCTATTCAAACTATGCAGGTATGCCTCACAGTTTTTGAGGGCTGCTGGGCAGGAAGGACAGGCCCAGTGACTGATCTGCCTGTCACAGTGGGGGGAGGCCTGCTCAGCTCACCCCCACCACTGCACATGGCGGCGGCGGCAGCAGTGAGGCCTTTCTGCAGCAGCAGTCCAGGCACCAAAATCACCAGGTTGTTCCGCTGCTCTCAGTCACTCTTTGCACATACCGGACCAAACAAGGTCAAAACAGCATCGTCCCAGACCATTTCTAGATGGATAGTCAAGACTATATCTTATCAACTAGCCAAGAAAGAGATACCTTTCTACCACAGCGGTGGCAGCCTTGGCAGCCTTTGACTGAGCTATTCCACTGGATATCATATGCTAAACCGCTACTTGGGCATCCCCACACTCGTTTAATCAACATTATGCCCTTGATCTCCACTCTAGAAGTGATGCGGCCCTTGGCATAGCCGTCCTACAGTTGCTCTTTGCCTGACTCCCATCTCCAGGTAACATGTTCACTGGAGGAGCTACCACCTCTCTAAGAGGGAAACTAGCTTGGACAATTTCGATGAGGTCTCTACGCAGATGCAAAGCCCCAATTGTGTAAGAGCACAGATTACCACTAGAAGAACTCGAGTTACAGGTAAGCAACCTGTCGTTCCCCTAAACTGGGTGCATTCCTACATATTAGCATTCCACATGTCATTTTCTTAAAAAGCAAGTTAATCAGGGCTACACTGCCCTCTTCCCTCAGGTTTCCACATTGTATGCAACAAGCCATTGTATGCTTTGTACAGTACATACTCTTGAGCGATGAACAACTTCTACTTCTTCTAATGCATAATTAAAGCAGTATTAAAATGTAAGTAATAGGAATGAGTGGACTAGGGGTTCAAGGTGTGGGATACTAGTGTTGAGAGAGAGCCCAGAACAAGAATCATAGATTGGAGAGCATAGAACACAGTAAGTGTGTCAGGCTGGGGAATATCTTCTCCCCCCAATCTTATGTAGTCTCACAGATCACTTTTGAAACTCCTACCAGAACAGGTTTCAAAGGCAGTTTGTCAGGTATTGTGCATGGGTCTGCTGTTTAAGGGAGGAAATGTCAGAGGAACTGTTAGGCATGAGGAACTTTGTCTTCTGGATTGTACCCAAGGAAAACTACTGTCATTATACAAATTGCTTTTAAAAAAAATCAGCTCAGTAATAAATTTTGATAGAATTTGCAAGGGGAGACATGCTTGTTTTAAACTGATAGCTGGCCTTGCTGAGATAAAGATTCAGTTATTTAGCTGGGCTGTTAGACAAATGTAAACATTTCCACTGTAATTATGTTTATGTTTTTGGGGTTTTGTAAATATTTGATCAAAGGACTTAAAAGGGATGTGAATGCATCTCCCATAACAGTATTCCAAGTGTAGCCTGTCAGACTTATTGTATTACCTGTATTGTGGTTTTGTGGATGACATCATAGGCTCAAATATTAATTGCTTCTATTGCTTGAGAGCTTTTATTCTGCTGCTCCTAAATGCTGTTACTAAAGAGATCCCTAACGAACCCAACTTTCTTAATTTGTTTTCCAATTTTTGTGTGTGGTACAGAAGCTTTCCGGGCCCCCATGTTTCGAAATGGACCTGACAAAAATGGCTTTTCTCTTGGATGCAGCAAAAACCTGAAGGAGGTTTTTGGTGATGAAAAGAAGTACTGGTTGCTGCCTATTTTTACAAGGTATTTTTAATTTCAACGGTATTTTTTCTGCTTTAAAAAGTTGAAAGAATAACATATCGAATTTGGAAACTGGAACAAGATTGCAGTTGACAAAACTTTACAGAGAACTTGACATTCTAAAGATTTCCACATATTTATGTATTTTTCTGGATGCTGATTGTTCCTTGACACTGAATTAAATTATCTTCTGC
Organism: Hemicordylus capensis; assembly: GCF_027244095.1. Taxonomy (NCBI): domain Eukaryota; kingdom Metazoa; phylum Chordata; class Lepidosauria; order Squamata; family Cordylidae; genus Hemicordylus; species Hemicordylus capensis. The sequence goes on along the minus strand of NC_069659.1, from coordinate 34,742,037 downwards.
TTCTTAACAGCTAAATAGAGTCAAACAGTTATTTGTATTGTGAGATTCTGGTTCTATATTTGGCTTTTTATATTGCTCTTTAGAATATCCCTCATACAAACCTTTTATCAAGTTATTTGATTCTTCAGAGTGACTGTTAATACATCCCCTATCCTTGTATCTTGTTTTCACTCTTTAATCCCTCTATATTAGCTCATCCTTTTCTGTATACAATTCAGATCCTTTCCCCTGCCCCCAAAGTCAAGATTCTACTACTTTGTTGATAGAATTCCCCTAAATTTTACATTTTCCTTCACAATGCTGTTCTCAGGCTGCAGTGCACATGAAATGGACTGGGAGTAAAGTCCATTCAATACACTTAACCTCTGAGTAAAGATGAGTAGCATCAAGCTGCATTTCTGTTTCAACTAAAAATGTGCTAAAGGAACCATTTTGAGAAGCAGTATTTGATGACGGAACCAGCTTATTCTGTGATTTTAGTAACAAAGCAAGCTTACAAGTCAAAATATTTCTGAGCTATGGATCTTGCAGATCATTCATACACCAGTAGCATTCTTAGCAGGTAGACATGCACTTGTAGACAAAAGGTATCTCCTGCTAACAGAGCAAACGAGTACCTCACCTTATATGTAGCAGGGGAAGAACACCTGCCCCTATCCAACCCCAGCTCAGCATTCCTCCAGTGGCTGTTGCTGATGTCTGCCTTGTATTTCTTTTTAGTTTGTGAGCCCTTTGGGGACAAGAAACCACCTTATTTATTTATTCTCTGGATAAACTGCTTTGAGAACTTTTGTTGAAAATTGTTACATAAATATTTGTTGTAGTAGTACTATTTGTTGGTTTTTAGCTATGCCTCAAATGCTAACAGTCTCAGTCGGGCCTGACACTGTGCCGTTGTCATGATCGACTGATGGCAGTCCAGGAATATAAATTGTGCATGTTTGTAAGAACGCTTTCATAGATAGATAGACAGACAGACAGACAGACAGACAAACCTGCCATATTAGGCGAGGACAACAGCTCACCTAGTCATGTATAACTTCTTCAGAAATAGCTAGATTTGTACATATCTGGCATCATAAAATTTTTATTAATGACGAAGAATAGATCTCCATGCTTTGGGGAATATAAACTGACCTGTTGGTCATTTCAGACATAGACATTCAAAAACACTACAGTGGACTCTGGAGTTAAACAGAAAATGTAACGTACTGATAAAAATGCAAGACCTGCAATTCAAATCTCCTTGGGATCTGAAGTGTAATTTTGCTGGACTCAAGCTTATAAACATCCACCCTCATGAATCCTGTGCCTTACGAGAGGACACACAAACGTTTCATGTCTGAGGACAAACTGTTAGCATGCTATACATTTGGCTTCTGCAGGGTTCATAGGGATAATATGCAGATTACATGCAGCTACAATAGGCTGTCTCCTGCTATCTTGAAGCTTTCTGTCATGAAAATGTTCCCTACTTTCTTGTATACAAACCTGTGTTCTAGTGGCACTGAAGCTGCCTGCAGGTTAATATGCTGCCTTGATGCACTGGTCCCGTGGAAAATGTTGAGTCTCCTTCTCCCACTTCATATGTTTTAAATTATTCATTAATGTTAATGTTCAATAATTAGTGTTCAACTTAATTAATTAATGTTCAATTTAATTAGCTAATTAAATACTCACAACATCATGTTTATTTTATTGTGCAGCTTGGGAGATGGCTGTAACTTTCCAACGCGCCTAGTGATTATGGATCCAGAGCAACTTACTGTCTCAAGCCAAAATGAAGCTGCCAAAAGGTGAATTTCTGCTTGCTTTTTGCTTTCATTTGTCTTACTAAATTGTTGAGGTGAAGCAAAGAAAAATGCATACTGAAGACCATTTAAATTTTTTCTAGAAACGTAAAGTCACGATTATGGCAGACTGCATAGCCCTTTCAGACTCCTCTTTCCCGCATTCCTTCGGGCTGCTCTTGTTTCTACTTCTCTTTTCCCTTCTCTCTTATCAGAACTGTTCTGCCTCCTTTTTTAACCTGACCCCTTAGCTCCTTCTGCTCCAGTTTTGCCATTTCCTGCGTCCAGTCATCTCTTTTCCTTTCTTTACCTAAACGTTGTGGCATTATGGTATTTCACATCAACGCACCTAATCAAGTCCCTGCCAGAGGATTCACCACCCCCACTGTAGTATCTCTGGGCCCATGGCAATGCATGAAGAGTGGAACACTCGCCACTTTGAATACCCACCAGCTTTCAGAGGAAGACTCTGAAAGCTGGTGGGTATTTAAACATACAGTAAATATAGATATAGAATGCATGGCGTCCCCTTGAGAATATATATCCTCCTTCCATTGGCATGAATCTACTTTGAGAAACATTGGTAGCAGTTATTCTGTATAAGAATAAGGCTTAAAAATTTTCTAAAATGCAAACACTGTCTTTCTTTACTAATATACCATAAATTAGACATATGACAGAAACTCAGTTATGAACATCTGATACACATAATTCCTATGTATCAAAAATGGTTAGCATTTTGCAAGACTGGTTTCCTCCCTGAGCGGAACTCCTACACCAAACGGGCCCTTTGGCCAGGTCATTCCCTTTCTTTTTCTTTCCTCCCCCCCGGCCTTTCTTTCCTCTAAGGCATTCACATGTCTCCTCTACATAAGAGAAACTGTAAGCAGTAATAGCTGGTGGGGTTCCCTTGGAAACAGATTGTACCATATGTAAAGAAGACTGCAAAGGGCAAAAGCCTTGGTGTGGTGAAATGCAGCCTCTGATAGCAGTTCTGTGTTTTAGCTCTGGTCCCAGCCAGCCGTTTCCTGCTAGACCACTCAGCGAGTCCCAAAATCGATTGCTGGCCAATGAAAACCAGTGGGTGGAAGTCTGTTCAGAAGATGACAATGTTAAATCAGGTATTAAATGTTAAATGTAATGGGTTATGATCACTTGTTACAGTACTCTGGCTGATGTCATGATTAACAAAACACACCCGCTTCAGGGATGACTGCAGGAGTGTGATGGGAGCCTCCGTGGAACTCTGCCTTCCCCACCTTGCATTTGCTCCATTGCACAAGGACCCATGGAGAGCACTCTGGAAGATTGGAAACACGTTGCTGAGGGTCAGCGACATGATAGATAGATACTTTATTTATGGCCAATGGCCAAAACACATGTTCGTCTTTCAGAGCCCTTCCGGAGCATGAGGAGCACTCCAAACTCTAAGGGCTCTTGCTCAACAGTGGGCACATGGGAGCAAAGCAGAGTCATGTTCCCGCAGTCCCTCAAAGGGTGGACACTTCATTAGTTAGGATGTCTGCCTCTGATCTTTCTCGTTTTAAGTCTGAGGAGGATTTGGTTTTAGATGTGGAAAATGTATTATTTTATAAGCAGGGATCCACAGACTTCGCTCACTAGCCAGCCATTCTGTGTGGTCACCATTAATTCCCTTGCTTCCCGCACATCCCTTTCTGGCACCCAGGCAGAGGGCTTAGGAAAGAAGTGGGCTTTCTGTTGTTTGCACTGGGAGATGGAGAAGGTAAGAAACAGTGGGAGCCCTCCTACTGCTCAGAAAAGATTGCTGCTGTTTTTTACCTTCTCAAAAATAGCAGTGAAAATAGGACTTCTGGGGAGGAGATCTGTGTGATGCTGAGTGTTCTGCTTGCCCGAGGCCTGGGGGCACTTGCCACTAGCCAGCCGGTAAGTAGATTTGTCGATGCCTGCTTATAAGGAAAGAGAACTTGGATCCTGCCTTAAAGTTTCATTCTGTTCTTTCACTTTTTTCATGTAAAGCCTTCAAAACATATCTTATACTGTGGTCCTTTCACTTTTTTCAGGTGTAAAAAAGCAGATCATAGTTTCATTGGAAAGTTGATCTTGGTTTCAGTCTCCATCCTCCTCCGTGTGGGGAAAAAGATGGTAAGATAAGAGAAATAATTTCTGCTGAAAAATAGCAATTAATCATGATCTTGCAAAACCATGAAATGGCATTGCTTTAGTTTGGAAAACCTTACAGTGAAATGAGAACATGGATGATATATTAGAAATATAAAACCTAGATTTGTTGCACCACTTAAGAGCAGAAACATAACTAATCGGGTTGGGCTTGGGGAAGAGAGAATGTTGCAATCCATTGTTAAGGCAGAGAGGTCTGCTCTGCTGGTGCTAGCCAAAATGCACAGTCTGTTGTCACCTACAGTCAACATGGCTTAGTTTGACCAGGTCTCAGGCCTAGGACTTGCTTTTAATTCTGGAGCAGAGCCAAGAATACAAGGGAAAGGGAGTGTCTCTAACAATATGCATAGTGCTTCTCCTTTAACATGGAGTAATCATAGTTGGCCACCTAGGGTTAGAGGAAATGTTTCCAGGCCAGCTTGAGATATCACAAAGCACTGTTGGTAGAAAGCAGATGTAAAGCAGTAGGCAGTTGATTTGCTGTTGGAGCAGAGAGAGAGACTGAATACTCGGCAAATAGCAATCTCTGAGCAGAAGCAGCTTCTGTCTGGACAGGAATGAGCTTCCAATGCAATTGCTAGTTTGCCAAGACAAAGCTGGCTGAGACTGGGTGGAAAGCAGGTGATGGCACAAGTTAATGGGTGAATGAATGGCTGTGCATGTGTTCACAAAAGTGAACCTCGGTACAGGCCCCCTCATGCAGGGGGAAAGATAGGAAGTGTACCTGTGTACATATTACATGAATAACGGAGGTGGAGAGCTGGTCTTGTGCTAGCAAGTATGAATTGTCCCCTTTGCTAAGCAGGGTCTGCCTTGGTTTACATTTGGATGGGCAGCTACATGTGAGCACTGCAAGCCAGTCCCCTTCAGGGATGGGGCCATAGTTTGGTGGAAGAGCATCTGCATGTTTGTATGCAGAAGTTCTTTGACGTGATTTCTGTCTTTTACACCAATGGGCTATACACCTGCGCAGAGACCTCATCAGAACCTAACAAGCTCAATTATCCTGATTTAGGCAGGAACCCTCGTTCCCCGTCGTGGAAACTTCAGCTCAGCAATGAGTAGGACTGATTCTTGATTCCTCTTTTTTTGTCTCCTATTCCCCTGTTTTCATGCCTATTATTGCTTTCTTTATTTCGCGCAGTAGCGGTTTTTTCTTGGTGTTTTGATTTTTACGGTCCCCACCCCCCATCTCCATGGCTCTGATCCTGGCCGGGATGGGGCTTTGTGGCCAGCTGGCTGAAAGTTTTTTGTGCCGGGCACACAAAACTTTTAAGAAATGTGTTCGCTGTGGATCTAAGATCCCTTCCCCTGATACTCATACTGAATGTCTTCTCTGCCTGGGGGAATCCCACATTCTCGAGACCTGTATTCATTGCCAGAGGTTTACAAAGTAGGCTCAAAAGAATAGGGCTTCTCGCTTGCACACTGCCTTGTGGAACTTGGCCCTCCGTTCTTCTGAGGCCTTGTCATTGAAGCAATCCTTTAAAATGGCTTCTTTGACGTAATCACTGCACTCAGACTCCGCTCTTACGGCGCCAGAACTCCCGATCTCAGTACCAGTGTTATCAACACCTGTCTTGGACTTACTGGTGGTTTCGGCCCTGTCTGTGCCACTGGAAGACTTGCTTAAGCAAACTGTACCTATGGTACCAGACCTCCCCTCAGTCCCTTTGGTATTGCTACTGAAGAAAAAGAAGCCAAAACTGGTTCAGAAGCTAGCATCTGCTAGCAGTAGCATCTGCTAGCTTCTGCCTATCCCCAAGAAGAAGAAGCCCCTGCCAGTTTCTTCTCTGGTGGCCCCGCTGGTTAAGAAACCAAAATTGGCATCTTCAGGGCATGGCACGACAATTGTGGACCAAGCGTCAGAAGGTCGCCTGGCCATGGTACCGGATCCTCCGATACCAAGTTTTACTTAACCTTGCCTTCCTCCTAGTTCTCTGGTTGCCTCGATGTCTCCCAGTCAGACACCTGACCGTACCTTTGCGAGACAGGAACTATCGGTAGCGACTGACGAATGGGACTACACTGTGTTGGACTATGAACCCTATTTGCCGGACAAGCCCACTGCAAATGCATCGTGGCTGCCTTGACATAGTTCATCTCCCATGCGCCGCATGGAGCAACTCCTCCTTGGAGATTGGAGAGCACATTGGGACTCGGAGGAGCGCTCCTCCTAATGCAGTTAAGGAAGAGACTGGGATCGACGTGGGCCTTCGTATGCGGATCGATACCATGTCTCTGCACGAGGTTCCGCGTATGTAGAGGACAAACCTCCTCCTAACGAAATTGTCACCAGAACACCATCGTTTATATACAGTATCCCTCTGATTATTGTTCGGATTATGGGAAGCCCCAGTACGGATCTCAGTACCGAGAGGACTCAGCTTATAGAGAAGCCGGGACTGTTTGTAATTGGCATAAGGCCCCTTCGCATTCGGAAGGTGGGCCTCACTGTCGCTCCCCTCGGAGAGACCTTGGGGACCACACTAAGGGACGCGGATCACCTTCGGAAGTTCCAGTTTGATCTTCGGTGCAAAAATGGACTCGTTTTTGTACATTTGCTACCCAAAATGGGTTTGATGTTCTTAGTCCATCTGTTCAAAATGTTTGTACCTATCTATTGTCTTTGAAAGAATCTGGTTTGAAACTCTCCTCTCTCAGAGTACATTTGGCAGCCATTGTGGCACATTCGCCCGCCTCTCAGGTTTCCTGGTTCAAGCACACACTGATAAAAAGTTTTCTGAAGGGTTTATTGCATGTTTTACCAGATGACCCTGTCATGTCACTGGCTCAGAATTTGTCTGTGGGTCTGACTGTTTTGCTACGACCTCCCTTTGAGCCTTTGGCTTCAATTGATCCTCATCACCTGACATGGAAGGTTGCCGCCTTGGTGGCGATCACCTCCACCAGGAGGGTGAGTCTGAGGGCTGATCTACCGTACCTGCAGTTTCACAAAGATAAGTTTGTGCACCAGCCAGATGTTCAGTTCCTGCCGAAGATAGCTTCTACTTTTTATCGCTCCCTACCACTCACCTTGTCTGTATTTTTTCAAAATCCTTCATCTGATGCAGAATGCAGGTTGCACCTTTTGGACATTAGGAGGGCATTATCTTTTTATGTTCAGAAGTCGGCACAGTGGAGGAAAATTCCTTCTCTGTTCGTTCTGTATGATGGGCCTCGCAAAAGCTTGCAAGTTTCTGCTCAATCCCTGTCTAGGTGGATTGTCTCTACCATTGAACTTTGTTACAATTTGCCACATAAGCAGTTGCCTGCGACAGTTAAGGCGCACTCAGTTCAGTCCATGGCAGCCTCTGTTGCCTTTGATCGGGTGGTCCTTTGGACACTATCTGCCAAGCAGCTACTTGGGCCTCGCCCCATTCCTTTATTCGTCATTATGCCATTGATACCATGGCCAGGAATGATGCTAAGTTTGGCAGGACTGTCCTGCAGTCTATTTTCAATTGATGTTCCTTGTTTCTTTGAAATAAATTATTCTTGCAGAGTGCATCCTTGTTTCTGTTTGTTCCCTCCTACTTGGGTGCTAGCTTGTTATGTGCCCATTGGTGTAAAAGACAGAGACCATGTCGAAGAACTACAGGTTGCTTACCTGTAACTTTAGTTCTTCTAGTGGTCATCTGTCCTTGTACACTCCCTCTCATCCTCCCTGCTGGGTCTACTGAAGGCGGACTCTGTGACTGAAGGGATGTGGAGTGGAGCAGCTGCATATAGCAACTGGGGGTGGGGTTACTGCCTAAATCAGGAGAACTGAGCTTGTTAGGTTCCGACAAGGTCACTGCACAGGCACATAGCCCATTGGTGTAAAAGTACAGATGACCACTAGAAGAACTAAAGTTACAGGTAAGCAACCTGTAGGTCCCAGGTTCGCTCCCTGGCATCTCCAGGTGGGGCTGGGAGAGAATCCTGCCTGAAACCTTGGAATGCTGCTGCCAGTATAGAAAGTACTGAGCTAGATTCACTAATGGTCTGACTCTGTATAAGGCAGCTTCCTATGTTACTAACTGTAGTGCATACACTGTACGTAGATTGTGTGTTGTGAGTAGGGCTCATGTTTTATTCTTTCTGTTAATCTAATAGTACACTTTATTTTTTCTCCCATATAGGTTTCTACAATACACTTGTGCTTGGATATTACTTAATTTTATATGGAAGACACTGATATATCAATGGAACAGTGCAAGCATGTTAACAGGATATGAAAAATGAAAACCCTGTATGGTATACAATGGGCACTTATAAGCACTGTTGCTGAATAGGAAGGTTGCTGCCTTAAGATTCTTGACGTGCATTTGTGCAACATGGACTTAAGCCGCTACAAGGGCCAAATCCAGAAATGCCCTGCAAGGGTGCGCAAGCCTCTGAAGTGCAGAAACTATGCATTCCAACTGCACTGCAACGAAGGGGACTAATTCTTCAAAGATCATGTGAGAGACAGTGCCATGCCAGTATGTTGCAGGAGCGATGTCCATAGTAGGTCTGTAGGGAAAAGCCGGGGGGCGGGGAGGAGGAGGAGGAGGAAGGTATGCTGTTCAACATAGGGTATGGCCATTGAAACTGCACAGTACAGTAAAACACTCTCTGGTGGACTAGTGACATGATGATGCATCTTTGCGTTCTCCACCACCATTCTCAGCTAACCAGTGGAGCTGGTAGGTGTTGCTAAGCAGCCCAGCCAAGACCTTGGCGTTTTTAGTCTTCTCGGATATTGAAGTTATTTTCCTTCAGTCTTGCTTTGTTGCAAAGCAATATCAAACAAGTAATGTTATTCAATTGCTTGTTTGCTCTGGAAATTGGATCCATGGGCAATTTAGTACATTAGCCTGGAAAATTAATTTTCTTAACTTTTACTTTTGTTTTGTTTTCTAAAGAGAACTGATATTTTAATTTCTTACATTCGGTTAATCTAAGCCATATCAGGAATGTCATTCAGTACAAGTTTTTTCTTCTTGTAGATACATTTACTTGAATATTATTGCATCCTCTTTCTGAATGGTAGTCCCAAAATACAAATCCCCTATAAAGCTGGTTGATAGAACATAGAACATTTCTCCAGCTACCTTAGGACCAAATGCTGAGACGCCCTGTTTACTTTCTTTGTTTAAGACAAAGGAAACCGATATGTACCCAGCCTTATAGGGGTGGATTTACAAGGCTCCTACCCAATAATATTCCTTGAGTAAAGTGGGGCAGAAGGGACACAAGGAAGAGCATCTTTGTCATCTGGGATCCCAAGACCACAGTCTCCTTCCGACAGTGTGACACAGGATCCTGTCCTTAGGCATACATCTGTATCTGAGCAAGTAATGTCAGTAATATGGTAACTATTGTGGTGGCTTCATCTCTCCCTATCCATGTTCAGAGGCTTGTATGCCCCTTGAATACAGGCTTCATTTTGATCAGTTCACTAGGGGCTCTGGTGTGGTGGTGGGTATGGTGTGTGACCCAGCGGAGTTCTGTTGTTTTAGCTAGCTCTGCTTCCAGAGAAGAGACCAGAGAGTCCTGGTATGAGAGATGGGCGGGGGGGGGGGCAGCAGGTGGTCTATGAAATGCAAACTTGACTGTGTACCTTCCCTGCCCTGTTATCCCATCTTGATCTGTTTATTTTAATGCCCTAATCTTAGTATCTGTAAATTTTAGTTGTAAATTGTATTTCAGCTGGTCAAACCTTGTTTAAAGATCATAAAAATCAGAAAGCCACTGTCATAATACCTTTCTTAGGACCAACCAAAAATGACACAAAGTTGTGAGTAGCAAGCTTTTTGATTCTCCAGAACTCTTCATCAGGCTGGATGGCAAAGCAGGAGTGGGGTGGGAGGGAGAAGCTGAGCTGATAAAACATTCTCAACACTTTTTAGTAGACATTTTCTTGTGTGATAGAAGGGAAAGTTGTCTCACTTCACAAATCTTAGCCAGCAAGGGAGTGGTGTGCAAAATATCTGCTACAGTTTGAGCTATTTTATAATGACTTCATGGATCCATAACAACAGCCCTGCTGGATCAGGCCCAAGGCCCATCTAGTCCAACATCCTGTTTTACACAGTGGCCCACCACATGCCTCTGGGAGCCTATAGGCAGAAGTTGAGGGCATGGCCTCTCTCCGGCTATTACTCCCCTGCAACTGGTACTCAGAGGCATTCTGCCTCTGAGGCTGGAGGGGGCCTATAGCCCTCCGACTAGTAGCCGTTGATAGACCTCTCCTCCATGAAGTTATCCAAACCCCTCTTAAAGCCATCCAGATGTCCTAGATTAGCTTGTGAAATGAGCAGGGAGCTAAAATAGTGGGGATTTTCTTTTGTCAGTAGCCATTCTCCTATGTCCTCTTGTGCACATGCTTCCAGTGCTTCTGGACCTCTGTCCCCTTACTCTGATCCTGGGGTCTTGCCCTGCCACCTGCACTTAAGGCCTCAGTATTTCAGCTTGAAGAAAGCACCATGCCGGTTGCTTCCCTGGAGCAGCTGGAGAGATAATGAGTCTGCTATGACTTCTTATGCTCTGTTCCAAGGCTCACAGCTCCTTGCACGATTTAGGAGTTGTAGCCAGTGACTTCCCCTTAGGGTTCAAGCAAGCGGAGTGGAACTCTCCTGCTCTGTCTTCTTTTCTTTTTTAAAAGCCGTATATAACTTTTACCTCAACAGCTTCAAAAGGGGCAGGGATGGGACTGAATAAATCTTGGAAGCCAAAACCACATACTGATGAATTGTGCTTCAGCAGAAATTTCATTTTTATAGTACGTCAAAAAACATTGTGTGTGTGTAAAATGAATGGGATAACAGGGTTTGCTTAGTAATGTGTACATAGGAATAAAGGCCCATCTGAACGTAGGGTTTGCATATTTCCGATGGTGCATTCCTCCCGCCCCCGCCCCCGCCGTCTTGTTGGAGTTACTTAAAACTACATTTCCATATTTATTATTTTAGAGTACTCTTCTGCGGTCCTTAAACTACTTTAGAAGTGCCCCACCAGTGACTGGTAAAATCTACCAAAACATCTGTATATTAGATGGTCAGAAATTGTTTGCAGTATCTAAAATATTATTAATATATAGGGCATCTTATCAGTATGGTGAAATACCACCAAAAATTACAGTGTGTATAGGCTGTTATATTGAAAGATGTGTTTACAGGCTTCCTTACAGTATCTTTTCAAAGTATTTTGCTGGTCATCAGCAGATCACTTTGCGCATCATACATCTTTTTTCAGAAATAGCTTCTTGTATGCACATTTACTTTTGATGCTAGTAAAGACACCTTGCATTCTACAAGCCATAGGTATATGCTTGCATATGTCTGTCCCTGGAAGTTCCCCTTCCCAGTGGTTATTGAGTGACAATAATATCAGAGGCATGGCTTGACTCACTGGCTGCTATGAGTTCAACCATCATAAGCCTAGATGATAAATGTAAAGTAGTGGGCAACATCCAGATTAGTTATTAATGCCTAAGCACCATTGAAATCAATGAGACACGTTGGTTATGAGTAATTTTAAGTCCCACTTAATTTCAATGGGACTTGGTCTGGATATTGCCTTGTTCTTGGACTTTTCTAGTAAGTGAGGTTCAGGGATTACATATGAACCAGATCCCAACTTTGCATTTTTTTGGTAGAAATGTTACTTCTCCAAAATGAATGAACCAGTTGTCCAGATCCAAATATCTTTTTATATACACCAGCCATAATAATATATGATAATATGAAATCAGATCATAGCTACCTAACAATGTATTGGAAAAACTTTTCACTTAATCTTCGCAAGGGCCTTTATTCCGAAGCACCACAGGAATTGGTGAAAGAAAATAGACATGATTAACCCATTAATTTCAATGGAATTTAAATCACGATTTAGGCATGATGTTGCCCACTGTGTTTTCCAGATATTACTTGAATCTTCTAAATGGAAGAATCTGTGTTTACAAAATAAATTGCTGAAGATGAGCTTTGGAAGATCCTTCAGCAAACAGTGAGATGAGATGGCTGGTAACTTAAAAGAGTTGGAAGGGACACTGGAGGTCATCTAGTCCAACTCGCTGTTCAATGCAGGAAGCACCAAGCTCCTACAGCATCTGTGTCAGACTTAGTCATGTGTTAAGACATCAGGCTCTTCCATTTCTTGGTACCAAAGAACTAGTAGCCTATACATGTTATATAGCTCACAACATTATGTTGCAATGTTGCAGACTCCCAGAATTCTGGGATTATACCAGGGCACCTCAGTAGTAAGTGGTTTAAGGATTGCAGCCTTTTACCTCAATCCTAAATGCATGTTTGGAAGTCATATCGATTTCTAAATAGATGCTTTAGAACTGCTGGTAAAGTGCATATGAGAACTTTCTTCCCCACCCCACCCCAGTGTAAATTGTGTGGCCATAAGAACAGCACCCCTAGTTTATCTTTGGAGTTGCCACAGTCTGTGTGTGTGCCAGCAGGTATGTCAAATACATTGCACTGTATTTATGACAAAGGTGTATGCAAGTATTTTACTTAATGTAGGTATCTCCACTGAGCTAGGTACACTTGTAAGTATTCAAATTTGAATTGGTATAAGATAACTTGGAGGTGGATATGTGAATAACATCATTTTTTATGTTGCAGATAGGAAAACTCCTATGCACAAAGAAAACATATTGCCATTAATGGTTTAATATTTCAAGTGACTTTTAAAATGGGCTTTTATAAATTGTACAAGAACACAGATCACTTTGCCTGAAATTTTCATATTTTTAACTGCACCTTGTAATATCTTCATGTGAATTTTTCACCAATGTAATAATTTTAGATCATGTTGAATATTTTGTACATCAAAGTGCAGCCTTCCATTCATATCTAATTCCTGATCAATGGAAAACATGCATCCTCTTCAATCCCTCCTTTTGCCAAAGTGGTGATACATTAATGGAATATGACACAATGAATGCAAGCAAAACTAAATAAATAAATACCTTGAAAGTAGCCATTTGTGGAGTGTGTTTCTAAAAATAAGAGGTAATGGATGGTACTCACCCCCCGCCACACACTTTTAAAAAAAGGTACTAGGTGAGGAGAAAAGCAGCAATAGAAGTTGGGGCTCCTCTTGGTCCAATTAAAATTAAATTTGTGGTCATCTTATTTAAGTCTAATTAAATAAATAACAGCCAGTGGGTGTGTAGAGGACAATTGTTATAACATCATGAGCAATATAAAGAAAATATTGGTATGGGAGATTCTTTCTTCAAAATAAGTTTAAGCCCAGTGAAAATGCATCCCCAAGCAGAAGTAAGTATGACACAATTGTTAGCCAACGTATGGTGCTCTTCCATGGGATATTGTGATACAAATGACAGTTAATAGCTTAAAAGGACAAAAAATACATGACTCTACAGTAGGTCAACTCATGACTATCAAGCTTTGATAGTCAAAAGTGCAGCCTCCAGTTTCAGAGTATATCAGTTGTTGAGGATTGAGGTAATCCTCAACCTCAACTGAAACAAAATTTAAGTACATCTAACTTCACAGTAACCCTTTGTTACTCTTGCTGCCTGCACTGTTAAAGATGAGGCTCTAAATTCTAGAGATAATGCAAATCAATTTGAGCTTGAATCGCCCCTAAAATAAAGGGACTGATTCAAGTTGCTGATTGCCAATCAGCAAGGGGAAAACAGCCTTTTAAAATGGTACTAGTCCCTCAAATCCCTTTGAGGTCAAATTGATTCAAGTGGAGTACCATTTTCCCCTTGCTGATTGCTTTACTGGCCGCTGGGTTCTAATTGGCTTGAGATCTCCTTGCTTCTTGGTTACCTTGTTGTTCAAATAAAGTCTTGTCAGCGCACCTAGGCAATTTGGGCATCCTTGCCGCCACCACACCCCTCCCCACCACCCTGGTGAGGCCAAACTGCTGATCTTTCAAAGTATTCTAGCCACCATGTGGGGGGTGAGCCAAGCAGGACCTTGCCACCCCGCACCCCCAGCAGCAGGCAGAGCAGGAGCAGCCACTGAGCCTAACTGTCTGGGCCAGCGGCCCTTGAGAACTACAAGGCGCTCCAATATCCCTGCACAGTTTGATCTATTCATGGCTCCTGCCACCACCATTGGGGCAGGCCTGCTCAGCTCACCCACCCTCACTCCCCATCCACACACATGGCTAGAATAGTTTGAAAGGTTGGCAGTTTGGCCTCATGGCGGTGGCATGAGGGCCCCACCCCCGGGCCTTTGAAGACCATGGGCTGAGGCCCCAAGGTCAGCAGGTAACAGCGCCTCTGTGTCAGGGGCAATTGTGCCGCCCATTGGCAGGGGTGAGGCCCAAGGAGAGAGTTGCAGTTTTATTTAAGGGGCTGCTAATGGATGCAGACAGAGTGACCCATTTGTGCCTCAGGAGACAAGGATAATCAGACTGGTGGTGGTAGTGGTTCAGTCCAGTCAGTGAGTGGAGAGAGAGAAAGCGAGAGCGAGACAGAATGCCTGCTGGCTTATATTGCAATTTTTAAAAACCCTTTTAATTTGCAGTGCCAACTGCTTTTATTTTTTCTAATTTTGTTTTAAATTGTACCAGCAGTGGTGCTGCCTGAAATTTTTTTTAATTTGAATTTTATTATTGCTTGTAGCCAGCCCCCAGTGGCTTTAATAACTGATGTGTTGTGCTTTTTTCTTTTTATTTTGCAGCCCCAAGCTGCACCTTTGCTGCTGCTGTGTGCTTGGTGGATTAACTTTTGGTTTTTGTAGTCTGTTGTGTTCTGTCCCATGCCCAGCCTGCCAAGTTCTCTCTGTTTCCCATTTTGTTTTATTTTGATTGTTTGGGTGGGTGGTGCCTGACTGGTGCCCACATGCCCTCCCACCAGCAGTTGAGTCCCGGTGTCTGCTTGGCCCAAGAGTGCCTCCGAGAGCAACACCTGGCAGAATCCAACCAAAGATGCTGGAAGCCCCCAGCAGAAGATGCCAGAAGGTATGACCTCCCCTGCCTTTGTCAAGTTGTAGAAGTATTATTTAAATAGGGCCTAGTTTGGGGAAGGGAGGGATTAGGTACCTGTAGGACAGATGGGGTGGGTCTGAGCTAGAGGGGCCACAGTAACCCCCTGCCCTTTGCCTTCCCTTCGACTTGCCCCATTGTTGCTCAGTTCCCACAAACCTCCCCCCAACCCATAAAGCCTGCTGCTGTATTTGGGGAGGGGGGATTTAATTTTTCTAGCTTGTGTGTGTGCACCACAGTGCCATAGATAGGCAATTGGAAACATAGGAAGCTACCATATGGAGTCAGATCATTGGTCTATCTAGTTCAGTATTGTCTACACAGACTGGCAGCAGCTCCACAAGGTTGGAGGAAGGAGAGTCTCTCACCCTATCTGAGGATGTTAGGGAGGGAACATGGAATCTTCTGCATGCAAACATGCAGGTGTTCTTCCCAGAGCAGCCCCATTCCCTAAGGGGACTATCTTAAATTGCTCACCCATGTAGTCTCCCATTCCAAATGCAAACCAGGGTGGACCCTGCTTATCAGAAGACATAATTCATGCTTGCTACCGTAAGACCTGCTCTCCTCCCCACCCCCCACCCCGTGCAATGTGTATCGCTTGGCAGAAAAATATTTGCTGATGACATTGATTAAATAAGAGACTAATAGCTAAAGAATAACATTCGTTTATCAGCTTTACTAAGAATGATTATTGCAAATGTCAGTGAATGCAAACAATCCAGTTAAACAGCAATAAATATTCTTCAAGGGCTTCCCCATTTCTTGGTCACATTAAGGTGGTCCAAATGGTCTGCAATATACTTGTGTTCAGGAAACTTAGCTCTTGCTGCATCTATTAAAGCCTGAAGTGCTGCCCTTCTCTGTTCCCGGTTTTGTTCCCGGCTCTGCTCTTGTGTCATGTATGCCCGACTCAACCAATATATATTTTCAGCTTCAATTTCCAGCCTTCGAATCATATTCCTCTTCATTTCAGGACCAATGAACCTTGGTCGTCTGTATTTACCAATCCATTGTTTCCCAGGGATTGCATTTCGAAGCAGCACTATTGTCAGAAACATACCTTTAAATATAAAAGAGAATAAATTGACAATAACCAGTCAACAGAGCCCAAAGATGTGTTAAAAGCACAGATGGAAATGAATGACAAACTAAACAGAGATGTAAAATTTCTAGAAATGTTGACATGGAGGAAACATTTTTCTGATCTTCTTCCATGAAAAAGACATGTTTTGGAGAAAACAAATATTTTTGTATCATATTTAAACTTTACTCTTTTAAAGACACAATGAATTGTGCTGCTTACAGAGATGTGGGTTTTCCAGAAAGCTTCCCATGCAAATATCATTTGCATTAAAAAATTGTATTTTCCCCTCCAAATCACTATACAAATTTTAGTTCTGCCCTATGATCTTATTTGTTTATACAGTAAAACAGCACCACATTAATTCCCTACACTGTATCAAATGTTTTTCAAATAGCCAAGTTGTTGAACTGAAAATTTTTTTGGGGGGGGGGGATTATAAATACACTTCATGTACTTTAATTTCTATACAGAAGTATATTCCAAGTTTTATAGGGAAAAGTTTCTTTACTGTAACAATAAAGCATATGTATCCTCTCACACACTTTCTAAGGATAATCCCCTGAAAAACATTAATTACAGCTTTGAAATTGCTAAACTTGCTGATGAATTTTATAGAACAGTGCTGGATGTCTGGACTAGCATTGGTCACATGAAGCAGTGCAAGTTCCAGACCAGCACTATGCTGTTCTGTAAGAGTGGGGGAAGAGGCAATTTTCACCAATCTTCACTTTTCTCTAAAGTCCACTGTTCCTGGGGGTAACATGCTGGTGATACACAGTGGACTTCAGCGGGAAGGGAAAACTGGCAAAAATCACCCCACTCAAGAAAAAACACAGTCTCCACCAGACTAACTGCTGCAATACTAGTCTAGATGTCAGCCAATGACATTTTAGAAATGGAAGCATTTCCACCAGAAAGTCTGACAGCTTATTTAGCACACAAGATGTTTTCCCCCCTTAAACTAAACTAAGGCATTTAGACTCTTAAACGTAAGTATACTAAACAATAATTACTAACATGTCTTGCTGGAAATTTACCTGCAAGCTGCTACGATCAGAGATATCTGGACATGTCTGATAGAATTCTGCCTCAGTGAACTGGCTCAACACACTGAAAATCCACAGAGTGCGAGAAGTAGGGAGCCACAATTCAGGAGAATGGACAGATCTACCTGTTCTAAATGGGGTTAACTCTCCCAGAAGTAACAGGTTTGCAGTTTGGGAGTACTTCTGGACCTAACTCTCTGATATCTCAGGTGGGGGCGGTGGCCAGGAGTGCTTTTTATCAGCTTCGGCTGATACACCAACTGGAAGAGTACAACCCCAAGACAGTGGTGTACATGCTGGTCACCGCCAGGCTTGAATACTGCAATATACTCTGTGTGAGGCTGCCTTTGTACATAGTCCAGAAACTGCAATTGGGCAGAATGCTGCTGCCAGATTGGTCTCAGGGTTGTCCCAAAGAAACCATATCACTCCTATCTTGAAAGAACTACCCTGGCTGTCAATAGGCTTCCAGGCAAAATACAAAGGGCTGGTTATTGCCTATAAAGTCCTTAAGAGCTTGGGCCCAAGGTATTTAAGAGAATGCTGCCTTAGTTCTGAACCCTGCCACCTATTGAGATCATCAGGGGAAGTTCGTCTGAGGGTACCACCGGCTCATCTGGTGGCGACTCAAAAGGCATGTCTTCTCTGTAGTTGCCCCAGGACTGTGGAATGCATTTCCTGCTGAGATTAGAGCTGCTTCATCCCTGATGGCTTTTAGGAAACAGCTGAAGACGTATCTCTTCAACCAAGCCTTTTAGTTGAAGTTTTAGCTGATGTTTTTAAGTTGAATTTTATTGTTTTAACTCTAAACTAGTTGATCCAGCGCAGAGCATCTGCACCCTTAGTTCTCGCTGTCTCTCCTCCCCATCTTCATTTCCCCCTCCCTTCAGCCCCAGTCCCGGTTCTCCTCCTCCTAGTACACTTGGCCAGCCAGTGAGCAGTTTCCCTCACTGGCTGGCCTGGCCGGCATGATCCTTTCCCTCCGCGCCCACCAGCAGTGGTCTCCCTCAGTAGCCAGCCTGGCCAGCGCTTTCCCTCCCTGCCCACCCACCTGCTGCCCCCGCCATTCTCTTGCCCCATCCTGTTGCTAGGCAGGCAGCTGTTCGCAAACACTTTTGTTGTTGTAAAGCACTTAGACTTGGGTAGTGGACAGTATATAAACATTTTAAATAAAAAGTAGAACTCAAATGTTCTCAACCCCAGGAATGGGCAGAAGATTCAGTCTGTTGGTTGCAAGGTGTTTGGGGTTTTGTTTTTCAGAGAATACAAGAGCAGGTGGTCCCTGTATATGAACTAGTAAGAGACTAGCTTGTGTTCATGCTCCATCACTAACACAGATTTAGTTGTGTTCTTTACATGTTTAGCCCACTGGTGGATGACTGGAACATCAGTGTAAAAAACCCCCCACAAAAGTGCCTCATTAGCACAGTCATAAATGTGTCTCAGAGGTATGTAACACTGGGCTCAATGGGACTTACTCCCAGTTAAGTATGCACAAGATATGAATATGATAGATATTTTATATCACTTTTCAACAAAAAGTTCCCAAAGCAGTTTACATTGATATAAATAAATGAAATGGCTCCCTGTCCCCAAAGGGCTCACAATCTAAAAAAGAGACAGAAGATAGATACCAGCAACAGCCACTGGAGGGATGCTATGCTGGGGACGGATAGGGCCAGTTGTTCTCCCCCTGCTAAATAAAGAGAATCACCACTTTTTAAAGGTGCCTCTTTGCTCAGTTAGCAGGAGACCACTGCCTTGGCTTTACATTTAAAGCTACACTCTACACCGGGCCTGCACAACATAAGGCCTGGGGGCCGGATCTGGCCCATGGGGACTTTTTTTTGCTGGCGCCAAGTATTGTGCTTGCGGTGAGGTGTAAAATGCTGCCTTGCCCCATGGACATGGTGGGGGCCAGTCTCCTTTCAAAACTGACCTTTGAAGGCATTGAAAGTATATGGGGGACAAGGAAGAGGAAAGGTTGCTAGGAGCCTCCTCTTCTCCCCTCATGCTATGGGTAACTAACACTTGCTTTCATTAATATTTTTAATAAGTTTTAATGTAATTATTAATGTGCTGAAAACTTACCTTGGCCCCTGCCTACCAAGTCATGGTTGGTCCCTGCCCACCAGGGTATTTGAATTGTGCACCCCTGCTCTACACCATAAGTGGGCCAACTTGGGCCTCCAGCTGTTGCTGAACTACATCTCCCATCTTCCCCAGCCACAAGAAGTTGTGGCTGGGAATGCTGGGCATTGTAGGTCTATATTCTGCTATAAGTTGCAGATGGGGATGATAGCACTTGTAGTCCAAAAACAGAGAACCTCAAGTTGGCCAACCCTAATCAACGTGCATCATAACAAGGAGTGAGCCTCAAGGGACTGCTTTCTTTGCTGCTGCTTTGTATTTTATGGTTATATTGTACATGTTCCTTAAACTTAATTATATTTTTATTTTTATATTCCATTTTAATTCTTATTGTGTAGTTTTTATGGTTTTTAATACGACTGAATGTTTTGCAAACTGCCTTGAGATTATTTGAATAAAAGGCAGAATAGGAATTTAAAAATAAATACATGCATACATAAATGAAGAAACGAAGGAAATCTTAAAGTACATAGGCCATTAAAGGGTGCAAGTAACCTTCCGTTTCACACCCTCCCTCTCCCTAGTTTTTCTCTCTTAGGGTCAGCGTTAAACAGGCACAGCTGTGGGGCCTCAGCCTCTTCCTCCTCTTTCCTCTCTCTCCTTTTATATATTTATTAGGTATTTAGGTCAGGCTGGGGCGAGTTCTGGCTATAAGAGTGCGGATTTTAAACAGTGGGACATAGAACACTGAAGCTGACA
Organism: Hemicordylus capensis; assembly: GCF_027244095.1. Lineage (NCBI taxonomy): Eukaryota > Metazoa > Chordata > Lepidosauria > Squamata > Cordylidae > Hemicordylus > Hemicordylus capensis. The sequence continues at coordinate 34,722,148 of NC_069659.1, read as the reverse complement.
TATATCCGTCGAAACGTGTGTCCTTAGTTGCAATTCCCTCTTCTTAACGTTTTAACTTACGCAATAAAATAAGGTCTGGAGAGAAGGAACATACAAATAGATAGAAGGCCCCAAGAGGTACCTCTGAGCCCCCAGCACGCGGAAGACTGTGCAGCACACAAGACACACGAGTGGGCCAGCAGGATATACTAGAGCGAAAAACGAGGCAGCCAGCTTGCCTGGGAAGAGGGAGGGACGCTCACAGCAACCCCTGCCCAGCCGCGGAGGAAACCGCGTCACGTGTCTCCTGCCGCGTATACGCTACGGGGCTCTTACTTCCAGGACAGGCTAGGAAAAAGCTTCTGGTACCTCTCTTGTCTTCTCCCCACTGATCCTCTCAATGCCGCTTGCCTGCTCCGCACTGAGCGCTGGAGGCTTTTCCCGTCGCCGCCCGGTCCGAAAATACAAGATGGCGACGCCCACGCAAGACTCGACTGCTCGGACGCAAAGCTCGACCTCTTCGCCGCGGCTATCGCGAGACCAGACGAGAGTGACGTAAGAGGCGGCTGGGCATATGCGTGGCCAATCGGGGCTCACCGTGCCGCCAGATTCGAAAAGCTCGAGGTGTTGGGCGCTGGGGGGGAAAGCGGCGGTTCCTGGAGAGGAGGACGATTGGGAATTGCCCTGCGGGTAATGGGAATGGGAGGGCGAGCCTCCAAAGGGTGGGTCTCCGTGGCTTTTTTTTTTTAGTGCGCATTCCCAGGAAAGGAAGGGTTGGGGTTCTGATCCGCGTCATTGAATGGTCGTGTGTATGGAGATGAGGGCAGTCGCTACTCTTTGTTTAAAACTTCCAAAGTCCGTCCAGTCTGTTGTCGCAAAAACAGCAGTGAATCTTGTAAACACGTACATATGTATTTCAAGCTAAGTGACTCGAATCCAGTTCATCAGATGCATAAAGTGTTCTCCTGGGTTGATGGGGTGGGTATGTCTATGTATCTAGCCCTATTCAGATACTATTGTATTGTGCGTGTGTACAGGTGTCTGTGTGAATGACTGCACATGTATTCGCTTTAAAAATAAACATGGATATGGGTCTCTACAAATAGAGGCTACATTTAGGAACTGTAGTGTTGTATGTGTGTTGAGCATGAGAAAAGATCTGTTCATGTGTGAAATTGACCAGTGGCAGATGGAAAATTAGTGAAATATCCCAGACCTTGGGATCACTGATCACTATTGACAACATCCGGTAGGTGTCCCTGACAACCGCATTCCATGTGGCAGTCATAACAATAGTGCTATCTGAGGGAAGTATCTAATTTTCTCAGGTATGATTTTTTTTTTTTTTTTTTTTTTGCCGGTGCTGGGAAGATGCAACATCCCCTGCTAGAACCATAACCCAGAGGGAAGATATGGAGTCCTGCAAGAACGACTCGTAAAAATCAGGGAACCCCCATCTATGCTGGACAACTTCTCCTCCTCATTTGTCTTTAAAGTTGCTGTATGTTTTTCTGTAAATTATGCCAACAGGAACAAGAAGTTGTGTCTTGGATTTTCTTCAGTATGGATGTCACAGGAAGCTTCTTCCACAAACTGCGAACCTTAGCAGTCACTTTGGAGAAAGAGGCTGAGCAGCTCAAGCAGACTTTTCATACACATAGCACAGGTAAGAAAATTCCATAAACTCTTGCTTTGATGAGAGATGTGCCAACTGTTTGACAAAGGAGTAGTCTGCCTCATGCAGTGGTAGGTTCTGTTTTGCTGAAGGCTTTCAGACAAAGGCTGGACAGCCATCTTCAGGGATATTGAAGCAGTTTCCTGCACTGAGCAGGGAGTTGGTCTGAAAGACCTCCAAGGCCCCTTCCATCTTTAAAATTCTTTGTGATGGCTCTGATCGTGAGGTAGGAATGTAGGTAATTTCAGTGCTTGTCATCTCCATAGGCTGGATCGTTAGGAGAGGAGAGCTGGTCTTGTGGTAGCAAGCATGACTTGTCCCCTTAGCTAAGCAGGGTCTGCTCTGGTTGCATATGAATGGGAGACTACATGTGAGCACTGTACGATATTCCCCTTAGGGGATGGAGCTGCCCTGGGAAGAGCAGAAGGTTTCAAGTTCCCTCCCTGGCTTCTCCAAGATAGGGCTGAGAGAGATTGGTTAAGTAGGTCTTGGTATGGCCAGTGCCTGGATGAGAGACCCATGTATGCCATCATTGGGGTGGTGTTGCAGCTCATTGGTAAAGCATCTAAGGTCCCAGGTTCAATCTCTGGCATCTCCAGGTAAGGCTAGGAATGATTCCTGTCTGAAATCTTGAAGAGCTGTGGTCAGACAGTGTAGACAATACTGAGCTAGATGGACCAATGGTCTGATTTGGAATAAGGCAGCTTCCTATGTTCCTAATTCCCAGATATTACCCATTCTGCTGAAAAATTTCTAAAATCCATATCAAGTTCATTTACATGCATTTTCTTTCTTGCTGTCTTATGACTCTCTACAGGAAAGTGTGGCTTGCAAAATAAGGCACCAAGTTAAGAGATGCTGGCCCTTACCCAAAGACAATTAACAGCTACTGGAATTTAAAGGCCATAACTGTATTGCACCATGTTGATCTACACACAGTGCTGCACTTCCCCTAGCACCATCTTGGAAGATGTGCACAGAACACTGGGATGTGTCCGCCTTTCCAACACTTTCTCCATAGAGCTCACCTTCCAAGATGGCACTGGGGCTCAAGAGGGCTCTGTTTCTCTTAGAGGAGCCCCACCACAGGAATGGTCACCATGCAGTGCGAGGGGGACTGTAGAATATTCCACTTCGACTGAGTGGGCCTAATAGGCAATTAGTCAGGCAGCCGCTCTTAGGGTCAATGGAAGAAGCCACTGGCTCTCAGGCCTTGCAATGGGCACTGGAGCAGATTATATGAGTAATGGTCTCTTTGTTATTCTCCCCCGCCTAAATCTTCTTTTATTAAAACACTTCTTGAAGAACTTGAAGCTGATCCTCCAATGAGATATTTACATGAACTGTACTCTGAAGTCCGGACATTAAAGGTACTTACTTCTAACCTGCTCCTTCTTTCCAGCCCCACTGCCACCCTTTATTATGACTTGCATGACTTTTCTTACTGCGATTTCTCTGCTTATGTATTGGTCACGTCAAGTTCCAATTCACTGGAAACAATTGCAAATTTTGGCTTTTTCTCATTTGGCCAGATCCAGAGAAGTGTGAACAGAAAGATGTTCATACAAGGTGCCCCTATGATTTTGATCACTCTCCCCACCCCCATCCTGCACACACATCCCATGCTTGTTCCAGGGGGTCTTCCATTCCTCACAAGCACCATGGGGGGACCACAGGGCAGAAGAGGGGATAGGAAAGCCCCCTGTGTGAGCAGCCTTCTGCTTTTGCTTCTCTAGATCCTATCCACTATCTGTTTGTGTGCCACATTTTAACTTGTACAGTGACTGCACTCTACTGTGTTCTTGACAAAATCAGGGTCTGCAGAGATTTTATTGTTTAGGTGTTTAGAACTTTCTTTGGCTGTCTTAATTATTGTGAATGAGCAAATAAACAGTCCTCCGTTTAAAAAGTCACAGTGTGTTGACTGCTCAGGGAAGTTCGGTAATTTCTACTTACGGTACTTACAAACAAACAAACAATCACCTGTTTTTTAAAAAGCGATGTTTAGTTTATAATTGTTATTAGAATGGTCAGAATTTTTGTTTTTTAAAGTGAACCTGAAACAATCTCTGCTTCTACCAATTCAACAGTCCTTCTGGATTGTACAGTATTGCCAATGATCCTTGGGGAAAATCTTTGATATTATAGGCTTCTATTTCAGAGGAGCAAAAAGTACCTTTTAAAACTAATAAAATAAAAAGGGGTTGTTGGTTTAGTTGTGCTAGTGATAATAAAAACTGACCTTGCATCCTGACTGGACCTCTCATGCTGCTTGATAACCTACTATATATTCCGTGTTAACTTAAAGTCTACTTTTTTAAATCCAAGGTTGAAACTGATAATACTCTTGGTAAGAGTACTTCAGAAAAAGATGCTACATATGACTTCCTAAAGGCCTGTAAAGTTCTAATGAAAAGAAATGCAACAGATTTTGAGAAAATAAGTGATCTGTTCCAGAAATATGGTTACAAATCATTTGTTGGCAAGGAAACAGGTAACTTCTTTTTTCTTCAGTAGAATGTTTGGCAGCTTTTAAATATATTCCACATAAACCTGTTTGTGCATTTACATTAGGGTGTTTGAACTGAACTGCTAGTAGCCCTATTCAGACATTATGCTGTACATGTCTTCAGATGTCTGTACACAAGTACATGTTTTTGTGTGAATAACTGTACATGCATTCATTTTAAAAGTGTCAAATGCATGACACTAGGAAGTGTTGTACTGTATGCACGCTGAACATAATGTGTGAATCTCTCTCTCAAAAGCCCTGTTGCTGGTTTTAGGATTAGAGTGCAGGGTGTTTGGAATTATTAAATAAAATATAAACTTTCAGTATTTGTACTCCCAGGATTGCTAACAATAAAATTGTTATTCATAGGCATTGAAATTAATGGGACCAGTAAACTTTGTCCCATTAATTTCAGTGGGAGTGCTCATGAGTAACTTTGGATGTAATCCAGTGACTGGAGTAGTCTGTCTCATAATTTTATTTATTTACTACATTTATATCCTGCTCTTCCTCCAAGGAGCTCAGAACTGTGTACATGTTTATATTTATCGTTGCAACCACCCTGTGCGGTAGGTTACGCTGAAAGATAGGTGACTGGCCTAGATTCACCCAGTGAGTTTCATGGCTGAATGGGGATTTGAACTCAGATTTCCCCAGTCCTAGTTCAACACTAACCACTACACCACACTGGTGTAATTAAACTTGTGTGTACAAATGCATACTCCATGGGTACCAGAGCTGAAGGGTTGTGACAGAAGGAGTACATGTGTGTGTATGTTGTGTTTTTAAAGGTTAGGAACCCCAATTTAACTGATTAGGAGCTTAGGGATGTTACATCTGTGCTAGTACATAGAAGCAATAATATTCCTTGTGATATGCCTAACTACAATTCAGTCTGGAGGGGGTGGGGTTAAAATAATACTTTTTCTCAAGACTATAAACAGATTCCCTTTTTAATAAAGTAATAAAGGATGAAGCTGAAAACAACCTGGAAGCTACAATGTCAGATAAACAGGAGCCAACGCCCCCTGCTTGCTCTGAAAAATCATCACTACAATTTCCACAGCTTTCAGATTTTGGGCTTTCAAAATATGCTTTCCCAAGGACTCTGGGCACAATGCTCCTGCAATCCCATGCACAGAAGAAAGAACCAAGAGTGGATGATTCTGAATGCTTCTCACCCAGGGCAGAACACTTCCATATTCATGGCCGTGACCTGTGTTTAAATGATGACACCACAAGTGTGATGGATGACCAAACAATCTTCCTGCTTAATAATGCAAAACACATTCGGTGAGTAGCTACCTCCTGAACCTCTATGGGAATACGACTGCAAATATTTATATAATGCTTTTCAACAGAAGTTCCCAAAATGGTTTACCTAGATAGATATAAATAAATAAAATGGCCCTCTGTCCCCAACGGGCTCACAGTCTAAAAAAGAAACAAAACAGACACCAGCAACAGCGACTGGCAGGATGCTGTGCTGAATAAGTGCAGTTCTCCCCCCTGCTAAATAAAGATAATTGCCACTTTAAAAGGTGCTTCTCTGCTCAGTTAGCAGGGTTATTCCCAGTTCTTGTTCCTCACTACCTTATCGCATCTCCCATCCCTGAGGTGAACCTTTGTTGTGTTCGCCAACTTTGTTCTATGCATAAATATTTAGTGGGCGAAGGGGTGACATTTTCACTACAAACCTGTAGAAGAATATCCTCTTTCAAAAGTAGTTTCTGTTGTTTGTCCTTATTTTTCACCTTCCCTGCTCATCTACAACTAAGGTAAAGTGTGCTGTCGAGTCGGTGTCGACTCCTGGCACCCACAGAGCCCTATGGTTGTCTTTGGTAGAATACAGGAGAGGTTTGCCATTGCCATCTCCTGTGCAGTATGAGATGGTGCCTTTCAGCATCTTCCTCATAGTCTGGGAAACATACCAGCGGGGAAACATACCAGGAGAGGAGAGCTGGTCTTGTGGGAGCAAGCATGACTTGTCCCCATAGCTAAGCAGGGTCTGCCCTGGTTGCATATGAATGGGAGACGATGTGTGAGCACTGCCAAGATATTCCCCTCAGGGGATGAAGCCGCTCTGGGAAGAGCAGAAGGTTTCAAGTTCCCTCCCTGGCTTCTCCAAGATAGGGCGGAGAGAGATTCCTGCCTGCAACCTTGGAAAAGCCGCTGCCAGTCTGTGAAGATGATATTGAGCTAGATAGACCAATGGTCTGACTCAGTATGTGGCAGTTTCCTATGTTCCTATGATTCGAACCGGCAACCTCTGGCTTGTTAGTCAAGTCATTTCCCCACTGCTTCATTAGGTGGCTGCCATCTACAACTACTGAAAGAAAATGACTGTTAATAGAAGATTCTAGTATATGTTGCTATTCTTCCTTTCACAAACTGAGTGTGCCTATTGACCCCTTTCCCTCCCCTGTGCCTCATGGAATGCTTGGGGAGCATGATATTCTGGGAACATAATAAACACAATGGCTCTATAAAAGTGGAAACATGTCCCTTAAGGCAGGTATGTGTTTCCATTTTTATATAACACTCCCAGAGAATGTGGGAGCACTTTGACTATTAGAGCTCTTCTGCAATTATGTTTATAATGGCAAACGCAACAGAGCAAGATGGGAGTTCTCACTGCATCCCTGCCACGGCTTAAAGCAAACATGCTTCAAGGATGTCAGGCAACATCTCTGCACGTATGAGGTCAGTCACTCTTTCATGAATATGACAGTATCTTTGTCTTGTCTTAGGCAAGCTAATAAACTAAGTGGACCAGCAATGGTACTGGCATCAAGAGAATGTCTGGCTACACCTAAGCAAAGAAATGAATTATGTGGTAAGTTGTGAATATTCAGAACAAACTGTGATGGGTTGTTTTTTTTTAACACAAACCTTCCAGAAGGAACTGTTCAAATGTGAAAATAAAAATGTAATGAAAAGCATTCAAACAGCCAGACATAACTAGAAGAGTTAAACACAGAGGCTATAACCATGGCAAGTGGGAGGCCTAGCCCCCTTGGGGATACTGCAGGCCTTCTTGAATTTTTAGCTTTTAAGTCTCCAGCCCTTTTACTTGTGGACACATCAGGGAAAGCGTGCAGGCAGTATTGTGCCCAATCCATCATGAAGGAGTAAATCTGCTCCTTCACTAGTATGCTGGCCATTCAGTACAAAAGGCACTGAGAATCATTACACATCTACTTGTGGATTTTATAGAACTTACATGTTACTTCATGCAATTGACTGTCTTGAAATACATTAGGCTATGTGTATGTTAGATTCTGGCTGCTTGGCACTGTTTTGCTTTGTCTTCCTCCCAGTACCCTTAAGCCCCCATCACAAAACATCTGGCTGCAGACCTGTATGAGCATTTGTTGAGCCCAGTTCAGACATTGAGGTCATTCACACAACCAAAAACTGGGTAGGGCAAGTATCCTACCCAGGTTCGGGAGCTGTGTGTGCTCTGAATTTTCAGTTGTGTGAGAGCAAACGTTAGGAAGAGAGATAAGTGCCTGGGAAGGACAACTTTTCCTCCTACCTTGGTCAAATGCTTGGTCGGTGCTGTCCTACCCAGCTTTTCCTCCAACCTTGATTCCACACAGTCACATCTCCCTCTTTCTAACTAGTTGTTTGCTCCCACACAACCGAAAATTCGAAGCACACGCTTCTCTCAAACCTGGTTAGGACACTTGTCCTGCCCAGTTTTCGATTGTGTGAAGGACTTTGGTATTCCTCTCTGCTCCCCATCCCTGAGACCTTTCCTGGAGGGAGGGAGGGAGGGAGGGAGGGAGGGAGATCTATGACAGGTCTGCTCCCACCTCTGCTTCTTTTACTTTAAAGAAAAGGAAACAGTCCAAAATGAGAGAGCTGCATCTAGTCTCATAGGGTCAAGAAAGATATTGAGCCAGGTCTCACGATCGGTGAGACCCGCTTTGTGAAGGTGAGCGCAGACGAGCAGGGTGGGAGCCCTGGGCGGCCGAATCGGCCGCCTACACAACTACCGGCTCCATGACGGAGCCGGTGGGAGCTGGGAGGATCAGGGGCCACGTGGCCCCCAGAAGCTCCAGTACGCCTGGCGCAGGCGTGCAGGGCTGCTTTTCAGCCTCCTGCCGGGGGTCTAATGAGTAGCCACGCCGCAGAGCCGCGGCTGCTCACGATTGCTTAAACTGGGTTTGCGCAATGCTCGCTCCGCAAACCCGGTTTAAGCACCGGGCTACAGAAGCGAGTGACCCGCTTGCGAACCATTGGGCTCGCAGCCGAGCCCAGGGGTTCACATGATGGGAGAAAATCTTGCCCAATTTTCTCCCATCGTGTGAATAGCCTCATTGTATCTCCCACTCTTTGCTCATGACTGAAAGAAGAGAATAAAGCTTATGAGCCAAAAATCTCTCCGGGTATGACCAGGACAAAGTGAGAAATAACTATTAACTATTGAACAGGTCTTTTTAACTTGTACAAGTCAAACTGAGAGTGGTGAAATTCTGCTCTTCTAAAGAGCATCAGAATTATGGGAGGAAAGCAGATTTTCTGGAAATAGGTTCAAAAGCCTGTAACCATGAAGTGATAGAAGTTCCCAGTGTGCCCTGTGATACATTCTAGGTCCAGTGAGAACTCCCTTTCCCATGACAGTAATGGCACTCAGACCTGCTGTGAGGGCTTGGTCACAGCTGGCCCTCAGTCTAACTATCCACTGCCACCAAATAAGGTCTTTAGCTTGGATGACTGGTTCCACTCCCAGTCACTGAACCCTCTGTCTTTTCAAAAACTCTCAAAATTCAAATAAATAAAATAAAATAAAATGGTAAATAAAATGGGCAGGTAGGTGTGAGGTGGGGCTAATCTCACAGCCCTCCTCCTCTTGGCTGCTCAACCTTCCCTTTTATCCAGTTGCATTAACCAATCAGGGAGTTTCCTCCCTCTGGCAGCCAGAACCTTCTGTCTCTGCCTGGAGACAATCAATCACAACACTTTGCAAATTCACCTCCAAAACTCTGCAGCAGAAGACTTTAACCTCAGACTTGTCTATAAGAGATTGCTACCTTTTAACCCCTGCAGATCCCGGAGGCGGCATAGAACTGAAGAAAGGGAAGGAATCATTCCTTCACACCTGCATTTCTATCCCTTTCTACCTGACAGAATTCTAAAATTTGAACTTTCAGATGCCCTCTGTGTGACGTGACCAATGCCATCTTGTGTTTCAGATTATATGTCTTCACCTGCTAAACCCGTGTTCTGCACACCTGGCTTGAAAATCTCCCCCAGAAAGAATATCACTTTACCAAAATCCCCAGAGACTAACCAATCAGACTTGACTGACCCTACAACAGAAACTGTGCTTCAAGATACAGAGTCTTTGACAACAGAACCTGAAGTAAGTACTGAACAACATTTGGCCTAACTGTGTCAGCCACAACCCTCAAACAAAGTAGTTAACTAGGAGGAGATGCTCAAGACCTTAGCCCGTTTTGGTGGATCGTGTGCTGCCCCGGGAGCCGCTTGGCTCCCTGCAGCAAATCCTCTTAATTCCGCCCCCCCCCCCCCAGACGAGGTTAGCGGAGCAAGCGCTACACTATACCCGTCTATTTGATCCTTCTGTGCCATGGCAACACACTAGGAGACCCCCACCGGGAAGCTGAAACAAGCCTCCCGGCCCTGGGGGGTCTCTCCAGGATGCCCCATGTGCTTACGCGGGGCATCCTGGAACTTCTGGGGGCCACATGGCCCCCAATCCCCACCGGTGTGGGCGGCTGATCTGGCCACTCAGGGCTGCTTCCTTGCTCGTCTGCAAGGAGAGCAGGCTAAGCCTGTTCTCCCCACAAACCCCTTCCCAGCGAGTCTCACTGATCGTGAGACTTGCCTCTAGCTGTTTTCGTCTTGTGGGGTAACCTTTTACCTTGTAAGTTGCTAGGGGAGGTTGCCTTATACCAAGTCAGACCAGTGGTCTATCTGTCTTAGTGCAGTCTACATTGATTGCCAGTTTCAGGTACAGGGGGGGGGGGGCGTTTTTCTTAACCCTACTTCAAGATCCCAGAATTGATCTAAGGACTTATGCATGGAAAGGATGCTCTTATTGCTGTGTTACAGCCATGGTACGCTTGTACCTTACACATGCGCTATTGGAAACCAGTCTGAGCTACAGAACAAGAAGTAGAGCATTTATTTATTTTTTGTTTCAATTATATTCCTCTCTTCCTCAGAAGATGGCCCATGGTTATGTTTATCCTCACAACAACTCTGTGAGGTAGGTTAAGCTGAGACTTAAATAACTTGCTCAGAGTCACCCAGTAAGGTCATTCACACAATCAAAAGCTATGTTCTACCCGGGTTTGGGAACTGTGTGTGCTCCCAATTTTCAGTTGTGTGGAAGCAAGGTAAGAGGAAAACCTGGGTAGAAGTGATTGTGTGGAAGCAAGGGAGGAGGAAAAACTACCCCAGGTTTTAACCCTCTCAATTTTCAATTCTGCGCTTCCTCTCTCTTCCAGCCCAGTTTCAGGGGTGCAAAGTACATGGTTCTAGAATCAATCAATCTCTCTCTCTCTCTCTCTCTCTCTCTCTCTCAGCTGCCAGAGTAGCACAACCTCCATCCCCTTTCTACAAGTACAATGGGTGTTGAGGTGCCCCCTCTATGCTGCCCACTGCTGATGCTACGTCCTCCAGCTGTTGCTCTGTTAAGGGCACCATCTCTCTCTCTATCAATCAATCAATCAAACACACCAATAAATAGCAAGTAGCCCCCTGCTTCTGTTGTAGAGTTAAGCAGCTGGCACAGTCTCTCTCCCAACTCAAGTTTGCGTGTGTACGTGCACACATTCATTCTCTCTCTCTCTCATAAGCTGCAAATAGCCTCCTGCTGCTATTGTGGAGTTGAACTGACACATTCTCTCAAGTTCCAACCTAACTACTTCTACACCAATAAGCTACATATGGCTTCTCCAGGCATCCTGTTGCAACTGCAGGACAAATTCTTAATTCTGTTCAATTTAAACTGCAGTCAGTAGGCTGAGGCATCGCTGATAGCACCATCTGTCCCAGAGGATTTCAGTAAGGAAACCTTGAGGTTGGCAAGTGCCTTTGTTGAAGACTGGGGAGTAAACAGTTATCCCAAGCCTGTGTTATTAATTGGGGTGAGTGGTTATCCCATATGGAAACAGGTTCTAGTAAGAATTAATCTGCCTACGTTCCTTTCACTATCCCTACAACTGCACAAAATTTAGTCCAAATTGGTTCCCACTTGCACTTCCAATGTTCATGTGTCCACCATATTGAATCAGGGTGGATGATGACATTACAAACTACACCCTTGAGCTATCCCTATGTGTCCCTACACTTGTAGCAAATTTGGTTCAAATAAGGGAGTCTACAAGTTAGCTCTCTTGCACCTCAAACGTTCACACATCCGCCATCTTGGATTGGGGTGGATCACATCATTACAAACTACGCCATTGTCCCTGTATGTCACTCACTACCAGTCTGGTTCAAATTTTGATGTGGATGACATCATCCCAATATGCCATTGAGGAAGTTCCCACGATCAGTGGGAGCCACCTGGAGAGGGTTAGTGGGAAGAGCGGGCTTAGCCCGCTCTCCCCGCAGACGAGTAGTCAGTCTGCTCCGGGCGGCCACCCACACGACTGCCAGCTCCATCACAGAGCTGGCGGGGACTTGGGAGTTTGGGGGCCACACGGCCCCCAGAAGCTCCAGTATGCCCTGCGCAAGCACGCAGGGCATGCTGGAGAGACCCTCGAGCCGGGAGGCTGCTTTTAAGCCTCCCGGTGGGGGGGTCTATTCGTGAGTTGCCACACTGCGGCAACACACGATTTTAAAAAACAGGTTTGCGGAGCGCTCACTCCACAAACTTAGCTTAAGGGCAGAGGTAGTTTAGCGGGTTACCCGCTTAAGAACCACCGGGCTCGCAGCCGAGCCCGGTGGTTCTCACAATGGGAGAAAATCGGGCTAGCCTCTGGTAGCCCGAATTTCTCCCATCATGTGAATAGCCTCATTGTATCTCTACAACTGTACCCGATTTGGTTCATATTGCTCCAGGCATTGCAAAGTTGATAGTGGTGAACACACACAAAATGCCAGGTGATCTCATAAGCCTACTGGAAAGTAGGCTAAAAACCAGTATGGATATTATTCTGGGCAGTTTTTCGTCTTTAGATAGCAAAACTGTTTATGGTAACTGACTGTTCTTTGGGGATATTATGTACCGGAGTACCAGCAGTAACTATGTCCTTAAAAGAACAAAGTTGGACAGCTACTGAGTTGCTGCACAAGACATGTGTGCATCAGGGGCCCAGAATTCCCCACAACAACCACTTTCAATAGGACTTCCCATCCTGTTCTGCATTCACCGGAAAGATTTTGTGTAGCCTGCCTAGGTTAAGAGGTCATTTTGAGATGCTCATTATGTATTAAAGGGGGTTATTGTATTACTCTTTCAGTGTTTGAACATTGTGGGTCTTTTTTTCTTTTTTTACAGCAAATATGTGTCAAGGAGGTGGTGCCAAATAAAAGTCAAACAGAAAGTGCTGTTGCATCTATCAATCTCTCAAACAAGTATCTGGAAGGTCTTGAAGAACCCTCTCCGCCACCTATACTGGATTATAGAAACATTCTTAGTACTCCACCACCACCACCTGAAATAACAGTGATTCCAAAACAGATTCTTCAGGTTGGAGAATTAACCTTTCCTTCAACTGGACTGCTGTGTTTTTGTTTGTAAACAGTTTGTCCTCCTTAGGGGTTGGTTGCGGGGAGGAATTAAAACTGGAAACCTTGCTCTTAGCTAGAAAACATCTATACTCTTCCACTTTTATTTTCTTTTTAGATTTTATCAAAATACAACCCAAATGTAGAAACATCTGGCTCAGTGGAGAAGATGGCTAATCGAGGAATTGGTACACAGTTTGAAAAAGAGCCTACTTTTGGTGTTGCAAACAAAGAAAATGGGTGAGATGGGGATGTCTTATGTTTTCAGAGGGGTGGAAGAAAGTTGTATTTAGCCCATATGAACACAGCTTTGTGCTGCGGGTGAAGTCATCTTGTTGAGCCAAAGAAAAGAAAGACTCTCTGTCTACCTTGACTCCTGAAGCACATTCCTAGCATCAGATAAGACAAATGCAAAGTTCTGTTTCTGTTAACTTAGCTGAGGAGAATCTACAACTGCTTTGATCTATTGACCTACCTCAGCAACAGCAAATAACAAGTTGAATTTGGAAGAAAGGGTTCATGCCTTTCTACCTTCTGGGGATATGTTTGCAAATACATCTGTTGAAGTAAACTTTCAATTTACCCATTAATCTTGATCTTAGTTTCCCCGCTTGCTTGCTTATTTATTACATTTGTACACCACCCCAAACTTTCGTCTCTGGGCGGTTAACAATAGTATAAAACAAGTTAAAATATATACAAAAACTTAAAACAATTTCACAATTTAAAATCAACCATGAATTAAAACCTTAAAATTTAAAGAGCAGAAAAAGCTTGGGTGAAGAGGTGGGTTTTCAAATGCTTTCTAAAAATTGTCAGAGATGAGGAGGATCGTATCTCAGCAGGGAGCGCATTCCAGTGTCTCGAGGCAGCAACCACGAAAGCCCGTCCCCTTTAATTGAAGGTGCTTTATAATAACTTGGTCGTCTTAGACAGCATCTCTACATCAGGCTGCATTACCTAATAAAGACTGTCCCACATTTGAGAAAAAATAACTTATTCATGAGATGGCTCCTTGCTTCTTCCCCAGAAAATGGTTGACACAGAAATTCAGGCCTCAGCAAAAAGGCTGACAACGATGAACCATTTTCCTCACAATTTGCATCTGGCTCATGTTGCATGCACAGATTTCTTTCTGTAACTGGTGTTGTTTGAATAATCATCTGTGCAGTCATGAGAAACTGCGCCTGGGCAGAGCTTTGTTCAGAATATTCTAGAGCTTTAGCCTCCAATGTCTGGCAGAATTATTGAGCTTCTTAAATGAAGTTTTCAAAGCCCTAAGTCTACAGCTGCAGCCAGGGTAGTGGCAACTAGTTGGGACATGATAAAATAAATTGCAAATGAAAAGGAGAAAAATATTGAGAGAGAAAAGAAATAAATGAGGGGTAATGAACAAAAAGTGATACTGTATACTGAGGCTGTAACTTGATAAGAAACATGCTTTTGTTGACTAAGAGAAGATTGGTGCAGCAGCTCTGGTAGTCAAAGAAGAACTGGGGGAGATGCACGATCCCTGCCTATGTAGACATGCTCCATGGGGGGGAGTGGTTTGTGCCAAAAATCTGAGGTTAAATCTCTAGAAGATGCAGTTTCTTGTATGCACAGAGACCATGAAAAAGAATTTATCTTGGCCCCTTTTTACTTGAGGTCATATGAGGTGTTTGCTGTTTTTGTAGAAGCCCTATGAAGAGTGGATATATTTGTGGTGAACAGTGCTTTCTCTGCTTCCCGTGTATATGGTGAGCCAGCGTTGTGTAGTGGCTAGAGTGCTGAACTAGGACCGGGGAGACCCGAGTTCAAATCCCCATTCAGCCATGGAACTAGCTGGGTGACTCTGGACCAGTCACTTCCCTCTCAGCCTAACCTACTTCACAGGGTTGTTGTGAGGAGAAAGTATGTAGTACACCACTCTGGGCTCCTTGGAGGAAGAGCGGGATATAAAAATGTAGAATAATAATAAATAAATAATAAATATGTATTTTTTTTTATTTCTTACCTTTCTATACCACCCCATCCAAAAACGTCCCTGGGCAGTATGCAATCTAAAAAGCCATTAAACCATTGACACAAAACAATTCTTTAAAATGAATAAATGCTAAAACCCAAAGCTTTAAAACTATAAACTAAAAGCCTGACTTAACAGGTATGTTTTCAGGTCCTTCTTAAAAACATTCAGAGAAGGGGAAACAAATTTCATTAGGAAGCACGTTCCAGAGGCTCTTGCCATCGCATTTCACCTTACGGCATCTTGATCTTGCCATCAATTACAGTTGTCAGAAACCCAACATGAGTTAGAAGCTATTGCCAATATAATCTGAAGATGAAGTGTGTTAACATTTTATATGGGTCACCTTAGGAATGGGATGTGGCCAGCTGAGAACCTAATTACACATATTTAGTCTGTCACCAAGAGTCCAACTCAGATACCTTACAGGAAGTGATGGCAATGAATTAAAAGATGTAGAGAAAAGATGCAAAATATTTGGGATGTTGGTTTCGATTCTGGAAATGGAATCTTGAGACATATTGTAAAAAATCAAGGTGGTTACATTCAAGATTGTTACAAAAGACGTTTCAGTGGATATCTCAGTAACTTTGTTTATAATGTAACTCTTCATGATTCAATTTACAGAAAGTATTCTGGATGAATTCAACAAGAAGCCTGGTCTGGTTTTTGTCTGGACTGTCTGTGGTGTTCAAGCATCTTTGCAAGAGTTTAGTAAATGTAATGGAAAAGAGAAAACTGTGAGAAAATACATGGATATGAAGGCTTTTTTTTTCTTTTTTCTGAACAGCTTGAACAAGTTCAACTGAAATTATTTCTTTTCTGACACTACTACTTAAAACTGAGAATAAAATAGAAACGTCTGCGTACTATCTCTGCTGCTTTTCCTCTATATGCATACACTGTTGGCTGGCATTCTGGCCAACAGTGGCAAGGAGCTTGCCTGAACAGCCTGCTCTCTGCTCCTAGAACTCTCTTCTGGTGGACTGAAAATAAAAACAAGATCTCTTACAGGTGACAGATTTCTGCCAGCAGCTTTCTAATGGCAGAAACACACCCAAAGAGGTTGTCATGAGTATTGGAAATTTTTTATTTTGTATATGGTGGGTTGTTTCTCTGGCTAACTGAAAGATAGGGGCATATATCCTGGCTGATACTGGACATCTAGTGTTGTAGGCAATTGGCCAACTGGTTTTTAATATATTTTGGAAGCTATTAACAACATGATTCCTCTGGGGAAAGGTAGCACCCCGACTGAAGTGGTCATAGATGGGGGTGTTATAGTGGTGAGGAAAGGACTGGTGAGGTAAGGGGAAGGCGCCATAGAAAAATTCATGCTATTCTGCTTTCTGGACCGAATCTCAGCAGAATACTTGGACTGCTGGTGAAGAATACTGCCATTCAGGACCAAATGCTGGATGAGCACACTGACTAGGCATGCACTGTGGAGACCTGATTGGATGAAGTGAGAGAGGATAAACTCTCCTAGCTGTTTCCAGGTACATCAGGATTCCATCTCCCTTACCCGATACAGGCACTCAAAGTTGGTTGATCGTCGGATGGAAGATGTGGTGCTCAGTTCCTGAGTCGGAAAAAAGAATGTTCCGTTCCAAGTTTGGAACGGAATGCAAATACCCAGAATGTCCTGTCGGAATAACTGGTCAATCTGCCGTAATTTGCATCTTCAAAGAAAAGTTGGAACAACTTCCTTTCTCAAGTATGTCTGTTGTTGATTACACATTTTGATAACTAGGACATTTTCAATCTAGATAAAAACGTTAGGTCAGCTTGGAACAAAATTGCATATGTAGTCCAACTGCCTCCATTTGTACCAATATAGAATAGAGTTGAGACAGTCTAACAGTGGTATCTGACACTGCACTGACTAATCACATTTTAAATAATGATGATACATGCTAGAGATGTAATTTGCCCAAAGTATTTTTTAAAATATTTGGTGGGGAATCCTTTCTAGAGAAAGATTACATATATAATATGCCTTTTTTAAAAAAGACAGCTCAATTTTATATTGGTTTATTTTTAACTCTGCCATACTAAACTTGTTCTGTAAACCACCTGGGGATATATATTGGGCAGTTTAAATGAGAAATAAGTAAAAATAAATACTTAGTAACTAATTGCACTTCCCTCTCAACCCCACAGTAAGACTGTCAGCATTTTTAGGCAATATTTTGAGGCTGACAGAACTGATCTGCAATGTTAGCTGAATTGATATGAAATAGAGAAAACTTTGTACTTGGACTGAAAGGTTGTCTAAAATGTGAATGGTAGCTGAAATAAGTAAATTAGGAGTACATATGCTTGTGTCATGGCAAGCAAAAAACATATTTCTATATATTAATCCCCTTTATAATCTTCATGAAAGATATAAAAAAAGCTTTTCCTTGACTGGAGACAAATGTGATCCATTGAAGCAGAGGATACAATATGTTGTGTTTCCTCCCTGAAAACTTGCCAAAATTATATGGGATCCAGTATACATATTTTAATGTACTCCTACAAGATTTTGAATATAGAAGGTATTTTTCTGTATTAATCATGGTATATAGGTTAATGTGTATGTATTGCAGTTATATTTTTAAGCTAATTAAAATGAAAATTAAGAGCCCAAGGGTACAGCTAAGCATGTCCTAATTGCTTGCCTTCTAGCCCCATGCCCACAGCAAGTTGTTGTCAACTGAAAGAATCTTGTGTGGTTTTGTGAACAAACAGTTACTGGACAAGCTGAAAGGCTAGCAACATGAAGTCTTGAGGGGACTTTAACTCAGTTGGAGCTCCCATTTCAAAGATAAGAAAACAGGCCATGGCTACACATCAAATCAGTCTATTGTCTGAGGGTTGCTACCATTTAATGATTACTTGTTGAGCTTCTGCTTGTCATGCAGCTGCTTTACATCTTGCACTTTTTTGTAGTAGGCTATGGCAGATTGTAGTATTCACTCTCATTGAAGTTCCCAAACTATGGTGCACCTTCGCCTTCAGTGCAGAATACCTAGAGGGGGAAGCAAATCTCCAGGGTGGAAGAGGATGCTGGAGCATGTAAGTCTCACCAAATGAGATGATCACATACCTTCTCATAAAGAATCCTAATTGACCTGATTAGATTTGTGGGATGACTACTCTCCTGAACCCCATTATCTCAATCCAGTTAGGGAAGAGCTGTTGCTTCATTTGAATGGTGTTTCCTTATTTTTCTTTAAAATTCTCATGTTGTATTAGTGCACCAGTCCAAAGATTGTCACATTCTGAGTCACAGTGAGCTATTCAGAATCTCTTCAACTCTACAGGATGTAGTACATATGAGGAAGCCCCATTCTGAGCCTACCTCATCTGCTGTAATGTCTAGACAAAAGGGCTAAGGGCAAGTGAGCTGCTGTAAAACTTCAACTTCTCTTTGCTCCTGACAGTTTGTCTGTGTCACTGTCATGAAAGACATTGGCAAGAGCTCTCAGTGCTGTTTTTTATAAGCTGCATTTAGCCAACTACATCTTAGTGTGACAAACTGCTGTAAAGTCTTCTGTTTGCAAGATGTGGTCTCTCATCCTAACAAAGCACATATATAAGTAGGGTCTGCAGAAAGGTGCTGACAGCAGCACCCCTCACACAACTCCCATACCATTTTACACTGTGAATAACTTGGATTTTTCTTTTTGAAGTTAAGGAAATGGGTAGGAACAAGATACTCCCCACAATTTGCTCTTGTTTGTAACATCATAAACAAAATGCTGATGTAAACCAGATGCACACTGGAATAGCTTTCAAACAACTGGCACAACAAGTGATGTGTAAGTTTCCTTTTTAAGTGCAGCTAGAGCTGAAATGAAATTAATTGCTTTTTGGACAATGGATAAGCATTTGTTGAGCAGAATTCATTTATCTGCCACAGAAGTTATGCTTATTAAATTCTAGAATATCACACATACGCATCCACATCCAATACTTCATAGCTGGAGAAATGCAGCTCTTCTCCTGGCCTGCTTTATAGAGTATGACTTCAAGAGTCACAAGTATAGGAGTACCATCCAACACACTATAGTAGAGATACTTTTCAGATGCAACAGACAACATTCTCTTCTGCTTGCATGTACACAGTACAGATCTACTGACTGAAGCAAGTACTTGCCTCATGTATATTTTGGTTTCTTTCCCAGTAAACCTCAAAAATTGATTTAAGAAATACATCCATTTTAATCTCCACACATACGTTATAACAGTTACAATGTTTCAAAAATCTACTACTTGTGGTGTTTTAGCCATACTCCTTACACTTTGGAAGCACAGGGCAATTTCAAATTCAGAGTAATCAGGGAAAGAAAAACTAGCCAAGCAGCTAGAGATAGCTCTTCTAAAATATATGTAGTAACAAATTAAAATAATTTTACTATTTCCAAGACTTGAGTTTTCCACCATTTTTGCATTTCACACACACAAAGCCTTTTCCTAAGCAACATGTGAACATACAGAGGATGTGCTTGTGGGAAGAGAGCAAAATATTAGTAAGGTCTCATGCGGCCTGATGGAGGTGGTGCTCGATTTGGAGGAGTAATTGCTATGTCCAGGTAGTCTCCTATCTGGAACTTTTGAGACTGCAGAGTCATGGAATCATCTGTGCCTTTTCTGCCTGACATTGTACTGCCGATCTCCTTCACCCTGTAGGAAGAAAGGAAGTGTGTATTATTTGCATTCAATACTAAGCCAAAATGAGAATTGTATCTCGTTTGAACACAGCAAATATCACAGTTTGTCATAGTTTAAATCACTAGTTGGAAAGACTCGATTTAATCGTTGCTTTCTATTAAAACTGCATTATTTTGTTGGATATAACTTTAATACATATTCTTCACCACTCAGAGATAAATGTAGGCCTTGCATTTCTTTGTTCCACTGTTTTGCATTTTGCACACATCTTGCCCATGGGTAGAACTGCATTGAAATATCCCCAAATGGGATTCTCTTTTATAGCCTGCTGCTATGATAGGTATTCCCTTCTACAATTCCCCCAGCAGATCTTAAATCCATGGAGGGAATATCCAATCAGAATTTTATCCTCAATATTTTTCTCAGCTTTGCTTTTGTTTCACTTTCTACTGCCTCTCCCTCTTTGCATTTACCTCCAGACTCCTCCTCACCCAAATCTACCAACAATTCTCTATTCATTTATCTTCTAGATCTTTGCACTTTTTGAGAGAGGTAAAGGCCTTATACTCACTCTCTCAGTGCCTGTATGTACAGAAACTTGCATAGTAATAGGGCTGCTCAAATCTGTTCTCTTTATCACCATATACTGTTGCTAATAATAAGCATGTTCACAATATATATAATTAGAAGTTGTGTATCTTTGAGCACATATCTCAAATTAAATCTCTTTATTTAGGAGTATGTATGTCCCAGCCCTGCTGCTTAAGACCCTTTCTAACTGGAGATATACCAGAACTCAACCCTTGCCAATTATTCCAAACTGTGAACATATATAGTCTAGGTTACAGGATATATAGCATTTGCTTTTATGGGTTGAAGATGTGAGGGGCAGTTTCCCATGTTCTTTCAAGGAGCTAACATACAGCTTTGAATTCTTGCTACTATGAACTGCCTCCATGGATTATATTACCTGTAACCAGGCCTTTTGAGATCTGTGAAAACGATTGCGAAGTTGAAGTGTGTGCCCTTCTTTCTTGCTTCTGGATAGACTTCTTTCACTAAACTAGTCAGTTCTTTTAGAGTTGCATCCATCCTGGAAGAAGTAAGAGCAAGCAGCATTATAGGTCAGAGTAGTAACTTTGAAATAATGGTATTAAACCCAGACTCAAAGGAAAATAAGAAACAGAACAAAAGTCTTATATCAATAAACGCATCTCATATTAGAAACTCCACAAAGGTTTGTAGTCTTCATCAGTTCATCCAGTGTTGGTTTCATGAGTGACAAGAAAGTGTCAAACTACATCTGCATTGTATCACATTTGTCATTTGGATTTGCTTCTTATCATCATGTCTTGTTCCTAAGCTGCTGTTTGCACAATTGCAGTACAAGTACCGCCATTTTTGGAAGGGTGGTACATAAATCAAATAAATGAGTAGAAATCAGAACACAGTAATAAGAGATGAAAGTCTGTTTGCTGTTTCAAAAGACCTGAAAGGAACAAGGTTTCTCAGATTATCGGTCCAGATGTGGCAAGCAAAATTTCAGAAAAGTAATCATTAGCAGGGTGGATTTGATTTAAATCAAACTGATTTAAATCACGATTTAAATCACTAGCAGGGTGGATAAAAATAAAAAAAATCCGATTTTTTTGATTTAAATCAGATTTTTTATTTAAATCAGATTTTTTTTATTTTTATCCACCCTGCTAGTGATTTAAATCGTGATTTAAATCAGTTTGATTTAAATCAAATCCACCCTGATCATTAGTCCACATTCAAGGTGGCTTACTAAATATGTGACTTTAGTCCCTCCGAGCACAAAACCTGGAAACAGTCCCAATTACAGAGGTGCACGAAATGGATTTCACATTTCGTTTCAAGCTCAAAACAAAAAGCAGATGGCCAGAACGTTTCAAGTTTGTTCCATCGAAACAGCCAGCTTTGACAGAACAAACTTGAAAAATCTTGAGTGTTCAAGCCATAGGGAACAATGGGGGAAATAACAACACCCCATTGTTTCCCACGGGTAGCTCCTAAGTACACCAAAGTGGGTTGTATGGTAGGGCCTGATGGGTGCTACTTACCACCCAACCCACAAAAGAAATCGGCAAGTGGGCAATTTTAAACAAATGTTTACCCTTTCCCCCAAACCCCATAGAATCTTATGGGGGTTTGGGGAAAAGTTTAAAAATTTGTTTAAAAATAACCCGCTTGCCCATTTCTGCCCATGGGTTGGGTGGTAGATAGCACCCATCAGGCCCTACCACACAACCCATGTTGATGTCCCTAGGAGCTACCCATGGGGAACAATCGGGCATTATTGTTTTCCCCATTGTTCCCTATGGCCAAAACAGTTTTACATTGCAATTTTCAATGCATTTTGAAAAACCAGCAGTGCTGGTTTTGACCTTTAAAGCCCTAAACAGTTTGGGCCCTGGATACCTGAGGGACTGCCTGCTCGATGAGGTCATCAGAGGGGGCCCTGCTCTATGTACCAACAATGAGGGAGGATCGCTGGTCATGTACACGGGACAGGGCCTTCTCAGTCATTGCCCGCAGACTTTGGAATGCCCTCCTGGTGGGTCTCCGCTCCCCAGTCTTCATCAACATTTTTAGAAAGCAAGTAATATCTTGGCTTTTTACCCAGGCTTTTAAATGAGTGTTGTTTGCTGCTGCTTTGTATCTTATGGATATATTGTACATGTTTTTTAAACTTTTAATTAGATTCATTTTTTTATATTCCATTTTAATTCTTATTGTGTAACTTTTATGGTTTTATATTGTTTTGTAAATGTTTTGTAAACCGTCTTGAGATTATTTTAATGAAAGGTGGTATAAAAAATAAATAAATACAACACATTTTGCAACCTTGCCTTGAAAAACACTGCAAAAGCAAGTAAAATCAGGCCCCGTTCGGAACTGAAATTGGCCCGCACTGCATTGGCAGTGCGGCCGGGCTCTCCCTGCCTTAAAGGCAAGGAGAGTCGCTCCTGATCTTGTTGCCAATGCAGCAGGGCCGATTGATCTCCCTCCCAATTGGGGCCGCGTGGCCCTGTTTAGGAGGAAGATCAGCCCGTACTGCTTTGGGCCACGCAGCCCCGTTTGGAAGGGAGACCACGCCCCCATGTCTGACCTTAGGTGTGAGGGCACAGCTAGCCAGCCCCCTGCATCTGACAGGGGCCAGGGGGCCACCGCCACACATGGGCTGCCACCAGCCTCCCTACACTCCTGCAGCCACAGTGACTGTGCTATAACAACTTCATTGGCACAAGCTGCTCTCTCACACACAATTATGACTCTTAAAACATTACTTCCTAACATTGCAACAGCTGCCACAGCAGCACCCTTAGCAGCAAGATCAATAAGATCAACTACAGCAACTTCAGTCACGTTTTGACTGTGTACACCTTGCAATGAAGATTGCAGAGCAGAGCAGCAAGTGAAGCACAAGTCAGTCTCAACTCAAGACCATACATGGAACTCATTACAGCAGTCACCAAGAAATATTACATAGAGAGAGAGCGCGCGCTGCCACTGTCCATTTCTCGCCACAACACTATCTCACAAATAAAACAAACCAGTGGCACTCTCAGGCTTCCCTCCCAGCACCCTCTCAGTTTCCCTACTAGGGATCCCTCCCTGACCACACACTTTGATCATTGCACCACAGGAAGCAGGGTGTCAAAAGGACAGCCTTAAAGACACACAGCAGAGGAAGGAAAACCTGCAAGTTACAATGAGGCTGCCCTCTCAGCTTGCTGGCACTTCTCTCAGGTAGGAGAGAGAGAAAATGAGGAATGGGGATGGACTAGGCTTGGAGCAGCCACCAGTTTGCCGCCACCTCTCTAGAGCAACTGTGAGCCTTTAGAACCATGCCAATTACATTGGAAGCAGCCTGATACCATCTACACTGACCGGAAGCAGCTCTTCAGGGTTCCAAATTAATCATTCCCAGCCTTATCTGTAGATGCTAGGGATTGAATCTGGGACCTTCTGCATGCAAAGCTGGTATCCTTCAGTTGTGTAAGAAAATAACACCATTTTCTACTTTGCAATGCCACTTTTTCAAATGGACAAAAGCTCAGTGCCTTTCATATATGAATCATAAAATGTCACAAATGCGTCCGCTGTTGATTTCTACCTTTCCTCTAGTTATCAGAAACACAGAGCCTCTGTTTTTTAAAAACAAAAAACCCCTACTTCAGTTATCACACCGCAGCCAATACTAGTCATGATGTGCTCAAAGACGAACACTGAGGTTGAGCTACAGACATATGGATCAATGCCACTCACCAAGTGTAGATCTGCAACTCACTGGAGGGGACATTTCCACGGGCAAACTCATCCATTCGATGATGGCGCCCATTGTTGGTGGTGAAGACCCTCAGCAAGAGGGGGCAGGTCTGCAAGGTAAAGGGACAACAACTCGATCATTGGGTGAGGGACAAGCAGCCCAACCAAACTCTTCTTGGGATAGAATGCCAATGTTGCTGCCTACCTCTATTTCCATATTTCTGTCTACAGCAGGTTTTCACATATCCTTACTGAGTCCCTCTCCCCCCAGAATTGCCAGATTTCCTCAAGGCAGTCACTTTCATGCAATTATTGCGGCACAGCCAAACTGTCATATCAGTATTATGTAATTCTTTTCGACAAATAAAATTCTCAAAGCAGTTTACGCCGCAAAAAGTCTGACAGTCACAAAAATATCTGACAGTCACAAACACTGTGACTGTCAGACCACAAGGGCTGTCAGGGAGAAGAGCTGGTCTTGTGGTAGCAAGTATAGCTTGTCCCCTAAGCTAAGCAGGGTCCACCCTGGTTGCATATGAAAGGGAGACTAGAAGTGTGAGCACTGTAAGATATTCCCCTTAGAGGATGGAGCCGCTCTGGGAAGAGCAGAAGGTCCCAAGTTCCCTCCTTGGCTTCTTCAACATGGATCTGGGAGATTCCTGCCTGCAATCCTGGAGAAGTCTGTGAAGACAATACTGAACCTGATAGACCAATAGTCTGACTCAGTATATGGCAGCTTCCTATGTTCCTATCCCAAAAAGTGCAGTTTTCTCTCTTACACTAAAAGGTCTCTCATACAGAATAAGTCTTGCAACTTGTGAAGCAACTCTCCCCTCTTTATTCAGGAGCCTGGTCCACTCTTCTCCCTCTCAGGACCCAACCCCTCAACTTTGTTTTTAACCTACTGAATCTGGCAGCGCCCCTTAGACACACTTATCCTATGCAGGCAATCCTGCCCCCAAAGGAGTAAACTGCAGTAAACTCTTTCATGGGGGCCTCCCCCCACTAAAGAAGTATCTTTCAGCTCCACTACGTCCTTTTTTCAAGCATTTACTGATAAATGATAAAGGTATTGGTGTTTGATTTTTAAACACAGCCCTAAACATGTGCGAATGCGACAAAAAGACAAACCGGTACGTTCAGGTAAAAAGGACTGGCGAAGGTGCAGAGCTGCTGCTTCACACAGACGTGCCCACCACTGAACTCGCATTTGTGGGCAGCCATTCACAGATGGACCAGATGGAACACGCATTCCTCACGCCACGCTTTCCAACGGAATCAGCCCACATACATTCAGTAGCATCAAGGGCTGATTCGAAACAAAGGACGCAGGGATGTGAAGCCAGTCCTCGCTACCGAGCGTACACTGGAGTTGCAAACGCGGGCTGCGTAACGTGTGAAAGGGTCCTCCTGCGCCTCCCGTGGCCTCCCCCGTCACTATCAGCTCCGCCCTGCACCTTCTCGCGGTCGATGGGCTTTTCGGGTTCTTTCTTGATCTCCTCCTGGGTAACGCGAGACTCCACCGCCATCTCGCCGCTTCTTCGGGTCACGGAAACGGCCCACTGTATGGAGACTCAAGGAGAGCCCCGCGGAGCCGGCCTCTCCCTCCCGCAGAGCCGCGGCTCCTTCCGCCGCAACAGACTCGGCTAAACCAAGATGGCGGCGCCCGCAAGAGCAAGCGGCGGCTCGGTTCTGAACCAGGGGACACTGCGGCCAGGCCACTCTCGCGAGACCTCAAGCTCTATTCCCGCGAGAAAATCAGACGGCCGAGAAGCATTTGCTGAGCGAGTTGCTGAGAATTCGCCTTGTCCCAGTTACACTCTGGAAAAGTTGAGGAGTGTTTAAGCCGGAGACTAGCCAGCCCCAAAAAGGGAAAGGGCTGCTAGCGGAGGGGAGGCGGGCGGAGGTTGGAGTCACCCTCCCTCGGGGATAACTAGGGTGGTTTGAAGCTGCGCACATGGTTTTAGTCCTTCTTGGACCATCCATGCTTGGAACTTGGGGACCGCGCGACAAACTCAGATTAGGGTTGTCAGCTCTGACTGAAGCTATTACTGGAGTGGAGGGATCCCACCGACCCGACCCGCCAATATTTTTTCACGATATCAAGCCATTAAATTGCTGCTGCTACTACTAATAATAATCATAATCACATATTTATATGCTAATTTTCAACAGAAGTTCTCAAAGTGGTTTATATAGGAAAATAAAGTTTTAAAAAAAGATGGTTCCCTGTCCCCAAAAGGCTCACAATCCCAAACAAAACACGGTAGACACCAGCAACATCCACTGGAGAGATGCTGTGCTGGGGCTGGATACGGCTAGTTGCTGTTTCCCCCACTAAATATAAGAGAATCGCCTCTTCTTTGCTCATTTGGGGACTGAGCAGCAAGCACAGTCAGCAGGGAGTTTTCCACACAGCAGGCTTTACCGTGAGTTTTCTGGAGGGCTTTACTGTGAACTCAACCCGATGCAAAAAGTGGATTTCTTTACCCCGGGTATAAATTGGGTTTCACTTTTAATGAGCAGAGAAAAACCCGAATCGTATGTGAAGTGCTGCCCGATAGCTCTCATGGATTTGGGGGGGAAATCTGCTGAATATGTGAATGCACGCCCTCTATTCCGGAGGAGATGCGGGCTAAAAGCTGGGTGTGGGAAACTTCCAGGGGATTAAAACTTCCGGGACTGCTTTCAGTCATCACCTGGAACTTTCCCAGACAGCAGACATTACTGTGAGTTTACTGTGACCTCAACGCTCTCAAAAAAAAAAAAAAAAAAAAACACGATGCAAAAAGTGGATTTTTTTAACCTGGACATAAATCAGATTAGGTTCTAATGCACAATGAAAAACCCAAACCGTGTGTGAAGTGCTGCCCAATATTTTGCACGGACTTCGGCGTGAATCCGGCCAATGTGCCAATGCACTTTCTCCATTCCAAGCTAAAAGCCCAGTCTAGAAATGCTCCTGGAACTTTTTCACACAGATATTTTAGTTCGCATCTCCTCCAGAATGGAAGGTGTGTGTTTACATATCAGCCAGATTTACCTGAATCCCTGCGAGCTATCAGAGAACACAAGCAATTCAGGTTTTTCATTGGGCATTAGAGTGTAAGTAAAGTTGGGCAGTCGGTGTTGACTCCTGGCGACTACAGAGCCATGTGGTTTTCTTTGGTAGAAAACAGTTTTCCATTGCCATCTCTCGCACAGTATGAGATGATGCCTTTCAGCATCTTCCTATGTTGCTGCTGCCCAATGTGTAGTCTGATTTATATCCAGGGTAAAAAAAAATCCATTTTTTGCAACGGTTTTGGGGGGGCAACTTTAAACTCACAATAAACTTGCCGTGAAGTCTGGTGTCTGAAAATGCTCCTGGAGACAGGGCCGGATTAAGCAAGTGTGAGGCCTGTAGCATATGTTATTAAGGGGCCCCAAATTTTAAAAAATGCACATAAATATTGAAACATAAATTATTTACTTGCATAGTAAAGTAATTCAACTTTTTCATTTGCCTAGTGCCCCCCCACCACCAACCACCCCATGCCTCCGCTCAGCTGAGCCAGCCAGTCAACAAACTTTGCAAAACACCCCACACACACACACACACACACTTTTGTGACTCCTGACCATGGGTTCTCCTTTGGAGTTATTTTCACAAAGAGAAAGGGGGTGGGGAACAAAACTCTGAATGTTTAAATTAAAAGGTTCTCAGGAATTCTGTACTTTGAGAAATCTAAACCTATTAGCAATTTTGGCACACAACAGTGGATGTTTGATTCCAATGTGTACAGAACATATTGGATCCCAGCAGCCATCACATTAAAAGGGCCATTTGACAATATTAAGAATATATGTTTAACCTCTTGTGCAAGCCTGACAGGAAAGCAGATGTATATTTAAAATAGTTGATGCATTGCAAATGAATGTGATTATGGTGAGGTGCATTAGCAACTTCCATGAAAACAGAAGTATCCAAAAGACAATCTTTTGGCAGGAGGCACAGCCTTTTTCAATCTAAATTACACTAACATGCTTAATATTAAAAGGAGGAAATGCACAAATCATTCAGTGCAACCCTAAGCACGTTTACTCAGAAGTAAGTCCCACCGAACTCAATGAGCCTTACTCTCTAGTAAGTGTGTTTAGGTTTGCAGCCTCCATTTATCTTTGGACAATTAAAACGGGCATCCCAATGTAAAGCTAATGAAGTTGGCAACGCAGCAGTAGTTATTTCAGTTCTAGAGGAGAGGAAAGGAGCTCACCTTAAATTTGGCAGTTCCTTGAAAAGCAATGATCACAAATTCCCTCCCAACAGCACTAGATACTAGAGGATATAAGTGACCTTACCCAACAAGACCATAATATAATCTCCCTCCAAGCTCCCCTCAATTGATCCACTAAACTTTGAGACTCCTCTTGCCATGCATCTGAGTTACATCCAGCTTTCTTTTTCCTTTTAAAGGTACAAATTCTCATTGTTTATCTTTACCCTCTCCCAGTCAGTCGGAAAACGCTGGTAACATTCAACTAGCATCTTCTTTAGCTTTCTTTCTTCCGCCCAGCATTAATAGTTTGTTGTTTTTTTAATCTAAACTGCTTTTATTTTTTTTTACTCTCTCTGTGTATGTTTTTGAAAACTTTTACAGTTTAAACAAATAAGGACCAACTCCCTGGCGATTAAGTTATCTTTGAGACCCCTTTGCAAGCTATCTGTTCCTATTGTTGTTCTTACTACTCCCTCCCGTGCTGCTTAACATAATAGATAACCCAATCAACACCATGGTGCCAGGAAGACCTTGCTTAGATGAGAATGGGCAGCAGCAGGCAATGAAGAGAGTCAGCAGAGAGCACCAAATAGAGAGCAGAAAGAAGGGGCAGACATTCAAGCCAGGCGTGCAGGGCCCTAGAAAATGCGGGGCCTGTAGCAAATGCTACATTTGCTACTATGTTAATCCGGCCCTGCCTGGAGATTGTTGGCAATTTCTCCAGAGTAAGTCCTGGAGGGCTGGCAACCCTAAG
The DNA here is from genome assembly GCF_027244095.1 of Hemicordylus capensis. Classification (NCBI taxonomy): domain Eukaryota; kingdom Metazoa; phylum Chordata; class Lepidosauria; order Squamata; family Cordylidae; genus Hemicordylus; species Hemicordylus capensis. The sequence goes on along the minus strand of NC_069659.1, from coordinate 34,693,300 downwards.
TAAGTGTTCAATGGGGCTTACTCTCTAGTATCTGTGTTCGGGCACTTCCAGACATGCTTTTTTAGCCCACACAATTATTGCTTTTCTGCTTTGAGTCACAAGTAGAATTGCATCACTGCTTCCACACCAACATGGTTTTGTGTGCTTTCATTGTGCTATACTACCCACACTTAGACAATTACCCACACTTAGACATATAAGAAAGAGAGAGAGATAAGTTTATTTGGTCATTGACCAGCAAAGTATAAGAAAGTGTAACCATCCCTTCCTCCCCGCTGGTTTATGTTGTACCTTGGCATGCACGGCTGCAGCACATAACCTTGGAAACTCACCAATACATTTTTTTTAAAAATGAACAGCGCCATATTACTAATATAATAGAAGTGGTAAAACACTATGAGGCACTTCACACAACACATGTGAAGCGCCTGAGGGGGTTCTGCGGGGAGAGTGGGCTTAGCCCGCTCTCCCCGCGGACGAGCAGCCACTCCATCACGACATTTGTGAAGCTCCTGAGGGGCAGCCGCTCATAGCTGGGCGGCCGGATCGGCAGCTTGACTTGTCATAGCTGGGTGGCCAGGTCAGCTGCCCGCACTTCTGTCAGCTCCGTCACGGAGCCAGCAGGGGCTGCAGCGGTCGGGAGCTGCGTGGCCCCCGGAAGTTCCAGGATGCTCCGCGCGAGCACAGGCTAGCCGCCTTGGGAGCATCAGGCTCGCCTGCGAGCCTGGTGGTTCCCACAGCCACTGGAAAGTGGGCTAAGCTCCCTTAGCCCGCTTTCCAGTGATCGTGAGAATAGCTTCTATGACTATTTAGTTGATATGCTGTTATGTCACCACTAGTGTGAGCACTGTTAATATGGTGCTAGGTTAAAAAAAAATCCAGTTTCAACCTTGCAGATGAAGAAACTTAACTCCCCATCCCCCACAACCCTAAAGGCTCATGAATTGCCTTCTAAATAGGGCACTGCATTGGAGTAATGCCAGAAAAACCATCCACTTTGATTGTTATAACATGTTTGGGCTGCCTTTCTGTAAAGTGTACTCCCATGGTGAACACTGAGTTACTGTGATGCATTGTGAGTTTCCAAGCTTCTTCAACATCATGGCCAGGGCAAGCCCAGAAGAAAGGTTTCCTCTTGGTCCAGCAGAAGAGTGTGGCACTGGAAAGCATCTGGGTTCAAACACGGGGTGTGGTGGAACATGTGCAGAGGAGCAATTAAGGGGCAGTCTGAGAGCACATTGGAACATCCTCCAGTGACATCATGGTGGGTACGCTCTTGGTGCATCTGCAGTCTTATTGCATGTGCCAGGTGGTGCTCATCCAAAGCCCATTGAGAATTAAGCCAATTTCTATAGCTCATTGTTTAACCTCTTACACCAGTGCTGTCACCAGTGCTGACAGGTTCTCCAGGAATGAGAAAAATGCCAGTTGTTTTCTGGAGATCAGAGGTACTAAATCTATGCATCTCTGAGATCCAGCCCAAAAGCAGAACAAAAAGAAAACCTCTGTGGATATGCTCTGAGTCTGAAATAATTCAACATCAACTCTGATAGCAGCTCAGCAAACTCAACCAGGAAACTTGTACAGTAAAGTGGTCACCAAAGAGGACACAAAAGATTTATTTGTCCTGATGTGTTTTGAGTTACATTCTCAGGGGATGTTAAAATAGTTGTAGATAATAATAAGCAACATTACTAATATATGGACAAATAATTTTAAAATTCCTGTGTACCAAAATACCAACTTTGATCACATTTAAATGCTCTAATAATATCTGCATAGTTTATTGAATTTTTACTAAGAGACGTACAGTCTCATCCATATGCAAAAAGAAAATAGCTCCCAAGTATCACTTTTCAGCATGCAAAATGATACTTGAGAGCTGTTTTCTTTTGTACATACAGATGAGATTTTATTGAGACAATTTGTCTCTTAGTAAAAATACAGGAGATTATGATGATATTTTTAGTAAAAATAGATGTGATAAAAGCTAGAATTTTAGTATGTTAAATTTTAAACAAGAGGAATATAACTCACAACCTATCGGCAAAAATAATCTTTTCTGTGTTTTTTTTTAAACAACAGCTGCTTTGTCCTTTTATTGAAATTAGTTTCTATAGCTGTTTGACCCTCATTTGTGCTTCTTGGTCAATATACCAAGAGGTCTATCTTGGGTTTCCAACACTAGGAAAAAACCAATCCATGTTGTAGAACAAGGATAGGTTGTCTGGTCCAAAGTTTTATTTACTAAGAATAGTTATGGTCAACCAATGTATTTTAAACTTATAAAGAAAAAATGCTCCAGATCCCTGAACAGTTAAGGTATAGCTAATTTGTGCCAAATAAACCATGTATGCATTTTTCCTTAAGAACATGTGAATATAAGAAGTGCTTTGCTGAAACAAATTGTTGTCCTAGTCTAGCACTAGATGGTCCACTGGAAAATCAATTTACCCACAAATCAATGGCCCAAAATTTACCTTCTGCCCACCTCTGTGGTATAAGATAGGAAAAACATTCCACAAATTATTGGATTTTAATACTGTAATTCAGCAGCACCTACAATGTGTTACAGGAATCCCATAATATTGCCAGCTTTTAGACTATAGTGACAAGAATGGATTTTCAAAAAATATGAAAGATGCATATACTAGTTATGTTTAAGTATACACAAGAGAGGCTTGTGTATTGCATTCAGCAATTGGGGCTTATGCAGAACTTGGCCACTAGGATGTAAGCTTTGTATGCTGTGGACACCTCTTCACATCAGTCTTGCAATGCAGATAGGAATGTTCATAACCATCTGCTATCTGGGGCCACCCCATTGAGTCATCTGTACATAACCCATATGCAATACCTACATTTTGCATCTGAATTGGGGCCAGATACTTTTTAACTAGAGGTATAGCACATAAATTATTGGCATATTGGTTAAAATTACTTCACTAGACCTGAGGCAGCCTAGATCTAAAGAGGCCATTCCCACGATTACACAAAAGCAGGCTAAGGGAGCCTAGCCCGCTTTGGGGCGATTGTGTGCTGCAATGGGAGCTGCGCAGCTCCCGGCAGCTAGCCTCGTTAAATCCCCCTCCCCTTAGATGAGGTTAATGGAGCGGCGAAACACGAGTAGACCCCCGACCGGGAGGCTGCAAGCAGCCCCCAATCCCTGCAGCCCCCGCTGGCTCCGTGATGGAGCCGGCAGCCGTGTGGGCGGCTGATCCAGCTGCCCAGCTACGAGCAGCTGCTGGTCTGCGGGGAGAGTGGGCTAAGCCCGCTCTCCCCACAGAACCCTGTCAGGCGCTTCGCACGTGTTGCGTGAAGCGCCTCAAAGTCTTCAAGCAGATCAGGTTTGGCAAAATTATATTTACCTTTAAGAAATACCTTTTTAATATGATTCTTTGTCATTCTAAGCCTAGAATGAATGGAGCAGAATCCTCAGCCTTAAACATAGTGGCATGAACATACAAGTTACCCCTGCTAACTTGGCAAAGAGGCACCTTTTAACGTGGTGATTCTCTTTATTGAGCAGGGGGAGAGTAACTGGCCCTATCCACCCCCAGCACAGTACCTCCAGTGACTGTTGCTGGTGTCTATCTTGTGTTTCTTTTTAGACTGTGAGCCCTTTGGGGACAGGGAGCCATCTTATTTGTTTATTATTTCTTTGTGTAAACCGTCCTGAGCCATTTTTGGAAGGGCGGTAGAGAAATCTAATTAAATAAATAAATAAATAAATAAATAACATATTTTATTCATTCTGGAGTAGTATTCATTTAGGAGTATGACCTGACCTGAATGAATGCATTTTCTTTCTTTCTTTTAAAAAAATTATTATTTTATTAATTACGCTTAAAATGCAAATAGTTCCAAAAACTCAGCCCAAATCCCCTCATAGAAAAACAAGATATAGTCTTTTTAAAAAGAACATTCGTGGGCTGCGAAAATAAGTAAATCAAAGATCCATTTTTCAATATCTGGAAGGTGTTTGCATTTCCAATTTTGCAGAATAATGTATTTAGCCACCAGAAAGGCCCTAATAAGCCATTTCCATTGATTAAGGGTTATTCTTCCTAAATCAGAAGGCAATCCCAACAAAACTGAAATAGGATCTAGAGGATATTCCTTTGCTATGACTAAATTGACACAGAGGCTCTTCTCATGCTCCGTGGGGAGAGCCTGGGGAGGGTTTACGAGGAGAGCGGGCTAAGCCCGCTCTCCCCGCAGTTGAGCAGCAGTCTGCTCTGGGCGGCCACAGCAGCCGCCCACATGACTGCCGGCTCCATCACGGAATTGGTGGGGGCTGGGGAGTTCGGGGGCTGTGCAGCCCCTGGAAGCTCCAGTATGCCCTGCGCGAGCGTGCAGGTCTTGCTGGAGAGACCCCCGAGCCGGGAAGCTGCTTTCAAGCCTCCCGGTCGGGGGTCTCCTCGTGAGTAGCCGTGGCGCAGCAACTCACGATTTAAAAAACCCGGTTTGCGGAGTGATTGCTCTGCAAACCCGGTTTAAGGGGAGGGGTAGTTTGGCAGGTTAACCACCTGGAGGCCACCAGGCTTGCCTGTGAGCCCAGTGGTTCTCACGGTCAGGCAAAATCAGGCTAGGCTCCCCTAGCCCAATTTCACCTGATTGTGTGAACAGCCTCACAGTCACTTATCTTTTTCCAGAATGGAGATATTACCTTACATTTAAGGAACTGATGTAAAAGTCCCACCTCTCCTTTCCCACATCTCCAACATTTGTCAAATTTGCTCAACCCACATCCACTGAGGCTAATCAGAGTCCAATAAAAATGAAAAACTAGTTTTTGTTGGACTAACGTAAGCTTCAGATCATAAGATACATCGCTTCTCGGCCTTTTGGCTAAGATCAAGTGCATTTTATGGATGTTGTTTTAATTGGAACGAAGCTAGCCAGGAGGAGTTACAAATATCAGCCTAGGCTTCTCTTTTTAAGAATGTTGAAAGTTGATGGGTATGCAGGAAAATGAAGCTGAAGTCAGAAGAAGATCTAATTTCAAACCAAATGAGAGAATATACCTGCCAACATGTCCCTATTTTCCCATTCAGGTGAATGGGAGAATAGGGACATGCTGGCAGTTATCTGAGAGGAAAAACCAGGCTTTAAAATTGGATGTCACAGTCACTGTGTAAGAATTAGCAAGTTTGGAATAGATAATATTCAGTCTATAAAGCTTTCACAAAGTGTTCGGGTCAAGTAATGAATGCTTGATAAAGAATAAATAGTTCTGCAAAACCAGCTGTCCAAGAGGTCAGGGCCAATCTAGATCTAAGGTTCAATGTATCATCATTTAGTTAATGGCTAGTTTTTTACTCTAAAGTAGCAGCTACATGAAGTCCTAATCCAGATCAAATTTACTTATGTCACTGTAGTAATTAAATGATACCTTCAGAGTTAACTAGCCAATTCAAGGGATGGGGATGTGTGCAGTTATGCCAATAGTAAAGATCAGAAGCAACCAAGATAATCAGGGGCCTGGAGCACCTTCCTTACGAGGCAAGACTACAGCAGGCAAGGCTTTTTAGTTTGAAAAAGAGGCGACTAAGGGGAGACATGATCAAGGGGTATAAAATTATGCCTGGAGTGGAGAGAGCAGACAGAGAGAAATGTTTCTCCCGTCCCTCTCTCACAACACTAGAACCAGGGGTCACCCCATGAAACTAAAGGTCAGGCAATTTAGGACCAACAAAAGGAAGTACTTTTTCACACAGCGCATCATTAATCTATGGAATTTTCTGCCACGGGATGAGGTGATGGCCACTAGCTTGGATGGCTTTAAAAGGGAGTTAGACAAATTCATGGAGGACGGGTCTATCAATGGCTACTAGTCTGGTGGCTATAGGCCACCTCCAGCCTCAGAGGCAAGATGCCTCTCAATACCAGTTGTAGGGGAGTAACAGCAGGAAAGAGGGCATGTCCTCAGCTGTTGCCTATGGGCCTCTCAGAGGCATCTGGTGGGGCCACTGTGGGAAACAGCAGGGCTGCTCTTATGTTCTAATTTTTTTTTTAATCCCCTACTACTGCTTTATTATCTCAGTCCTGGTCAGGGCCCTGCATAGCTGCTACACTATAATAAAAACAAGCCCCTAACTACTACTACTATGATTTTTTAATATATATATACCGCTCTTCAACCAAAGTTCTCAAAGTGGTTTACATAGAAGAAGAATACATCAACAAGATGGTCCCCTGTTCCCAAAGGGCTCACAATCTAAAAAGAAACATAAGGTTGACACCAGCAACAGCCACAGGAGGGATGCTGTGCTTTGGGTTGGATAGGGCCAGTTGCTCTCCCCCTGCTAAATATAAGAGAACCACCACTTTAACAGGTGCCTCTTTGCTCAGTTAGCCGGGGTTGCTAACTGAGCAACCTAACTAGACTGTGATGCATTTAATGCCACGTCTAATTTGCCTGACATCCCTTACTAATTCTAGGGTTGTCGTTCCACCACCACCCCTGCTTTCCTTGTCGGAGGCTAAGCCTTTAAGGACTGGATGGCAGGCAGCCAGTTCCACAGTGCAACATTTCCTAGCAAAGCATAGAGGGGCAGTGTGGTGATGGGATCATCTGAGCCTGCTGGGTCCATAGTTTTAAATATCTGGGTGTAGTTTTTCATGCCACTGGGTCATGGAAGGCCCATGTGGACTACGTTGCCCAACAGGCACAAAGAAGAGCTTCAGCAACGTAAGGATTATTTCGCTCCAAAAGTGGAGAGGTTATCCCTGCAGTGTTAAAGTTATTTGCTGCTAAATCATTGGCCCAACTTTTGTATGGCTCACAACTGGGCCCCTACCCTAACTATAGGCCACTGGAGATAATCCAATCCAAGTTTATTAGAGCAGTATTCAGGGCCCCTCAATGTATCTCCAACGCAGCACTGAGGTTGGAAACGGCATGGATTTTAATCCTTAGTTATTGGCTTAGGATACATTTCTCTCCCCTGGGATTGATCTCTCTTATGTTGGCCAATAGGTTTCAATCCACCTGGACATGAACACTGATGGGTAAATTGTCACCACTCGGCCTCTCTACTGAACACCTGTCATTATTAGATTATAGTAAAGCCAAGGAGATCCTCAAACAGGAGGGTCTTGGACATTGAACATCAGAATGATTTAGGCTCAATCCCGGAGACCATAAGAGCACACCTTGGTGATTTTAACCAGGAACCTGCTAGCTATCTACTGTCCCACTCTTTACCAAGCCATCACAGGGTTTTCCTCAGAGCAAGATATGACACCTTACCATCAGCGGTTTTATCTGGAAGGTTTCTGAAAACCTCTCTGGCAGGGGCGTAGCTATAATAGGGCAAGGGGAGACAGTTGTCTGGGGGCCCACTGCCTTGAGGGCCCCCCAGAGGCAAGTCACATGACTGACTCCCCCAGTCACGCACCCGCCAGGGCTTCCTTCAGTTGTATTCATCCTCCAAAACTGATGAGTGTTACTATGCTTTTTGTTACCACTATTCAGCCTCATTTAAGATTTCTTTACTTCATGAGCTGAGCTTCAGTGAGATGGGGGGCGCATTTTAAAATCTTATCTCTGGGCCCACTCCAACCTTGCTACGCCCCTGCCCTCTGGCCAGTTGGTTATGCTCCTGTGGCTCAGGTGAGGTCAAATCTGTCTACCATGTGCTGCTCTTTTGTCCTTTTTATAATGATAGCCAGTGCAGTCTTATTTCTCCCTTGCTATCACGCTTTCCCAGCCGGACTGCTGGATTTTACACCACACTCCTCCTTGCAGATAAGAAACCTACCCACCTACAAGCTTGCCAAATTTTGTGCAGCTGCTGTTAAGATCCATCAACAGCTAACCTCCAACCCTTCTTTTTAGATGTAGTTACATGAGGCTTCTATGTTGGTGTATTCTCTATGGTTTACTTCTTTTCTGAATGTAGTATCTGTGTGTATATATAACTGATCACTGATCGTAATAAAGCTATTCATTCATCCATCCATCCATCCATCCATCCATCCATCCATCCATCTGTTCATTCATCTGGGCCTGCTGAATTTTGCCTGTCATGTAGCTGTTAAAGGCATAAGGCATTGTCAAAGGGAAGGTGGCAATCCTAAGTATTTTACATCCCACAGTTCACACTTGTGATTGCCAGGTCTTTGCCAGATGCATTGCCTGTACACTTAAATGCACTGAAGCACCAATGAAGGGATAAGATAGGAGGCACAGTGGCTACAGCTTTGCTAGATATACTTAAAGGTATCGCATTTTGAGGAAGCACTCAGCAATCCTATTTGCCTTTGCCAACTAGAAGAGCCTGTGGGTTACAAAGTAACCTTAATACATTTCCTCTGTATATCATTTTGCAGGGACATTTCTTTTATTTGACACTGGCAACTGTTGATGATCTGAAATACCCTGAGGATTAGCTAGATGGCACTCAAGCATGTTTCCATGCTCAGGATCAAATGAACTGCAAATCCAATAATCTTGTCAGGCGGTCCTGTACAAAACAAACTAGTCTCTCAGAAGTAAAGTTATGGAGCAAAATGTGCAGTCACTATTATGCTCAAAAATTATTTTCAAGCCAGTTTACATAATATGCAAATTAGGCACCCGGATGTGGAAAGTCAGAATATGGCAACCCTACCAACTAAAGTGTTCGTAACATGCTTACCTTTGAAAACAGGCTGTGTCTTACAGAAAGGTGGTAGAATCCTTCAGCTGCAAAATCTTCTGGGGGTCTGTGGCACTTAAAAGACTCATAGAGGTCATTCACACAATCAAAAACTGCGTTCTAGCCAGGTTTGAGAGCTGTGTGTGCTCCCAATTTTTGGTTGTGTGGAAGCAAGGTAGGAGGAAAACCCAGGTATTGTGTGGAAGCAATCCCGTAGATCCTTTCATTTTTAGTTTTTATAATTCTCAATTTTTAGTTTCAATTTGAAACTTTTAATTTGAAACTTAGTACTGATTGGGGTTTTTAACCTGACTTTTAACTTGTTTAAGTTGGTAAACTTTATTACTTTTATTGTATATAGTATCTATTTTATTGTTGTGAGCCGCCTCGAGCAGTAGTGTACTGGAGGGGCGGGGTATAAATGTTTTAAATAAAATAAATAAGCAAGGTAGGAGAAAAACCTGGGTAGCTTGCTTCCACACAATGAGGTCATTCACACAATCAAAAATTGTGTTCTACCCAGGTTTGGGAGCTGAGTGTACACCCAATTTTTGGTTGTGTGGAAGCAAGGTAGGAGGAAAACCCGTAGCTTTTCCTCCTAACTTGCTTCCACACAATCATTTGTTTTCCTCCTACCTTGCTTCCACACTACTAAAAACTGGTAGCACACAATTCCCAAACCCCCGGGTAGAACACAGTTTTTGATTGTTTGAATGACCTCATAGATTTGTTGTGTAGAGCAAGGGTTCTCAAACTTGGGCCCCCCGATGTTTTTGGACTACAGAGTCAAAGGCCAATGCAGCCGGACTTGTAGTCCAACAGCATCTGGGGACCCATGTTTGAGAACCCTTGATGTCAAGAATTTGCCAATTCCCTTTGTCTGGAGGTAAACCTACCAGGGACGTTTGGGTCAAGAGCATTTCCCAATAGCTTGTAATATATATCTTATCAGTGCTGAGGCCTCTAGTGACAATATTCCTTTGTTCTAAGAATAGATCTTGAAAGTATTTTAAGAATCTTAATTGTCACGCGATTAAGAGTGCACTTTGTTCAGAGTAAATAAATGGGTGGGGGGGTGTTTGTTTTGAGCAGTAACTGCATGTTTAAAGGGGGTGAGGGAGAAGGGTGGAGGGTACAGGAAATTAATTGCCAGCATTTTTCCTCGTAGGGAGATGAATCATTTGCATTCTTGGCAGGCAGACTCAGATTCACAAGAATGCTCAGTTTGATCAACTTCCTTCACAAGACGGAAAACTCAGAGCACAAAGATGGTTTAGCAAAGGTTGGCTGCTACACATTTGTGTATATATCTGTGTATAAATAACTTCTTTTGCTTAGACCTTTCTGTTATGTTGTGGAAGTCTGAGGTTAGAGTTGCTTCTTTCAGTCGCACAAGTCCTTTGCTGACAAAAAGACAACACTTTGCAAGTATTGTCTGAATTGTCCCAGTGTGTGAATAACTGTACATACACACAGAGCTACTACAACAACAGATATTTATGTACCACTTGTCCACAAAAGTTTCCAAAGTAGTTTACATAGAGAAATAATAAACAAACAAACAAGGATCCCTGTCCCCAAAGGGCTCACAAGCTAAAAAGAACCATAAGATAGACACCAGCAACAGTCACTGGAGGGATACTGTGCTGGGAGTGGATAGGGCCAGTTGGTCTCCCCCTGCTAAATAAAGAGACCATGTTAAAAAGGTGCCTCTTTGCCCAGTTAGCAGAACCATATATGTGCAAACTCTACACAAATTGTACGTATGTTGAACACAATGAAGCTATTCACACTCGTGTGCAAAACCGGGCTGTATTGCATGCACATGTAAACCGCTGGGTTCGGGCCCGATCCCGGCAGCACCACAGTGGCAAACCTGCCTATGGAGCCACCCTTGAAAATGAAGTTAGGAGAGCAAGCACTCTCCTAACCCCGTTTCTTTGATTGTGTGTCAGCTGCAGCTGTAGCCACAGCTAGTGGACTTGGGACTGCCTTAGGTGGACTGCCTACGTTTACATGGGTTTCAGTCCACTTCCTCAGATGCACAACATCATCTTCAACAAGTTGTTCTAGTAAGAACTAATCTGCCTACTTTTCTTTCACTATAATCTTAAATGATAATTACCATCCTCACAAGTTAGCCCACTTCAGCCATTCACACGTTCACACGTCCACCAACTTGAACTCTGGTGGATGACATAATCACAAATGACACCATTGAGGTGTCCCTACAACTGTACCAAATTTGGGCTGCGAGAGACTCCTGCCTGCAACCTTGGAGAAGCCACTGCCTGTCTGGGTAGACAATACTGAGCTAGATGGACCAATGGTCTGACTCAGTATATGGCAGCTTCCTATGTTCCTAACTGTACCAAATTTGATTCAAATTGATTAGACAATCTACAAGTTAGCCCATTTGCATCTCAAATGTTCACATGTCAGCCATCTTGAATCGGGCTGGATAACATCATTACAAACTACACCATTGAAGCATTCCTATGTTTCTCTAAAGCTGTAGCAAATTTGGTTCAAATCAGTTAGGCAGTTCACAAGTTAGCCCACTTATTTTATTTTATTTTTTTTATTTATCATATTTTCACACTGCCCAAAACTTACGTCTCTGGGTGGTTTACAACACGATTAAAAAGTTAAACATTAATTAAAAACAAAAGCAAAACAAAACAAAAATTTAAAAGCAAGAAATGTAAAGCACAATTTAATTTTTTAAAAACAATATTCTAAAAACAACATTCAAAACAATTAAAACAATATCAGTTAAAAGCCTGGGTGAAGAAATGCATCTTTAAGGACTTTTTAAAGGATGTCAGAGATGGGGAGACTCTTATTGCACTAGGGAGCACATTCCAAAGCCTCGGGGCAGCAACGAAGAAGGCCCGTCCCTGAGTAGCTACCAGATGAGCCGGTGGCAAATGCAGATGGACCTCTCCTGATTAGCTCAATGGGCGGTGGGTTTCATGACGAAGAAGCCGTTCTCTTAAAAACCCAGGGCCCAAGCTGTTTAGGGCTTTATAGGTTATGACCAACACCTTGTATTTTGCCCGGAAACATATTGGCAGCCAGTGTAACTCCTTGAATACTGGAGTAATATGGTCTCTCCTAGATGACCCAGAGATGAGCCTGGCTGCCGCATTCTAGACCAACTGTAGTTTCCGGACTACGTACAAGGGCAGCCCCACATAGAGTGCATTGCAGTAATCCAGTCTGGAGATTACCAGCAGATGTACCACTATTCTGAGGTTGTCTAACTCAAGAAACAGATGCAGCTGGTGTATCAGCCGAAGCTGATAGAAGGCACCTCTAGCCACTGTCTCAACCTGGGACACCAAGGAGAGACTTGGATCCAGAAGCACCCACAGACTGCGTACCTGTTCCTTCTGGGGATGTGTGACCTCATCCAGAACAGGCAGATCAAACTCGTCTCTCGAATTCTGACCCCACACAATGAGTACCTCCATCTTATCTGGATTCAGTCTTAGTTTGTTATCCCTCATCCAGCCCATTACCGACTCCAGGTAGGCATTTAGGGAGGTTATGCCCTCTCCCGATGATACTGACATGGAGAAATAGATTTGGGTGTCATCAGCATACACTTGCCCTTCGAATGTTTACACATCCACCCAGAGGCATATCTTGGGAAAATAGCACCTAGGGCAAGCACTGAAATTGCGCCCCCTGTCCAAACATCTGACACCCATCTTTCAGATAACTTTACCATAATATCAGCTCAACAATATAAGTCAAGCTCGTTAATCTTTTAATATTTCAACAACTATTTAACAGTGGACGTAGCCAGACCAAAAAATGCTGGAAAACGGCAAATTTCAGTATGCTGGGACTCATGAAATACCCAAATACTTTGTGGAGGTGTACTTGGAAAACTAAACAGAAGTGCCTGTCTAATTCTCTACAATGCATTGTAGCATCACTATTACATAAGTTTTAAAAATAAATGGAGAATTTGACTTTTCCCAGATACTCTGAAAATAATTAAAGGATATGAAGAGTAAATTGTGTCACTGCATGAATATATTCTAGTATTTCAGAAAGACAGTTAAAATGAGAGAAAGAGAGCAAGAAACTCCCAGTGGAGTTTCCTTAATACTAAGGATTTCACACTGATTCAAAGACTAACTCACCATTAACAGCCATATTATTAAGACATCACATTTAACTCACTTATCACAAGAAGCAAAGTAAAAGCAAATGAATACAATCCTAGCTCATAAGCTTCAGCTCAGTATTCACAAGCCCTGATTCTCTGTACATAGTGCCAAACTGAATATGTGTACAGTGACGTATATTAATTTAAAAAAAATTACCTGTAGCCCCTTTGGGGGGCTTCCTAAAGGCCGTGGGGGGGTCTGCAAAGGTCCCCCCTCCCCCTGCTGGCCTCTAGGGCCTCGCAGGGACCATTTGAGCATGTGCAGTGGCCATTTTTAAATTTATTATTTTTTTAATGACCACTGAAAACAAAATGGCCACCGCACATGCTCAAATGGCCTCTGTGAGGTCTGGCATGGCCTGGGGCCTCACAGAGGCCATTTGAGCATGCGCGGTAGCAATTTTATTTTTGGCGACCATTTTTTAATTTTTAAAAGTGGCGCCCCCTTCAAGTGGCGCCCGGGGCACGTGCCCTGCCTGCCCTACCCTAGATACACCCCTACATCTGCCATCTTGAATCAGGGAGGAAGACAACATCACAAAATGAACCATTGAGGTGTCCCTGTGTATCCCTACAACTGTACCCAATTTGGTTCATGTTGTTCCAGGCATTAAAAGTTGAAAGGGAGACACACACACACACACACACACACACACACACACACACACACAACACTGGGTGATCTCATAAGCTTACTTTCCTTAAGGAAAGTATGGTATTAAAAATGGTAAACATGGGGTCAAAGGGCTGTAAGATGGATGAGTTGCAATCAGTGACAATTATGTAAAGTTTGATCAGCTCCCTTCAAAAAAGAACTTAGAGCACAAAGATGATTTAGCAAAGGCTGAGTGCTGCTACACAGAAACACATATGCGTATAAATCTCTGCTAACTAGACAAAGAGGCACCTTTTAGTGGTCCTCTTATATTTAGCACAAAGATAGCCACTGCCGCTAATCATCCCTACATAACATCTTTTCTAGTGTATGTCTGTTAGTATCATCCTTATGTATCTTTTATTTTTAGATTGTGAGCCCTTTTGAGTCCATCCAGGCTAACCCTGCACTGATACACCAGGGGGTTTTTGTCATGCAAGGGAGTGTGTCAATTGTTGGTAATCCTCCCATTTTCTCTACAGCTGCCTGTGCCTTCTGAAATTATATCCCTGAGGATTGAGGAACTCTCGGGGGAATAAGAAACACAAGCAAATGGCTAGGGAAAGAGAGAGTATAGGTATTTTAAATAATAATAATAATAATAATAATAATAATAGTAGTAGTAGTAGTAGTAGTAGTAGTAGTAGTATAACAACAACATTAAAATATGAGATAGAGTTCCCAAATGGAAACAAGAAACAATAAAACAATATAATGAATAAAATAGCAGTTAATAATGAAACTTGATTAGTGTAACGCGCTTTACCTAGGGTTACCTTTGAAGACAATCAGGAAGCTACAACGTGTCCAGAATGCAGCAGCTTGCCTACTTATGGGTGCCAAAGGATATGACAGGGTAACACCTCTCCTGCAGTCACTGCACTGGTTATCCATCCACTTCCGAATTCAATTCAAGGTCCTGGTTCTTACCTTCAAAGCCTTGCAGGGCTTGGCGCCTGTTTACCTACAGAATCGCCTCTCCCATCCAGTTACATCCCGTCCTGTTAGATCATTTCAGATAGCCCTTTTGTCGGTCCCTGATTTTCGAGAGGTTTGGAGTTCTAGAACCCACGAAAGGGCTTTTTCGGTTGCTGCCCCGCTTCTTTGGAATTCCCTTCCCCTTCAGATTCGTCTAGCCCCCTCTTTACCAGTCTTTAAATCCTTATTGAAGACCTTTCTTCCCCCCCGGGCATTTGTCCTGTAGTCTACTCTATTTCCTTTCCATTATCTATTTTAGTTTGCAATTTTTAATGTAATTTTTGATTGTAATTTTTAATGTTACCTTATTTACATGTCATTGTACACCGCCCGGAGTCTTTGGAGTGGGTGGTATATTAAATGCTTCAAATAAATAAATAAATAAACAAATAAACAAATAAATAAATAAATCAGTCAGTCAGTCAGCTTACAATAGCAACAATGTTTGTCATTGGTTATTGATACTAAACACCTGGCTACATTGCATGAGACAGCAAATATCTGTGCGGAGCAGGAGAGTGGGATGGTAAGGAAGATAAAGCATTAAAACAATAGATATTTTAAAACACTAACCCTAACCCTAACCCTAACCCTGATTGGAGTTAAATATGTGTCGTAGGTTCAAAAAACTGAAGACCAGGCAGGCTCCTGTGAGCTCCCTACAACCCTGATAAAGAACATCATACAGAGCTGTCCCACTTAGCTGTCTTAGGGTGAGAAGGTAACAGCATAGCCAGTGAAGAGCATAGTTGAAGGGTGACAGAGAGTTTAAATGGTGGTGGTTCCGGCTCCAAACATTTTGCTGCCTGAGGCAAAGGACAATATGACACACTCCCCATCTGCAAGTGGGTACGGTACGCCCATGATGGTAGGTAGGGAAACGCTTGCTGTTTCTTGCACCCCTCCTCACACCCATGCCTGAGGCAAGCACCTCATCTTGCCTCATGGAAAGGCCACCCCTGTTTTGGCTCTTGGCTGGTGGGCCTCCACTACTGATTCACCCAGATGACCTCTGTCAGCAGTCATGATGTAAGCTTATGAATCTTGGTAATACTTTCATGATTGAAATTTGGGTTTTAGCCTACTTTCCAGCAGGCTTGTGAGATCACCCGGCATTCTGGGTGTCCGTGTGTGTCCCTCCCATAAACTTTGTAATGCCTGGACCAATATGAACTAAATCGAGTACAGCTGTAGGGACACATAGGGACACCTCAATGGTGTAGTTTGTGACAATGTCATCCACCCCAATTCAAGATGGCGCATGCATGAACGCTTGAGGCACAAGTGGGCTAACTTGTGAACCGCCAAACTGATTTGAATGGAATTTGCTACAGCTGTAGGGACACATAGGGATACCTCAATGACGTAATTTGTGATGATGTCACGCACCTTGATTCAAGATCGTGAATGCAAGTGGGCTAATTTGTGGAGTGTCTAACCGATTTGAACCAAATTGGGTACAGTTGTAGTGAGTGACACACAGAGACACCTCAACAGCATGGTTTGTGATGATGTCATCCACCCCAGTTCAAAATGGTAGACACATAAATGTTTGAGGCGCAAGTGGGCTAACTTGTGGACCATCTAACCGACTGAACCAAAATTTGATTGAACCAAAATCTGATTGAACCAAATTTAGTAGAGTTGTAGTGAATGACACATAGGGGCACCTCAACAATTTACAGTGATGTCATCCACCGCAGTCTAAAATGGCAGATGTGTGAACATTTTAGGCACAAGAGGGCTAACTTGTGGACTGCCTAACCAATCTGAATGAAATTTGGTACAGGTGTAGTGAGTGACACATAGGGATACCTCAAGGACGTAGTTCTTAATTACGTTCTCCACCCCAATCCAAGATGCTGAACACATGAACATTTGAGGTGCAAGTGGGAACTGATTTCGACCAAATTTGGTCCAGTTGTAGGGACATATAGGGACACCCCAGAGGCATAGTTTGTGATGATGTCTTCCACCTCAATTCAAGTTGGCAGACTCATTAAGGTTTTAGGCACAAGTGGACTAACTTGTGAACTGACCAACTGATTTGGACAAAATTTAGTGTTGTAGGGATAGTGAAAGGAAAGTAGACAGCTTAGTTCTTACTAGAACTTGTTAAAAAATAAACGTACCTCTCCATGGTGAACTAGAGATTCCGTCATGAAATTCTCCCACTGAAAATGTACAGGGCCTTTCTGTACCTATTTTACCAGAAGAGGCATGTGTTTAAGAGCACGTAATCATGGTAGAATTATGGGAATTTCTTGCCTCACCATGGCATTTCCCTGAAAAAGAACAAAGCACCAATACAATAATGCATTCCTTGATTCTGTACATATATTAATTCCCATAAAATATTATTTGGAAACCACACTTTCCTTTGTTTGCAACTCAAGGAGAAAAATATTTATTCTATTGTAAATATTTGGTCAGATTTCTTTTTACAAACCTTAATGTTTTCATTGAAATTGGTGAGTGACTAACGCCTGGGAGCTGACTGAATTCATTCCAAGACCAAGAGTTATGAAAGCATACTTTGAGCCAACTTCCTTTCACATTACCACTCTGTCAAGTACAGCCCTGACCTTTCAGGACCACCCTCTTCAGGAATGGAGGTCATTCAGCCTGCATCCTGTCTCACGAATCCATAGTCCATCCCTCCCCCTCCTAAGCAGGAGAGTTTCTGTTGCAGCAGAACCCTGGCATTTTGCTTCTCCGTATAGTTCTGACTGTGGATTTTTGTTTGAGTGAGGGTGGGGCGAGAAGAACAGAAAAGTTAACTTGAATAAGAACCACATAATATTGGGCTTCCCTGGGGAAGTCATATGGAGCAGCTGCAGTGTAAGAAGGAGGAGTTGCAAATGTGCCATTAATAGAAAGGATGCATTTTGGATATTGTGTTGTATGAAATGAAACTGAGCCCTCTTCACTGAAGCTCTTGTGTTCTCCTTTTCAGCTCACTGTTGATATTTCCACAGGCTCATGGTGTCTTCATTTAGAGCCAGTTAGAGAGTTGAAAGACCTACTTGTCTAGCCATTAGGCCCATCTAGGGCAGGGGTTCTTGAACCTTTTGCTCTTCAGACCACCCAGATCCTCAAGTATTACCCACGGACCCCCACCCCATTTATATTTGTATAAGATTTCAGTAAAATTAGAGTGGGGAATAAGTACTCAGGATAGTTATTTTCATGAACTTTATTCTGGCTCACCAGGAAGCAAATTAAATTCAGTGCAGCAAAGATTTTCCATCTGGACCTACCCCATGAACCTCAGGCTAAGATCCTCTGTTCTAGGGAAGCCATCCTCAGCTTCAGAAGCCCTCTTCAGACATTGTGTTGAACACTTGTATCTGTGTACAGTGTACACAGGTACAATTATTCAAATGTTATGTTACAGGTGCAGGTGCAGCAGTAAGCTTCTGTACCATGATAGGAGAGGCTTGTACCCAGAATCACTTTTAAAATAAATGCAGGTACAGTCATTCACACAAAGAGGCTCTCCACAGGAGCCGTGTGGAGAGCCCAACCGGGCTCTGTGGGGAAAGTGGGCTTAGCCCGCTCTCTCCGCAGACAAGCAGGAAGCTGTCCCTGGGCTGCCGGATCAGCCGCCCACACAATTTCTGGCTCCATCATGGAGCTGGTAGGGCTGGCAGGAATCAGGGGCTGCCCAGTCCACAGAAGTTCCAGGATGCCCCACACATGCTCAGGGCACCCTGGGAAGATCCGCAAAGCCAGGAGGTTTGTTGGAGCCTCCCGGTGGGGGTCTCCTCAAGAGTTGCCGTGGCCCGCAGCCGTGCCACGACATCTCATAATCAGAAGAACAGGGCTAGCGGAGCTCTCACTCTACTAAAGAGGGGTATTTTAGAAGGCTTGCTGCTGGGAGCCGTGTGGTCTGTGCGGTCATGAGAATAGCATCAAAAACTAGTAGAAATGTACATCTGTACACTCTTACAGTACTGTGAGCCCATTCACATGATCATGATCATGTGAACCCACAGGAATCCCTCCAACCCGTTAATGAAACTGCTCCCAGGGAATTGGCAGGTGCCCCATGCTACGTTTTAGACTTGTGTTGGGGAATTAGCTAGCTTGAAATGGAGCCGTCCCACTTTCAAAATAAATTTGTGCCGAGCTTCGGTCGTGGAAAGAACTGAACAGAGAGGTTAAAGTTCAAAAATAGAATGCGGTTTATTTGAGGGATTTTAATGGTACAGGGAGAGAAGATAATGGTTAATATGCAACAATATTTTACTAGCAAGACAAAGAGGTTAACAGGACTATGTTAAAGCTCACAAGGAGGCAATTGGGCTTAAGTTTCTGAATTAAGTTCACTCAAGTCTGGTGAGAGAAACATGCTTTGGATTTTAAGAGTGAGAGGATTGAGAGCAGGGGTTAAATACTACCTTGATCCTTCCAGCGGGGTGTAAGCCCCCTTACCGAGGGGCTTCTATCCTCCGGGATAGGCATGAAGTGGGAGCCCAGGAACCAGACAGATGTCCGGGAGCCAGGGGTGGAGGGAGGCCAGCGGCAGCCTGGGTGCAGCCCGCCACTGTGGTCCCCTAGCCCTGCCCCTGCATCTGACATCAGACACTAAGCCCCGCCCCCTGTGCCTGACATCAGGTGCCGGGGGTGTGCCTGTGGCACAACGTGCGACCCCTGAGGTGTGGCAACCAGGGTTCTTCAAACCTGTTCGCTCAATGGTGGCTCCAAGAAAAATCCAAAAATGGACCAGAATCTCTCAGCCAGGAGTGCTGCACAGACCGGGTTGGGGAAAAGGGCTAGTCTGAAGGTGAAAAGTGAAACAGGAGTGAGAATCAAGGCAGGACAAGGTGGAAGTGCCAGTGCCAAGGCATAGTGAAAAGCAGCTGGTGGATCCAAGGAAGAAACACCTGGTGAATCTGGGGTAGAGACGCGGGAGACTTTGGAGACACACAGATTTAGACAGGATTCCTGTCCTATTCAATTGTGAGAAGTGAATCTCTTCTTGAGAACGGAAAATTTATCTCTTGTATCTTGGAATATCTAGGAGTGACTAAAAATGTGAAGTTTATTTTTCATATCTTTTAGAATACCTGGGAGTGACTAAAATGTAAACAAGCTAGCTTCCCGTGCCTTGAGCCAACCATCAGCATACTTGTTAGCAGAAGTATGCTAACCAGCTACCTTATCGCACCTTCCTGAGGAGGTGATATCCTGACCTAATCCGCTGTGCCAACCTAGGGAGAATACTTGGCTGATTCTTGAAAACAATAGCACTGATTCAATCATGTCTACACTGGCATTCTTCATCTGAAAGCAGTCGAGGCGAGTGCAGGGAGATACACCCACAGTCCAAAAATTAAACTTGACCTGAGAACTATCATCCCAGGCAAATGGTAAGTGACATGCCCATGGGAACCCAAATTGTGATTTCACAGTCACATGAGATCTGAGCAGCAAATGTGGGAACTACAAGCCTGTAGCCCCAGGCTAGGTAGAGGGGTGCTCCAGGGAACCCCCATACAGGCTCTCATGGTCACAAACCCAGCTTGCTCAAATGTGGGTAAATCGTATCCTACAGGTGTCAATCCTGCTCTTAACCCAGATAGGATGAAAAGTGAGCACTCCTATCACAATATTTTGGTTGTCTGTGCATTTGCTTCTGGTAGCATTTGCCTCTGGGCAGAGGCGTAACTAGGGAAAATAGTGCCTAGGGCAAGCACTGAAATTGCGCCCCTGTCCAAACAGGAATGATGGGACTTGTAGTCAATAGTATCTGGAAATCCCTGTTAAAAGGAACACTGTACCATCTAGACATGGTTGTTGATCAAAATCTGAAAACATGAGCCATCTCTGTAAAAGACTTAGAACAACAGTCAGGAGTTATGCGAGGATTCCAAGTGTCATTTTCTCTGTCTCATCTCATTCTTTAAAAAACACGACTTTGTCCTAGAGGATCACCTGCCCAAACAGCCACTAGCAAAATAGGGGAAGAAGAAGGTGGTGCTGGTGTGTGTGTGTGTGTGTCTATAAACCAGTGAATGATTCCTGCCAGCCTTTGTCTTATGATGACTGTTGGCTCATGATGGGGTATATGTGTATTCACCACACTTGTGCTTACTTTGACACCAAGAGGGAGGAGGAAACATTAGTTTGCCACACTAGACAAAGGAATTTGCAACAGGAGCAGACAGCCAAGTTCTGCCAGGGCCAAAACCAGCCCCTGCCAGACTAAGAAATCATTGTAATTTGCCCCTTCCTGTCACAAGCAGTGTGCTGTTCTTTTATTATTGACTCTAACTCTAAGATATCCCAGTCATGGATGGACAATTCAGGGTCAATTTACAAGAGACACATTTTCTACATGGAAGTTTCTTCTGTGCAGGCGTTGTGCAGAAACCCATGTGTAGTGACCGCCAGGGGCATAGCAAGGTTGGAATGGGCCAAGATGAGATTTTAAAATGGGCCCCCAGCCCCTCAAGGTCCAGGGCCTCCACATACCCCAGGCCCCCAAGGATTTAAGTCTGATATTTCAAAATAGGTATGCTGCCTGGAAATACATTTCACTGAATACACACATGCACACTTCACAGTATATAGTGATATACATTGAGTACTATATATTTGTGCTACTTTTAATGCCTAGACCACATTAGCAACGCTAATTATTAAAATGGCCCCCTTGAGGCAGATTAGCAAAGGAGACTTTCAACCATGCAGTGTGAGCCTATGTTTGTTTTCTCAGAATTCTGAACAAATTCAGTCAAGTTTGATTCCAGGAGGTTTTTCACACGAGGCTTTTAAAGCCCTTTAACACACATCTCCTCTGAAATGGAGGTGCTGCATTCACATGTTGGCCAGATTTACCCTGAAGTCCCTGTAAGTTATTGGGGAGCAATTCACACACAAGAAAAATAAAATAAAATAAAATAAAATAAAAGCACAACACATGCTTCACAGTTCTCACTCAGACCTTCTGGGTTGCAAAACAACTTGAACATAAGTGCATTTATGAATGAATGAATGAAAATAAATAAAATATACTTGTTCCAGAAGTTTTTGTAATTTTCTGCCCTGAAACAAGCTACTTATATGCCTTTTTAGATAGTTTTTGTTTTTAAAGCCAGCACATTTTTCAGTCTGTTTTAAATTAAATATTCAGAGACTTTTCAGTCTCACCCCACCCCCCATATCAAAGCCCCATGGCAAGCAGATTCCTATAGGGGTGGGGGGACCACAAAAAGGAATTCACAGCCTACCTGGTAAAAGCTGTGCTGGATGGTCTGGTCTGGGCAGAGGGTCGGCTGCTGCTGCTGCAGAAAACTCTGCCTGCTTCCTCCTTCCTGGCTTGCTTGGCCTGCCGAGTACAGGCTTCAGGGAGGCCTACATGGAGGCCTCTCTGTAAGCCCCACCCACCCACCCACCGATCAGCTGAGAGGTGGGGAGAGAAGAGCTCTGCAGTTTGCAGGCCTTGCTGATCCTAGACCTCGCCGATCAGCCGGAGCTGGAGGCAAGTGGCTGAGGGGCCCTGGAGCTGGGGTGGGGGTGGCAGGAACTGGCGTGGTGCCCCCACCTCAGTGGCGCCTAGGGCACGTGCCCTGCCTGCCCCCCCCCCAGTTCCACCTATGCCTCTGGGGAGCAGCAGGCATGATTGTAAATAGAACACTTTGGCTACAGAGGCTGGTACCTGTGAATGTGCCACTCTGCAAAGCACACTCTATGATCCTTTGTGTGCAATGCCTTTGGTAAGACTGGTCCCGCCTCCTACCCCTTTGTGGCCAAACAGGGGACAGCTGATGATCTAATTAAGGTTCCCCTGTTAGTGCAAAGCATTCTGGATAGATCTTTAAATCCTCAGAGGACCCAGCTCTCCGATGTCAAAAATGAAGACTGCAGCAGCTGCCTAGATCATCTGTGTGTTGAGTTTGCAGAGTCAAACAGAGGTTCTGTTTGTCCTTGGAGACCAGGGTAGGAGCTCTTTTACCCTCCCCCCCATTAAACCATCCCCAAATTATCATGTGGAAGAGCTCAATTCTGTCATGGTAGGCCTGCCTGCCTCCTAATGGCCTCCTAAATGTTGCAATGTAGACTCTTTTCTCACAATTTGTTTAAAGAAGCACCCTCTGTTCTCAACTTGTTCAAATTATTTAGACTTACCCTCTTCCAAGATGAAACTATTAAAGTGTGGAACTGATTTTGGCACTTCCCTGAGTAAGCTTATTTATCCATTTCAAACTTGAGACTTTCTCTGATGGATTCATAGAGGGTTGGCCCTACTCTTAGGTGTGCTGAAGAGGTTTGGCTGAAGCAGCAGACTGTGGGGGTCCCATTAAAGGACATGATCATTTTTTTTGTTTTATCATTTTTTTAGTTTTATCACATAATCTACCAAAATTTACCAAAATGGGGCTACCATCTGGATTGTAATCTTCAGACACCAGCATGCCGTGGGCTATCTCTGGCCCACATGCTTACCTCAGTCAATCAGCAACCAGGCTTCAGACAAAGATCTAACTGTAAATAAGCCTGTGTCCTCTGTCTGTGGTTGTGCCTTAGATCCTGAAGAATAGGGGCTCCTTTCTATGCACATAGGGCTGAACACTGATCTGCTCCCCCAGTCAATAAACTCTGGCCTGCTTCAGACAGCCCAACCAACCGGGAACACAAGCCAACATAGGGCCAAGTTCCTCCGTCCCTGCTCCCTTTCTTTCTCAGCTTGGCCACAAAATAATCCAGGCTCGTTAAATCACAGCCCCACATGTCATCTAAACCCAGGAGCTGTGCTTAACTGTGATTTATAAACCAGGGTATGAAACCAAGAGCCGGGTCTCACAATCACTGAGACCCGGTTTAGAACCGTGAGCGGGGAGGGAACCCTGGGTGGCCAGATCGACCGCCCACACGATTTCCGGCTCCATCACAGAGCTGGTGGGGGCTGGGGAGCTTGGGGGCCGTGTGGCCCCCGAAAGTTCCAGTATGCCCTGTGCGAACACACAGGGCATACTGGGGAGACCCCCGGAGCTGGGAGGCCGATTTTCGCCTCCCCTCCGGGGGTCTACTCACAATTAGCCATGGTGCGGAGCCGCACCGCGGCTACTCACGATCAGATAGCCTGGGTTTGCAGAGCACTCACTCCACAAACCCGGGCTAAGAGGATAGCTACAGAAGTTGGTGACCCGCTTGTAAACCACCGAGCTCACCTGCAAGCGATTTACACAATCTTTTTTTTTTTTTTGAAATTTAATTTTTATTAATTTTTAACAATACTCATAACATCCATAATAAACACAATAGGACTTCCCGCGCACCTCTTTTCGTGAAATAAAAACTATAAAGTTTACCTTATTATACTATTAATTAAAAAAACACAAATTTAAAACTTAAAGAAAAAAGAAAAAACCATTAGTCTATCCAACCTGCATTTCAAACTTCAAATCCAGCTGTAAGATCCATATTAGGAAAATAATTCTTTAAGTACAACAAAAAAGGTTTCCAATCTTCCCTGAAACGTTCTAAGCTTTGATCTTTTATCAGTGTTGTAAATTTTGCCATCTCTGCATATTCCATAGTTTTTATCAGCCAATCTTCTTTTGAAGGCAATTCATTAGTCTTCCATTTCTGTGCATATGTTATTCTAGCTGCCGTAGAAGCATACAGGAAAAAAGTTAAGTTATTTCTAGAAATTTCTCCTTGTGTTATTCCTAGCAGGAAGGATTCTGGCTTCTTAGGAAATGTCACTTTAAATATTTTCTTTAATTCATTATATATCATGTCCTAATAGGCCTTGGCCTTCCCACAAGTCCACCACATGTGAAAAAAAGTACCTTCAGAATCCCCACACTTCCAACATTTGTTTGAAACATTTTTATACATTAATGCCAGTTTTTTTGGTGTCAAATACCATCTGTACATCATTTTATAATAATTTTCCTTCAAAGTATAACAAGCAGTGAATTTTAAATCATTCTTCCATAACTTTTCCTAGGCTGCCATTTCTATATTATGACCAACATCTTGAGCCCACTTTATCATAGTTGTTTTAACCAATTCCTCTCTTGTCTCCTCTAAAAGTAACAATTTATACATTTTAGAAATTAAGTTTTCATCATCTTGACATAGTTCCTTCTCAAAATTCGAAATCTGATCCTCAAATCCAACTTTAAGGACTTTCTTATAAATCTCATTTAACTGATAGTACTGAAACCAATCTCTTACCACGTTTTGGTGGTTTACACAATCAGCAAAAATCGGGCTAGGCTCTCCTAGCCCGATTTTTGCTGATCGTGAGAATAGCCTCCAGGATTTGTTTTTGGTACTGGGCCAGTACTGGGCAGGTTCAGGTGATGTCCGAGCAGCCCTCAGCACACATGAAGAAGGCAGGACGCACTGAGAGTGGATCCACCTTGGCATAACTAGAAAACATTCCGACATACCATCAGGGTACATATAGAGGGACATTTCAGATGAACGCCCCTCTCACACAATTGAACCCCGGCAGGGTGTTGACATTCTTCAGTTACATCAGGATGGGCGCTCTCTCGTCATGTTCCTGCCCTCTTCATGTGTACTGAGGGCTGCTGGGGCAGGTATCATCAGAACCGGCCCTTTATGTATCCTGGTTTGCAACCCACAGTTAATTCACAGCTCCCAGGTTTGGATGGTGGTTCAGCAAGCAAGGGTTCCTGCATCACAGTTCTACATCCAAGCTGAAGAGGAAAAGGTAGGAGGGAGCATTCAGAGCTGAGGCTTCATTGCCTCACAATCATGGCCCAACAATGATTTGTTGGTGGATCCTCTCAGTTGTGGCTCAAGACCTCTGTGTGCTTGAGGCAGGGCATCAGACGTCTTGCACACATCCTTCTGCCTCTCATTCCATTTTGTTTCTAAAGCAGGGGCAGGAGGGCATCCTACCCTGCTGGCACTCCAATAATCTGCCCCTTGAGTACCACCTCACTTCGCCTCAACAAAGGGACACCCCTGTTCTCAGCCTAACACAGAGTTGTTATGAGGACAAAGTAGCACAATGCCATATAGGCAACTCTGAGGACAAAATAGCACAACCCCATCTAGGAAGAATAGTATACAAATATGGTCATAGTAATGCAGTTTCATTATACATTCGTGCATGTATGGATGCATATCTCTCTCTCTCTCTCTCTCTCTCTCTCTCTCTCTCTCTCTCTCTCTCTCTCACACACACACACACACACACACACACACACAGCTGGTTCTCACAGTTTTCAAGAGCATCTAGCCAGGCTCCAAACTCCTGAGAAATGGTTGTGTGTTGGTAAAACTCAAGGGTGGAGGAGGGGGAAGTCTCTGAGTGCTAGTGTGCAAGTCATAATCTGGGTAGGATGGCGCAGAACGTGCTTTTCCTCTACCCTCGATATAGTGCTGGGTATGCAATGTGGGCTAGCCACTGCTATCCTACCCAGCTCGTGGCTAGCACACTATCACTTTCCCCTCTTCCTACCTCGCTTTTTGCCAATGCACAACTGTTTCTTGGGAGTGTACACGGAGCTTGGAGCTTGGTTAGATGCTCCTCCTAACCAGCTCTTGGTCATGATAACAAGCTCTCCCTCTCTCCCTCCCTCCCTCTCCCTCCCTTTCTCCCTCCCTCTCTCCTCCCCTCTCTCTCCCTGCCTCCTGCTCTCTCTCCCTCCCTGCCTCCTGCTCTTTCTCCCTCCCTCCCTCTCTCCCTCCCCCCTCTCCCCTCCCCCCCTCTCCCTCCCTCTCTCTCTCTCATAAGGCATGTGCAGAGATTTTTAACACCCTCCCTCCAAGCATTAGGCAAATAGGGATGGCTGGAATGCTGCTCCTATATTTGTGAGCCAGCCGTCTGCTCTGACCGTCATTGTTACTAGGATATAGTTTCCATTCTGGCACAGATATTTTATAAAATCTTAATTGAGCTGCTTTTAGGTTATTCAAGGCAGAGGGGTATTTTTTTGACACTGCTCAAGCTAGAGCCATTGAAGTGTTTTAATTAGAGAGCAAACACAGGCTGCTGCTTTCCGCCGTGTGACGCACGCCAAAAAAAACCCTCTTGCAACCATCTCTGATGTGTGCAGAACATAATGTCTTAAGTGAGAGTCACAATTGCCTTTCTTCTGGCATTAAGCATTTAGATGGTCCCAATAATATCAATGTATGTCAAAACTGGCCTTCCATGGAATTCACAAACCAAACAAGCAGCATCCATTTGGTGTATGAAGAGAGAGAGAGAAAGAGAAGACATTAAAGTCCTATTCAAATACAAATAAATATGACAGATATTTATATACCACTTTTCAACAAATCAGTAGCCCTAATTCTGTCCCCCAAAGGCTCACAATCTAAAAAAGAAACACAAGATAAACACCAGCAACAGCCACTGGAGAGGGCTGCTGTTCTGGGGATGGATAGAGCCAATTGCTTTCCGCCAGCTAAATAAAGAGAATCACCACTTTCAAAAGGTGCCTCTTTGTTCTGTTAGCAGGGACATTCAGACATTGAGGTTGTTGTCACCAGCAACCCTACCTGGATAGGACAGAACAAACCCAGGTAGGGCTGGTCGACTGCAGCACCAGCCCCCAGGACCACTCCTGATCCAACCACTCCTCCCTTGACTAGCCCTGACCAGCAACCCGGACTTAAAGAAAGGTAGGAGGACAAGCGTGCATCTCCAACCTCACTCAGTGGTCCTGTGGAGCTCCATACTGCTGACAGCTGCTCCTGGTCTGCTGGCAGCTATTGACCAGAGAGGCTGGGAGAGAAGGATGGAGCAAGGAAGTGGGATCAGGGACATTGTATGAACCCTGAAGGCCTATTAAAGATCTTCAAGGGAGGTTCGCTGGCTCGTCTGGGGATGACTCAGAGGTGAGGCTTCTCTGTAGTTGCCCCAGGGCTGCTGAATGCACTTCCAGCCGAGATAAGAGCTGCTCCATGCCTGTTGACCTTTGGGAAACAACTGAAGATGACACATCTCTTCAGTCAAACTTTTTAGCTATTTTGTGCTTTTTAAAGGGTAGCTATTTTAATTTGAACTTCTATATGTTTTAAATTGTTTTTAAATTTCTTGTTTTTGTTTTATGTTGTTAGCCGCCTAGAGACTTCGGTAGTGGGCAGTATACAAACATGCAAAATAAATAAATATAAATTTAAAAAAATACCTTCAAATTCCACACAAGGTCACAGCAGGAAGTAGGGGCAGCCCTTTCATGAGGCGAGGCGAGGCGAGACAGATGCCTCAGGCAGTGGATTTCTGGAGCACTAACAGGGTGGCAAGATGTAGCCCGCCCTCTCCCTTGTGGCAGCTCTTTAGGACCAGTCTGCCATCTTTGCAAGAAGCACAAGGAGAGAAGAGGAGGCTACTGACAAGCTTCTCTCCTGCTCCACTGCCCTACTTCCCAAGCTTGCAAAGATCCATTCTGAAAGGGGGCTGGCCCCTACCAGGGCCATGAGACAGGGCAGCATTTGGCACCTCAGACCAATACCTTGGACCAAGTGGGCCAAGGACCAATATTTTCCTGGCAGGAAAAGTTGTAGCCTCCAGCTTAGAATATGAGTATGATAAGTATTTATATACTGCTTTTCAACAGAAGTTCCCAAAGTGGTGTGTGTGTATGTGTATGTGTGTGTACACACACACACACACACACACACACCACTTTGGGAACTTCTGCTGAAAAGCAGTGTGTGTGTGTGTGTGTGTGTGTGTGTGTGTGTATCTCTATCTCTATCAACAAAATGGCTCCCTGACCCTGAAGGGCTCACAATCTAAAAAAGAAACTTGACACCAGCAACAGCCACTGGAGGGATGCTGGGGTGGATAGGGCCAGTTGCTCTCCCACTGCTAAATACAGAGAATCACCACTTTTAAGAAGTGCCTTTTTGCTCAGTTAGCAGGAGTAACACTCGATAAGTTTTTATCCGAAGTTATTCATTTTAAGAATTGAATAATTATCATAAGGGTGATAGCCACCTTCAGCCTTTTATTTGTGCCGCTGTTTTGTTTCTGCAAGCCAGTGATTTCCTTGCCCCTGCCTGTGCGCAGGATAACTAACACCTGGGATACTTCAGGGCTATGTTCCCTAACCTGGATTTCATGAGTCATGGGATCCCACACACTCAGCATCAAATTATAGCGTACACAGCAGAGACTGAAAGCGAAGGGCTAAAAATGGAAAACAAAGCCACGACTGCTGGAGAGCTTTTCAAACATGCAAGTAAATATCCTTAAAGTGAGCTAAAAACAGTGTCTGGTGTGGGAAGAAAGTTCAGAATGAAGATGCCAATGGGCGAAGAAGGGTTTTGGGAGGCTGTGAAGCAAGCAGTAGTAAGACAATGCCATCAGATAGGCCTCAGTGTCTCTGAAACACTTTAAAACGGAACAGTTTTCTGTCCTCATGTTTATTCCGTTGCTTGTATTAACCGTGGCATAATCGCATGCTTTCCACTTCCCCGAGCAGTAAGCAGTTCCAGGAGCAACACAACTTGGATTTTGGATTCTTTTTCAGGAGAAGGCACTGGAGTCAGTAGCGGCTCATCCTAACAAGTCAAAGGAGCACCAAAGAAAACACAGCTGCCTCTGGTCTCTGCTCTCAGGAGAGGAGAGCTGGTCTTGTGGTAGCAAGCATGACTTGTCTCCTTGGCTAAGCAGGGTCTGCCCTGGTTGCATATGAATGGGAGACTTGATGTGTGAGCACTGTAAGATATTCCCCTCAGGGGATGGAGCCACTCTGGGAAGAGCAGAAGGTTCCAAGTTCCCTCCCTGGCTTCTCCAAGATAGGGCCAAGAGAGATTCCTGCCTGCAACCTTGAGGAAGCTGCTGCCAGTCTGTGAAGACAATACTGAGCTAGATAGACCAATGGTCTGACTCAGTATATGGCAGTTTCCTATGTTTCCTATGTTCCTATCCCACCTTGCCCCGGCTTCAGTGACAACTGGGCTGCAGCAGGCTGACCATTGGTCAGGTAGAACTGTGCTGGCAGGTTAATCACTGGCCAGTCTGTGCAGTTCTACCTGATGAATGGCCAGCCTGAAGGCAGTGCAGCTCTTGTTAACGTGGGGGCGGGGGCGGGGGGGAGAGGCAGCCAGTGACAAGAGGCAGCTGCGTCTCTTTAGGCGCCCCTGGCACATTAGGATCAACTGCTACTGATTGGAGCCACATGGTGATTTTGTAATATTTGGTTTATTTGCAAATAGATAAGCAGCAGAGCATCAAGTGGAAGCAAGCGGTCTAAGCCCCGCTTCAAGGCAACAGATCCACTTCCAGATGTTCAGGTCCGCAGAAAAAGACACTCTTTCAGGGCTATCTCTGTGGCACCTGAGTTAGCTTCCCAGATCTTCCATCCCAGTTCTTCCCCTCCCCGTTACCTCTTCTACCTCCCTTACTCCTGGTGGCTACTGCTCTCCTCCTCCTCCTCTCCTGGCTCCTGCTTCTGGCATTTTCAGAAGCCAGAGAAGGAGGGAGCAGAAGGAAGTGTGGAGGAGGAGAGTGCTGGGCCGAAGCAACATTCTGTTTCCTCCTTCATACTTCCTCTTCCCTTCCCCTCTGGCTTTTGAACATGACAGAGGCAGGAGCAGGTGGAGGAGGGGAGCAGTGGTGAGTGTTGTGCTGCCACAAGGAAAGGCTACAGGGCACCAGGAGGCAGCCAGCTTGCATAGATAGGCAGTGGGCAGTCTGCTGCCTCTGCCAATCTGCCACCTGAGATGTCCACTTCATACAGCCTCATGCTGTTTGAGCAAAGGCACCTTTTAAAGCAGTGATTTTCTTTTATTTAACTGGGGGAGAGCAACCAACCCTATCCAACTCCTGCTCAACCTCCCTCCAGTGTCTGTTGCTGGTGATTATCTTATGTTTCTCTTTAGACTGTGAGCTCTTTTGGGACAGGGATCTATCTTTATACATAATCACTACCGGCTCATCACGGTAAGCAGATGATGCGCTGCATCAGGGCACTGCCCGCTGGAGGACGCCGAGCCGCACTGTGCTGCTCTCATCCCCATCATTTCCTTACTCGGCTTACTCATCTACTGCTGGCTGCTCCAGGGAGTGGGGCGCTTGCTGAGCTTGCTCACTCCCTCTCTTGACCTCAACAGGCCAGGGGAGCACTCGTTCTGGGGCACCCTGTCTGCACCTGAAAGCTGTCTCTTTTGCCAGTCCAGTCCAAGAGAGCTGGGCTTTCAGTGAGTGAGAGGAGCAAAAGGAGGCAGCGTGCCTGCACCTGTGGGGCTCCTGCACGTGAGAGAGAGAAAGATAGGTGGGAAGGAGTGGAGGCGGGAAGGAGAAGAACCGCTTTACTAATTGGTCTCTACCGAATGTATAAAGTACAGTAAAAAGGGATGAACCCATTATATGCCTCTTCTTCAGGGCATGCGAGGGGTGGGGGTTGAGTTGTTGTCATCTCGTTCTTGGGTACGTTTTGGCTGGCTTGGGGGTGGGGAGTTTAGGGGTTTACATTGTGTGTGTGTGTGTGTCTGTCTGTCTGTCTGTCTGTAAACTTTGGGAGCAAAGTTAGGGGCTTTAACACCCACCCTAGCTTCTTTCCATGTGTGAGGCTTTAGTAGAAAGGAAAAGGAGGCACGTGGGTCTGTGGCAGGTTTGTTTCCTTCTGTTCGTCATCATGCTAATCAAGTTTTCTCATTGCTGCATCTCTCTTTCTCTCAGCCTGGGTTTCTTGCCTCAGATCATCTAGGAACGCAGATCAGCCCTTTACAATCAGAAATCTCCCTCCCCACCCCCTGCCACCTCCCTTCTCTGGCATTTGCAGCATCCTTTTAGCTTTGCCAAGGAGAAATGAAATCTACACATTCCTTTCAATGATCTTGATTGGGCGAGGGGAGACTCCAAGGGGCTGTTCTCGGAGGCAGTATCTGAAAGCAGCTTTGCTTGCTCTGGCCTCCTCTTTCTTTCACCCTTACTCCCACTTCATTAACATGTTTCACATTTTACTATCACATTTGCCAATTGTGCCATGGTATCTACTGATAGTAATATTTTCAATGGCTGACATCCAGACTTAATGCTGTGTGCACCCACAAAATTTTCTGACAGGGGTGATTTTTGCCAACCAGTCTACAGTCCAATGTGCTTCCAAAAATACATCCTCGAGGGTTGCAGGACTCATGCACAGGGAATGGAATGAATGGAGGGATCCATCCAGCCCAAGTGGGTTGGCACCCTCTCTTTGTGTCACTGAGGAGTGACACTGAGGAATAAACTTTGGTTAGAGCCTTGAAAGGTTAGAGCCTTGAAAGGAATAAACTTTGTCTGTCTTTGCTCAAGGATAGTTGAACAAAGACAGATCATGGCCCAGTTTAACCTATGGAATTCCTTGCCATGGGATGTGGTGATGGCCACCAGCTTGGATGGCTTTAAAAGGGGCTTAGTCAGATTCATGGAGGACAGGTCTATCAATGGCTACTAGTCTGATGGCTGTGGGCCATCTCCAGCCTCAGAGGCACGATGCCTCTCAATATCAGTTGCAGGGGAGCAACGTCAGGAGAGAGGACATGTACATACTTCTTGCCTGTGGGCTCCCCAGAGGCATGGCGTGGGCCCCTGTGTAGGCCCACAGGATGCTGGACTAGATGGGCCTTGGGCCTGATCCAGCAGGGCTGTTCTTATGTTCTTATGTTATGTTCAGTTTAATATTCCAGTATTGCAAGTGAATATTGAAGCTCTTCCTGGAGTTGGAGGAGTCCTTAGAGGCCATCTAGATCAACCCGTGCTCAGTGCAGGAAATCCAGAGCAAAGCAATCCCAGCAGGGGCTGTCCAGCCTCTGCCTGAAGACTTCCAGCTAGGGAGAACCCACCCTTTCTGTTGCTGGACTGCTCTGACTATTAAGAAGCTTCTCCTAAATGTTCATCCAAAATCTGCCCTCCTGCAACTTAAGCAAAGAAGATCTTTTCCTGCCCTCTGGGGCAGCAGAGAGCACCCATACTCTGTCTTCTATGTGATAGCCCTTAGGGGATATGAAGAGTGCAGAGATGTTCCTCCTGAGCCTTCTCTTCCCCAAGCTAAACATATCATAATGCTAGTGGCTCCTTCGTGAATGGAGACATTGGTGCCAGCTCTCCCCTATGTTGGGAATTCCCAACCCCAACCCTTTTTCTTCCCAATATTTTTTTCTGGAAGGAACCACCTATCATACAAATGGAATAATATTGTTAAGTTGTGTGTCTCACTGAATAAACACTCAAGTAGGAATCGGACTCCTTTCCAAAAAGATTTCTTTCTTTCTTTCTTTCTTTCTTTCTTTCTTTCTTTCTTTCTTTTTTGGCAATGTATATGCTCCTTTTTAGGTTTAAAGTAAAATTTTAACCTTAACATTATATATCATATTTTCTACATTATTGACCAATTGTATATCTACATTGATCAATTTTATTATTTTCCTAGTCGGTAGTTATTTTGTTTACTTTTGTGTATTAAATGTTATTTTGTATTTTAAATTTGTATTTCTCCTTTTTAAATTATATTATATACATATTATATACATAATTATATTATATACAATGTTATGTACATAATTAAGTAAAATATTTCTGTATTAAATTTTGAATACACACTAATTGTATTTTGAATTTTTATTTATTACTATAACTAAGGGCGCTCAATAGAATGTTGCCTCAGGGCACCAGATCCCAGAGCCGGCCCAGTATATAATTATTTTCCTATGTAAACTTCTTTGAAAACCTTTATTGAAAGCGAGGTAACCCTGCAACCCAAAGTACCTTCAGTCAACTTTCAGATATCCCCACATTGGCACCCAGAACAGCCAACAGCTGTTTTCTTCACATCCACACACCTTATATCAGCCTCCCCTCAGCTGGGGAGAGGACCACCTCTTCCTACCGATGGCTGACATTCAAGAGAGATCCATCTAATAATCTGCTGGCCAGCAGCTTTTCCAGTATGAAATCATGCCTTCTCAGCGCTGTATAGCTAAGGGATTCATTAAATAAGTTGGTGTCATGGGTACACATATTTGATTGATTGATTAAGTGCCGTCAAGTTGGTATTGACTCTTAGTGATATAGACAAATTCTCACCAGGCTGATCTGTCTTCAACTTGGACTTTAAGGTCTCTCAGTGGTGCATTCATTGCTGCCGTAATCGAATCCATCCACCTTGCTGCTGATCGTCCTCTTCTTCTCTTTCCTTTGACTTTTTCCTGCATTACGGACTTCTCAAGGGAGCTGCATTTTTGCATAATGTGTCCGAAATATGATAGTTTGAGCCTGGTCATTTGTGCCTTGAGTGAAAATTCTGGATGAATTTGTTTTGTAATCCATTTGATTGTTTTCCTGGCTGGCCATGGTATGCTCAAAAGTCTTCTCCAGCACCAAAGTTCAAAAGCGTCAATACTTTTTCTATCTTGCTTCTTCAAAGTCCAGCTTTTGCATCCATAGAGTGTCATGGGGAAAACCATTGTCCGGACTATTCTAATCTTTGTAGGTGTAGACACTTCACGGCATCTAAATATCCTTTCCAAGGCCTTCATTGTAACCCTACCAAGTGCTGGTCTGTGGCGTAGTTCTTGACTGCTGGATCCTTGACTGTTAATGGTCGATCCTAAAAGGCAGAAGCTATCCACCTCTTCAGTGTCTTCATTATCAATTCCGAGGCTGGTTGCTGTACCCATTGTCATTAGTTTAGTCTTTGTTTACATTTAGTTGTAGTCTCATTTTTTCACTGTACTCCTTGACTTTCATTACTAGATCATCCATATTCTCAGCTATCAGAGTGGTGTCATCAGCGTAGCACAGGTTATTGATGTTTCTTCCTCCAGCTTTAAAACCACGCTCATCTTCTTCCAATCCAGCTTCTCTCAGTATATGTTCAGCATATAAATTGAATAAATAAGGATAAAGTATACAGCCTTCTCTTACTCCTTTGCCAGTCTGGAACCAGTCTCTTTCGCCATGTTCCATCTGGACTGTGGCTTCCTGTCCTGTGTATAGGTTTCTCATGAGAACAATGAGATGTTCTGGGATGCCCATTTTCCTAAGGATATTCCACAACTTGACATGTTTGACGCAATTGAAGGCTGTTCTGTAGTCAACAAAGCATATACTGACTTCTTTTTGGTATTCTTTGGCTCTTTCAATTATCCAGCTTGCATCAGCAATGATGTTCCTCGGCCTTTTCTGAAACCAGCTTGAACTTCTGGCATTTCCCTTTCCACGTAGGGCTCTAATCTGCATTGGATGATCTTGAGCATTATTGTGCTAGCATGTCAAATGTTGTGCAATGGTTTGCACAATCTCTTAGGTCTCCTTTCTTTGGTATGGGTATGCAGACTGACCTCTTCCAATCTGTTGGCCACTGGGTCATTCTCCAAATTTGCTGGCAAAGTTTGGTTAGAGTCTTGAAAGATTCTTTTTCTGTTGCCTGCCATATTTCTGTAGCTATTACATCAATTCCTATAGCCTTTTGACTTGGTATACACCCAAGACAAGACTTGGTATATACACATATACACCCAGGAAACAATAGACCCCATCATAAACTGGTTTAATAGCCAGTCCCCAGGGAAACTTGGGAGCGGCCGTCCAGTGAAGGTAGGGCTAAGGGTCGCTAAAAGAATCCTTAGCACCCTGCTGAACTTGCATTCCCAGAATGCCATGGAGGAAGCCATATGAGAAACTGGTATGACCTAATATAGATTTGTTATGTGAGGAGGATGTGCCATGGGTGGAGAACTGGTCTTGTGGTAGCAAACATGAATAGTCCACTTTGCTAAGGAGGATCTGCCCTGGTTTGCATTTGGATGAGAGACTAAATGTGAGCACTGTAAGATACCACCCTAGCCCTCCAGAGGCCTTTGCTGGTGTCTACTTTATGTTGTGTGTGTTTTCAGATTGTGAGCCCTTTGGGGACAAGGAGCCATTTTATTGGTTTGTTGGTTTGCTTGTTTGTTGAAAAGTGGTATATAAATATTCATCGTATTGGTCGTAAAGAAAATATTTGTTACATATTCCCCTCAGGTGATAGGGCCGCTATGGGAAGAGCATCTGCATGCTTACATGCAGAAAGTTCCAAGTTCCCTCTCTGGCAACTCCAGATAGGCCTGGGAGAAACTCCTGCCTGTAACCTTGGAGAAGCCTCTGCCAGTCTGTGTAAACAATTCTGAGCTAGATGAACCAGTGGTCTCTCTTGGTATAAGGCAGCTTCCTATGTTCCTGTATTCCATCAATATAATTATACTCAATAGGACATACACTCATGGCTGCTTTAAACGGATGCAAAATGCATGTAAACATCACTCTATGATAGTATCTACGAACAAACATTCTTACTGCTGGACCACAACATATGCACCAAGTAGGGTCTCAGTTCTACAATGGCATCACTAAGGCCTTCCATTGGAAATTTCCCAGCACAAGAGGATAAGGGGAGAGAACTGATTAAAAATGATACCGACACACACACACTGGACTAGGACCGGGGAGACCCGAGTTCAAATCCCCATTCAGCCATGAAACTAGCTGGGTGACTCTGGGCCAGTCACTTCTCTCTCAGCCTAACCTACTTCACAGGGTTGTTGTGAAAGAGAAACTCAGGTATGTAGTATACCGCTCTGGGCTCCTTGGAGGGAGAGCGGGATATAAATGTAAAAATAATAAAATAAAAAGAGCGGGATATAAATGTAAAAATAATAACAACAACAACAACAACAACCTAAATTATGCATAAGTGATGCAGAGGGGAAATGCTTGACTAAGCAGAAGGTTGCCGGTTCGAATCCCCACTGCTACTATATCCGGCAACAGTGATATAGGAAGATGGTGAAAGGCATAATCTCATACTGTGTGGGAGGAGGCAATGGTAAACCCCTCCTGTATTCTACCAAAAGAAAACCACAGGGCTCTGTGGGTGCCAGGAGTCATAATTGACTTGACGGCACACTTTATTGTCAAGCTGACATGAACAAGCAAAAAATACAATGAAAGCATACAGAAAGGGACTCAGCAATAAGTCTCTGGAATACTGTCAAGCATCGTTTATACCCCACTGTTGTGTCAGATAAGTGCAGGGGGTGCAGTAATGATGAGGTTAAGATTTAATTTCACAATAGGGGAGCTGGTCTTGTGAGGGGCGGAGAGCTGGTCTTGTGGTAAAGGTAAAGTGTGCCATCGAGTCAGTGTCGACTCCTGGCGACCACAGAGCCAGCCATGTGGTTTTCCTTTTGGTAGGAGGGGTTTACCATTGCCATCTCCTACACAGTATGAGTTGATGCCTTTCAGCATCTTCTTATATTGCTGCTGCCTGATATAGGTGTTTCCCATAGTTTGGGAAAAACAGTTTGGGAAACATACCAGCGGGGATTCAAACCAGCAATCTCTGGCTTGCTAATCAAGTCATTTCCCTGCTGCACCATTAGGTGGCTGATCTTGTGGTAGTGAGCATGAAATGTCCCCTTTGTTAAGCAGGGCCCACCTTGGTTTGCATTTGAATGGTAAAACTACATGTGAGCACAGCAAAATATTCCCCTTAGGGAATGGAGCTATAGCTCAGTGGAAGGTCCCAGGTTTGCTCCCGATCTTCTCCTGGTAGCAATAGCAATAGCAATAGCACTTACATTTATATACCGCTTTATAGCCGGAGCTCTCTACGCGGTTTACAATGATTTAGCATATTGCCCCCAACATTCTGGGTACTCATTTTACCGACCTCGGAAGGATGGAAGGCTGAGTCAACCTTGAGCCCCTGGTCAGGTTCGAACTTGTAACCTTCTGGTTACAGGGCGGCAGTTTTACCACTGCACCACCAGTAGGGCTGGGAGGGACTCCTGCCTGTGACCTTGTCAGTGTAGACAATACTGAACTAGATGGACCAGTGGTCTGACTTAGCAGCATCCTATTTTCCTATATTGCACGCTTGTTGAGTAGAATCCAACTATGATCGCCACATGTCCAGGACTGGCCTGAACGTTCATGAATGGATCAGCTGAATGCATTCTAATTTAAAATGTTCATTAGATTTCTTTTGGAACACAGTAGTGTTCCCATATGAGGGCATCTGATGCACCCCAAAATGAATGAAATGAATGAAAAGCAGGCCACTTTTGAAGATTGATTGATTGATTGATTGATTGATTGATTGATTTATAATATTTTAATCCTGCCTTATCACCAAATGGCCCTCAAGGCAGTTTATAATGATAAATTTAGAAATTTAGTAATAATAATAAAACAACCATAACTAAAAAGGGGGGGGGGATAGAAAAAGCAGCAGATGAAACAACAAAACCAGCCAATAAAATTCCAAATAACAATCAATAATCAGAGAAAAGGGTATGGTATTACTAGCAGAGGTAAAAGCTGCTGTGCGGAAGTTTTACAGGTGGGAAATAGCACAAAAGGAAAGAGTTGAGAAACACTTTTATCCCCGTACCAGTCTCCCCCTTGAAACTGCAGGTGCTGCAGCTGCATTGTATATTAAACAGTCTCTAAAAACAATGCAACTATACATGATATGAGATAGCTCCATCCTCAGGTGGTGTATTATCTTCACAACAACCCTGTAAAGTGGGTTAGGCTGAAAGATAATGTCCAGCCCAAGGTCACTCAGTTCTCTTTTGTGATTAAACAGGAATCTGAACCCAAGTATTTCTGGTCTCAGTCCAACGCTCTAGAAACAGTGTCACTCAAATTTGCTTGCAGAGATGCACTGCACAGCCCATTGGGTCAATGAAGCCTGGGCCACCCAACATCAGAGGCAATTGATGTGTTTTGCTCCCAGCACAGAAGTGATACCAAATGCTGCACTTGCCTTTCCCTGCACAGTGTTAGAGGAGGCACATTCCCTAATATGGGCAACAGAGACATCCACTTAGAGACCCCATTGGGCTAGGACCAAACCTGGCCCCTATTCCTGGTGGTGTCTGTCTGTGGAGTGGTTTTGCCCCAGGCTGCTGACTGCTTATTCCCTCACCCAAAATCTGATGGGAATCATTCTCTCCCCACCCCCCCACCCCCGGCCACCATTTAAAAAAACCCTTTTATTTCATAGCCAAGTAGACGAACAGCACAGGGGAAGATAAAGGACAAGTTGATTCTTTAATTCCTGGCTGAGATGGACTGAGCAACCAAACATTTCAGAGATGGGATGGAGGAACCAGGTTTGTAAAGACCTTGGGTCGTCCCACACACAACGGGGAAGATGGAGAGTCTGGTCTAAGGCAGGACATGGTGCTTCTAAGCAGAAATTATTGGTTCTCAGGGGTAAGTAGGTAGGGAGGTTCTTTCAGGGTTGTCGGCAGAGATGGCCTCTGTGAACCAGTGATGCCAGATGGTGGTCAGTGCTTTGAAGCAGAGCAAGTGAAGGGGGCTTATCCTGGCTCTTCAGTACTTTTTCTCTGTCGGCTTCATCTTTTTCAAGTAATATTCATTGCACCCATTGGTCAGTCCTGCAAACAGTGAGCGGTACCTCTCAAAGGTGATCTTGCCATCCTGACACTCCTCCAAGTTCTTCATGATTCTGTTGATAGCCATCAGGTATTTCAGGTTTTCCAGATATCCTGGGACCTCCTTCTCCATCAGCTGCCAAAGATCTCCCCTCATTAGGTAGTTCTTATCACTTGCAAATTTGTGGAAGGTGAACAGGACTATCTCCATGGCATGTTACAGTTGGGATGGCATCTTTGTGATTGCTGGAATCAAGGTGGGTGTGGAGTGGCTGGAAGGCACAGGCGCCTGGAGCAATGGCTGGCAGAGAGAGAGTGAGGCTGGCCACCGCCTCGGCCCTCTGCAGCCCTCGCCATGCTGGGCTGGGCTTGGGCTGGGCTAATGGGAGTCGTTCTTCAACAACTCCCATATGAACCTGCCCATACACTGAGCCATGGGGGATGCGGCCACATTGCAGCATCTGCTGACAATCCTTCCCAGGTTCAATCCCTGGAATCTCCAAGTAGGGCTGGGAAAGACTCTTGCCTGAGAAACCTTGTAGAACTGCTCTCAGTCCTCCTCCTAAACAATACTGAGTTAGATAAACCAATGGTCTCGCTCAGTAGAAGGCAGTTCCTGTGTTTATCTTCTGAGACCCTCCCCAGCATGATCTGAGATGTGGTGGGTGATAACTGCATCCACATGGAGATGCCTGTGAAACACTGTCCTTAGGGTGCCCTCCTGGGTGTCCTTTCAGTGCCAGGCAAAGACCTTTTTTTTATTTGCCCAGGCTTTCTAACTGGTGGAAGTTGTATAAATTATGCTTCTATTTTCTTGTTTACTCTGCTGGTTCATTTGCTGTTTTTTAAAAAATTGTTGTGCTTTTTATCTAGCGCTTTTTAATTTTGTAAGCCATCCCTAGAAATATGTGTGTGGGAGAGTGGCAAATACATGCTTAGAAACAAATCAATGAAGTCAGCTCTCCTCTCTGCCTGCCTTCAGCCCACCTTGAGCCTCATTCCTTTGTCATTCTGAAGTGCTAGGGAATGCTGGGGACAGAGCATGGCAAACATCTTCCAGCCTACCTCAGTAAGTAAAGTTTCTAAAGCATCCCTAAGCAATAAACAAGTTGTCCATCTATATGCAGAGCTCTTCCTGAAAATCTCAGTCTTTCTGAAAAGCAGATTAGGTTAACAATGGTGACATACCTGTGGCTGATTTCTAGTTAGCATTCTAAGAAATCCTATTGTCCCCTGGAGGAGTGCCTCTGCATTTTCTTGTTGACTTAATAATTAGCATATTCAACCTCACCCTTTTAAAAACACTGTTTTGATCATAGGTCAAGGTCAGTGCTGGGGTGTAGCAAGGTTGGAATGGGCCCTGGGGCAAGGAGTGAAGATGAGCCCCTACCCTCCCTGGTCCCCCTGCCACCA
The DNA here is from genome assembly GCF_027244095.1 of Hemicordylus capensis. NCBI lineage: Eukaryota > Metazoa > Chordata > Lepidosauria > Squamata > Cordylidae > Hemicordylus > Hemicordylus capensis. The sequence continues at coordinate 34,653,045 of NC_069659.1, read as the reverse complement.
AATCCCCTGCCCATGTCTTTACTGTAAAAGAACAGTAAGGACAAAGTGAAAAACAACACATTATTGACACCCTCATTCTCTAACTTCTGTGCAAATAAGAGCACATACTACACACACACACACACACACACACAGCCTTGGCTTAGAAACATTTGTTTCAAAATGGGCTGAAATAATCTATATATATAATTCTCTAAGGCGTACCCATGGCTAATCCCGTGCATGGCAGCTCTTGCAGAGTTCGCAAGCAGCTTCCAGGAGTTGCAAGAGCTGGCGAGGCGGGAGGGAGGGAGGGAGGGAGACTGAAGAGGAGGAGGAGGAGGCTCCATTGCGAGTCACTGAAGACAGCTGAGCAGGCGTTGAAAATGGGGCCGCTTGCCTCCTCATGAGGAGGATGAGAGCTGATGGAGGAGGGAGGCAGGGGGAGGTCGAGGAGAAAGTGCTACCACCACTGCGAGCGGCTGAGTGGCTGACAAAAATAGGCCACCGGTCTCCTGGTGAGGAGGATGAGAGCTGGGCGGGGGAGGGCGGTCAAGGAGGAGGAGGAGGTGCCACTGTGAGCGGCTGAGTAGGCAACGAAAACGGGGCCACTGGGTCTCCTTGCAAGGAGAATGAGCTGCCGGCGGAAAGGGCTGTGAGGTTGACTGGCTGAAGGAATAGGAGGAGAACTGGCTGGACCCTGAAATGGAAGGGGAGGAAGGGAAAACTAGGGGTGCAGGTGCTCTGCGCCTAGGTCAGCTACTCTCATATATTCATTCAACATCAGCAATTCGGGATGTGCACGGAACCAGCTGGCCTGGTTCGGTTCGAGTCCGGACTGGACTCAAACCTGACCCGACCAGTTCAGTCTGGCACCCCCTTGAAACCCACCCACTCCCGTTTCAGTTCAGTCCGGGGGGGTCGCATATCCCCCCCATTTTTAAAAAACCTTTTCCCCATCGGGGAAGGTCGTTGAGGCAGCGGAGAGGTCAGCGGAGGTTCCCTCTCCCTCCTCCGGCCTCCATTATCACCCCACTCTGGCTGATCCGGCCGTATTTCGGCACAGCAGCTATTTTTGACACTGCCGTGCATGCGCAAATGGCCTCTGTGAGGCCCTGGGTCATGCCAGGCCTCATAGAGGCCATTTGCGCATGTGCGGCAGCATCCAACCGGTCGGAGTGAGTGAGAATGGAGGCTGGTGGGGAAGGGGGGACCTCCACGGAACCCCCGCCGCATCGATGGCCTTTCCCGATGAGGAAAAGGTTTTTTAAAAACTCCGGGAAGGGGGGAGGAAGTCCACGAACACCCGAACATTCGAGTGGGGTTCGGTCTAGGGTCGGACCGAACAGGGGGTGGTTCGGTTCGACCCTGAACCATCAAACTGAACCAGTTCGACATCGAACTGGCTCAAAGTCGAACCTGTTAGCACACCCCTATCAGCGATGCTTCTTTCTTATTCATCCATTCCACACACACACTCTCTCTCTCTCTTACAAACACACCAGTAAAAGTTTTCCATGGTAAACTGAGTCCTCCTCGCTTGAAGCCAAGACAAGTCCTCTGACCAAGAGCCAACAGTGTGCCAGTGAGTTGGGAAGACCGGAGAGGAAGAGCAAAGAACAAGTTGTTGCCCCTGCCCTCATGGTCCCAGGGATATTTGTCCCACCTTATTCAGTCATGGCTATGCCCCTGAGTGAGTGATCGTGCCCACAGGACAAACATTTAGTCCCTTGCTTTGGCCTTCATTCAGAAAGTTGGAGCCCCCAGGTCTTACAGAACTGTGAGATCCAGTGTGGTACAGTTGGCACAGTTTGGGGTTTGGGATTCCACTCAGGTACAAATTTGGTCAGTCAATATCTATGCAGAACGACCTTGCAGGGTTGTTGTGAAGATAAAATGCAGGGGAGGGGGGACACACACATGGATGCCATAAGACAAGCCCTGCTGGATTGAACCAGACGCCCATCTAATCCAATATCCTGTAGCTGGGGATGGGCCCAGAGCTCAGTGTTAGAGCATCTGCTTTGCACGCAGGAAGTTCCAAATTCAATCCCTGGCATCTCCAGGTAGAACTGGGAAAGATTCCTGCCACTGCCAGTCAATCTAGACCAGGACTTCTCCATTTCAGCCCTCCAGCTGTTTTTGGACTACAAGTCCTAACGTCACCAACCACAGTGGCCAATAGTCAGGGATTATGGGAGTTGTATGCCAACATCTACAGGAGGGCCGAAGTTGAGCAGCAGTGATGTAGACAATACAGAGACCAAGAGTCCACCCCAAGATTCTTTGGAGAGCCGCTGCCAGTCAGTGTAAACAACTGACTAGCTGGACCAATGGTCTGATGGGCCACTTGTCAGACTTTGTATAAGGCAGCTTCCTATGTTCTTGCTTCCAGGAAGCCCACAGGCAGGGCATGAAGGTAGCAGTTTTGCCCTGGGTGCTTTCCAGGCTAGCTGCTCAACAGCAGCAAAATGTTTCCGTTCAGGCAAATCGCCTTCGAAATGTAAACAGCCGAGGAAGCAGTTTCATGGAAACTAACTACCTGAAAAAACAGCAACCCTTTTTACGCTGGATATCCGATGTCATAGCACAATATTGCAGTGATTAAATTCAAAACAAGGCATTGGAAATGTGAACGGCATCCTGCTGTCCGCGTAGGGACTGCAGTGTCACAACACAGGAAGTGTGAAAGCTTCTTACAAGGTCTAAACTGGTAAGTGCCCAGCTCTTGCTTTCCAACATCTGTTCCTCAAAGGTATACTGCCTCTGAATATGGAGGTTCCATTTAGCTATCATGACTAATAGCCATCTAGCTAGCATGGCTAATCATCCATTTTAATCCCCCGGTAGATCCTTCTAAGCATCTTGTGACAACAAATTTCATAAAGTCATGTATCTCTCAGCCTAACCCACCGCACAGAGTTGTTGTGAGGATAAAAATACCCATGTATACCACTCTGAGCTCCTCAGAGGAAGAGCAGGATATCAATGTAAATAAATTACGCATCGTGAGAAGAAGCATTTTATTTTGTTTGTCTTTAACCTACCAACAGACAGTTTCATTGTTGCACACAAGAATGGCTTTAGAGACATACATGATAGGATACAAGTCTGATAAATAGGAATGTCACCAGGCAACTCATGACCCAGATTTACTTGTTGAGAATGTGAGTTGGGCGGACCCAGGAAGAGCTGGCACATGGTGGAAGTAGTCATAGAACTGCTTTGCTGTATGCCCTGCTCACAGTTAAACCTAAAACTGCAAGATTTGGTGGGTTGGAAGTCAGAGCTCCAGGGGTGTAGTGGAACGGGGGATGCGCAGGGACGGAGCGCCACTACTTCTTGGCTTCCCTGGTTGTTGGGGTAGACATGGCCATGGGGGCTGTCATGGAGAGCGCCTGCACTTCTGAATTTGCAACTACATCTCTGCATGTAGCAAGATATGACTTCATCACAAGTCCAACTCTGCATAGATCTATCCAACCCAGATCTACAACTTTGCGTAGATCCATGCAACCCAGGTCTACAACACACCAATATGAAGCTCCTATGAATTACATGTATCGAGAGAGAACCTCGCCAAGTATAACCAACCCAAAATGTGTCCTTTCCAGTTTGCTCCTATCTTCCCTATTACGACGGTGTGCACTTGAAATTTTAGGAGATCTGTGTCATGTCTCTTAAGAATTCCTCTCTATACAATCAGGAGAGGAAAGATAATTCAGAATAATGGCAGTTTGTGTTAGTGATTGAGAGGTGTGCACATTGACTACATTCAGCAGTTAAATCAGGAAGTGAAGTGAAGACCTTCACTTCCTCTACATTCTAGTAGGTTATTATTGATTTATAATCAATGCCTCTTCAACCTCAGGGAAGTAACAGACTTCCACACTTAATGTAAACAGTAGCATAGGCATATATCTATTTGCTTTATTGACGTAATGCTATTGCAGTGTGGGCATAATATATATTTAAAAACCCCTTTGACAATGCAATGGTGCTGGAACATAGAGTCAGACCATTGGTCCATCTAACCCAGCTGATTAATGAAGCACTCTCCGGCTGGGAGCATGGCACAGTCCCTCTTCCTTTCCTTCCCAGATGAGGCTTTGTTTACTGGCTGGGAAGGAGTGGGAGAGGGAGGCCACACAGCTCCCCTTGCAGGTTCTGTCCATGCCTCCTGAGTCAACAAGCATCTGATGTTGATGTGTAGCTGTGTGGCCAGAACATGGGGCAGTGGTGGAAGGAGGAGCCGCCAGCAGAAGCCTGTCCCCAGGCCACTAGCAAGCTCCCTGAGGTCCTGATTGAGCAGAACTAGCTAGCGCAACATCCTTGCACTAGTGCAGGGATTCTCAAACTTGGGTCCTCAGGTGTTATTGGACTTCAACTCCCATAATCACCAGCCTCAGTGGCCTTTGGTTGGGGATTATGGGAGTTGAAGTCCAATAACACCTGAGGACCCAAGTTTGAGAATCACTGCACTAGTGCGACATGTTTGCACAAGCGCAGGGTTAGTCTAGATGTCAGCTTCTGTTGTTTTTGTGCTCGCAAACACATTGCTTGTCCTTTGCCTGCCTGCTTTCCTCTGCTAAGGATGTACTTTTGGATGTTTGTTTTTAAATATATATACAAAGAGCTAAACTAGAAAGAACATTATTTATTATTTATTATTAAACACCGATGACCAGATCTCCCGTCTCTTAAAAATAAAACAGCTACAGGGGCCCCATTTTGGATTGGGACCACAGTGCTGAGAAACTGGAGGAATAACCCTTCTCCACCCCATGCCATTTCCTTGATATAAAGCACCCACTGAGCTGTTCTTTGGGCCATTAGGGGAAATGTATGTGCACCCATATGCAGTGACGTAATAACATTGGCAGAGGCCCATTTCAAGAGAGGAGAGCTGGTCTTGTGGTAGCAAGCATGGCTTGTCCCCTTAGCTAAGCAAGGTCCACCCTGGTTGCATATGAATGGAAGACTACCTGTAGAAGTGTGAGCACTGTAAGATGTTCCCCTCAGGGGATGGAGCCACTCTGGGAAGAGCAGAGGGTTCCAAGTTCCCTCCCTGGCATCTCCAAGATAGGGCTGAGAGAGATTCCTGCCTGCAACCTTGGAGAAAGCCACTGCCAGTCTGTGTAGACAATACTGAACTAGATGGTCTGACTCAGTGTATGGTCTGACCAATGGTCTGACCCGGTATATGGCAGCTTCCTATATTCCTGTGTTCCTACATTATTTTGGTGGACTGCCACTGCCACCACAGCCCTCCACCTCCCACCAGCCACAATCCCCTGCTCACCCACCATCACTGGATCCTGCAGCCCCACTGATTGCCACCGCAGAAGGCTTCCTTCTCTTTGCCAGTCACGACATGGCATAAAGAAATCACTGCCTGGTATTCTGTTGTTATCCCTTTGATTAAGAAAGACAGCAGTGTTGTTGAAGTTGTATGAATATATGAAGTAATTGTAGTAGGTGTATATGTTTAAAAAGTGTTCTGAGCCAGGGGGATATATGTGCACAAGTGTGTGGGGGTGAAAGGGTGGAATACGTGTACATGTGTGTAAGTGTCTCTGTGTGGGGGGGAATGTGTGATATTATTTGCACAGGAGTAAGAGAAAGGGTGTGCTGGGAATGTGTTGGGATATGGCGGGTGAGGGGAGAGAGTGTAGGGCACATTCATTCCAAACCTGGGGAGAATCAGACCAACACACCGCGGGCCTCACTCGCCATCTCAATTCTAAGTGGGTGGTGGCTATAAGGCCACCACGCCCGAACAGGGAACACCACACGGACTTCTGAGTGATCATGAATTCTCGTGAGAATCTCAAGAACTCTTGCAGAATTTCCAAAGGAGATCTCATCTCAGCCCAAGATCCCGTGAGACATGCCCGGACTGCATGAGGCTATATAAGGAGGAACTGGCCTGTGATGAGGGGCTGGTTACTGAAGAGGACAATGGCTGGCAAGGGCCCGGTGACTCAGAAGCCAAGGAAGGTGGCTCTGGTGACACAACCCACCCCTCCCTAGCAACCATATCTCTGAGGCCTTTCTGTTCCTGGCACAGGGTGCCTCTGTGAGCCCCAGGAAGCCCCAGGAGCATGACAGAAGGCTTCTTCTACAGCAAAAACAGAGGGATGGGGGAGGCAAAGAAGGCAGGCGGCCTGCAGGGACTCATCTTCACTTTTTGTCCCAGAGTCCACTCCAACCTTGCTACACCCCTGGAATAAGCATTGGTTTACAGTCCTCTATTATTAAGGCAGTGAAGAGCCGCTCCTGACCATGCTGCAAACACAGTGCCGGCCCCAGTGTCCTACCCAGCATTTATACCCTGCATATTACCAAGATACAAGGAAAACACAATCACTTACCCCTCTTCTTGTTGGAGCTAGGACCCTGGCAGCATCAGCTCTCAGCTGCAATGTCTCATAGTGACCACTGGGTGGGGTGGAGGTTAGTGTCATGGATAAAAGTGCTGGACTCCTCCCCTCTTTGTTCTTCCAGTGTTAGTCTCCATTTTGTCTCTCCAGAGATGGCTGTTTGTTTACTTTCTCTCCCCTTTCAGCCTTAAGCTCAGGTTTCCTATCCTTCTGTAACTTCTAAATAAATCCTTGTTGTTCTTCAAACTTAAAGAACTGTCTCCAGACCTCTCGCTTGGCTGAATTCTCACCAAACTGGCTTTGCTCTGCCAGTGGGAGTTGAACTGCCATTCTTCTCCTACACTTCTTACCTATCTTCTTACTCACACATGACTGAAAATCAGGAGCATGCACAGCTCCCGAAAGCAGGATGCTTGTCCTACCCACTTAACAGTTGTGTGAACAATCCCACTGAGTTGCAAGCCGTGGTTTGTTGCTAGTCTAATGCTGCCTCCTTTCCCCCTCTTTCTTGGACAGTGGGAAGAGGTTTGCAGCTCCTTGGAAGGAAAGACTTGAGGTGCCTTTGCAAAATCTGGTTTATTTACACTAGTATACAGTTTGCACATGGCCGTCCCTAAAAGTCAGCCACAGGTTGCATCAGAGAGCCAAACTGCATCCTCCTAAGATGCCTCTCTGATTCTAAGATGTCTTCCTTCTAGGTTCTTAAAATCCTCTCTCAGTCTGCCTCTGCTAGAAACTGCCTGCCATTTATTTAACTGATTGACAGTGGAGGTGGGGGGAACAGGAACGAGGTATCTAAACTTCCTTGAGACTCTGCTGTGAGGCAGGAGAAACACGATTTTTACCATTTTTCCAATGGCAGTGACCTGTAGTTTCCTTCTTAGGCAGACCAACCCTGAGAGGTACACCTCTCAAGGAAGAGGGAAAGGGGACATTATGGTATCACCTTCAGGGGCTCCCCACTGGCTGGGTATGTGAGTTTTACAAGATTGCTAATGGCATTCCCCATCCAGAACCCAATCAAAGCCATTAGCAGAACCATTCAAGAAATACCCTCTGGGCTCTTTGCCAGTCAAGGTAAAGATAAAGTGTGCCATTCAGCCAGTGTCAACTCCTGGCGCCCACAGAGCCCCGTGGTTGTCTTTGGTAGAATACCGGAGGGGTTGATCATTGCCTCCTCCCGCACACTATGAGATGATGCCTTTCAGCATCTTCCTATATTGCTGCTGCCCGATATAGGTGTTTCCCATAGTCTGGGAAACATACCAGTGGAGATTCGAACCAGCAACCTCTGGCTTGCTAGTCAAGTCATTTCCCGGCTGCACCATTGCTTTGCCAATCAGCCAATGATTAATTCACAAAAGAACTGCCAGCCAACTAACAATCCCAAACTTGCGGCAATAAATATAACATATGAAGGCCTAAAGTATCTGTTTCTCAGTTACAATTGTGGGTTGCTCTCTACAAATGACTTAGTCCACACGAGTTTCAATGAAATCTCTTTGGGTATTAACTGAAAAGCTTCCTTGAGGGCTGCAGTGGAGAGTGTAAGGGCGGCAGGGCATGGGAAGGGACCAGCTTACTCTTACCCTTCCTGCCATTTGTCCGCTGTGTGATTTAGAGCCCTCGAGGCTGCTTTTCAGGAAATACCCAGACTTTCAAGAGAAAGAAACATGCAACACCATGTAATGTATAGTTTGACCCATACTCTAGAACATTCCTGGAGCAAACTTCAGTGGAAATCATCTGGTAACCTGTTTTCCCACTGAGGAAAGAATTTCTTTGCATCTTTTTCCTTTCAGAGAGAAAAACAACTTGTGGACGGCGATTTTGAAAACAGAAGGAAAGAAAGGGGTTATACCACCCCTTCCCACCATATTTCCACTGTTGCCTCCAAGGTTATCTTACAGTTTAAGAAAAAGCTGTCAGAAGAAATGAACATTTGGCCCAATACAGCAATAGAAATAATCCTAGTTCTGTGTGCCCAAGTCCTTATTTTTAGTGATAATGATGACAAGTTTATATGAAGCACAAAACTGAAATGAAAGGTGCTAGCATTCATGCTTTTCTGGAAGTCTCATTCCTTGATGAAAAAGCCTTTCCCTTAAATGTAAATACTTTGGCTGTCCTAATGTAGAGCTCATGGAAATGTAATCTAGGGAGCATTGTCTTCTTATCACTTCCTAAGTTAAACCCTTTTCTGGCCCACACCTCCTAATTAGTCACTGTTCTCCCTTGCCACTTTATTCATTTGTTTGGTTCTAGCCAGCATAGTGTAATGGTTAGAGTGTTGGGCTAGGACCAGGAAAACCGAGGTTGAATCCCCCTTCAACCATGAAACTCATTGGGTGACTCTGGGCCAGTCATGTATCTCTCAGCCTAACCTACCTCACAGGATTGTTGTGAGGATAAAAATAACCAAGTACACTGCTCTGAGCTCCTCAGAGGAAGAGCGGGATAGAAGTGTAAATCAACAGCAGCAGCAAAATTATTTACCGTATTTTACGGACTATAAGACGCTATGGACTATAAGACGCAACTTAATTTTTATCCAGTTTTTCAGAGTTTTAACATATTAAACTGTTATCAATAGTTTACAAAGCCAAAAAACAAAAACAAAACATTTGCCATTATTTATAAAACCAAACAGACCTTTAAAATCCCAGAAAACTTTCATCTGAACTTTCCTTCTCCTTCTCTCCCACTTCTTCTTCTTCGTCGTCATCGTCCTCCTCCTCCTCTTCATATAGAAAATGATCTTCACTGCCATCGAGACTATTACTTATACCGCACTTCTTGAAAGATTTAACAATAATGGCATCACTCACTCTTGACCACGACTGTTTAATCCACTCACATACTTGTTTGATTGAAGGCCGTTTTAAAGCGCCCTTTGGAGTAAATTGATGTTGACTTTCATCCATCATCCATTTATTCCATTCTTCTCTCATATACACTTTAAAGGGTTTATTTATTGAGACATCAAGAGGATGCAGTTGTGATGTAAGTCCTCCAGGAATAACAGCCAGCTCTGTATTTCCTTCCCTTAATTTCTCTTTCACGGAATCTTTCAAATGGCTACTAAACTGATCTAGTACAAGCAGTGAACTCTTCTTCAATAAAGCGCCTTTTCTTCTTTCCCACAATTTGATAATCCATAATTTCATACCAGCCTCATCCATGCAACCCTTTTGATGTACGTGAACAACTACGCCCGGCGGTATCTCAGATGGTTTCGGCATTGTTTTGCGCTTGAAAATTGTCATTGGAATAAGTTTAGTGCCATCGGCACAACATGAAAGGACAACAGTGTAGTGCATTTTTTCATGCCCACTCGTTTTAATCGTTACAGTTTTATCACCTTTCATGGCAACGGTTCTGTTACTTGGTACATCAAATGTCAAAGGAGTTGCATTCATATTTGCAATTTGTCCTAGTTCCACACTGGTTTTCTTTCGATGAAGAATGATAAAGCGATGGAAAGACAACATTTTCTCTTCATACTCTTGTGGCATTTTCTACGATATTTTGGTTTTGCTTCACATGCTATGCCCATGGCGCTTCATAAACCTATAACGCCAACCTACTCCACCTTGAAAATCTGTTAGGTTACACTTTTGTGCAAGCTTACGTGCCTGTATTTGAATCATCTTCGTTGTAATTCCAATGCCATTTTCACGGTGTCCTTGAATCCATTTCAGAACGTCATCTTCTAGTTTAGGCCATTTTGCAATTAGTCCTCTATTTGCACATTTTGTCTTCTTCATTTTTTCTAGTTCATCCTTAGCAGCCCACCAATCGCAAATGGTTTTTTCTGTTGGTGGAGGGCCGAAGTGTCACTCTGCTGCCCTGTTCCCATGTTCTTCAGCGTATTTAATCACACTGAGTTTAAATCCCGCATTGTATGAATGCCTTTTCGTTTTCTCCATGATCGGTAACATGAGGGTAACACAATGACTGTACCGAAAAGTCTAGCAGTCTACAGCAACAGGCGAGACGTAATGCGTATCACGCAGGATCATGTGACAGCTTGATGAACCCCGCACGCCAAATTCAGTTACGACTATAAGACGCACCTGAATTTTGGCGTATATTTTTCAAGGAAAAAAGTGCATCTTATAGTCCGTAAAATACGGTATTATTATCATTGTTGTTGTCGTTGTGTACACAGTCAGACAGGTGTTATTGACTGGTTTGTTTTATCCAGACATCGAGTCCTTCCCAAGGACCTGGGATGGCTGAATTTTATTGTCAATGTTGTTGCTGTTATAGATATCGTCGCAAAATATAGGCTGTTCCTAGTAAAGCTGCTTTTTGTAATTGGCTGATGGTGATTTCTGTGGCCCCTATGGTGTTGAGGTGCTCTTCAAGGTCTTTTGGAACTGCACCCAGGGCGCCAATTACCACTGGGATTATTTTGGTCTTTTTCTGCCACAGCCTTTCAATTTCAATTTGTAGATCTTTGTATTTGGTGATTTTTTTCTATTTCTTTTTCTTCTATTCTGCTATCCCCTGGTATTGCTATGTCGATTATTTTAACTTGTTTTTCTTTCTTCTCAACTACAGTTATATCTGGTGTATTGTGTGGCAGATGTTTGTCTGTTTGTAGTCAGAAGTCCCATAATATTTTTACATCTTCATTTTCTTCAACTTTTTCAATTTGATGGTCCCACCAATTTTTGGCTACAGGTAGCTTGTAATTTTTGCAGATGTTCCAGTGTATCATCCCTGCTACCTTGTCATGCCTTTGTTTGTAGTCAGTCTGTGCGATCTTTTTACAACAGCTGATTAGGTGGTCCACTGTTTCATCTGCTTCTTTACAAAGGCGGCACTTGCTGTTTGTGGTGGATTTTTCGACTTTTGCTCTTATTGCATTTGTTCTTAGTGCCTGTTCTTGTGCAGCCAGTATTAAACCCTCTGTTTCTTTCTTCAAGTTGCCATTCTTAAGCCATTGCCAGGTCTTGGTGATGTCTGATTTTCCACTTATATTGTGCAAATATTGACCATGCAGTGGCTC